>NC_060119.1:967229082-968479082 GCF_021461395.2 Schistocerca americana
AGTGAACGAATTATCCACGACGGTGCTAATGTTACACATATAATACGAAGTTGGCCCTTTCTTGGAACTACGTATAGGACATAGTGAATGATTTAATGTGCACAGTCATTTGTGGAGCTCTAAACGATATTAAGTGTGTAAAAGAATCAAAGACTACTAAGTTTCTAAGCCCATGCGCACTTCTCAAAAGAGAAATGCTGACACAAATCATTGTCGTTGTCCACTAGGCAATAATGTTAAGGAGCCTTATTCTGCAGACTGAGATAGGGGCTTAATGAAACCAGTATTTTAAAATTATGAGGATAAGGCTCGTACTTTGTTAAAAGGTTGCTACGTTCGTCGTACAAGGTAGCAACATTAAATAAGGTCGCGGCTGCAGCCTGAATAGTCTTGACTCTGGTTTGGTAGTTGAAGGTTGTGTATTTAAGAATACAAAATCTAACCTATCTAACCTTTGTCTTATGTAAGTAATTCATGCCAAATGATGGCCTGTACGCAATTATTGCGCAAGAAATAGCTGTAGAATGCTTCCCGGATCAGAAGTGGTTGGGGCATGGGATGAATTTCATTTATGTAAGGCCTGTATGTAATTATGGTAGAAATGAACATTTATTGACTTCGACAAGTCAATTAAAAACACTTGTGAATACAATAAGATCTATCGAGTATAGAAATTAATATACATCAGACACCACCTCTCGTCAGAGAGGTGGTGTCTGATGTATATTAATTTCTATACTCGATAGAACTTAAACCTTGGTTCTGAATCCTGTAGTAAGTTCGTGGTTTATGGAACGAGAATAATCAAAGGATGAATTAACCGTACACGTACTTAACACTCAAATGCCGTTTACACAAAGGAGAAAAGAAAAGAATGTGAGCCCTCCACCATGACCACAAATAACAAAGAGAAGCGGCTCCCTCAGTTTTAACATGTTGAATGGATATGTAAGGTTACCGTTGAAATACATTAATGAATATCGAAACATGAGCTAAGCAACACATTAAATTTAAATGCACAGTATAAGAGGAAAATTTCGGAAGCTGCAGCGTAAAAGGCTCTTAAACCAGGGCACGTCGTAACGAACAAAACAAATAGGAATTTCAGGATAAACAGATTAGAGTTGCACGGCATGAACGCTAACTCGTGGTGGTAATGAATAAACCAATAACCGAACACTGTAGGGTAAGGATTAAAACAGATTGAAAAATCAGAGGCAAAACTACGTTAACCTACACAAAATGTGTGACCAAAGCAAACAGACACCTCTTGCTACCCACCGTGCATCTCCTCAAGTTGGGCATACTGTCACGAGGGCAGACTACTGTATTTCCACTGTTATGCACATAGAATACGTAACTGGGTACACGTTCATCAGATCTGTTATTCCAAGACAGAAAGGAAAGGACAGGTGCAATGAGATATAGCACTGAGACGTTGTAAATATGAGCATGGGACTCAGAGAAGTAGCAAAACTTAACGGACTTTGCAGAAGTACATCTGAATCAGACAATTAACGGAAAAATTTACCATGAAATATAGGAACTGTGTAAACTGTGACTGATATAAACGGACACAGCTGCTCGCTTTTTTATACCGGAGGAAATTTTCTTTCTGCAAAATCTGCTATCTGCAGCGTAGACTGAGGTACGAGAGATACCGAGATGAGATTACATTAAATAAGATCCCATGAAGAGTCTCACGTGGAGACCTTTCAGTGTCGCTGCCGACCTTTCTTTACTTGCACCACTATGTGTATAATGACAAGTGTGAAGCTACGCGAAATTCATGAGACTTATCGATTACCATTGTTCACTCACTGATCAAATTTTTAGTTAAAAATCCTAAATGACCCTTATGTCCGTGCTTCGGGGCTTCCGTAGCCTCGTGTGAGGTCCAATTTTGCTGCCGCTGCAAGAATCTTTACACCGTTAATGAGGTGCGGTATATGAGATAGAATATGCGACGTACTTGCGCTGTAGGTTCAGTGTGGAAATGTTATTAAAGAACTCATGTTTCTTCTCTGGGCTGAAATAAATATGTATAGAGGCCGCGAGACAGGATTAAGCTTCTCACTACCCTAAAGACAATAATTACAGCTCTGCAGCCATCCAACTGCTTTCAGAAGTATTCCGAGATCCGACCACTGCTTCTGTCTATCGCCGGCCGCTGTGACCGAGCGGTTCTAGGCGCTTCAGTCCGGAACCGCGCTGCTGCTACTGTCGCAGGTTCTAATCTTGCCTCGGACATGCATGTGTGTGATGTCCTTAGGTTAGTTAGGATTAAGTGGTTCTAAGTCTAGGAGACTGATGACCTCAGAAGTTAAGTCCCATAGTGCATAGAGCTATTTCAACCTTTTTCTATCTATCTAGCTTCTAACAACGACCGCTGCTAATCTCCACACAGCATAACTGGAACACAATTCAATGAAAATAAGGAAAAAGTCACATAGATCACACTCAAGTTCCAGCGGAAACAAACACGGTTTATTTACTTGAAGTGAACCACGTTAAATTCGCTTCATTCAGCGAACACGGCCCAAGTTAACCAATGTGTTTACGTTCTGATGTAGGATCATCCTACACAACATTTACACACGCACTAAAAGGCAACACCTGCTTACAAAACAGAAAAGGACTAAACAGAATTCATTATTTGATCCCTATATCTTTCTGTATTTTAAAAATACCTTTGGTGACCACTAAGGATCAGTAGCTCCTGACTTCAGCTTAACGCTTTAAAATACCAATGATGCCCTGCAGTATCTACAACTTGCCACCTCAGTCCCGCGAGGACTGTCAGCTACCTCTTCAATTTTATGACCTACAAACCAATTCAAAAAAAGGTTTTCCAGGCCTTTCGGCCAATTAGACTCAGTAGCCAAATGCACAGAATTTGGCTGACCGTTTTCCACCTTCGTTGCTTTCACTAGTGCCATAGTGACACTGGTATTCAAAATATTGCTTCCTAACAATAATATTCAAATGTGTGTTTCCAACATGTGCTTCGAAACTTCCGCCATCCTTTGAAGTCACCTTTCTGTGAATTCCAACACAGCCCGTTTAGGAGTATTATGGAGAGATCAGTTCAACGTAACCTCATACTACATCCGTAACTCAGAGAAATGAAATTGTTACTGCAGTTCGTACGTAATTAATTAATTGCATAACTTTTATTCGTTAGTATAAGAGCTGTCTATTAACGCTTATGACCCTGAAATGTTATTTTTATTCTTATTTGTGCTACGGTTTTATTTTTGTGTGATCTAATCTGACTACGAATGGAATTGTTATTGAAGGAATCTACAACGTGTTATATCTGTTCTTGAGTACTAAATCCCATTGTCTTGATGTTAAAGTGGGTCTTGATCTTTCTAGTACACTTGAAATGGTAATTTTTGGAGCATGCCAGGAATGTGGTTTGTTGTACTTACATCGTGGCGGTCAATGCTAGTTGAGTGCGTTGCTCCTTGCATTGTGTCATCACTGTAAACTTCCGTTGCAGCAGCTTTTGTGGGAGGTGATTAAACTATAGAAGAAACATTGAATTAGTCTTTTTTTAGATTCAGGGTATTATTAACTTTTGTTCTCAGTGTCAGCTGTGAATGTACAGAACTAGTACCACTTGCACAACCTTGATCAATCATGTTAAGACACTTTGTCGAACATTGAAATAACTTCTGTGTTTGTTTCATTATGTTACTCGTAATATTCGTTTCTTTCCGGGACGTCGGCATCCTATCCCAAATGTTAATTTCATCAGTTCTCCGCGCAAACTCCCAGGAGATCCACATTCAACTCCGTCCTCTCACTGCAAGTGCCTCTACCTGCATACCACGCTGTCGTTACGTGAACACCACTCAGGACTGGACAGCAACAAACATTTGTCATTCACGCGATCGTCGGAGGAGTGCAATATTCATCTGAGCGTGTTCGTTTGTGTAAACACCTACAGCAGTGGGGCCCTGCGTTCAGGTACTAATTTACATTTCCCTTTACATTAAAAGAAGTGTAACCATCTAGGCATTAATAAAAATGTGGGGTGACATCTGAGGTGTCCTACAATATCGTCAGTTTACAACCAGCTTCCCACAGATAGCGGAAACCGTCTGTAACATAAACAATATCAACAGGGAAATGGTCGCAGCCGCGGGTACAAATGATATGTCACAACGCTTCTTCGACAGAACATACTCTTTTCATTTCCATTATGGCGAGGAGAAGAATGATAGACACATAAGTCGTGAGAAATTGTACACTGAAATCTGTTTTTCCTGAAGCATTTCAAGATAAATACAAAAACACTCTTCCTTTTCATCGTAACATGTCGTGACGACGTAAATAAACAAGAACGGACACGCTTACTTGAGTCTCTGTAACTCCTTTTGAAGAAAAGCTGCATACATAACCATTTGTTGCAGAAAACGTTTCGAAAATCCTGGTTCATCTTTGGCACTTTCCCTTTGTTTTTTATGTTCTCACGAAAAATGATAAATCAGGATTATGAATTTTCCTTGCCTGTAAAAGTATAGCCCTATGAAAAACAAATTGATATTAAGTTTCATATGCTAAAAACGTTGTCGATTGTGCATTCGATCAATCTTGTCACAAATTCAAGTCTTCAATGTTTTGTCATGCGTGATTAAGGCACTATTTTGTGCCCGGACATTATCAACACTAACAATATTATGTTCAGATAAGCATTACAAAAATAGATAACCTCTTCATTATATAATCATTTGAGATATACTAATGGATATATATGTTCCAGTTTCATACTTTTCTGTTGGTAAGTAAGACACAAGGCAGGCAGGTAAGGAAATAACTTCGTTCTGATATGCTACCTGTTTCCAAATAAATCATAACCGCTGCAAACAGATTTTCAGTAGCCTTCATTTCTGTAAATGTTACGATTCATTTTGCTTCTTTACTTTGTCAAAAATAAAATTTTCCACTTTCTGCCCATTACGCATTCAAGCAATTGTTTCATACAGAAAGGGACAGTAACAATAGAATGGACGCACTTTCGGAAGCACTTGCGCTGTTGTTGAGTGTATTACACGTTTATTTTTTCACTCTTGCAAAGCTAACGATAGTGTTTTGTACGTGTAGCGGTCTCTGATTTCAGAAGCCTCTTCACTGAACGGTAGCAGCAATCTTGCTGAGTAGAGGGACCCCTAAGCCAGTAGAGACAGAAAATAAATTCTCTTAGCGCAAGCAGCTAGGAGGTTGGAACCCCCGGAGACTTAAGAATTTCTACCCTAACGCTTTGAGTTCCCGACACATGATTAGCATCGGTTAACAGCGGTAACGCGGCCCGTGAAAAAAAAAGGACAAAAAGATAAAAGAAGGTGGAATAAAAAATTAGACAGGATGTAGTGTGGAGGCCGAAAGGTGGCGGAGGTCGTGTTCCGCCCCCAACTCGAACGCTCTCCTCCCTCGCAGCGGCGTAAACAAAGCAAAACAACGGAAGAGGCGCCGAAGGACGGCCGACGAGGGCAGGGGCAGTCCGCCTCCAGGGCCGGCAATTAATAACGGCGATGAGGCGAGGCGTAGCGGCCGGCCTGAATCACTGTGCGCGCCTCGCCGTGACTCCGGCTGGGGCTGGGGGGCCGTTCTGCTCGCAGCATCGTGACGTATGTGTGAGTGTCTGGGTGCCGCGCCGACTAGTGTTAGCATACAGGACCGATAAAGAATACAGTTTCATAGATACTCGTGCCTCCACAGAACAACAGGTTCATGCGGAACTCAGCTTACCCTTTCCTCACACGATATTCTGCAAAGAAGAAATGGGAGCCGAAGTCGAAAATGCAGTTGCTTCAAAGTTAGCACGTAATAGAGCATCGGAAGAATTGCGATGAGATGAGGAGAAAGGCACAGATAACATACCATCTGAATTTCTAAAACTATTGGAGAAAGTGCGAACCAAACGTGTGTAGAACCTATGAGATTGGCCTCATACTATCACACTGTTGGGAAAATATCATCCACAGAATCCCACAGATAGAAGTGATGGAACTACTACACAATCCGCCTAACAGCTCATTAATTCAAGTTGCTGACAGCAATAATATACAGAAATATGGAAAAATTAATTTAGGATCTGTTACATGATGATCAATGCGGCTTTATAAAAGGCAAAGCCAACCAGAGGCAACATGGCGTTGCTATTGATGATGGAAACAAGAGTTAACAAAAATCATGCTCTGCTACCAATGAACAGTCCTTGTCATACCACTGGACAAGAACCTTATACACCCAATTCTGTCGTGGAAGGACAGTGGACACCAACTCAAAGGAGAACACATAAATTACATATATTTATTCAAATAAGTGCCTGGATAGATTACAAAATTTTCAAATGACAATGAAGACAGTGCACAAAGAAAGTCGTAAGTAGTAGAGCTAGGAGAGAGCCACCACACTTTCCACTGTTTCCAGATGTATCCAAGATAGCGGTGATGACGTCATCCAAGATGGCGTCCTGTAGACTTGGCAACAGTATATGACGTCATCCAAGATGGCGACCATGACGTCAGCTGATGACGCAAGTACCTATGTCCAAGATAGCGCGAATGTGCCACACACCCCTGCCACGATCTCCTGGCAGGAAGTTCAAATTCCATCAGGACAATGCAACCTATACTAACATAAGATAATGGCGGGAAGATAGGTTACTTGCGCTACCTCTACTAACATTAGTCACCCGATCGCCACCATTTCCTAGGTACTCAGGAAGTTTGATTTTTGGAAGGAAGATAGGTCAACTGGGCTACGTCCACTAACCTACGAAAATGGCGGGAAAGAAACGGCACTTAGGCTACCTCCATTAACCTAAGTCATCCAACCACCACCTCTTCCTAGAGTTTGGGAGCACTTTGAATTTTGGAGGAAAGATGTGTCAGTTGGGCTATCTCTACTAACCCAAGAAAATGGCGGAAAAGAAACGGCGGTTTGACTACCTCCACTAACCTAAGTCACCTGACCGCCACCTCATCCTAGAAAATGGCGGGAAGAGGACTCGACTTGTGCTGGACATATGTCTTTATTTTGCATGCACTATTTATTTAAACAATTAGAATCAGTATCACCATCACGTGTAGTCAACATGGACTCCAGAGTCCAACTGACCTAGTACACAGTACTGCCATCAGAGGCCCTGTCATCCATTCCATGATGTAATCCAACATGGTGGGGAAAATGGAGAGATACAGTGTGTTCACCAGGGGGTTCCAGGCCCAGTATACAGTAACGCTAGCAGATGGCACTGTCACATGTTCCGTGATGTAACCCAAGATGGCTGATTGGAGGGTAAAAAAATGACTCAGCCTGCACTGGGCTGCTGGAAATAGGAAGGAGTGTATTTATTTTGGAACAATTTATTTAGGGATGGATTTGAGATAGTATACTTATCACAGTGATACAAAACACATGCACTGGCATGCTTGTGTTCATGTCACACAGCATGCAGACCTGTAAACTACTCCTAAATTACCGAAATAACACTCTGCAGACATGTTAACAACTCCTAAATTACCGAAATAACTTCAGTATACAGCAAACAGACAAGCAAACTACGCCTAAATAATTCAGTACTCCAATCTCCAGATATGTAAACAACTTGCAAACTGTGCAAATAATGCATAGCACACCCTACAGACCTGTTCCAAAATAAAACAACAGATATGCAACCAACGTGCACAGGCACTGCCCCCTGCACCCCTGCACCCTGTCCATTGGACCGCACAGGAGGCTACCGCACAACCTCCCAGAAGACAGGATGCACTGACAGCCACAGCAGCCTTCAGCTGCCAAGCCAAGCACAGGTGCCCATTTGGGTCCTTCAGGCATGAGATAGCAGCTTCTCTTCCATACTTGACACCTGAGAAATCCCTGTTGAATTACTTGATCACCTAGGCACCGCTGCGACTGGACGGGAGTGAGGACCTATTTGCAGAGCACAGATGCCCCAAGGGTGCACGCATGTCAACACTACCACAAGCCACTGCCAGAAGCAAGCCAGTGTGAACCATAGCTCTCACGCCGCTGCAAAGGGCGTGTCAAAGACACCTCTAGAGTTAAAATTCTTTGAGTGTTATACTGAATTCACATGTCTATCTCAATAACCGCTAAGTCGTTCTCTGGGCCACATGCGTGTGTGTGCACCGCTACTGGTGTGATACCTCTCTCTACTTGCGTTCCAGCAAAAACCTAATTGCCAAGTGACTCACCCTCGCAGACGCTGCAGATATCTGTCCCAGAATAGCACAGGCTGCTTTCTCTCTTGCGATCCTAACAGGACATGTGTGATGTGTGGCTGACACATCACAAACGCATCTAGCAACGTTCTCAATTTTATACTGAAGCTACATGGCTATCAAAAATAAGGAGCAAGTCGAACTCTAGGAAATTGCAGAGTACCCCAGAAATACTTAACATTACATCCCAGCACAAAGGATGTCTTGTGAATAAATTGCGCATTATGATTTACTCTTATTGAATTTACCCGCTAAATTACTGATGCCACCAGTGTTGAAACACCGTCCAACTTTTTTTTCTCTCTGCACATGAGGCTTTCAGTGGCAAAAAACTGTTTTATACACATCGCCATATTGCACTGATAATTAAACCTTGCAAAGTGCTCCTACATATCGTCAAATAGTGGAAAACTGTTACCCAACTACACTGCTCTCACACTGAGGACAGGAGCTTGAATATTAGAGCGCAAAACCAATCTTCAACCCAGAAATATATCACCATGTACTGTGTTGATGTCATACACATACAATTCCTGTCCTGCACAATACAAAGTCAGCCCTTTTATATCATCCATACATATACTGCGAAGACAAACAGCACCGTAGGTACACTTGTGGCACTAGGTATTTACTGAGAGTTCAGGTGGGCATCCACCCCCAACACGTGAGTAGAGTTCTGTCAGTGGATCGAAGTCACTCTCAGAACTGTTCTACAAATTCAGCCTCGTTTCCCCCCTTGGCACAAACTGCTTTTTTGCTTGCTCGATTTTCTACACCCATCTCCAGACTCTGGGATTAAAAGAAAATATCTAATTTCGCATGGCTTGCTAGAATATCATACGCTTCTCGTGGTACTTTTCGATGTCAAACACACCGCAGTATCCTACAGATCACTAGCAAAACATAATTCCGAAGATATAGACTGGAAATTATTTCTCTACAAACCCGAAACGTTAGCTATGTGGGGCGTGCTGTAAACCACTGTCTTACTAGAAACTTGTAATGTCTGTGAAGACATTTACGCGGAAACTCGAAAAAAAGAGGAAACTGATATTTCCACTCACGAATACTGATGTCAGTGCTTTAGCAGATTCCAAATCATCCCTATAATTAACTAGCTCAACTAAGGCGTTTCTCATGTCTAGAGATCTGGCAAACATATCTTCCACATGCTAGATGCACACATCACAATCGATCTTCTCTCAACTAAATAAAGGCACGAAATGTGCAGAAGCAGTCAAGCAAACAATTTTCATGGGAGGGAATAACAGGCCAGCACAATCACACCTCCATATTCAATCTTCTCAAATTTCCGCGCCATCACGAAAGATATCCAACTCATACTAAGTATTAGTATGTTCGGTCGTCTAGAGGACAACATGGTTAATTCATCTACATTCCTGTCCAATCGGACAGCTCTTACCATTAACGGGAAATGTGAATCATCCCCGCACAAGTCTCTGGCACTGCAAGCCAAGCACGCACAGGTAGAATCTTCATCCTAAGAAATCGGTCACATATATATTTTACCCCTGTACTTACAATTAAATGTTATGATTACAGTCTCAGTTGAACGGCATTCGACAGTGAGCAAAGTATCAGAAATACACCCTGCTGACAGATGTGGCTCTGGAAATAGAAATATCGGTACCATTCTTATGACTTGACATACTCTTCCCTATGCTATCACCGTACTCCATGTCAAACCTTACCTTCCTTATGATTGGACATAGTTATTCCCTTTGCACATGTCGGAACACAAGCACATAATTTATAAGCCTCATGCTGAAGGCGAACCTATCATGCATCACCTACCACTAAATATAATACTCCGCCAATAAATGATTGCAGATGATACATAATAATACTGACGGGAAATCAGCGATGGGTGGACATGTCTCATCGGTTTTTCTTGTGTGTGGTACCACTGTGTCTTAGAAAGAGAGGGGTAATCGTCTTACAAACCGCCAGATGTTAGAAAACCCGACCACAAGAACTACTGTATGCTACTGTCACAAGCGGTCTTGCTTGTACAGATGTACACAAGTATCCATGTTAAAAGTTATACTGGCTTTATAAATCGAGGAATGACATTACCTCTGAATGAGGTGGTTCTTTGTCCAGACATATACTGTGACGGTGATTGCTGGAGTATTTAGTATCAGAGCAACAGTGCCCTTACATGTCGCTGATGGTGCAACCTCGGATAAAATTACCCAATTTAGAAAGTGATCCATGTGATGGAACGTGGTATGAAACCGGTATTTGCGACTCCCTCATGCTACTGCAGCTAGATATTTCTACTGTGTTTGTAATGCATTCTGCCTCGGTGCCATGTCAGAGGTTCCATGATATATCCACGGGGCTATAGGCGATGGTTGATTGAGAAGGATCACAAACAGAACATGGTGTGCTGATTGAGTTGGTAAGAAATGTAGACTAAATTTTCAGATCTCTAACGCTACGCTATCCACTAGAAATGCCGTCTGGCGTTTGGAATCAAGTCCCTCCATTCAAACACATACCTGTGTTGGATACTACGCGTAAGTAGTTTAATGATTACAGCTATTACTGAATTATATTTCTGGCTGTCTCATATCTCGAAACAAATTACTTCTCTCGAACCTATCTGCAACAGTAAAATTCCAGCCTCATTTTAGGTAGTCCCCATGCATCCTGCAACAGCATTCTCAGACTCTTCACTACCATCCCCGTAGCTTTGTGCATGTGATCATTCCAATGTAAATCGGAATTGAGTAGAAGTCAGAGGAAACTATATCTACCACCTTCTGAATACCATAAAGAAACAGACTAAGCTGTGACAGGACTGTGTTTTGACCATTCAATGGAAACGAGTGCTGAGAGAAGGACAAGGATTTTCCTACTGCACTGTGGTGCACATCAAATTACATACAAGTACTGCAGATCCACATCCATTCACATCTATCTTCCCAACATGCTATCCTCGTTATTCTGTACTATCCATCAGAGAAAAATTACAAACTATAAATGCTCAACTAACTTCAACCCATATAGAACTAGATAAGATTTTTACTGCATCTCCCTTCTCCCATACATTGAAACCAAATATCGCATGCATGCAGGCATCGAGCACATGTGACGATCCTATTAAATACACAGGTACTCATCAACTGCCCAAACCAGTTTAAAGTTCCATCTCCGGCACTCTAGAAGCATGATCGTATCCAGTGGACTATATTGTAAGTTCTAAGAGACATCCCATGTGGACATGTCTCGTTGTTTGAAACATTATTTTTTCTGCTCTAACACGCTTTATACACAGCCAAACATTTTGTTTTTCTGCCATGACTTCGAGGTCTGTGTCAGGTACTAAATTGACATTAAGACGTTCTGATCCACTGCCTTTCGTAGACAACAAGGACATCACCCCAAAGTGAAGTTATCCAAGACGTCACATTGTGACACGACTGACCTCATTCAAGATGGCTCCCGTGATGTCAGCTAATGATGCGAGTACAGTTACCCAAAATGACTGAAAAGTGCCACCGCCCCTTGTTTTCGATTATGGGAGGAGGGGGATGCAGTAAAAATCTTATCTAGTTCTGTATGGCAAGAAGCTGGTTGAGCTTTTGTAGTTCGTAAATCACAGAATAACGAAAATAGCATGTTGGGGAGATAGATGCGAATGGACATGGAACTGTAGTAATTGTACGTAGTTTGGGGTGCACCACAGTGCAGTAACAAAAATCCTCGGCCTTCTCTCAGTGGCTGTTTCCATCGAATTGTCAAAACACAGTCCTGTCGCCGCTTAGACTGTTTCTACACGACATTCCCCTGATTTCTACTCAATTCCTACTTACATTGGAACGATCACAGGCGCAAAGCTACAGGGATGGTAATGCAGAGTCAGAGAGCGCTGTGGCAGGATGCATAGGGACTACATAAAATGAGGCTGGAATTTTACTGTAGCAGATAGGTTCGAGAGAGGTGACTTGTTTCGAGATATGAGAGTGTCAGAAATATGATTCACTAGTGGCTGAAATCATTAAACGAATTCTCCATAGGATCCAATGCAGGTATATGCTACAATGGAGGGACTTGAATCCTAATCCCAGACAGCATTTCTAGCAGATAGTGTAGCATTAGAGATCTGAAAAGTTAGTTTGCATTTCTTACCCCCTCAATCAGCACACCATGTTCTGTTTGTGATCCTTCTCAATTAACCATCGCCTATAGCCCCATGGAAATATTGTGGAACCTCTCACATGGCACCAAGGCAGAATGCGTTACAAATTCTGTAGAAATATCTAGCTGCGGTAATTTTTTTACGAGGTTGCACCATCAGCAGTATGTAAGCACGCTGTTGCTCTGATACTATATACTCCAGCGATCACCATCACATTTTTCTGGACAAAGAACCACCTCATTCAGAAGTAACGTCTTACCTCGATTTATAAAGCCAGTATAACTTTTAACATGGATTTAGTAGTAGGGGATGCATGATACGTTCCCCTTGAGCATGAATCTTATAAAGTATGTGTTTGTGTTCTGACATGTGCAAAGGAAATGACTATGTCCAGTCGAAATGGAAGTTACGGATTTGACGTGGAGTACTGTGATGTCACAGGGAAGAGTATACCAAGTCATAAGAATGGTAGCGATATTTCTATTTCCAGAGCCGCAGCTGTCAGAAGGGTGTATTTCAATACTTTGCCCATTGTTGTATAACATTCAACTGAGACCATGACCATAACATGTAATTGTAAGTACAGGGATAAAATATATGTGTGACAGATTTCTTAGGATGACGATTCTACTTGTGCGTGCTTGGCTTACAGCATCGGTGACCTGTGCAGTGATGATTCATGTTTCCCATTAGCGGTAGGAGATGTCCAAATGAAGAGGCCTGTTGGATTGTAGGAATGTAGATGAATTATCAGTGTTGTCATCTAGACGACCGAATAGCAAACCAATACTTAGTATGTTTTGGATAACTTTCGTGATCGCATGGAAGTTTGAGAAGATTGAATATGGAGGTGTGCGTTTGTGCTGGACTGTTATTCCCTTCCATGAAAATAGTTTGCTTGACTGCTTTTGCACATTTCAGGCCTTTATGTAGTTGAGAGAAGATCGATTGTGGTGTGTGCATCTAGCATGTGGAAAAAAAGTTTGCCAGTTCTCTAGACATGAGAAACACCTTTGTTGAGTTAGTAAATTATAGGGATGATATGGAATCTGCTAAATCACCAACATCAGTATTCGCGAGTGGAAATATCAGTTTTCTCAGGTTTTTTTTTTTTTTTTCAACTTCCCACGTAAATGTCTTTGGAAACATGACAAGTTCCAAGTTAGTCAGTGGTTTACAACACTCCCCACCTAGCTAACGTTTTGGGTTTCTAGATAAATAATTTTCAGTCTATATCTTCGGAATTATGTTTTGCAAGTGATTGGTAGGATACTGCTGTGTGCTTGATATCGAGAAGTTTCGCGAAAATGGTATAATATTATGGCAAACCATGCAAAAATAGATGTGTTCTTGTAAGCCCAGAGTCTGGAGATGGGTATATAAAATCGAGCAAGGAAGCAAGCAGGTCCAGACTAGAAACAGAATCGCGTTTGTGCTGAGGTGGGATACGAGGCCGAATTTCTAGAATTGACTTTGATCGACTGAGGACAATCTGGTGACATGTTGGATATGGATGCCAGCCCGACCTCACAGTAAATAATTAGTGCCACAAGTATACCTATGGTGTTGGTATATGTATGAATGATGCAAAAGGGCTGACTTTGTATGACGTAGGGTACGAATTGTATGTTTACTACATCGCTAGGTTGGAGATCGGTTTCGCACTCTAATATTCAAGCTCCTGTCCTCAGTGTGAGAGCAGTGTAATTGAGTAACAGGTTTTCACTATTTGCCGATATGTAAGGGCACTTTGAAAGGTTAAATTGTCGGTGCAATATGGCGATCTGTGTAAAATAGGTTTTTTTGGCATTGAAAGCATTTGCAGAGAGAAAAAAAAGTCGGACGGTGTTTCCACACCGGTGGCATCAGTAATTTGGCTGGTAAATTCGATAAGAGCCAATCATAATGCGCAATTCATGCACAAGACTTCTTTTTTGTGGGATATATAAGACCCTACATAGGGTGAGAACGTTTGTGTAGGTTGAGAGCAGGAAGGGTAACACATGATCGATGGGGTGCCATGTTAGGATCATGAGTAAGAATGCATACGGTGTTATTCTGCGCTATTTTCATAAACAGGTTCTGTTTGGGCAAGAAATGTCATGCATACAAACCAAGACAAAGCTCCTACAAAAGCACATGTTAAGTATTTCTGGAGAACTATAGAATTTCCGAGTGCAAGGGTTTTGCTAGTTGAACTTGTGATGATATGTAGCTACTTGCAGCAATGCGTCAGCCACACATCATGCATGCCTCATTAGAGTTGCTAGGGAGAAAGAAGCTTGTGCTATTCTGGAATGGATTTCTGCAGTGTCTGTGAGGGTGAGTCACTCAGCAATTAGATCATCACTGGACTGCAGGTAGAGAGATGGATCACATCAGCAGCAGTGAAAATGCGTATGGGCAGCCCAGACTTGGCGCTTATTTAGATACACATGTGACATGAGTGTAGCACTCGAAGAACTTTAACAGTAGAGGTGACTTTCAAATGTTGTCGGCAGCAGTGAGAGATTGATGGCTTGCGCTGGCTTGCATCTGGTGGTGGCTCGTGGCAGTGTCGATGAGCAAGTGCCCTCGGAGCATATGCACTCTGTAAATTAGTCTTTGCTCCCTTCTGGTTGCAGCAGCAACGGTGTGTAGGTGATGACATATTTCGAGACGATTTTCTCAGGTGTCAAGTATGAATGGGATGCTGCCGCCTCATGCTTCAGGGATCTATACAGGCCCCTGTGCATTGCTTAACAGCTGATGGCTGTGGGGACTGCTGGTGCATCCTGACTTCTGGGAGCATGTTCAGTAGCCTTCTGTGTGGTCCAGTGGGCAGAGGGTGGCTGGCGGTCACTGTGCAACTTGTTTACGTGGCTGTTGCAATATTGTGCAAGCAGGTCTGTAGGCTGTGCTACGCATTACTTGCACAGTTTATGGGTTGATTTCGTGTCTGAACATCAGTATACTGCATTATTTAGGAGGAGTTTGCGTGTGTGTGTGCTGTGTACTGAAATTATTTCGGTAATTTAGGAGTTGTCTTCGTGTATGCTGAGCATTATTTCGGTAATTTAGGAGTAGTTTACAGGTCTGTAGGCTGGGTGGCGTGACCCTAAGCATGCCAGAGCGTGTGTTTTGTATCAGGGTGATAAATGTACAACCCAAATACGTCCCTAAATAAATTGTCCCAAAATAAATAAAGTTGACTCGTTCCCCTCTCCAGCAGCCCAGTACATCCTGAGGCACTTTTCCCCTCCAGACAGCCATCTTGGGTTATGTCACAGAACAGTCGACAGCCCCTCTGTTGCCGGTACTGTGTACTAGGCCCGAACTCCATGGTGAACACACTGTTTCCCTCCATTTTCCCCTTCATCTTGGATTATGTCACGGAATGTACAACAGTGCCCTCTGGTGCCAGTACTGAGTACTAGTTCAGTTGGACTCCGTACCCAATGGCAACTACACTTGATGATGGTACTGCCTCTAATTTTTGTAGTTTAGTAGAGGTTGGATTGTCCTGATGGAATTTGAATTTCCTGCCGGGGGGGAGGGGGGGGCGTGGCAGAGGGTGTGGCTCTTTCCCGCCATCTTGGATAACAGTACTTGTGTCGTCAGCTGAGATAACCGCCGACATCTTGGATGACGTCGTGCACTGTTGCCAAGTCTAAATGCCGCCATCTTGGATGATGTCATCGCCACCATCTTTGATACATCTGGGAACAATGGAAACAATGGAAAGTGGTGTGTCGCTCTCCTGCCTCTACTACTGTCTTAGCCTCCAAAGAAATGACCCCTACGGCCTCGCTGACTGCTGCCTTCAAAAACTATATCACCACATGTCAGACACAGCCAAAATTTAAAATACACGTAAATTAAAAAATTACAAAACATTCACTGGCAAATAATCATTCAACATAATTAAAATGAAACCTTACTGTCGTTTAAATAGCTAATCTTGAGGTGAAAACAAAATTGAATTAGGTGATTTTTAGGAGCAGTGATAAACTAAAGTCACTAAAAATGTCATGCCGGGGACTGCTAAACAAACGTTTTTAACAGAAAATACATATAATCTTAAGGCAGAATTCTAAAGATTGCAACTTATGTAAACTCAATTGCGGCTCAGTACAGTGAGCTGACAGAGAGGCACAAGGCATACAAGCCAGCTGTAGTCTTTCGAAACTTGATTCAAGCATCACAGCCATTGAAATTCAAAGTGCACTATAGAGACTTTCACACTAAAATAGAGAGGCCAACACAACAAACACGTTTAAAATATATTATCTCAACACATAATTAATTTTAAACAGCTTAATCACTATTTGTAAAACAGCAAATTCTTAAACCAAGAAAAACAATTGGGCCAGTTAAATCTAGGAACTTTAAAGCCCAGACACACACCCGAAAGCTCAGACCACAAATGAGCCTCTTGTCCTACTGCCAGTGGAAAACTATTTGCATGCAAACGTGACGCTCACCACGTAATGAAGTGTTGCTTTGTTCTTTCTCAGAAACATATCTCCGGAAGCATCCACAGCAGGCGACTAATATGGGGAGTGGCTGACAACTCCTGCTGTTTCTAATCGCCGACGTGCAGCACCTCTCCTAACACGCCGTACCTGGTAATTACCCACTGTGGCTACCTCGGTTACTCCACTGCAAGGTGCACTACGTCGGCCAAGGAACGATACCACGCACTCAGTTAACAGAGCGCCACCGCACAACTCCCCTCATCTCACAAAAACAACAGATTCGGCGGTGCAGACATTATTTGTCCGGCGTAACATAGAGAACTGCTTGCAGACTGGACCCAGAGACCCCTTAGCCGGCCGCGCGTGCTCCTTTATTTTCTTATAGTAGCAACTCTATAGTCTCCTAGTGAGGCGGCAGCGTTGCGTGGCTAAACACGGACCGAAGTCCCTGATATTCGATCATGGACCGGCTCAGACACATTCATAGCGTGCGTGGACCAATGTAGGGGTTTGGCAATGTAAAACTGTATGGTGTTGTTGTGGTCTTCAGTCCTGAGACTGGTTTGATGCAGCCCTCCATGCTACCCTATCCTGCGCAAGTTTCTTCATCTCCAAGCACCTACTGCAACCTACATCCTTATGAATATGCTTAGTGTATTCATCTCTTGGTCTCCCTCTACGATTTTTACCCTCCACGCTGCCCTCCAATGCTAAATTTGTGATCCCTTGATGCCTCAGAATATGTCCTACCAACCGATCCCTTCTTTTCGTCCAGTTGTGCCACAAACTCCTCTTCTCCCCAATTCTATTCAATACCTCCTCATTAGTTATGTGATCTACCCATCTAATCTTCAGCTTGATTCTGTAAAACCACATTTCGAAAGCTTCTATTCTCTTCCTGTCCCAACTATTTTCACTTCCATACATGCCTACACTCCACACAAATATTTTCAGAAATGACTTCCTGACACTTAAGTCTATACTCGATGTTAACAAATTCCTATTCCTCAGAAACGCTTTTCTCGCCACTGCCAGTCTACATTTTATATCCTCTCTACTTCGGCCATAATCAGAAGTTTTGCTCCATAAATAGCAAAACTGCTTTACTACTTTCAGTAGTTGCCAAATCTAATTCCCTCAGCATCACCCGATTTAATTTGACTACATTCCATTATCCTCGTCTTGCTGTTGTTAATGTTAATCTTATATCCTCCTTTCATAATACTGTACATTCTCTTCAGCTGCTCTTCCAAGTCCTTTGCTGTCTCTGACAGAATTACAATGTCATCGGCCAACCTAAAAGTTTTTATTTCTTCTCCATGGATTTTAATACCTACTCCGAATTTTTTTTTTGTTTCCTTTACTGCTTGCTCAATATACAGATTGAATAACATTGGTGAGAGGCTACAACCCTGTCTCACTCCCCTCCCAACCACTGCTTCCTTTTCATGCCCCTCGACTCTTATAACTGCCATCTGGTTTCTGTACAAACTGTAAATAGCCTTTCGCTCCCTGTATTTTAACCCTGCCACCTTTAGAATTTGAAAGAGACTATTCCAGTCAACATTGTCAAAACCTTTCTCTAATTCTACAAATGCTAGAAACGTAGGTTTGCTTTCCTTAATCTGTCTTCTAAGATAAGTCGTAGGGTCAGTATTGCCTCACATGTTCCAATATTTCTACGGAATATAAACTGATCTTCCCCGAGGTCGGCTTCCACCAGTTTTTCCATTCGTCTGTAAAGAATTCGTGTTAGTATTTTGCAGCTGTGACTTATTAAACTGGTAGTTCGGTAATTTTCACATGTGTCAACTACTGCTTTCTTTGGGATTGAATTATTATATTCTTCTTGAAGTCTGAGGTAATTTCGCCTGTCTCATACATCTTGCTCACTAGATGGTAGAGTTTTGTCAGGACTGGCTCTCCCAAGGTGTCAGTAGTTCTAATGGAATGTTGTCTACTCCCGGGGCCTTGTTTCGGGCTCAGGTCTTTCAGTGCTCTGTCAAACTCTTCACGCAGTATCGTATCTCCCATTTTATCTTCATCTACATTCTCTTCCATTTTCATAATATTGTCCTCAAGTACATCGCCCTTGTATAGACCCTCTATATACTCCTTCCACCTTTCTGCTTTCCCTTCTTTGGTTAGAACTGGGTTTCCATCTGAGCTCTTGATATTCGTACAAGTGGTTCTCTTTTCTCCAAAGGTCTCTTTAATTTTCCTGTAGGCTGTATCTATCTTATCCCTAGTGCGATAAGCTTCTACATCCTTACATTTGTCCTCTAGCCATCCCTGCTTAGCCATTTTGCACTTCCTGTCGAGCTCATTTTTGAGACGTTTGTATTCCTTTTTGCCTGCTTCATTTACTGCATTTTTATATTTTCTCCTTTCATCAAATAAATTCAATATTTCTTCTGTTACCCAAGGATTTCTACTAGCCCTCGTCTTTTTACCTACTTGATCCTCTGCTGCCTTCAGTACTTCATTCCTCAGAGCTGCCCATTCTTCTTCTACTGTACTTCTTCCCCCCATTGCTGTCTATTGTTCCCTTATGCTCTCCCTGAAACTCTGTACAACCTCTGGTTCTTTCAGCTTAATCAGGTCCCATCTCCTTAAATTCCCACCTTTTTGCAGTTTCTTCAGTTTTAATCTACAGTTGATAACCAATAGATTGTGGTCAGAGTCCACATCTGCCCCTGGAAATGTCTTACAATTTAAAACCTGGTTCCTAAATCTCTGTCTTCCCATTATATAATCTTTCTGATACCATGTAGTATCTCCGGGATTATTTCATGTATACAACCTTCTTTTACGATTCTTGAACCAAGTGATAGCTATGATTAAGTTATGCTATGTGCAGAATTCTACCAGACGGTTTCGTCTTTCATTTCTTACCCGCAATCCATATTCACCTACTATGTTTCCTTCTCTCCCTTTTCCTACTCTCGAATTCCAGTCACCCATGACTATTAAATTTTCGTCTCCCTTCACTACCTGGATAAATTCCATTATCTCATCATACATTTCATTAATTTCCTCATCATCTGCAGAACTAGTTGGGATCTCATCGTCACTGATGGGCTTCAGCTCGATATGGCATGCCTGAAGGACTCTGTTTCTCGCTTTACCCAGTCCATTGACACGGCTAGGGAAGGCGTTACATGGTATCAGAGAGATGTCTCCTTAGTGTGAATAGTTTCTTTGTCGTTTGTGTTTATGTAAGCGGTTTGTTTTCCATCTGACTACAAATAATGAAACTCATAGTCTAGATTTCCAAAAGGTTGCTGTATTGAGGTGGCTATTCAACACACAACGAGATTGAAATTAAGGCTACTGGTACGTTTTAAGATCTAATAAAGACATTTGACTGCTTATATCATAATATACCTTTAACCAAATTAGAAATCTGGCACAAATCAGAAATCTGTCATAGGAAATTTCACAAAAGCTTCAAGTGTTTTTCTCGAATGGGGAACAATAGTTGTTAGTAGGGAAGAATCCTGTATTACTCTGACACTCCAGTACCACTCCCGGATGCCAAGTTTGTTTTGTTTGTAGATGATACAAACATTTCGGTACATAACAAACGAGATAGAGAAATGGTAGCTAAAGCAATTTTTATGGAGAGCACTAGTTGGTTTAGAGGTAGTTATTTGTCGTAAAGACACACTATATGCCATTCAGAACAACTAATAAATTTCCATCTAGCATTTATATGAAATGTGATGATAAGCAGATTCGGTTCGAAAGACGACATAACACAACAAATAATTATTTCTAATGGGGACATTGTCAAACATAATATGGAGCACGCTCTCGTCTTATAGAACAACAGTTTGCAAATATAAACCAACTTTATCTAAACCCTGTATTATATGGCGAAAGAATTATTGAACCTCTGGCTAGTCCACAAATGGACTTATATTAACACAACAGTTCAGGTGAAGATGTGATGGGACAATGTAGTCTATCCATTTTTCATTTACATCCAGTACAATATTCACCGAGCACAGGCGTAAGATGAAATATAATTAAATCATACACGCTGTGTTACGTTGCATTTTAGAAGTCTTCAGCAATAGTTTAAAAATAAATCCCTACGACACTAGCAAGCAAATGCTTTTGAAAAGTGTTAAATTAGAATCAAGTGGTCGTAGGTATTGGTTGAATGTGGGGACCAACAATGCTCATGTTTAAAAAAATTGATGCACTAATCAGATGTCAAAGTGGAGGGGACCTAATAGTTTGGCCGCCTGCCAACGCAATACGGTGGGATTATGACACTGAATCCGAACGCTTAGAGAAAAAGCAAAGAGATTAGCATCACTCAGTAATGATTACGGGTCTCCCAAAATCAACAGATCGCATCGTAGGCGAAACATTGCCGTTTAAAATCATATACGTTACAGTTGACGGAGCTTGTACTCCTTACAGTTAAATATAACTACACTGCTGAAAGAATTACGGCAACAAGATTCTGAACAATAACTGACGACTAGGAATGATAACAAATGATATCTTGCTAGTGTCGAAAATAAAATGGAAAAAATTCATCAATCTCGTCAGCCTGGATGCTTTTTATTTGACTGTGAGAGCTCAAGTAACGTGTATGCTTTCCGTAAGCTTTGCGTGAGGGTTAATAACCGCCTGACACCCAAGTGTCATGCTTCACATATGACTATGGAAGCCACCACACGGTATCCGTCTACAATGACAGCCCTCGAGAGTTCTTGGAGAGACGGTGGTGATACAAGACGACCACTAACATGTCTGTCAAGCCAGTCCCACACACGCTCGATGGGGTTTAGGTCGAAACTCACCGCCGACCATTCCATTACTTCAGTGTCCAGGCCCGGCAAGACATCTGTGGTGTCTCCTGCCACAGACGCCCTCACGTTAGCGTGAGAAGGATTTCAGAGTCACCACCTATACAACAGTCACCACACTGTCCAACAGGATATGTGCTGCCTGGCGGAAGTGCGGTCATCGACAACGACGAGATCCGGCTGTCAACACTGACGCCTCCCCAAACCACCACATAACCTTGACCGAATCTGTCGATTTCCTGAACAGCATTTGGCAGGTACCTCTCTCCACACAAGAACACGACTGTCTCCTAGTGTCAGAGTAAATCAGGATTTCTATGTGAGTAACACGTTTCACCTGTTACGAAGTTGCCAGTGACGTGGGAACGACAGAACTGAAGGAAAGCTGCAATGTGTCTTCGTGTCGAGTGGGATACCCGAACAGGACGTCTAGGTTGTAAGGTCCTTCCTCGTGACCTGTTGTTTACAGTCTGATTAGACACAGCGGCTCCAGTGATCGTTCTGAGGTGGTCTCGCAGTGCTCTGGCGGTAGCAGCACGAAGCTGCAACACAGATGTGACCTGAGACCGGTCTTCACATGGGGTTGTATTGGCGACCTTGTCCAAGTCGCCGTATGTGCTGATTCGTTTCCCTGTAGCGTGTGCACAGTCTATGGATGTCAGATGGAGAGACATTGCCATCTGCAGCAACACGATGGAAAGTCCATCCTTCTTGAATCAAATAGACTGCCTAAGCAATTTGCGTTGCATTAAGATGTCGCATAGCATGCGTTTCGTTGAATACAATGTTCACAACGGACGACTGCCGTCTGTGTAACTAACTAGAGAACACTGCGACACTGGTGTTCTCCTCCTTGTGAGAGATGGCCTGACGATGTAAGACATAACACAGCGGACAGATGACGTACTTTAGTTGTTGCGTGCATTGAGAGACAAGGTCTCATGCTGTGCAAAAAGACCACAGCTACCGCGTGTATCAAAATAGATTTGCGACACCGGACGTCGATGAACGTGTTCCCTTAATTTTTTGAGCAGTATGTTTAAGAACATAGGATCAATCTTACAAGATTTCTTATCAGTTAACTTGCTAACGCTATTTACTATTAGAGACGCACATGTCATTGTCATTCCATAATGCACAGAAGCACGTTATTGTAGCGGCACAGTTTATTGATATTTTATACACAGTTCTGGATACGTGCTGCTCAGTAATTTATTTAACACTAGCCATCAGATATTAGAAAGGACAACAGTCACAACTGATTGCACAGTAGAGACGTGCTGGGAAAACGTTTATTCCATGTTTTTTTCTATGGTAATGAGAGCTGAGCATGTTTCGTTATCTTTTTGGGTTGTAGAATTTAGTTCGATAAAAATTCTTGTAGGAGATGTTTAGTTATCTCTTTGATTTATAGAATTTAGTTCAATAAACGGTCTTACGATTGTTTCTCTGCGTACAGTGAATGCTTGTCAAGAAGTATCTGAACTAACGAGCTCAGATGTGAAGATTTCGTCGTTTGTCGATATAAGACTGCTGCAAATAAAATAATTTTAGCAGCCTGATCAGTGACAATCTTGGGCAGCTTAGAACCCAAACGAGTGGTATGTTTAGTGCTACCCGATTGCAAATTAACAACTATATGCTATGATGCAAAATGTTATGATAACTATTTAATAAGGCCGAACACGTCGGTATTAATATTAGATTGAGTCGGTTACATCAAGATTCCCAAGAGTGACGATAACATATGCCAATTACTGTTACAGCACTTAACAAAAGTTGCCGTGTCGTCTTACTTTACGTTTAGTGACCATGAATTTACATTCGAAAATGAGTGAACGTGGCATACATTTCGGGTTCGTATAGTACAACTGCTTCACAAACTAAAACGTGGGTGCTCTTGTAAATAATTTTCTTTCTTATTTCCTCTACATTTTATGGTAGCATTTCATAAATAGGAGAAGATGTACAGGAAACAAACAATATTTCATGATAACATAAAGCAATAGACACGAGTTTTGAGTCTATTTTTTATCACAATAGTGCTGCACGAGAACCAGAGGTTCCCCGGTTCGCGAAAGTAATTTTTGCCACTGTTGATAGCTTATACATCCTATTTTATTTGATTTCACGGTAGTCAGTATTGCCTGCTTCCGCTCAACCACCTTCCTGATAGCGGCGCGGTTCTGCTACCCCGTAAGTGTGAAATATGGATTACTGTATTTAGGGCGCTATTTGTTTATATCTTGAAGTGAAAGACTGGGAGGGAGGGGGGATGGCTCTAACAGTAAGACAATTTTGACGATGCTTTGTTAAAAAGAATCTCGAGGTTGTGTCTTCTTGTGGTGCGAAATCGGTCGTGACTTTTAATAAATTCTACAGCCAATGGGGATTACTTCTTTCAAAATGATAACTTATGCTTTGACAATAGAAGAGTAGATTGTATTGCGAGAGCGACAGAAGACATCTGAGTCAGTCAATCTGGTCCAATGTTGTCGAACTATCATTTCCGAGACAAAATGAAAAGGAGGGAGACTTAAATTAAAGACAGATAAAATCCAATAGGGATAAGTACTGCAGAGTTTTAATGTTTCCGTGTCTTGCCTCTCATCGATCTACCCAAAGCGCGCGTGCACGTACACATACACGCACGCACGCACGCACACACACACACACACACACACACACACACACACACACACACACACACACAAACCTGTGCTCAGTGAGAGCGAATCAGAGCGAGAAAAGCAAACGGGCCTCCAGAAAACAGAAATTGTTGGGGAAATGCGGTTGAGCGAGAGAGACAGGGAGCGAGGGGGGGGGAGAGAGAGAGAGAGAGAGAGAGAGAGAGAGAGAGAGAGAGAGGGGGGGGGAGAGAGAGAGAGAGAGAGAGAGATAGGGGGGAGAGAAGAAGAGAGAGAGAGAGAGAGATAACATCGACATCGGGAAAATATGAGAAAGGAGGAAAGCAGGCTCAATCTCCTGTGGAATGTGAGAGATAGCTGATTATATAGGCTCCGTAGCGGTACGCAGATTGCCAACCGCTGCTTCACAATGAATACACCATCTGTGGACGTTGTTAATATTATTTTGCGATCACCCAAGCTTACCTTGCAGTCCTATAAACAAACTAAGCAGAATCACTCCGTGACATAGGATTTATAGGCCACGTCACGTTGAAGATTAAACCCCAGAGAGTGTCAAATATTCGCATTGTAGGTCGAATACAACTACGCTTTGACACGGCTAATGTTCATAGCATGTAGCACTTTTCACTCAGGAATCTACATATGAGGGCTTACTGGGATGACATGTTACTTGAAAATGAGACTCAATTTATCTTAGATATCAAAGCGCATATGACACGAAATCTCAAGCCACGCATATAGATGAGTGTTGAAAATATCCACAGCATTCATATAATACCGTGTAACAAAAGAACGTACCATTCGGGTTTACATGAAAGCTAGTAAATGAAAAACCGTAATCAATTGTTACAGTTTGTCTTGGTTGTTACTGTAGAATATCTTCTTCTTCATAAATTAATTTTTTCTAGGGAAAGATACATATTGAAATTATCCAAGCACCTTCTATGACTTCATCACGTACATTGCTTTTATCTCCCTCAACAAGTCACTGACATCATATAAAATATTTTATTTGTACATGAGCTCAGACCCTAGATTATTAGACGAATAGTCTAGTATCTGAAAATATATTAAAACTCTGTTGGCAGTACACTTGTGGTGCAGTACGTTAAGTGATGTAGGGAGGACTACATTTCCAACGAATATTATGAGAGCAGCATTTGCTTTGGCCGACCGTTGTGGCCGAGCGGTTCTAGGCGCTACAATCTGGAACCGCGCGACCGCTACGGTCGCAGGTTCGAATCCTGCCTCGGGCATGGATGTGTGTGATGTCCTTAGGTTAGTTAGGTTTAATTAGTTCTAAGTTCTAGGGGACTGGTGACCTTAGAAGTTAAGTCCCATAGTGCTCAGACCTAAATGAACCATTTTTTGTTTGCTTTGCAAAACACCTCCAACTTCACTCTATAATGCGCACCTTTAAGAGAATGGAATTACATCAATGGATGTCTGTGGCATCGGTCGAAAACCTAACAAAAAAGGGTGCTATATAGTGATTTCAGTGTACTCACATCTTCCAGTCATAAACTTTGAAGAGTCCTGAATGGACTGATCATCTGTGGAAACATACATTGACGAGGCAGCTGAAAAGTGTTCAGCTGTATGTCTGTGAACGCCCTCTCTTCGGAAGTCGAATTTCATCTTGGGCCCCAACAAAAATTCGTTTTGGTGGACAATCGAGGTGACAGCACCGCAGTTAACTCTGACGCAGCAATCTTGCAGGCATTTCTGTCAAACCATATGTATGATGCAGACAGAAGATGGAAGAAGGACAACACAAAATGATTACGTCGTTACGTCACGTCACATCTGACGTAGTTTAATACCAAATACACATTAGAATTTACTTATAATTAAAGAAAACAATCCTGTTGAAAAACATCCCCAACTGAGCATTATACCAGAGGTTGAAAATACCGCTTCAGTTATAAATTACTTTATTTTCACACGACCAGTTTCGGACTATTGTAAGCCCATCCTCAGGTGTCGTAGACATGCTGTGGTCCCCGAGCGCTGCGTGTACCAGACGCGATGTGCTGCCTAAGAGCGCAGAACAGGGCCAAGCGTCAATCTGATTATGTACAGCAAACTGCAGAATCATCCTGAAAATTTTTAGATGAGATAAACAAACTTACCCGTCGTTCCGTAATGAATTTGTTTTCAACCCTGGACAAACAAGATTTGAAGAGGAAATGCATATGAAAAGAACCCTGGAAATTAGAGCGCCTTAACGTGTTCGTATGCAGTTATGCTGACTGTTAATCTGGATGGAAAATTGGTTGGAAAGTTATTTATTGAGCCGTCAGAATCTGGAGGTGCTGTGCGCCTATGATTCTTTTTCGTTCGGGTGACCTTGCAACGGCAGTAGGGAATATTTACATCACAGGCAGGCAAGAGTGCGAAAATGGGCGAAAGAGAACAACAACTATGGTATGAGCACTGCTTTTGGTCAATTGATGGTCAAAATAACTTGGTTTTGCTTGATTTCTGGTCTGAGTATTCTGAGGCTGAGTATAGAAATCATGTCCTTTTAGAACTAACTCTTGTTCCGGAAAAGTGTGTGACGTAGCAGCTGATACCACCTGGAACCACTGGACAAATTTAGCCTCTGAATGTTGGCACTTTTCCGTGCCTCTGAGACATATTATCGTACTACCTGCAGCTATGCCTTAAAGGATAGCCGTTTTCACGATAAGGTCCATGACGGATTCGCATTCAGCTGTGTGCCTTCACATTCCATCAGCGATCATCACCCCGTTCACTGATTCTGTATGCATTCTTTAACAGTGGGTACCCATCTGAACGTCCTGCACGGATTGTAACTTCAAAGGCGTTCGCCTTCGATCTTGATTTTTCGAAGCTTTGAGACGCTCCATTTTTTATTCGGTTCATGATACAAGTTAACGGTTGGTTTGAAACATTTCTTGAATGTGGGAGACGTCCAATTTTTGAAGAGTAATACGTTACATCCGACAGCAGGTTGAACTCTACGCTTCCCGAACACTCAATTTCTATCCGCTTCCCAATGCACGCGGTGAGTCATTAACGGCTAATATTGTTCACACAACACTTTCAAATGAGTCTTACTGATGAATGAACTAGCCACCCCGAAGTAACGGGTTGTTTGTTGATGAAGCAGTTAAACCTTTGGGTTTATCAATGACACTGTAACTCTGCAAGTGTCGGGAAAGAACTTGGAAGAGTAGTTGAACGGAATGGATAATGTCTTGGAGGAAGGAGGCACTAAATCGAACTGGACATAACATAAATTGACTAAAAGAAGTAATCGGTTGATACAACTTGAGTTATCAAGGAATCGTCAGTTTGGTAGTGGAGGGTAGCGTGGGAGATAAAAATTGTAGATGGAACCATGGCTTGACTATAGTAAGCAGATTCAAAGTGAGATAGGTTGATGCTGTTACGCAGAGTCCAGAAGATATGCACAGGATAGACCGGCACCGAGAGCTGCAGAGTATCAGCATTCGGATTGAGGACCACAACAACCACAACCATGAAAACAGAAACATCTTTTATGACTGTGCAGTCGCTGAGTCAAACAAAATATAACGCCCAGCTAATTAACACGTCAAACTAAGAAGAAATTTTAGCAGTTTCTTATGTTATTTTTGCTAATGACTAACAGGGCACATTAACACATTAACTGTATCTATCAGTGCATTTAAATGTTAAGCTGAAGTTTAATTCTTTCTTAGGTTATAAAAAGAAACGTGTAAAACAGAAGGAACAGCGGGGGAGGCGCTATAGGCTCTCTTTCCAGATCCCTTACTGTTTACGGCGCCGCTGTTTGTGTGTTTTACGACGACTGTTAAGTTGCGTCGTTTCCACCCCACGGCGTGCGCGGCTTGTTTGGCCGCACGCTGGGGGATACAGTGCGGGGTCGCTGTCCATCGCCACATCAGCCCCCGGACGGACACAAATATTTACTGTCTCCCTCCACATATGCGTTGTGCAGTCGGTGCTGTGTACAGCCGGTCAACTCAGATTGTACATGGGACTTCTTAAACGTATAAAATATGCACCATTTGTTAGGTTTTTGTGTTATGATAGCAGGTCTCATTCTGCTAACCATATTCTGGCACTGCTTGTTGCAAGTCGAAGTGGAGGATGTCTGGGACGGGAATAACGCCTCTTGAAAGAATACTGACTTCCATAAATGGATGAAAATGTCGTCGAAACATGTAAAAACTGAAACAAAATGCGGTATCTGATAAAATGTAACAGGAAACCCCTAGAAGTTATTACTAAACGTCATGAGAGACGGACTCATCAGTACAAAAGGAGGCGGTGAGCACTGTGTTGTCAGTAGAGAAGGAGTAACACGAGAATGGTGCACCAGCCATTGGACGCCACCTGAGTAACAGATACATTAGGGACATCTTAACCATTCTAAAGCTGCCCAAGTCGACTGTTAGTGATTTGTTTGGACGCGAAAACGAGAAGGAACAGCCATACCCAAACCATGAGCAGGCATATTTCAAGTACTGACGGACAGAGACCTTGAGTGTTGTAAAAATTGCATGAGATCAGCAAAAGGAATCACTCCTTAGTTCCCAACTCCACCAGCAGTTCAGTTAGCGCAGTAACAATGTGCAAGGAGTTAAAAAGAATAAAGTACAATGGTTGAGCAGGTCCTCATGAATCACAGATTTCAATAAACGGTAAGTGACGCTAGAGCTGTAAACAGCGACGGCATTGGACATGGATGATTGGAAACGGGTGATTTGGAATGATGAATCAGGCAGTACCCTATCTCAACCCGATGGAAGAGTTTCCGTTTGGAGGCTCCCTGGAGACGTTATTTGTCGACAAGTGTTGTGGTATCGGGATGTTAAGGTGTGCTCCCATTATTGCGCTTTTTTGGGGTGGAGGAGGGGAGGTCATTAGTGCTCTGACTGGTTTGATGCTGATCGCCACGAATTCCTGACCCGTACCAACCTCTTCATCTCAGAGTAGCACTTGCAACCTACATCGTCAGCAATTTGCTGTATGTATTTCAGTCTGTGTCTTCCTCTACAGTTTTTGCCCTCTATAGCTCCACCTAGTACCATGGAAGTCATTCCCCGATGTCTTAACAGATGTCCTATCATCCTGTCCCTTCTCCTCGTCAGTGTTTTCCACCTATCCTTTCCTCTCCGATACTGCGCAAAACCACGTCATTTCTTACCTTATCAGTCCACCTAATTATCAACATTCGTCTGTATGACACATCTCAAATGCTTCGATTCTCTTCAGTTCCGATTTTGCCACAGTCCATGTTTCACAACCATACAATGCTGTGCTCCAAACGTACATTCTCGGGAATTTCTTCCTCAAATTAAGGCCTATGTTTGATTCTAGTACACTTCTCTTGGCCAGAAATGCTCATTTTGGCGGTGCTAATCTGCTTTTGATGTCCTCCTCGTTCCGTCCATCACTGGTTATTTCGCAGCCAAGGTAGGAGAATTCATTAACTTCATCTACTTCGTGACCATCAATCCTGATGTTTTCTCGCTGTTCTCATTTCTGCTACTTGTCATTACTTTAGCCTTTCTCCGATTTACTCTCGGTCCATATTCTGCACTTACTAGACTGTTCATTCCATTCAGCAGATCACGTAACTGTTCCTTGCTTTCACTGAGGATTGCTATGTCATCGGTGAATCGTTTCATTGATATCCTCTCATCCTGATTTTTAATTCCACTCTTGAAACTTTCTTTTATTTCCATAATTGTTTATTCGACTTACAGATTGAACAGTAGTGGCGAAAGACTATATCCTTGTCTTACACCCTTTTTAATCCGAGCACTTCGTTCTTGGTCGTCCACTCTTATTATTCCCTGTTGGCTCTTGTACATAGGACTCGCATTCGGGAGGACGACGGTTCAATCCCGTCTCCAGCCATCCTGATTTAGTTTTTCCGTGATTTCCCTAAATCGTTTCAGGCAAATGCCGGGATGGTTCCTTTGAAAGGGCACGGCCGATTTCCTTCCCCATCCTTCCCTAACACGAGCTTGCGCTCCGTCTCTAATGACCTCGTTGTCGACGGGACGTTAAACACTAACCTCCTCCTCCTCCTCCTCCTCCTCTTGTACATATTATATATTAACCCTCTCCCTACAGCTTACCCCTATTTTTCTCCGAATTTTGAATATTTTCCACCATTTTACACTGTCGAACGCTTTTCGCAGATCGTCAGACGCTACGAACGTGTCTTGATTGCCCTTAAGAAAATACTACAAGCCGAAGGCTATGAACAAATTTATGGCATCGCGTACTGCATACTGTATAGGAACATTTCGAGGACGACGAGAGTATCAGCATGACAATGCACCGCTATGTAAAGCAGTATCTATGAGGTACTTTGTATGGTTTGGCCACAATAATATACCTGAAATATATTGACTAGCCAAGTGTCCCTGCCTGTATCCAATGTAACACATTTGGGATCAGTACGAACGTTGAATTTGCTCCAGACCACAGCGTTCAGTATCACTACCTCCTGCGTTTTCGTCGCTTGAACTAGAATGGGCTGTCATTCCTTCACATACACTTAGACACCTTACTGAAAGTGACCATAGTAGCGTTCATATTTATGTCTACTAACAATTGTCTCGGCATCCTTGATCAGTATATGAATATCTGTAACTACGTCAGTGCTACCTAGAACTGTCATCTGTAAACTAGCTGCATACTAACTGGTTATACAGACGCAGCAAACTACAACAAGTAGGCATCATGCACATGCGAAATTCTGAAAAAAAGGTACACAGTATACCACTGAATATTTTCACAAGAAATACTTAGGAGATAGGAAGACAAATATTTTCTACTAATAACAGGGTACTAAGAAAAGGCTGGAACACGTTAGTCAATTAATAAGGAAGCTAATGATCTACTTGGATTACGTAAGTGGTACACATGAAATACCATTTACAGTAGACGTGTATTTGCTTCCCTCAACAAAATATTGCAATGCGATGCATGGGTCAATAGAGGGACGTTGGTTCGTCAAAGACACACTTCCTTGTTCAGGGTGGTTAAATGGAACAGAATACAAAGTTCAGGTTAGTAAAAATGCAACATTGTACTACACAAAGTGGTATCATGGTCGCCAGAAAATTTTATTCACAAGTGTTATTAATTTTGTGCACATAAGATACTGAGCTTGTATAAACTAGGTTTTTCTTTTGTCAATGAAATACTATATTCCTTTACCATTGATTCTGAGAAGTTACCTACATGTCGGTTAGGTCGCTTTAACATAGCTGTTCTGCGTTGAAACTGAAATACTCAGGGAACAGTGCATTAATCTGGTCACTTACGATGAACTTATAGTGTTTCGTAGTGACAGATGGAGGGGAGTCTGGCTGTGATGGCTCACGGGGTAAATGTTGAAATGGTAGCTGTGGTAGTGTTGTACTTAATATAAGAATTGAAGTGAAATAAATATTTGCCCATGTGGGCGTTGACCCGAGTGCAGGTTCGTACTATCCAATCATCCAGCACAAAAGCCCACGATTTATGAAACGTCAAGTACGTTCATGAAATATTAAGGATCGAATAATTTAATGAAAATGCATCAAAATTACCTTATCTAATACACGGATATAGTCCGTTTATGGTCATAGAAATTTTCCCCTAGTAACTGGTACAAGAATAATTGTTAGACTCATCCATAGTAGGACGTCCTTATTCGCTATCTGAGGAAGTGTTACATAACTGACACTGCAGCAGTGTATGATAATGACAAATCAGATAACTTCCAGTCCATTTACATTCGTTACTTTCACAAAGGGTGTATAAATATCTTCCTCTCTCATCCACAAAACCAGTACAAGGAACAATTTTTCTCTATCTTCGTAGGGCGCATAACGCTGCAAGTCATTTTTCGTTGTTATAGGATTTCTGGTGCACTGGTTGCAAGCTACGTAATATTTTAAATTGCGTAAAACAGTTTCTGTAGCAAGGATAGAATCCCAGTCAGTGCGGACGGTGCCTGGTTGAGAGGGAATACACCAAAACATCACTAAAACATTTATTAAAATCCGACCATTAGTGCCGTTAGTTGCTCCCCCAAGTGAATTTTCGTTCAAAAATGACCAAGGTTCTTTCGCAGAGTTGAAACACTGCACCAAGGCAAACACAAATGATCATAACTTTAGTCATGGTTCAGTAACTAGCATATAACCTGTTACACATATCTACGAGGTGCGACAATAATATAATGAGACTGATGTGAAAAAAAAAACATGTCATTTACCGTTTTAGTCAAGTTTAGTGCTGTCTCCTTCAAAGTAGTTCCCTTCTGATTGCATAAAAATTTTCCAGCGCTTCTGCCACTAATGGTAACATTTCTGGAACTCATCTTCTGTAATATCCTCCAGGACCCTCGTCACAGCTTTTTGGACATCTTGTGTTGTTTGAAAATGGTGTCCCTTGACCGCCGTTTTGACTATTGGAAACAGAAAGAAGTCGCACGGAGCGATATCTGGTGAGTAAGGTGTCTGTGGTAGTACTGAAATTTGTTTTGAAGTTAAAAATTGTATTCACGGAGCAGTATGGAATGCATTTAAGTCGCTGTTGTTCGGGCGTCAGTCACAGTTCTTTGATTCAAAGAAATGTGACTGACGCCCGAACAACAGGTACTTACATGCATTGAGAATAGGAAATACCGCATTGAGAATAGAAAATAGTGCATTGAAAATGGCTAACTACTAGCCTAAATCTGGATTTGCGCAATAAAATCTAAAAAAGGACGAGTGATGCTGCACTCTATAATTTATGTCACATAACAGTCGCTGTGTGCACCCACTTTCCGAATGGACGGTAACCTGATGTTTGCCTGCCTCCTATGTGTGTGCGGAGTCATTCGCCACCTCTGTTCGTTGCCGCTGCAAGTACTCTTCAGGCAGCGCTGTAGATATTCAGCGTGCACTGTCGTTGCTTACGGTCCACAAGGTCTCGTCTCTCACCTGACTGTGTTATGTCGTCGTGTAATTGTAATAGTCGTCTTTCTATGCAATCAACAGTCACAATATAGGCATGACTTCTCCTCCTGACCGAAATGTTCTTTTTTCTTTTCATCTTCTTTTTTTTCAGTACCACTTGCGACTTACGTCCTCAGTTATTTGCTGGATTTATTCAAATGTCTGTCTTATCTACCGTTTTTACCTTCTACAGCTCTCTCTGTAGGAAGTTATTCCGTAATGTCTTAAAAGACGTCCTATCACCCTGTCTCTTTTTCTTGTCAGTGTTTTCCACATATTGCTTTTCTCGCCGACTCTTCGCAGAACCTCCTTATTCCTTACGTTATCAATCCACTCAATTTTCAACACTCTTCTGAAGCATTTCGTTCTTGGTCGTCCAATCTTATTGCTCCCTCTTATCTGTTGCACATTTTGTGTATCACCTGTCTTTCGCAATAGCTTACCCTCTATTAGAATTTAGAAACTCTTGCACCATATTAAACTGTCGAACACTTTCTTCAGTTCGGCAGCTCCTATGAATGTGTATGGATTTTTCTTCAGTCTTGCTTTTGTTATCAACCGCAAAGCCAGAACTACTTCTCTGGTGAAACTTCCTGGCAGATTAAAACTGTGTGCCGGACCGAGACTCGAACTCGGGACCTTTGCCTTTCGCGGGAAAATGCTTTACCAACTGAGCTACCCAAGCATGGCTCACGCCCCGTCCTCAGAGCCTTAATTCCGCCAGTACCTCGTCTCCTACCTTCCAAACTTCACAGCTCTCCTGCGAACCTTGCAGAACTAGCACTCCTGGAAGAAAGGATATTGCGGAGACATGGCTTAGCCACAGCCTGGTGGTTGTTTCTAGATTGAAATTTTCACTCTACAGGGGAGTGTGCGCAAAGTTCGCAGGAGAGCCTCTGTGAAGTTTGGGAGGTAGGCGACGAGGTACTGGCGGAATTAAAGCTTTGAGGACGGGGCGTGAGTCGTGCTTGGGTAGCTCAGTTGATAGAGCAAAAGGTCCAGAGTTCGAGTCACAGTTCGGGACATAGTTTTAATCTGCCAGGAAGTTTCATATCAGCGCACACTCCGCTGTAGAGTGAAAATTTCATTCTACCTCTCTGGTGCCTATACTTTTCCTAAAGCCAAGCTGATGCTCATCTAACGCATCCTCAATTTTCTCTCCCGTTATTCTGAATATTACTCTTGTCAGTAACTTGGATGCATGAGCTGTTAAGCTGATTGTGCGATAGTTCTCAAACTTGTCAGCCCTTGCAGTCTTTGGAATTGTGTGGATGATGGTTTTCGGAAAGTGTAATAGTGGATCCACCATCTGTTCCCTATCGCCCTGTTACTTCTTCCTCCGAGTTTCAAGCGCAACAAATGCTTGGGGTATGAGCCGTCTCTGGTTCAGAAATGAATCATGCTCCCGCTGGGATTGACACGTATCACTCTCAGTCGCTCCCTGACATTCTGCATCTGCATCTGCATCTACATACATACTCCGCAGTCCACCATACGGTGCGTGGCGGAGGGTACCTCGTACCAACACTAGTATGTTCTCTCCCTGTTCCACTCCCAAACAGAACGAGGGAAAAATGACTGCCTATATGCCTCTGTACGAGCTCTAAGCTCTCTTATCTTATCTTTGTGGTCTTTCCGCGAAATGTAAGTTGGCGGCAGTAAAATTGTACTGCAGTCAGCCTCAAATGATGGTTCTCTAAATTTCCTCAGTAGCGATTCACGGAAAGAACCCCGCCTTTCCTCTAGAGACTCCCATCCGCGTTCCTGAAGCATTTCCGTAACACCCGCGTGATGATCAAACCTACCAGTAACAAATCTAGCAGCCTGCCTTTGAATTGAATATGTCCTCCCTCAATCCGACCTGATAGGGATCCCAAAAGCTCGAGCAGTACTCAAGAATAGGTCGTATTAGTGTTTTATAAGCGATCTCCTTTACAGGTGAACCACATCTTTCCAAAATTCTACCATGAACCGAAGACGACTATCAGCTTTCCCCACAACTGCCATTACGTGCTTGTCCCACTTCATATCGCTCTGCAGGTGTCGTGGGGTTTCCTATCGTGGGGTTTCCTACCATGTGGTTTCCTACGATCAGTGGCACACTAAACCTGTCAGAAGCCCCGGCCGGCAAAACAAATCGAGGCTCCCCTTGCTGCCCCCTCGCACCCTCCTCACCACACAGGATTTCTCCGAGAGTTTCAAACGCAAGCGGAAGGAAGTCCCACATCGCTCATCATCTTCATTTTGTATCGTGATAATTTATGAGGTATAACGTTATTTTACGTAACACTAAAAGTGACTGTTCTCGTAATCTCATTACTATTATTTAATAGCTATGTTGCCCCTTATACGACAGAAATCATTACATGATTTCTGTTGTTCGAATCTATTATTTATGTTTCGCAACTAAGTCGGCATAGAGCTGGCGGGGTGTATAAAAATGAATTCCTATTTCCCAAACCAAAAGGAAGGTCACTGTGTACATAAAACTTCGTTCAGTGCATGGTGGAGGGTACTTTACTTACGGATTTCAACAAAAGCCACAATGTTGCTCCGATCTCCATGAAATTTTGTACATTTGATCTTGAAAACAAGGGGAACCCCACCGTCTACGTGAAATTTCATACGGTGTATGGCGGAAGGTGCCTTACTACAGAATTACACACCATTTGCCTGTCAGCTTGGGAGTTGGCTCATGTTTGTATGTTTTTGTGGTGAAGGCATTTACTCAAGCCAACGTATGCTGGATGGCGGATGGTTGGCCTACCTTTAAATAAATTCAACATCGTCTCGTCAATCATCATGAAAGTTGGCAGATATACGTATTTTTTCATAGACGGGGAAAGAGGAGATGGCATGACGGAGGCGGAGGAGGAGATATACGGAGAGAGGAGAACGTGTGGGGGCGGGGAGGGGGGAGGAGGTGCATCCAGACAAGTGAGAGAAGCAGATTAAAAGAGAGAGGGAGCGTCAGGTAAACAGAAAAAGGGGGAAGGTGATGAATTACTAATGGAACACTGTAATAAATACATAAATTCGGGGTGTTATTGTAAATTTGATGTGCTATTAGAAAAGGAGGAGATGGACAGAGACGGGACGATGGATGGAGAAGGAGAGGAGGATGGAGAGGAGGAGGAAGTGTTGTGAGAGAGGGGGGCAGATGGAGGAGATAGAAAGAGAACCGGTTGGGGGAAGGAGGAGCTGGATACGGAGACGAGATAGGACTAAATGGACAAGAGAGATGAGGGAAGAGGGGATGAACTGACATAAAACTGGGATGATTAAATATCCGGGCAGCGGTGGGTTTGCTATTGGTAATTAGATAAAGATTTACGCGACAATGGGCGTGTTCATCTGAAAGAAATTACAGAATGTTTCCCTATGGTCAGATGCAGCATATAAAGTCTCGAGAACTAGAGTGTTGTTCTTGATGAATACAGACGGTAAAATTCGCTCAAACCAAAATTCATCTGGTTGGAATTTCATCTTTATAAAATGAACTTTATAATAATCAGCTGAAAAATGCTCCTGTTGGAGGACAATAACGGGAAATATGATCGGGTTTAAAAGTCTCTGATAGAAAAGTGGGCAACCAGCTGTCTGAGTCCTCATTCCGCCTTTCTCACCAAAAATTCTGGAAGCTTCACAGGACGAGTGACCATGTTATGTAAGAAAATTACCAAGTAAAATTTCGGTTTTGTTAATATAAAAATTCAATAAATAGCATAGAGTGAATCAGAATTTTAGAAAAACCGTTAAAAGCGTACTTTTGTGAATGAGATCCGCCAAATACAAATAATTAGTTTCGTATGACATATATGACGAAACTCCAGATCGGCAAGTCAACTTTGCGAAATTATTGATGCTAATCGAAGACGACACTGAGAAACGGTGACAACACCTGATCTGAGTGTCAGCGACTGGTGTAGACAAACAGTGGGGCAGGCTCAGTTCGCAAACATCTCGTTAGGGAATCGGTTGCTCTGGACAGCTTCGCTACCTGCTGCACCCTTGTAGGAAACCCCACGGTAGGAAACCCCACGTAGCCGCTCTGGAATGATACGCCCAAATATTTAATCGACGTGACCGTGTAAAGTGCTACGCTACTAATGGAGTATTCAAACATTACAGGATTCTTTTTCCTATTCATTTGCATTAATTTACATTTATCTATATTTAGAGTTAGCTTCCATTCCTTACACCACTCATGAATCCTGTCCAAGTCACCTTGTATTCTCCTACAGTCACTCAACGACGACACCTTCCCGTACACCACAGCATCATCAGCAAACAGCCGCACATTGCTATCCACCCTATCCAAAAGATCATTTATGTAGATAGAAAACAACAGCGCACCTACCACACTTCCCTGGGGCACTCGAGCTGATACCCTCACCTCCGATGAACACTCACCATCGAGGACAACGTACTGGGTTCTATTACTTAAGAAGTCTTCGAGCCACTCACATACTTGGAACTAATCCCATATGCTCGTACCTTAGTTAGGAGTCTGCTATGGGGCATTGGAGAAGAATGCATACGGGCCTCTTCGCAGTTGTCACACACTCTGCGAATCCACTTTCCAGGCTCCGAGCTCTCTCGAGGTAAGCATGTGCTTCCGCTGGCTGTGAAAACGCGGTGGTAGACGTAGAAGAGGAAGCCCACCGGAAGAATGGCACAGTGGGTGACGGCACGCCGCTGTGCCGGCAGGCCAGTGCCGATTGTGAGGAACTGCTGGCAGCGCGGCAAGCAGCAGGCAGCGAAGGAAGGGAAGCGCAGCGACGGGAAGGGAAGGGAAGGGAAGGGCGTGCTGGCGCGGCAGGGACCTGTTGTGCGCCGCCGGCTGCCTACCGCTGGCGGCTGGCGGGCCGTCAGTCTGCCGCCGACTGCCCAGGCGCGAGCACCGCCGCGCGGCCGCCACTCTGCCACGCCACGCCGCCCCACGCTCTCCGGACGCTCGCACAGCCGGCCTCCGCGGAAGCAGCCTCTCACTCGCCGCCGGATCCACGCCTCACGAGAGTGTCGCCACCCGAGTTCTCGCCGAGGTGCAGTGCAGGTCGTGTCGTTCGTGTGTGTTCCGACCTTCGATCGATTTCTTATATTTCTTTGGCGTCACATAAGTACTGAACTACGGTTGCTAGGAGTATACGCTGTGCTGCGCTGTGGACAGTGCTGATCATGTGATTTTTCTGGTGAGTCTCTATTCAATTTACTGTGTTGCTTATAGCGTTCGTGTTACTACTGCATAGTGCCCACTAAACACAAATCTGCTCCTTGTTGAAGACTGCTTGATTATGTTTCTCGTAGAGTTACTCGTATAACAATAACAACTCCTTGACACCAATACTGAACCTGTAACCAACTCGATTGAAAGCTAGTATCAACAGTGGCACTTGCTTTCCAACACTACCGTTTATTTACAATAACAAACTCTCAGTTACGTTTAAATTTCTACCTGTCTCACGTGCTTTCTTTCCGGTGCCTTATACAAAGCACATTTTCTTCGTTCAAGTGCTCTGTTCGTTACATATTGTTGTATGACGCAGTACAAGGTTTGTCTTACGTGAGCCAAGATGTGTGTCACCAGTGTTCGAGAGATTGTTGTAATGATTCTTTAGCAGACGTAATATTTGCAATATTTTCATTTGTATTTTGTTTTCAACTGTATCTATATCTAAGGTTACATAACGCAACGTAAAACTAGAGCTTCTGTTAAAAAATCTATTATTCTTCATCGGTCTTCGCATTTTCACTTTTTTTACTATAGCGACAGCTCATCGTGTCATTTTAAGACATTTTCGAGGTTTACCGTTTACAGTAATGCACGAGTTCGTTAAGAAACATCGTTTCTCTCCACCCTCCACGTCCGTAATTGGTTGACAAAAGAGTTAATTATATTCCAAAAATGGCTGGCGCGAAAGATAGAACACAGTGACTATAGGGTACCGGTTCTAAGTGTGAAAGCTGTTCAAATCTACCACTAGATGCCCGCTGCTATTTCGTAGCTTAGCGTTGGACGTTGTTTCACGGACAAACGCTCGCGTAGTGTATTCTGCGGAACACGTGGACTTGGCCTTACTGCGCATGAGCTACGGTAGAGCGCGATGCTGGGGACGCATGGCACACCGTGCACAAACAGAATAAACGTTACCACGTGTGATGGCTTGGGCAGTCTTCGTAATCAGACCCAACTACGTACTTGACACATCTGCTATTGTTTTCCTAAATACTTATTGATATAAGCATTTTTAACGAAAAGTGGTTGCCATAGTCGTTTACCCTCACAACAGTTCCATGATGAAAAGACCGCTTCAGCAGTATCTTAACTATTTACTTACGACCCAACTAGTTACAAACGCTGGCGTAGTGTATTCTGCGGAACACGTGGACCTGGCCCTACTGCGCACGAGCTGCGGGATACAAGTTTATTTCATAACTTGGTTCAAACAAAACCAATAGACAACCTAAAATTCTCTGTCCATTTGTAACAAATGGGCTCACCCGTCCGGTTACCGTTAAGAACAAAATTGTGAAATAAACATGTATCCCTGAAGGCTTGACTCTAATGCCATAAAACTAATTGGATCACAACTAATATTTGTCATGCAGCTGAATCAGCCTGTCATGACAGAATTCTAGAGCTGCGGACGCCCACAATACAAAAATGTCTGCCTCTGAGTGTTGTCCAACGTATAACTGAAATTCAGAGGCACTGCTGTTCCAGTGCTACTATTAAGATGTGAATGATGCACAAGGATTAGGTGAAAGGTAAATTTCTCCGTATTCATTACTCGTTTCGAAAATTGTGAACACAAGGGGATGTAGTGCAATGCAATGAAGAAACATGTGTAAACTCCATTTCTCCACATTTTCTTTTCTTTGACAATGCTGGAGGTTGTGTACATATTCTTAATACTCTGAATTATCTCCATACACGAGAAATTTTAATACGAGATGAAACAAATGCCTTCACTACTTTTTTCGTGTATGTCTTATCTGTGCTTGACGAAGAAAGAATGAAGTCCCTGCAGCTTCAAGAAAGACTAGACTTAGTGTAAGTAAATTGCAGTTTATGTGAATCACATTACTGCATGAACAGTTTGAAAGACAACCACCTAATCTGGTCGGCTATGTGAGACCTCTTCCTTTTACGTATATGAACCCTTTGGAATATAATGGTTCAAATGGCTCTGAGCACTATGGGACTTAACTTCTAAGGTCATCAGTCCCCTAGAACTTAGAACTAATTAAACCCAACTAACCTAAGGACATCTCACACATCCATGCCCGAGGCAGGATTCGAACCTGCGACCGTAGCGGTCGCTCGGCTCCAGACTGAAGCGCCTAGAACCGCACGGCCACGTCGGCCGGCCCTTTGGAATAATTTCTGTAAGTGGTTACATTAGTAACTATAATAACGTTATTTCGAATTTACTATCCGCATACATAAACCATCAAACTTACTCGGGCTTTCAGATACACCAAAATGTTTCAGACTAATTCTATGCAATCGCTGAAAATTACTGGAATCACTGAAAATACTGTGTGAGGATTTAGTAATCTAGGGTTTAATAGAAAACATTCACCTAGTTCCCGTATGCAGTTTTTCTTCCGTTTATGGTTCACTACGAAAAATACTTAACGATAAACCATGAAACATCATCCAGGAAGCATTTTATGACTACTGGGCTAAAACCTAAAAAGCGTATTCTATCTCAGACAGCTGTGGTGTTTATGGTGATACTAACAATGGAGTGAAAATCTTGGAAACCGACAAACTTCCTCTTGCGGGAAGCACAGCGATGGGAGAGCGGCAGCTTGATGAATCACGGGGTCACTGAACTAGTGACTGTTTAAGAAAAGGAAAGAAGAGTCCTAGAACCCCAACATCCGCCGTGTAACCTTTAACCGGATAACATTTTATGGCGGGAGTTATCAGGCGCTACGCTACGAGGCGAGCGGTAAAATATTTCATGCTCAGCTGTAACCGACACCCCCCTGTCCGATCGGCTATTTTACGACCGCACGCGAGTGCACTTCGACCTCTGACCTGCGGTGTACTTTCTTCCGTTTATTGAAAAGCTCCGGCATTAAGCGCATGATGAAAGATACTTTGCTGTTCCGACGACTAACAAATCTACTGTGCCATGACCCTGTACAACACAGAGCTGACCGCCATGCAGATAACATGAACAGATCCTGGACACATGGACGGATGTAAGGAAAAGCGGGCAGCAAAAGTATAGCTTACCAACAACGACATACCTTCGACAGTTGTGGAAACGAGCTGTGAATGAGCGGTTTTTACAAACCTGTTGATTCACTCCTGCGGTAAAAGTCGTATACGAGGCTTGTTACAGTAGAAAGAGACTGGTGCCATGAAATGTGCGTACTTACCGAATATGTTCAGTGAGCGTTGACCACCTTCGATGTAGGACCCGTTTGAGTCCTCGCACGCCTGACGTCCTTCCTTCCACTGCCCAAAATATTTCTGCATTTCGTTTCCTGTGAGGTTGCGCGGAAGTTCTTTCCATTGTTCTTGCCTTTTGGCCGAGTGCAAGAGAACGATTATAGGAAACTGCTCGTCAAGTGCAACTAAGTAGATAACTTTTGTTCAAATTTAATACAGTGTAACGACAAAGTTGAAGAGCGCAGTTTCGAAATAATACGCGACGATGGATAATTTCTTTGTAGTGTGAGTAGCCTCATTTCTATCATGTCGTAGTATTTAGCGAACTGAAGCACGATGTCACTGATGGTAACGTCAGTTTTTTAGGAGATTACAAAGTAATCTGTTGGTTAAAACTTTTCAGAAAAAAATAAGTCCTGAATCTAGAGAAATGTGTAGTTGTATGGCTCTTAAGAGTGTTAGTGTAACAGCATTTGACCATACGATCAGTACGTACCAGTTGTGCTGGATATGCAAGTACACGGGAGTAACAATGCATGGGGATTATCACAAACCCTTCGCCGTACATTAAGTATGTTCTTCGTGATTACCTGCTACTATAAACCGTAATCTGTATGAAAAATACAGTATTAAATTTTTGACAGTTGGAATGTCGCCTGTGTGTGCGAGGGATCTACGTGAAACTACCGTAATTCGTTGTATACGCGATGTAGTGGGTAGCAAATGGTAACATGATTGTCTGACTCACTTTAAAGTGATCGCAAATGTGCTGCCGAAAATACCAGAAAGAGGATAACATTATTTTTATTAAATAGTTGAAATCTGGTCAGTTAAGCTGAAAGACAAGGCTGTAGGCATATCCTACTTATTTCAAAGATCCTTAGGTAATGATTCCGTAGCGATCGCCAAAACAGAGGATCCATTACGATTTCAGCTGGAGAAAATAACAAAACATTATAACACTTCATCCGTGAAGAAATCGAAAAGAATCTTTGATATTGTATAAGACTGCTGTGCTACAGACTGAAGTATACAAGCAAACTTCCGAACAGGCTTTGAAGGCCTAACGGTACCGACCGAACACCGTGTAGTCCTCAGCCCTCAGGTGCTACCGGATTTTGATACGGAGGGGCATGCGGTAAGCACATCGCTCTCCTGGCCGTTGTCAATTTTCGTGATCGGTACAAACCGAAGTGTATAAATGCAAAATCTCATGAAAAACCATGATTTAGTTTGCTAGAGACGTCATCGTAAAGGTTTAGCGATATTGCGCCACTGGAGGAAACTCATCTGTTGGGTGGGCTCGATTTCGAACCATGGGCGTCCTGATAAATAAGTCAAATATTTAATACAGTGCCACATCACTGTGGTGTACCAATAAAATTGTCTTAAGAACGTACAAATTGACGCCTTTTATACCAGCATCACTTGGAAGTTAAGCTAAATTATGACAGTAATTTTTGCACAGCATTGTAGACTGATAATGCACACACAGCCTATCATGGGCGAACACAACGCCTTACGAAGTTCAGTGGTGGCACTGTAAGAGATTGCTGGCGGCGCCAGCAGTGTAAGGTAAATCTGTGACAATACCAGCCGCTGGTGCTGGCGAAACATTAGAAAAATCACTAAATAAACATTGGCCGACGAGAGCGAGACAAAATCGAAAAGGCAGTACATCAACAAGTGGCTACGAAAGCGTTAACAGTTCTGTGCAATGTATGTCTGTTAACTGCACTGAATCAAAAAATGGTTCAAATGGCTCTGAGCACTATGCGACTTAACTTCTGAGGTCATCAGTCGCCTAGAACTAGGAAACTAATTAAACTTAACTAACCTAAAGACATCACACACATCCATGCCCGAGGCAGGATTCGAACCTGCGACCGTAGCGGTCTGCACTGAATCATATACAGCTTCCTATTCTTTTCAACGAAGTTTTCTGGTATGAGAGAAATCCCATTTTATGCTGTTCCTTTTACATTCGTCATGTTTCTGTAAATCATTATTTTTTCCCGATGACGGTTTTTTATTTCTGGCACTCAGATTCTCTCCTATGTTAAACGTCTTTCAGCGAAACCCATCACATTTGACGCTTACAGTGCGCAGTCGTTATTTAACTGCTGTTTAGGAACACATATTTGATGTGTCATTTAACATTTTTGCCTCTTCACTGCATTAATACTTTCGGGCTGTTTACTTTAAAAGAAAATTCATTGTACTTAGGAGCACCTAACTGGGATCGAATGTCATAACGAATCAGTGTTGAAGTGCACTGTTTCAGTGTTGCGGTACTGGGACTTAAAAAAACGACTAGAAGCCAAATATCGAATCAAGGTAGCTGCTTTCACTGTGGACAGTGTGTTCCTCTCGTCTTTGACATTACAGATACATCTAAAGCATGCATTTGTCGTGAATACCACTGTTTTCCTTACTGTAATTTAAAGTTTCTTCGAAGGATGGGTTTTAGCATTCGTCGAAAGTGCCCAATGGAATCGCAGAGGTTCAAAAAAATGGCTCTGAGCACTATGGGACTTAACATCTATGGTCATCAGTCCCCTAGAACTTAGAACTATTTAAACCAAACTAACCTAAGGACATCACACAACACCCAGTCATCACGAGGCAGAGAAAATCCCTGATCCCGTCGGGAATCAAACCCGGGAGAATCGCAGAGGTCCTATGGGAGGCTGTCCTGTCTAGAAATACGAGGGCGGTGATTCAACCAACGTGTCAAGATCCTCGATTGTTCCAGGAGGCCGTCGCTAGAGTGGAATAAAATCCAATAAATAAAGATACGTCATATTTTTCTCAGGCGAACTTGTTGGACCGTTAACCGTTGCAGAAGAAATTTTCCTAATTTTACAGACAGTGAATTACAACACAACATTAAATTTATTGGATATTCCACCGTATTGACAGCTTAAGTCTTTGCTCTATTCATCTATTCTTTAATTTATTTTAGTTATTCTGTATATCTCAGGACGATAACATTTGATTATCTGTGATATTTGGGTGTCTTTCTTCTGGACCAGAGGATGTTTCCAATTTTCTTGATAGCTTATGACATTTACAAAATTACTAGAAAGCACACGAATATGTAATTGTTAAGTGACGCACTCATTTCTTCCCGTTATATTTTTTTAAGTAATTTTACAGCTATTTTACGTATTATTTCGGATGCATATCTGTTTATTGTTGTCCCTCATTTAGCCGAGATTTATCTCTGTAAATTATTGAAAGCAATATCCTTATCTGAGTTTTTGTGAAATATTTTCCTTCTGACAGAACCCCTCAGATTCGTTATGATTTCTCCGTGTAGCAAACGGCACGTATGCCTTTAAATGATGATCTCACTTCCTTATTTCCACTAATTACTATTAAGTTATGGTATTTCAGTGAAAGTATGACGACATTAAAATCCCCGATTCGTCTCGCATTAAGCTTAACCGTTTCACAGTGTTTGTTGTGCAGCACTTCTACGAAGAAGACTCAGTCGGAAGGAACTCGCTGAGAATTATTATAATCGTGGAGAAACTATTTGGATATAAACATAAATTTAATTTCAGTACGAAGAATGTTCACAATACGAAAACTATAAGCCAGACGAGTTTAGAGATACTAAACCTTAAGAGAGTTAAAATAGCTGCCATTACAGAGTACAATAGCTTTCCTGAACATAATACCTCAGGTTGATAAATTCCATTCTCGATTTTGTATGCCGTGCATAGTTGTGTGGTTACCGATTTCACAGAGAGTCACGTGCCCCATCATTTATTCCTAAAGGGAGCAGCCGGAGTCTGGCGGTCAGTTCCGATGTGGAAAGTGTTAGCCATGCCCAGCGGCCGTCCGGAACGGTCTTTAGGAGAGCGTAAATTGCTGCTGAGGGGGGAACCGGACTGCCTTAACCTACCAGCTGACTGGTAACTGACCGTAGCGAGCGGTATGGGCCCGTCGGACTACCCTCATTTAGTCATCCGAGGATTTGTCCACTGATAGTTATCTGAGCTTCTCCCGTGGCCTTTCAAATATGGAAACAGTAACTAGCGAAAACCTAACCTAACGTACAGGTTGTTTATAAACTGGTTATTCCAAAGTAACCTTTATTTGCGAAAGACCTAAATAACTTACAGAGGTGTTTGACACATCACTGAATGTAGTTTATCTTCAACTTTTGTTTATAAATGTTCAGTGTGGCACCTTTTGTAACGTAGAAAAGGCCCATCTGTAACCAATTTCCAGCCAAAGTCTATAAGGAAACTCTTGATGTATGCTGGCAGCTGCTTGTGTTATGCGTTGGTGCAGCTCGTCCACATTTTCCGGAGGCGGAGAAACAATTGCTCTGTCTTTCATGTAACACCTTACATAGGAGACCATTGGGGTTAAATTAGGTGTTCATCGTGGCCGAGATATTGTTCTACCGCGTTTGATGAAAGTCGGCACATTACTACGAGATATGCGACAACTTCACGATGATAATGTGGATGCACGCCATCTTGATTGAAAATAAAGTCTGTGCCCATATCCTGCTGTGACTGAGGATTAGGTAATTTTCAGGCATGTCCAGGTACGAAAAGCCAGTTACAGTTGACTCGGCAAAACAGAAACACCGTAAGTCTTGTTACATCTAACAGCACAAAAAAATTAGCCTTAAGTGAATCCGTAAATGTTTGATTTATGTGACGTCGTTTCCGCTCATCCCATATCCGAACATTACGCCCATTCACTTTAACGTAGATCTTGAAGATGGTATCGTCACTGAACACCATTTTATTAAGAAAATTATGTTCAGTTTGCATTTCTTTAAAAATTTGCACACAAAACTCCGCTCGTTTTTCTTTGTCATTTTCTCTTAAAGCTTGCAACAGTTCCAGTTTGTAGGGTCTGTATCAGAGGCGTTTCCGTAATACTTTCCACTCTGTAATACTAGGCGTATTCAGTTCTGAACTGCACGTCTCGTTGACTTACCCTACTACGAATATAAGGCTGCCAAACTTGATGAACTGCTGCGTCAGACACTGCTGGATATTAAGTCCTGAATTGTCTCTGAACTGTAGTAGGGAATATGGATTCACGAAATCGTAAAAAAAAAAAAAAAAACTGAGCACACACTGCACCATTATACGACACCTTGATGACTATTGAAATAACACATTCGCGGACGCCGTCTAGCGGGAACGTCGGGAACTAACAATGTTAGGCGCAAATAATCTTGACGATATATTGCATTCATTGCTGTGTCAAATATTCATGTAAGTGATTTACCATTTTCGCAATTAAATATTACTTCTGTGTAACTAATTTATAAACATGTTGTATTGTTTACAGGAATAATTTCACTACTTTACTGAAATACTGAATAAGGCACTCAGTTGACTCCGTATCAGAATTATTTAGTATAGCAGCGTTTCGACTTAAAAAATAACTTAGACAACAGCCAACGATTATTTTCATAGTCATATACCTAAAGAGTATGCAGACTCTGTTTTTAAAATATATAATTTGGTACTGTTACTCTTCTATGTCGGGCTTTCCCGGTATCACTTTTTCTACCTAGCTTATTTTTCTGGGAATCAAAGTGGAGTAAGCAACTACCCTACTATGTTTATCAAATAAACAACAACCTTCACCAAATATCCCGAGTAACGTATCACTGTGTTAACTGGAGGCTGCAACGTCTTGTCGGGACACCATAACATAATTTCCGCTTGTTTTCCTAAAAACACTTCAGGTTAATATTGGAACGGTTCATTCAGCAAACCCGTTGTCGATTTCTTTAAATTTCCAAACTTTACAGCGCGCTGTTCCTGAATAATTCGCTTCTTACAGGATGTCAAGAACGAAAATTACGAAACTACACTGTTGAATAAGACAAATTTTCCTATTTTTAAAAGCCCACACAATTAATATATGTGCAGCTCGCAGACGATAATCGCCCTGCAAGAAATCGTAAAGTATCATTCTCAAACTGGATTATGGTGGTTTAACTCAACTTGACTTGCGGGAAAGTCACCCAATAACATGAGAAACTTAAGACGTGCTGTAGGACAACAGCGAGTGATGACTATATCAACCTTTTTTACTTATAGGACATGTTAAAGTGGAAATTAGAACATGGCAGAAGTATTCCACTATTGCCATGGGTAAACGGTTGTTTTAATACACTATACACCACTCGACGAGGTGTTTGATGCAAGTAACTCAGTCTATAGAAATCAGACGTCATCGATCGGTTCTCACTGCTTCCTGCCCATCGTCTACTTTATTTAGCACCGTGTTTGGTGTACTAAAGGATAACTCACTGGCGCAGTTAACGAACCTTGAAACGATATATGCGACATTCAAATTGTTGGTATGTTAGGCGCGCGCTCATCATTTATTGTCTGCTGTGTACAGTTAAGAGTGGGAGGAAAGTAACCTGTACCGGTTAGTGTTATTCTGTTCTCACCGTTCACTTACACCTATCAGCCACCTCAACCAGAATATTATTACACCGCGTACAGTACAAGGCAACTTCAGAAAGGAAACATCACATTATTATGGCAGATCACAGAATTTTTTATTGAATTCTGTACTTCATAGTGAGACAAATACATGAAATTATGTTTCAACATAGTTACAAAATCTCTTTAAAAAACGATGAGTTCATCGACAATAGAAATCCGCTCCTTGGACACGGAGTCATTCGAGAATTGCAGTGTGAACGCCCTCATTGTTGGAAAATCTCTTTTCCTTCAGGTTCTCTTACCCCTCCTTCCAGATCAGCATTATCCAAGTCTGTACAATCTTGCTAGCACCATTTCACTACAGATGGATTTGCACCAGGCCCACTTATCGTTAGGATTTCACGGTGAATCTGTGTGCAATTGCGACATTTTTGCAATAAGACTCATACTATCCCAGTGCTTCAGCTTCGGGTTAAGTGTCCAGTTGCTGCACCATTTCACTCGCACACTATGATGCACATCTTCTCAGTGCCACAGTATAACTGTGTCTGCAGGAGACCAGGAACAGAAGGTGATGCCCACATTACCAGCTCAACCCGCTCAATTTAGCAATTGGGGGAAACAATATCTAAATGTTCTCCGACATCAATCGCAAATTTTCTCCCACCCTCACTCCAGTGTACAAAGACTATTCACTTATTAAGGTCCGATCGGTCGCGAAATCTATACGATGTGAAATTCTGGTGAAACTTTACACAGCTGTGTTGTTCATTGTCTGTAGTGTTCTCGTCAATCGCTTCATGTCGCTCTTTTTAGTACTGAGAGCCAGTCAACACGTAACAATGCCTAGAAAATAATGTCCCCCGCAGAGTACGAGTACCTGCTGAGAGATTTCGCCTGATTTCATGCAGCCCACATAACATAAATGTTATACATTTCCTCCTTCATGACAATTCTCGTTCGCATAGTGCAGGGACAATGAAGGTGCTCCTGCAGGGTTTTACAACGAGAAGTGTTTGATCATCCACCATGCAACCACGACTTGGATCTCTCTGATTTTCATCCCTGTTGATATGAACTGCTGCCTATGAAGACAACATATTGGCACAGGCAATGAACTGCTGCCCACTGTAGAGAATTGGCGGAAATCACAGGCGGCTGCCTTTTTGACTAGGGTATTGGAAAGTTGGTACAACGCTACGACAAACGTCTAAGTCGGAGCGGCGACTATATAGGGAAGTAGCTGGAAGTTGTAGTAAATACTGCAAATAATAGGTTTTTGGTATTTACAGTTTTGCTGTATTTACTGTTGTTTTCATTCGCGACTAATCGGACCTTTATAAACGGATAGACCTCGTATTTCTTTCGAAGAAGGGGGGGGGGGGGGTTGGGGAGGGGGGAAGCATTCGATGTACGAGCCATCGATACACACTGGAGAAGAGCTGTCTTCCGTTTGGCAGAAACTGCAGACATGATCGCGTAACGCCTGATTATTATGAGGCAATCATCAGGATGCAAATGGTAATTGTGCTTTGATGTATGTGGACGACTTTTTCAAAAGATCTCTAAAACACTATTCGTCAAACGGCAGTCTGAAAACCATCTTCGAAAATCAATAGCATCAAATCCTTCAAAGACGCCTAACGGACTTATTGTCACTTAAAGAAGTGTTTCTTTTATCTCCAACGATCGCTCTAAAATTTTGTATAAGCAGTGTGAAAAAATTAACCTCAATATATTTTTTTTACTTCGGACATCGTTAGTTACTTTGCTGCTTAAATAACAAAGCTCACTTGCTACTTTGTGTCATTTCCTAATCTCATTCCTTAGTAACGTCTCGTTTAATTGAAATACATTTCATTGTCATTGTTTTGTTATCGTTGATACTCACCTTAAAACCTCATTTCAAGACACCAAACATTCCGTTCGACCGCACCCCTAGCCTTTTGCCGTATCTGGCACAACAATACAAACCTAAAAGTTTTTATTTATTCTCCGTGAATTTTAATACTCTCTCTAAATTTATCGCTGCTTTTCTTCACAGCTTCTTACTTTGTATATCGAACAATGTCAGTAATAGGCTACTGTTTTTCTCGATTCTTACAACAGTAGTCTGGTTTCTACACAAGTTGTTAATAACCTGTCACTCCATGTATTCTACCCTGTTGCCTTAAGAATTTCAAACGTGTATCTTACCTTCATCCTCAAGTGATTTCTCGCATTCGCGAACAGATCTGACGAATATTCGCCCTGTTTGGATATTCTAGCATTTACGTTTTCCTTTCCTTTCTGTAATGGAGAATATGTCTTAGCCGTTTAGATGTTGGAAACGTTTCCATTTGCAAGTAATTGATGCTTCATTTTTTTCTGAAACCGATGACACGTCCCACTGAGTTGATGGGAATGTCTTATTCAGGCTAAGAGCTGCTGTATGCTCGTCTGGCACCTTGGAACCTGTCCATCTTCCCATAGAGCAGTGTGGTGTCTGGATAGCCGCGCTGATGTTTGTCTGGCGGGTAGCGGAGTCGCTTTTAAGCTGTCACCTTACGAAACGAGCAGTCGTCCTAAATCATTAGAAGGGTTACCGTTACGTCAGCGTCTTCAGGACTCCACTTCAAAGGCGTGCCGTACGTATCTCAAACCTTTCACAGTCACTGGTGCTTTAAGACATCCGAGTGCTTTTTCCTCACGTGGGGCTATCGAATGACCTTCTTTAGTTTGTGGTGTTCCATTTTCCGTCATGCTGTGCCAAAGTAAAGTTGGCAAATAAATAATCTTAGCCTAGAGGGAATATTAGAAACCCTGTTTCTAAGTTTTTCTGCCAGTGCAAGAAAACGAGTAGAGATGCCATTGGCAGTGATACACTGAAAAAGTAATTTTTACAGAACTAAATCTTTTATTGCTGAGAAAACATTTACCACTGTCATGGAAAGCATTTAGTAACAGTGTGTGACGCATCTACATCTACATCTACATCCATACTCCGCAAGCCACCTGACGGTGTGTGGCGGAGGTTACCCTGAATACCTCTATCGGTTCTCCCTTCTATTCCAGTCTCGTATTGTTCGTGGAAAGAAGGATTGTCGGTATGCTTCTATGTGGGCTCTAATCTCTCTGATTTTATCCTCATGGTCTCTTCGCGAGATATACGTAGGAGGGAGCAATATACTGCTTGACTCTTCGGTGAAGGTATGTTCTCGAAACTTTAACAAAAGCCCGTACCGAGCTACAGAGCGTCTCTCCTTCAGAGTCTTCCACTGGAGTTTATCTATCATCTCCGTAACGCTTTCGCGATTACTAAATGAACCTGTAACGAAGCGCGCTGCTTTCCGTTGTATCTTCTCTATCTCTTCTATCAACCCTATCTGGTACGGATCCCACACCGCTGAGCAGTATTCAAGCAGTGGGCGAACAAGCGTACTGTAACCTACTTCCTTTGTTTTCGGTAGATAACTATAACTGAATCTCAGATGCTATAGCATTTCGTGAAAGTGAATCTGAAACATTACACTATTCCTCACATTTGTGAGTGACAACGTAACATTACGACAAAATTAGAGATCACATAAACATTGTAAACCTCAAGTAACGGTACCTGTTATGTTCTGTGAAGGCCCCCTTTCTGTAAATTATTTATTCCAGTAAGCAAAGTAAGATATGCAGAGCCCAGCTACCGTAACTACATTAAGCGATTCAGGGGTACCGTAAGTTTCTGCCAGAACAACAAAACAATGTTTTACTACGGAAGCTGTCTCTAGGGTACCACAAATTTCTGTCAACACTTTTCAAAATCCTGCCGAAAGAAAAATTTTCTGTGAAACATGTCAGATACATGTAGAAAGTTCGTGTCATCCACACTTTTATAGTTGGATTAAAGAAACCTCATCAGACGACAGTTTTGTCACACAGTTTACTTAGTATCGGAACATATAGTTATTTGTATTATTCAAGGTAACCGTACATTCAAGTCCATCTGTTCATTTTTGTATTTGTTTCATTCAGTAGCCTTTACAGTGAACATATTTCCAAGAGTGTGTGTCGTAATAAGTTTTATTGCAAGTAACCCCTATAAACCTCTAGAAGACAAGTGAGATTTTCCGATTTCTTTGTGTTGGTTAATTCAGAGAACGTTTCGTATACCTCACAAAATTCACATCTGTTTTCCTCATTTCCCTTACACCCTGGGTTTCTACTGTGTAACTATTGGTACTATTCTATTGCATTTACCTTGTGTACAAAAATAGAATTAAAACAAAATTTTAGAAAAGTGATCAACCCACAGAGTGACAGATGTAAACAATGCGTTGAAATACTTCAGTCTGAAGATAATCACTGTGTGGCTGAAACTAAATGCGTAATGAAGGTCCGCTGTGTCTATAGAGATATAAAAGAAAACATGTCATTCACGATATCATCAGACTGGTCGCCATGTTTTCCCAAAAATAGTCAGTGGGCAGTGTATTATTTTCTGGTACACTCTGAATGTCCTCTTGACATTTCACCTCTTCTGATAATTCGCTGGTACTTGATAACCTTTACCTTCGACCTATCATCTTTTTACTTGCACTTGTCACAATAAATGTTAAGTATGTAACGTCATAAAAGTGTAAAATTACTGTATTACTTCCATATATTCGTGTGGGTATTGAGCGATGTTTCAGAATTGATAGTTCTAAATATCGTTTCGTGTCTCACACAGGAAAATGTAAAAGTCATCTCGTTAATCCAGCCCGTTAAGAAGGCACTGTCGTGCAGAATTTTATATTAAAATATCCTTCCAGAAAGGACTACTTCGTAAATGGGAAGTAAGACACAGTTAATACTGTTTAACTAACTGCTATTGTCCCTACGAGTCTGTAGCGTCTCCCAGTCACATAATATGTTGAAACACAAATATAGACAGCGCAAGAAATCACTAAAACGGAGAATAATTAGGGTGTTCGGGCGGCTCTGAAGATTTAGCGGCACTAAAATATCCCACTACTGTAAATACTGCAGAAGAAATGCACATAAATATAATGGAGTGAAGTTAATGAACTATATGGTTTTCAGTGGCCCTACCGCAGTATTTCATGTCGGAGTAACAGCATGCGCTGCATTATGTTTACGACCGAGCCAGTTATCAACGGCGCAATTTACGACGGGACTTTATTTGAGAGGTCAGAAGTGCAACTCGTTTCAGATAAATCGAATCCTTGCTGCTGTTTACTGCTCGGTATATTCGATTAGTCGCGGCTACGGTCACCGACGCGGCCGTGCATTACGCGGCAATTTATCGCCGAAGTGTCGCGCTCCTGACAATGTTGTTCCAGCGACGCTCCAAGAAGGAAACGCGTGCCCTACAGTATCAAATAAACTGTAGGTCACAGTTTCGTAGCTGTTAATTGTGCGTTCTCGTGAAACTGCCGCTGAACGTCACTGAGGAAGGAAGAACAACTAAAAACTCAATATCAGAAAGAAGGAACTTAAGAGAAGTCATTGACACTTTACACGCCAGTATGACCGCCCCAGATTATTCTTCAGCAATTTTATGAGTATTTAAATTAATTTCCTTTCATCAGTGAAGAGCTATAAACACAAGGAAATACCTAACCACCTCTGTAGAGGACTCTGAATTACTTCGTCGAGCCGGCTGGGGTGGACGAGCGGTTCTAGGCGCAGGTTCGAATCCTGCCTCGGGCATGGATGTGCGTGATGTCCTTCGGTTAGTTAGGTTTAAGTAGTTCTAGGGGACTGATGACCTCAGATGTTAAGTCTCATAGTGCTTAGAGCCATCCGAACCATTTTTTTTTTTTTCGTCGTTCGCCGAAGATGATCGTACTACGGTGTATAGGCTGGTGGCAATAGTGTCTTTTTGAGGGCTGTAAATTTTATAATTAATATGGAACTAGAATCAGAGTATACAGAACAGATACTTCATGCAACACACACACGCACGCACACACACACACACACACACACACACACACACACACACACACACACAATTATGACCTATCCCAATACTTGATGGTCCTCGTTATCATAATTTTTGTTAACCACGTTCTGTGGCTTGAGGTTCAGATAGAACTGTCTGTCCACTTTAGACAGGAAATCTAGTTGTTTTTTTATTTGTGTTTCAAGGTTGATATTTGCTTTCCGACTACGTATTTGGGCACCTGATTTTCCAAGGGATCCAAAAAGTGTGGCAAAAAGACGCATTGTGGTCTACCCCCGAGACTGACTTGCAGAACGTGGTGACTTACTAAGCTTCCAACGAAGAATTTGTTACTTTAAGTAAAAGTTTCCGGCTCTCTGTTGGAAAACTCATCATTGTAAAATTTCTGAAATGTACATCACCTTCTGGTTTGGTGGTGATGGCCTTTCTTTCTGTATAACTTCGACATTCGTCGCCGGCCTATGTGGCCGTGCGGTTCTAGGTGCTTCAGTTTGGAACCGCGTGACCGCTACGGTCGCAGGTTCGAATCCTGCCTCGGGCATGGATGTGTGTGATGTCCTTAGGTTAGTTAGGTTTAAGTAGTTCTAAGTTCTAGGCGACTGATGACCTCAGAAGTTAAGTCTCATAGTGCTCAGAGCCATTTGAACCATTTTGACATTCGTCTTTTCTTCTTGCGTAAGTCTCGAAAATCGCTATAACAATGTAACCTTACTTTTATCTCGTTAGCTACATAGGCATCCATTTCCTTGCTCTTTCCATGAGACTACCTTGTTTCAGGAATTCGAGTACTCTTCACCACTGTCCCTTTTCCGGTTTCTGACATTTTTCCCACCTCTTTTCAGTTCTTACACGTTTTTTAACTTTATTTTGCAGCACCTCGTTACCCGAAACAAACAGTATTATGAGTTTACCTCCGATTACGAAGTTCGACTACGTGCGTCATATAGACAGTAAAATTATGTTGGCAGCCCTAGATAACCACTGAATAACACAGAGTAACAAAATTAAGCTTTCTGCTTTGGACCTATATGAAAGTGAATGCCAGAGAAGTCATGAAATTTTTTGTGAAGAATCATACAAAGAAAGTGGGCCTACAGCATAGATAAAGTTGGTTCACGTAAGATCAGTAGATGTCAGCAGCACGCACAAATGTCACATTGTCCAAATCGACGATGGTGGGCTTTAGGCGCATCTGGTTCTGAGTCCTTTTTTTTAGGTAAATGACATAAGTAAAATCAGTGTACACTAGTGAAGGCATTAAAAATCCTGGGACACATGTTAGCGAGAAACAGACGTATGTGATCAACCAATTCCAGTGGGAGACGATGCAAGAGACCAAAAAAAATGTTCAAATGTGTGTGAAATGTTATGGGGCTTAACTGCTAAGGTCATCAGTCCCTAAGCTTACACACTACTTGACCTAAATTATCCTAAGGACAAACACACACCCCCATGCCCGAGGGAGGACTCGAACCTCCGCCGGGACCAGCCGCACATTCCATGACTGCAGCGCCTTCACCGCTCGGCTAATCCAGCGCGGCTGCAAGAGACCATTGTCCTTCCACGAACGCGCGTTGCAGTCATGCAGCAAATTAATTTCTTCCACACACCCCTCATGAACTGACAATGGCAGCAAAATCTAATTTAGAATGGAACAGAAAAAAGAAGAAAATGAGGGGTACGGGGAGGGAGAACCGCTGCGATAGGCAAGCTGTAAGATAAGATGACTGCCGACGTTTAAAAGAAGAGGTAAGTTGAAATTCATATTATTATAATGCATTCAGAAGACAACAAGTTTATCGAACAACAACCCATCTCTGTACTAGTTACAAATACAATAAAACAAATTCTGCAACGTTAGCAAGGGCTAACAGAATACATACAACTAAGAATATGACTAACATATTCTGATGGGGAATGTAGAACTATTCCCGGCGGAGCTTCGAGTCCTCCCCCGGGCATGGTTGTGTGTGTTTGTCCTTAGGATAATTTAGGTCAAGTAGTGTGTAAGCTTAGGGACTGATGACCTTAGCCGTTAAGTCCCATAAGATTTCACACACATTTGAACTTTTTTTTTTTTTTTTGTAGAACTATTAACACATTTACAGGAGACTACGATATTCCAATAAATTCTGAATATTGAGCGGTGTTATTGACTGGTGGTATGTTTTCTGATTTTTGTCCGAGTTGATTTCATTTTATGCACGATATTTTGACGAATGGGCTAATCACTACCTTCTTCACACTTTCCAATCAGTGGTCTTACGTGTGCTCTCTGTCTGGACGACAAACTGATTGGCTGGTTTGGAGCTGTGGAAGCCAAGTAAGCTCAATATTTTGACCAGTGTGGTACCAACAACGAGATTAGAAACCAATGAATATGTGATTAGTGGCCAATTGTCACCTACCAATTAGCTTATCGGTTCTTAACTTAGGTTAAATGCTGATCTAAGAATGAAAGTGGTTTAACATAGAAAAAGTATCAAATGTTTACTGTCCACCAATTCCGGCGTCAGAAGTAAAGGACTGAAATATGCCGACTGATTAAAATAGTTTACCGTATCTTTACTCGAATGTGGACCTTTTTTATTCTTCTGGCAAACGGTCTACCTGGTTTGTTGTGGTGGAACATCTTAAAAGCACAGATATAAGTCTGAATCTCCCGCCGCTGCCGTTCTCTTTCAAATACCTCAAATGTTCTGCTTACCTTTTTGGACACGCTCTATGAAAAATGGGTATGACGACAATACTGGCGGAAGTGCAGGAGGAAGGTTTAAAGTCACGTCTGCTCCAAGTTAGAGACTCAATTCTATGGCTTTATTATAAGAAACCTGCCAGGAAGTTTCAGATCACTCTATTAAACAGTGAAAACTCCTTCTGGAAACAGCGACCTAGGCTGTGGCTAAGTAATTTTCTCACTATATCTTTTCTTCCAGGAGTGCTATATTCGCAACATATCCAGGGAAACTGTGAAGTTTGGAAGGTACGAGAGGCTTACTGCTGGAAGTAAAACTGACAGTCGTGAGTCATACGTGGATAGGCTCAGTCGGTAGAGCGCTTGGCTTCGAAAGGCGAAAGTCCCACGTTCGATATGCAAGAGAGTGGATCAAAGAAGGTGAAATATTTTTACTGGTATTCACTCTAAGAAAGTCGCCGTACAAGTCGGGGAAATATACACAGATAATTTCAGTGTGTACCATAAATGCCATTGTCGTTTGTAAGAGGTTCATCATTCAGCAATTCTATTAAATTTAATTCATTTTTTGTGTTTATGTCATACATCAAAGAGATAGACTGTAAATAATACCTTTTTGTTCTCGATTGCTGAAACGACCTAGTGAGCATGGATCTGGTCACTGAACTCCACAGTGAATTAAACTCAGAGTTCCCATTGTCAAATGAACACACAGTCACGTTTAGTATTTATCCACAACTGTCCTTATACATTACACAATACAAAATGTAGGATTTTTACTACCATTTCTTCATCTTTATGTAACATATACTTCAACTGCCACTTCGTTCCACTCTGGGCAAGTAGCAGAGTTTCATCACAAGATTACTGTCTTCGAAAAGATGTCCTAATGGAGACAGTACACACCAATACTTGGCTATCCTTTAAGCAAAAAGAAAGGAATACTTTTTCGTCGCTATGTAGTTAGAGAGTGCAGCTGCCTTCGAGGAAACGTTAAGCGGATCCCGCGAGTGATTAATGACCAGCTGAGATGTGTTTAGGGGCACCTGGGTGTTGGCCGCGTCTGCCATGCTGACACGGATCTCTCAGTACGAGAGAAAAGCATTTACTTCTACTCTCTCCTCTGAGAGCCACTTCATGCGCGACCACCGTCACATCACGCCCAACCCATTTGTTAAAGAGAAGCGCATGTTCGCCGCTGGTATGTAGGATACATAAGAAAGAAAGTGATTCTCTTACAGTACGTTTGACCTTGCAGGTAGATGTAAACTTGGCCAGTCGTGGCGTTTGTACTATCGTGGTCACGCTACTAAAATTTGTTATTTGTTTCTGAGACAAAGCAGTACGGTTTCAAGGTAACTAACGTCACCAGCTTTGCTTAAGACGAATTTGTCGCACAACGCATTACTTAACAGAAAATTAAATGGGCTGACAAACTAATGAATGAGGAAGTCCTTGTAAGAATGTGAGAGGAGTTTATGGAATAGCGGGATATGTCAATGGAGAAGGAACCAGAAGTAAGCTATGACTGAAGCAGCCACCGTAGATCACATAGTAAAAGATATCGTCCTTCACTGCCTCACGGACGTGAAGCAGAATGCTGAAAGAGTAATGACTGAAGATTTGGTGCTATCGTTGATACTGCTAACCAGAAAGCTCCCAATTAATCCTCGAATTGAGCACTGAAGATAGGAAGGATGACATTTGGTGCTCATAAATTCTGAATGCTAATTTAATCACCCTCTATCACGGCCTGCGTAATTTTCTGTCGTCGGCTACGCAGTACACACTTTCCAATATAGTTCTATATTAAGCGGCAGCACATTTTTCAGTTTATTTCTCCGTTCCTATTCTGAATGTCTGGAATTTTGTGACTGTTCCATGTTGGATTTCTCTATATCTAGCGTTTCAAGAACGTACACGTTTGTCAGCTCTGAAACATTATTTAAAAAGTTGAATGGATGTGTTTCCATTAAGACTCATAGGGTTCCATATGTACTGCTGGAGTGATGAGATATAAAGAACGCATCAGTTTTATCAGTTTCTGCTAACAGTCTTAAAAGTAGGGCATTTACAGCTTAAATAATTATACATACGAAAAGGATCACTTACAAAAATTAAAATATACTGAGGTGTTGCTGGTAGAACAGAAAGTCCAAGTTGTCGTTAGCTGTTTTATTTTAGTCGCTTAGAGAGTAGTTCAACTGGTTTAGTACCACGAAGGTACATCCTCAGGTGAATTTCAAGGTAATTCTTGTATATAAAACTTTATTAGAACCGTACTAAGGGATTACTAAGTTGAGAATTGTTAATAGTAGATTAATACTAAAAATTAAAATCATGGCACACAAATTAATAACAAAACGTGTGGGCAGCTATCATAAAATTACTTTCTAATGTCACATGTTATCTAAATGGCTTAATAAGTGTTACAAGGGACAACGAGGAGCACCACTGACGTAATCACAGCGGAAGCCGAGCTTAATAAAGCTATTTGTCACTGATAATTTATCTTCGAAGAGCGCCAGACGTCCTTAAAATAAGTCTTATGAAAGTAGTGGTGAGAGATGTCCAACATGGGCTATAAGCAGATCCAAATGAAAGAATAATTAAAACAATAATGTGAGACCTGAATTTCTAGCGGGGTATACAATGTGTACATAACTTACCGGAATGCAGTCAGCTGACGTGGTAGACGACTACCATTACTTCGACGGGAGTACACTTACCATTTTCAATGCAAAACTGTCATGAAAATGGCAGGGTGAGCTCCTGTCGAGACACTGGTGGTTGTTCGACGACGTCACTCGGCGTATTCCCGTAAGTTATTAAAATAATAATTTCGGACTCAGATGCGGTAACGTGAAACCGTCTAGACTGTTGAGGATCTAATACTGAGACGACATCGGAGAATACAACACTGTCTAAATGGGAGCATTAGACTATAATTTATTTATTTATTCGTATGGCTTACATGCAGTTTAAAATTACAGGTATATGACATTAGTAATACTACATATAACAGGAATATTAAAGTACAAAGCTACATATGTTGTTGTTGTGGTATTCAGTCCAGAAACTGGTCTGATGCAGCTCTCCATGCTACTCTATCCTGTGCAAGCTTCTTCATCTCCAAGTAACTACTGCACCCTACACCCGTCTGTATCTGCTTAGTTTATTCCTCTGTTGCTCTCCCTCTACGAGTTTTACCCTCAGCGCTGCCCTCCTAAACTAAATTGGTGATCCCCTGATGCCTCAGATCATCTCCTACCAACCGATCCCTTCTTCTAGTCAAGTTGTGTCACAAATTTCTCTTCTCCACAACTCTATTCAGTACCTCCTCATTAGTTGCGTGATCTACCCATCTAATCTTGAGCATTCTTCTGTTGCACGACTCCTCGAAAGCTTCTATTCTCTTCTTGTCTAAACATTTATCGTCCATGTTTCACGTCCAAACATGGCTACACTCCATATAAATACTTTTAGAAAAGACTTCCTAACGTTTATATCTATATTACATATAAAAGTAGCTAAATGTCAATATCTAGATTCCTAATCCATACGCTAAATGAGCTAGAACGAATAGGCAGGATGACCAGATATTGGATTTCCTGGCTACAAACATACAGACATATCAAAAGTATATTACAACAAAACAACTAACGCAGCAAATTGGGATCTTGATCAGAAGCCAACAATTCAACTTCTGTGTTAGGAGTTTTTATTTCAGTCCAATTTCCTTCATCGTACATTCCCTTTCTACGCAGTTTTATTTTCTTTCCTAAACTAACTTTGTGCCCATGACCTCAAAACGACTGTGTAACCCTCATAATTTAGCCAGTGTAAGACGACGCTGACGCTCCGAATCATCTAAGCTAAACACAAGTGGAGCTTCCCCCCCCACGTTCTGTTCGTTACCTTTGCATGAAACCGACGGACTTCTCTTTTTAGGCTTATCTGAAACGTTTGATATATTGGCCCCAGTCGACACTTGCCAGAGCTATCAAAACCGCGACGGATGTTTGTTCATGTTCTGCAGTACCAGTGGGTACGCAAGAGTACGTGATACATTTCTGTGTAGTATCCTAGCCATACCAGCAAGACTTAAGACAGTTGATTTAGTTAAATACTGGCTGTTAAACAAGAGTGTATAGACTATTGCGAGCTTTTCCTCTGACTGTACCTGTGGTAGTTTAACATATTTGTCACCCTTACACATTTTTTCCTATTTGATCTTAATACCAGACGCATGCTCTTGACCTACGAGTTTCTAATTAACCAACACCAGCCTGTCAGATAAAGATTTCAAATGTAACCCATCATCAGTGTACTTCTCCTACTTAACAACTATAGCAGTTTAGTCGCTTTTTGTCTATTAATGTCAAAGTGTTAGGGCAAAAAGAAAATTACAAAATGTATAAAACAAGTAACTTAAATATTTCAAGCTTTAAGTGTGTGAATGGTTAACCATGGATAAGGAACAGCGGTAAACCTCTATATCTTTCGGAGCTGCTTAAAGCAATTTAACAGTATCTTCGTAGCTATGCGCTCCATAAATGTCGTTCTCATTAATAACTGCTTCATTGTTCGACCTTTTTTAATCTATTTTTTTTCTGAGTTTTGTATCATACGTCAGAAAGCGGTTACGTACTTTATACAGAAATAAGTAAAATATACCTAATAAACGTGGGCTCCAAAATGCATACCTTAACAATTATGAGCACTTGTTCATCTTCGATACTGTGAAACAGATCTCTTCTACTGTAAGGTCTTCGCTTTTCATATTTTGGGAGGAGGAAATATTGACTAAAACAAGACAAAAATTTGTAGCAAACATGGGGTCTAAAATACCTACTTTTAAGACCTGTTACTACTTGTTCATCTTCGCTAGTATAAAATACTTCTACTGAACAAGTGCTCAAAGCTCTTACGTTTTCGCTTTGTCCTTGTTTATTAGGCTTTTTCCCTTGTTTTGGTGTAAGGAATCAGTCCCCATCTCGTGGTCGTGCGGTAGCGTTCGCGCTTCCCACGCCCGGGTTCCCGGGTTCGATTCCCGGCGGGGTCAAGGATTTTCTCTGCCTCGTGATGACTGGGTGTTGTGTGCTGTCCTTAGGTTAGTTAGGTTTAAGTAGTTCTAAGTTCTAGGGGACTGATGACCATAGATGTTAAGTCCCATAATGCTCAGAGCCATTTGACCCATTTGAATCTGTCCTTAAATTTGGCGCTGTTTTTTGCGGACACCTTACATATATGAGTCATCAGACGTCATTTCTATAGTTTTTCTGTAGGTATCAAGTCTCTCATGCCACGCCCAGAGTCGACGGAAAGCGTCGGTTTGTGTCCCGTTATGAACAAAATTATTTTGAAAGCGGAAATTTATGTGTCCATTCGATAGAGCGGTCCCACATTAAACTTGTGCGTTAAACGCTTTTCGATATGTGTTAACAGGTGCATTAAAACACGGAGAATAACCACCACTCAAGCACCAACTGAACAGCACTGCTGCTGGGCGGTAGGAGCACCGTTTTGTTTCTGAACAAGTTGCCAACCTTCATTACTTCCTTAGTGCTGAGCAAGTGTTCCACGTTACCACTCCACCGCAGACGCATTTGGAGACGAAAACCCAATTTTTAGAGAGAATATCTGTATCTTCGAACTCCCGAACGTGGGTGACTGAGAGTACATCTGAATCTTCAGGCTCCAGAGCGAGGGCGATTGAGAGAACGCCATACAGTTCCGCTGTTGACTAAGAAGGACATTATTCAGGCCACTGATACCTATGCTTTCCATATTACTAGTGTTGCTTTAGACTGAGTCATTTTCAAAATGTTGTCGGTTTTCACGAAGTGTTTCCTAGACCTCAGTCTACTGGCGGTTTGTACACAAACACTTAATTAATGGCAAGGCTTGGTGAGCAGGTTCCTTCATTCCATATTCCACCTCGGTACACATGTCCGTAGACCCCCGAGCAATAACTGGCCACGTCTCATTTAGTGCGTTGTCAACTGATACACGGTAGGTTATGCGTATTCGGCTAAACTTTGTTTGGTCGTTATATTAATAAAATGGTCTGGAGTTTGTAGCTAAGTCCTTTAAAACACTCCATGTATGATGAGATTTGTTGCCACCTCTTTCTCGTAGTCCTCCACACTCTACATACGAGTTTCGCAGTGGCCAATGACTTTTTGGGTTCACTCTTTAAAAGAGCAAACTAACGGAAAACTCGCCCTTGTTTTTCGCAGTGAACATCATGGTCCACTGCGCAGAATGCCTCTCTTAGAGCACTTACATGAACTTTAAAGGTCCGGCGCTCAGAACTGCAGTTGGAAAAGAGAAAACTCTCTTCGTCTGTCGGAAGTTGCCGCTCCCTCACTGTGCCAGTTGGAATTGTCAGCAGTTTAAGACAGCAGTGTCTCCACCTCCGCTCTGACGGCTCCCACTGTTTACCGGAGGACTTGCTTGTCCAAAGCCGATCGTCCTGAAACTTTGCTTCACGGGTCAACAAGTATTCATTATATATGGTTTAGCGTATTCTGCCGTCAGAATGTATGGGTGGGAAGAAATAAAATTATCACACGTTCTGATTGTTTGAAAAGATACGTGTTGCTACAATCTTTTTCTAAACGCTTTAAGAGAGTGTCTGTACATACGAACTCCCTGCAAGAAATTATCCACATGTCCAGAAAACTTAGATGTTAGGAAAAAAGGAGCAACCTGTATAGTGTATAAAAATGTAGCAGTAGGAAAGGGGCAAGTCTTGTATTATACAGCATGATTCAGCTGCCCCCATTCTTGGGCGTTATACAATCTGCAGTGCTTTCAATACCATGCGCAATATTTTCATATTCTCTCGCTCTCTATGTGCGCACTATTAGTCCTACAGAAAAAAGACCTATTTGTAGGAAATTTACTGTAGTTAAATTTTATACTAGGTAATTTTTCGCTAGAGGCCATAGTTTTCGAATAAGTCAAGAAAAACATACGAAAGTGACCTTCATATGCGTTTTTTTTTTTTTTTTTTTTTCAAATTGTGCGAAAACCATGACCTCCAGAGAAAATGCATTCGAATATAAAATTTAACTACATTAACTTTCCTACAAACAGGTCCTGTTCATTTTTCTGTTGGGCTAGTAGTTTGTGCATAGCGAGTGAGAGAATATGAAAACCTCGCACTTGTTTGTGAAGGAGTAGCGGGTTGCGTAAAACTCTTAGGTAGGGGCAACTGAAACGTCCTGTACACAGAGTTATTCACAAGTAATGAATGTTCCGTAAATACATAAAAGTATTACCGAAGTATACTGTTTCTAGTTGTAAGCTCTGAGCTGTAATAATAAATCAGCTGTAGTAATGAGAAGGCAAGCCTGCATTGTAATAATAATTAACTATCGCAACGAATACTGTAAAATTCAGCAATCTGGCCGAAAGAATTTTGAACAGTATAAACTGCCTGAATTATTAACTGGGACATGAAACCTAGAGTAATTGGCTTTGCAAATTTGCCGTGTCCATGGTGGTGCTGTAATTTTGGCACAAGATACTCCCGCAACACGTCCGGGTACCTGAAACCAGTCTCCTTTCTTCGAAAAGAAAAATGATCCATTAAATTTTGAATAGAACGTGACACGAAAGATGTAAGTAGGCTGTTTATGTTCTTATATTGGTAACGCCACCACCACGTAGCGCTCTGTATGAAAATCACTGGCTGTGCTGTGTGCAGTCTGTGGCTGGGTGGCATTGTTGGAATTTGCTAGTGTAGTGTTGGGCAGTTGGCTGTTAACAGCGCGTAGCGTTGCGCAGTTGGAGGTGAGCCGCCAGCAGTGGTGGATGTGGGGAGAGAAATGGCGGAGTTTTGAGAGCGGATGATCTGGACGTGTGTCCATCAGAGACGGTAAATTTGTAAGACTGGATGCCATGAACTGCTGTATATATTATGACTTTTGAACACTATTAAGGTAAATACATTCTTTGTTCTCTATCAAAATCTTTCATTTGCTAACTATGCCTATCAGTAGTTAGTGCCTTCAGTAGTTTGAATCTTTTATTTAGCTGGCAGTAGTGGCGCTCGCTGTATTGGAGAAGTTCAAGTAACGAAGATTTTTGTGAGGTAAGTGATTTGTGAAAGGTATAGGTTAATGTTAGACAGGGCCACTCTTTTGTAGGGATTTTTGAAAGTAAGATTGCGTTGCGCTAAAAAAAAAAAAAAAAAAATGTGTGTCAGTTTAAGCACAGTCATTTATAATTTTTCTAAGGGGACGTTTGAAAGACAACTTCAGGTGAATCACGAAAGTGTTCCATAGTCTCCTGTAGATGTTCAGTGCCAAAAACATAAATGTGGTAATTCACGTTTCTAGCCCGCAAGAAACGTGGCTTCGTCACTGAAAACTCTGTGGAAAAGAAAGTAGTCGGCGTGCGTAACAACTGCAGCCGGTATGGCTTTACATGCAGATTTCTGCATGGAATATGCCAGACGGTTGACTGCAGTATCTGCAGATCTCTGCTCACGTGTCGTCAATTTCTTCAGGCTTCTGACGAACCGCTCTCACTCACTCCACCTTGCCGACCCGGCCGGCCGGTCTTCTTCGCATCACGTAAGCACCCGATCTCAGAGAGTGTGTGACACCTCCTACGGCTTGTTTTCTCTGTTCGAGCTTTTACATGGTATTTTGTACGAAACTATCACTGGATCGTAACAACTGAATTAGATTCGGGAAATGCAAGGGCATAAAACGCATGCAACGCTCCATCATATGCGACTCTGTGACGCGTCTGCCCCTAGTGGTGCGCTCTGCAACTACACTACGAGAGTATTAGGAATAACTTGAAGAGGTGCTCTTTCAACTGATTCGTGTCATTTTCCCTTATGTGTCGTAGTTTCTACGTAGTTGTCTTCTGAAACGCCAAAGGTACTTATGACTATATGGTACACAGGTATTATTGACTTGCTTCTTTATTCTTGCTACAATTTTACATAGTGTGCAGCTGGATGGGATTTCAACGTTTTGGACGGTTCAGATGTGCAGCTGGGTGGGATTTCTACGTTTTGGACGGTTCAGATTCTGCAGCAGTATTCCACCCGTAAGCCAGTCATAAATAGTGCTTTTCTACTTTCTTTCAAAACCCGACTGCGAGGAACAAAACCAAACAGCACGTTATTGTTTATACACTTTTTTTTTAATTAGAGAGAAACCATTTGTCTAATACTTTAAATGGTCTGCTATCGTAGTTGAAACTGGCTGTCAGAAACTTAACGGAACCACACATTTTCGCAGCACAGGACACTACACCAAAGTATTTTCTTCTCACAGTCTGTTTTAACAGATTACGTGCACATTGTTACTTAAAATTTATATGGCTAACATAAGTATAGAATTTTGATTATAGTTATTGCCTCTTTGCAAGATTTTTGCTAACAACGTAATCTTATTATATATATATATATATATATATATATATATATATATATATATGAAAATATATTACGTTTGTCTGTTCGAACATTTGAGTAACATGTAGAAGTTTGAAGTAAATCGATCAATCACTTTTCGAGGTATTCGGTGATAAAGTTCAAAAGCGACTTGTCTTTGTGTAGTAGCATTATTGTTTGTGTTCGTCCGAAGTTTATTATAATATTGTGTAAAAATTTGAAATAGACCTGTCAATAACTTTTCGAGAGTTTGGTAACAACTTCAAACAGGGACTTGTCTACATGTGCTCGTAGTACAAATGTAGGTGGAATTACTACTACGTATTCCTGCGGTTGCACTGAAAAACTAATCTCTTTCATACCCAAGCATGAACTTAATTCCATTTTGAAGTACATTGTTAGCCGTCTTGAAAATGTTGCAATTTTAATGGGCAGCAGTGTAGACCGGGTCAAACATTTCGTCCGGAGTGCTCTGAAGAAGTACTGTAAACATGCATTGAAGATATGTTAAATACACTCGTAAGTGTGGAGCGGACGCGTGTCAAACACCTGTCAGCCTAATGCAGCGATGTTTGTCAGGGCCGCCGCGTGGCGCTTTTCACCAAAGTGGCGGACGCTTGCGGCGGCTGGCGCCCACTCTGCCTGTGTTTACTGCTCGCGAGACGGCCGGCCCTGCTTCCTGCTTACGGCCGAGGCGGCGTAATGGCTGCCCCGCTCGCTCCTACTCTCCGTTAAGTCTTATTGCCCGCCAGGCCGCCCACGGACCCTCCACCTAACTTAAAAGATACTGACACTTACTGCTCCCTTCGGCAACTCCCTGGCCATTGCCGCCCAAATGTCTTCGACAAGACCGTACTGCCCATAGGCATAAACCACTACACGGCAAAATTCTTTTCATAGTATGGTAAACAACTCTCAAGGACACGCTGAACTACAAGAGAGGACCACTGAACCACCCAAGTGACCCACAGCGGTTAAGTTCGCTCACAGCACCCTAACTTCAGTAATGTCGTTCAAACGTTATCGTATAATTACCGGGTGATCAATAAGTCAGTATAAATTTGAAAACTGAATAAACCACGGATTGATGTAGATAGAGAGGTACAAATTGACACACATGCTTGGAATGACATGGGGTTTACTAGAACCAAAAAAATACAAAAGTGAAAAAACTATCCGACAGATGGCGCTTCATCTCATCAGAGTAGCAATAATTAGCATAACAAAGTAAGGCAAAGCAAAGATGATGTTCTTTACAAGAAATGCTCAATATATCCACCATCATTCCTCAACAATAACTGTAGTCGAGGAATAATGTTGTGAACAGCACTGTGAAGCATGTCCGGAGTTATGGTGAGGCATTGGCGTCGGATGTTGTCTTTCAGCATCCCTAGAGATGTCGGTCGATCACGATATACTTGCGACTTCAGGAAACCCCAAAGCAAATAATCGCGCGGACTGAGGTCTGGGGACCTGGGAGGCGAAGCATGACGAAAGTGGCGGCTGAGCGCACGATCATCACCAAACGACGCGCGCAAGAGGTCTTTCACGCGTCTAGCAATACTTTTTTTTTGTTCTAATAAAACCCCATGTCATTCCAAGCATGTGTGTCAATTTTTACCCCTCTATCTACATTAATCCGTAGTTTATAGAGTTTTCAAATTTCATCATATCACTGCCTGGCGTTGATATGTGAAAATGTTTGGTAATAAATGTTACTACGCAATAAAGTAATAATAACAGATACGACTGCGTTGAAATTATTAACTTATTAAACTAGGAGGTGGTACCCGAGTGTTACAGATATATGTTAATTGAAAATATTTCATACATCGACCTTATTCTGCACAACCACCTTCAAAGAGGTTACACAGGCAGCGAATACACCGATCCCAACGTTTCCGTCACTTTTGAGGTGCACCTTGGAAATCAATATTTGCTATGGTGTTTAGTACGATCGGAGATTCCGGTGCAATTTCCTCCCCTTTATAAAACGATCGCCCCTGCAACTTGATTTCCATCTTGGCACAGAGAAATTAGGAACTAACTCTGATCTGTGGCGCACAATTTTCATACTGTAGTTAGTAAAAATATCTGAATAATATTAACCGTATGCGGTCGTGCGTTGAAATGGTGGAATACTCAATAGTTCGTGTACCACTTCTCTACGAGTTTTAGGCCGGCCGGAGTGGCCGAGCGGTTCTAGGCGCTACAGTCTGGAACAGCAAGACCGCTACGGTCGCAGGTTCGAATCCTGCCTCGGGCATGGATGTGTGTGATGTCCTTAGGTCAGTTATGTTTAAGCAGTTCTAAGTTCTAGGGGACTGATGACCTCAGAAGTTAAGTCCCATAGTACTCAGAGCCATTTGAACTTCTCTACGGGCTTTCTCTTCATATCCTCACTGAAAAATCTTGAATACAGCGATAATGACCTGAACTGTCCCGTTACCAATTTAAACGCAATGTTAAGAGTTGACTTATCGACCTTTTTGGGGCCTAAGTGAAGGAGACTCTCCCTGTGAAACGATTGTTGCTTAGTTCAGGATCATAAAGAAAAATGTAACTCGTTACAAGTGATAACATGTCGAACAATGTAAGGACCAGCGGAGAAATGCTTCTATCGGAGCGCAGAAGATGCGAATATGTTCCTATTTATTTAAAAGCGTAAAAGGGGGAGTACAAGCTTTCTCATTCTACCTTCTTCAGCACATTTAAAAAATGCCCCAAAAGTTTTTACATGCAAACATATTCGTACTATTTTTAACATGAATCTCACCTCAAACATCCACCAGCTGCCCCAGCTATAACTAATTCACACTCACGTCCGTGGGTGTAAACCGCTCATACCTAACCACTCCCAGTTGCTATTTCTCATTCTTTCAGCACAACTTACTGTCATTATGTCCTTGCATCTCTCTGTCATTATCTCCTGTGCCACATCCCAGGCCCCTTCGTTCTGTCTTATTGCTGCAGCCTCCTCCCACTGTCTCCCTCTTGCTCTCTCCTAATGCTAGTATCTCATCCTTTTCTTCCTACTGCGGCTGCCTCATCTCACCGTCACCGTCTCTCTCTCTTCCTCGTTGTCATTGTCATATGCTCTGTCTCTCATTATCACTGGCTGACAACGACTTCTCCTTTTTCTTTCTTTTTATTCGTCCCCCCTGCCACTGTCTCTGTCACTTTTTTCTCACCAATGTCCGTCACTATTAATTATGTTCCACTGCCACTGTGTACCTCTCTTTCTCTCAAGATGCCATTCTCCCCTTCGCTCTTTCTGTAACACAATTACTGTCTATTATCTTGCAGTAGCTTCAGTCGATTGGAAATAACAGCCAACCTGTTGCAAAATACAGGTTTATTAAACCTTGACCATGGTTTCAACAGCTTTGTACTTAGAATCACAATATCTACATCCAATGTGGGACGTTGACTGGACTGCCTAGTGTATGTGCAGGTCATTCACTTAATTACCATTTAAAATACATGAGTTAAAAGTAGTAGCTCTCTACTGTAGAGCTTTGTCTTAAAACACTTTATTCTAAGGACAAAGCTCTGCACTAAAGAGTTACTGCTTTTAAATCATGTATTTTAAATACTAATTTTAAATCATGTATTTTAAATACTAATTTTAAATCATGTATTTTAAATGTTGATTAAGTGGACTTGCATTTTATCACTGGTTGGCTGTTATTTCCAATCCACTGAAGCCCTTGCATGCACATGTGCTGAAGCACAGCCATATTAAAAATCTTATCATTTAGTATTTATTATTTTTCCGTCTCTACCCTTACCACTGTCTTTTCTCTTCCAGCATAAAGAAGTGCTAATAGGTTCGCATGGCATCATTTGTGGGAAGAGTTTATAGGTGCTGAGAAAAGTGGAGTGAGGCAGTTGGTACCTCACTTTTCAGAGTCTTTTGAATAAAAAGGAATAGATTCTCACTTCTGTGCTCCAATAGGATCATTTTTCTGTTGTTTCCCTTCTTTTCAGTGCTGCAAGAGGGTATGTAGCTCATATGAAAAGAAATATATTAGTCAACAAAATCTAGATAATTTACGCTTGTGAAATTGAAATAATGCAAAACTAATTTTATCCTCAGACTGGGTTTCACATGCAAAAAATTTTGGCATGTACTTTAGTACTACAACGTGGGATTCCCAGGTAATAACGGAGACAATGTACAGTATATTTCTCTGTGTTACGTCACTTTATATAAGGTATGTTTTCGCCTCACACCGTATTTTACGTGCGTACTTTCCGTGTACAAATATGGTAACTTTAAACCTCTGTACCTTGGAAACGGATAGAGACATAAAAAAAATTCCGGGTTGTTCGAGATCGGGAACTTAGGAACACATAGTAAAAATTTCAGCCATTTTCTGTCCATAGCCCTTATGGAATCCTCGGTGGTTTTGGTCCACTGGTGACGACGAAAATAAAGTAAAAAGCCCTTTTTGTGGTTTTTCCGAGGAACCATCGATGAACTAATGGTGTTAACCACCCACCTCACCATAGATCACGTAAAATGCAAAGAGAACCAACCAATTTACTGCAATCGCTTAAGCAGAAGGAAATGTTCAGTATTCATACTTGGACGCTGTAATGCAGGATAGTGACATTAAGACGATTCTTTTGTTGCTTATACAAATGGTCCCTAGCCCAAGGGGCAATCCAGAGCACTTGAGCCAACCTTTTTTTATCACCAACAGAACCCGTGGTTTGAGTACTAAAAAATCCCGTTTTTATGCGCAGCACTTTGGAATGTACGAGGTACGTACGGTGTCGCAAGCATACCGATGTCACCATCGTATTTCACATGCCACACGCCCTTAAGATAATAATAATTTAGTATAATAATAACTTATTTACATCAGTAGATACACAGATTCAGCATAACTTGTAAGCAATTTCGTTTCAGAGAATACTGTACTTGAAAAGAATTCGTGCAAGAAGTTGATATGTTCACATGTCACGCAATTGATTTAAGAACTATAATAGCAATGACCACTTATAATTTTGACAGCATCAAAATTTAGTCAGCACAAATTCAAAATGTGCATTCATCATTATCAATATTTAACGTAGCATCACGGTTATGAAGGTACATCTGCAGAATACACCATGCGAACATGGAAAGCAGGAGAGCTCTGTTCCTATCAGTCATTTCCGCCTACGTTCCAGATGTTGGCCATCTTTTCTCTTAGTGGGCTGGGCGTTCTTCCCCTTTCTGCCTCAGTTAACGTTTTGTGGTTCACCCATCTTACCAGTGGTATTTCGAAGCTTCTCCGATTTCTTGAGAGCGGCACATACGGTCAACCTGCGAATGGGCATCTTATCCTGCTTGGAATGTTCTCTACAGTGGGTTAAGAGACAAGTATAGCCACAGGTGCAGGAAACCGAAAAGTACTTCCTAATTCTCTAGAACTGCTTGCCTTCTGGAAACTCATAGTTTTTATATTTATCTTAACATTGTTAAGTGAGTGAGGGGGAAGTGCAACAGGAGCCGCTACTCAGGCGCCGCTACTGATTATTATGTATGAGAATGATATTCCTTCCAGTGTTACAGATAAGCCTAAACTATTTCTGTTAGCTGATGGCTCTAGCTTGGTAGTGAAGGATGTTTTGTGCAGTATCAATCAGAAACAAATAATGAACTTCTAGACGTACATCTATGGTTTGTAGAACATAAACTGATACTAAATCAAAGTAAGACTCAGTTTTTTGAGCCTCTAACACACAGTTCAACAAAAACTGTCATTTTCATTACACAGAAAGGGCATATGATTACCGAGACTGAACAGTCCAAATTACTAGGCGTCGAGATGGATAGCAAGCAGTCGTGGGAACACCTGTTCAAGGTCTTGTTCAAAAACTAAATTCTGCTTTACTTACCTTTAGAATAGTATCTGAAATATGTCATAGTTGAACAGGAAAAGTAGTCTTCTTCGCTTATGAAGTATGGTATTATTTGCTGGGTACTTCTTTGATGGTATTTTTGGCTCAGAAATGGGCGGTTCGAGCAATATGCGTTCTAATTTCGCGAAGCTCTTGGCGACATCTGGTTGCTGCATCCATTTTCAATAAGCTACCACAAGAATTTAAAAATCTTAGCGGTAATCCACGCACTTTCGGATCCAAACTGAAGAGTCTCCTCGCAGCCCATTCCTTTCGTTCTGTCGAGCAAAATTAAACAATTCCAGTGTACGTTGTTTATTATGTTTGTTTAGACTTATGGTTTGTCATTGGCTGTTCTTAATTTTCTGTTATAATCTCAAGTATTGACTCGTCAGTGACCACGGAAACTTGCTCCTTAATTTAGGCCTACGGAACATAACAGCAACATATAGCTTAGATTAGATTAATTATTCATTCCATAGACCCATAAAAGAGGGAATTCTCCTGGGTGTGGAACATGTCAGATAGACACGTTACAAAAATGGAATTAGAAAAACTTGAGTTTCATTAATTTTAATGCTTCTCAATCAATAAACAGTAAAATTATGTACATGAATTAAATTTAAACTTCTAATATTTACAGGTTTAATACTTACATCTGCTTTCATTAAATCCATCATTCAGACATTGGCTAGTTTCTTGGCTATTACAACTGAGTATTGTCAAAAATTAAAGTAAATTATGCATCTCAGTGATCCCCAGTTAAGAACAGTCAGATTATGTACAAGATTTAAAATTAAACTTCCACTGTTTATAGATTTAAGACTTACATCTGCTATCCATGCATCCATCATTCACACAGTAGGTAGTTACTTGGCTGTTACAACCAAGTATTGTCAATATAAAATATATATTTTTTTATAATTGTAGGAGGGTGATTCATGACCATCATGACACCCCACTTCCCTCTCTGTCCCCTTGGATCCGCACCTGAGCAACGTTAGACAAGCTGTGATGTTCGGATGTTTATCAGGTAAAAGTTGGGGAATTCGTGTACGCTGGTAGGATTGCACAGTAGCGACTGTAGTTGAAAGCTTGGGTGGCGGGCTCGTGGCGGCGTGCCTCCCGTAGGCGACTGCCAGCGCGTCCCACGTGGAGGGCGAGTGTCGTCGCGCGGCATCCCCTAATTATCCCGGCAAGAGGCGACGCGGGAGAACTCGGCTCGCCCGGCTTTGTGTGCCGCGTGTCCCGACGGGAGGCAGCAGCTGCGCCCGCTTCCGCGCCGGCAGTTTCGTGTCGCAGGCGCGGGCGACGAATAATTGACGCAGAGTCAGAAAGGCAGCGCCCGGTACCGCTCTATAGGCAGGCACAACGGCCGCGCCGCGGGGGACCGCAAAAAATGAGTCGTGTCCGATCGGCCCGCCTGCGCTGTCCCGTTCCGTCCCGTCACGTCTTAATACCGGCTCGCTTTTACCGCCAGAGCGTCCCGCACGGGGGGCTGCCGATTGTGGGTCGCGAGGTGTGCCCGGCGTCGTAAATCACAGCGTAATGGTGGGAGCTTAATGCAGCTCATAGGGGTCCATCCCTCAACAGGTCTGCTGGCGCAGAGCTACCGGGTTGTGACTGATGCTAAGAAAACGTTGTTGGTGCAACCTCATATTTACATCACTTCAGAAAACATCAAAGGTCCTCTAACCCTCGCATGGTATTAGCTTCGGAAAAACGTCTATGCGTGGAGTCTTCGTTGACGCCAAAGCAAGTTTGCGGCTATAAAATGTAAAATATTTCCACAGAAATAATAAAGATTTTTGAGAGACTCGTGCACAACGTTTAAATTACATCTCCACAATTTCTTGAATGAGATTTTCACTTTGCAGCGGAAACATCCCCCAGGCTGTGGCTAAGCCATGTCTCCACAATATCCTTTCCTTCAGGAGTGCTAGTTCTGCAAGGTTCGCAGGAGAGCTTCTGTAAAGTTTGGAAGGTAGGAAACCAGGTAATGGCAGAAGTAAAGCTGTGAGGACGGGGCGTGAGCCGCGCTTGGATAGCTCAGTTGGTGCCGGCACGGTACCTCAGCGTGTTCGGTCAGAGAGCCGATTGGCCTCTGTAATAAAAAACCTGAGTGGAAGGATGAACAAACGAACTTGAACGGATGTCATGTGACGTCCCTAACGACCAAACACAACGATCAACAACAAACAAAATTTAAAAAAAAGTGGTAACCACCGCGAATTATAAAAAAATAAAATAAAAAAAGAGTTGGTAGAGCACTTGCCCGCGAAAGGCAAAGGTCCCGAGTTCGAGTCTCTGTCCGGCACACAGTTTTAATCTGCCAGGAAGTTCCATAATTTCTTGCTGTAATTAAGTTATGTATAAGTTGTAATATGTGCTAGCTATGTTTGAAACATAAAAACGTATACATTGTTTGCTTCACTTAGTTCAAAAAGTAATTTTAACCAAAAATATTCATATATGACCCACAATGTAACAATACTGCAATCAGTAAATATGATCCTTAATATCACTTACAAGGAACTGTGTTAGAAATAATAAACTTCTACCCGCTTTCCTAGGAATATGATGAACACTCATCACTCAATACTCTGGCATATTTTTTCCAGACAAACTTACGACACTCATCACATTGTTGATTCACTTTCTTACTCTTTGACCTTGGGCAGAAATCATTAATATTACATTCTGCTTGGGATAAACAATCTGAGACAATCTGTCCTTGTCTGTTATTGTGTTGTAAGCTGACATTGAATATGTGCAGTTTCACGTATTACATTCCTTGAAACTTGCTTGCACACTTCAGGCGGTACTATGTCATACGGTATCTGTCTACTTATAATCATAAGAGAAGGCGCATTAGTTTCTTGAAGCCCATTAATATTTTCTTCACATTCACTCACATCCACTTCCTCCATTATATTTACATCCGCATCATTCCTATCCTTATTTGTAGAAATTGATTCGTTATCACTATTACTCTTCTGTAAATCGGCTTAAACCTGATATTATCATCCATGACGAATAAAATATAACACCACGTCTTACTTCAACAAAACAATATTCCTAACTATGATTTTGTCATAACAGTTCATGTGTATTTATTTTCTAAGAATTGTTTAAAACAATGGAGATGTCAGTTTAGAAGGTGCAGTCATACCAAGCTTTTATTTTCCTAATAAAGTTCGCATACTGCACTGAAATATCACTTATTGTATTCTTTGGTATTTTATGACCTGCCGGCAAAAAATTCAGATCATTGTACTGCGAACCAATAACCATAAATGTTTTACCCAGTTATAATAAAGAGTCCATAAAGAGCATATCTGGTGGATGAAAAGTCTACATCCACATCAAAACTGTTTCTTTGTGGTCAAACGAGGCTTGGGGTCTACATAGACCCCAAACTGCCTGTGAGGGCCCTGTTTGCTGTCTTTTTCTTTTTGGCGCGCTCTTCTGCGGCGGTAGTTTAACAAGTAATTCTGGAGGTATTCCATCTTTCATGTCTATAGTAAAGTCTTACTCGGACCAGACGCGTTTAGCCTCCTGGTTGCTGTAACAATTGTGGTTTGCATGTCTAAAACTATTTTCTTTTTACTTACCTGTTTAGCGCCTGCATTACTTCCACGTGTTCTTCTATACACTGGCGTTAGACTTTTTTGCTCACTGCAGTGCACTGTACTGTTGTGACACATATTATTTGGTCGTTCCACAATATTTTATATCGACATTACACTTATGTACTTAGTGCTGATGCCGTGAAATGCGATCGTCTTTTGTTTTTCTGGACGTGACATCTTCTGTATTCTTTGGTGTGTCTGTATATTCAACTCTCTCTCTCTCTCTCTCTCTCTCTCTCTCTGTGTGTGTGTGTGTGTGTGTGTGTGTGTGTGTGTGTGTGTGTGTGTGTGTGCAGTAGGGGGGGGGGGCACGTGTATTTTATGTGTATTGACCTTTTACTGTGGCTTCGCCCCCCACTCTCCGTCGCCGGCCGAAGTGGCCGTGCGGTTAAAGGCGCTGCAGTCTGGAATCGTAAGACCGCTACGGTCGCAGGTTAGAATGCTGCCTCGGGCATGGATGTTTGTAATGTCCTTAGGTTAGTTAGGTTTAATTAGTTCTAAGTTCTAGGGGACTAATGACCTCAGAAGTTGAGTCCCATAGTGCTCAGAGCCATTTGAACCCACTCTCCGTCCATCTCCTCCCCTTCATCTCCTTGTCGCCCCTCTGCCTTCCTTTATCCATCTCCTCCAACCTCTCTCTGTGCATCTCCTCCTTCTCCTCCTCCTCCTCTTTCTGTCCACCTCGTCTCTCTCTCACTCTCTCTCCCTCTCTCTCTCTCTGTACGTCTACTGCTTCACCTTTCTCTGTACGTCTCCTTCCCCTCTCTCACATCATGTCCTTCTCCATAATATTCGTCCACCTCTCACCTCTCACTGACCATCTTCTCCTCTCTTCTCTCTCGTACCAACTACCCCTCCCCACTCTCTCTATCCATCTCATCCTCGTTCCCCCTCTCTGCCCACGTCCTCCTATCGGTTTTCTTCCACCATGTCATCCTTCCCCCTCCTCTCATTGTTCATTTCCACCTCCCTTGTCTCTGCTCAGCCAGGTCAATCCACAGGTATACCACTTGTAACACATTCCAGTACTACATGCACTAGATGCCATTGGTGTAGGACAGCATGCATGTCAGGCACTACCAACCCTTTTCACCCTACCCTTAAGAGAGATAGGCCGTTCTTCTCCCTGTAGTACTTATTTCCAGAAAATGAATAGCATGTGTACAAATTTTATTACGAGATGTAATACATACGTTCACTCAGAGAAGTAGCGTTGGTAACATACGTGCTGGCTGTCACAGACGATCTTTCAGCGGATTGACTATAGGTATGATCTGCATGCTTCTGCGCATAGTATTCAGTGTGGAAAATTATTGGTAAGTAGAAACATATATTATCTATTGAAAATAATGTTTTTCAGAAGTGAAGGCCATCCACAGTCAGTCTTCTCCCACAACAGTCCCACCGTTTCCATGTAATCGAGCACAAGCGCCCTCACTGCTCAGCAGTAACGTCTCAGCGTTTGTGATTCAGGTTTTCAGGCACGCTTCCTAATAAAAGCTTCGCAGTGCCATTGAGACCTTTCTCACTTTCCCAGACTGCCAGCCAGCCCTCTCCCACTTTCCAAGAGCTCTCCGACGGTGTGTGTATACTGATCACTTTAGGAATCACTGAAAAAAAGGTAACAATTGCCTTAATCACACCCTGCGGAGAGAAGTACTAATCAGCTGAAGTTGTTGGAAATGACGGTTCAGTGGATAAGGGCAATTTAACCAGGCACTATGAAAACACGATATTTTCGGAGAATCATAGTTTCACAAAATGGAACGACATATTCTATAGACTTTTTACTTTTTATTTTTGACACAATTCATTTTTTGTGATCCAGTCATAACGGATTCGACCTATAATGTCCACATTCAAATGCCACGGGTGGGCTTTGGGGAACAGATGTGGATGCATTGTCACGATCTGACAACGCATGAAAATTTCTTTAGTAAATGCCGGCCATAGCGTCTCAAGACGGCCATTGTTGGTCAAACCTGGTTCTGATTATGTTATATTAAAGATTTGTGTAAAAAAAGTATTATAAGTCAATCAACGTCTCCTTAGTGGGAATGTGGTTTTTTCTACGGTGCACTGCTTTCAAAAGCTCACTAAAGGACAAGTGTACTGATATAACGCTCGTTACTATTGACGTTCCAACTTTTTGCTAGAATCATCCGAGAAATGTGCTAAATTTCAAAAGCAGCGCTACAAGAATCGGCTACTGCGGTTTAAAAGTCGCTAAATATGAAATGTGGTGCTACAGAAGAATGCTGAAGATTAGATGGGTAGATCACATAACTAATGAGGAGGTATTGAATAGAATTGGGGAGAAGAGGAGTTTGTGGCACAACTTGACTAGAAGAAGGGATCGGTTGGTAGGACATGTTCTGAGGCATCAAGGGATCACCAATTTAGTACTGGAGGGCAGCGTGGAGGGTAAAAATCGTAGAGGGAGATCATGAGATGAATACACTAAGCAGATTCAGAAGGATGTAGACTGCAGTAGGTACAGGGAGATGAAGCTTGTACAGGATAGAGTAGCATGGAGAGCTGCATCAAAGCAGTCTCATGACTGAATACCACCACAACACACACACACACACACACACAACAAATAGGAGTATTGTGCCAAGCTCCGTTGTTATATTCAACATGCAGATAGGTGTCTGAAGATGCTTAGGAAAACTCTTTCAAATACTTGTAGCTGCTCGTGTTTACGTGACAACGTATCGAAGCTGTGGAACACAATTAACGGAAGATCTTATGTTACTTAGTTGTCACATCCTGAAATTAAGGAACAAAAGAAGAGCCCTTTTAGTCAGTATAATAGGCTTGGTGATACACGTGGTCCCGTCACTGAGCGCTCACTCAGCCTGTGCTGCAGAGCTTGACACGCAACCTCTCGTCCGGCTGACAACGGGCCCGCATGCCGATGCGATCCCGCCCGGCGCCTCGCCAGCTAGCTGGAGGCGCACAGCCACAGGAAAACGAGCCACTTTTCTGAGACTCCGCCATGCGTACGAACGATCTACTTAAGCTGTTGCCGCTTCTCGATTACTTCCGGCAGGAGTAGGTGACGTCACCTTGCCCCCTACCACGGTAATTAAAATTTGACTACAATTATACACTGCCGGAAAAAAAAATTTGTACGCCCTGTTAGAGGTTTGCAATTGACTCAAGATTTATTGTTGTAACAATGTATATGAAGTTCACGAAATGATTACGATCAGTAGCACAGGTGGTTCTGAGGTACATGCAACATGCTTAAACACTCATATTAGAATGTGGAGTGGCCTACAACGGCGGTAATGCAGGAGCTGACTCTGGGATCGAGTCGATAGTACAGATGACGAACACTGTCTTGGGATACGTCATGCCACGTCTGCTCGAAATGTTAAAATATTTCTCTAAGAATCGTTGGCTGATGAGCCACGCGAGTCGCTTCTCGTCCCATCATATCCCAAACGTGCTCGGTTGGAGATAAGTCTGGAAATACTGCTGGCCCGGTGAGTTGCTCCACGTCTTGCAGAGCACGTCGAGTTCCACGGACGCGCAGTATCTTTTGGAACAACACATCATCTTCCCGTTGTAAGAAAGGCAAACGATCGGGTGTAACAACATTCTGCAAATACCGAGCGCTCTCCAGAAACACCAAAGGTGAACGAGAATTGTAACTTATCGCACATCTAGGCCAAAAGGACTGGTCTGGAGACAGTGTGTCTCGAACGAATGCATTCTACGACATAGCGCTCAGCAGGTCTACGTCGTATGGCGCAAACGGCCATAACTTGCGTGGAGGGAGAATCTGCTTTCATTACTGAAGATCATGGCACGCCATTTCATCTTCCAAGTGATCCTCCGACAGAACCGGTTGAGCCGTGCACGTCCATGCTGTGGCGTCAGTGGAAGACGGACTAGAGGTGTGTGCCCGTAGTCCCGCTGCTAATAACCGATTCGCTAAAGTTCGTGCTGACACGCCTGGGCTCACAAGCCCTCGTATATGTGCTGTGGTAGCTGTTACTGCCACTGCTGCCCTTACGATACGACGATCCTGGCGGGCGTCTCTGCTGCGTGGTTTGTCTAGAACCTCCGCTATGGGTGTGAGAATGTTCACGTGACCACTGATACTAGCCTCGTTGCGCAAATGACACAGGACGTCCAACTTGTGTGGCAACTCTCCGAGAGGACTATCCCGCCACTCGGAAGGCTACAGTTTGATCCCTTTCAGACTCGCTCATGTGGTTGTAGGAAGCACGAGTGCGTCTCCATGTAATCACTGATTGCTCGCTTCACATTTGCACCACTCTGAGCCTTCTGGCTGTGAGCTATCTCCATTAAAGGGTAGACGGAGATGGTGCTCTGTTAACTACGCCGCTACGCTCCTGTTGCCTGACGACGATGAAAGTATTATCAGTACATCTACTGTCCCCCAGATGCTGTCAACGGATCAGAATAGACGTTATCTTTCCAAGTGTGCATTTTGAATTCAGATTGCAGTGGTCAGAGCCAGCACAGTTACATTAATTGGAAATTTCTCCACAGGCAATATGAGATCCATCATCCATCTGTTATGCTTTCGATAGTTTCTCAGTGACAGAGGTCGCCAATAGTGGGATGACATGCCATTCGACTCCAAGATAGCCGACTCTTAATCTGTTGATAAGGAAATTTAACTACCGCAGTTGGCTAACTAGTCGTGCCATGCAGTTTCTAATCAGTACCAGGGTCGGAAACTACTTTGCAGGGTCCAGAACGAATCTTTAACTATGCAGTCAAGTTTTTCAAATCTCCACAGCTAGTTAAAACTTGAGTGCCAGTGTGAGACAATACTCTTTTCTATTGAGCCGAACGGTCTACCACATCCTTTGATCGAGGTGTAGTAGAGCGGCAAGAAACCGAGGAGAAGTTCCGAGAGATCTAAAACGATGACAGACGGATGACATATCTGAGCTTTTATCAAGGAGGCCTGCCCGAGTAGCTCAGTCGACTAGCACATTGCTTCGGAATACTATGAATCCGTTTCACAAGTTGTTCGACTACATGGTTTAAACCTGCTAGGTAGTCTGATTAGTAAAATAACTGGGACGTAAACGGGCTATATTGCTTTGGCACCATGTTCTGCTGACAGTTTAGGCCAATCTTTCCACTTATCCTAACAACACAGTTTACTCACACAAGAAGTGACGCTTATTCATATGCAGCAGCGACAGATTTTGCACAACATGAACTCACACTCATTTCCAGGGAGCAATCACGCTAAATAATGTAATTCTTCTGCGAAACCACAAGCGGTCTTCCATGTCGAGAAACTGATTTTGATGTGGCCTCTGTGAATCAACGTGTCAGTAGTCAGTAGCGTAAGTTGCAGTGGCTGATTGCTACGGACTGTCAGACGGACGACGAATAAACAAATCCTGAATAAACAGTCCAATGAGTCAGGGTTGAGATCACGCCTTATAAGAGGAATTTAACAGCACTCTTCTGAGTATATAATACCTGAGGTCCAGTTATAGTATATACACTCCTGGAAATTGAAATAAGAACACCGTGAATCCATTGTCCCAGGAAGGGGAAACTTTATTGACACATTCCTGGGGTCAGATACATCACATGATCATACTGACAGAACCACAGGCACATAGACACAGGCAACAGAGCATGCACAATGTTGGCACTAGTACAGTGTATATCCACCTTTCGCAGCAATGCAGGCTGCTATTCTCCCATGGAGACGATCGTAGAGATGCTGGATGTAGTCCTGTGGAACGGCTTGCCATGCCATTTCCACCTGGCGCCTCAGTTGGACCAGCGTTCGTGCTGGACGTGCAGACCGCGTGAGACGACGCTTCATCCAGTCCCAAACATGCTCAATGGGGGACAGATCCGGAGATCTTGCTGGCCAGGGTAGTTGACTTACACCTTGTAGAGCACGTTGGGTGGCACGGGATACATGCGGACGTGCATTGTCCTGTTGGAACAGCAGGTTCCCTTGCCGGTCTAGGAATGGTAGAACGATGGGTTCGATGACGGTTTGGATGTACCGTGCACTATTCAGTGTCCCCTCGACGATCACCAGTGGTGTACGGCCAGTGTAGGAGATCGCTCCCCACACCATGATGCCGGGTGTTGGCCCTGTGTGCCTCGGTCGTATGCAGTCCTGATTGTGGCGCTCACCTGCACGGCGCCAAACACGCATACGACCATCATTGGCACCAAGGCAGAAGCGACTCTCATCACTGAAGACGACACGTCTCCATTCGAAGTGGCGGTGCGGTCCCCTACGGCACTGCGTAGGATCCTACGGTCTTGGCGTGCATCCGTGCGTCGCTGCGGTCCGGTCCCAGTTCGACGGGCACGTGCACCTTCCGCCGACCACTGGCGACAACATCGATGTACTGTGGAGACCTCACGCCCCACGTGTTGAGCAATTCGGCGGTACGTCCACCCGGCCTCCCGCATGCCCACTATACGCCCTCGCTCAAAGTCCGTCAACTGCACATACGATTCACGTCCACGCTGTCGCGGCATGCTACCAGTGACTGCGATGGAGCTCCGTATGCCACGGCAAACTGGCTGACACTGACGGCGGCGGTGCACAAATGCTGCGCAGCTAGCGCCATTCGACGGCCAACACCGCGGTTCCTGGTGTGTCCGCTGTGCCGTGCGTGTGATCATTGCTTGTACAGCCCTCTCGCAGTGTCCGGAGCAAGTATGGTGGGTCTGACACACCGGTGTCAATGTGTTCTTTTTTCCATTTCCAGGAGTGTAGTATTAAGATGAATTTTCAGCGTGTGTTACTCTGTTGGTTAATAAATATTCAATATCCGAGATGATATTTTGTACGATGATAGTCTAAAACTTTTTTCTCGTAGTCTTCCTAGACTGTTTCAAGCATAAGCTTCCATAACCATTCAAAATGCCAAACATTCCCTCTTTGCGGTCCCGGGCCTTTATTCGCGGACGGACCATAATACACTGAAGCACCAAAGAAATTGTTATGCATGCGTATTCATATACAGAGATATGTGAACAGGCAGAATACGGCGCTGCGGTCGGCAATGCCTATATAAGTCAACAAGTGTCAGGCGCAGTTCTTAGATCGATTACTGCTGATAAAATGACAGGTTATCAACATATAATTGAGTTTGAATGTGGTGTTACATTCGGCGCACGAGCGACGGGACACAGCATCTCCGAGGTAGCGATGAAGTAGGGATTTTCCCGAACGACCATTTCACGAGTGTACCGTGAATATCAGGAATCCGGTAAAACATCAAATCTTTGACATCGCTGCGGCGGGAAATAGATCCTGCAAGAACGGGACCACGACGACTAAAGAAAATCGTTCAACGTGACATAAATGCAACCCTTCCGCAAACTGCTGCAGATTTCAGTGCTGGGCCATCAAGTGTCAGCATGCGAACCATTCAACGAAACATCATCGAAATGGGCTTTGGGAGCCGAAGGCCCAATCGTGCACCCTTCAAAAAATGGTTCAAATGGCTCCGAGCACTATGGGACTTAACAGCTGTGGTCATCAGTCCCCTAGAACTTAGAACTACTTAAACCTAACTAACCTAAGGACATCACACACATCCATGCCCGAGGCAGGATTCGAACCTGCGACCGTAGCAGTCGCGCGGTTCCGGACTGCGCGCCTAGAACCGCGAGACCACCGCGGCCGGCAATCGTGCACCCTTGATGACTGCTTTACACCTCGCCTGTGCCCACCAACACTGACATTGGACTGTTGACGATTAGAAACATGTTGCCAGGTCGGACGAGTCTTGTCTCAAATTGTATCGAGCGGGTGGACGTGTACGGATATGGAGACAACCTCATGGATCCAAGGACCGTGCATGTCAGCAGGAGACCGTTCAAGCTGTTGGAGGCTCTGTAATGTTGTGGAGCGTGTGCAGTTGGAGAGATATGGAACCCCTGACATGTCTAAATGCGACAATGACAGGTTATACGTATGTAATCAACCTGTTTGATCTCCTGCATCCGTTCATGTCCTTTGTGCATTCCGACGGACTTGGGCAATTCTAGCAGGACTATGCGACGCCCCGCACGTCCAGAATTGCTACTGAGTGTCTCGAGGAACACTTTTTTGAGTTTAAACACCTCCGCTGGCCACCAAGCTCGCCAAATATGGACATTATTGAACGTATTTGCGATGCTTTGCAACGTGCTCTTCAGAAGATGTCTCTAGCCCCTCATACTCTACGGATTTATGGATAGCCCTGCTGGATTCATGTTGTCAGTTCTCTCCAGCACTACTTCAGACATTAGTCGAGTTGATGCCACCTCAAGTTGCGACACTTACACATCTGCATGCTCGCGAGGGTCGTATAGGATATTAGGCAGGTGTACCAGTTACTTTGGCTCTTTAGTGTAGTTACCTCACGATACTCTCAGAAACAATCGCAGCTTATGTGTGATGTGGCTACAACTACACCCCACAGCTAATTCTAATTTCACGTGGCAGTGAAATATAATGTTCAGTTCTTACTGATATGGACAAAAATGAAGTGAAAGAAAGTGACAGATATTTCCTTTTCAAATAACATTTGGAAGGGACTTCAGACTAATCGAAGGGCTGACAGACAGTCTACCAATTGGTATTTTTCACTAAACTTCTCCTTTCCAGTTTGCGATTTCTGCAAATCGACCTGCCATCGCTGCTGCAATGGACAATGTATGTTCAAAACACAACACTGAAAATCAGTACTGCTAGCAAAATACCAAAAGCATTGCTGATATAGTGCAAAAAGCTCCGAAAGACGATTAGATATCACTCCAATTTCATACAGGGAAACCAGGAAAGCGAATAACCAAAAATAGAAACTTCTATTGAGACTATTCGGATATTAAAATCTTGTTCTTTTGGTATAGCTACACTATTCAACGAAGTTAGGGAAATGTTTCACAGCGCTACAAAAGTTTCTTACCTAGTAATTTATGTAAATTGTGGCTAGGAAGAGGCCCACATTTGAAGTATGCCGACCGTCGTTTCCAATTTCGTCAATGCCTCATCGTTAAGACTTATGTCCTCGTTTCTTTTAGCTAAGAAGTATTCAGTCATTCTGCATCTTTTCTTGACGTGATGAAACACAGGTGTCACAATTCCCATTTCTACAACTTTTGAAATTCGTAAACAACAAGGAAAATCTATCTCATAGGGTCGGTTGTTGAGAAATTAGTGCTAATGAGCTAAGTGAACTCCAAAAATTCCTCAACTTTCCGGACTGGTTTGATGTGGCCCGCCACGAATTCCTCTCCTGAGCCAACCTCTTCATCTCAGAGTAGCACTTGCAATCTATGGGCTCATTTATTTGCTGGATGTATTCCAATGTCTGCCTTCCTCTACAATTCTATATCATTCTGTGATGTCTTAACAAATGTGCAACCATCCTGTCCCTTCTTCTTGTGGTGTTTCCGATATGTTTATTTACTCTCCGATTCTGCGGAGAACCTCCTCATACCTTACCATATCAGTCCACTTGATTTTCAGTATTTTTCTGTAGCACCACATTTCAAATGTTAGGCTCTCTTCTGTTTCGGTTTTCCCACCGTGTTTCACGCCTATACACTGCTGTGCTCCAAACATACATTCTAAAGAAGTTCTACCTCAAATTGAGGCTTAAGTTCGATACTAATAGATTTCTCTGGCCATGAATACCCTTTTAGCCAGTAATAATCTGCATTTTATGTCCTACTTGACTTCATGTAGTTCGTGATCACCAATCCTGATAAGTTTCTTGCTCATCTCATATATACTACTTCTCATTATTTTCGACTTCCGTAGCATTGTTCTTAATCCATATTCTGTACTGATTAAGCTGTTCATTCCATTCAACAGATCCTGTAATTATACTTCACTTCAATCAGGCTAGTAACTAGCCGAGGTGACCGAGCGGTTCTAGGCGCTACAGTCTGGAACCACGCGACCGCTACGGTCCCAGGTTCGAATCCTGCCTCGGGCATGGATGTGTGTGATGTCCTTGGGTTAGTTAAGTTTAAGTAGGTCTAAGTTCTAGGGGACTGATGACCGTAGAAGTTAAGTCCCAAAAGGCTGTAAGGTTCGGACCGACATTGCGAAACTGAATAACCCACTTTCCAGAAGTCAAGAAACACAGCTGTCACAGCTCACATTTCCACAACCTTTGAAATTCGTAAAGGAACAGGAAAATCTATATGATAGGGTTTGCGGCTGCGAAATCAGTGCTGACGAGTTGAGTGTACTCTAAAATTCCGGAACTGTTCTGATTATCCTTAGAAACGTTATGTGAACTTACGAAATGTGAACGTCCGGGAAATACTGCATGGCCTGAGCTGAGCCCGTAGTAGGGTAAGTGAGCGTTTCCATGGAGCCAGCGGCTCTCCAGACAATTGACTGGCGCACAGTGCGGGCTGTGCGGGCCGGCGCGACGCCGCGCGGCGAGGCGAGGCGCCAGACAGCTCGGCTGTAATTGGCCAACCGCCGCCGACCTTCCAATTCTGCCCACACCACTGCGAGACTAATCGCCCAATTACTCTGCTGCCGTGTTCTCCTCGGTACAGTCAGCCTATTACGTCCGAAGCACCTCTGCGCGGGTCCGACGGCGAGCGCGCAGTAATGCAGGAATTAGAGTCGAAATCTTGATTCTTCCAGCGTTGCTCCATCTATGCGCACGACTTTATGGTGCTATTTAGAAAATAGTTTCCATGGAACGGCTTCTTCTTACAGAAGATGTTATAAAGATTCTGCGGAGCTAGAGGAAAGGCTTGAAAACGCCCATGAACAGTGAGCACGGCACAGATGTAAATACGCAGGCCTATGACTGTAGACCCTCTAGTAACGAGGGAGGGAGAACAAAGAAAAGTACTCGAATTGTTGTGCTGTTTCACGCGGCGGATTTGCAGAACCGTCTCTTCCGATCACGGTAAGAACTCAACACGTACTTTTTATAGTCACGAATCACGGTACCCGGCAGGCCAAAGATCCGAACATTCTTCACGGCGAGCTTCTAGTCTTGTTAATGGACTAGATTCAGCGAGGAATAGCGGTCACAAGTTTCTTCAGATATGTCACATTGATATGTCTCATTCTCCTGGAGTCCCTCAGCAATAGATCCGGCGTAGCTACCAACGGAGACACTGACTGCTCCGCTTCGCTCGCTGTGCCTAATTGTCCCGTACATTTGCTAGTGAATTAAGTAGAGTGCTTGAGTGTCGGTGAAACCAGGAAAGTATACCTGTGAACACGGCTGTCGTCGTCCTGGAAGACTGGAGTGTCCACAACGTGTGTGTGTGTGTGTGTGTGTGTGTGTGTGTGTGTGTATGTATATTTGATCGGGGACCTAGGAACGACGGAGAGGCTTCGTCCGGCCGTTGCCCTCAGTGGTTAAAAAAAAAATGTTCAAATGTGTGTGAAATCTTATGGGACTTAACTGCTAAGTTCATCAGTCCCTAAGCTTACACACTACTTAACCTAAATTATCCTAAGGACAAACACACACACCCATGCCCGAGGGAGGACTCGAACCTCCGCCGGGACCAGCCGCACAGTCCATGACTGCAGCGCCTGAGACCGATCGGCTAATTCCGCGCGGCTCAGTGGGTCACAACCCCACAACAGGCCACTGCAGTCTACCCACCTCATCGCCACCACACACTGAACCCAGGGTTATTGTCCGGTTTGGCCCCCAGTGGACACCTCCCCCTACCCCCGGCTCGGAAACGGGTTCGAATGGACCTGCATGGACCAACATACAGGTTAACTTAATTCACAGTGTGTGGAACGGCACTTGCAAACACAACGGCTCGACTGCTCCATTACATTTCAGGCGTGCAGCCGCACAAATTTCACCTCTTCTTCTAATGTTTCGTCCTATACCATTCTGCTACCTTCATATTGAGCCGAATGACGAACGCTGCAGCACACTCTCCGTCCTTTTAAATCCGCGTACGGCGCTACTTCGCATGCGGCCACAGATAATCTGGTGCCAGAGACGTAGGTCGACAGCAAAGAAATACACATATGCTTGAAATAGACGTGAAGATGCACGGTAGCTCGATTCTGCATTTCTGTCTCGCCTACATTTTGACCATATTGCTGCGCTGATTTCATACGATTTGCACATACACGCTACTTCATTGCCACGTGTTAAGACAGTGGTGGAAGGTCGCATAACCGCCAGTAGGAGCTATCCGCTATCTGCAGCACTCTCAAGACACCATTGCGCTCTTTTAAGTGGGGAGCGTTAGTTAACAAGCTTAAGTTAACAATAACTTGAAAGTAGTTACGGGACTTCACTTTTGGTTTCTATTTCATCACCTCAACTTTCAACAAAATTCTTTAGTTAGCAGAACAGTAATGATCTGAATTCTTCAGTCAGATTCCAGCAAAGTGTGATGAAACGTTGACTTGTTTTATACGAAGAAAGAGAAACGTCATGACCTAAGCTAGATTTTTGCAAACTCTTTATTAGGTGGCGTAAAGCACAGCGCAAGAAATATCTTTAATCTTTTTTTGTGGTTACTTTCCAAAAAACAGCGTGCCCTTATCTGATGCACTGTGTAAGGGATGTCAAACCATAACAGATTACTCCCCAGTAACACACTTAGTAACTGCAAGAACGCCAACCAGAAGAATGAAATATTGATCACAATTTACAAGGTGCGTTCAGCAAGTAATCTACATCTACATATAAACTCCTCTAGCCACCAAGCCGTGTGCGGCGGAGGGCACAATTCGAACCAAAGCCATATTCCCCCCACGCTACCCCTCTGTTCTACTCGCGGATCGCGTGAGGAAAAAACGACTGTCTGAACGCGTCAGTGCGATCTCTTATTTCCCTTATCTTTGAATGGTGATCATGTAAAAGATTTCCTTTTTCTGACAGTAGGCTAGTTTTATTTAGGATTGCAATGCACCATATTTTTCCCCACTCTTTGGGCTACAAAACCTAATTTTTCAACATAATCTCCGTTCAATGGCCACCTTACTGGGAAGCCTGTATATCCGCACGCTAGTACTCTACTAGCCGACGTCGGAGCCAACGTCTTGCTGCATCAATAACCTCCCCGTTACTCACGTACTGCTTCCCTTGAAGTGCATCCTTCAATCGGCCAAACAGATGGAGTTCCGAAGGTGCGAAGTTGGGTGGATGAAGATAAACAGTGCAGTGAAGTTACGTGAGCTGCTCTCGGGTGCGCAGACTTGTGTGATGCTTCGCTTTGTCGTGGGGAAGGAGAATTTCGTTTGCATCATTGTGGCGACGGACACACTGGAGTCCAACACTGTAGGAATATCGAACGACTTTGTTGCGGTGATGACAGACGCCTCGTCCAACGATTCACCGTGCTTTTTTCCAGTGCCAGGTCTCCGTAAACATTGCGTAAGCGCCTATGAATGCCTGCGATGCTCTGGTTTCCGCCACCAGTCGGAACTTTTTGAGACTATAGGGGCTGAATATTCCACGATGACCCACAGCAAATTCCACATTCTTCCTACTGAAATCGGCCGTGGGGGAGAAAAAAAGTGTTGCATTAATATCGATCGCCCCTCGTACTACCTGTAACAGCGCTGCGTTCACAGTGTGACACACACGGGTGGACTTTTCGAGATGCGCCGTCATGTTTCGCACGGGGACGCCGGGGGTAACAAATTACGTGGCAGGCGCTATCGCGAAGCGTTGCTGGCCGCATAATCGCCTCCGCCGTGACGGCTATTAATCAAGCGAGCTGCCGGCTTCTAACGTGGGGACCGGCCTGCCGGTACCGCGTCGCGTTTTACCTCAACCAAGACACGATGTGACACGCTATGAATCATGTGCCGGAGTTTAGGAATGCCTCGCGAGGTAGTCAATACAGAAAGCCAAAGGTGAGCAGGCAACCGTCAGACTAATGATGGCAAAATATGCTGAATATAAAACAGGTGAAATAGCTGTAAAATGCTTGTGACGACAACTTCTGCGAAGTTTTGCTGTAGTGATGTATAAAAAAACTTAAAAACAGCAAAGAAAAACTGGTTCCAGAAAAGCCGAAAAATGAGCAAGTGCAACCAAGCTTATTTTTTCGAAATTTTTTTAGATTTCCAGAAGGCCTTTGACACCGTTCCTCATAAGTGACTTCTAATTAAATTGCGTGCCTATAGAGTATCGTCTCAGTTGTACGACCGGTTTCGGGATTTCCTGTCAAAAAGGTCACACTTCATAATGATATTTTTGACCTATCACATAGATAATGTGGTGAAGGAAACGAAAGCAAAGACTGCGCTTTATTGGCAGAGCCGGCCGCTGTGGCCGTGTGGTTCTAGGCACTTGAGTCGGGAACCGCGCTGCTGCTATGGTCGCAGTATCGAATCCTGCCTCGGGCATGGATGTGTGTGACGTCCTTAGGTTAGTTAGGTTTAAATAGTTCTAAGTCTACGGCACTGATGACCTCGGATGTTAAGTCCCATAGTGCTTAGTGCCATTTGAACCATTTTTTTTATTGACAGAGCATTTAGAAAATGTAACAGTCTACCAAAGAGACTGCCTATACTGCGCTTTTCCGCTCTCTTCTGGAGTACTGCTGTGTGGTGTGAGATCCGCATCAGTTAAGACTGACAGAGGACATCGAAAAAGTTCAAAGAACGGCAGCTCGTTTTGTGTTATTTCTGAAAATGAGATAGAGTGCCACGGATATGATACATGAACTTGGGTGGCAGTCATTAAAACAAAGGCGCTTTTCGCTGCGGCAAGACCTTCTCATGATGTTTCAGTCACAAATTTTCTCCTCACCGTGGGAAACTATTTTGTTGGCGCCCACCTACACAGGGAGGAATGGCCGCGTGGGTAGCCGCGCGGTATATGGCGTCCTGCACGGTCCGCGAGCCTCCCTCCGTCGGAGGTTCGAATTCTCCCTCGGGCATAAGTGTGTGTGTTGTCCTTAGCGTAAGTTAGTTTAAGTTAGTGTGTAAGCTTAGGGACGGATGACCTCAGCAGTTTGCTCCAATAATATCTTACACAAATTTAATAATTTTCCAGGGAGGAATGATTATCATAACAAAATAAGAGATTTAAGGGTCCATTTCCCGCGCGGTGTTCCATAGTGGAACTGTGAGAAGTAGCTCAAAGTTGGTTCTACGAACCCTCCGCCAGGCACTGAATTGTGAATTGCAGAGTAATCTGCAGACGTAGATGAGCCTTTGCTAACGACCATGGAGAAACTTTTCAACTTCACAACACGTAAAAGTAGTAATAAACACCAGCCGTCACTGATTATGCTTTAGAAATGAAAGGCTAACGCGTCTGGTGTCAACCTCTACTAACAAAAATTGAAGCACCCAAGAGACTTGATTGGATATCGTTGAAACTTCGTACGCCTACATCGGTGGTATGTTAATGATTACAAACGCACGTTCCTTGTGACAGTGGAACGACTACCATAGGGCAGTACTGCCGTCCACATTTAACGGTTTTTCGAGGACTTGTACGGTATATACAGTGCGTGAACAGAGTCAGATGTTGGGTGATCCCTGTGAAGGACACAGGTGCCGCGTACTAGAATGAGACAGCGTTATCAGCACCTGCCAGAGTTTACAAGTGGTCTCATTGTTGGCCTCCATCTGGCTGACAATCGAATCGTGCATATCTAGGTTTGGGGGACATTCGAATGTAACAGTGGTCTGATGTTGGACAGCATGGGAACGTGAGGTATACACGTTCTCAAGGGTCCGCTCGATCATGTATTTGTGCACCAAGCACGACGTAACCCCTTCACGTCTGCGCCTTTCATGAGAGAAATAGTGGACTCTGGTACATTCTGTCTTACTGCGCGCCCTAATTAGTAGGAGACTAGCAGCGGCCAGGCAAGTGTGGTGCAGTGTCCGGGAAGCATGGACTGCAGATTCAATGCGTCGTATTGTGTTCAGCGATGAACCGTGTTTCCTCGCTACCCCGGCCGACCGTCATGGCGATTATACCTGGGACCTGAGGAGAGGTTACATTCCACCATTGCTTCGGAGAGACACATCAATGTGGGGAGCCATCGCGTATGATTTCACGCCACTGGTGGTAATGACTGAGGGATCTGATGGTACAACGGTACGTCACAGACATCTGGCGTCCTCGTGTGTTAAATCTCATGCAGCAATATCGTGGCACCATTTTTGAACAGGACAATGCTCGTCCACACATGATAGATGTCTCTACGAACTGCCTGCGAGATGATGAGGTATGTCTGTGACCAACAAGATCCCCAGCTCTAACCCCGATAGAACATATGTACGACATACACCGACGTCAACTTTGTCTTAGTGCCAGTATCCACGACATCAAGGACCAATTACAACCGTTCGGTGCCAGCTTGCCACAGGAGAGAATACCATAGCTTCATGACACCCTTCCAGATCGAATTAGTACAATCATCCCGGGCAGAGTGGGGACGTCGGAGAGGGCAATGTCACACTGATAAGTTCACTCCTTGTAACTAGTTCTTTGTAAATGGGTCTTGTAATCAGTGAAATAGCATCGCATACTCTTTCAGCCCGTGAAGATACATTTCGTTTCCTTCACCCCCTATGAGTGCTTCACTGTCAGGCACTGTAATAACTGAAGTACAAGACACAGTTAATGAAAAGATTCAGCTTTATTCTGTGTTTATTTGCCTTCTTGGGAATTTCAATCAGAGCACTGTGGATTGAGATCTTAAGATTTATTCTCCGCCTTATATTACAAATGTAAAAGGTAAGCGAGTTGCAGCAGTATCTCATGAAAAGTTGGTTTGTATAATCGCCTTAGTGTCCAAGAAGCAGATTATAGACTGACAAGTAAAATACGTAATTATCTTAAAATACTGATCGTCGTGGTGATGTTTATCATAAGTAATTCAGCGTGTCGGGGCGAAAGTAAAAGTGTAGTGCCAGTAAAATTTCCGAGGTTGTTCCAAATGAGGTAGTGAGTGGAAGAGGGACGCTTAGCTTGTTCGGTGCTTGGCCCATTTAGTTACACTTGATTTATTGCTTAAACAGCTTCTTTTTGTATTGAATGTGTCCTGCAGCGTTTACGGAGTGCCCTCATAAGGCACAAAAATAAATAAAACGATGGCTGAAGATGGGCATGTGGTCCGGTAACGGAATGAGATGTACGAGGTCATCCCTTTCATGTTATTTCAAGCAGTACCATCAAGTGTTTCTCGTGCAATTTTGTAAATAACTAAACAAGGGTCAAAAATTAGCGAAATAAGTTATATGAACTTTAGATTTTTGACAAGAGTGTTCTGCTTGTTCAACAGTCCGCAAATGCACAAGTTCTTATTGTGAAACATTGAACTAGTGGTTCAAAGGTGCAGAATTCAATTGAAGGTATATTTGTGACATACGTAACAATAACACAATTCTTGTTTTATTTTCTGTCTTGTTCAGGTAAACAAACAGAAGGCTAAGTAAGTGAGTACATGCATGTGTAAATTTCTGGGAAACAGAGCACTGAGTGCACTGAAATTACTCGTACTGGATAAATGTACGCTTGTTTGCATTCCAGGGAAGTTCATATTGCCTAGTACACATAGCGGTAAATATACATCTATTTGCCTTTCAAAGGAGTTACCGGAACGGTACAGCAACTCACACAAATCAAGCATCGCGTTTAACGTGTAACCTAATAAAAACAGAGTTGAGGATGAGATATATTTTCCGAAACAAGTTCTAACAGAGATAAATAAAAATCATGGGTAGTAGCAGCAAATGTGTTGCTATATTAAAAGCGGAGCCACTGTGGTTTTAGTTCCTTGTAACGTATCATTGAATAGTTACGTGAGAAAGATACTGCCATTACCGGAAGGAGAGAGGCGTAAATTTTGTTACATTGAACAGATTATCTGCAACCTGAAAACTGAGAAAATTTTTTTTGTAACGCCACGCACAAAGCAATCGTTCACAAGAGGTCAACGATAACAAATATCCTCCACATCTCATCCCGTCCATATGAAATTTAATGCTGCAAGGGAAAATTCAGACTAAAGGTGCTTTTGGACGAGTGAGTCTCTGTGTACACAATTCCAAATATTGTCTACTGGCATAGTGTAACGACTTTCGATTAGTGTAGTCAATATCACAATAATGCAACGTATATTACTCGCCCTTCCGTCAATTAAGGTTATTCTTATACAGTGTTGTTACTACGAAGTACGGCTGACAGTTTCAGCCTTTAGACTAAATGTCATAGAGATATGTAGGTAAATCCGGTTCGATAAGTAAAGGTTTTTACACAAAGCATTTATAATTGATTATTGTCCTTTTGTACAGACATTATCTAAAGTGGATATGTGAAGCTCTGATATAATATTGTAAACGCAGTGGTCTGACAATTTTCTGGCTGGTAGCGCCTGCCACGCAGGCTTCCTGCAAGACGCTAGAGTAGTGAGAACAGCATACCGTAATTATGATTAAATACGGGAGAAAATACGAATGCTAGTGAGTTTCATATACCAGGGTTGTCCAGAAAATAAGTTCCTATCGGTCGTGAAACTAAAACCAGAGTAAAAACCAGTTTAATTTGCAACAATCAGCCACACCTTCAAACTACTTCTCTACATAATCGCCGCTCCGACTCAGACGTTTCTCGTACCGCTGTACCAACTTTCCAACAATCTCGTCATAGAAAGCAGCCGACTGCTTTCTGCCTATTCTTCGCGCTGGTCTGCTTCTCATTGTCTGTGCGAAAATGTTATCTTCATAGCCAGTGGTTCATCTGAGCAGAGACGAAAATAAGAGCGAGTGACGTCCGGGCTGGTGGGTGATCACTTCCCGTCGGAAAAGCTACAGGAGGGCCGTCATTGCTCCCACTGTGTCTGACCGAGAACCGCCATGAAGAAAGAACTCCATAGCAGTTACATTACGTGAGAGCTGCATGAAATCAGGCAAAATTTCTCGGCATACACCCACATATGTGGGAAGACACTATTTCATAGGTAAACTAATGGGCTCACTGTGCGCTCAGAACCGCAAAGAGCAAAGTGGCGCGATCTAAGGGGCGTATTAAAGACACTGCGCAAGACATCTGTACAAAGATTTATTGGATTTTCGTTGTCGTTGCCATTTTGCAACCGATCGGAACTTACTTTGTGGACACCCCACGTAAATCATACTATCTGTTTCATACGCGACTAACCAAAACACATCGATGTTGTTCCGAATGTAAAATCACCTGAAAGCCACAGGAGAATGCAAAAAATCTGTGGAATAATTCTTTAGCAGAAGGATCAGCAACTTTATTTAACGTATTTCCTTAGTTTTCAGTAGTAGTCACGTTAACATTTGTGTCTAAGTAGAAACAAAAGTTACTGTCTTCCCTCCAAGGCGAGTCGGTCTTGTTCCTTTTTCTCTTTACTATATCGCTCTTGAAAGAGATTTCGCTGGTGCTCTTGTTAATGACCGGTAACATACAAGTTATGGTACTGATTATCAGTGAATCAAACATGTGATAGACATATATGAGAACATTAGTTCTAGTCGGTTTCTAACGATCAGCATTGTGATCTCAGTTCATTTGTGCTGCAGATCCTCTAACTAAATTACTTGTAAAATATTTTCGTCGCCAGTCACTTGCACTGCAGAACCTCTAAATAAATTTCTTGTAAAATATTTTCGTCGCCAGTAATGTTACTGCAACATCTATCTTTTCTACATTTTTTCAAGTCCACCTCCGTAGTTGAGCGGTCAGCGCAGCTGATTGCCATTCGAAGGAAGCGGATTCGATTCCCTGCTCTGCCACAGATATTTCCTTGGTGGAACGGGGAGCACTCAAACTCGTGACGACAACTGAGAAACTACATGACGTACTAATAGCGATTTCAGATCATGAAAAGTGACAACGGCAAGGAGAGCAGTTTGCTGACCCCCACGCTCCTCCTTACCGCATCCAATTACACCACTGGCCGAGGATGACATGGCGGTCGGTCGGTGACCGATGCGAACCGCCAGATCCTGTGGACGGAGTTCACGTTTACGTATGTTTTTTCAGCGGCTTAGCTCAAAGTTCTTCTTGAGCCTGTAACTGAAAACGATAACTATCATTTTCATCTTCTACTTTCTGTTTCTTAGTACCTGCATTGAAAATATTAAAAAAGAACTTCCATCCCAAAATCATTAATTCCATTGAGTGTGTTCATTCCGTTTAGACTACTGAAACTTCAATCTGAAATTATTTACACTGAACTAATTCCTGTCCGTTTTACACTGTCCACTTACCTTAAGGTTAAATTGCAGAAGCAAAAATTAAATGATAAATGGATGTTATGTTGCGCCAGAATCTCTTACACTTACATGGTGGTTTACTTTATTCGTGTGCCTCACTACACGGTACAAGCCTTTGTACATGACACGTGTCACGTGTATTAATTACAATGCTTTCGTGTAGTGATTATGAAGAGCTCGAGCAATCTCCCCCGCCCCCCTTTCTCTCTGTCTCTCTCTCTCTCTCTCTCTCTCTCTCTCTCTCTCTCTCTCTCTCTCTCTCTGACACACACACACACACATACACACACACACACACACACACACACACACACACACACACACACAATGAGTTTCGAAATGTGGAAACTTCAACACATTACCACTCATAATTCGGTGTAAGATATCCGTTGGCTTTCAAAATAGCTCCCAGGCGTCTCCATTCGTCTTGTATTGTTTTCAAAGGACTCTATACCAATCTTCCTTCAAAACAGTGGCAAGTTCAGGGAAGTAGAATGGAGATTGGTAGCGATTATGTACAACTCTCACAAAAGCTGACCACAAAGGAACAAAAATATTGTAATACGACTGCGGTGGCCAGAGGAGATGCAACAATTCATACTCGTTCCCACAAATCTAGTGAACAGCTGTGGGAGCAGGGGCCGTGTCGTCTTGGAACACGGAATCACCATTGGGGGAACAGACATTGTACCATGGGATGGACCCGTGTAGCCAAAATGGTCACATAATACTTGGCAGCAATACTTTGCAGAGTAACCATGAGGCCAATGGAATGCCGCGATGTGTCTTCCCCAGTCATCATGAAACCTCCAACATATTTCACTCTTGGTAAGTGAACTACGCCAGAAATTGAAAACAAGACTCATTTGACCAAATGACATTTTTCCAGTGCTCCGTAGTCCACGTTTTATGGCTTCGGCACCACGTTTTACTTTTACGAGCATTTTCACCACAAGTGGTTTTCGAATTCCAGCTCACCTTGCAATTCCTTGCTTATGGAATTCTCTTCGTGTTGTTTTAGCGCTGGAATTATTCGTGCGGACGCCAGTCAGCTCTGCAGGGAATTTTACAGCTGTCGTCCTCCTATTTCTCGTCACAGTCCTCTTCAATGACCGTCTGCTATACAATCCCCCGAAACAAGCTTTCGTCCGCTTTGCGACGTAGCCGTTGATGCGGTATGAACATTTCTTATTAATTTTTTTATTTATTAACACGTCATGTTCCGTAGGACGAAATTGAGGAGCAAATCTCCAAGGTCATGGAACTTGTCAGTAAACGAAATTACAACATAAAAGTAATAGCAGATAAGAATAAAATGTTTATGAAACCGAAAAATTCAATCCATAAGTTTAAGTAAACACAATCAACAATACAACAAGAATCAGCTTAATTTTTCAAAGAACTCTTCGACAGAATAGAAGGAGTGACCTATGAAGAAACTCTTCAGTTTCGATTTGAAAGCTGGTGAACTACTACTAAGATTTTTGAATTCGAGTGGTAGCTTATTGGAAATGGATGCCGCAGTATACTGCACACCTTTCTGCACAAGAGTTAAGGAAGTCCGATCCAAATGCAGGTTTGATTTCTGCCGAGTATTAACTGAGCGGAAGCTGCTTATTCTTTTGAATAAACTAATATTATTAACAAGAAATGACAGTAAGGAATATACATATGAGCGGTCAATGTCAAAATATCCAGACTCGTGAACAGGGGTCGACAAAAGGTTCGTGAACTTGCACCTCTTATTGCCCGAACCACCCGTTTCCAAGCCAAATATATCCTTTTAGAATTGGAAGAGTTACCCCAAAATATAATACCAGACGACATAAACGAAGTAAACTAATTTTTGTGTCAAACGATCACTCTCATCAGATACCGTTCGAATAGTAAAAATGACACCATTAAGTCTTTGAACAAGATCCTGAACGTGGGCTTTTCACAACTGTTTCCTATCTATCTGAACACCTAGAAATTGGAACTTTCCAGTTTCACTAATCATATGCCCACTTTGTGAAATTAAAACATCAGGTTTTGTTGAATTGTGTGCTAGAAACCGTAAAAACTGGGTTTTACTGTGATTTAGCGTTAGTTTATTTTCTACAAGCCATGAACTTCATTATTTGAAACCGAGCCACTGGTGCACACAACATCCTTTACTGCCAAGCAAGAAATATTTTAGAGCTGCCCGTAATACTAGAGGGCATATCATCTATATAAATAAAGAAAATGAGTGGCTCCAACACTGGCCCCTGCCCCCCCCCCCCCTCCCCCCTCCCCCCCAACACTTGACCGTACTCCATTCAGACCCCGCATCACAGCCATTATTCTCAGTTGTGAATAATGACCTTTTGCTGTCTGTTCCTACAGTAAGAAGTGAAACAATTGTGAGCTACTACAGTTTGAGTGGCTATCTTCTATACGGTGCCTGTTGAAACGCCAGACACTTGGGCTCTCTTGGTTACGCAACCATCCACCATACGAGCAGCAACAATTGACTCACGTTCGAGTTCACCTAGCCGCTACATTACGCACTCGCAACTATACATAACACGGTTCTCATAACGACTGACAACCGAAAAGGACTAAGGACGTTGCACAGGTGCCATTTATGGCCCAATACGAGGGCTATTTGGAAAGTAAGGTCCGATCGATCGAGAAATGGAAATCACAGTGAAAATGCTATGAAGCTGTACATATATGAGTTGGACAGCGTCTATAGTATTCTCGTCGATCGCGTCACATGGCTCTTTTCAGTTCTGAGCACACGGTGAGCACATAAAGACGCCTAGAAAGTAGTGTCTCCCGCCAAGTATGAATGCCTGGAGATTTCGCCTGATTTCATGCAGCACACACAACGTAACTGTCATGCATGTCCTTCTTTCTTAGAATTCTCGGCAGCATACTGCAGGGGCAAAGAGGACACTCCTGGCGCGTTTTCAGTGGCAAGTGTTTGATTACGCACCATACTTACCGGACGTGGCTCCCTCTGATTCTCATCTCTGATCACATGAACCAGTGGCTACAAAAACAGCAACAACCGGCAGATCAGCGTAGAGAATCGGCAGAAAGCAAAGACGGTGGCCTTCTGCGACGAGGATATTGGAAAGTCGGTACAATGCTCTGGCAAAATTTGTAGTCGGAGCGGCGACAGTGTAGGGAAGTAGCGGGATCATGTAGTTAACTGCTGCAAATAAAATATTTTTGAGGTTCACTGTGGTTTCATTTGTCGTTCGTTCAGGCCTTACTTTCCCAATAGCCCTCGTACAACAGATCAGTCAGCAGGCTTGGCTAACATCTGTATTTATGTTGAAGTATGCATTTTTCGTGGATTTTTCAAATTTTCTTTCTTGTATCTTGTGCAACTCCTCTAGCTCCATACATCGTTAATGGCCCCGATTTTACCAATGCTACACGCCAGTGTTATGAAGGTGGAACTGGCGAAAGAAGATACAGCTGCTTTTTGATCAGCAGATGACACCAAAGCTGGGTGGCAATGGTGGCGCAGGTCGGAGAGGTGACACAGCGACCTCACCCGAGGTGCGACCCCGTGGCGCCGAGTTGCGATGCAAGTCGCGTGCCGGAGGCGGAACCGTGACGCCGCACGTGGACGGGCTGCGCTTTCGAGGCTATTATTAGACACGCCGCAGCCACACCGCTCTGCCGCTGTGGTGCGGCCGGTAACCGGCTGTCCGCGGATATGACCAGGGGAGGGGCTCTTCCGGTCACCCTCTCTACACACCTTCCACTACATTTCCAGAAACCTGCTAAACTCCGAAACAGTGGCCACATACATGGAGAGCCATGTGTCAGCTCCTCGAACGAACAGGAAACTAGCGTTAATTTCAGTTCATCGACAAGGACTGCGTCTGACGCGGGGAGGAAAACGTATACGTACAGTAGCCAAATCAGTGTCAGCTGCTTAAGAGCATGTTGATCCACTTTTGAATGGCAACAGAGCCGCGATTCTGCGTGGCGCCGGTTACAAAATAACTTCTTAGGTATCCTTAGGTGTATACCACTAGATGTCTACTCGGACATAAGTTTCAGGCGCCTAGTTTGCGAACTCTGGGCTGGCGCCCAGATCACACGAACTTCGTGGCACAGCGAGAGTGAGTTTATTTTAAAGCTCCTTAAACTACTGTAGCACGATTGTGACAATATAGCACGGACAGGTACCATGTTCGGGGACGCCGTCATTATCGCGGAAGATATCAAGCGCGAAGGGGCGCAGATGGTCTGTAACTACGTTCAAGTAATCCACAGTTGACGTCCCAGTATCTTAAACACTCTTCCTAACATCCTTAATTTTTTGAGCACCTGTTCGCCAGATGACAGCGTATCTGGACATGGCCACCCATCTGGCGTAACAAGAGACGTGATTCGTCAGCACAAACAGCAGGTTTCCATTGATTTACTATCCAATTCAATGATCCAGTGTCGACTGCAATCGTAATTAACGATGCCATTGTGTTGATAATGGTAGACATAGGATTTATCTGATGCGGAGACCCGTGTTCAACAATATGCGCTGAACCGTGTGCTCAAAAACCTGTACCAGCATATTACTCTGTCGTCTCATCTGTCTCAGGTCGCCACCTGCCCTGCTTCACAGAGCGAGCAACCCTCCGACTTCTACTTTCTCTGATTAAACATGGACATCGCCTATTCGTAATTTCACCATCCTACAACGTCCAAACAAGCTTCGCTAGTAGCACACTAACACCGACCCTATTCGCCGTTTTCGAAATGGTCTTTCCCAAGCTCGGGAAATTACCAGTGAAAAAATACTCCTATGAGAGCACATAATAGGTGCATATGCTCCCGTTTCAAAGGGCAGTGGGGTGTCAGCTGCTTCATTCTACCTTCCACAGCATCATTAAAAATTTTTCCAAAAAATTTTTGCATGTGAATAAATTCGCGCTCTTTTTAATATGTAACTCACCTCTCTGTCCCTACCAGCAATTCTCTCACACCCACTAGTCCATCCACTTCCACCTCCTTATTCTTAAACACTCATTCAGTACTACTCGTTGTCATTATCTCGTTTTGTCTTTCTGTGTCTTCTCTCTCACAGCCACAGTCTTCTTCGTTCTGTACTACCGCTGCTCTCACTCTCATTGTCTCCCTCTTGCTTTCTCTTACTCCTACTATCTCATTCACTCCTTCCTACTGCTGCTACACTTCTCACTGTCACTATCTCTCCTTTCCTCCTTGTCATTGTCATACACTCTGTCTCTGATTAACACTGTCTTTCACTCACTTCCACTTTTCCCTTCTCTTTATTCCTTTCCCGCTGGTACTGTCTCCTTTACTCTTTTCCTAGCAATGATTTGTCACTATTCACTATATACTATTGCCACTATGCCCCTCTCTTTCTCTCACTCTGCCATTGTCTCGTTCGCTCTGTCTAGCATCACCCATTGTCTTTCCCAATGCCACTGCCTCCAGTTCTCTCAGCATAAAAACGACGAATGTGTTCACATGTCAAAAAATTTAGGAGAATCTTTAAAGGCACTGGTACTCCACTTTTAAGACAGTGTCTTTTGAACAGGAGCAAATTCGCCTTTCTTGTGCTCTGATAGTAATACACTCCTGGAAATTGAAATAAGAACACCGTGAATTCATTGTCCCAGGAAGGGGAAACTTTATTGACACATTCCTGGGGTCGGATACATCACATGATCACACTGACAGAACCACAGGCACATAGACACAGGCAACAGAGCATGCACAATGTCGGCACTAGTACAGTGTATATCCACCTTTCGCAGCAATGCAGGCTGCTATTCTCCCATGGACACGATCGTAGAGATGCTGGATGTAGTCCTGTGGAACGGCTTGCCATGCCATTTCCACCTGGCGCCTCAGTTGGACCAGCGTTCGTGCTGGACGTGCAGACCGCGTGAGACGACGCTTCATCCCGTCCCAAACATGCTCAATGGGGGACAGATCCGGAGATCTTGCTGGCCAGGGTAGTTGACTTACACCTTGTAGAGCACGTTGGGTGGCACGGGATACATGCGGACGTGCATTGTCCTGTTGGAACAGCAAGCTCCCTTGCCGGTCTAGGAATGGTAGAACGATGGGTTCGATGACGGTTTGGATGTACCGTGCACTATTCAGTGTCCCCTCGACGATCACCAGTGGTGTACGGCCAGTGTAGGAGATCGCTCCCCACACCATGATGCCGGGTGTTGGCCCTGTGTGCCTCGGTCGTATGCAGTCCTGATTGTGGCGCTCACCTGCACGGCGCCAAACACGCATACGACCATCATTGGCACCAAGGCAGAAGCGACTCTCATCGCTGAAGACGACACGTCTCCATTCGTCCCTCCATTCACGCCTGTCGCGACACCACTGGAGGCGGGCTGCACGATGTTGGGGCGTGAGCAGAAGACGGCCTAACGGTGTGCGGGACCGTAGCCCAGCTTCATGGAGACGGTTGCGAATGGTCCTCGCCGATACCCCAGTAGCAACAGTGTCCCTAATTTGCTGGGAAGTGGCGGTGCGGTCCCCTACGGCACTGCGTAGGATCCTACGGTCTTGGCGTGCATCCGTGCGTCGCTGCGGTCCGGTCCCAGGTCGACGGGCACGTGCACCTTCCGCCGACCACTGGCGACTACATCGATGTACTGTGGAGACCTCACGGCCCACGTGTTGAGCAATTCGGCGGTACGTCCACACGGCCTCCCGCATGCCCACTATACGCCCTCGCTCAAAGTCCGTCAACTGCACATACGGTTCACGTCCACGCTGTCGCGGCATGCTACCAGTGTTAAAGACTGCGACGGAGCTCCGTATGTCACGGAAAACTGGCTGACACTGACGGCGGCGGTGCACAAATGCTGCGCAGCTAGCGCCATTCGACGGCCAACACCGCGGTTCCTGGTGTGTCCGCTGTGCCGTGCGTGTGATCATTGCTTGTACAGCCCTCTCGCAGTGTCCGGAGCAAGTATGGTGGGTCTGACACACCGGTGTCAATGTGTTCTTTTTTCCATTTCCAGGAGTGTATTTCTACGCTGGTGTCCTTCTTTTCCGTGCTACAACAGAGCACGTCACTCATATCAAAAGAATTTTATAGGTCAATAAAATTCAGATAATTTACTTACGTGAAAATGGAGTAAAGCAAAACTAATTTTACACCTCAGATCAGATTTTACGAGCACAAACGTTTAAGACGTGCTTCAGTAATACATCATGGGTTACCAGAACCCTTATAATAACGGAGACACTTCACAGCATATTTTTCCGTGCTACGTCGCTTTATAAACAACGTTTTCCTCTCACATCGGATATTACGTGCATGTTTCACGTGTACAAGTAGTGTAAGTTTGAACTTCTGTATCTCGTAAACGGATAAAGGTATCAAGAAAAATTTCAAGGTTGTTCGAGATAGGGATCTTCGGAATACATCGTAAAAATTACAGCTATTCGCTGTGCATAGCCATCTCGGAATCCGCTGCTCGATTTCGTACCTAAAAACCATGTTTACGGGTAATCTCAGTAACCGTTTATGAATTAAATGGTGCCTTCATAAGCCCCTTACGGTGCACCCGACCACATCTAATGCAAAGAGAACCAAATGATTTCCTTCATTTGCCTAAGCTGGAAAAAGTACGTCATACTCAAACTTTGACCCTATATTGTAGGTTTGTTACAATAAGAAGATAATTCTGTTGGGTATGCAGCTCAAGGACTACCAAAAGCGCCTGACGCTCCCTTTCTGTCACTTATGAAAAACGAGGTTTGAGCCCGGAAAAATCATGATTTCATTTACAGCGTTGTCTAACGTGTTGGTAGCGCTTAATGTCGAATGCTTACCGATGTCCTTTGTCAAAGTCTCTTATGTCAGTAGATGTCGCCACATGTGCTAGAACGATTGCCCATTCGTCTCTGCTCCGCGTACATAGTTTCCTTGCCACGTCCCGTATCTGTTACGTCACCAAGCTGCATTCAGGATACCGAGGGCAGTGCTTTACATGCAACCAGCAAAGTCAAGAAAATTGACGTTATAGAAGAAATAAAATTATAAATTCGCACACCCATTTCACCCCAATAAATTTACAGTGAGCCAGTGGACCTAATTATGAATTTCTGCACATTTAGTTTGAGGTATTTACACAAGTTAAACAGAACATGAACCCCCAACAGTCATAACTCTGAATTTGCGAAGAAACATTGGTCCTCATGGCACCTACACCTCTTAACGTCTTAAGAGTTACAGTAGAAGTAACTGAACAGAAAACAAAATCAACCCATTAGCCATATACTGAAAGCAGCCTAATAAATCATGCTTTTAATTTTTATGCTTCCTATAACACCTGAAGTAAACTGTTCGTGATGTCGGTGTTAATTAAATCTAAATTGTTTTGGACTACGAAACTCTAAGGATGATTCTAATTTATAACATGCATTCTGACGCCCGTGTTATGATTTGGCCAACGTCAACTATTAGTTACTCCCTGAAAACACACACAACAAAAATTCCCTGTAATACTTTTGACTTGTGGTTCTTAAACAATAAGCTTGCTCTATGTAGGTAGCGTATTCTTTCTGTTATTATCGTGACACACCTCCCACACACATTCTGTCCTTAGCGCAGGGTAACTGAGATGTTTCCTTGTCAGGTAATGAGTAATGTCGTTGCTTAAAGGATAAGAGAGAAACATATGTAAAATCCCTATCGCAAAGAGCAACTGTCATGAAGTATACTGTGAAATTCTTGCATGTTTGCACTAAAATAATTTGTGCTTCCTGTCACAAATAAATAAGCATAAAAACAAGAGAAAATGCCGTTCACTAGAACAAATAAAGTTGCATATAACTCACTTATTTTATAGGTCATCGATTGCATGTACATTAGCATCTTTTTTTTTTTTCAATAATGCGAATCACCCAAACGACTCATATATTCTTATGCAGCGTAAGAACGAGTGACATGCTGCTGACGACAGAACTGTAGCGAACTGAAGATATCCACACACCAGTCATGGCAGTAAAACAAAGCTTCTTAAGGCATTTGTGAGTCGTGGCTTTATCCATGAACAATCATTAGGAGACAATATCCGCACAGTGTTACATCAAGAAGAATAAAGTGCATCCTTCCAAACTTACTGAAATTAATAAAATTGTATCCCAGATCGGTCCCCGACCTAGGCTCAGAGTTATTCATTCTGCAAATGGCACACAGTTTTCTGTCACAAAAAATACAAAATTGGTGGCCCGTTGGGTTTAAGTTTTCGTTGTCTCTCTTGTGGGTCACTCTTGGAAACGCCGTCGGCAATACTAGAAAAGACATATTAATTTAAGCAACTTGTCGGGTTTCTTAACGGAAGAGTGTTTATGGTCTCTTAATGCTTTCAGCGAGTTTATTGAAGTACACAAAGATTTGCATCGTTTCTAGGTCATGAAAGAGAGGGGAAAGGTTATCTTTGGCAAACGTTCTGCATTACAATTCAAGTATGAGAATGGCCCATTTCCTAGCTATAATGTTACCATTTCGAGAATACAGACGCTAAACGCTTTTCCAGTTCACCGCCATTACCGTTACCACTAGTGTTTCGAAGAGTATATAATCATCTGTTATTATAGAGCAACTACTCATTCTGCAACTACACAAACTGTTCATTCCCTGTGTTGTCCCCCTACATATCTGAGGTCGACGTTGGTCAATGTGGTATTTCTATATTTTCTGTGGCATTCTGAGAACAGGTTGGCTGCAGGTATGTCAAGCGCGTCACTCGATGATATGGCTCAAAAAAAAGTCAGATTAACTACATTTCTTGCTCTTAAACAAGGAATGGGGAACATCAATTTGGGTCTTAAACAAGGAATGGCGAACATCAATTTGGGTCCCGGGGAAATGTAGGAACTCGCGAGGCAATATTAACTCAACGACTTCTGAAAGGTATGTTAGAGACAGACACGACTGCGTTTACAGCAATTAGAGAAAGCTTTTGGCACTGGTGACTAGACTTCACTCTTCAAATTTCTAAAGGTAGCAGGATAGTATACACGGAGAGAAAGGTTATTTACGACCTGTACAGAAATCATTCTGCAGTTACGAGTACCGAAAGCCATGGAAGGGAAGTAGTAGGGAGTGTTGGTTGAAGCCTATCCCCGATGTGACGGGCTGTAAAGTAAATCGAGGAGAAATTAGGATAGGGAATTAAAGTTCAGGGACAAGAAATAAAAATTTTGAGGTTTGCTGATGACACTGTCCACCAGAAATGTCACTGAACTTTGAGGACAAGTTGAATTGACTGAATAGAATCTTTCAAAGAGATTATAAGGTGAACATCAACAAAAGTAAAACGTTGGTATTTGAACTTAGATTAAGTCAGGTGATGCTGTGAGAATCAGGAAATGAGATGCTACAAGTAAAAGATGGGCTTCGCTATTTGAGCAGTAAAACAACCGACGATGGCTGGAGTAGAAAGGATGGAAAATGATGAATACCAGTAGTAGGAGAAATATTTCTGAAAAATGAGAAATTCGTTAGCGTGATATACAAATATAACAGTTAATTAGTCTTTCTGAAGATATTTGTCTGGAGTATAGCTTCATACGGGAGTGGCGCGTGGACGAGAAACAGTTTCGACAAGAAGAGAATAGAAGCTTTAGAGTTATGGTGCTACAGAAGAATGCTACAAATTAAAGAGGACGCAGAATAAGTGGTGAGGAAGTGCTGAGTTGAACTGTAGGAGAAAGAGATTTATGGTGTAACCTGTCAAAAAGAAAGGAACTGGTTGGTAGGACTCATAGTGGGGTAACAGGATACAGTGATTTTGGTAATGGACTTAAGTGTGGAGGATAAAAACTGTAAAGGGAAACTATGCCTCGAATACAGTAACCTAGCTCAAATGGATGTAGGTTGAAGTAGTTATGTAGAGATTAAGAGTCTTGTACATGACTAGTGTAGGCTGCTGCATCACATCAGTCTTCGGAATGAAGACAATAACAGGAACAACAACAACAGCATTACTCTAAAGCGGTATAGTACGACAGTATGTTGGACCTCAAGGTAGCTCCCATTCGAGTCGACATACATCTACATATATTTCTTCCACTATTCATACTATTTCTGCATGTCGTTTCTGGTGAAGCCGCGCACGAGGTTTGATGTTTATGTGGAATGGTAGAGCACGTTTACAGTAAGTTTTTCGTCCAACGATATCGATTTTGATTAAACAAGTCACCAGTCGATAAAGAGACGATCATTAATATGTAATTCGTTACGGAGAAGTCTCATTTTCGTTATGTCGGAGTGCCGTTTGGGTGTGAGAAGCAGTGCAGGCGTTTAAGTCTTCTGAGGATGACCTTGTAACAAGCTATGCGAAAATACGAAGTATAGTATTGAATTTCGTCAGACTGTAATAAAAGTATTTCAGCTACTTTCTGCTCATATTTCAGCTTTTATGTTGGGTGTGGAAGAAGCAGAGAAATAAAACTTATTTACACATCTTAGCAAAATGCGGTGAAACATTCATGTAGGTCTACCTTCCGAACAGTCGCTTCCTTCGGTGAGTTGGAGATGTTTGTCTGCAGTATCTAGTGTCACAAGAAGGTTGTGACAGAGTTACGTATGCTACTGGAACAGTTACAAATTAGCAGAAAGAAATGGTATCTTTTATATGCGGCCATTATACGCAACGGTTAACTTTAGTTTAATTACGGAAGCGGACTGGGGAAAAAAGCAACAGAAGAAGAATAGTCACCGTGAAGTGGAAACGCTTAGTAAACTTTACCAGGCGTTACAGTCTGTCGTAATGAAAAAACTGTAATTTACCGCTTACTTAGGTTTGGGGCTTGTCTTTGTGATGAAGAAAGATTAAAAGCGTCTCCGTCAGAAGAGGAGAGAGGAGTGGGGAACAACAGTTTCCACTCGGCAGCGACTCGGGAACGTTACGGTAAGGCACTAGAGACGAGAGTCCCTCCCGGCGGTTGGCGTGGGGGAAGGTCAAGTGGACGCGCACGCGCGCACACACACACACACACACACACACACACATACACATAGACACACGAGAAAAGGGGTACGAGAGGGGAGGAGGGCAGACTATCGCCGTAACTCACGGCGAAGCTTTCACAATGAGTCTAACGAGCTGGCCACGACTTCAGCGGAACGGTTATTGTGCGATACGGAGAAATAACAATCACGGCAAAGCAAACACTCGCTACGCATGGCCAGACAGGGGCGACGAAGCATCCCGAGCGACGATGGAGGAATCCGAGAGGAAGCATCACGAGCCCGAGGGCCGAGATAGCAGGAGATCCAACGCAACAGCGTTTCGTCGAGTGATGTTAGGTCCTCCTGTTTACACACTGATTTACGCCGCACTAGTCAGGTGTCTAGAGTTATTTGTTATAATGAGTAAAAGAATAATCCCGATTTGTGTGACTCGCTGTTGCTTGTGTTTTTTCTTTCGTATGTTACTAGAACTATCAGATACTGTAAAAGATTCTCAGTAGTCTTCTGTATCTTTCGCTGTCAGTCTACGCTTTTCGTCGTTACAGTGTAAGCATCAAGAAATTTAATTTGTGACGACACTTACAGCTGTGAGATGTGAGAAAAACAGCTATCAGGCTACCTGATCAGACCAAAATGAATCGTAAACGCCTGTTTTTGAAACTGGAGCTACTACTGTTACAACTAGCAGCTGTACTCGTGAGGCAAATGAATTTAATTTCGGTTATTTCACAAAAGGAAGAGATTTTTTTGCTGTACTGGTAATCTAGCCTTAAGCGGCAGTAGCAACTGGAGTCATATATTCAGTTAAAGTCGCGCAAGGTAGCCGTGCGGTCTATGGCGTCTTGTCAAGGTTCGCGCGGCTCCTCCCGTCGGAGGTTCGATTCCTCCCTCGGGCGTGGGTGTGTATTTTGTCCTTAGCGTAAGTTAGTTAGATTAAGTTATACGTAAACCTAGGGACCGGTGGTGACCTTAGCAGTTTGGTCCCATAGTACTTACCACAAATTTCCAATCCAGATAAACACAATAATAACATTAGTGTTGAACTTGAACGAAAGAGTCAATATATAATTTTTTTAAAGTATGTAGTAGTCACAAACGTCATGTCTTATGTATACCAACTACAGTGACGGTTGTCTCTGGAGGTCGTAACTATCAATTACTTTACATCGAGGTCGCACAGCACCCCTCTTCATCCTTAACCGATGATCCACAAGGCAGGCCAAGTAACTTTTAATGAATGCAACTTTTACTGAATGCTGCACTACACTTCAGAGTTGTACAGATACATGCTGCTCCTTTTATCTGTAAACACCGATCGGAACGTTCTACTAATCCTTCAGTTACTCGAACATAGAAATCCGCTCGTTGGTCACGGAGCCTTTGGAGAACTTCTGAGTGTACGTCCTCAAACATCGATAGTCCGTTTCCCCCCAAATGGTATTCCACCTTACCGGAAAGGTGGAATATGTATGATGCAAGATCTGAAATGCATATCGGACAAACTTAACCCACGTTTCTGCGACTTTGATAACCAATTGCATCATTTCACTAGGCGATTTTTCCGCTAGTCCATATACCACAGAGGCTCACGGTGAATCTGCGTCCAATTTAGACGTTGTGCCCGCATGAACTGTACTGCCACACGTACATCAACATTGGAGTGTGTTTCCAGTAGGCCCTCCGTTTCACTCGTACACTGTGAAGCACCTGCTACCAGTACTACAGCAGAATGTCTGCAGGACGTTCGGAAGATGCACTTTTTTCTGACAATGTGTAACTCCTGTCAAGTAATGGTCTTAGCATGGAGCCACAGCTGTAATTTGTTTCCGGAAGTCCCTATAATTCATCACTCAAAAGACTCCATCGGACGAGCCAGACAAAAGCTGTTCCAAATCACACAACATGAAGCATTCTAAGAGAATGGAGAGTCCAGCTTTCGTTACCACACCTTGGGCTCAGAGAAATAGGGTGCCGCTTTCTATGTTCATTTCGCCGTAAAATGACAATGCGACATTTTCAGTCACTAACAATTAATTCCCACAAACAAATTAGAAGTTTGTAATCGGTAAAAGGGCGGAGCAAAGTTCACTATTAGCTGACACAAGCGTTAGGAAGTGAATTACATTTACATGCGTACTCCCCAGCCAGTTTACATTGTATGGCGGTGAGTACATCTTACAAATATTTTCGATGTGCTTTTCCATTGTACACCGAAGCGCCAAAGAAACTGGTATAGGCAGGAGTATTCAAATAAAGAGATATGTAAACAGGCAGAATACAGCGCAACGTATATATAAGCCAACAAGTGTCTGGTGCAGTTGTTAGATCGGTTACTGCTGCTACAATGGCAGGTTATCAAGAGCACTCGAGCGATGGGACACAGCGTCTACGACGTAGCGATGAAGTGGGGTTTCCCGTAAGACCATTTCACGAGTGTACCGTGAATATCAGGAATCCGGTCAACCATCAAATCTGCGGCCGGAAATAGATCCTGCAAGAACGGGACCAATGGCGACTGAAGAGAATCGTTCAGTGTGAGAGAAGTGCAACCCATCCGCAGATTGCTGCAGATTTCAGTGATGGGCTGTCAAGAAAAGTCAGCGATCGAACCATTGAACGAAACATCATCGATATGGGCTTTCGGAGCCGAAGGCCCACTCTTGTACCCTTGTTGACTGCTCAACACGAAGCCTTACGCCTCGTCTTGACCCGTCAACACCGACATAGGACTGTTGGTGATTGGAAACATTTTGTCTGGTCTGACGTGTCTCGTTTCAAATTGTGTCGAGCCGATGGACGTATAGGAGTATAGAGACAACCTCTTGAATCCGTGGATGCTGCATGTCAGCAGGGGACTGTTCAAGTTGGTCGAGGCTCTGTAATGGTGTGGGGCGTGTGCAGATGGAGTGATATGGTACCCCCTGGTACGACTAGATACGACACCGACAGGGTACACGTACGTAAGCATCCTGTCTGATCACTTGCATCCACTCATGTCTGTTGTGCATTCCTACTGACTTGTTCAATTCCAGGAAGACAATGCGACACCCCACATGTCCTGAATTGCTGCAGAGTGTCTCCAGGAATACTCTTCTGGGTTGAAACACTTCCGCTGGCCACCGAACTTCCCAGGCATCAGCGTTATTGAGCATATATAGGATGCCTTGCAACATGCTATTCAGGAGAGATCTCCACACCCTCTTACTCTTACGGATTTATGGGCAGCCCTGCAGGATTCATTGTGTCAACTCCCTCCAAGCACTACTTCAGAAATTAGTCGGGTCCATGCCACGTCGTAATGCGGCACTTTTGCATGCACGCGGTTACGCTACTCAATACTAGGTAGGTATACCAGTTTCTTTGGCTCTTCAGTGTACATGCATATCGAAAGAGAAAAAAAATATTGTGCGTCCCATAGATTGTCTTATCTTCTTCTTGCGATCTCTACTCAATACATTAGCAGGTCAGACTGTAACGGTCGCACAATCTGCTTCGAGCACAGGTGCCCTAAATTTCTCCGGTGGCATTACGCGAAAACTACGTCGTCGTTCTTGTAGGAATCCCTATTTAAAATCCTTGAACACTTTGGTTAGTTCTTATTTATCCTTTTTACAAAATTGTCTGCAAACAGTTATTTATTATTGACTGTGTAAGTTCACGACAAGCTTGTTTCGACATATGTGCCATTATCAAGTGTTCCTTTTGACATTAGCATATACATATCATTTTATTCTACGACATTCTACGTCTATTTAATAGTACTAAGAGATTTTAACTTATATTATACCCACATGTTGATGGAGTGACGTATATAAGTCACCTTGAATGTATCATGTTCTGGAGAAGGGTCCGGTACTTATTTCCTACAGAAGAGTGATAGAGAAATTTAGTAGTAATTTTTTTCAGTGTTATAAAATTGTAGGTCTTGCCAATTTAATAGCACTAGAAGTAAGTATAATGTAAGATAAAATATCATAGTTGTGTTATATTGACTGGAACGATCTATAATTTTATAACCTGAAGTGACAACTAGTTTAAATCCGGCTATAGAGATGCAATGTATTTTCGTAGAGCACTTCCAGTAAATGTAAGACTTCCATTCGCCTAACCTAATACTATTTTTAAGCGACCGTCACATTTGGTATTCCTTTTTATTGTAATACTTGGTTCGATTTGCGCTAGATGCTAATCACTTATCTTGTAATCTGGTACTAATGACTTTTTTATTTTTTCTCATTCGCATATCTCATATTTATGAACATTTAATAAGAGCTGCCATTCATTGCAGCAAGCGGAAATTTTGTCCAAATCACTCTGTGATTCCTTACGATTGTTCAGCGACAATGCTTTCTTGTGCATCGTCAGCTAACAGTCTTATAATACTGATGATATAACCTGAGTGTGCACAGTGAGGGCAGTAACTCTCCTTAGGGTACTCCCCATGTTACATTCATTTCTGTGGAGCCTTTGGCGTACGGTGCAATGAACTGGTTTCTGTTACTCAAATGTTCCTACACTCCTCGAGAGATTTAGATACTTGCGATGAGGATCAGAATGAATGTGCGCAGTGTGGACAAGTTTTCAGGTAGGTTGCATGTTTCGGGCAGCCGGGACTGTTTCAGTGAGCTCAGTTTAAGTGGGAGTGCCCGTAGTCGACATATGCAAATCTTAATTCACGCCTTTGACAAAACGTTATTACGGCGCCGTGAATAGGACTGATGTCAACGGCCCCAGCAGCGGGGGCGAGGTTTTAATTACGCCCAGGGGCACGGCTTGGGAAAGGCGCAGCCCGAGACGCAATCCCACGCGGTGACAATAGTGGGTGCGCCTGTCCCCGAGACACAGACAGATATTCCGTCACGTGTGAACCATATAAGCTCGCTTCTCTTTAAACTTACGCACAAGGGATCGTTCGGCAGCGATAGGTTTCGTAGAGCCGTGAGAACGGGGCCGTCGTCCGCTTCCTCAGGGACCACCTGCGCAAGCCGTTCCCCGGGGGATCTCCTCTCAATTAAGGCCGACACGTGAGGACGCGCACCAACGGTACAATGGCCGCGCCGGTCCGCGACTCGCATTAATTTTCCGTTTCTGAAAAAGGTAACAAGTTGTTTCATTGTTGTGTCGCAGCAAGGACGGAAGTGATTATAATGCGGCGAGTGCGACGCCGGTCCTAGAGTAAATAGCGGCGGCGTACGTGTTCCCTGGGAGGGGGCGCGCGCCTCGGAGAGTGAGGAGGACGAGGGCCCATTTAATGGCGAGCGCACAAAGACGGGAGGGACCCGCTGCCCGGCTCGTAATCACAGCGCTGGATCACGAATCGCGCGGATTCAATCGGGACGTGGGCGGAACGGGACCGCTGGGAGCAGACAAACTGTGCTTAACAAGACACTTACTTCGACGGCGCTCGTCTGGGCCGCTGAGAAATCGTTCGGGTTGGCGCCAGCGACGTCATGCGTACGCGCACTGTAGTGACGGCTACTCGTCGACAATATGTGGAATTCAGTGCTGGGGCTCACTACATTTATTAAGTTGGTGCATATGTTCATAGTGTTTTTGTTTTGCGTGTTGCTGTCCGGTTGCTATGGTTATCTCATGAGGGGTAAGATAGATACTGCTTACAGGAAAATTAAAGAGACCTTTGGAGCAAAGAGAACCACTTGCATGAATATCAAGAGCTCAGATGGAAACCCAGTTCTAAGCAAAGAAGGGAAAGAAGAAAGGTGGAAGGAGTATATAGAGGGGCGATGTTCATGACGACAATATTATGGAAATAGAAGAGGACGTAGACGAAGATGAAATGGGAGATATGATACTGCGTGGACAGTTTGACAGAGCACTGAAAGATCTGAGTCGAAACAAGGCCCCGGGAGTAGACAACATTCCGTTAGAACTACTGACAGCCTTGGGAGAGCCAGTCCTGGCAAAACTCTACCATCTGGTGAGCAAGATGTATGAGATAGACGACATTCCCTCAGACTTCAAGAAGAATATAATAATTCCAATCCCAAAGAAAGCAGGTGTTGACAGATGTGAAAATTGCCGAACTATCAGTTTAATAAGTCACAGCTGCAAAATACTGACGCGAATTCTTTGCAGACGAATGGAGAAACTGGTAGAAGCCGACATCGGGGAAGATCAGTTTCGATTCCGTAGAAATACTGGAACACGTGAGGCAATACTGACCCTACGACTTATCTTAGAAGAAAGATTAAGGAAAGGCAAATCTACGTATCTAGCATTTGTAGACTTAGAGAAAGCTTTTGACAATGTTGACTGGAATAATCTCCTTCAAATTCTGAAGGTGGCAGGGGTAAAATACAGGGAATGAAAGGCTATTTACAATTTGTACAGAAACCAGATGGCAGTTATAAGAGTAGAGGGACATGAAAGGGAAGCAGTGGTTGGGAAGGGAGTGAGACAGGTTTGTAGCCTCTCCCCAATGCTATTCAATCTGTGTATTGAGCAAGTAGTAAAGGAGGAGGAAGAGGAGATTAGTGTTTAACGTCCCGTCGACAACGAGGTCATTAGAGACGGAGCGCAAGCTCGGGTGAGGGAAGGATGGAGAAGGAAATCGGCCGTGCCCTTTCAAAGGAACCATCCCGGCATTTGCCTGAAGTGATTTAGGGAAATCACGGAAAACCTAAATCAGGATGGCCGGAGACGGGATTGAACCGTCGTCCTCCCGAATGCGAGTCCAGTGTGCTAACCACTGCGCCACCTCGCTCAGTGTAAAGGAAACAAAAGAAAAGTTCGGAGTAGGCATTAAAATCCATGGAGAAGAAATAAAAACTTTGAGGTTTGCCGATGGCATTGTAATTCTGTCAGAGACAGCAAAGCACTTGGAAGAGCAGTTGAACGGAATGGACAGTGTCTCGAAAGGAGGGTATAAGATGAACATCAACAAAAGCAAAACGAGGATAATGGAATGTAGTCGAATTGAGTGGGGTGATATTGAGGGAATTAGATTAGGAAGTGAGACACTTAAAGTAGTAAAGGAGTTTTGCTATTTGGGGAGCAAAATAACTAACGATGGTCGAAGTAGAGAGAATATTTCATATTACAAATTTAGCACTGGAGGGCAGCGTGGAGGGTAAAAATCGTAGAGCTAGACCAAGAGACCAATACACTAAGCAGATTCAGAAGGATGTAGGTTGCAGTAGGTATTGGGAGATGAAGAAGCTTGCACAGGATAGAGTAGCATGGAGAGCTGCATCAAACCAGTCTCAGGACTGAAGACCACAACAACAACAACAACCACTTTAAGTTGTTCGTAATTGTAATCCCTAAGTATTTAGTTGAATTCACAGCCTTAGATTTGTGATATTTATCGTGTAGCCGAATTTTAGCGGATCCCTTTCAGTACTCGTGTGGAAGACTTAATATTTTCTATTACTTAGAGTCAATTGCCACTTTTTGCACTATACAGATATCTTGTCTAAGTACTTTGCAAGTGGTTTTGGTCTTCTGATTACCTTACGAGACAGCAAATGAGAGCGTCATTTGTGAACAGTCTAAGAGGGTTCCTCAGATTGTCTCCTCAATCGTGTATATAAATTAGGAGCAGCAATGGGCATAAGCAAGGTGACAATAATTAAACTATATGAAAAAAAACGTAACTACAGCGTGCACACACTTTATTCAGCATGTGAATGTCACTACAGATATTCATATTTCGCTTATGGCATGTTCGATATGCCTTCCATCATTGGTAATGACGTGGCGCTGACGAATAGCGAAATTCTGCAAGACCCGCTGAAGTGTCGGAACATCGATGCTGTCGATGACCTGCTGAACGGGTGTTTTCAGCTCGTCAATGATTTTGGGGTTATTGCTGTACACCTTGTCTTTACTATGGCCACACAAAAAGGAGTCGCATGTGTTCAGATTCGGATAATATGGCGGCCAATCGAGGCCCATGTCAGAGGCCTCTTGGCACCCCAGAGCAAGAATGCCGTCTTCAGAATGCTCCTCCCTACTTTTATGGGGTTGAGCTCCGTCTTGCATGAGCCACATCTTGCCGAAATCCGGCCACTTTGTATAACAGGGATGAACTCGTCTTCCATAAATTTCATGTACGGTTTGGTAGTCACCGTGCCATCAAGGAATATCGCACCGATTATTCCGTGAGTGGACAATGCGCACCACACAGTCACCCATTGCGGGTTGAAGAGACTTTGTGACGACGCAAACTGGGATCTTTTTAGTTCCTCTCTTGTTTTGCCATATGCCTCCTCAAATTCGTTTTTTCACTTTTAAGTAATTACCATTAACATAATGTAAGTATAATCTGCATTTTCATAAAAGTGAAAGGTTAGCCCTCAGTTCTAAGGAGTATAACACCAAATCTAGTTCTGTGCTTAGTTTTGTGTATGTCATCAATTTCCTAATTTATTTTGACTATTCCTGGTTAATATTTTTAGGTATAGGGTGAAATTAATAATTGTTTCCTAATTTAATTTCTGCTGTTGACTCACAAACAGATATAAATTCTGTAATAATGATAAACATTTGGAAAAAGAATTACTAATATTCTTAAAGTATTTATTTGGCTCTATTCGAAAACATATTAGCAAAGCCAGCTCTTAATTAATTCCAAAGTAATTACCAGTATCGTCGAAACTATTGTTTGTATAACTATATCTGTGAGTGTCATCGTTTAAACAAATAATTCGGCTTAACTCTCGTAGTAGAAGAAACTGTTAAAAAGAGAGAATTTTTCTATACATTCAGCTAATTGATTGAGTTTTTATTGTAATTTCTGTAAATTAAACATAAAAAATGTATAATCCAGTACCTATTGTTGTGATGATATATAAAGGCCCAAGTCTCGAGACAGTCAGTCCACGGCCGATTTTCAGACGAGAAACCCGTGCTGGTTAGGTTAACAACAATGCATCAATTTAACTCTGAAGTAAGTGTAACGCAAATGGGCCGTGTGATAAAACAATGACAGTGTCCATTCAATACGTACCGTATAATTCTGCAAGAACCGTGTGGTTAGGTTTTTACTGCTCGTAGATGTTCAACAGTACACTATAGTAGCACTATGCTGATGTTTGCATGCAAACTTTTAATGAGATTAATCGAAAGTTAAACAATAGTGCATTGGCCATATTAACTGTGTAATATTGGGAGGTGGTGAACAGTGAAAGTAAAGAACTGTGAAACGCAAAAAATGTGCACCTGTCAACTACATCATTTATAGTAGTCAGTGTAGAAATTCCACCCCACATTTTTCAGCCGCTACAACAAAGCGGTACGTCGACACCAAGGACTATCAATGAAGAAATAAAGCAGGCAAACTTAATTTCTCGATGGCGAAATGCCGATTCCCTGTCCCCAAAATGCGCCAATTTCGCTTACTGACGAAGCCATCAACATGAAAGTGGGCTTCGTCGGTAAACCGAATAACAAAGCGCGTAGTAATTCCCTTCACGCCTCGCGGCCAACCGTACAGTTTGAAGTCCTAACGCAAACTGTTCAGAAGTTCTGACGCTTTTATTTCATACAGTTCTATAATAGTCACCCTGTCTTGCGGAACGCCAGATATCACTTCGGTTTCGAAGTCATATCTGACATGTTTTGTAAGTGGTTCATTTGGTAGCTGTTCTAATCTGCACGCACGCGCTCTCATCATAAGGTAGCGAGCAGAACCAGTTGTCTGCTGCCCCTCGTGTTTACGACGTAATCCCTCTCACGCTACCGTTCCGCCGTCAGGCGGTGTAAAGTGCTCCAGCTCCAGGCGGATCAGCGCCAGCCGGGCTTCCCCCTGGTCCGCGCACTCGCCCAGGAAGCGGGTCACGTGACAGCCTGGAGCTGGCGGGCGCAGCCGCAGCCGCCGCTCCCGTTCCCCGTTTATTTGCTCGTCGGCCACCACGTGCCGCTATATTAAGCTCGCGTCACTGGACTTCGTTGCAGGGAGCCCGCTTTGTCAGGTCTGGATCTGTAAGCAGATGCTACCGGTTTTTATCCTAGCAGCCCTTGCTTCCTCTTCCTGACACGCCGTTCGTCTCTCTCTCTCTCTCTCTCTCTCTCTCTCTCTCTCTCTCTTTCTCGCCCTGTGCCATCGCTTTCCTCTCTCCCAAGGGCTGGAGCTGCGGTAATCAGATACTAGCATTATCAGTCACTCACCACAAATTCCCAAACAAATTGAACAGCAAGGCAAAAAGGCCAGGCTGTACCAATTGCCCGCAGCTGTTTAGTGACTACAAATTCCATGACAAGACTGGGTGAATTGAATGAATTAGGCATTTAGAACATGAGAAGAATTTCAGCTTAATCCCCTCTAGTCTTACGCTAACCTCATCCGTCCTGGGGTACTGTACTGTGCTTATTGTGCATACTATAGAGAAATAGAGATCATTCCTATTTATTGACTGCTATATGAACTTCTCTTATCGACTATTTATCCTTGTTAATGTGCAGGCTGCCACACATATACAGAGTGAACATTAAGGAAAGCGACAAACTGCAAGGAGAGATTCCTGAGTGCAAATGGAGGGAAAAAGGTCCTATGAATATGTGTTCAGAAATGCATCGTTGTCACACTAGATGGCACTGAACAATGGCAGTTCTTCTGATTTCGTGCTATGTGGCCAATGTGTGTTGCAGGTGAGGATAGTAGCGGTTGTCATGAGGAATACATATAACCGTACTTTGGCGGACACCGTGTTGGCGGCCCACTTGCCTGGAGCTTGTGCTAAAGTTAGTCTCAATATCATATAGATCCCAGTCCTCCAAATCTGATGTACTCACGGTTCGCCGCCACCCTACACGTTCGTCTGCCTGAAGGGACCGATGATCACACAAATGCCGAAAAAGGGCTCGAAATATTGTGTGATGTGATTGTGACTGTGAGGGTACTTGTTTTAGTGTAGCAGTACTGCCTCTCGACCGTTTCCATCTCGGCTTGTTCTCGACATGAATATCGGACCATTCTGCTGCTTACAGTACGCTGCGTCCATCACACATCCTCCAACCCACGAGGAATACACGGCAAGTGGTCAAAGGCACTCCCATTCGTCAGCATCCTAACGTGGCAACGATGCATTTCCGAACATAGGATCTTTTTTCTCCTATTTCTAGGCAGCATTCCTTCCTTCCAGTTCGTCGCTTTTATTAATGTTCACCGTGTATATGTATCACCACCCAGCACGGAGCTTCTCGAGGGGGATCGTCCTGCGTGCCTAAACGATAAGGATACCCGTTCCGTATGTGCACCATAACGGAGGGGTGTCTGTGGAAGGTTGACTATTCTACAGCTTTTGATGATGGGCCTTTCCATCAGTTGCTGGCTGACTGAATGTAAAGTAGCGAACCTGGCCTTGTTTACAGCTCTCCATGTTAGTCTATCCTGTGCAACTCTCATTGCTCTGCATAAGTACCACACGAATACTTTAATTTTAATCTGCGTACTTCATTCAAGTCTCCACCTACAATTTTTACCCCTCACACTTCCTTCCATTACCAGATCGTCAAATACTTGATGTCTCAGGAAGGGTTCTGCGAACAGATCCCTAATGGGAGTCAAGAAGTCCGTTAATTTCGTTTCTCCCCAATTCGATTCAGTACCACCTCATTTGGTATTAGAGCTAGTCATCTAATCTTAATCACTCTTCTACTGCACCACATTTCAAAAGCGTCTATTGTCTTCAAGTCCAAACAGGGTACGCCACGTTTCACTTCCACATAAAGTTACATTCCAGACAGTACCTTCGGAAAATTCTTCCTTACACTTACATTGATATTACGTTTAAACAAATTCCTCTTCTTCAGAAATACTTCCCGTGCTGTGGTCATTCAACACTTTGTATCCTCTCTACTTCGCCATCATCGATTATTTTGCTACAGAAACAGCAAAACTCATCAACTAATTTTTTATGCCTCACTTTATATCCCAATGACCTCAGCTTCGCATTAATTAATTCGGCTTCATTATATTCCCCTTGCTTTGCATTTATGTATGTGAATTTACAGCCACTTTTCAAGACACTATCGACTCACTTCAGCTGACCTCACAATTCCATTCCCGTCTCTGACAGTTTTACAATCACATCGACGTTCTCCTACTTCAGCTCTGCTTTTCCAAATGTTATCCTATTTTACATTACTGTTAGCTTTATGTAGAGACTGGATAGCAGTCGGCAGCTCGTGGTCGTGCGGTAGCGTTCTCGCTTCCCACGCCCGGGTTACCGGGTTTGATTGCCGGCGGGGTCAGGGATTTTCTCTGCCTCGTGATGACTGGGTGTTGTGTGATGCCCTTAGGTTAGTAAGGTTTAAGTAGTTGTAAGTTCTACGGGACTGATGACCATAGATGTTAAGTCCCATAGTGCTCAGAGCCATTTTCGAACTGGATAACACAGAGGACAGGATAAAGGCTTGGCTCACTCCTTTCTCAACTACTACCTACCTTTCACGTCCTTCGTGTTTTATAACTGCAGAAAATCTATGGCTCCAGAAGATAGCGAAGAGGACCGCCAAACGGATCGTTCCCATTTGAAACCTCAGTTAAAACCAGCGGGCTGGCAGGCTGTGGTCGTTATATAAAACTGTTCAATGTCGTTTCGCCCCCTGTGCGGTACTTATCTTCGCAGTTAAACTGGTGACTGCGTCCAAAGCTCAAGGTGACAGCACTTATAGAGCTGTACTATAGAAGACACTGCCAATCGTCTCGTGAAGCCGAAACCATGACTGGCTGGTGACTTCGTTCTCAATTAAAAATAATCGATGTATATATGCAGACTGAAGCGAGGAATCCGAGCTTCCTACTCATCTGTTATAGTGGTTTTGGTTAACTGCACCTAGATATTCGAACTTTGAAAAGGTCTCTGGAAACAAATAGTTGTATTTGATCAAAGCACCTATGGCTGGGTTTCAGGCAGGATCGCCGGACGTTGTGGCCGAGCGGTTCTAGGCGCTTCAGTCCGGAAATGCGCTGCTGCTACGTTCGCAGGTTCGAATCCTGCCTCGGGCATGGGTGTGTGTGATGTCCTTAGGTTAGTTAGATTTAAGTAGTTCTAAGTCTATGGGACTGATTACCTCAGATGTTAAGTCCCACAGTGCTTAGAGCCATTTGAACCATTCAGGCAGTATCCTCCGTTCCGTTCGATTCTGAGGTGCTATTTCAATACAACTGGAAAGGGTCTCCACTGCTGGTCGAGTTTAGGGGGAATATCAAGTGGACAACGAGTGAATGGGAATTTGGATTGAGTAGGGAAGTGTGCTATAGTAGTCCATGCGATATCTCGCACTGATAAGGACGAATAATTTTATATATCGACCTCGGCTTCCCTGTCTATAGTTTTTAACCGAAGTAAACACTGCCTGTGAAAGCCTAAATGGTATCTCCATCCGAACACTGAACGCTCTCTGTCACCCAATAAAGACAGTGTGACGTTTTTGTATTAATTTCGGTAGAGCCCTCTTAAAGTTTTGGTACGAATCCTGTCTTATAAGGAATGGCTGACATTATATCTCATGACTTCTAGTGCGCTACAGTTTATCAGGTTCACCGGCAGCGCTGAAAGCGCATGCTGAGACTGCCGTTAGCGACGATGTAGGGGGCGAATTTTAGCCGCGCGACTCCGTCAGCCGTCGTAAACAACGGCAAAAGAGAGCAGCGACGGGGGACTTCAAAAGCGCCCCCGCGGCGGCCCCAAGTAATTACCGGAACAGTAAATCAGCGAGAGCCCGGCCTCCTCTCCGCCTCTCTCTCTCTGCCTCCACGCTTCCCTGACGCCTTCCACTTTCTGTGCCGTCTGCGACGTCGCGACGTGCGCCTACCGGTCGCGCCCGTGTGTTTACGATCTTTCAGCGCCGCACGGAAGCCAACCGGCCTGGCCGTCTACCGTGTGTTTAGGGATACGAGGCGCTTTGCCAGGCGGCGACGACTACATTTCCGCAATGGCACTCCTTTCAAGTTCCGCTCGTCTCTTCATAACATGGACGGATCCAGGTTGTGTTGTGGCTAGCGGTGGGGGGGTGGGGGGGGGGCAGTTTCTACTGCCTTTATCACACTCGCAAATATTACTTTTGCTTGCGATCACGCACATTTTTAACATTCCACAGATGCTTACAATTTTAATAACAGTAAAGTATGTAAAATATAATATTGGTAATTTTTTTGTATCAGTACTGTCTAGTGCAGACCTGTTTACCGAACTGCTCGTGCGAGCTGGTTCGCGCTCACGCCTCAGCTGTGACCAACCGGCCGGATCATGGCGAGTGGTGGAATGGGAAAGGGAAGAGGAAAGGAGGGGAGGGCAGAACGAATCGTAACAAGACGGCTCGGCATGAGAAACTATTGTCGACGTGTCTGTTCTACGGCCGTTAACTATTCTATGGAGGTCTATCGCTTCACGGTTGCTAATTAATACCTTTCGTGGTAAATTTGTTTCCTAAAACTGTTGCATGGATGAGAAACGACTTTCAAATGTAACTTACATTTCCCTTATTTGATTAGGAAAAGCAGGCCGCTGTTGCCGAGTGGTTCTAGGAGCTTCAGACTGGAACTGTGCTGCTGCTACGGTCCCAGGTTCGAATCCTGCCTCGGGCATGGATGTGTGTGATGTCTTTAGGGTAGTTAGGGTAAAGCTGCTCTAAGTCTAGGGGACTGATGACCTCAGATGTTAAGAGTCCCATAGTGCTTAGAGCCATTTGAAAAAAAAAAAAAAAAATAATCTTATGGGACTTAACTGCTAAGGTCATCAGTCCCTAGGCTTATACACTACTTAACCTAAATTATCCTAAAGACAAACACACACACCCATTCCGGAGGGAGGACTCGAACGTCCGCCGGGACCAGCCGCACAGTCCAATGACTGCAGCGCCATAGACCGCCGGCTAATCCCGCGCGGCGAGAGCCATTTGAACCATTTGATTAGGCAAAGTGCATGGGACAGCTGAGTACGAAACATAATGTTTGTTAAGATTGATGTATTCTTATGACAAATGTTGTTGCAGACGAAGCTTACGTTGCCATCAACAAGTATTTCGTGACTATTTTATTCATACACTAAACATAGGAACATTGCAGTCACTGAATACTATTTCACTAAAGCTTCAATGTCTGGTAACGCATTCTGAGCACCGCTAATTCGAATATAAGCTTTTAAAATGAAGTCTGTCAGTGAGCTTTGTGGATAGTTTTCGTTCCTTGCGCTGTGGAAAGAAGTTGGGCTCTCAAATATGCAGGTCCAGACATCGACGTAATCGTAAATGCCGACTTGTGAAGTTGTGGAAATTAATGTTAAAGAAAACTTTAATTCTTATCCAGAAGAGTTATTTTATTATGGAACTTATCATCAACTACTGCAGGCTTGTAAGTTCTAACTGTAGATAAGCATTCTGCACTGAAGTGTTAAAAATTGTTAGTTCTTACTCGTGAGTCTGGCCTTCACTTTTAAGCACCTAACTCGGCCACAACGCTGCCTTTCATCGATTTTGAAACACCTGTTCTGCACTTTAAGCACTGCGACATTAATTATATTAGCTTGCGTTTAAAACTACAGTGAACGTAACAGATTGTCACTCCTCCGAAAACAGAACAGCCACTTTTCAACGCAAGCGTCGTCTACTGAAATGGTGTTAACGAGCGTGAGCTCTAGTGCTCGCCTTTCTGTTTCCTGAACGGGTTTGATTTAGAGGTTAGCATGGTTTCCCCCAGATGGCGGGGTCCCAGTTACGATTCCCAGCCGGAGCGGGGATTTTGTAAGCTTGGGGATTGGGAGTCTGTGTTGTGCAAATCATTTCACCACAAAAAAGACGTGCAAGTCGCCGACGTGGCGTGAAGCAGAAAGACTTGCTCAAAGCGGGCGATCACTCCACTGGGGTCTCCTGGCCATTAATGCCATACGGTTCCTTTCTTATATAAGGTCTTGGTTCAGCACTTTACATCAACATCCAACAAAAGGCAATTCAGAGGAATATAGCATTGAAAAAAATTCGAAAATTTGAGAGCAGGTATCGTGCATATTAATTCAACAACTGTAACAGTAACAGCCCGACCATGAACCATTGACGTTGCCGAGGCGTGATGGCTTAAATGGCTAAACGTAGGAGCAACCGAAATGGAGCGATGTCTGTGGAGAGGCGAAACATGTGGCTTATGAAGAGGGGCATCAGCCTTTTCAGTAGTCGCAGGGGCAACCCTCTGGATGACGAAGGACTAATATATCTTTGTAACATCAGCCAACATGGGCTTGCTGTAATGGTACTGCAAACGGCTAAAAGCAAGGGGGAAGCAACAGCCGTTATTTTTCCCACGGGAACGCATCTTTGCTGTGTGGTTAAATGATGATGGCATCCTCTTGGGTACAATATTCTGGGCGAGGACTACTCAGAGTAGACTGGTATTTTATTAGTCGGTACGTACAAAGGTGGATCGCTTAATCGGGTAGGTACTTTAGAGAATTTAAAACGGCAGATGGAAAGGTTTAAAGTTTGATGTTACCGAGCAACAATCATACAATAATTTTTAAATGAGCACACCAATATTTGACTTTATTGTTGTTTATTTAATTACGACCCAGGTTTCGGCCTTTTATGCCATATTCAGGTGATTGAGTCTATGTCAGTAACATATTTTGCAGGACAACAAGCTCAAAATTGGCCATAAATTAACAACAATATTCGCTCACCACGAAATGCCAGATGTGAAAATCATCATCATGTAAATACATCATGCCATATTTAATAAAAACAGGTTTTCTTTGGTCTATACAAGATGAACACACGTTCTTCAGCCGTCATGATAGTGAGGACTCAGAAATGGCCGAAACGTGGGTCGTAATTAAATAAACACCAATAAGTCAAATAGCGGTGTGTCTATTTAAAAAAAAGGTAAAGATCGACGTAGTGGGAACAAGTGAAGTTTGATGCCAGGAAAAATAGCAAATTCTGGTAAGGTCAGTAAGTGTTATACGTAATTATTCCGATAGCTGTAATGCAGGAGAAGCTCTAATAATGAATAAGAAAATAGGAAGGCGGGCAAGCTACTATGAAACGCCTAGTGAACACATTATAGTAGCCAAGATATACACGATATCAACACCTCGCACAGTAGTAAAATTTTATATGACGACTAGCTCCGCAGATGTTGAGGAGATTGAGTGAATTTATGAAGAGCCAAAGGGAATTATTCACATAAAGATGACAGTTTGATTGCGATGGGGACCTAAGTTCGATTACAGAGAAAGGAAGAGTTGGAGAAATAGTATTAGGGCATGGATTAGAGAAAAGAAATGAAAGACTAAGCCACTTGGTCGAATTTTACACAGCATATAATTTAATTATAGGTTACGCTTGGTTTCGGAATCATGTAGGGAGATTGCATCGTTGGAAAACACCTGCAGACATTGAAAGATGGTAGATGTGGATTCCGACCACAGTTTATTAGTTAGAAACTTGAGATTAAAACTGAAGAAATTGTCACAAGGTAGGAAATTAAGGGGATAGGACCTGGAAAAGCTGAAAACCCCGAGGTTACTGTGAGTTTCAAAGAAATCATTAGATAACTTTTGGGTGAAATAAGGGATAGGAGCACAATAGAACTATGGATAGCTTTGTGATTGAATTAGTGAACTCAGCAGGGGATCAAATAGGTAAAACGCTAATACTCCGTAAGAATCTTTGCGATACACTTAATATACTTAAGGGCTTACTTGCAATATACGATATGTCAATTTAGTCCATTGTCTTTAAATATTTAGCGTACCTCTTGCAATATAAAACATCAAATTGGCGTATGTGAAAGTAATGTTACACATTTCCTCTTAATTCACATTTAGGTCTTAAAAATTATTTACAAACCCTCTTATTTAATTAACTACACAACAGAAATACACAAACGTTTGATGCATACAGTACACTCTGGTGATTATAATAAGAACATCAACGAAAGTAAAATGAAAATAATGGAGAATAGTCGAATTAAATGAGGCGATACTAAGAGAATCACATTAGAAAGTGACGCATTAAAAGTAGTAGGTGCGTTATGCTATTTGGGCATCAGAATAACTGATGATGGCCGAAATGGAGAGGATACAAAATGCAGATGTCTGTGGCAAAAAAAAAAAAAAAAAAAAAAAAAAAAAAACATTTCTGGAAAAGAAAAATTGTTAACATCTAATATAAATATATTTGTGTGGTGTGTAACGTTGTACAGAAGAAATGTGGACAATAATTAGTTCAAACGAAAGGGGAACATAAACTTTTGAAACGTGATGCTACAGAAGAATGCTGAAGAATATTGTCATAACTGTGGCAACCTCATACTTTACAAAATGTAAAATCAAAGTGTGCTCTCACCTGTACCAGTGTTTCACTTAGCAAGACGTCTGTGAACTCAGGTCTCAAACCGTGGTTGTGCAAGCGGGTAAATGAATCGAATGCTGTCTCTTTGATTCGTTTCCGCGTGTGTTCGGCAAGTCATTATAAGGGGTCATCAAATAAAAGTGAACATCCCCCACAAGGGACCATGAAGAACGGTAATCACCACACCCGCTAAGATATTTATCCCAACAGGTGACGAGACGATTAATTCATGTTTCGTAGTATGCTGTCGACCACTGACGGATCCACAGACGCACCCACTCTTCCATGTTGGACTGAAACAGACGTCCACAGATGTCTTTCTTTAGGTCGTCAAAGATGTGAAAGTCACCTGGTGAATGATCCGAGCTGTACGGAGGATGCTGCAGTGTTCCAAAACCAAATTGTCGAAGAGCAGCCTTCGTCCGACTGGCAAAATGAGGGCGGGCGTTATCGTGCAACCAGATTATTCCTCTGCTCGTAGGGTTACTCGAGCGCGCAGCCACAATTAGCGCTATAAAGACACTTTGCAGAAACTACGACGAGTCTTAAAATCAAAACGCCCTGAATGCTTTAGTACCTAAACATCATGTTGCACGACAAACATCGTCCCCATCTACCAATCAGACGAAGGCTACTTTTCGGCGATCTTTCACCGGGTGATTTTCACATCTTCAGGGAGCTAAAAAAATACGTATATGCACGTCGCTTTCAGTCAAAGGAGGATGCACAAGAGTGGGTATGGTTGTGGATATGTCAGCGGCCGAGTTCAATCTATGAAATGCAAATTGATCGTCGCGTCTCCCAGCGGGATAAATGTCTTAACGTGTGAGATGATGAAATCTGAACGGAGCCATTCCATGGTCCCGTTGTGGTGGTTGTTCCGCTTACATTTAACAGACGTACGAGTTGTGTGGGATTTCTGTTTACAGCAGGCACGGTCAAGCTGGGAATGCGTTTCTTTACCTGACTAGAACATTACGAGTCAGGCCGTAAGCCCGTACACGTGGGCAGGCCATCGCGTAAGGAACTAACATGTATCCTGCAATAAATTCAGCTTATAATGTACAGACGTTCTTGGCATTTTCGAGAAAATCTTCACGCTACTTAATTGTCCCAAATTTATCTGCGAATTTTGAAAATCGATGCCTGTAAAAATCTAAACGCTTCTTCTGAAATGTGTTTCTGGAAGAGTGTCGTATGACCTCGGCATGTCGCACCGCATGTAATGAAACTAACCGTTTCGGGTGCTACTGCAGCCATTCTGAAGGAGGCTGCCGAAATATCAGAAGTGTTCGTAGTCTCAACACTTATGACGCAGTCGCGCAACCACAAGAATTTCATTTAAGTGAGATGCGTAGGACAGTAGAACATTTACCAATACAGTAATTTCTTATTCAGAAGTAGCACACGAACAAAGTAAACAGGAAACAAGTTAATGTTTCCTAATTATGGTTAATGTTTTCTAATTAGAAGATACTTGGGCTAAAGAGATGTAAAACTACACAAGAAACTCGACAGCTCTGCATGGTCATAGATTCCCTATGAAGAAGTATATCAGTAAATATGTTTAATCGGCGATATGCTCTATAACTAGGGATACTGATTTCCGGAACAGATTTAGACTTCCCCGGCCTATTCTTTTCTTAAATCCTCATCGCGTCCTTCCTCTCATCCGTTCGTTGTGACTCCCTGTATCTGATTCGTTAATAAAGAGAAAGAATATTGTAAGCAAGAGTAATTAAGTAGGAAACAGTTCCTGATGTTTTGCAAAATTATACTTTTTTTATTCGGTCACTAAACGGGTCGCTTAGTCCTAAGGCCATCGTTAGGTGACTATCAATAGTCAAAGAAGTCAGCAAAAGTTTCGAGAACAAATAAATATAATATTTCAGTACATTAGGAAATGTGCCCTATTTAATATTGTTATAATGTTCTTCGACTACGAGAGATTAAGTGAATTTTATAAATTAAAGCAGCAACCAAAAGAAAACTCCTTTTGTTTTATGAAATTTCGAGTAAGAAAGTATTAGCTCTTTTTTTTTTTTTTTTTTTTTTTTTTTTTTTTTTTTGTAACAAATATTCTTCATTTCATGTTTCCACAAAATAAAAACGCAAAGTAATAGTAGACACAATACTCTTTTGCCTCAACATTGATTGATCAAGTACGGCCCGGTAACTGGCTGGTCAGAGAATCTGGGTACTGGGCGGAGGATACGGGTTCAGTTCCCGGTTGCGCCTAGGATTTTTCTTTGATGGGAAACCTCATGATGTCGGATGAAGAGTTAATTCAATGAGAATTTGCGGCACATAGACTAATTAAACATTAGTGACTGTTCCTCTTTCTCCTCTTCGTTCCAACTGCAAATCTAAGAGAAAAAAAAAACAAACAAAAAAAAACAGATACCGTAATGTGCATTGCTAGATACGTACGCTCCTTACGGTCGATCCATCGTTGATTTCTTGTTCTCGACGAAACTCACCGCACAATATTGTAACTTCATTGCACCTGTTGTAACGGAGAACACAAATCGCAGTTTACTGCTGTTTTATCGCCATCTCGGCACGGCGCAAATTCTGCAACGACTGAACGGGAGAGAGAAAAAGAGAGAGAGAGAGCGAGAGAGAGAGAGAGAGAGAGAGAGAGGGAGAGAGGACTCCAGGGATACCGCTACTGGCAAACATAGGAACTGGTGAGTTACAACTGGCGCCAAAACGAATTTTTATTTTTGACGAGCTAGTTAAAAGTTTCTCCAAGTTTCTATCGTCATTTGCGTAGAAAATATACCAGATGTGATTATATCTGGTTTTAATGATCACCTCGAAAGTCAGAACGTTTCCTTTTCTACTCTTACATGTCATGCAGTCCTGTCACACATGGAAATCCTCACGCCACAGTACCGTGGCACGTACCTGGAGCAATCCACAGAACATTTGTAACCCTCTGAATTGTACTGACACACTTCCAGTATTCCCGCAACTAACGAAAACGAGCTGTCGCACAATAATCCACTTTGCTTACAATTTTTTGTGCTCGAACAGTGCACTACGGAAATCTGGCAGTACTACGCATGAAATTAAACGTTAATGACTACTCTCCTTTCTACTCATTTCTCCAACTACGCATCAGTTCATATACCTAACGACCTCTTCTTACGAGAACCGCAATGGTTTCAAACACGAAAGGATAATTGACACTTGCTCCTTTCCTGAAGCCAGGCTACGGGACTGGCAATGAAACCCATGTTCTGACACGTGTTACGACTTTGAACCATAGCGTTCTAATGGTGTGTTCCTTCTTTGCAGGCAGGTTTGCGGTGAGCAGTGGCGGAGTCAGTGAGGATGCAGTTCTTGGCGGCCGTGGCTCTGCTGTCACTCCACGTGGCACTGTGCTCGTCACTCGACGTGTGTGAGTACGCACCTTACCGCTATACTTACTGCTATCACTGATAACAATTACTAGTTAACCGCCGACAATGTGCAATATATTTATAGCAATTCGGAATAGAACATTGTGTAGCAGACGTTAGTGTTAATACATTATCTGATCAAAAGTAACTATACAAGTCTATGTAATGCAGATTATGTCGCGAGAGGCGGAAACCACCAACATAAAACGAGGCATTGATTGTCATCTGAGCAATGCATCCTTTAGCAACCTTTTAACCGTATAAAACGCTCCAAATGGCAAAAATAATGTTTCATCTGAAAAAATTATGTGACTACACCTCATATGATCCAAAATGTCATTGCGTAACAGAACCCTGGCTGCACCTGGTTAATAAAATTTTTTGATCCATGACTGGATTTATAACATGACAAAAAATTATTAAAATCAAAAAACCAAAAAGAAATTAGACATAGGTTTCAGGGAGCGTGGACTGGGCTCACACGGCACAAATGGGTCCTCTGATGGCTGGCTTATAAGTTAGATTTCACTGGTCTTGGATCGGGCGACGCTCGCCCTTTACCTGAGAATAAAGCGAAGTCGCACATTGGTTTCTACAATGGACTTGCATTCGGGAGGACAACAGTTGAAACTCCCGTCCGGCCATCCTGATCCCCTAAATCGCTTAAAGCGAATGTCAGGATGGTTCCTTTCAAAGGACGCGACTAATTTCTTTCCCGATCCTTCCTTAACCCGAGCTTATGTTCCGTCTCCAGTGGCTCGCTTTCAATGGGACGTTTAATACTAATCTTCCTTCCATCCTTCCGGCTTTCGTTTCCATAGGAGACAGCCCATTTTATCTCTGCTTTTGCACAGTGTAAACTCTCTGTGCTGTTCTCGATGTTTCCTGAATTTTTGGTCGTTTTTTTTGGCCTAACGCTACACTATGGCGCCACGTTCCTTAGAGCAATTGTGTGTGTGTGTGTGTGTGTGTGTGTGTGTGTGTGTGTGTGTGTGTGTGAGTGACTGTATACTTAGTTGGTACGAGAGCCGATTACACTTGTAGCAGGTCAGGCTACCAGTGTGCTCGCGTCTGTGCCTGTGATTTCCCAGATTTGAGACTAAGCTGTTATCTAACTGCTGCAACTTCTCGTAGAGCTATCGAACAGTCAGGTTGAAACGGTCTTGCAGTGACTGGATTCCAGTAAGTTCACGATGCTCCACTCACGTGGCAAGTACAAGTCGAGTCGTAACACCCTTCCCTGCAGACCCAGAAGCAGACGTATGTGTTTGTTTGCGGCGTTGCCTCACTCTACGGCCACATATTCTATCACTGGTCGGATCAGCGCTAGATTGAACAGTTTGAGGGTACAGTAAAAGCTGGAACCTTTAAGCGTCATAGCGCTTTATCGCTGACCTCAGTAGTGCGTTGTCTCTGCGTGAGGTATCCTTCTAAGGTTGTCCACGGCGGATATTACGCAGAGCCCGCGCTGGCTGAACGTCCACTGGCGCTAAAGGCGGCTTGATTGTAACGGTTTAGCCTTGAGCGGTATTAGATGCCATTCATGGCCCTGGCCCATAACACGTTGCATGTCCTCAACAGTGCACAGCTGGCTTTTTGCGAGCATCGATCCACCGCAGAGTTCTGGGATCTTGTCTTGTCCATCTCTGCTAGCATTCAGTGCTCGGAGGATGATTCACAGCTGTTGGTGGTTGAATGCCTAGTATCTGACAGTGATTCACATTCTCCGCCCAGCCTGACTATCGTTAAGGTGAACGCGTCAGAGATACTCGGGCTACGTATTCTGGCTGCAGCCTGCTCCCATGCCAAGCGCTTCCGTCGTTGTCAGCATGTCACGAGGAGCCGGCGCTGGCGAGAATATTCCGGTAAATACGGCGACCAGGCTCCTGGAAGTCTTCGAAGTCCTTAGTTACGCCCCACTGAACTGTAGAGTTTTGACCTTGCCTGTATTACATTTATGATTCGGATTGCTCTCTGAACTGTTTCATTAGTTGAAGACAACCTGGCCATTCTCTGGACTTCCTTTTGGTTAGACATTCACTTCGTGAACTCCTCTGTCATCGACCTCAGAAAACGCCGTTCGTGCGACCAGTCTGTGCGGTACCGCCAGTGAGTGGGGCCATAAAGTGTGATCTACCTAGGCAGAGTAGAATAGAAAATAACGGCTTGTCTCTTCGTGCCGGATTATAGAGGCGGCCACAAAAAAATCGGATTTTCAGCAAATGACGTTGCTCAAGAGAATGATTTATTGGGACGAGGTAAATGTTTAGCAAAAGAACGTGTTTAAGTGGTATTTAAAACCGCCTGGCAACGAGTCCCCACTGTCACTCATAAGTAAGATCTCTGGGTCATAAGCAAGGACTATCCTCTGAGAAACAGTGCCCTCCTCAGCCTGTTCACATTGTCAGTGACTCACGTTCATTTTGCGTGTAGTGCTGGTGCATCCCAGTCACACATCGTCATTCACAACAGTTCTGTCAGTCATAAGTAAGGTCTCGCCCCTGGGAAACAGTGCTCTCCTCAGCCTTTTCACATTGACTCACGATCAGTTTTGCATGTAGAGCTGCTGCAACCCAGAAACACACTAACTCTTACTCGTCGCCATTCACTACAGTACTGTCAGTCATAAGTTAGGTCTCTCGCTTGTCCGTAGTGCCAGTGACTCGCAGTCCGTTCTCTGCATAAACTGCTGCATCCCAGGCATGCGCTGTCTGTTACACTTGTCCATTCACTAAAACACAGAATACATGTGGACTTCACTCCTATAGTTCCTCAAAGTTGGAATTTTCTTTGCAGTAGTGAAAATTTGTAAAAAAGGAAATTCTTTTTTGCAGATATAGTAACGATACTTAATGGCTATCCAAAATGAATTGCTGATATGTATAAAACTCGTAATGTAAACTTCAAAGATGACTTCCCTCATATCAAAATTGCCGTTTCTATTATTTGCGTTGGGTAGGAGTAACTTTATGTGTCTGTGAGTGAAGGGTTCTGAGGAGCGAGATATGCATGACACTCTCGATCAGAATTACATCGTGCTTCTATTTTGGAAGGAAATTCACAAAAGCGAGAAGCCTGATGTCTCGAGCCACGGCGTCTCGCCCGACGATCTTCGTTGGCTTATAGAAACCCCATAGGTCTCGGTCTTATAGCCGAAAGATTCGTCCGTATTCCAAGCATTTTTGTTCATAAACAGAACGAAATCAAAAAGTAATGCATTGTCACTCAGATCATATAGTGAATTTTCTAAATAGGTTTTTCGTAGCAAAGAATATAAATAAAACTTATAGAAAGAAGCAAAGCAAAATCGATATGTGTTTTATACACGAAGCGAAATCAGTAAATCCATACATTCCTGCCAAGTAAATTCACTGTCAATTTATATTCATAAAGCTAAGATTGTGTCGCTTCGTTCTGTCCCTGACATAAAGTTCAGAAAATATTTCTGCCAATGAGGTATATGAAAAAAACAGCGCCACCTAGTGGTTGTTTGATGTAGTATTTGGTAACAACTAAACATTCGAACTACTAAGCTGGGCAAACGATATTATATAAAAGTTTAAATTACAATATATGTTTTTCCTTGTTCCGATTTTGATGAAGTAAATCGTGTATGTTTCTCCAAACCACGATCAAGTTTCCCCTTGAAAATACCATGAAAATTCGTGTACTAACTTTGGCGATTAGCGTATTCAAACAGACAGACACGGCAGATTTTAGATAAAACGTTAAATTGCGATATCTCTTTCTTCATTATCCGATTTTTATGAAACAAATATATGTTGATCCAAGCTACAATCAAGATACACTTAAAGACACCATGAAAATTTGTATAGTAGATTTGGAGACAGACAGACACAGTGATTATACAGTTCTGTTATTAGCGCAGAAGATACAGATAAAATCACCTCAGCTGTATAAGTAAACGCGCTACGACCTGTTTCGTGTTAAGAACATCTTCAGGTTGCCAGGCTGTGCTATAGTCATGATACACGTGTGAATTATAAAAATTGGTGGTTTAATTAATGATTAAAATGAAATAAACGATTGAAAACTACATTTCCCGTGTCTTTGCTGGATGAAGATAAAACCATTTTTTGCATCATGTCAAAAAGCGTCTTAAAGCAATGGAAAGATTCAAAAGCTAAATACTTTTAAGAAAATGGTATTAGTAATGGATAACCGACAAGGTTTACTGTTGATGCGGTGGTTGTAGATGTTTACGCCCCCTCCTCCCCCTCCCCCAGACTAGGTGACCGATATTCACAGCGCTTCGTGCAAAATAAAGTGTCTGGCGCAAGTAAATATTATCTGATATACTTTTTCTTTTGAAACTTCCATACACGTTAAGAAATTACCATTTGGGATTTACACTCTGGTAGATTTATATCGAACTTCTTTAGTTGAAAGCAGCACAATAGTTCCTTCCAGTAACCTACTTCATTCGTTATACATAAGTAGTGATGATCGGTTATACAGTGAATAATGCAGATCAGTCACTTCAAAGAAATACGTAGTTTTGCGGAAAGTTAAGTTTGGAGGCTTAACACAGCTCAAAGTCATTTTAGGTAGTATCGGAAGTACAGAAGATACATGCGAGGTAAGTTTTTAGTTAAAGATAGGATATTTAATCTCTAAATGTAATTTGTGCAAGCTTCTTCTGCTTAACTACGTCGATAACAAATGGGAGGAATGTTGGTGAGCTAGGATCACAAGTGAGTTTCAATAAAACACACACACACACACACACACACACACACACACACACGCACACACAAAATGGCAGAAAGTGTTGATGAATCATATAACTTAAATGTTATTTGCTTTCCCTTGGTGACAAACAATAAATTTTCTTTCCCTTACTGCCCTGACAGAACACTGCGAAATATAGGCGTCAGAGAAAGAGTTGAGTAGTGTCCTTCCAGAGAGGCTTACTTGGTAAGCCACTCAGCGCCGCGCCTGCCTCGGAAGTGTGACTCAGGCTCCATTAACATGTGTTCCTGTGTGTCGCAGCGCAATGCGTCTGGCCTCTGGGAATGGAGTCCGGCGCCATCCCGGACAAAGACATCACCGCCAGCTCCTCCTTCGACAGCGGAAACGTGGGACCGCACGTCGCCCGGTAAGTGTCAAGCGTGCATGGTCTCTGCGCTACGCAACAACTAACTTTCTCCATTAGTATTCAATACTTTCCCGTGGTGTCCCCAGGGCGTGCTCAGACAAATGCCGGATGGTTCCTTTCGAAAGTAAGATGGTGATTTCCTTCCCAACCTTCCATAATCCGAACTTGTGCTTCGACTCTAGTGACGTCGTCGACGCGAGTCCTAATTTACTTCCTTAGTATTCAGTGCACAGCCTATTTACTAATTACATCTCTATCCATCCGATCAGAAATGGAAAGCAAAAATGACAGCTGCGACAAATGATTTGCCGAACAGTACATTCCGACCATTCCAATGAACGTGAGGAGTGGCACGCGTTTCGTCGCGGGTTTGGACTTAAATGCTATGCTCTATGTTTCTGTCCTCACCACAGCTGTGAACTTGGATTCTTGATCACAAAATATTTCGAACACCCAGTTCCTTGTGAGGATGCTGCTGGGATGAAAAAAAGTGTTATGTTTCTGTTGCGGTCATGTATTCCTTATTTTATTGTCGTATCAGTTTAATAAATTAGAGTTTGCAAATGTAAAAATTGATAGTGACTGACACTGAAGCTGATAAGTTTTCATTTTAGAGATACGTAGGCCAGAAGATATGTCAAAGGAAGGGAAACCTACACTTAAACAACGTCAGTAGGTTCCGAGAAAGATTTTGACAATGTTGGCTGGAATACTTTTTTAAAATCCAAAAATAAAAGTGATAAAATAGAGGTGGCGGAAGGTTGTTTGCAATTTACATAGAAACAAGACCGAAATTATGACTGTCAAAGGACATGAAGGGAAGCAGTGGGTGAGAAGGGAGTGAGACAGGATTGTAGCCTATCTTGGATGTTGTTAAACCTGTATAATGAGCAAGCTGTGAAGGAAAACAGGGAGTAATATGGAAGAGGAATTAATGTTCAGGAAGAAATAATAAAAACTTTGAGGTTTGGTGATAGCACTGTAATTCTGTCACGGATGGCAAAGGATTTGGAAGTGCTGTTGAGTAGGACGGATAGTGTCTTGAAAATAGGCTATGCTGTAAGATCAGTGCCGACAAAAGCAAACAAGGGTAATTGAATGTAGTCCAGGTCATACTGAGAGAATTACAGAAGGAAAGAGACACAAAAAGCAGAATAACTAATGATGGCCAAACTGGTGACCATATAAAATGCAGACTGACAATAGCTAGAAAAAAAAGAAAGTATGTTAACATCGAACGTAAATCTGAATCCTAGGTATTCTTTCTTGAAGGTATGTGTCTGCAGTATAGCGTTGCACGAAAATGAAACATGAACGATGAACATCTCAAAGAAGAGAATAGGAGCTTTTAAATTGTAGAAATATTGAAGAATGTTGAAAGGTAGATGAGTAGATCGAATAACTGTTAACAGCTGCTGAAACGAATTAGAAAGAAGAGAAATTCATGGCACAGCCTATTTAAAAACTGGGATCGGTTTATAGGACATGTCAAAAAAATGTTGAAATGTGTGTGAAATCTTATGGGACTTAACTGCTAACGTCATCAGTCCTTAAGCTTACACACCAATTAACCTAAATTATCCTAAGGACAAACACACACACCCATGCCCGAGGGAGGACTCGAACCTCCGCCGTGACCAGCCGCACAGTCAATGACTGCTAGGACATGTCCTACGGCGTCAATGAACATTCAGTTTTGTAATGGAGGAAAGCGATTGGGATACGAATTGCAGACGGAGACCAGAGGAAGACTACACTAAATAGCTTCAGATGAATGTAGGTTGCTGTAAGCTATGCAGAGCTGTGGAGACTTACCGGACAGAGTGCAATGGAGAGCTGCATCAGACCGGTCTTCTGACTGAAGATCATACCAAGAACCACTTCTTACACAATAATGGTGAACAAACCCTGAAGGCCCAACAGTACTGACCGACCGCCGTGTCGGCCTCAGACCACAGAAGCGGATATGCAGGGGCATGTGGTCAGCACATCACCGCTCCCCCGGCCGTTGCCAGAACCGTGACCACAGCCGCTACTTCTCAGTAAAGTAGCTCCTCAATTGGCTTCACAAGTGTTAAGGGCACGTCGCCGGCCAACAGCGCTTGATAGACACGGAAGGAAATCCACCCAAATGCTAGCCAAGCCCGACGGCGCTTAACTTCGGTGACAGTCATCACTGCAGATGTGTCAGAGTAGATATACAACTCGTATTTTTATTCGCACATAAACTCATGCTTCGCGTATTAACATAAAAAGGAGACTAAACCATTTTTCTATACGACGACACCAAGAATATCGTCAGCATCATTTCAATGAAGATGAAGACTTATCTACCAGTGTTATTTAGCACATAATTTGCAAATTTTTCTTATATAGGTATTGCTAGACGTTCTACGTTGCCTCTGCAACGTCTAAAATGAGTGTGTGCCCAGTTTGTTTAGGGAGTTTTCATTCAGATTCCAGCCTGCTTGAGTGAAGAAGTTTTACATGTTCACTGCTGTACATGGAGCTTTTTTTGATATGGTGCTGGGACGATAAGTCAGTATGTTGCAGTTTTTCAGAGTCACTTAAATAATACACATAGACTCGTCAGTTGAATCAACATGTACAAACCGAGCGAAACAGCTGTTATACTGCTTTTTAAACTTTTCTGCAACAACTACACGCTGTATTTAAAAATGGTTACGTAGAAATGAAGTGCATTGTGACATACAAAACAGTCTTTCAGAAGCACTTCCAGTAATTTACTCATTGTGGTTTTACTTCAGACGAGATTTTCATTGCTTCAGACGAAGAAATAAAATTCTTTAGAAGTTCCCGACATGATGTACATTTCGAATCAAATTCAGATTTTTTGGAAGGTACTGATGAACTTTCTCATAAGTGCACTGCATATTTATTTAGATTTAGTTCCAAGAGTCAGCTAATAATCTATTCTCCTAGAATGTGAAAAGAATTACCAAGTGAGACGGAAGGTTTGATAGTAACGCACTGTCGGCTCCACCACACAGACCCTCCGTCAACTGGAACACCAACAGCATAGTAACATCACGTGCTGCTCCTCCCAAACCCACAAGGAAACGAAGCGTTCTCGGGGGACACGCTGATGGAACAAATGTCGTTATTCCGGGGTGTGCTTTTATCACCGTGAAACATGGTAATAAGATGGGAGGCGGCGGTTTAGGCCCAGAGCGGGAGAGATGGCAGCTCGCGGAAGAGAGTTGCCGATATTGCGCTAACGATGTAAAAATTCGCACGTAAGCGGCGAGATTAAACCGCGGCAGGGCGCTCCTCCCCCCAACCCCCCCCCCCCTACTCCCCCGCACGACCCCCTTACTCCAGCCCCTCTCGTGAGGGTTGCTATGACGACACGGCAGAGTGTGGCGCGCGTGGAATGTGCGCGGAATGTGCGGGTAATGAGAATCTGGCCCTCTCCGTACTCTGTAAGCGGCTGTGTACCTCCTGCAGGTGCAGTAATCGCGGCACACAGGCTATTTGGTGGACAACATAATTTAGTCAAACATTTCCGGGATTCCTCGCAGTGGCTGCCGTTATTGCTTAGAGAGGACGCAGCGGAACGGACATTTTATGTATCACATGGTTGAATGGATTAACTATTTTAAGGAACTAAAACCTCGATTTAGGTATTGATCATCATTCTAGTTCCTGTCGCCTGATACTCACTGTTAAGCTATGTTGTTCTCTTAACGTTCTGTTGATTTTTTCTTCCCGCACAGCATTAACGCTGCAAGATGGAGAGGTGAGTCTGAATGCATCATTCCTGCTCGGCGTATTGGCGTATTGGCAACCATTGGTCCGATACAATGGCAAACGTGAATTTTGGGTGGTTCTGCACATTCTTTTCGACTACTGTCTGGCTGGTGATTTAGAAACACAACACTCAAACAGCTAAAACACAGAAACGAATTCAAGAAGAGTTACACTAAACTGCCCACGGATTCACACACCATCATCAAATGTCAATTTTTAATTATATTACACGAAAAAAATATTTCCTTTGTCATTTGTTATCCGATATCAAAGTTGAAATTGAAACAGTCAGTTGTTCTACATTTAGAATGACTGGGTCGCAATGGCAAAAGTCATACACAAGGCAAGGTATGACTTTATTGCTCTCTTAACGCGTTTGGGGATTTATTCATCTTCAGATACCCAGGAGCGATTACTGCACGTAGATGTGTCGTTTCAGCAGATGATTTGTCGTACAGATCGAACTATGCAATCACTGCATTCGGCTGTGGGTATCGAAACGGAAGAATTTTTAAACAGGGCATCAAAGCCTATCAATTTCCAGGTTGAAACGCGAGCAGCTATGCGACTCTGAGACACGGAGGTGCAAGAGGCAGAAGGTGTGCTGTGTTAATAACAGCTCGATACGATCATGAGTTGATCCAGTTTAGTTTTGGGTATAATCTTACCTTGAACAGCTCTACAAGGCAGCGGTTCCCAGACTGCAGAAGGAATTTCGTTTGCTTAAGTTTCCGCCACAACGATTCACCTATTTTCTTGATGGTGTACTCAAAATGAAACGCACTGAATTTGTAGAATTACTTGGCCATGGGAAGAGTGTATTTTTATATATAACACAAAAATACTGACGGATGAAGTAGGAGAAAACTAAAAAGGAAAATTACAATCAACTGAAGATCGATCATTGGCTAAGAAACGCGTTGCGATCCGTTGTAAAAGTGAAAATCTGCGACTCGTAATGGTTTCCTCTTCGGCTGCCCTTTCATTTTAAGCCCACAGCAGAGGATTTGACACTCGTACAGGGACATAACACAAAAAATATAAAAAAACAACTAAATTCTGAGACGTATCGCAGACAGGTCAATCTAGAGCGAATAAACCCACTTGCGCTGTCCACGTCGTTTGAATACGCTTGGGACAGTGGCGTTCGAAATAAGTGGTTCATTTATTTATCTATTTTAATATACACTCCTGGAAATTGAAATAAGAACACCGTGAATTCATTGTCCCAGGAAGGGGAAACTTTATTGACACATTCCTGGGGTCAGATACATCACATGATCACGCTGACAGAACCACAGGCACATAGACACAGGCAACAGAGCATGCACAATGTCGGCACTAGTACAGTGTATATCCACCTTTCGCAGCAATTCAGGCTGCTGTTCTCCCATGGAGACGATCGTAGAGATGCTGGATGTAGTCCTGTGGAACGGCTTGCCATGCCATTTCCACCTGGCGCCTCAGTTGGACCAGCGTTCGTGCTGGACGTGCAGACCGCGTGAGACGACGCTTCATCCAGTCCCAAACATGCTCAATGGGGGACAGATCCGGAGATCTTGCTGGCCAGGGCAGTTGACTTACACCTTCTAGAGCACGTTGGGTGGCACGGGATACATGCGGACGTGCATTGTCCTGTTGGAACAGCAAGTTCCCTTGCCGGTCTAGGAATGGTAGAACGATGGGTTCGATGACGGTTTGGATGTACCGTGCACTATTCAGTGTCCCCTCGACGATCACCAGTGGTGTACGGCCAGTGTAGGAGATCGCTCCCCACACCATGATGCCGGGTGTTGGCCCTGTGTGCCTCGGTCGTATGCAGTCCTGATTGTGGCGCTCACCTGCACGGCGCCAAACACGCATACGACCATCATTGGCACCAAGGCAGAAGCGACTCTCATCGCTGAAGACGACACGTCTCCATTCGTCCCTCCATTCACGCCTGTCGCGACACCACTGGAGGCGGGCTGCACGATGTTGGGGCGTGAGCGGAAGACGGCCTAACGGTGTGCGGGACCGTAGCCCAGCTTCATGGAGACGGTTGCGAATGGTCCTCGCCGATACCCCAGGAGCAACAGTGTCCCTAATTTGCTGGGAAGTGGCGGTGCGGTCCCCTACGGCGCTGCGTAGGATCCTACGGTCTTGGCGTGCATCCGTGCGTCGCTGCGGTCCGGTCCCAGGTCGACGGGCACGTGCACCTTCCGCCGACCACTGGCGACAACATCGATGTACTGTGGAGACCTCACGCCCCACGTGTTGAGCAATTCGGCGGTACGTCCACCCGGCCTCCCGCATGCCCACTATACGCCCTCGCTCAAAGTCCGTCAACTGCACATACGGTTCACGCCCACGCTGTCGCGGCATGCTACCAGTGTTTAAGACTGCGATGGAGCTCCGTATGCCACGGCAAACTGTCTGACACTGACGGCGGCGGTGCACAAATGCTGCGCAGCTAGCGCCATTCGACGGCCAACACCGCGGTTCCTGGTGTGTCCGCTGTGCCGTGCGTGTGATCATTGCTTGTACAGCCCTCTCGCAGTGTCCGGAGCAAGTATGGTGGGTCTGACACACCGGTGTCAATGTGTTCTTTTTTCCATTTCCAGGAGTGTAAATTGACACATCTAAACTGACAACAGTGATGGCCTTTAGTAATGCACGCAACAGTCTATAACTGTTTCGGTATTTGACTTCACTTTATTTGTTCCTCTGCTTACTTCGATGGCAAAACTGCATGTAACACACAAATAATCACCCAGATATCCAACATCGACACCTGTGCTATTGAGAAACCTGCGGTAGTAGTTCTAAAGTCATTTGTTTCATTAAATATAAGAGGGAAATCTTTAATCTGGATATTGGTTCAAAACATAAGTTCTTGCTACACTTAAATGGGCAGTGTCTCAGTTAATTTTCCCGTTCACATCTACTGTTTGCTTTTTGTGATTAAAGATGTACGCGGTTAAGTTGCGCCTATCTCGAGACGTATGAAGACTGCGAATGCTGTTGTAACTTCTAAATGAGTATCTGGAATGGATATTCCTGTTTTTCAGTCCTGAATTGCCTAATTCGCCGCTAAAATAACAGATGAAGCTAAATTACTGACGGATCAGAGTAATATATCATCTTTTCGAAATAAAATAAATTTACAACAGTTTAGGGTGAGATATTCGTACAGACTGGAGACTAAATGGTGACAGACACCGGTTTCATTCATAAAAGATCGCAAACTCAATTTGCATGTAAGCAAATTGTCAATTTTTATTATTATTCGCAAAACATTAGCAGTACTGCGCCCACACAATTTATATAGACGGCATTCCAAATGTTAACATTCTTTCTCTGAATAAGTGTAACACACCATAAAACATATATTACCGGAGTCAATTTTAAACATGACAACTCGACCTCCGACATTCTGCTCTCACTTGACACCACCCTCCAAACCAGTAATTATTTCTTAGAGTCTTTTAACGTAGCTTTTTAATTTTTCGCTCATCATACGGCCAACTAGTGCAATAAACGCCATGAGTTATTTCTCCACTACAATTACTGTCTTCGTGTTCCTTTGATTTTGCATTCATTTTATTTTCTCTGGGTGTAGTGCCTACTCATACAATAGAAAACACAGAGTACAGTATTTTATATATATGGTTACGTGTGCCTCATAATTAGCCAAAAAAACTTCCGTCAACAACATTTATACAGGATACTGGATACCTATGGACACAATACAGATGGTCTCATTTACGCTAACCACCACAAATAACGTTAGTTCGTGGGCAGAGGCTATATCAACTGAGCTACCCGACCACGACTAAAAACCAGTCCGCGTGGCATTACTTCCACCAGTACCTAATATCCTACGTAGCAAACTTCACAGAAATTCTCTTGCGTAACTAGCATTCGTGGAAGAAAGGAGGTGTGGGTGGTAAGAGATGAGGTACTGGCGGAAGTAAAACTGTGAGGACGAGCTATGCTCGGAAAGCTCAGATGGTAGAGCTACATAACGTGTCACAATGTACCTTTCTCGTAAAAATGACTTTCTTAAACTTCTCAGCAGATTAAAACCTTGGGCCAGACCAGGACCCGAACACTGGACTTTTGCTTTGTGCGGGCAACTGAGCTCCCCAAGTACAACTCCCAGCCTCATTTCCGCCAGTACTTCTTCTCCTACCGCCCAGACTTCACAGAGGTTCTCCTGCGCAATTTGCGGGAATGGCACTCCGGGAAGAAAGCAACTTTCGGAAGTAGAAGATAAAGTACCGGCGGAAGTATAGCTGTGGGGGATCTGAGCTGTGTCCCGTTACCTCAGTTGGCACAGCACGCGACCACGTTAGGAGGCAAAAGTTAGGGTTTAGAGTTTCGGTGCGACACACACTTTTAGTCTGAAAGGAAGTTTATGTGAAGAGTGCACTGTGATACGTTTCTTTAGGAGAGACAGTGAATTAGCGAAATAAAAATACGGCGCGCTCTTTAAAAAAGACGTACTGCTGTTTGTATCTTCGTAACGAACAAATTTACAAAAATGGCAAATATGCTGGTTATTTCCCTCTGGTAGCTAAACAACATTTGCTTGACCTTTTTTTTAATTTTCTCCTCAACAAAAAGTTATTTCTAGTGAGCAAGATAAATTGGACATTCTATATACTGGGTGATCAAAAAGTCAGTATAAATTTGAAAACTTAATAAACCACGAAATAATGTAGATAGAGAGGTGAAAATTGACACACATGCTTGGAATGACATGGGGTTTTATTAGAACAAAAAAAAAAAACACCCCATTTTCATAGACGCGTGAAAGATCTCTTGCGCGCGTCGTTTGGTGATGATCGTGTGCTCAGCCGCCACTTTCGTCATGCTTGGCCTCAGTCCGTGCGATTATCGGCTTTCGGGTTACCTGAAGTAGCAAGTGTATCGTGATCGACCGACATCTCTAGGGACGCTGAAAGACAACATCCGACGCCAATGCCTCACCATAACTCCGGACATGCTTTACAGTGCTGTTCACAACATTATTTCTCGACTACAGCTATTGTTGAGGAATGATGGTGGACATATTGAGCATTTGCTGTAAAGAACATCATCTTTGCTTTGTCTTACTTTGTTTTGCTAATTATTGCTATTCTGATCAAATGAAGCGCTATCTGTCAGACTTTTTTCAACTCTTGTTCTTTGTTTTGGTTCTAACAAAACCCCATGTCATTCCAAGCATATGTGTCAATCTGTACCTCTCTATGTACATTATTCCGTGATTTATTCAGTTTTCAAATTTATACTGACTTTTTGATCACCCGGTACGTAAATTAAGCGTCCTGCATTCTCTAACTGCAAAACGACATTCCACTTCGAGTGAGTCATGAATTCTTTTTCTTTGCAGATGACGCTACTAAATGGTGTCTAAAGAAAATGGCCTACAAATGGAAACAGAAAAACCTAAATTGAATTTATTTTGTCAGAGCAAGAAAGATTCATAAATGACCGCGCTCGTCCTTCTTTAAGCGATTCCTAAAACTTGCGTCACTGAGGAGCAAATTTGTCTCGTGAGCCAGCGGAAATTGGCCAATAAATGACACACTGAACAAAAATTGCTTGTTTGTGGCGACGGCGGTGCTTCTGCAGGAATAACAGCAATAACGGCGGCGAGAGAGGCTGCCAGGGCGGAGCACCGCCTTTTTTCTTCCCCTCTCCCTTCCTTCCTTCCTTTTTCTCTCTTTTGCGACGGACAAATTGCTGCGACTCGCGAGGAGGACCGCCAGCCACTTGTGGAGCAGCGGGTAGGACAGGACGCTCGCACAGCGAGGGCTCCGCGATTAGCTTGTCCCCCGTGCCACACGTCGCCGGCAAATAGCCCCACTAGGTACCGAACGTATCCTGACCAAGTCGCTTCTGAATGCTGTTATTAACACTGCTACTCTGAGTGGGGAGGAAATCCGCTTTTTATTTTAATACCGACTTCGTCAACACGGGTATGACGATCGCAGTACTGCTGACAGGTTAATGTAAAAATTTTCTTCACTGAAACTGGGTCCTCAGCTGCAACAAATTATTTCAATGAACTGTTACTGCCATCAACTGACATGTACTCTATTTGTGTTCTGTCGCACGATTTCCCATTTTAAAGTATCTGTACAAAAATTAAGCTGTGTCTCATGCTACATGCAGCGACAAGCATGGTATAATGTGCCATCACTGAATTTTATACAGATATTTCAAAAATTGTCTGAGACAGACATTATAAAAAGAAAGTAAAAATAACAGCTCCATGTGGTATCAAATCACAGTCACAAAGTACTATTAAATACACTACTGGCCATTAAAATTGCTACACGACGAAGATGACATGCTACAGACGCGAAATTTAACCGACAGCAAGAACGCGGTGAACGCACATTGGAAGTGTGTATTCGTCATCGCCATACTGGCGAATCACCCGGCATGATGGTATGGGTGCCATTGGTTACACCTCTCGGTCATCTCTAGTTCGCATTGACGACACTTTGAACAGTGGACGTTACATTTCAGATGTGTTACGACCCGTGGCTCTACCCTTCATTCAATCCCTGCGAAACCCTACATTACAGCGGGATAGTTCACGACCGCATGTTGCAGGTCCTGTACGGGCCTTTCTGGATACAGAAAATGTTCGACTGCTGCCCTGGCCAGCACATTCTCCAGATCTCTCACCAATTGAAAACGTCTGGTCAATGGTGGCCGAGCAGCTGGCTCGTCACAAGACGCCAGTCACTACTCTTGATGAACTGTGGTATCGTGTTGAAGCTGCGTGGGCAGCTGTACCTGTGCACGCCATCCAAGCTCTGTATGACTCAATGCCCAGGCGTATCAAGACCGTTATTAAGGCCAGAGGTGGTTGTTCTGGGTACTGATTGTGAAAATGTAATCACATGGCAGTTCTAGTACAATATATTTGTCCAATGAATACCCATTTATCGTCTGCATTTCTTCTTGGTGTAGCAATTTTAATGGCCAGTAGTATACATATGACTGGTTGCAATGCCTAATGCATCAGTAGCAGATATAAACCCTGTGCATTGTGGGATCGATGTAGTAAGGATTTTGAACTAACTGCACCAGTGTCCACCAATATGATGTGAGGTGATGGCATAAGAGTGGCTGTACCGCACTTGAGCTATTTTCCACCAGGAAGAAGTCTTTCTCCTACAAAATAGATAAATAAAGAATGTGCAAAGTAAACTGAACAATATATGATTATATCAACTAACTCTGATTTGAATTTTGCGCCATGAGCTCCTTTCTCTCTAACCATTTAGCACAGATTGAGTCTTTCTACCACCAATTTCAAGACGGGGTGGGGAGGGAGAAAGTCGAGGGAATGGACAGAAGGCTGGGGGTTTCCCAGGAGAGGATGGGGGTAGTTAATTGGTCAATTTAATAAATTAGTCAAATAATCTGAAATCAAAAGTGCGCTTGTATCAGAGAGGTGAAGGAGTGGAAGGGTGGGTATTTCCCAGAGGGGATGGGGGAGGGGAAGAGGTGAGGGTTTCTGAGGATGGGTTATCTGCAAAGGTCATAATTCAATGCCAAGGTGTCATAAAGCAATTACCACAACAATAGATTAATGGGAATGGCAGGGAGGATAATTTACCCGTTAATGTATGCAGTCCACACAAACAAAATGGCTCAGGATCGGTTTCATCTGACTACTATGAGCCAGTAGTCGATATAAAATGTTTGCCTATGAACAGGATTTCAGTATGACTCGCTGCTTATGGTACTACAGTTCACACTGAGTACTATTCACATCCAAGCGTTTTATAACAGATGCTGCATAGAGCATTGAAATTGGAAATCATCCTCTTCCACATGTCTGCAAACACAGGGTTTTTCTATTGGGGAGTGCAGCTGAGTGATTGGCCTCAGAGAATGGAGAGCTACGATATCGTCGAACGTGAGCATCGTAAATTCGCTCTTTGGTGATTTTTCGTAGGCCATACGTGTACGATGGAGATGCAAAGTGACTTTGCGCGAATTTTGATATTCCCGTATCCTAATCTGTTCCAGATCCCCAACACCGTTTTGAGATGGGTTGAAACCTTCAACACAACTGGCTCTGTAATGGAGCAGAAGCTACCTGGCGCTTTCAGTACAGCCCATAATATGCCGAGCGAGTTACGGGACTCGGCAATACATAGCCATAAATGGCTGGTTTGCTAGGATCCTGCGAGCGCTACATTAGATACACCAAACCATCTTCTTCCCAGTACTTCGCAGTGGCAGTTGGACAACGAGGAGAGCATACTCCCAACAAAATGGTGCAGCTGTATACATAGTTCTTAATTCAGTGGTTCATTTACGGAATCGGTTTCCAGGACACAGTATCTCCTGACATGGCAACTTTCACTGGCCTCCTCGCTTCCCATATGTAAGCTTAGTTGGCTATTTTGTGGTGATTTAGAGGAAGAGAGCGTTCGTATTCCACACCAGATATCAATTGCTACTACTCCTTCTCAAGACCAGTTAAAATCAGCCATAAACGTAAACATCCAACATCTGAACGACGTGATCTTCAAAACATGAATTGCCGGCCGCGGTGGCCGTGCGGTTCTAGGCGCTGCAGTCCGGAGCCGCGGGACTGCTACGGTCGCAGGTTCGAATCCTGCCTCGGGCATGGATGTGTGTGATGTCCTTAGGTTAGTTAGGTTTAAGTAGTTCTAAGTTCTAGGGGACTGATGACCTCAGATGTTAAGTCCCGTAGTGCTCAGAGCCATTTAAACCATTTTTTTTAAAACATGAATTAAACAATGCAATTACCTACATAAACAATGAATTGTCACAAATAAAAATATTCTTTAAGCAAAACTGCTAAGTACATCTTATTTGAAAGACATGCTTTTCCGTTGAAGGAGCCTCTGTATGCACTTTTAGTATCTATGTTTGGGCTAAGATCAGGAACTACTGTAGGGATTTTGGTGCAATTGTTAGTAATAGACCACTGATTCATGAGGAAGGTTTGTGTGTATAATTTATAAATACTTCGTGCAAATTGGATGAACTATGAAGAATTAAATTCCACAGCACTGTGAAAAAGATGTAATTGTCATCTACCGCCGAATGACAGATATTGTTTTAAGGACGATCACAAGCCAAGACTGCTGAAAAAGCATTCTACTGGGTGGCCTGTCTTCTGTCTTCATTGGATCTTAAGCTTTAAAGTTGGATTAAACACTGGTGGACAATGCGCAGTAAACATCTTAAAGCACGAGATCCGTATTGTTCATCAGTAATCAATTTAATGTTAAATCAAAGGATCCGATATAAAAACATAGTTCTGTCGAAACCAGTCATCCAATAAAATGTTTTTTACCGGTCACAGTTTGTGAAATTTCCTTCAGTTATCACACACTGGAGATCGCTCCCCAGACTTGCAATGTCAGCAACATGTGCTCTGAATGATCCGACAGGCGTAAGGGTGGTTGATTACAGCCCTAGGTTCCACTACCAGATGATAGACGCGAGCTACAACCTACTCCGTAAACGGCCTGCCATACCGGACGTGGTAGATAGTAAGGTGATAAGATATTTTGGTACCGAATTAGTATTTAGGGAGTGCGAAGGGAAATGCGGGAAATGAGCATCCAGAAAACTGAGCTCATCTTGGAGTGGCTCTATAGTCGCACTGCCAGATCTTTGTTCTCTGAATGTTAATAATAACTCTGAGTAGTGGGATCCGCAACAGGTCGAATTAAAGAAAGGTATCGAAACAATTCAGAGGCGTGCTGCTAGATTTGTTACCGGTAGGTTCGAACAACACCCAAGCATTACGGAGATGATTCGGGAACTGAAAAGTGAATCACTGGAGGGAATGCGACGTCCTTTTCTAGGAACATTAGTGAAAAAATTTAGGGAACAGTCATTTGAAACTGACTGCAGAACGATTATGCTGCCGCCGACATACATTTCGCGTAAAGTCCGCGACGATGACATTATGGGGGTACTGAGGCATACACACAGTCGTTTTTCCCATTTCTGCGTATAACGGTAAGGGAAATGACTGCTAGTGGTACACTCACCACACGGTAGGTTGAGGCGTATGTGTGTAGATGTAGATTAAAACAATATTTGGAAGGAAAAAAAATCTGTAGAACCAAGTTTGAAATCTGGAAATCTGAAAACGAAAAGACAGTAAAAAAGCAGATATGTTATAAAAAAAGTCTGTGTAACTAAGAAAACGAAAAACGACCACAACTGTATCTACGTGTAAACTTTCTTACTTCTTTTTAAGCCCTCATCCATTCCTAGATGTTTCCAACATATTAATTAACACCCTGTATTACTAGGACTTCCATGGGTTGTCTTAACCCCCTGATTTAGTGTGTAGACAGCATGTTTCTCACTTTTCTTCAGCTCTAAACGGGCAAATACGCGATCGCAGGACAACTGACTGGCAATAGTTCATGGACCTGCGCTCTTATGGATGTCATTGCCCCTACAAAACACCTTTTTGTTGACAATTTTGTTCTATTCTTACTACCAATGATTTGCTTAGCGTGCAGTAAAATATTGGACTCAACTGCTGCAGTTGTTATGCTACTGAGAAAATAGCGGTGCGTCCCTGTCTTCTTCCTTCCCAGGAACTAAAGAGCGAGATTTATCATGATGTAGCAAAGAGGAGAACGTCCTCCAGAAAAATAACACGCACCAGAAATAAAATGTTTGTGCTTCGCTGAACAAACATACTGCCATCGCCCCTTTGTGCCGTAAATTTGCCAATCAAAGAATCGAAGTTTGGACTTCTGTGTTCCTTTGAAGCGTTCGCTTTGTTGTCAAAAAATGTGCCCGGCTGGTGTAGCAGTTGAGTGACGTTTGATATAATTCCATTTGGAAAACGACGGATTTACCAGAACAGATAAGGGCTAAAATCGCACGTCGACGGTATCTGGTATTCTTTCGCCCCTGTCGGTCAGCCGACGAACCACACGGTCTTTGTGTCTCTTTTGGCTCTTTCTCTCTCTGGCGAGGACTCTCGAGCAGGGTGTGGGAACAATAACACTCGAGCAGCTCGCGCCGCAAAGGCGGAGAGCAAACAATCAGGCAGCCACTCAGCGGCAGACGGACGGAAAAACTAACAGAGCGACCGCAGACCGCAGGCCGGCGTCAGTCTGCCCTGGCGTGGCCGGCGCGCCTCGCCGCCACCAGCAGCAGCGTGGGAGGACGCTGAGCCGGGCACACAGTGTTGTTGCAGGTGCCCCGTCACGTGACTCACCCTGCCCAGGGCTCGTCTTCGCGAATCTTTACCGACGGGACGGGACACGTTGACGGAAGGGCTGCTTCCTGCGTCGTTGCGATATCCGCATTTCAAGCTACCAGTCCTCTTCTTTAGACTTTGGCCGCATTTACCGCGTTCATCATAAGCATAAGCCTGATATATACATGATGTATCCTCCCACTGGGAGCTCATTGGATTTCGTTTCACGTGAAGCAGAAGCCACGCTGTCTCAGGTACGGTCGACTACGATAGTAAGGATGCGTTTTGTGTTGTGCGCTACACATACGTAGGCACAGTGATAACATGAGACAACGGCTTTCTGGTGCATTTCAAATGGTTCAAATGGCTCTGAGCACTATGGGACTTAAGTTCTAAGGTCATCAGTCCCCTAGAACGTAGAACTAGCTAAACCTAACTAACCTAAGGACATCACACACATCCATGCCAGAGGAAGGATTCGAACCTGCGACCGTAGCGGTCGCGCGGTTCCACACTGAAGCGCCTAGAACCGCACGGCCACACTGGTTTTCTCGACAAATCCATTTCTTGGCCCCAGGTCAGTTCTGCCGGGTTCAGATTGCACAGATGCTGTGGCAACTGCAAAAAATGCAGTATTTGTACGGTGCGGTAAATGGCGTAAAAATTATCATTTTCCATGTTTCAACGACGCTTATCAAATGGCTCTGAGCACTATGGGACTTAACATCTATGGTCATCAGTCCCCTAGAACTTAGAACTACTTAAACCTAACTAACCTAAGGACATCACACAACACCCAGCCATCACGAGGCAGAGAAAATCCCTGACCCCGCCGGGAATCGAGCCCGGGAACCCGGGCGTGGGAAGCGAGAACGCTACCGCACGACCACGAGATGCGGGCGACGCTTTTCACTCGCTCGTGTGAGGTCAGTCCTGTAGTATAATACAATGGACACAACCCAGATAAACAGTATTTCATTTCTCACTTTCGCAAAAAAAATTTTATTTGTAATGTTTTCTTCAGCCAAACACTCTTTTACGATCTTTTATAAACTATCGGTAGTTAATAATTTATATTTGTAGTGAAAACTAAAATTTTGCATGCAATATGCAATTATAAATAAGAAAACATTAATCTGTCAGAAAAACATGATTATGTGTGTGTTAATTAGCATGTATTTGATGATTTCTTTGTTTATGTACGTATACGCATTGGAGAAGAAAAAGATATTGAAAAATATCACCACAGCGTTCTTAGAATAAGCCACGCACCCCACTTAAATAAAGGCCTTAGATTTAGTAAATGAAGCTCCTGGGAATTTTTCATAACCTGGTTTGTCTATAAACTTGTGAAAAACATTAAAAACAATTTGTTTCTCACCTCTGTTTAACGGTGTTCCACACGGATTTCAGTACGGAACAGGAAGCGTTGTCAGCCATTTTCACAGTACGCATGAACAGCACGACAATCAGAGCAGAAGGAGCGGTTGTATGGATCGCGACTGTTCATTGCTCTTTGAAATAAGAAACGCATATGTGAAGTGATTAAGAAAAACGTTGATGGCTGTTAATGCATTATAATGTCTCCAAGTTTCATTTAAAGTAACAAAGTAATAAGATATCTGACACAAGTAGGTCCTACTTCCAGCAGCGTAACAACCCCAGTGTACATGTACTTCGACTGCTGACCAATCACCGCGTTTGTGTACAATGGTTTTATTCTCAATACGTCGAAACTTCCTGGTAGATTAAAACTGCGTATCGGAGCAAGTCCCGAACTCGGACCCTCGCCTTTCGCGGCCAATGCACTTATGGACTGAGCTGTCCATCAACGATACAAGTGCCGCCCTCACAACTTGATTTCTGTAGTATCTTCCTTCTAACTTCCAAACTTCGTAACATAGGGGATAGTTTCCAGAACGTATGCCTTACTCTGTAACGGAGTCTGCGCTGCATTGTCAGAATTGAAACTGCGAGGACAGGTTATGGAACGTGCCTGGATAGGTCAGCTGGTAAGAGAATTGCTCGTAAAAGACAAGATGCTGGGTATGAGTCTCTGCCCGTCACACTGTTTTGGTCATCTGGTAAGTTTCAACCCAGCGCACGCTTTTTGCATAGTGAAAGATTCATTCTGGGAATTTAATGCAGTCACTCATAACTTTTCTCCACTTTCTCTCGTCTTTCATTTAAATGCGAGTATCATTTTCATCTTTCGAATAGTTTCTTGTTTTTTCTTTCTGTTCAGCTGGAAACCCTTTTGAAATTTGATATCAAATTCGTTGACATACTTTTGCATAATGCCTCTTGTTTCTACAGAATTCCTTCAATTTCATTCTTTTTTCGGGATACACTGGCTGCAATTTTTGTCTGTTGCAAACTAAGACTGAAGTTTGACGTGTCTATCATTGCTCATCTCCTATACTTTACATAAAAGCCTAGTTAGATTCTTTCTTGTACTGCCAAACCCTTTTCATTTTCTCGAATGTTCTCGAGGTCTTCAATCCCTCCTGATCTAAACTCTTTACTGTCACTTAACTCTTTTTAGAAAGACTTTCGTCACTTCTCTTCCAACCCATCCATTACTCCCAAAGCTACTCGAAACACATACTATTAAGTTAAACAGTTTTTTTTTGTGTGGTTAGCATTTTCGAATTTCTGATTTTCATATTGCTTGAAAGTATCTCGTTTGACTACGTGTATCTTTAGTCAGGTGGGAACAACTTCCGGTTTCACAACTATATCTCCATTCGTTTCAATTTCAGTCCATTCATTTATGTAACATATTATTCAAGTTTACCAATTTATCAATTTTCCATGTTATTTATCAACAATATAGCTTAGATTTTCTCACTCTGTGATATCATTCAAGACGATTGTTTGTTCCTTTTTTTGTGAAAACTGTTTTTTTTTTGTCAGAAACTCTAATCCAGGGAAGAAATCAGTAAGTGTTCTGTGGCATTACGAACGCAGGAGAGAGTTCCTGGCAGAAATCGGATTGTAAGAGCAAGTTATGAGCCTTATCTGGATAGCTTACTTGTTAAGAGCATTGCCTACCAAAAGTAAGAATCTGATTTGAGCCCCGTTCCAACATATAGCATTAATCACTTTAAATTTATAATTATAGTACTCTGCTTTATAGCGAAAGATCCACATAGCAAGTTCCCAGCTCTAGTGGTATTTCCTGTTATTCTAAATATCAAGCTTTACGCATAAGCAAGTCTATTTTGAAAAATTAATTTCAATATTTTGTATACTATTTTCAGTAACAGTTACCTATTAAAATGATACACTATTTTAAAAAGCATTTTCTGAAATCGCTCCATTTATTCACTTCACTGTTAAGATTACAGCTTGACACTCCCTGAATGCTTCGTAGGGCGACTTCAGATTCATACTTGGGCGAAGATAGTGGCTATCGTCAGTTCGGGGAGATTGCTTCAACAAGACCATGGTTGGTTTACTTACTCATCGTTGTCCTCATAAACTAGTTCTATATTTCTAATTCCCTAGGTGTTTCTCTGTTACTTTACTATCCAGAGAGCTAGTCTGACGATGCGCTGTTTTGTGTGTTGTGACCGTAACGGCAGCACTCTTGTTGGCCTCCCACCCGCTTCTTCTTGCATTGGTCTCAGATCCTTCTGTGGCAGCTCACCCATTAAACTCTTATTTTTCAGTGAGATTACGCGGTAATTTTCGATAACATTGGTCAATCGAAGCAAATTACTACCCTTCAGACGACCCCTGGTTAACCACTGGATTTTGCAATCATATTCATTGTAGTTCATATGAATATTCTGCCAATATCTCAGTTCACCGAAGGAAAGAAAATAATAATAATAAAAAGAAACAGAAGCTGAGGCGGCACAGTCTGTGAGACACTTGAGTCCTGTGAGGAAGAGTAAGACTGAAATTCCTATCCTGGCGTCCGGAGTTAGATGAATTAAATTAAAGCAATGTTTTATGCCCGTATATTCGTAAATTATGTTAACATGATTCTCATATCCCTTTCATTTTGTCCAAGTTCTAATATCAGCTGTTTTGATTTCCTCCATTATTATCTGCAAAACTTAGAAGTATCTTCGAGCAGTAGACTGAAACTACAATTATACATATGTATACCCCAAATATTGTCCAGAAGTCCAGGTATTTTATCTCGCTTCATATATTAAATTTCGCCCCTTCCAGGTACATTTTTATTTTGACACGTTTCAAATAATATTCCAGTTCGAAGTTTCGTTCCGAAGATCAACTGCCTGCCTCAGGAGTTTTCGTTGTTGTTTCTGTTCTGCCACTTACTCTTTAAGTAGGTAGAAACAGTTGGACCTATGAACTGAAGGGAAGATACGGTCAACAGCTCAGACCTGTGCGTAATGTACAACGACTAACGAGAATGCCTAAACGCACACAATTTGGTTATTAAACATGTAACGCTGATGTGTTCATTCTTGGCGGTCTTCACGATTCTTAGAATTTTTGACTAGTTTTAACTTTTTCTCGTTAAATTAATACAAGTTTAATCCAACAACCATGGATGTGTTGATTCCTGTTTTCCGTGGGTCGGTAGGTAAGTAGCAAATATGAAGCAAAAATCGCCACTGGGAATTTTGAAGGCAAGTGAATGTGATTCGCAGTGGAAAACGAAACAGTCAATGAATTTCGAAGTTTTTCCCCACACGCTTAGCTATGGTTCCGATCTAAGTTTGTGGAGTAACGTATCAACAAAAAAAAAAACTTATTTACAACGACAAATTTCAGCACCGTTCACTGTTAAAAAACAAGAACGAAAATTTTATCGGTAGTTCACTTTCCCCAACTGTCCTCCTACACCAGTGGTCATTTATGAATCAATGTGATTTAGACGGTAATATTGTAATTCAAGGAATCGTGATCTGTTCAGCAATTACTAGAGGCAGCTAAACTCGTCGCTGGGTAACGAAATAAGATAAGCCAAAGATTTCAGTCGAGGAATCCATGAGGGAGAGAGTAAACGTCAATAACAGATATGATTTCTTACGGCTTCCTGGTAACCAAAACCTGCTAGCAGTAATTTTGTTATACAAACAATAATGATAATTCACTGAAATTTCCTGGCAAACCTGAGGCACTCGTATAACATCTACATAAGATTTCGTGCTTCATTTAATGAAATTTATTCAGAGGTTATAATTTATTTGCAGTTATTATTGACAGTGAGAGTTAATTTTCAAATTGCTATGTTGTGTTTTTAGACGTTTTACTTGTAATACTGGAAGTTAAGAAATATATAAATGGTAAACTAGTTCAAATTCTTTGTCAGTGAATACTGTTGAACTACCACTGCCGGCCCGGGTGGCCGAGCGGTTCTAGGCGCCATAGTCTGGAACCGCGTGACCGCTACGGTCGCAGGTTCGAATCCTGCCTCGGGCATGGATGTGTGTGATGTCCTTAGGTTACTTAGATTTAAGTAGTTCTAAGTTCTAGGGGACTGATGACCTCTGAAGTTAAGTCCCATAGTGCTCAGAGCCATTTGAACCTTTTTTTTTTTTTTAACTACCACTGTAGATGGTCCACCTAAGTTGAAACGTTGAGGACAGTGATAGAAATTGAACTTCTATTACGTGCGTTAAAGGTCTCTGATTAATATTTCACAGCATTTCACGTATTTCTCACATTTCACTGCAGGATGAAAGATTAATTACAGAAAAAATCGTAGGCTGCGGCTAAATCGCTTCGCAGCAAGATCCTCCCTTTCAGGAGTTGCTGTCCAGCAATGTGCGCAAGAGAACTGAGAAGTTTCGAAAGTATGAGAGATGTATTGACAGAAAAGAGGCTGTGAGGGTGGGCCGTGAATAGCGGCCGAATTGCTTAGTCGGTAAGGCAGGGTTCGGTGTTGGGGTCACGGTGCGGCACCCAATTGTCGTCTGTCACCAATATTTAATGAATGAAATTCATTCTTACTGCTTCCATGGTTCTAACGTTTTGGGTATCTCTTGGCTGCCCATTAGCTTTCCCCACTAGATAGGCTGAAATAAATAGTCGCGAGATGATGTACTACATCATGGAGCTGGAACATTACGGATCATGTACATTAAATCACTAGAAGAATCTTCCTTATTGACTCAGAGCTTTAAGAGTGTAAACGTGACGCAACGGGGAGTTTCAACGTTTAAAGCTGAATAACCCTGTGGTACTGCGTAGAAAACACATGCAAGTAATCCCTAGACAAAGACATGGCAACATCTTAGATTGCGAGTTTCATAACAAATTATTAACTGGCATCTACGAAGCAGGCTTACGTTTCTGTATTTTCATCTTTGAAAATGTGAATAATGCTTTGCCCCGCATTTTAAACATTTGGCCGGTTTTTCGACAATTTCGTTCGGTAACTTAATTTCGCTCGGTAATTACCTGGCAGAGACCACAGTAACTCTTCAGAGCTCACAATACGGTCTTTAGTATAGATATCTTAATGAAAGGCATCATTACCACCACCTTGTGGGTTTTTTTTTCATGAAATTGTCAGCCTCTGGACTGCTTACCACAACGTTCCCTAACAGCACTTCCGTCTGTCTCCTGTTCGCTATTTGTCTTTCAATGTTTCAAAACAACTTTACGTTTCTTTTATATTTTTTTCTCACAGGTTGCGCGGAAGGCGTTATTAGCACGTAAAGAAACTACAACGGCCGCAAAACATTTAGTCACGGTTTTTAACGGTAATTGTTGCGCGCAGAGGTCAACGACTTCCTCCAAACAACTAGGAGCGGCAGATAAAACGTCGGTAAACATTAGTTCAGCTTGGCCGAGCGTATAAGTACCCAGGCGGCCGTAACATTAAAGCCACGAGGAGCGAGAAAAGCAGCAAATCCTTCCAAGAGAAACGGCCAGCGAGGTTACACATTTTTCCGTGGCGCTAAAACAAGCCCTGTCTGGAAACATGTATGAAGATATCAAGATTCTTTTACCAGCCGTATCAGTTTCACTTTAGAGCTTAATTAACTTGCCCGTATGTGGGTCTGAGACGGCCAGTTAACAGGTTTTAAAAAAATGGCCCGTGGGTAACAACTTGTTTTGTTCGTGATCAGCATTTGTTTCGTACTACTAGACTAGCATGTGATACGCTACTGAAAGGAAAGAGTTTCCGAATGGAATTTCTCGACGGTCACGATAGTGGCTGTGTGTTTCAACTGCCTGTCGATATTTATGAATAAAAGTACTCTGAAGTCCACTTACGAACGGACGAGGATTACCGTTCTTCTGCTGAATTGAAAAACTAAATGTAGCAAATGGTGTAATGGAAATTTGGACAACATTTATTTCTTTTTAGTCGTATAAAATAAATACTTAAATGCTGAAAAGAAAGGTAGAATTCTGCATCATTCTAGGCTTTACGAAGGGACAGTAAATAATTTACACATAGGCCTACTATAAATATGATGGTACCTCCAAAAATTGTGCTCTTCAAGATTTACAAGCATTATGGATGGTTTTTTGTTTTCATGTCTTACCACTCTATTCCTACTTTTTTCTTAGCTTCAAATTAAAAGTTTTTATCTGTTATAGTGTGTTTTTCAGTTGTGCGTGTGTCCTTCTTCTAACTGCTACGCAGTTACCACCAGCACACCAATTCCCCAAAATTCTTAGCGTTCAGAAGTATCACCTTAGCTAGTTTGTAACAATAATGTGAGTCTACACAGTTAAGTGTTCGTTATATGGATGTTTTATGTGGATGTTTCTTGTTGAATTTTCATTCGTTTATTATATTACTGAGTGACGTGACAACTCATGGCAGTTACAAAATCACGCTGTACGGAGCCGTTGCATTGCCTTGTAAATAATGAGTAAAAAGCAGTACTGTAATATCAGAGGCGAAACCGGTCATTACGAGTTACATTTGCTCACCTATCAGATTATTTAACAGATGGACACGCATGTAAACTCTGGTTACACGATAAAAATCCAAAGGCCGTAAAATCAAATAAATACATAGGAATTAGAATTATAAACAACTTAAATTGGAAGGAGCACATAGAAAATATTGTTAGAAAGCTTAACCAAAGACTGCGTTTCATTGGCAGGACACTTAGAAAAGTAACAGATCTACTAAAGAGAGTGCCTATACTATACTTGTCCGTCCTCTTTTAGAACAGTGCTGCACGGTAGGAGATCTGTGTGATCCTTTCCAGATAGGATTGATGGATTACATCCAGAAAGTTCAAAGAAGGGCAGTACGTTTTGTGTTATCGCGAAACAGGGGAGAGAGTGTCACTGAGATGATTCAGGATTTGGGGTGGCCATCATTAAACAAAGGCGTTTTCCGTTGTGATAGAATCTTCTCACGAAATTTCAGCCACTAGTTTTTCCTCAGAAAGCGAAAATGTTTTGTTGACGCCGACTTACATAGGCAGAAACGATCATTATAATAAAGTAACGGATATCAGAGCTCGCACGGAAAGGTATAGATGTTCGTTTTTTCCGCGTGCTGTACGAGATTGCAGTAATAGAGAACTATTGTGAAGGTGGTTCGATGAACCTTCTGTCGGGTACTTTTAAATGTGAATTGCAGAGCATCGATGTAGATGTAGATGGTTCATAGGGACTGTGACCTGTAAAGTGTAACACTATAACCTTTGAGACGAAAAATAAGTTCTATCGTAGATACTGCGTGCAGTTGTAAGATGTTATAACATTGCTAATTCTAAAGCAATACGAGAACAGAAGCGGCAGTTTCTTCAGGGCTTAGAGGTACACGTCTACTTAATCTTCAATAGAAATGAAAAGTTCGCGTCACTGGCCGGCACACAGTTGTGGCCAATTAATATAATTACAGAGGAGCACTGCCGACAATACAAGTATAGCTATCACACCCAACAGAGAACAATTAACTGGTGAAATTGTAAACGATGTTATTCAGAAAATCATTAAGTGGTTCTCTGCAAATGGGCTCTTATTAAACTTTGAGAAAACACAGTATATACAGTTCCACACAGTACATGGAATGACACGATTAATAAATATAGACTTCAATCAGAAATCGGTAGCTAAGGTAGAATATTCAAAATTTCTAGGTGTATGCACTGATGAGGGGTTGTAATGGAAAAAACACACTGAGGATCTGCTGAAACGTTTGAGTTCAGCTACTTACGCTATTAGGATCATTGCAAATTTTGGTGATATACATCTCAGTAAATTACCTTACCACGCCTATTTTCATTCTCTGCTTTCGTATGGCATCATATTCTGGGGTAACTCATCATTGAGTGAAAGAGTGTTCATTGCACAAAAGCGTGTAATCAGAATAATTGCTGGAGCTCATCCAAGATCATCCTGCAGACACTTATTTAAAGAGCTAGAGATCTTCACTGTAGCCTCACAATATATATATATATATATATATATATATATATATATATATATATATATATATTCACTTATGAAATTTGTTATTAACAATCCGAACGAATTCAAAAGTAACAGCAGTGTACATGGCTACAACACTAGCAGAAAGGATGATCTTCACTGCTCAAGGTCAAATCTAACTTTGGCTTAGAAAGGGGTAAATTATGCTGCCACAAAAGTCTTTGGTCACTTACCTAATAGCATCAAAAGTCTGACAGATAGCCATATAGCATTTAAAAGGAAATTAAAAGAATTTCTGGATGGCAACACCTTCTACTCATTAGATGAAAATTTGGATGTAGTAATTGGGTAATTTCCCCAACCCAAAAAAAGAAAAAAATTAAGTGTCATGTAATATTTTTTGTAATATATCTTGTATGGACACCTTTTATTAACCTGACACGTTCCACATCATTACGAAGTGTCGTATTCATGATCTGTGGAACAATCAGGTTGGCAAGCTAGAATCTCATGGTAATCAAGTGGAAAATCTGTTATATCTTAAATGGAAAGATGCTACCTCAGGGAATCTGTTGATGTGTGTTGCTAACAACACTTATCCTTACCCCCGGAGCGTTCAGTCTGTTGGTAATACTGGAGGACCTTACCATACCTGGTCTGGAGCTTTCTCTAAGACTCTAAGCCCTAAAAGAGACTTCATCCGAAAAATTTTTGTTCAAAAATTAAAGACTTATATTTTGGGAAATAGTTTTAATGATCTCATCTAGTGCTATAAGGCTCCTATTAGGTGGTATGCGCTATACGTACAGGACTACTAATTATTGCGCTGTTTGTGGGAACGGACGGCAGACGAGGCTGAGAGGTTGTGGCGTTGTCTGTCGCCAGTGTGCGGACGGACCGGAACGGCGGCGCGTGGTGTCCGAAGCGGCAGGTGACGTCGGAGCCGGTGGAGTGGCTGCAGGTGGAGCTGCGCGACGTGCACCTGGTGACCGCCGTCGAAACGCAGGGCCGCTTCGGCAACGGCCAGGGCCGCGAGTTCGCCGAGAACTTCCTGCTCGAGTACTGGCGGCCCGCGCTCAACAAGTGGGTGCGCTACCGGCCCAGCAGCGGCAAAGAGGTGAGTGCCTTCGCTGAAGCTGCTGCAGCTGCTGCCATCTACCGCCGCACAGGGGCGTAGCCCGGAGAGAGAGAGAGAGAGCACCCACCTTTCAGCTGGCTAGACTGGTCGAGGGGGGAAGGGAGGGGGGGGGGGGGGCTGAACTGAGAGATAGCGGCTTTGATCTGTGACCTGTTGCAGCGTGCGACATAAAGTTCTCGCAGAGACAACGATTTCATATTTATAAACTTACTTTTTGCGATGTAATTTATGATGTAAGATTGATCTGTACTGAAGTCGATACGATAGATTACGTTGAAAGGTAAAACTGTGTACTGGACCGAGACTCGAAATCGGGACCTTTGCCTTTCGCAGAAGAGTTTTCTACCATCTGAGCTACCCAAGTTTCATATCAGCGCACACTCCGCAGCAAAGTGAAAATTTCATCCTGCAAACGTCCCTCAGATTGTGGCTAAGGCATGTCTCCGCAGTATCCTTTCTTCCAGGCGTTTGTTCCGCAAGGTACGCACTAGAGCTTCTGTGAAGTTTGGAAGGTAGGAGACGAGGTACAGGCGGAATGAAAGCTGTTCGATGTGTCGCCATCTTATCAGGGCAAAAGAAGACGTTACACTCCACTTGTAAGGTGTCTTGAACTCAGCTTCTCGAAATGCACATCACACGTAGACACAAAGAGTCCGTTTCAGTGCTGACGGATTACGTGGGAAGATAAACATATGAAGGTTCCATGTTAGATGTAGGAACAATTCACGTTTTCTGTCGTAAACGTAATAATTTAAAAAAATATTCCAATTTAGAAAAAAAATCTTTGTTAGTGTTCGTCAATCAGCGACAGACAGCGACATATGTGTCCTTTCTAGCGCAACGTTTAAGAGATACTTGGTACCGACTGTCTCTTTGCTCTAGTGCTTATTGCCGATGGTTTTTGTTGCGGAGGACACGTGATTCATTGCCGGTGGACCATTTGGATTCTGAAAGGGCAGCGAGCTGTAGAATGGAGTCCATTAAACTCATGTGAGGCCAACGTAAAACTTCTTGAATTAACAGGAAGTAAGGTTGACACGTAAGTTCGTACGTGGCACTTGTACGAATACGATATTAATTTATTTAGGGGTAGATGACAACAAGCTTTTGCAGCACTCTCAAACAATCCAACATATGAAACAAACTGGGAGAAAACATAAAGAAAGGATGGAAGTCCCACAAGGATCATTCTAGTGTAAACTACTGTTCTACAACTCAGCTTTTATTGATAGTGGCAAAACAGCGTTCATGGATGTATTTCCTAAACTGTGTAAACAGAAAAACCATCGAAATCGAGCGTCAGTCTACATAAAAGGATGAAGATGGAGGCTCAGTTAACATAGGACGACATTCGTATTCACTGGGGGCGTGGGAATCTCATTCTTGATCTCGAAACCAATACTTTTTTGCCATTTAACTTAATTTATTTAAGGAAACTGCTGAACTGGTATTTCCATAAACGTTAGAAGAATGACATACTCCGCTCGTGTCGAAACTGAAATTGCCAACTTCATATTTTATTTATTTGATTGGATGCTAAGCTGGTGTCAGACAAGAATATCGAAGATTTCAGATTCAATCTTAGTCTGCTTTCTTTCTGTCACTTATCTCGTCTGCATAGCCTTGCGTGTAAAGGCGTTGCAACGACCCCGGATTGAATCTTCCCGGAGGATTAACGACGAGGTTCTGTGTACCGGCCAGCCTGCATGTGGTTTTAAGGCGGTTTCTCCCACTGTACAAAATGAGTAAAGGATGGTACCCAAGTCCCACCGAAGGTACACAATTCTCCTACGGTATTAATTTATATAAATCAAAGATACCAGTTATTTTGCCATATGGACAGCAAAGTAGCTGTCGACTGTAGAGATAAAGAGGATATACAGAGCTGATTGGCAGAAGTAAGGTTTTTCTGAAAAAAAAAGAAGTATATTAATATCCAAAAATATTTAAATTCTAGGATGTCTTTTGTGAAGGAGTTCTTCTGCAGTACTGCTTAAGACGGAAATGGAACATGAAGATAAACAGTACAATCAAGGGGAGAAGAAAAATTTATTAAATGTGGTGTCACAGAAGAGTGCTGAAGATTAGGTGAGTGATCAGATAACCAATGAATAGATACCGAATGGAATCTGGAAGAAAAGATATTACGGCACAACTTGACTAAAATACTAATCTTTTCGTATGTCACTAACAAATTCTACGGCTGAAGTCTTACAATATTCGCAGTTGCGAATACATTTCTCCTGTTGACTAAATTAGGGTACTGCTTATGGGTTACATGAGGCGTCAAAGAACCGTTAAATTAAGGACGGAGTGAAACGTTAGCGATAAAAGCTGTAGAGGAAGACCATGGATTAAGAACGGCAAAACAATTCCAAAAAAATGGTTCAAATGGCTCTGAGCACTATGGGACTTAACATCTTAGGTCATCAGTCCCCTAGAACTTAGAACTACTTAAACCTAACTAACCTAAGGACATCACACAACACCCAGCCATCACGAGGCAGAGAAAATCCCTGACCCCGCCGGGAATCGAACCCGGGGACCCGGGCGTGGGAAGCGAGAACGCTACCGCACGACCACGAGATGCGGGCAAACAATTCCATGTGGATGTCAAGTTCCGTCGTACTTCAGACTCCATCCTAAACTATAAGCCTCCGTAATAACTTTTTTTTCATGTTTAGTGCACAGCTGACATTAATGTCAATGATTTCAGCACAGCTCAGCTCCCTGACGATGTTCAAAAAACGAAACAGGTCATGACACAATAAATGTAATCATTTATTATAGTAACAGGAAGGCTAAATCATTTCTAAGGTTAGAAAAATGCAACTCTGTAAAAACACTGAAATTTTTAAGGCTATTTTTGCATTGAGGACAATTTCAGCCCAGTAAAACCTTTCCTTCGAAATAGTAGAAATATGACAGACGCAACTTACGAAACACGTTGTACCTACGTTTAACAACTACCTCCCAAAAGTCTCCCCATGTTGGACACCTCCACAAATAGGTTGAAAATAATTTCTACAAATCACTGACACATAAGTATCATTTTTACGTTGATGTTCTGCAAATCACCCTGAAATGCTTGGCAGACGTTATGTACCATTTTACCAATTCTTAGGTTTTTTTCATTTTATTCACGTATGGACACGTTAAGAACAATTTCTTAAATGCCTCTGTGCGTCCACTAATTAATCTTGTATTCCGGATCCCTGTCGGAGCAATACATTTGGAGTTTGTCATATAGTCCTAGTTTTGTAATTTAAAGCTGGTTCTAGTAAGTTTTTCACGGGATGGTTTGCGTTTAATAGTTCCATTCTTTCAGCAGCTTCGAAACACATCTCCCATGGGTCGAACAAACCTGTGACCTTCCGTGCCGTCCTCCTTCGTATCCGTTCAATATCCCTTGTTAGTCATATCTGGTAAAAGCTCCTCAATGTTTCAGGACGGTGTTTTCTATGCAGTTCCACTGTAGACTGATTCCATTTCCATAGTATTTTGCCAGTGAATCGCAGTCTGCCACCTAGTTTACCAGCAACTGAGCCTATGTGATCTTCCCGTTTCATATCCCTACAAAGTGTTACACACAGATATATGAATCAGTTGACCTATCACAACTGTGAGTCATTTATATTTTCATTTTGTGGCAGTTCTACATTTCTGAACATTTGAAGCAAGTTGCCAACATTTGTATCACTTTGAAATCTTAACAAGCTCTAACTGAATACTTATGCAGCTCCTTTTAGACCGTACTTCATTATAGATAATTGAATCGTCTGCAAAAAGTCTGACGTTGCCATTAGACTAATATCGTCAGCAGTGTCATTAACATGCGGTATGAATAGCTAGGATCCTAACACACTTTACTGCGGCAAACCTCAAGTTTCTTCTGCAGCTGTCGATGACTTTTCGTTCAAGATAAAATGTCCCACATACCAAAAAATCCTCAACCTAGTCGTAATTTTCGCTTGATACCCTATACGATCCTACATTTGATAATAAGTGCAGGTGAGGTACTGAGTCAAATGCTTTGTTGGATAAGGGGGACTACTGGATCTACCTGATTGCCTTGATACATTGCTTTCAGTGCTTCACTTGAGAAATGTGCGACCTGATCTGCACTTTTGGATTCCATCCTGCTTGGAATTGAGGAGGTCATTCGGTTCAAGATACCTCTAATGGATGTCAAAGGTGATGGATAGAAGGATCTACGTGATAGATTATAATTAAGAGATTAAGAGCGTGGCTGACTCCGTGGCATTAGACATAGAACCTGACAGGGATTCCATTGGGCCCTGGAGCTTTGTTCGGTTTTAATCATTTCAGCTGTTTCCTTACGCCTTTGAGAATAATACCTATTTCACCCATCTTTTCAGTGGTACGAGACTTAATCTGAGGCAATACTCCAGGGTTTTCCTTTTTAAAAGAACATTTTAAAAAGTGGTTAAGCATTTATCCTTTTTCTTGTTACCCTCATGTCAGTTTCATCCGTGAGTGGCCGGGCTCTATCTTTGGTGCCACTAACAGCACGGAAGCGAAAAAAAGACAAGAAGCAATTTTAAAGAGACACGAAAAATGTTGACAACTACTGCCGAATAAGATGTAAGCAATATAATTAGGAGATTACTTGCTCTAAACAAGCTCTGCATCTTTCTAGGCGGAGAAATGTGATAAACATATCGGTATCGTGGGTAGTTACTTCCTTGTATAAAGCATTCGGCTGCAATGAGTAGAGGAAGTGTCCAAATTCGGATCTTCATTTCGTTTTTGATTTTTAAAAAGTACAAAAAAGTACACAATTATATTTTAAAACATGTAATATTTACTTTATAATGTTATAACAATTTACATTTTACTCCAAGGAAATATCATTGAAAGTTATAATGAGAAAAATTACTTGCAAGAACCTTACACTTTGAGTTTGAATAAAAGTTGCCGAAATCGGATTCCTTCTAAAAATAAGCAAAATAGCAGTAAACAAAATTGGAAAATGATATTCAGTTAGAGAAAACATCATTTAGTTTCAAAGTTGGTGTAGTATAATATCTTCCAGAAAGTTATAGAACTTCTCTTTGGTTCCTTTGCTGAATGCAAGAACCCTGCTATAGAATATTCCTGCTGGCTTTCTTTCGAACAATTTAATTTTGTGACGTTTAAGGAAAAAGACTAACTTTTCACCAGGAATTTCATCTTTTAAAGGGCGTTCAATGTTACATGTCTCTGCCAGCTGCATGTTCATTTTTCACCAGTCGCAACGAGTAAGCCCAGGGAAGAAGCTTCCACAGCAAGACAACAGTAAAATTCATCAAAATCTTTATTCAGAATTGTAGGTCTGGTTGTTTTGTTCTTGCTGCTTCTTCTGGTGTAACGTACTTCATTTTGGAAGATAAAACTGTTTTCTAGCATTCTTCCAATAAATCTTTTCTTTCTGAAGTCCATCAACAGCTTTAGTGATTTAGGAAGGACTGCACTTTCTTTGATCAACATTCCTCATTATCCTCTGCGAATTTGCAATAGGATTTCAAGATAACAAGGGTTTGTACTAGTAGAAGCAAACATTAAACATGATTAGGTAACTGTTGTGTACATAGTTCCGCGTAGTAAGCGCGTACACAACTTTCGCAATAGAGCGTGCCCCGCTAAGCACAACAGCGCAGGCGCAGCGCTCGTCCGTCTCCGCACTACGAGATGGCGCTGTCTTAGAGACGGACAAAATTCTGGTTCCGCCGATCCGCCTATTAATATGTAACGCAGCCAATGAGATTGCTGCTAACGTAGAACCTTTCTTTTCGCGGATCACACTCACGCAGTGATACCTGAACGCTCGAGCTATTATAACGAGTGTACAGACCTTCGATTAGTCAGTCTGCATTAGTCTGTAGTCAAGTTTCAGTCTGCGCCTAATAAGATTACCATATTCCTGTACATAGCCATGAAGATAAATGAATAGACACTTTTGTCATGTATCAGAGGTATGTGAGAATAAGATTAACGTACCAAGACCAAAGGAACTTCAGATTGTCAATTGTAAATAGCATCCAGAGCCAAGTTAAGTTATTTTTATGCTTGTTATTATTTTAATAAATGTGTGTGAAAATTAATCAAGTTCTGTTTAAAGTTGGTCACCGTCAATCGGCTACTCTAAGCGTGCAAGTGGCATTTCTATCGTCTGACCTAACGGCAGAAGATAAACACGCCACAATATGACCACGAGACATATTGCTGACACTCGCCTACTTCGTTAGAGCGACAAGTCAGATAATCTGATGGTGTGTGTACCGAAGGTCTTACAGTACGCATACCACAGTAGGGCGTCATGTTGAAGAAACGGAAGGGATCCAGTTTATGCAGCTGCAACGAACATGCTGTTAACCTTAACCAAACATCCAAACAAAACGGTTTAACTACAAACCCTATAGTGGAGATGCTGAGTCGCAGACAGGCACGACAAAAACACTGTTAAGCAAGTAAGCTTTCAGTCAGAAGTTCTTCTTCCGAATTAGACGACGTACGACGTACAGACACCACATTAACGTAAAAAAATTTTCAAAAGTGTGTGAAATCTTATGGGACTTAACTGCTATGGTCATCAGTCCTTAAAGTTACACACTACTTAACCTAAATTATCCTAAGGACAAACAAACACACCCATGCCCGAGGGAGGACTCGAACCTCTGCCGGGACCAGCCGCACAGCATTAACTCAAACGCAACTCATACACGCATGACCATTGTCTCTGGCTGCCGAGACAATGGAAGTGCATGAGCTGCGTTTGCGTGAATGAGTGTGTTTGTGTGTGTGTGTGTATGTTATCTAATTCAGAAGAAGGCGTTTTGTCCAATTGATTGAAAGCTTCATTGGATTTTGAAGTCCGTCTGCTACTCAGTACCTCCAGTGTCACAATATTGTCATTATTGCATCCTGCATATTGCATTTCTCAGTTTAACGATGAATATTTATCTGAAACCTTAATATTCTAGAACGGGTAAATAAAGGATTACCTGATAATATGTAGAAGAAATAACGAGAAATGTAGCACAATGTAAAACCTTTCTCCACCATCAAAAAATACAGTGGCCAACAAATAAATAACAAGTGAAGGGGGTGATTGGTGCACTCTGCTACACGGCGTTAGACACCTGAAATAATACGCACAATGGGTTCCACTAGAGTTCAGGAGCTGCAGAGCCAAGAACCAAGTGTTCCTCTTTGTAGGGGGTGGGTAGTGGGGGAGGGGGCTGGGAGGGAACTTTCCTCTACTTATACGCTGAGCTGATACATACTGTTCATATTCCTGTTACCGTGTGTCTTATGCTCCACAGACTGCTGATGAAGAAACTGTCAGAAGACACTAACCACGTCCTTACTGTGTAATGATTCCGCAGGTGCTCCCAGGCAACACGAACACGTACACGGAGTCGCGGGTGGACCTGGAGCCGGCCGTGTTCGCCTCGCGCGTTCGCTTCCTGCCCTTCAGCCACTACCCCAGGACCGCCTGCATGCGCGTCGAACTCTACGGCTGCCGCTACACAGGTCAGTCTCGTAGCGATCAGCAGTCATAGCGTGAAGCTACCACTGCTTCACTTTCAGAGGGTTGTCTGTTGATTAGCAATGCCATCAAGGTGCTATCATTGGCCAGCTGACCTAGAAGGATGCTGCAGCACTTAGTACAAGGAAACGTCGGTCTCCTGAGAGGACCACACGGCAGTCGGATTTCTGATTTTTTTTTTTTAATTTATTGTACTGATATTGTGAGCTCTCCCAAAGCGGTTCGTTGTAACTCTAAGAAATTCTCGAGAAAATCGACTTCGAAGATTTCCGATCATGTTTAATATGTTAAAATAAGGTAGACGTCTTTCGACAAGCAATGTGGTTCTGTTGTGGAGTGGTCTCTCGCTGATTGGGAGATATGAGTGCGATTCCAACTGTAATCATATTTTAAAATAAAGGAGCTTGTTCCACGAGGACTTACGTGAAGTATAGAACTCATAAGACGCACAGGATTGGTAATCGCTAGAAACAGTCTCGTTTAGGTATTTTTTCCCGTTTTTCTCATTCAGTTCGATTAAGTAAGTGATTTAAATATAAAATTCATCAGTTATATGCTAATTAACACATCTAATAGTCATTTTACGAAAAATGTTCGCCTTCTTGTTTGTAATTATATATTGCTCACAAAAAACTAATTTTCATTTGAAAGAAAAAAAAATCGTTCAAATGGCTCTGAGCACTATCGGACTTAACATCTGTGGTTATCAGTCCCGTAGAACTTAGAACTACTTAAACCTAAATAACCTAAGGACATCACACACATCCATACCCGAGGCAGGATTCGAATCTGCGACCGTAGCAGTCGCGCGGTTCCGGACTGAGCGCCTAGAACCGCTAGACCACCGCGGCCGGGTTGAAAGAAAAATTCTTACTTACCCTCCCTGTATAGAAGACCATTAAACAAGATTGCATAGCTTTTTTGTGCTTCACGTAATTGCTCATAGATCATGCACCTTTGTTTCAAAATTCGATTCCACCAAGACTGAAAGACTCAAATCAGCGGGGATGCGCTCCACCACAGAGCCACATTGCTTGTCGAGAAACGTCTATCTTGCATTAGCCTATTAAACGATGCCGGAAAAATCGAATTCGATTTTATAGATAATTTTTTACAGTTGCGTCTGCGTTGTGAGAGATATATTTTAGTTCTGAACTGCACGTAAGATAAATACAAAAAAAAAAAACACATAAATCCGTCTTTCGTTTGGTCCTCTCATCGGTGCGAACAAACTTAGCGTGTAATACCTAAAGTGTGCGAAGGCCGTAGAAAATATAGCTGCAGTTAAAAGTGATATGGAGCTTTAATCGAAAGCCCCAGTCTTTTATTTACAGCCGTGTAGTGCTGTATCCATTTTTTCGTTTCCTGGTGATTCCTTCATGGTACTACAGATAATTTAGCGCAGTATTCTATGAAGTAGCAGCTGATGCGCAGTTAGGACTGCCAAGCCTTGGGCATCTTTAGTGAGCGTTTAGTGAAGAGTTTGTCTCCCGTGGATTATTACGAGTTTATTCCTTGTACTCATCACATTTGCGAGGGGTCAAAGACGGATTACAAGGGTGCCACCTAACGGGTGAGAAAGATCGACCTTAAAAACGCAGTTTTACGAGTTGTTATCTAGGTCGTTGTAGTTGCCGTTGTCGATGCAAGAAAGAACTTTCGGCTTCGGTCGACCTCTTTGGCAGCTGTCATCAGTCAGCATGTCAATGCCCCCCATTAACCCATATTGCCTGTAGACAGAGAGTGCATGGGGCACAGATTAGTTGTCAGCAGTGCAGAGGAACAACCTACTTCCGCTGAGACGACGATCATACTTCACAAGTGGGCCACAATGAATTACAACTGAACAGCGTTACACGTTTAAAGACGATACGACACGATAGTTCGCCTAACTGGGAGACTGTAAGATCTACATGTGACTGCTTCTGATTCCTTCTATTGTTCAGAACACAGAGAACTATGTTTCTCTTGACGGGACATCCACATCTATTGATATTCATCATCAACGATAAGATCCGCTACAGCTGCAAATCTTTTTTATTTCCTAAAAGGGCAGCACAACCCAGTTTCGTCCGCAGCTCATGGTCTAGTGGTGTGTGTTTCTGTCTCTGGATCACGGGGTCCCGAGTTCGATTTCCGGTCGAGTTGGGGATTTTCTCTGCCGTGGGACTGGGTGTTTTTTGTTGTCCTCCTCATTTCATCATCATCATCATCATCATCATTCGTTGCAGTGGCTATATTGGATTTGGTGAAAAAGTTGGACTGTGTAAAAATTAGGACTTTGTACGGGCGCTGATGACCGCGCATCTGAGAGCCCCACAAACCAAAAATCATCACAATCCAGTTTCGGGATCAATGTGTCACCTTCAGGTGCATGTAACATGTGAGTCCATACAATTCGAATGACAGAGATAAAAGTAGGTTAAAATAGTGCGTCCTGGTACAAGGCATAAAACATGAGACCCTTTCTATTCCTAGGCTTGCTGGAAAGGCTCTCGCAGAGCAGGACAGGAGTCCGGGCATAAGGTCGTGCCAAATATGGATCCGCATAAAGTTAGAAAGGCCCTCTTTCAAACACAGTGCTGCATTGACACCTACCACGCCGTGCCAAGCATTTGGATACGGCAGCACAACCTCTCCAGCCGGCATTTCAACTTTGGTGTGAGCTTGGCACAGACTTGATGAGTTGTATTCAGACCTATGTTTGAAAGACCACCTATGTTATTCCTCATTTGGCACGCCATTAAATCTGGACCCTTCTCCCTCTCTGCTAGAAACTATTGGGCTGCTTAGGAACTGAGACGGCCTCCTGTGTTACGCCACGTACCAGGGATGCACTATTTTAGCCTAATTTTATCTCTGTTATTCGACTTTTATGAAATCAAATTTGATATGCACCTAAAGAAGGCACCCAGGTCCCGAAACCAGGTTGTGCTTTCCTCTTAGGAAATAAAAAGTTTTGCAACTGTAGGATATCTTATCAGTGATGACTACTGTGGTAAAGGTAAGTGTATACGCCGCGCGGAGTGTCACTGACTACGCGGCCCCTCGCGCCGGAGGTTCGAGTCCTCCCTCGGGCGTGGTTGTGTGTGTTATTCTTAGTGTAAGTTAGTTTAAGTTAGTTTAAGTTGTGTGTAAGTCTAGGGACCGATGACCTCAGCAGTTTGGTCTCTTAGAAATTCACACACATTTGAACATTTTGAAAGGTAAATATCAGTATTTTACATCAATTGGTGTCTACAATTCTTTAGCTGTACGCCCACTTTTCTCTATGTGTTCCGTTAGTGTGTGTACCTGCATAGACGTAAGTTTGTGTTTCGAAGCATGGTCTTGATTGAATGATTAATTATTTGTCTTTTAAGTTCCAGTTTCAGCAACAGCAACACACATTTGCGAAGTATACACTAAAACACATTAAGTTCTATGAATGGTCTTACACCGGTCAAAAGAGCAATATTTCCATCGCGGCCCCCTTCAGGATCAATTTTTACGAAGCTCAAGAACTCTTGTTAGGCTTTTCATGGAAAATGAATATTTGAAATTTAGTAAGGAAGGAAATGAGTTAACTGATTTCTTTCGTGGTATTTACTAGCACAAGTGAATCACAGTTCCCATAATCACATCCTTAGATCTTCGGTTAGATGGTTGACAGAGTTATAGAAAACTTGGGTTCCAAGGTTATGGCTTTTTGTTCCCCGTCTTACGGATCAGTGGGATGTACTGTTTTTGTAATTACTAGCAATTACTTACTCGGCAAGAGTCACGCGATAGTGCAATATGCATTACAAAGCCTATATGAAATTCCGTACGGAATCAGTACTTGTTTCTTAATATCTTTGATTGCACTTTTTTTATTTAATTTCCAAGCATACAGGTAGGCCATCAGCAGCTATAATTACTGTTCTTGCTCAGATAAAGGTTATTAAATTTACTTTTTTCTTAATAAAATTCTATATGTATGCAGTAATGTATGCAGTAATTAACAATAATACTATTACATTTTATATGAACGTTTGTCGGAAATTAAGGTTGATAGTTTATTTTTTATGGTGCTGCTGCTCACTGCTCTATTGTCAATGATACAATTATGTAAAGTGATAGCGTGTGTGGAAGGAAGCACCTAAATGAAGTAGGATATGGTAGCGACAGACGTTTCGTGACAGGATTACAAGTATATTTATCAAGTCATAATCGGACATGATAATATGTAACTTGTGGCAGATGGGATACAGTTGCTACATTAGACGGTCACTGTAACGAGTCGAAATTAGCAAGCTTGCGCAGTTGTAACTGACTAAAAATATTTTTAAGTTGATTTTGTAGGTACTGTGCTGAGCAGATGGGTAAATATAGCACGGCACCGTAATGGGATTATAAAGTTAGAGGAAACGGGAGGAATGGTGTTATTGGTGGCAAAAGCTGAATGTGCGTGAGAAGGAAGAAGAGAGGGTAACTGGAATGGTCTTCAAGGATTTGTGAGTGAGAGAGAAAGTTAATACACAAAGTGAGGCAGAATTTCTAATGTTTAAGGATCTACAACGAATATTAATATTTTGAGAGAGCGGAGATCTAGGCTATATCAGAGTAGACGAGAATTAAAAAGATGAAAGGTTTTCGATGACTGAGAGTTGCAATAACACAATCGTTAGTAGTTATGTTTTATTTTGCGTCTGCTAGGTGAGAGTGCTTGCAGTAGAGGAATGACGTAAGGTGCTTTGGCGTCTTACTTAATTATGTACAGGGTTGAAAAAGTTTATCTACATCTACATGATTACTCTGCAATTCACATTTAACTGCTTGGCAGAGGGTTCATCGAACCACAATCATACTATCTCTCTACCATTCCACTCCCGAACAGCGCGCGGGAAAAACGAACACCTAAACCTTTCTGTTCGAGCTCTGATTTCTCTTATTTTATTTTGATGATCATTCCTATGTAGGTTGGGCTCAACAAAATATTTTCGCATTCGGAAGACAAAGTTGGTGACTGAAATTTCGTAAATAGATCTAGCAGCGACGAAAAACGTCTTTGCCTTAATGACTTCCATCCCAACTCGCGTATCATATCTGCCACACTCTCTCCCCTATTACGTGATAATACGAAACAAGCTGCCCTTTTTCGCACCCTTTCGATGTCCTCCGTCAATCTCACCTGGTTCTAGGCGCGCAGTCCGGAACCGCGCGACTGCTACGGTCGCAGGTTCGAATCCTGCCTCGGGCATGGATGTGTGTGATGTCCTTAGGTTAGTTAGGTTTAAGTAGTTCAAAGTTCTAGGGGACAATGACCACAGTAGTTAAGTCCCATAGTGCTCAGAGCCATTTTTTTCTCACCTGGTAGGGATCCCACACCGCGCAGCAATGTTCTAACAGAGGACGAACGAGTATAGTGTAAGCTGTCTCTTTAGTGGACTTGCCAATGAAACGCAACCTTAGGCTCGCCTTCCCCACAATATTATCTATGTGGTCTTTCCAACTGAAGTTGTTCGTAATTTTAACACCCAGGTACTTAGTTGAATTGACAGCCTTGAGAATTGTACTATTTATCGAGTAATCGTCTTCCAACGGATTTCTTTTGGAACTCATGTGGATCACCCCACAGTGCCAGGTTTTAGGAGCGTCTATCATAATATGAACTGGTTGCAGTGTAACATGAAAAATTGTCGGGATTTCTGTAATGTAGAGTAAAGGATTCGAGCGGAATCACTTATAGGTAACTGAAGTAATAGTTTGAGTAGATGTTAACACTTATGGCTAAAGTTAGTTACACATACTACTCGTACTCTTCAATGGAAGTTTTACTGCTGGATTCCACCTGCAGTGAACCCATTTGTTAGATTCTGACAAAGTGTTGCCAAGTTCGATGGCCTTTACATCAGGAATAGTAGTATCTAGTCTTTGTACAATAGTTGTAGCGTGAAAGAAGTCAGCACGGAGCGGTTATACCACCACTGTGCAGAGTGGTTGCCAGCGTCTTCCTGTTTATGGAAGCGTCCTCCTGCGCCCTCCATTGTACTTTGTAGGAATGCAGCTGCTCGCTTCCGCTGACCCTCACCTCACGCCAACTGCTTGACAGTTGAGCGTTTTCTCCTTTCGTTCCCCCATGGAAGACAAAACAGAACTTATTTCGGGCAACATATTAAATACTGTAAGCGTTCGCAGACAAAATACTGCAGACAGTTGTTTGGGCTAGACAGATATAACTGTCTCGTAAATAATAACTTGAAACCTCATTTTTATTCCTGTTATTAGCGGCACTCTTGGCCGTGACTGCTTGACACGTTACTGCTGTTTTGAAGGATATGTACGGTTCATGTGCTCAAGTGCTGCCCCGGCAGTTATTTTCACTCTGGCACCCCGTCTCATTGTTTACACGTAAATAATATGATCACTATTAAAAGAACGCCTGTTTCGAATTATTCATATTCCACGGTGTACTTTTAAGTTCCATGACTTTTTCCTAGCGTTTATTTCTGTAGACATCGACATCTGTCGGCAGGAACCCACGCTAGGGGATGAGGCGGTCTGGATGACTAATATGTGTCATATGCCTTAGGATACAGATGTTTGTCGTATTGGATCGAGTTACCAGGAGGGGGAGAAAAGACATGAAAAGGGACAGCCCGGTCTTGCCGGGGGCTTTAAAACGCTTCCACACCACCGGAATAGGACTGAAGCAAGAGTCTCAGTCAACGGATCTGAATAATACAGGCGTGTTTAGCTTTTCAGTAAGGTACAACTTACCCAGAAATTGTTCATAAAAACCAAGTGTAATTTATGAAAGAGTTCGACTTCAACTTGTCGAACACGACCTTAACTTCCTTATCTCCAACTTTTATTTACATTGCATATTATACTGTATGTGTAAACTCCGTTTACATTCCTCGTCTTTTTATTTTGACTGTATGGGTGAGATTACGTAAAATTCACCACTTGTCTTTAGCAGAAAAAGTTATTTGATTAGTAATTACTGAGAAGGAAGTTATAAACCACAGGTACAGATGCTGTAAGGAGATTTTACTAACTGCGTCACACAGTTAAGCGTGGACACACAATGCACAATTGACAACTTGCTTTAAATGTAAGACTCCATGAAAAAGCATTCTGTGGAAGATTCTTTGGCTTAACTAAGACGTAAAAGCAAGAAATTACTATGGATTACTGGTCTCCTACACTGAGAAATTCAGAAATTACTAAGCATCTGTGTGCTAGTGCACTTTGCATGTGTGACATATTGCTCGGTAGAGAGTGATGCAAGTGAATATGTTGTGTGTGTATGCATATGCATGTATTAAATCGAAACCAGCACGAGAGAGTCATGTATATGTTCTCTCAAAGCTCGCCTAACCGTCACAAAACGGTCGTTCTTCACCATTTAGTAGTATAAAAACTATTTGATGTTAAACGTGAATTTCTCCAACAACAGGCGATCAAACTGTAGGTGACATGCTATATGAGGCAAGACGGTATGTTAAGGAAATAAAAAAGTATCGTAGTCAAGCTTCAGCATGTAACTAATCAGAGCAATATGGTAAAATGACGGAATATGGTTCTTTTTTACTTCTAATTGAGAGTGATTTGAAAATGACGTGAAGTATAGATGTTACAAATGTGCTTGACAATGAGGCGTAGTCCAACTTAGCACGAAATTAGCTAATTGTACGATTAAATAAATATCTCTTTACAGCCTACTACGGCCCATATTTACGTCAATTAATCAGAGCAACGTCTAAAAGTGATGCAGTGTAACAGCAATCATTTGATATTTTCTGAATAAATGAAGTCTAATTACATACTTTAGGAATAACAGATAAATGCTTTGGATCAAGGCAGGCCCAAAATATCCGTATTGTGGAAACGCACCGACCTCTATCGTTTCAAACACTGGTGACGAGCATAGGTAAGTTGAAAGTTCGAAATGTTTTCGTACTATGTTCATATGCTGGAAAAATAATCTTCAACTTCTTTTTATTGACGCACAATCGATTTCGGGACTGTCAGCCTTATCCTCGGCCCCAAAGTCGATCGTGATACGATAAAAAGAAATTGAAGCTTTTTTCGTCAGTCATAAAAAATTTATTCCTCCTTTCAGCTCGTCATACGACTGATTTCCCGTGTTCCATCACTATAGAATAAATAAACTTATCAGACGCTCGGCAAGGAAAACAGATCGCAGGAAACTGCCCACTCTAGTCAAAAGGTCTAGTCGGCCGAAAGAGCATTAATGCATTCCATTTCAGAAATGAAATGCCTGCATTAAAAAAGATACTTCCAGTGGTAAGTAGTAAGAAAGTAGCGCCTACAAAAATAAACAGCCGCTACAAATAAATGAAAGATTAGGCTCCCAGTAGGAAAATATGCATATTAACGGTTCATTCTCCATATAAATTGTACTAATGGACTTTGCGGTTTTACTGTCTGCCACTGCTCTAGCGGGAAGTGCAACCGCGAGGATGCAATGTAAACGTACCTTTATATATTCCCAAAAATTTCTTCCAGAATGAGCAAGTAATCGCCTTTCCTCGTTGTTCCGTACACCGACTGACTGAACACCTCCAGAGAAACACTCACGCAAAAAGAGAGAGAACGACAAGGACCAGAAAGTATAGCCAACCTTTGACTTTGGCCTGTTACTCCAACCTAGATGATAGCGGCACAAACGGTACTGTTTATCGATGGGTAGTTGAATTTCGAAGCACCTGAATGGTGGACCTGCCGTGACGGTCTTTTCCACAGGCCTCCACGTTCACCTGTCGTCATGCCATGCGATTTCTTTGCTTTGGGGTTTATAAAAAATCATGTCTACGTTCCGCCACTAGCTAATCATTTGTTAGAGCTGAGACACAGAAATTAAGGGGCTACTGCTGTATTATTATGGATTTGTTAACCAAAATGTGGAAAGACGTGTTTTCACGAGCTGTGTTCAATAAATACCGGTAATGGAACACATTTCTCCTCGGCCAATTTCGGTCGATAAGCTTGCGGAATTTCTTGTGGGCCACTGTGGAACATTCCCGTCTCAACCCTTAGGCGTATAGTTTCATGACGTTCCGATAGTGGCGACTGTAAACGTAACTTTCAAAATGGCGTCTGTAACGGATTTGCGTTCCAAGCAGCGAGCTGTCATTATTCTTTTGCGAAAACCAGAGCATCGCAGACATTCATAGGCAATTTCAGAATGCCTACGGAGACCTGACACTGAACAAAAGCACGGTGAGTCGTTGGGCGAGGCACATGGTTCAAATGGGTCAAATGGCTCTGAGCACTATGGGACTCAACTGCTGAGGTCATTAGTCCCCTAGAACTTAGAAGTAGTTAAACCTAACGAACCTAAGGACATCACAAACATCCATGCCCGAGGCAGGATTCGAACCTGCGACCGCAGCGGTCTTGCGGTTCCAGACTGCAGCGCCTTTAACCGCACGGCCACTTCGGCCGGCCCGAGGCACATGTCATCATCAAGCAAACCTGTCCGATCTCCCGCTCACCGGGCGGCCGCACACTGTTGTGAATCCTGGACCGTGCGGACACTCTCATTCGCTGTGGTCGACGGATCACAGGCAAACATCTCGGTACTAAGCTGGCCTCGCACGTGTCTCTGCACCCGAGAGAAGTTCACAAAAGTTCATTGGTCTTTTCTTCTCCACCCAACTTAGATTCTGTATCTTGCAGCTTCCAGCTTTCTTCCGTCTGGCCCAATGTGGGATGAACTGCGCGAGAAGCTGTATGTGGACGCAGCAAGATGTTGGCTCCGACCAGTAGAGTGGTATGATGCGGGCATTCAGGCATGCCTGTAAGATGGCGTAAAGCCGTCGCACTGAACGGTGTTTGTGTCGAGAAATATAATTTTGTAGTCAAAAGAGTGGGAAAGAATATGGTGCATTGGAATCCTAAATAAAACCAACATGCTTACAGAAAAAAAGTGTTGCATTACTTACCGAACGCCACTCGTAGTTTGGATGTGTGCCGAATAACTGACGATGCGCTTATTGAACACTGGCAGTAAAAACTAGTTTAGTTGGTCTTGACGTATAAGAAGTTGTAAATTATTTGAATTAAGCTTTTATAATATGCCATTGACACTAGGACGTTCTTTTCTGGACACACTGATGTTATTGCTGTTGTGTATGGACTAAGTAAGCGTGAGTAAGTGTGAAAACCAGCGCGTGTTTTGGACACCGTTGCAGACGGCGTGCTGCGGTACTCGATGCCGCAGGGCGACAGCGAGGGCCCTGGAGGGCGCGAGCTGCTGGACGCGTGGTACGACGGTCGCTGGGAGGGCCAGGGAAGGCTGCACGGCGGCCTCGGGCTGCTCACCGACGGCAGCGTACGCGCAGACCTGGAGAGCCTCGCCACTGGTGAGTAGCGCACCTCAGTAGCAGTAGCAGTCCAGCCCGACCGAGCCAAGAGTGCGCTGGCGATGTAGGTGGGAAGCAGGCGGAGATATTCGTTCACTCGGGTGAAGCGTCTAGTGGGATACTTATGCGCACTGGCCAAAAAATTACCCACATGCATGGGATATCCCAGGATAAATGATCCAGATCAATTGGTCTCACCGAAGCAGGGCATCAGCTTTGACTCATGACGTAATGGCGTAATTGTGTGCGACGTAGAAAGTCTGAGGAAGAGAACACCATACAGACAAATTTTTATTTGAGTCTATACTATTATTTCTTAACGTTTTGGTGATAGACTGATCTACGGCGTAGATCGAAGTGTAAGTTAGGCTGAAATATAACATCTGGTTGTTAGCTGGCGTAGCCAACTATCGTAAATACGTAGTGTCGTCACACGAGATGTAGTGTTGGAACGACTTCTACTTTACGCTGAAAAGTAACAGTATGGTTGTGAGTAGGTGAAGCCGTACGAAGGCGTTAATTTGGAGTCATCCTATTACCGTATGAACCGCCATTAGCTTTGATAACGGCCTCAATTCAACGAGTAAGAGAACCCAAAAGTTTCTTCAGGTACGCTATATCCTGCTGAACCTACTGGTTGACGATTGGATCCCATAGAGCCACCAAACTTGTGGGACGCTGACTGGTACGTTTCACTAGCGCAACGAATAGTTCCAGGCATTTTATATGTGATTAAGACCGAGAGATTTGAATAGGACTTGACATCAGCTTACTTTCATTTATTCCACTTCTAACAAGAAATAAAAATGTAATGGTAAGTGAATCATCAATTAAATATTTTATTGTCCAGGCAATAGCATCCAGTCGACTTGTGATACGGCGTGTTAGTCAAGTTGTAAATTTATACGAGGGTTGCCCAGAAAGTAACGCACAGCATTTTTTTTCTCAGCCGAAAACAACGCTTCGAATGCGAAACGTTACGTACGTATTATTTGAAACCTCCTAAGTGAGCGCACCGAGCTTCCGTCACTTCCGACACATAGCGTAGCTGCAGGACAGTTTCAAAATGGCGCCTGTAGGTTATGTATATTACAATGTGCCGTCACAGAATTTTTCACTGCAGAGAAAAAAAAAAAAAAACTTTAGGGAATACAAACGCTTGTGCAAAGTCTATGGAACATCTGCTGTCGACACAAGTACAGTTAGTTGATGGTTACGGAGGGTGAAGTCTTAAGAAGGCAGTTCGGCGGAGTTCACGATTTTCAGCGGTCGGGGAGGCCATTCACGGCTGTCACAGCTGATACGTTGCAGCGAGCTGATGTCGTCATTCGCGAGGACTGACGCATCACGACTCGGCAGTAGGCGGTGCACCTGTCAATCAGCAAAGGAAGTTCACACAGTTAAGCACTAGCTCCGTCACCAGGACAAGAATAGGTACCGACAGGGCACACACATCCTTCTTTCGCGCTGGACAAAGGCCATAGAACGGAAAAATAGGGTTGGTAGCTGAAAACACCATTCTTTCGTGTGTGTAATTCTGATTATATTCAATAAGGAATTGTTGAAGGAAGAAAATGTGGTGCACTATTTTCTGGGCAATCCTGGTATATACAGCCGTGGGGAAACTGTCGTCTAGAAGATGTCGGGGGTAGGGCAACGACTTCTCTCCACAGCAGTGTCGTTCTTGGGTAGCTGAGTCAATGAGTAAATTTCCGCGAAAGGCAAAGGTCCCGGATTCGAGTCCCAGATCGGCACACAGTTTTAATCTGCCAGGAATTTTCATTCTGGCTCAAGTCACCTTAACCCGAATCAAGTCATTTACGAGAATCGCCCACAAAATTTTATGAATCACGGGCTGCCTGAATTAAGTCGCTCCACGCTGTCAGTGCACTCAACGCCCTGAAATGCGGCATAATTGACCTACACGGACTGCACAACGCTCCTCCTGTCAGATAATGTCCAACTGTAGTATTTATTGTCCCCTGGAAGAAGTGTAGCTTTATCTGCCGGTGCGAAGTACCCTGCTAAAAATGACCACTGCACGCAGCTCTCTTCACTCGGAAAGTGGTTGACATGGATCTGCATCCACTGACAGCACTACATTACTATTTGGTTTGAAACCGACTGTCATTGCCAAGGCCTAACATTAGCACACAGGCCCTCTTGATTGGTATATTACGACGACCACTGCTCTTACGCTGTCTTACGTGCCTGATTGTGTATCGCCATGCCTTGTAAACATCTGTCACAAACCGCGCTGGTGTAGCAGCTTCATTCTCGGTGTGACCATGGACATGTACAAACACAATATAACCTACCAGTCATTCTGTTACGTCTCCACTGAGCATATTGCATACAAGCGATTGGCACATACACAATTCATTGCCAAGACTTAAGGTGGGCAGAGAAGGATCATCTGTCCATCTGGTACCAGTGCTGTACCATGTACTCGTACAGCACTGGAAAGGAATCAGTGGCTAATATTCTCGCCGATCAGCTTATTACCCCTTTCAAAAATCAGTGTTAATCTCCATTCTGATGGGTAATGCATGGGAAGGAAGGGAAACGTCCTCAGCGTACTACGTCACATTTACTTCCCAAGGCACTGCAGCCCTTGGTCGGGCCGCAATTACGAATACACCAAAACCGAAAATTATAAACGTCTGGTGTCGGCGGAGCACCCTGTGTTTCTATGCGCCTGTTTTCATTGTAATTATGTCAACAGATTAGGCAAAATTCCTTTCTTTGGGGTGGGGGTGGGTGGGGGGGAATACATGGAAACTAAAATATATTTTTAACATGGGAAAACGATTTATTGCCTGGTACAAACCAAAAAATGGTGATCTGAGTGTTAAAACCCTGTAAATATGAGCATTTTACACTAGATGAAGGTGGAAGTGTACACATACGTTAAACGTACTGGACGACACGACAAACTAATGACTCAACAAAAATGGCATTAGTCGGTTAAAATAGTAAACGTTTATCCTGTATTTCTTTTCATATAAACCTTGCCTTCTTCTGAATCTCTGTGCAATTTATGTGGGCCATTATCAATACCTAAATATTGTAAATATTGAATCTTTCATTTTTTATTGCTTTCAGTCAATGAGTAGTGCACCATAAATTTTCAGGCATTTCATTCACTTCCTGTTGGACCGTGAAAATCTCATTGTCGCTTGTTAATTTACTGTAGTTATCAGACTTAAGAAGCTAGTTCAATAACAAGTGAGAACGCGTTCGCCGGGCTCATTGCTTCTGTGATCAAATCATAGCTCTAGGCCACGCAGATTCTGAGTTTCGGTACAATACAATGTTCTGTGAAAATTATTTACTATCTGCTGCTACGTTCAGACAACACGTACAGAGTCACAGACAGAGTATCAGACGGATGTAGGCCCTTCGGTCTCTTCCAGCCACTGCTCTGAATGTTTCCGGAAAGATGACACGAATGGTGTCAATGGTGAATTCCGAGCACTGAAATAAGAATTTTTGTTTTGCACCTTCTAAGTGTACTTTTGCTATGAATTGTTATTATGCGGTGTTGGTCGAAGCTCTAGAGCTTCAGTTTGATAGCAAACAGTTTGGTTTTGTTGCTGCTCCAGGTTACGGTTGGGTTGGGTGGCGGAATGAAACGCGCGCCGGCCAACCAGTCGAGATCATCTTCGAGTTCGACAAGGTGCGCGAATTCACAGGCGTGCACATCTTCACCGACAACGAGTTCACCAGGAGCGCGGAGGTAAGAACATCGCATGTAGACTTACAGCACTTCTGATGAGAGGATACTGGTAAAATTGTTCAGGCTGCCACGGCCAGCTGTTAAAAGTGTTGCCTACTGGGGCTCGATTCGGTATCCACGGGCAGTGGTCATTTAGAGGTTTCGCCATCGCAAATGGCTAGTGTTGCTGGACCCACCCTCCATTGCTAGCTGCGAAACGGGGCCCGCTGCCACAGCTTCTATCTGCTTGCCGCACTAATGCTGGAAGCCCTGATCGTTAGGTTTCTTGACCACAACACAGTCTGGATTCTCACGCTAGAACCAACAACAGTTGCACATAACAATGGGAGAAGTACGTTTTAGAGACAAGGTAAAAGCCCTGGATCCTCACTCAGTATCAATGACGGATGGATCATACATAATGCTAGCCACTCGTGCTGGCGAAACGTCAGAAAAATCACCAAACCATTGTCGGTCGAAGATCCAGAGACGAGTGCTAATAGGCAACATGTTAGATGATATGAGTGTCTAGCTCATCAGTGTATTCTTGTTCTTCAAATTCAATTTCGTCATAGTGTATTTAGTGCCATACGGAAACAACACTTCGATAGCTATGTAACAGTTCGATAAGCATGTTATTTTAACAACAGCGCACAGTCTGGGATAGAAACCAATCTATCATACCATATATGTCTCATGATAAAAATTTTGCTTGAAAGTAACTGATTCATGCGAGCATGTTACAAAAAGTTTCATTTAGAGTTTCAAGAGAAAATGTATTTACAAAAGACTCTACGTTCGACACTGTTGATGAGATACGAGTTTCTCAGTCAATGTAAAAAATTAGCATTATAACTATTTATCAACTAATATTGTGTAGTTTAATTATTTATTGTACTTAACATTGTAATTTTAACGTTAAAATACAACTTTGATGTACATCACTCTACGCAAGTGGAGTACATCTTTGCTTAAAACGTTTGGTTACCGAAGAACTAATGTGCCTTTCAGACAATAGTCGGTTGTTTCCTGAAGATGGCCCAATAAGCCGAAAGCTAAATTGAAACAAACAAAACTCAGTATAACAAAAACATTATACTTGTTATTAAACCTTAAAAATAAAGATACGAAGACTATTCGACTATTCACAAAATAACCGATTGGCCATTAAAAGCAAATGCCTGTAGCTTCACAGCACTTGTGTTGTTGGAGGAGGAGGCCGTCACGGTCACATTGCATCAATACGCTGTCTGTCGCGTTCGTCAGTGTGCAAGTAGTAAGTGAATGTGTGTACCACCAATTGCGAGATACGTTCTGCCATTTGTTTCCTGTAGAGAGAAGGAGTCAATACAACCGAAATTCATCGTCGATTGTGTCCTGTATATGGATTTGGGCTTATGAGTGATGTTATGAGGGCATGATGCAAGTGGCTGACGAAGACTTCCAGATGTGACTGACGTGCTTACGCAACAAGCTGACGCAGATAGGGCATGCGAGACGTCACTTGACGGTTTCCAAAAATTCTGAACACTTGCGTCAGGTGTTATTTAAGCAGAGGGGGGTTACGTTACCGAGGGTCTTTTGCGCCGTGAGTACCAAAATGTCTAATCTATGTTCACAAAACTGAAAAAATGGGTTCGACCTTGACATTTCTTGAGCGCTACCATGAAGAGAGCAAGAAATTTCTGAAAAGAATCGTGACTGGGGATGAGACATAAATGCAGTACATGAACTCTGAAACTAAGGAACCCTTTAAGCAGTGGATGCACCTTCATTTTCTCAATAAACCCAAAATATTGAAGCAGATGCTGTCAAACCGCATAATGATGGTTCCAGTTTCTTGGAATCCGATGGGATTTTGACAACAGATTGCATCAGAGTAGTGCTTGAGAATACTGTGACATAAATAGCTTTATTGATGGATTCGTACGAATATCCGATTGTCAATTCATAAACAAACGTCACGGGTTGATAACGAAAGGAATCGTTCTCCTCCATGACTACGCCTGAACAGAACGAAGGAAAAACTTGGGCTTTCTGGCTGGGAGATTTTCGACATCCTCTATAGTCCGAAATGACACCAAGCGACTATCATCTCTTCTCGAAGATGAAGGCCTGGCTGCATACTAAACACTTGACAACCTTCTATGAGGTCAAGGATGCAGCCAACAACTGCCTAACCACCAAGCGGCATCGTTTTTTGACGAAGGGGTAGAGAAGCTGATGTCACTGTACGGCAGATGTTGAAATTTTGATGGCGACTTTGTGGAGAAGTAATGTAAATTGCCAATACATTTTGCATATAAAATTTTTACCTATGCTTCCCTTTTTTAGTAGCGAATGGGAAGTCTATTTACCTTATGAACAACCTTCATAATTCAGGTTTGACCCTCATGTCATTTGATATCGCTGAAACAAATTTAATGAACTGATACAGTTATCACAATATATCAGGAGTTTTTTTTGTTTTTCTTCGTTCTGTTGTGCATCCTAATTTATTACAATGGCATCCAACTTTTTCTCCTGCAATGTTGTCTTCTATGTTTATAGATTTTACTCTCTGAATAAAATCTTCCTTCTCGATTATGCTGAGCATCACAGGTGACGCTAACGCTAATGATTAATAAAAACCACATCAAGTGTATTATTATGCATTTATTGTGTTACGACGGTTTTGTCCGTTGAACAGCTTCAGGTTGCGCAACTCGGCAATTTGGAGATGTGCAACGAACGAAACCGCTCACAACGCAATTAATGCCTAGTAATACACCTGAGACGATTTTTTATTAATCATTAAAAATCTTACTTGTCGTAACAGAGATGCTTAACTGAAGACCACATTGCTTCTTGAATTAGCATAACATATCTGCTACTTGATAACCATGAGCTGACGTCTGAATTACGTTTGAGTACTCGATGTCTCTAGGGATTATTATTTTTTTTGACAGATGTAGCACTTAATACTTACGACTGCAGTTGACGACCCCCTTAATACATCGCTGCTGGTTTTAGTCGAGTATGAACACATTCGCTCTGCGCTGTGTATTCCAACAGATTTTGTCTTAGTTTGGACACGTTGTCCTTACTCAGCGCTATGAAGACGCCGAAAACTTGGCTTTATTTTAGTGAAGTGCTTTACCAGTGGCTTCCATCAGATTAGGTGTGCAACTGTGCAAACAATTGTTACAGAGCGTCATAATCCAGCACACGCCACTACAAGAGCACGTCACGTGCCATCGAGCAGTCCTCGTCACAAGATACTCCAGGCGTGGTTACTGCACGCTCTGGGACGACCTGCTCCATTTCACAGAACGTGACGTGCTCTCACCATGATTCGCGAACGCAGCGCGCTCTAGTGGCAGTTCTCGGCTGCAACCGGCGCTTAATATAATGCCATTAATTTTTAGCAATTGTCGAAGAAGGTCGGAGAAAATTCTCGAAGATGATTCTAGAGTCATCAGTGTCTTGAATAGCACACTGCTGGTCCAGTGCACATAATTTTGTACAACTATCTGAGATACATACTAGTAGAAATTAGTTAATCAATTTCATTTCGGTTTTAAATTGCGAACATTTCCCCTCCAAGTACAGTGTCTAATGTCAGTCAGCGCACGCATGATCTCCATGGATGTACCGACTACAACTACGGTTCTAGGCGCTACAGTCTGGAACCGCGCGACCGTTACGGTCGCGGGTTCGAATCCTGTCTCAGGCATGGATGTGTGTGATGTCCGTACATTAGTAAGGTTTAAGTAGTTCTAAGTTCTAGGGGACTAATGACCTCAGAAGTTAAGTCCCATAGTGCTCAGAGCCATTTGAACTACTATCACTCTCAATAACGTTCTTTATTTAAAGGTTTCAACAACTAGATTCATTTCGTAATTTTGAACATTATTTTGTAATAAAGTAAAGTAATAAGAACGACGCAGAATGTTTTAGTACACAAAAGGTAAAAAGAATTATGAATATAGCTAGACGAGATCCTGTTGCATTTCTCTTAACACTTCACTATGCTTTCATCTATGCTATCTGGCTTACACCATGTAGAAGCTCTGTCAACAAATGTCATTATTGGATATTTAGTTTTCACAAACTGAAACGATATACCTTCATGGCACACCAATTATACTACTAAAAGCACCAAATACGGAAAGCCTTTAACAGCAGATATGTAGTTTCCTAACATTTTGTTATAACAACTCCTACCTAAAACGACGCTTTTTGAGGGATCCTCAGTGTGCTGATGCTTTGAAACAATTAATATTCATAGCACGTAGTCTAGTCTATAATAAAAAACAACACCAAATACAAAGTCTAACTCCATATAATATGGCGTCTCTTAAGTTCTAATTGTGACGTTATACCTTTCTTCTCCCCGAGATAAAAATCTGACGTGCAAAATTGTTCAATTTACTCCTCGCAATTTAGTTACCAGGTCTTCGTTCACTTACGATTCCACGCCCCTTGAGCCGGCGGCTTTAGGCCATGTAACTGCACATTGAAAATCCCTGGAACACAGGATGGTGACCAAGATAAAAAAAAAGTGTTTCAAATGGCTCTGAGCACTATGGGACTTAACTTCTGAGGTCATCGATCCCCCAGAACTTAGAACTACTTAAGCTTAACTAACCTGCCCGAGGTAGGATCCGAACCTGCATGCATAGCGGTCGCGGTGACCAAGAGCAAACAGTAAATACTACTTGCTCTCCTCCCTTTGGCCGTGAAACATATCCTGATTATAGAAATTCCTTTTACCCTTGCAATCCTAAACTGCCTATGGTTTGTCGCTATCCCTCGGCATTGGAAGCGTGTACCAGCAAGTTTTTGTATGGAATTTACGTTACTGGTGTACTTACACAAAAGGTTAGAAATTCCTTACGTATTTCAAAAAGTAGGAGCGTTCCTTTTAGTTGTAGCACATCCTCAATATCTGTGAGGCGCACGCCCAGTGTGATGCAGTAAGCAAGAGGTGCGCACTTCCTGTAGTTGTGAGGCGTGGTAACAAAGCCAGCATTGTTAGCAGTCCACCGGCGTGGGCCGTCGGGCCAGAGGCAAGGCAGCGGGGTTGTTAATGAGCAGCGTAGCTGATGAGGGGCCGCTCGCACAGGTGTTCGCCGAGGCGCGCCTGTTCTTCAGTGTGACCGGAAGGGAGTTCCCGGGGGAGCCCATCTCGTTCGTCTACGTGGCCGACCACATCTTCGAGACCCCGCGCAACGTCTCCATCAAGCTGCACCACCGCATCGGACGCTTCGTCAAGCTGCTGCTCTTCCACGCCAGCGAGTGGATCAGAATCAGCGAGGTCACCTTCGACTCAGGTGAGCATCTGCTCCGCAAACAGGTACATAGTATCGCACTGTGTTCAACCTGTTCATGCAGACCACAAAATTCTTATGTTTCTTTGTTTACCCAGAAAAGTATTTCGGTACATTTGTGCCACCTTCAGTGGGTTTTTGGTTTATTAACGTCTTAATTACGAATAGGGCCTTCTTTGACCAGTCGGACTCTACAAAGCCTAATCAACCAACAATTAAGATGTCCGTAAAATGCGGACTAACTGAGGGTCCAGATACGCTGAAACATCTTTGGGCATGGAAAGGATTACAATACGGATTCTGTGGTTTGCATAAATAAACAGAACCTTTTCCTATAACTTTTCCTGCAAATACGGCTGTCATGGAGTTTTAAAAAAGTAATGGCTCATTAGCTAAAGAAATAATTCATTACTCTATTTCCTTCACGTCTAATTTCTAAGAAGACCGTGGTTGTTTTGCAATCCAGTGGAGGACGGGGGAGGGGGGGGGGGGGGCGGAGGGAGCACATCAGTGAGTTTCTTTCTTTCCCTTTTAAAGACAAATCACTTTTTCCAAGTTCGTAAATTTATTTAAGATGTTATAAAAACTGATAGCAACTACTAAATTGATGACATTTGTCGTTACCACATTTTATTGTTCCTTGACATTACCGATTTGGAAAATTTGTTCATCATCAGACTCCTGCATTATATTTAAAGGTCGAACTGTTAATCACCTATTTAGTGAGTGATAAAACTCGAGATTACAGAAGAAAATGGAACGAACATCAACAAAGAATGAAGAGTGAGAGACTTCCCTTAAAGGCAAGAAATTATAAGTGCCATGGGAGAAGAGACAGAAGAAGTCCCCTACAGAGATGGGTACCGTAACAGGCAGTTCCTGCCTAATACCTGAATAGAAGATGAAGATGAAGTGAATGTCATGGTGCCCTGTACTGAAAATAAATCAGACTGAAACGTGAGGTAGCTTGGAAGTCAACTTGGAGATGAACAAAACTTTCGAAACCGATAACTGCAAGACACAGTAAAATAAGCGGAAGAAAAGTTTTGTTTTTTGTTGTCTCAGTTTATCAGGGAAGATAACACGTGTTAAACAACATGAATGAAACACCAAAATTTAACTGTAACTATGTTATCTATGACTATCATTGTTATTTCTTTTTTTGATGCAGGCAACCGATGCAAAATGTCACTGGCTACAGATGTTGAGGGATCGGAATAGAACTATCGTGCAGCACACAGGTGTAGTCAGAATACTGCTGCACCACTCCACTGCAGTACGAGAGATTGGTTCTGGTTTTAATCCCTTTTCAGTGCCCAAACAGACCTACGCTATCAGTCTTCGATGGCTCACTTGAAGACGATTGCCAGGTGCCGAGTCGATATATTGTGTGATGAATTAAACGACAACCGGCTGCAACCCAGAAATTTGTTTGAACATTAACTTCGCAGAGAAATAAATGTTAGAGTTCACGTCAGACCCCTGCCATGCCCCTTCGCTACTCAGTGGTAATTAAAGACACAAAATCATCAATGTTAATTGCCTGTCTCTCTTACAGATGTCGCCCACGGTAATTTTACCGACGACGACCTGGGCACGTCGCTTGTCCATCCCGTTCTTGCTGGCTCGACGGAGAAACCGAAAACCAAACCAAGTTCCAGTGAACTTCCTGGTAAGTACCTGGAATATCTTTTTCTCAGAAATATATGCTTAATGAAGTTCAATTCATATTAAGTTACGTAAGACAGTAGCTCTTTTTGAGGAGTGTATTAATTTTTGACTCTTCGGTATCCGAGAACAGGTTTCCCATGTTAGGCAGTTGTCTGTGAACTAAGATTCTGTCCATTTCTCCTAAATTCTCTTCGCTCTTTTCTATTACTGTTTTGAAACTTTCATTTCTATCTTTTTCCTGTATTTACATCATTCAGGTAAATTTAGACTGTCAATGATGTACATCACACAAGTGAAGGAAACCTCACTTCATAAATTTTACTATTGTGCAACTGTTTGTAACTGCATCACTGCACTCTGTTGCTTTAAGAACCTAGCTAATTAAGTGATTTTAGGGATGCTCATTATTATAACTATAGAGGAGACCACTTCTGTCTATTCTACACCAACGAAAATACGGCTATGAATCTATGCAAAAAATTAGTAGACATGTCTTGAAATCTAAGTCTCACTGAGAGATGAAATTCTTCTAGTTGCCAGAACCTCTACACTTTGTGAGAAATAAAACGATGATTCGTAAAATGAGAAAAAGAAATTGCTGCCATTTTACTCGTTAATATGGCACTCGAGATACAACTACATCAGGAAGTCTTTATTTTGATATCACTGATCACAATTAGGTCTAGGCTCTCAGATGCTATCATCAGTGATAGTGTATCGCAGGCGTTTAGCTAAAGAAAACTTGAGATATCATATATGATCCCCAATCTTTCTGCGGTATGTAAGCTGCACTGACAGCTGAATTCTCCTTCATGACACTGGAGTGCTTGCGATGCCTGTGTTCGTGATCTAACGCGACACACCATCTTGTATCGTTGTGCAGTATCTAAAAACATGTATGAAGCCCCAATCAGCCATTTCCTCTGCACTGAGACGTTCTTATAGTGGCTGCCTCATCTCATTTACGTACCAGTAAAATATTAGTAAATCAAATGAACTGATTGTATAGCATTTTTGGGCCTGTAGATCAACCTCTAGGGCTGTTCGGCTGCGTAGTGTAAGTACCTTTATTTGATTCCATTTCGGCAGCTTGTGCGTCGATGATGAGGACAACACAACACCCAGACCCTGAGAGGGTTATATAGCTGCCCGGTCGGCAGGGCATGGATGTGTGTGATGTCCTTAGGTCAGTTAGGTTTCAGTAGTTCTAAGTTCTAGGGGACTGATGACCACAGATGTTAAGTCCCATACTGCTCAGAGCCATTTATTTTTGCTATCAGTTTCGGCGTTGCACTACGTCATCTGCAAACTCCTGTGTAAAGACAACAATAATAGCAGTGTAAACTACATAACAAAACGCGTGGTGTAAAATTTAAGAAATCGAGTTATATACAGTAGTCTACTGAACACAATAGGTCTGAGTTGCTTATCGTCCACGTTCTACTTCGATAAAATGCTTCACTCTATATAAGTACCTTCAGGCAAGACTTTCTAACACTGAAATTTATACTCGATGGTAACAAATTCCTCTTTTTCAGAAACTCTTTTCTTGCTGTTGGTAGTCGGCAGTTTATTTCCTGTCTTCTTCACCCGGCCTCACTTATTTTGCTGCTCAAATAGCAAAACCCAACCTTCAGCATCACCTGATTCAGTTCACATTCATTCCGTTGCTCTTGCTTTACTTTTGTTGATGTTCATCGTATAACCCGTTACCAAGACGCTGTGTTTCATTTAACTGGTCTCTGAAGTATTTTGCCGTCTCTGACAGAATTACAATGTCATCCGCAAACTGCAAAGTTTTTATTTCTTCTCCCTTAATTTTAGCTCCTACTTCATTTTTTTTTCTTTTACTGTTTGCCAATGTAGAAATGAGCATCATTGAGGGAGAGGCTACAAGCATCACACCATTGTCCGTTATTGCTACCCTTTCACGCCCTTTGATTTAACTGCAGTCTCGTTTCTGTACGAGTAGTAGAGAAATTTTGGTACCTGTATTTTGCCTCATTTATTTCAAACACTGTCAAAAGCTTTCGCTAAATCTATAACGCTGTATCTGTGGGTTTGTCTTTCTTCAGTGTAAGATTAGTCGTACGTTCGGCATGGCCTCGTCTGTTCGTATAAGGTGTGCCCTATTAAAAAGGAGACCTTCGCTCTAGTGGCGTTGAATGTAATCCCAGTGGTCGAATGTTTTTACTGAGAGATGATGTCGTAGTATTTCCAGTTGCACAAGCTGAGTTAAGGACTTTGTAGCAATTTCTTCATTTCTGGAGAGTTTTTCCCGCAGTTTTTTGTATGATGGATTCCCCCTGATCAGCTCAAAGAGCAGTTGTCCAGTTTCTTCGCGCAGAAGGGTATCGTTGTTCCAAACTCATCGCAAGATCAAAGAGGTTTGCGGAGAGCAGTGAGTCTCACGTTGCACAATATTCCGTTGGTGGTAGCATTATGAGGCAGGATGTATGGCCAACAAGATCATAGACCTTCCTGAAAAATTTCTATGGGAGTTCTCGGAACATTCTCCTTAGAGCCCCGATATCTCCATGTGACTCGCTTACCTTCGGCCCCTTATAACAACCAGTGCATGGTCAGAGATTCATTTGTTACAAGGAAGTGCAGGATACCGTGGAAAACCGTATCCGCTCCGCGGAAACCATCCATTCCTTTCCTATGCGCTGGGATCAGTGGATTAATATCAATGGCAATTACGTGTAATTGTATTCTTCCACATGCAGTCACGTCAGTGTGACCGTCACCTTTGTTCGACATCAACATGCAACCTCCAGTCACAGATGGCAGGTGGGGACACTAGCAGTGTAGTGTATAGAAAATGTATCCTGGGGACGGGGAGAGGGGGAACGTGGAAAATAGTGCAGTCGTTATCATAATGCGGAAACGGAGTGATTTATCTGACGCCCAAAAGAGCATGATAACAGACTTTCGGGCCAGGTGTGGAAGCATACCCGAGACGGCTAAGTTCGCGAACTGTTAGCTTGCCGCCGTAGTTAAAGCATAACGTGCATGGCAAGAGGGCGTATCCAAAACCGGCGCCGAGGCTATTGCGGTGCACCACGTGGCATAGACGACGGGGATGCACGACGGCTATGATGGTATGTGCGGGCGAGTAGATGTGCAAGTGCTGAGCAAATGACCACCCACATGCGCCAAGGGGCTACCGACAATCCTGAGTGAGCGTTGCTGTGTATCTGCCTCCGCAGCAGGCGACAAGTTCGTGTACCCATGCTAACAGCCGGGCGGGGTGGCCGAGCGGTTCTAGGTGCTACAGTGTGGAACAACGCGGCCGCTACGGTCGCAGGTTTGAATCCTGACTCGGGTATGGATGTGTGTGATGTCCTTAGGTTACTTAGGCTTAAGTACTTCTAAGTTCTAGGAGACTGATGACCTCAGAAGTTAAGTCCATTAGTGCTCAGAGCCATTTTGAACCATGCTAACAGCTGTGATTCTTCAGTTTCTCCCGGCGTATTTGTTGCTCGAACAGTCCACGGGTATACTGCCGGTTCATAGTGTGCAACGGGCATAATATTTCGGCGATCAGACATGTGGCCACCGTCAGGTGCGCTGACGAACAGAGCTCCTGAGGGAGGGCGGCCGATTTAAATCCCCTCGCCCCGCGGGCGCTGCTCTCTTCGCCGTCCGCGCCCGCGCGCCGGCGGTCGCGAAGACGTGGGCGTCGGACTACGTCGTAGCGTCGATGTGCTTGCTACGTCCGCCCTGGTCGCCAGTTCGTAGTTCTTGCTGAGAGTCTTCTTAATTACATTTAATGCCGGATCCCAAGCCTTGCTGAGATTGTAGCCGCAATCTCGGTTGGTAAGATCTCTCCCTGGTGCCAGTTTCGATAGCCTCCCTTATAACGCTGTCCCAATATTTAGAGGTCTGAGCCAGGATCTTGGTACGCTCATAATCCATCTCGTGTTTCTCGGACAAACAGTGCTCTGCAACCGCCAACGTATTTGGATATTTCAGTAGAGTGTGCCTTTGATGTTCTCGGCAACGATCTTCGATGGTGCGACTGTTTGTCCGATATTAGTCTTCCCACACTCACAGGGAATTTGGTATATGCCGGCTTTCCTCAAACCGACGTTGTCTTTCACACTTCCCAGTAATTCCCGTGTTTTATTGGGCGGGCAAAGACCGTTTTAACTCGGTATTTCTTTAATATAGGGCGATTTTCCCCGATAGTGCGCCATTGTACGGAACAAAGGGAGTGGCTACCTCTTCTTCCGTGACTTCACCCGTCTCCACAGGTTGTGCTGTGGTGGTGGGGAGAACCCGTTTTTTCGGAACAACGTTTTGAGGTGTTCCAATTCCTGGGGCAGATTCTGTGCATCTGAGATGATGCGCACCCTGTGTACTAGTGTCTTTAGTACTCCATTCCTCTGAGAAGGGTGGTGGCAGTCTGTTCTCCCTCGGCACTCTGGTGTCTACGGGAAGGACAATGAAAAGTGTCAGGCCGGCCGAAGTGGCCGTGCCGTTAAAGGCGCTGCAGTCTGGAACCGGAAGACCGCTACGGTCGCAGGTTCGAATCCTGCCTCGGGCATGGATGTTTGTGATGTCCTTATGTTAGTTACGTTTAACTAGTTCTAAGTTCTAGGGGACTAATGACCTCAGCAGTTGAGTCCCATAGTGCTCAGAGCCATTTGAACCATTTTTGAAAAGTGTCACACAAGTCGCAATGTACGTGCGTCGTTCGAAGAGCACAAGGATGGGTTTCCTTTATTCCCCTGACCACCACCGTACCAAGATTTAAACCCATCAAAAATATGTGGCACCAACTCGATCGGTTTGTTTGCGCCATGGATCCTCAATCCAGAAACCACGGCACTGGTGTCTGCATGGCTCCATATCGCTGTCTGTAGCTTCAGGAATCCCATTGTCTCTCTTATTGCTCATCTCGCAGCGGTCCGCGCTGCTAAATGTAGTTACTCAGACTTTTGGCACGTGGTCCCTTTAATGTGACTGGTGAGTGGGTAATATTGTTATTGAAGTTTCCTTACAGGTAACCTTTTCATCTGGGCACGCCTGGTGCGCATACTGTTCTTCCCTGAGGTTGGTCTTCAGCAGTTTCTTCCATAGGCAACGAGAAACATCACTGACAGGGGCTCGAAACGCATCGCGTTGCGCGACGCCCTATGCCTCGCCCAGATGAAGCAGTAGCTCGTCCTTTTACACGAGGTGTCCCGCTGTCGGCAGTGACGACGGCGCGCGAGGAGCCGACCAGCTACCTGGCGGCGGTGGTGGGCGTGCTGTCGGCCGTGGCGCTGCTGCTGGCGGCGCTGGTGTACGTGGCCGTGGCGCGCCACCGCCGCCGCAAGGCCTTCCCCTCGCCGCTGCCCATCAAGGTTTCCGCCGCGGCGGGCGCCGGCGCCGGCTCTGCCGCCGACGAGGCGGCGGCGTTCCGCGGCGACGCGGTCCGCGACTGCGAGGCGCTGCGCGGCACGCTGGACCCGCTGCTGCGGCCAGCGCACCGCGACTTCCAGGACTACCAGGAGCCCTTCTACAGTTACAGCAGCGTCATCGACAAGTGCCTCGCCACGCAGTCTGGTAAGCGAGCCGCTGGGGATCGCGTGTCCGCCTCGCTCCAATTTCACCTCATTCCCACTACTGTCCATCTCGTCCCGCAGCTGCAATTCACCTCCCAGAAGTATAGTATTTCCTCGTCCTCGTCGTACAGGCGTCGAGGGAGCTGGGAAGTAGCTCGGAAGTGAATGACGTAATACGGGATACTGGTTGTTCCAGTTGTAGTAGTATTCGTTCGGCCTTTCTGACACACACACACACACACACACACACACACACACACACACACACACGTATACAGGGTGTTACAAAAAGGTACGGCCAAACTTACAGGAAACATTTCTCACACACAAATAAAGAAAAGATGGACATGTGTCCGCAAACGCCTAATTTCCATGTTAGACCTCATTTTAGTTTCGTCCACCTACGCTCAATGGAGCACGTTATCATGATTTCATACGGGATACTCTACCTGTGCTGCTAGAACATGTGCCTTTACAAGTACGACACAACATGTGGTTCATGCACGATGGAGCTGCTGCACATTTCAGTCGATGTGTTCGTACGCATCTCAACAACAGATTCGGTGACCGATGGATTGGTAGAGGCGGACCAAGTCCATGGCCTCCACGCTCTCCTGACCTCCACCCTCTTGACTTTCATTTATGGGAGCATTTGAAAGCTCTTGTCTACGCAATCTCGCTACCAAATGTAGAGACTCTTCGTGCTCGTATTGTGGACGGCTGATGCAATACGCCATTCTCCAGGGCTGCATCAGCGCATCAGGGATTCCATGCGACGGAGGGTGGATGCATGTATCCTCGCTAACGGAGGACCTTTTAAACATTTCCTGTAAGAAAGTGTTTGAAGTCACGCTAGTACGTTCTGTTGCTGTGTGTTTCCATTTCATGATAAATGTGATTTGAAGAGAAGTAATAAAATGAGCTCTAACATGGAAAGTAAGCGTTTCCGGACACATGTCCACATAACATATTTTCTTTCTTTGTGTGTGAGGAATGTTTCCTGAAAGTTTGGCCGTACCTTTTTGTAACACCCTGTATATGTATATAAGAGAGAGAGAGAGAGAGAGAGAGAGAGAGAGAGGGAGGGAGAGAGAGAGAGAGATCGAGAGAGAATTAGACAAGAAAAAGTGCCCACTGCGTAATAAAGGTTGTGTAGCTACTCACAGAGGTCCACTGTGTGCTGTAAATACCGTATAGCAGCGAAACGTGGTAGATATGGTGTAAGTAGGCTGTTAAGGTTTTTATGTTGGTAACGCCACGTAGCGCTCTGCATCAAAATCACTGACGGCAGTCTGTGGCTGGTTGGCATTGTTGGAATATTCGCTTTTGTAGTGTTGGGCAGTTGGATGTGAAGAGCGCATAGCATTGAGTAGTTGGAGGTGAGCCGCCAGCAGTGGTGGATGTGGGGAGAGAGATGCCAGAGTTTTGAGAGGTTGCTATAAGCGGACGACCTGGACGTGTGTCCGCCAGAAAAAGGAAATTTGTAAAGATGGATGTCATGAATTTCTCATGAATTGATAGATAGATATATGATGACTTTTGAACGTTATTAAGGTAAATACATTGTTTGTTCTCTATCAAAATCTTTCATTTGCTAACTATGCCTATCAGTAGTTACTGCCTTCAGCAGCTAGAATCTTTTATTTAGCTGGCAGTATTGGCGCTCGCAGTATTGCAGTAGTTCGAGTAACGAAGATTTTTGTGAGGTAAGTGATTCATGAAATGTATAGGTTATTGTTAGTTAGGGCCATTCTTTGGTAGGGATTATTGAAAGTCAGATTGCGTTGCCCTAAAAATATTGTGTGTCAGTTTAGTGATGATCAGAATGAGTTAAGAGAGAAATGTCTGAGTACGTTGAGTTTTACTCAGCAGTTTCTGTATCGAATAACGTAAGAGTTTTATCAGCACTGTCATATTTAATTTTTTCTAAGGGGAGACTTCAGTGCTAATGCGTTAGGGCAGAACCGGTTTAGGCTAGAAAAGATTGGTTCCAGTTTTGGCCATCAGGTGCAAATCTGACGCTGTGAATGCGAGGAAGTCGTTCCACGTGTAATGGATTGGGAACAGGACGTGTGCAGAAAAGGTCAAACAAATGAGAAAGGCATAAGCTGATTTTCTTACTAAACGTTATGGTTCGTCAAAAGACGGCGTGGTTTTCACACCATTATGCAAACAGTGTACAGCGCCGGATTTGCACCTGGTAGCCGAAAGTGGAACTTGTTTTTTTCCAGTGTAAATCGCTTCCGAGTCAACTCATTAGCTTCTCTATCATAACGTTTCGCTACTATAAAATAATTACAGCCCGCACTAGACCTCCGTGAGCAGCTGCACTTTCATTATAACCATCCGATACTAGTTAGTCACGACCAGTGTTGAACGTTGAACTCCATTGTCAAGTGAAAATGACAACTCTTGCTGCAATGTAGGAGCAGTTGAACTTTATTACTATTTATTTACAATACATACAAAAAACTTGTTCCCGAAGCTTTATTGCTCTGCAGTCACCAGCATTGTATATAACCCGTTGCCAGCGATGCGGAAGTCGTAGGATGCCCGTAGCAGCGACAGTTGCGTTTATAGTACGACTGGAGCGACCCGTTGCTCAATGAATGTCTGTAACTGTTGTGAAGTCAATGCCATGAAGTGCTACCTTCAATTTAGGAGTCATATTGGAGTTACAAGAACGTACTTCCTGGGTGTGCGGTGGGTGGTGCAACACTTCCCAGCACTACCGATCGAACAAATTAGCCACAACTTGTGCCATATGCGCCCGAGCGTTTTTGCTGCAAAATGATGCGAGGATCCTGTAGAATGTATCGCCCTTTATTTCTCTAAGCTGTTCATTTTTTTAACACGGCCTGCGAAAAGTCTTCCATCAGACCTTAATGATTCCTAAATTGAAGGGAAACTGTTACAGAGATTCGTTTGTAATACACCGCTTCACTGGCACTGCCGAAGCTGCTAACGGTATCCTATGACTTCAGCATGGCTGGAAACTTGTTATGCACAATGCCAGTGACTACTTTGAAGGTGAGTAAAACCTTGAAACATGTATCTATTTTGTTTAGGTTGTAAATAAACAGTTGCCGCCATTAAAGTTCCAACCCTATGAATCATTTTAGCGAGGATATGATCTGAAAATGGGGAAATCCTCTGACATAAAAACTTTGACTGAGAGCATATTATTATGGCCCGGCACCTGCGAAAGAGCATATCGTAAACGGCGAACTGGTCGGCTGTCGTATGCTACGGCCGTCAGCGTCTGTAGAAAGCACAAGTGTGCAGTGTCTGTATTTTGCACCGCCATTAATATGTAGTCTCCTTCAGACATGCACACAGGTCAGGAGGACATTGCATACTACAATAAGACACTAAAATAAAAATAAAAGTTGTACAGTTGTATTTCGTGCCAAGAGATGCCAGAAAGACCATACTAGGGATGTCCCTCCCGGTGCAGGAATCACAGAAAGTGTGCAAGCAACAAAGGACGATAAGAGGTTCGGATGGATCCGCTAAGCGTGCCTTGCATGGACAGCCGTAGTTGTTAACAGGAACGCTCTTATTAAGTAGGTAATCAAGGTTCAAGTCCCGGTTCAGTTTAAATTTTGACTTGTCACTAATACACTGTAGATCTGAAGCCTAATCGTATTCGCAATTTGCGAAAACTGTCGTCTATCTATGGGAAGTGGTTAAAGGACGGTGAAATCATGTGCGGGAGACGAGGCATTGGATGTTCACGCCTCACCATTGAACACAGAGGTGTGAGATTTGTCCGGCCTGTAAAGCACGACAGACGGCAATCTCACACAGGGCACACTGCTAGTGAAGGCACATGTGATTCATGGGGCGCCGTTTACATATGGTGCTACGTACCTCCGAAAATCTTCCCAACACTTGTCGGAACCTAAGCGTGCAGAATCGCTGCTGTATTGCGTTCAAAAGATGGTCCATGAAGTTGCTAAGCAGATGATCCCACTGTCTCAGCTCATCACTGTCTACACATGTCATACCTCTCATTTTAGCGCAAATCTCTCTACAGGAGAGTTTGCTATGTGGTCAGGATATGTTTTCCGTGAATTCTATACTTCACACGAGGGAAACGCTATGATAGTTGTTTTGTGAGGACCATGACCGATCCCTTTCTCTACACTGCTCCTCGCAACAGGATGTTTTCCTTTACCTATATTCAGCTGATTGCATCGCACCATACGACGGAAATATTTCACCGGAAAACATTTACTTACTCAACTAGCATGGCGTACATCCTAATATAACAAATTTTAGTAAATAACAACATGGCGAAGGCGTCCCTCAATTCCAAACTATCACAGCCTCATTTTCAATTTGATGGGAAAAATGTAAAAACGGCAATAATATTGAAAGAGTGACTTGTAATAAACCAGATCGACATAGGCTGTTAATATGCTTGTCCTGCTCCTGTTTCTAGAGCAAATTCCTTTACCTTTGCTGCTTCCATAGTTTTGCAGCTTCACTTATCTGTCCTACTCCGTTAACGCAGTTATTCACTCTGGAATCTCTGGTGCGCCGTTTCTGAACGTTTTGTAATTGGTACCCGTTAGTTAAGTGATGGATGTGCACTACTCTTTCGTCATATATATGTCTACATAAATTATTATGTGGACGTAATCAACATTTTACCATAACAAAACAAGCAAGATAAAAGTTGTATAGAAGAGAATAATTTTACCCCCATGTCAGTGGTCTGAAAAATTCTTGGCATGATAGCGAAAACGAGAATTCATGTTTTAAAAATCTTTTATTTTTCGACATAATCTCAAGTCAGTCCAGTGGAGTTATTCCATTTGTGTTGTCCCTCTGGAAGTGCTGTAAAATAATGGTATATAGCTCTAATCGATTATTGTTTGGGTGAAAAACGCAAACCAGAAAGGGAGACTTATGCTTTTTGGAAAAGATGGAAGTCTGAGAGAGTCACAGCGGGGAAATAAGGTGGATTTTCCGGCACTGTCTTGAAGAAAGATTTTTCTTTTCTTTTACGCAGGTCCTTTTCTGAATATTTGCATCCTTTATGTAATAAGGTTCGAATAATATCCCCAAATTATGCAATTAATTGTGAAAGTTGTTGAGTGGTGCGTCCCAGATCAGACTCATACAGCGCAATGCTCATTATATGATAAATCTTTGATCATAGAGGATGAGGAAGGGAAATGTCCGTTCTTTTCTCTGAATTATCTATATGACTGATCGTTGAGTTTGGCCATTGATAACAACTGAAACACTGTCACAGTGGGAACAACAAATTGATTGTACATCAGGTTATATTTATGATTAGTCGGTCGCCATACCACAGAAAAGTTGTAGGACAATGTAAAGGATCTTAGAATCTAAGTGGAGACTAAGATCGGCAGATATTTATATGCTCTACTTACTGATGTAAATCGCAATAAAATTACCGGAGAAAAATCTCTCTAAAACTCAGATCCTATTTACAAGATTACTGTAGACTTTGGAATGGTATCAAAAGGTGTGGAAGACTGTATGGAGAAAATGCAACAAGCTCTGCTCATCTGTGGAGCTCGTGAAATAAAAGCCAACGGTATAATAGTATGCCACGAATTATAACCAAACTAAACAACACAAATTGTGTGGCAGAATAATCAAGTAACGAGCTGCTCAGAATGTATATAGAGATACCTCAATTTGCGACACTTAAATTTCTCCAAATAAGCTAGTGTGTGCCAATTACCACCAGAGAGCGGCTTGGGATGACTCTCAGTAGTGGCCAGGAGCCAAATGCCCAGAATCGAAGTACGTCGCCCTCCACTGTCTACTGTCAGAAAACGCCTCATGGAGGGAATGACTCAATGCAGTTACCAATCTCGTGGACAATAATTTCGCTTATTTCACCAAAAAAGCAAAAAAAACAAGAGGAAAGCACGAGAAACCTCCCACTCTTATGATACAAAACGTACATTAACAAACAGAAAGTTGGTACCAGCTTGATGAGTGTTGCCTCGTTGGACAGGCCTCACACCAAGTGCAGCGGCGAATTAACTCAAACAAAAATTTTGAAGTGAATGGAACTATCTTTCTCATACAGGCCTGAGCTGTGTCGCAGTCTTGGCCTTTAATGTTCATGCAGGAAAGACAAAAAAGTCAAACACAGTTATTCTCTGCGGACGTCTGTGACGACGTGACGCCCCTTGCCTACAGCTAGGCCGATATTCTGTCCAAAATAGCACGAAGCCGGTGGCACCGTCATGTCCACGAAAACTGTCCCTCCCGCACTTCTAGTACTGAGATTCATCGACTGCCTTCTGCCAACGACTACACCCTGAGACCACACTGGTAAGCACAGTCCCAGTCCGAAAAATGGAAAACTTTTTTCTCGAGCACACAATCCCAGTTCCCAGAAAATAACAATCATGAAACACGAGTAGTTCCAGAGAAATGAAACAACATCGCATGGTGATACGTGACAATAATGTCACAACAGAATTATTTTGACATGGCCTTTCTCGCTGATGATATCTTGTCTCCTTGGGAATTGAAGAACCACCTTAGTTGAATTGTTTCTATTGTTTTTTGGTTACGGTGTGCAATAGTGAATCTGTGTTTCATCTATTGTCACATAAAATCACAGAAAATAATTCTTGTCTTTAGAAAAATACGCCAAATACTGCACCCATCTTGCAAAAAAACCTCCGCCTTGGAGTTCATCATGCAAAATATGGCGAGAACTTTCATTGAAATCCCTGTAGTTTGGACAATTTTGCGCACCTTCATACGCCGATCGTATGGTTCAAATTCGCGACGATATTTGGCGTGGTTGGGCTTTTCAGGCTTTCTTCACGTGGATGATAACCTTGGACACTTTAATGACATCGTTTTAATTTGACAGCATATGTGTTGCAACTGAAGGGTCGCTATAAGCAATACTGTTTCTCGAATGAATTTTAGTTCATGACGGCATTACACTTGATTTTCACCAATCTGGAGAACTCATGCCGTGGCCCTACTACAGACAGCTCCCTGTAGCCTACTGTTGAGTGGAATAACTTGTAATTTCACTCGAATCCTGGAAGAGTAAAATCTCCCATCTAGTGCTGCCATCTACGAGCGAGGCCGAGAACTTATCAAAACATCCTCGTAGTATACATTACGTAGGTCGGATAGAGTAATTCCTGCCCCAACCGCCTGATCTGGTCCCAGTCACGGGTAGCCCTTAGATACTGACCATTCACAAACATTCTCGCAGCCGTTCTGTAGCGCCACTGTGCCTCTGTGCCCGGCAGAGACGTCGCACGAGTACGCGGTGCCGGAGCAGGGCGGGCTGTCGCTGCCGCCGTTCCTGGCGACGCCGCCGCCGGCGCGCAGCGACCGCCACACGCCGGCCGCCTCCTCCACCAGCCGCAGCACCACCTCCACCGCCACCAAGTCGGACAGCTCCACCAGCAACAAGGTCGGTACCCTCTCAGTCAGCTCTTCCTCACGCACGTAATCACAACAAAATACACTACTGGACATTAAAATTGCTACCCCAAAAAGAAATGCAGATCATAAACGGGTATTCATTAGACAATTATACTAGAAATGGCATGTGATTACATTTTCACGCAATTTGGGTGCATAGATCCTGAGAAATCAGTAACCAGAGCAACCACCTCTGGCCGTAATAACGGCCTTGATATGCCTGGGCATTGAGTCAAACAGAGCTTGGATGTCGTGTACAGTTACAGATGCCCATGGAGCTTCAACACGATACCACAGATCATCAAGAGTAGTGACTGGCGTATTGGGACGAGCCAGTTGCTCGGCCACCATTGACCAGACGTTTCCAATTGGTGAGAGATCTGGACAATGTGCTGGACAGGGCAGCAGTCGAACATTTTCTGTATACATAAATGCCCGTACATGACGTGCAACATGCGATCGTGTATTATCCTGCTGAAATGTAGGCTTTCGCAGGGATCGAATGAAGAGTAGAGCCACGGGTCGTAACACATCTGAAATGTAACGTTCACTGTTCAAAGTGTCGTCAATGCGAACAAGAGGTGACCGAGACGTGTAACCAATGGCACCTCATACCATTATGCCGGGTGATACGCCAGTATGGCGATGACGAATATACGCTTCCAATGTGCGTTCATCGCGATGTCGCCAAATACGAATGTAACCATCATGATGCTGTAAACAGAACGTGGATTCATCCGAAAAAATGACGTTTTGCCATTCGTGCACCCAGGTTCGTCGTAGAGTACACCATCGCAGGCGCTCCCGTCTGTGATGCACCGTCATGGGTAACTGCAGCCATGGTCTCCGAGCTGATAGTGCATGCTGCTGCAAACGTCGTCGAACTGTTCGTGCAGATGGTTCTTGTCTTGCAAACGACCCCATCTGTTGACTCAGGGATCGAGACGTGGCTACACGATCCGTTACAGCCATGCGGGCCGGCCGCGGTGGCCGTGCGGTTCTAGGCACTTCAGTCCGGAACCGCGTGACTGCTACGGTCGCAGGTTCGAATCCTGCCTCGTGCATGGATGTGTGTGATGTCCTTAGTTTAGTTTGGTTTAAGTAGTTCTAAGTTCTAGGGGACTGATGACCTCAGATGTCGAGTCCCATAGTGCTCAGAGCCATTTGAACCATTTGAACCACAGCCATGCGGATAAGATACCTGTCATCTCGACTGCTCACTACGACGCCGTTGGGATCCAGCACGGCGTTCCGTATTACCATCCTGAACCCACCGATTCCATATTCTGCGAACAGTCATTGGATCTCGAGCAGCAATGTCGCGATACGATAAACCGCAATCGCGATAGGCTACAATCCGACCTTTATCAAAGTCGGAAACGTGGTGGTACGCATTTCTCCTCCTTACATGAGGCATCACAACAACGTTTCACCAGGCAACGCCGGTCCACTGCTGTTTGTGTATGAGATATCGGTTAGAAACTTTCCTCATGTCAGCACGTTGTAGGTGTCGCCCCCGGCGCCAACCTTGTCTGAGTGCTCTGAAAAGCTAATAATTTGCATATCACAGCCTATTCTTCCTGTCGGTTAGATTTCGCGTCTGTAGTACGTCATCTTCGTGGTGTAGCAATTTTAATGGCCAGTAGTGTATCTCTGGCGAATAAGAAAGGTTTTCATTTAGGGCCTTCATATTTTTGTGTATATCCTCCTTTATTCACTTGCTGCTGCCAAAAAGTAAAGTGATACTGTGCCGCGTCTGAAATCAGCACTCTTCAACATTTATTTAACACATGTCCAGTCCTACACAGTTAATTTACACGTTAAAATATCTCTAATTCCTAATGTAAACTAACATAAAAAGTCTCCTGCTAAACGTCCACAGGCGGCCCACAATTGGCTTAAGCTAATGACTGATTGAACTATCCATTGCATTCGTCCACCATTCTTCACATTTCCAAAGCTAGGTCCAACCCATAATCTGGTATACTTGTAATGCCCGTATATCTGCTCTATCCAGTTTGTATCAGTCTCCCCAGATACGTCAGCACCATGGTCCGTTATGTTTACCGTATCTGCATACACTCTCCTACTCTTATCCTGTAAGAAATTATCAAATTCTCTTCCCTCCACATTCGCGTAACCCTGTACACCCTGAACACTTCAGAACCCTTTTCTCCACAGTAAACAGCCGTGATATGTTGCTGAATCAATATCCAAATAACCCACCAGATATACACCTTCACATACTACCAACACAACTGCAAGGTCCTACTGCTCCCAGACAATTAAATTCATTCTGACATATATCGTTACCATCGAATCTAATCCACTTATGTTAACCTTTCTCGCATCTCAGTTCTCTTTCCCCATACCTTTCTGCTCTCTCCATAAACATGGTCTTCCCTCTATCCTAATTACTCCCTTCCTAAAACTCCACTTTTCCTGCAACCCATTGTCTCACATCATACGAGGGTCATTAAACAAGAGACAACTAACTATAAACCAAAAATTGTTTACTAAGTAAATACGAATTTTGGTCTACTTTCTCACGTAATCCCCACAAACTTCTAAGCTATCGACCCATCGTATTACGAGACTTATCCCCTCAGTGGAAGATTGCAGAGTCTGAATTTTTCTTTGGATTTTCGTTGCCTTTGAACTTGACGCAATGCAAATATTCTTTCATTGTACCAAACAGATAAAAATTCGAAGTAACAGGGTCAGGCCCTTACGTAGGGTGAGATAGAAGCTCCAAACCGTATTTGCTAATTTTTCCTTCCTCAGATGTGCTGCATAATTTCGAGCATTGTCTTGAAGAAGCAGCACGTTATCCTTTAACATTTCAACAAGGACGATTAAGGTGCATTGTTCGTGCTTCGCCAATAAATCACAGGAATTTCTTACGGACAAGCCTTGGGATGTTTCCTCTGTAAGCTGTGAAATTTGGACTCTGGCGCAAAACTGTAAATCCATGTTTCATCACAGTTCGATGTCACGTCCAAAACCACATCGCTACTGGTAAGATTTCTGAGCTCGTTCCAAATGAGCAGCCTCTGTACTTTGTGATAAATGGTAATCTCTCTGCGAACTCAACCAAGTATTACGGCAGTAAATGTTATGATGGAAACAATTGTACCAACATCTACTGGACATTTCTCTGCAGATTGTTCAAGTGTAAATTCTCAGACATCATGGATAAATGAACATGAGGTTGCAAATCCAAAGTAGATACTGCAATTGGACGGGAAGCGGGATTGACGAAATGTCCGTGAATAGTGCGCTGGACAGCTATCGTGTTGGAAACAGATATCCATTCTTGTAAGAACTGGGACATCTTCCAACATTATTGGCGAAATATTATCTGAAAAATCGACATACATTCGACCTATTACGTTACCATCTATGAAGTGTAGGCCAGTTATCCAGGTACGCAACACACCGCACCAAACACTGACACTTCAGAGTGCTGAAGCTCGACTTGCCTTAACCAGTGGGGATTCTCCACTGCCCAATAATGCATATTATGCCGATTCACGTGACCGCGATTCGTTAACGTTGGTTCATCAGACAAAATTACCTGTGAATGAAAATCATCATTGGCTAGTTGTTGTAGCCAATTGCGAGTGTTCAAGCGGCTTTGAAAGTCCCCCCGTGTAGGGCTCGCTGCAACGACGAGTGAAATGGGTGGTATTTGTGTTCATGCAGTGCACACGAAATCCCTGTATATCGTGCGATTTGGCGCCAACTAATGTGAGAATTTGCAGCAGTTACGGCTGAAACATCCACTGCTGTCGCAGGCCGTGGTCGGATTCTTCGTGTGGGTTGAACACGTCCAGTTGTAGTAAACAGTATGATAATACTGCGAAATGTCGTTGCAGAAGGAACATTCCTCTCAGGAGATAGGTTCGCATACCGTCGACGATCTTTTCCTACATGCCTATTTGATGCAAAATGCGAAGCAATGATATCTACTCCCTCCGCAATTGTCAACATCATTGTACGTGTAAGAAGAGATGTTTTCGGTCCGAATGTTCGCAGTAAAGTAAACCACGACTGCTTTATGGTGCCATTTCCCTGTTCGTCGTTCGCGGTGCAGCCACAGGCGGTCTCGACACAATGGAACTACCCGAATTCCATATGCATAAGATAACAGTTAAAACATAATCACCTTTTTTATCCACAATTTTTCTCCACAACGAAAGAAGAGCATGTAGCCCGTGCTTCCTTAGCAAGGTTCATAAAAATCAATCCGAGTCTCCAGTTACAATTTTCGGTAGAAACTCCTCTCCTCCCACACTGAAGCGCTGCAGTAGATTGGAGGCAATTGTTTTCCTGTCGTCTCTATTCTGATCGGTCACCACTTTCGGTACCCAACGTCCACAAATATTGGAGTAGATCAGTCTTTCAGTTATGACCGCAACACTGCTTTTACTGATGCATAACTGCGACACAATCCATCCCTTGTTACCCGTTGGTCGTCACGGATGAATTGGTGATACGCTGGATACTGTGTGAAGTCATTGTAATCCTGGCCGACGGCTCTGCGTTGCATCACCCTACTGTGTACGCCCTCCAGCTTCTGTACAGCGACGAACCGTGACGTTCAAGTTCTGACGCCCTCTGTAGAGTCCCTATACACCTTATTCACGTCTCATGATTCCACTGGTAGTTCCACCGTCTGCAGTAAGGAATTCAACCACAGAACGCTGTCTTGTACGTACATCAATGTCGACGATTTTCTAAACTTAAACGACGCCGCCGTCGACGTATGACGCTGTCACTGGAGTGGGTTTTAGAAGAAAATTCTGCGGCAGTGCGCTTAATTCAAGATTACTACGCTACCAACAAGGAGCATTAATTTCTCACTGCCACACGTATTTACTGCTGGGCCAGTGTCACGTACAGAATTTATGTAGTTTAATTCAACATACGCTTGGAGTCCCGTCAGGACCGTCGTTGAACTCAAATTTGACTGTATGGATGGAGAGCGGACGGGGGAGTGAAATATTTTATTTTTAGATTTTTTTAAAAAATTCCTATTGGCTGATATCGGCGGATGTAATAAGGGAGACGACTGAATTTGTGAAGTAGTCGAGATGAATCGCGACGACGGTATAGTCTCCCGTCACCCTGCCTGGCAGCAGTATGCTGGCCTGCGAGGCCGACGGTTTATGCGAGTCTGCCCATCAGGCGCGGCAGTAAACATAGCGATCGAAGGCATATGGCGCTCTGTGGAATCTCGGCCGCTACCGGTCAGCGCGGGAGGAAAATATTACACGCAGTGGCCCCTGTACTAGCTGAATGGTGAACTCCGGTCTCTGAGCACGGAACTTCAGCGTGAATTTGCTTCCAGTCTGGGATCTCATTGTTCGTTTGTAATCAGAAATGTTCAAATGTGTGTGAAATCTTATGGGACTTAACTGTTAAGGTCATCAGTCCCTAAGCTTACACACTACTTAACCTAAATTATCCTAAGGTCAAACAGACACACCCATGCCCGAGGGAGGACTCGAACCTCCACCGGGATCAGCCGCACAGCCCCTGACTGCAGCGCCTTAGATCGCTCGGCTAATCCCACGCGGCTTTTGTAATCAGGTTATTAACCGTGGTCGGTAATGACCGTCTTCACACCTGAGTAAAAACGTATTCAAGCGTGCCTGTTAGCCGGCCGGTGTGGCCGAGCGGTTCTAGGCGCTTAAGTCTGGAACCGCACGACCGCTACCGTCGCAGGTTCGAATCCTGCCTCGGGCATGGATGTGTGTGTGATGTCCTTAGGTTAGTTAGGTTTAAGTAGTTCTAAGTTGTAGGGGACTGATGACCGTAGATGTTAAGTCCCATAGTGCTCAGAGCCATTTGAACCATTTTTGAATCTTTGCTCTGTATACTAACATGTTCAGGACAGCTTTCTTGTGTAGAGAATGGTGAAAACTACTGCGTTCAAGTACCAATCAGTGTACGTTCGTCTCCTGTACGCCGGCCTCATGCCTTCCGCTCAACTAAAAGATTCAGCAACGGTAGCTTGCCACTCCTCGCCATCTCGACAGTACATTTGATGTTTACATAGTCAGCATCTATGTGATGGACGCATTGTTGCAGTATCAGCAAGGTACTGTCAATTTACCATAGAAATCAAGAAGGACGCAACGTCGCAGAGTTCAGAGCTTGCTCCTCATCGTGCTCCATGAAGGTGTTCACTGCGGCCGGAAACAGTGGGATCCTATCACCATGTCATCCGCCATTTCATAATTATTTACATATTTCTATTTATGAACCTTTTGTCATTTACCGCAATGGTGTCAAAAAGGAAACTGACAGATCGCCACGAGAGGGCAATACCTTATCAGAATACGCCCTCTTAACGTAACAATTGCTTCCCTCACATAAGCTTTTGATTTTATAGTCTGTATTGTTATTTTGTTCCTGGAAGTGGAAACAGGAAATAAAATGCTCTAGAAATATTTTCAAATGGTTCAAATGGCTCTGAGCACTGTGGGACTTAACATCTGAGGTCATCAGTCGCCTAGAACTTAGAACTACTTAAACCTAACTAACCTAAGAACATCACACACATCCATGCCCGAGGCAGGATTCGAACCTGCGCCGTAGCGGTCGCGCGGTTCCGGACTGAAGCGCCTAGAACCGCTCGGCCACACAGGCCGGGTAGAAATATTTCGTGCGGTTTATATATTTGCTGTGTTCACTGACAGGCATTTGCAAAATGATCACCGAAATCTGTTGTCTGTCACCAAGTACATGTACCTCATTTATCAAAATTGACACCACGTAGCATCGAGAACTGTGGGTGAAATGCGTTTTGGCACTTGCAGTAAGTGTCTTTCAAATATTCACTGGCAGTATAAATGCTGGCAGACAGTTCATCACTTCATATACAAAGTACGTAAAAATTTACAGGGTGAGCATAAAGTTTTTTCTGTGAAAACAAAAAATTATTTCTTAGGAACTATGCTAGATACAGCTATGCAGTTTGGAAACGCCAGATTAGCTCAGAAATATTTTTGTGGATACACTTCTACGTGTGCTACGTTTTGTAGTCCATAGAACGTCAAGGAGATACTCAGATTTTTTGCATGTCTTTGGCAATATCTCTTGCCATACCGTCTGTACTGCATCTCGTATTCATGCCGTAAGAGTTTGTACACCAGGAACTGGTGAACTGAACGCTTGATTCTTAGCGACTCACCCAAAAAATGCCATATGTCTGGTGAATGTGGTGGCCATGATACTGGACCGTGTCTACCGATACATTTGTCCGGAAAGGTTTCATCGAAGAACTGGCGGGCTAATAACTCCAGTGTGGCAATGCACCATCTTGTGGAAACACCACCAGTGACTGAAATTCTTATGATTGAGGTATCAGTGCGCATGTAGAAGTGTATCCGTTAAAACTTCGTGTGCTAACATTTAGAGAAACCTGCTTATCTCCATCTAGCATAGTTCCTTAGTTAAACGTTTTTATTCCCAGGGAAAGACTTTAACGAGTATTTGTTTGTTTCATTCGTAATTTTTATCATCAGTAGCGACACCTCTGAGCAAAAGATGTCAATCCGTTCCTCGATTCTATGAATCAGACGTTGTTAAATGATCGGATGACGTAGTACCTAATTTATTGACCTCTACTGCATCTCACAGCGTTACTTTGCACAACAGAATGTGGCAGTACAGCGTAAGTGTTGCAAGCAGAAAAGGATTTTCAGATCGGTGTGCCAGACATAATAGATTCTGAAATGCCACAGCAGAACAGTGACCGTTCCTTGCAGCAATACTAAAACTAGTTTAATTTTCTCCATGGGTTGGGAACATTTGATGTATTAGGTTCGTGTTGGCGCAAAATCGGCTTTTATAAAAAGTGGCTCTGTTAATAAATGATCATAGCTACGCCTCTTGTCTCCTCTCATCTACGCAAATGTAAAACGACGTTCTTAACGAAGTGACACTGCGACCAAGATGATATTACACTAGATAAAAGAATTATAAATAAGACCTTAATAATAAACATAATTTCAACCACCAAATACGCTACTTTCACAATTGCCAGATTGTTACTGCCCGCCCCCTGGGAATGATAGTCTAATAAACTGCGAAGCTAGTTCCGTTCGCGAGTTACTGTCGTAAGCGGCTATTGAAAGTGGTCTAAGCATGGTGAAACCGTGTATGCGACAAGGACCTCTACGTGTCATTGTATCAGTTAAATACAGTAACCTGATGAAGGACACTTGCAAAAGAGTCTGAAACGTGGGTCTACGAACCAGTGACATATCGGGAAAAGTTGTATTGAACAATATTTTCTAGTATTTAAAAATATATTACCAATTAGTACTGTAGAGCGCATTTAAAGACTCTAAGGACTCTATGGAAATCTAGACTAAAAATGAATGGTAATAACGTTGTCAGAGAGTATCTTACGTTTACATCACATGGTCTTTGTGCCATGAGGTGGTGTTCTTCTCGCTCACGCTGTACTTTCGCCTACAGTCCAGCAACCTGCAGGAGGCGCTGGCGGCGCTCAAGATGCGGCTACAGCAGGCCACTCTGCCGGAGTTCCCCAGGCACAGGTTGCGCATGATCTCCAGGATATCCGATGGCGCCTTTGGAACCGTAAGTACTCCACTGTAAGACTTTATCTCAATACCATAGATATCATTGCTACAAACATCATGCATAACTATGTTTTACTCACTGCAGTGGGCAATGCGTCTGTGTATGATCCGTACTTGAAAAATGCAGAAGGGCTATACACTGATGAGCAAAATATTAGACCCCTGTCCACCGCAGAACCGAATGCCTGATGACATCGCACACGTGACGTGGTAACGAGTACGGGCGAACAGAGATCAATTATACACTCATGCTCATAAATTAAGGATAATTGCAGAATGTGGTGCCACACAACGTGGCACTACACAAAACTGGAGCTAATAGCATCAGCAAATAGGGAACACAAATGACACAGATCTGTAAGTCCACGGTATTGGTGATAAGTTGAGAAAACCGTCCCGAAACACATGTGCTAAAAACGCCACTGTTTGCTGCGCGTCAATATGGGATATGATCACCGTGCACACGTACACAGGCTGTACAACGGGTTGGCATACTCTAGATCAGGTGGTCGAGCAGCTGCTGGGGTGTAGCCTCCCATTCTTGCACCAGTGCCTGTCGGAGCTCCTGAAGTGTCGTAGGTGCTTGAAGAAGTACAGCCATACGTCGACGGAGAGCATCCCAGACGTGCTCGATGGGGTTTAGGTCTGGAGAACAGGCAGGCCACTCAAATCGCCTGATATCTTCTGTTTCAAGGTACACCACCACGATGGCAGCTCGGTGGGGTCGTGCTTTATCATCCATCAGGAGGAAGGTGGGACCCAATGCACCCCTGAAAAGGCGGAGATACTGGTGCAAAAAGACGTCCCGTTACACCTGACCTGTTACAGTTCCTCTGTCAAAGACATGCAGGGGTGTGTGTGCACCAGTTATAATCCCATCCCACACCATCAAACCATGACCATACAGGTCCCTTTCAAGGACACTAAGGGGTTGGTATCCGGTTCCTGATTCACGCCAGACGGAAACCCGGCGAGAATCACTGTTCAGCCTTCACCCGGACTCGTCCGTGAACATAACCTGGCACCACTGTTCCAATGACCATGTACTGTGTTCTTGACACCAGGCTTTGCGGGCTCTCCTGTGACCTGGGATCAGTGGAATGCACCTTACAGGTCCCCGGGCGAATAAACCATGTCTGTTCAGTCGTCTGTAGACTGTGTGTCTGGAGACAACTGTTCCAGTGGCTGAGGTAAGGTCCCGAGCAAGGCTACCTGCAGTACTTCGTGGTCGTCTGTGGGCACTGATGGTGAATATCGGTGTTCTTGCGGTGTTGTACACTATGGACGTCCCGTACTGTAGCGCCTGGACACGTTTCCTGTCTGCTGGAATCGTTGACATAATCGTGAGATCACACTTTGTGGCACACGGAGGGTCCGTGCTACGACCTGATGTGTTTGACTAGCCTCCAGTCGGCCTAGTATTCTACCTCTCATAACGTAATTAATATGTTTTCTTTGAGCCATTTTCAACACACAGTCACCATTAGCACGTCTGGAAACGTGTTCACACTTACTCGCTGCACCGTACCCTGACGTGCACCAACGCACCTCTGCGTATGTGGACTGCTGCCAGCGCCACCGTGCGACGATCGCAGGGCAAATGTACCGCATGGTCATACCCCGGGGTGATTTAAACCCGCAAACCGTCCACCAGAGTTTGTTTCAGCACGTATCAGCATCATCCTTAATTTATGAGCATGAGTGTAGCTACGATACGAGCTGCGAAAGGAGAAAACCACTGACGTAAACGACTTCGTGTTTACCTGAGATCGTCAGTGAACGCAGGTGGCGCTATTCTATATTTGAATTTCTAGTATCCTTTTGGAACGCTTCAATGCCTAGATAACAAGTGCTGAGCATTCTGTACAATGTCGAATACGTGGCAAGTTCTGTGATTATGAATCTGAAGGTGGTAACTTTACTGGATGAAACCGGTTAACTATATAATAAAACTTTCTATTTGGACATAAAGTGCTCTAAAAGGATACTAGACTGTCAAATACGCGTCTTTTACAATTGGCAGATTGTTACTGCCCGCCACCTGGGAATGATAGTCTCGGAAACGGCGAAGCTAGTTGCGTTCGCCAGCTACGGTCGTAAGTGGCTATGGAAAGTGGTAGAAGCATGGTGAAACCACGTGTGTGCGACAAGGTGTTGGCTTTCCATATTTTTTTTTTATTACATCCTGTCCTGATTAGCCTTTATCTAGGTTAACAGCTGCTACAAACATGCACCGCATCTCGGACGCAGACCAGTGACAGCAGTATTATGATGTGAGCGGCATTCACCTGGACTTGCGTGACGCTTGTGGTAGTAAATGAAGGTACAATGACTGCTGCGGACTACTTTAACGTTACTGCAGAACACCTCCATCCCTTCATCCTTGATGCCTTCCCTGATGGCGTTGGCATCCTTCAGCAGGATAAATGAAGGAAGTAAGTAATACGGGGGGTTAAACGTCCTGTCGACATCGACGTCATTACAGGCCGAGTACGAGCTCTGTTCGTTTCGAAGATGGGGAAGGAAATCGGCCATGTCCTTCTAAAGCAACATTCGCGGCATTTGTGTGGAAAACACCAGATGGCCAGATGAGAATCCAGCAGCATAACTGCCTGTGTCACAAAGCGAGAATCGGAATACAGTGGTTCGAGATGCATGATAGTGACCTCACGGTGATTTCTAGGCCACCAAATTCGACTTATCCGAACCCGACGAACATCTCTGGAGACCAGCTCCACCCCTAATGAACGTGTGTTGTGTGACACGTGTGTAGACATTTGGTGCCAAATACCTCAGAAATCTGGCAAGGGCTTGACGAATTCATGCCAAGTAGACTTGCTGCTGTACAGTGCTCCATAGGAGGAGCAATAGGCTTGACTAATTCATGCCAAGTAGACTCGCTGCTGTATGGCGTTCCAGGGGAGGAGCAATAAGCTTGACGAATTCATGCCAAGTAGATTCGCTGCTGTATGGTGTTCCAGGGGAGGAGCAATAGGCTTGACGAATTCATGCCAAGTAGACTCGCTGCTGTATGGCGCTCCAGAAGAGGATCAATAGGCTTGACGAATTCATGCCAAGTAGACTCGCTGCTGTATGGCGTTCCAGGGGAGGAGCAATAGGCTTGACGAATTCATGTCAAGTAGGCTCGCTGCTGTATGGTGCTCCAGAGGAGGAGCAATAGGCTTGACGAATTCATGCCAAGTAGACTCGCTGCTGTATGGCGCTCCAGAAGAGGATCAATAGGCTTGACGAATTCATGCCAAGTAGACTCGCTGCTGTATGGCGCTCCAGAAGAGGATCAATAGGCTTGACGAATTCATGCCAAGTAGACTCGCTGCTGTATGGCGCTCCAGAAGAGGATCAATAGGCTTGACGAATTCATGCCAAGTAGACTCGCTGCTGTATGGCGCTCCAGAAGAGGATCAATAGGCTTGACGAATTCATGCCAAGTAGACTCGCTGCTGTATGGCATTCCAGAGGAGGAGCAATAGGCTTGACGAATTCATGCCAAGTAGACTCGCTGCTGTATGGCGTTCCAGGGGAGGAGCAATAGGCTTGACAAATTCATGTCAAGTAGACTCGCTGCTGTATGGTGCTCCAGAGGAGGATCAATAGGCTTGACGAATTCATGCCAAGTAGACTCGCTGCTATATGGCGCTCCAGAAGAGGATCAATAGGCTTGACGAATTCATGCCAAGTAGACTCGCTGCTGTATGGCGCTCCAGAAGAGGATCAGTAGGCTTGACGAATTCATGCCAAGTAGACTCGCTGCTGTATGGCGCTCCAGAAGAGGATCAATAGGCTTGACGAATTCATGCCAAGTAGACTCGTTGCTGTATGGCGCTCCAGAAGAGGATCAATAGGCTTGACGAATTCATGCCAAGTAGACTCGCTGCTGTATGGCGCTCCAGAAGAGGATCAATAGGCTTGACGAATTCATGCCAAGTAGACTCGCTGCTGTATGGCATTCCAGGGGAGGAGCAATAGGCTTGATGAATTCATGTCACGTAGACTCGCTGCTGTATGGCGCTCCAGAGGAGGAGCAATAGGCTTGACGAATTCATGCCAAGTAGACTCGCTGCTGTATGGCGTTCCAGGGGAGGAGCAATTGGCTTGATGAATTCACGCCAAGTGGACTCGCTGCTGTATGGCGCTCCAGAGGAGGAGCAATAGGCATGACGAATTCATGCCAAGTAGACTCGCTGCTGTATGGCGTACCAGAGGAGGAGCAATAGGTTATCACCCAGACAGTCACAATGTTTAGGCTCATCAGTGTATATATTGCGGCCATCTCCTCAATTTAGTTTTCATATGTGGCAGTGGCTAGAATTTAAGGTACCGGAATTAGAAATTTTTTCTAGCTTTTGCTGGACCATAGATTTAAGTTAAGTTTTTGAGCTATAAAACTCAATGAAATTATTAGTGGCCAACAAGACAGTAATCTGCTCCATGAAACGTGTGCAAATAGCACTGATCGCCAAAAGGCGAGCTTCAAATGAATACTTAAAATATGAATGACTACGCTCTCTAATTAATATCAAAGACTCACAACCTTCTACTTCATTCCAAACGTAAAGCAGCTTCGGCAGCCACTGTTACTGTTACGATGTTTTATCACACATCTCCGTTAACATGACGTAAGGTATTTCATAGAACGCGATCACCTATTCAGTCACCGTTATTAGATGATTCTTATTTGTAGCAACGTAATAGATTTACAAGAAAACAGTGCACCTCAGATATCATTAAATTAAATTTAAGTCTGTGAAGTGTTGTATGCACGTAAAAAGCAGAATACAGATGTCTGAAGTTTAATCTGTAGTTCTTTCCATTTACATTCATCTGGTATCGTTGGAAATCAGAGAGCTACAATGTTCTCTTTTGAACAATGTTATGCTGACAAGGGGTAGTATCACGTGTTATTATAAACTCTGCATGTTACGTTTTGAAACTCGAACGTAGTTACAAGTCTGACCTGATATCAAATATAATTAAGGACTCAAGAGCCTCCACAGGTCGTGGACCTTGCCGCGGTGTCGTAATTGAACACATCAGAGTGGTATCAGTTGGGAGGGGGGGGGGGGGGGGGGGCGGGCAGAGTGATATTTTCAATAGCTACAGGTGCAGTAATCTGGCTGACTGACAGATATGGCCTTGTACCATTAGCCGACATTTCGTCGATGTGTTGGTACTGTGAACCTCTGAAAGCAGGATGAACAACGGTAGTTCAAAAATAGTTCAAATGGCTCTGAGCACTATGGGACTCAACTGCTGTGGTCATAAGTCCCCTAGAACTTAGAACTACTTAAACCTATCCAACCTAAGGATATCACACACATCCATGCCCGAGGCAGGATTCGAACCTGCGACCGTACCGGTCGTGCGGTTCCAGACTGTAGCGCCTTTATCCGCTTGGCCACTCCGGCCAGCACAACGGTAGTTACATGGCTTGGATAAAAATATAGAAACACCGCGAGAAATGCATGCTTGAAGATAATTGTAGATACCGGACAAGTATGCAGGTTACGCTGTTGTATATGACAATATATGACAACGAACGGCACCTGTTTAATGTTCTAAGCACGTTGCAAGTGTCAGTCGCGGTCAGAATAGTGTTCTGTGCAGTTGGGGAAGCACTATGTCGGAGCTAACCGGTTTCGAACGCTGCAGATTATTGGTGCTGGTATGGCGGATGCTTCCGTAACCTAGGTACCCGAAGTGTTTGGTGTTTCAAGAAGCATAGTGTCGAATATTTATACAGTATACAGAGAAATCACAAAAGCATCATCCGTTGTCACAACGCTAAGTAAGTCCTGTGTGATCGTGACGGCCTGTCATCGATGACGACTGCGACGAAAAACAAGGGAACGACAGCTGCAAAAGTCACAGCAGAGTTTAAAATCACACTCGCGAATCCTCTCAGCACCACATCAACATGACAGGAGCTCCATAAGAAGGGTATTGTAGGGTGAACTGGAATTCCAAAACTGCTCGTCAGTGACGCAAATGCACTTAACAGGAAAATATGGTACCGGAACCATAAAATCTGGACTATGGAGCAATGAAAGGGAGTCATTTGGTCGTATTAGTCTTATTTCACAGTGTTTCATACTTCCGGCCGACTTTACGTTCCAAGAGCGAAACATAGCATGATGTGGTGATCAGTTAGGCAGCCACATCATGGTATTCCATGGGCCCAAGGCTTACTCTGTAGGATCACGTAAATGCCACGGATTATGTGACCATTTCGGCTGGTCAGGTAAATCTGATGAATGTCAACGGTTTCATTATACCGTATTATGAACGGTAATGCGTTTTGTTTTTGGTGTTTCCATAGTTTCGTCTACCCTTTATACCCCTACTGTATAAGCATGGAGAGCTCCACCAAACCAATCTTCGCACTGAAGACCACAACAACAATTAAGATGAATTCACGGCTCACGTAACTAGAGGCTGGAGTAGTGTAGTCTGTGAAACTTCTGTGGATATCATAATTTCAGCGTGTGGCTGGATTCCATGAGAGTCGTCGCTGCACGGCATGTTCTAATTTTAGCGCCTTGACGTTGGCCGGCAGGTGTACGTGGCGGAGGCCGACGGCATCATGGAATTTGGCGGCGCTCCGACTCTCGGCAAGCGGCTGGTCGCCGTCAAGTCGCTGCCCATCGGAGCTGCCGAGAAGTCCAGGTAAGTGAGGGGCATCGCACCGTGGCCATTGGGGGTTATCACACTGCTCACTTACTGAACAAGTGGAACATAATGCACTGTTGATGGGTTTCTCTAGCTCTCGTCTCTGAATTTTCTGTAAAACTGATTGACCAGACTGCTACGACATTACCTGGGATGCATGGTACTTTACAATCTCGCTTACAGTAAAATGCTTCTAAATTTATGCCTGCACTCATGAGCTACCGAGCATTCTTGATGAGAAATAAGTGGGGCACTCACTAACTAATGCAACAATATTTGTTAAAGATGATTGATTTTAGTTAGGATTCCAATACATCATATTGCTCCTCACTGTTTTTTACTCCTAAACCATATATTTTAACGTAATCAAATAATTAGTGGAAGAGTCTATATGCCCGCATGGTACCACTCTATCTGTCGACATCTTAGCCCAGGTCTTGCTGCATCCCAATCATCGACGTAGTACTTCCCTGAGGGCTACTCCTCCATTGGGACAGACACGTGGAAGTCGGAAGTTGCGATATCCGGACTGTAGGGTGGATGAGGAAGAACAGTCCAGTGGAGTATTGTGAGCTCCTCTCGGCTGTATAGATTTGTGTGCGGCCTGGTATTGTCAAGGAGGAGAGTTCGTTTTCATTTTTGAGGTGGATTACACGCTTTAGTCGATTCTTCAATTTCCTGAGGCTAGCAAAATACACTTACGACTTGATCGTTGCATCATGACGGATTATATCAAATGGAATAACTCCTTCAGAATCCCAGAAGACCATTGTCATTACTTTACCGGCAGGGGAAGCAATTTCGTACTTTTCTTCGGAGGAGAGGTGGCATGGCGTCACTCTGTAGATTGCCATTTTCTTTCCGATTCGATGTTATGAAACCTTGTACATTGCCTGTGACGAAGTTCGACAAAATTTTTCGCCATCAGGCTTGTAACGCGCAGGCAATTCCACACAGACGATCCTTCGTTGCTCTATGTGGTCCTTCTGTTAGGCGGTGAGGAAGCCAGCGGGCCAACACGCTTACTGGTGGGCGAATGTGTTAGCACTAACAACGGAGACGTCCAGTTGTGCAGGGAGGTGTTTGATTGTGATCCGTCGATCACTTCTACTGGTACCCCACATTCCAACACTGCAGGAGTTAACAGCTGTGTGAGGCCGACCGGCGCTTGGAAGATCGGACATGTTTGCGCAACCTTGTTGCGAGGTGACGGACGCCTCGCTTAACAACTCACCGCGCCTTTGTTCACTGCCAGATCTCCATAGACATACTGCAAGCACCTGTGAGCATCTGCGAAGCACTGGTTCGCCAAAAGCAACTCAATGGCAACTACCTGCTTGAAACGCACCACAGTTACAGATGCCATTCTGAAAGCTCCGTATAGTTCAGCCACCTATCGCAACTTCATGAACTACAGGGGCTGAAGCGCGAATATTCCACGATTCCCTCAATAAATCCCGCATTCTTTCAACCGAAACTGACCGATAAGAAAAACGTGTTACATTTATTACTGAACGCTCCTTGAATATTTCCCGCTTACCGTTGGCGATTGGGAAGGAAGACTGTCTGCCCTTTCCTGCACATTTCCGAATTAATCTAATTTTACGCGATATATAAGTTCCATGATATTACGTTTCTTCTCTCTTATTGGAACATGGTACTTATGAATGTTAAAATACAGACTCAGCGCCTTTCTTGTAGCGGCTCTGCTAGTTTCTTGAGCATTTCTGTCCTGACTATACACACCAGTAACGTAGCTCGTATGTATCCCTTGGATATTTTTTCCGTCTTCCGTTAATTCAAGTTGATGCAGTTTCCATTACCAGTCAAAAATGCTCAGTAATTGGATGGATGAACGAACGCTTTTATAGCGACATCCGTCTTCAGCGAATCACACTTGCTTAGCAGTCTCCCCGACAGTTTCATTCTGACTTAAGACTTGCCCACGGCTATATTTACCAGGTCGTCCCATTACAAACCTCCCCGTTCGACGAAAGGAACGAAAAGCCGCTGTGAAAGTTGGTAATGTGTCCAAATATCTAAATTTGATCACATGTAATTAGTGAATGCAGGGTTTATATTCGAATGTCAATAATGACATTTTCTGCAGTCCCTAGTCAAGCGGCAGCGACAAACCATACATTTCAACTAAATTCCTGCTCATCCCCTTCATGTGCATTAATCGTGGCCAGAAATCGAAACACGGACTTGCAAGTCAAAACAGTCGAATATATTTTCATAGAAGAAGAAGCTTAAAATAATACAACCATCGTAATACCAAAAACGAAAAACATTAAGAACGATGTACAATAATAATTTCTGGGTAAAAAATGTAACGAGAAAACTGAATTTCGGTGCCTATTCGAACACGAAAAGTATACTAAGAACTGAAGAAATGTCTTCTCAGATCATGAAATTACTCAAAAACAAAAACGCGGCAAAGCACGGTAGCCATAGAGGAAATGTAGAGAGAGCTCAGTTATTAGTTTTAAATACTGATGAGTTTAACATACATACACTTGATATAAGTAAAAAACCAAAATAAAACGAGTCAAATACAAAAAATTAACATTATCTTTGTGAAATTTTCATTATCTCATGACTTTTGTTCACCTTAAAGTAGTGGATAGGTGAATACGCTGGTAATAACCATGGAAATGCATGTCATTCGTAATGGGGAGATTATGATCCAGCAAAGCAATGGATACAAGTGTCTGAACCAACGGAAATGATGCAGAAGAACTGAATTTTACAGTGTACGACGATAACTACTTACACAGTTAGTGATGTGCTATTAACGATACCAATAACAAATAACGATGTGATGAAGGTTTTTGTTCGATATCATCGTTGTGTTTCGGGTACTGATTGACGCCAGATGACGGAATATTCCTCACGAAAAATTGGGACACGATTTCCTAAGGAGTCTTTAATAAGAAAAACTCGGATGTGGATAAAAGGCGTGTACTAAACTCATAATCGGAGGTTTACTAGGACGTGAGATGTCCTGCTTACCAGTCGACCAGACATCCTGGCAAGTCATTTACCCCAATACGCCATCGTTATTTTTCCGTAATCTGTAAAGAGTGAGACGATTATTTACAGGAAACTTCTCGAAGTAAGCTAACTGGAACCAAAGTTTAGTATTATTGAGGCACTTGATCAATCACTCAGTGGCAATCACACTGGACAAGGTGCCGCACTGGTTATGATACAGGACTTTCCTTCCGGACGAGTGTCGCCCAGATTGACATCCGACCATACTTATTTGATGAGAGGAGGCGAATCGAATTGTGTTTCGTACAAAAATTCCGCTGACAGTCCACGTCCAGCTGAAAAAGTGTGTTCTTCCTTTGCCATCGACAACATTTATGAGTCCACTAAATCATATACTTGCTACAATTTGAACACCTTAGTTGGTTACTTTTAAATAGTCGTTTAAATCAAGATGAAAGTTCGGAAAACCAGTCAGCCAGATCATTTGTTTGTCTCCAAATGTTGAATCTTTTGTCATACACAGACTGGACTTCATGCGGGACGCCCGAATCCTCTCGGCGCTGGACGAGCCACACCTATCGCGGGTGCTCGGCGTTTGCACGCTGGAAGAGCCGATGGGCGTCGTGCTCGAGTACCTCGACCACGGAGACCTCAACCTGTTCCTCAGGCAACACCACCATGAAGACGACCCGTACATCACAGGCGCTAACACCGTAAGGTGAGACCAGTGCGTCGGTTTTTCATCTCTCAGGCTTTCCCTTCCCTATTTTTCAGTTGATTCGATCATGTACCACGTAATAGGACATACATATTGATCACCACAAATAACGCTTTGTCCAGAAGCTGCCTAGTGTACATTAACAAGCATGATTGCCTTCCATGTAACTTTATCGTTACGAAGATATGATAAGCAGTACATCTGTTTTACATAGCAAATTATATCATTTATTCGGTAATCCACTTCCTCTCATCAAGATCTTTTGAAAAAGTACCAAAGAGAGCCATTCGCGTAATCCTTACGGTATTAAATATGTAATACAAAACTGACTTTCACTTCTATACCAATAAGCAGCGCACAAACGTGGGGTAAAGTAAATCGCCCACTTGTGAAGCTGACCGTACACAAATGAGAACGGAAGTAAAATGCCCTTCGGCCATTCCGTCAACTTCCTTTAGCTGAAAGTTTCTTTGAGTACAGTGTACACCAACGAGAAGAAACTAAAAATGTATTCATCTAAGGAGAACACGACGGGGCCCTCACACGCTGAATATTTAGTGCGCAATAATACTGTGTCAATATATTGTGTTGAAGTGCGAGGCCACGAGCTTCACAATATTACTGCGTAATATTTACGCCCGGGCAGTGTCAGTTTGAGCTCTGTCATCGCAACGAACATCTAGGCATTTGATGATGTAGGACTTAGGTGTATTGATATCGTAGTTGCTACGTCCCGCAAAAAGGAAAGTAAGAGGATGCGGCGATGGGCGGAAAAACTATTTGGAAGGTGTTCTACGCACGACCGTAATAATCTGCTAAGAGAACTCGCAACAGAGGCAAACAACTGTCCAAAATTTTTAAGGATGAATGAGGAATCTTTCAACGAATTGGTAAACCTCGTTACACCTTACGTACACAGAACAAGGACTGATTATATACACGTCGGATTTTACTTTCCACGATGCTGGACGTGTTATAAAACCTCATAATAGTAAGGTACATGTCTGTGGAGTATCGGTATGTAGTGCTATTATGCATTTCTTTAATAAATAATTTAAACTTCTGAAATGAAGAGATAAACTGTGGCAGTGTTCTTTCCATGAACTTAAACACTTTTGTCTAAAGTTTCTACAACTAGTTACTGAATACGTATTAAATATGTGCTGAAACTATTTCCCTGACCGTACTTCACCAAATGTTTCCTTTCATTTGTCTTGCTTGTGTTTCCTTATTCATATAGCGGCATTGTATCAACAGTTTCCATGTCTGCGAATCACGAAGTCTCCACAGGAACTGCCGTATAGTGCATAACGCCACCCTTACACAGCACAATATATTTCGCAATACACTGAGTGAGTGTGAGTATTTTTAAAGCTCTGCAATCCCTTCAATACACTGCGCGAACCGTCAATACCACTCTCAGACGGACAATAGTATTGCTCAGTTCTCATTATTATACAATAAATATCGAGCGTGTGAGGGCCCCTAAAGTTAGCAGAACAGTAATTGCAATGACATTTTCTTCGTTACATACGGATACATGTAGTACAGTACCGTAGCACTTTTAAAACGTATGCTGTGTACAGCAAAGGCAGTCCTTGATTAAACACTGCACATTTATTACTATTTTCTTAGTGCATTTACCCTGCGTTTTTATTTATTTTCTCGGAACTCTAGGAAGTGGATACGTTACACACCTGCACACCTACGCACCTGTGCTGCGTGCTAGTGCAGGAGAGTGAAAGTCAATTTTGCGATACTTTTTTAATAAAGTGATGTTTCCGGGAATAATATGCTGTGATAATAATAAACCTAAAAAATTTGTCCGTGGTAGGCTGTAATGCAATGCTTATTTTATCGTGCGATTAACTAATTTCGACTAAGCGTCGTTGTCAAGCACGTCTGTAACATATGCATATCGTGTCATTTTGAAAGCACTCTAAATTACAAGTAAAAAGTAGCCATATTACGTTATTTTACATATGGCTACTTCTTACGTGTAATTTAGAGTGATTTGAAAATGACGTGAATACAGATGTTACAAATGTGCTTTACAATGACGATTAGTAGAAATGAGCTAATCACACGATAAAATAAAAATCGCACTATAGACTACTACTTACCATGTTTACGTTTATTAAGCATCTAGAGGCTGTAGATCCCCACAAATACAAAACACTGTGATACGTTCTTGAGTTGGTATTGACTACTGAAAGTGGGTTGTTGAATAGATCATTTAGGGTGCGATTTAAAAAAGACAAACGCGGTTCATATCTTCGTAAAAAAATTCACAGGATAAGCAGTCACGCCAACTAATTTCCTTCTGGTCTCTAAACAGCATTTTCCTGGTACATTTCTCATGTTGCTTCTGGACAACAACTTATTTCGGAAGCTCAGATAAATGCGACACGCTATTCCCTTGCGATTCTTCTAGCACGGGTTGCGTTACTTCAATACATGGAAAACTTTATTTTATTATTCAACTTCATGACCAGTTGTCTAAGACGAAAAACTGCATTAATAGAAAGGGCAAGGTAAATAAATCATTTGCAATAGCGTTCTGCAAAGGTCAGTAGAGGGTTTTTAGGAAATCACTGTGAGAACTGGAACTCTTGTTACGGGAAATGAAATTTACAGCATGACAGGAGTAAGCGATTGCACAGACAATTCTCCAGTGGTTACAAGAGAGCGCCTGTACTTGTGTTGCTACATACAATGAGTCCTCTGTTCGGGGTCACCTCACACGTCACTTAGAACAATTAATGAAGTTGCCTTCTCGCGGAGAAACACTCATGTGACGACGACTCGTGAATGAGTGTCCCACGCAGACTGTCTTGTGTGAAGTTCAACGTGTTGAAGGTCGCAACCAATTTTTTCAGCAGACCAGCTTAGCTACAGTTCCAGCACTGAGAATAAGGCAGAAATGCGACTTATTTTTCGCAGTCATTTTCATTGTCGTCAGTGTAAAAATATGCTGTCCATTTAAAATTCCGAGTCTGTCACTATTACAATTTACACGTTCATGTTTCTACTGATGTTATTTTACGAAGCAACTAGGTTAGAAGCACTGAGAGACTCTCTGGCTTTGGTTTAAATGCTATAATTTACAAAGATACAACACTAAACAGTCGTCCACAACGGCAGTTATGGAAACTTGGTCTTTGTGCTGTTATCAGCTAGCTACAAATCCAACCACCTCTGTTAATTTTAAGAGGGAACCGGAGCATTAAAAAAGATTTCTGGGTAACGTGAACAAAGGAAACTAATAATACACTGCATCTTTATTAGATTCTAATCCGTGCTAACGTCCACATCCTACTAAACATTTGCACAGGGTGTGAGGAAACTATGTACACGAAATTTCAGGGTGTTTACTGCAGATTACTTTGATGTCACAGAACATACAGACAATTTTTTCCCGTCTGTTGTATTCGGAGTGGTGAGCCATTACTGTGTCCATCACGGACTTGGGACCTCACGCCTACGGATTTTCTTTCGTCAGGTGAGATGAAGCATTTGGTGTACGAGACAACTTTAGGCAGTTAAGGAGAGCCAGTTGCCTGCTTGGCTGAAGCTGCAAATGTTATTCGTGAAACACCTGATAGTTTTGAGCTTCTTCAGGAATAACTAGCATCTAAATACAACATTTTCTTCATCACCTCTAAAACAATATTCATCACGGGGCAGACTTAGCTTGTCTCTGAACATCACTACTGTCAATATATTCATGGGATCCTAGCGGCGAAACAACACACCTGTGACATTGCTGTCATATAAAACATTTTCCCTTTATTCAAACTGAACATTCTAAAATTTTATATGTGTACTGTTTCTGCGCTTTGAAAATATTTAAAGTGATTATCACGTGGATAGTAGATCGTATAAAGCGCAGCATTTCAACAAAACGATCATATTTTCATAGAACAGGCAGGTTACAGTTATGCTTTCATTGTCAACACATCATGAAACATCACCCTTGCAGCAACAGAAAATAAAATGATTTGCTATAGGGCTATGAAATCGTTAAAGGAATGGTTAAAAGGAACGCAAATGGCATTTTTCTCAAGTTTATTATCCTCGAAAAGATGCTATTGTTTTTTAATGTTTGTTTTGATATTTACAGGTATTTGAACCGTATCTAAAATAACTGTAATTACATCACAAATTTTTTCATTTACAGTTCAACGTGCCTACTGTACATAGCCTCGCAAATAGCGTCCGGGATGCGTTACCTGGAAACTCTGAACTTCGTACATCGGGACCTCGCTACGAGGTAAGCATACCCTTCACAAAAAGGACATGTATTAGCTGTCAGTGTTCAAACAGTAGATTGCTTTACAAATTCAATCTCTGTTTTGCAGAAACTGCATCGTGGGCAAGGCTTACCACGTGAAAATCTGCGACTTCGGCACCAACAACGAGCTGTATGCTGCCGACTATTATCCGATCGACGGATCGAGGTCGCTGCCAGTTCGGTGGATGGCCCCAGAGTCCGTGTGCCAGGTAACAGTCGTATCTACACGTAAGCTAAGTGGTGCTATGAGTAAGGAGTCCACGTTTGGAAGGTGTGGGAACGAAATGCTCATCCGATATCTAGTTTTAGTCTCTTCGGGCGAATGCTGGTATGACTCGTTTTTAAGGATACGGCCGATTCCTTGTTCCATCTACTTTCATCCCAACCCAAAATAAACGCAAAATACAACTCTTTATAAAATCAGATAAAAATTCGCTTGAGGCTTTCCTAGGACATAGCCTCTGCTCCTTACAATCTGAGAATGTAAACATAGAACAAAGGTGGCTTAAACTCAAAGAAATAGCACAGACGCAATTGAAATATACACCAAATAAATTAATAACGACGGTAGGAACACTATTGCAGAAGCAACAAAAACGCGTACAAAATTTAAAAGAATGCAAAATACACAAGATTTACAAAATTTTACAGAAAATCGAAATGTTGTGTGAAATTAAATTAAGATGCTTTTAATACTTTACTCAACGAAACTCTGTCTCGAAATAAGGCAGAGAATCAAGGGAGATTCTGATCGTATATAAATTACACTAGTGGAAAAGCACTAACAGTAACTTCAATGCACAATAACAATAGAGATTTACGAATTCCCAGCATGCTGGACAATAGCAAGTCCGAAACTTCTGTTAATCATTACACGAAAAACCAGCCAAATTTTCAACATTGGCTGGTTTTTCGTTGTACTGATTAAACAGAAGTTTCTGCCTTGCAATTTGTCCAGCATGCTGGAAATTCTTAAATCTCTATTGTTATTGTGCAGTGAAGGTACTGTTTGTGTCTTTCCACTAGTGTAATTTATATACGATCAGAATTTCCAACATTGGCTGGTTTTTCGTTTTACTGAAGAATGGTGATGTTATTGGTGGCAGTATTTTGCAGAGTTACTATACACAGTTTCCCGAAATTGCTTCACCAAAGAAGCTGAAACAGATATTCCAGACTTCGAAACAATAACACTTTAGAATATAAGTCGCTTAGAAGTAGATATCCTTGCTGTAGCAAAGCAGCTTAAAACAATAAAGGCAAGGCCTCCTGTCCTGATTGTGGACCAGTCAGGTAACTCTCATTGTATGCTGATATAACAGCCCCATACTTAGCAATCAAATACAACCACTCACTCGTCAAAAGATACCTACCTGAAGACGGGAAAGTTGATGAAGTGAAAACAATACCCAAGAATGGAAATAAGAGTAATCCGCTGAATTACAGACTCGTTTTGTTAGTGGAACGTATACTGTTCTCGAACATTCTGATTTATCTAGAAGAAAACTATTTATTGACAGACAGCCAGCACGGATTCAGAAAATATCGTTCCTGTGAAATGCAACTAGCGCTTTATTCTCACGAGGTAATAAGTATTATTGACAAGGGATGTCAGATTGATAACATATTTTTGGATTTCCGGAAGGCTTTTCTCACCATATCTCAGAATAGACTTCTAATCAAATTGCGCGCCTGTGGAATATCGTCTTAGCTGCGCGTCTGGATTCCTACCAGAAAGGTCACAATTCGTAGTAACTGACGGAAAGTCATCTAGAAAAACAGGAATAATATCTAGCATTTCGCAAGGAATTCTTGTAGGCTCTCTGCTGTTCCTGGTAACTGGCAGTTGACTCTAATTAATGAATAAGTATGAAGAACCACATGCTACTAAATGGAATCTACTAAATTTCTGTTACACGATAAATCACACAAATATAGAGGCTGCAAATTTGAATAAATGCTTAGGGACTTCAGTTACGAATAACTAAGTCGGAACGATCACGTAGATAATATTGTGGACAAAGCAAACCAAAGACCACGTTTTCCTTCAGAATACTTAGAAAATGCAACAGGTCTACTAAAGAGATTGTCTACTCTACTCTTGTGCATTTTGTGGAGTTTTGCTGTGTGTTGTGGGATCCGCTTCAGACAGGATCGACGGAAGACATCGGAAAAGTTCAAAGAAGGACAGCTCGTTTTGTACTGTCGCGAAATAGGGGGGAGAACTCCATGTATACGATACGCGAATTGGGGTGGCAGTCGTTAAAACAGTTTTTCGTTGAGATGGGATCGTCTCATGAAATTTCAATCATCAGCTTCCTTCTCAGCATGTGAAAATATTTTGTTGCCAACCGCCTGTATAGGGAGGAAGGAACTTCTTAATAAAGTAATAGAAACCAGAGCTCTCACGGAAAGATTTAAGTTTTCGTTTGTCCTGTGCGCTGTTTGGAAGTGAAACGGTACAGAAATATCTTGAAGGTGGTTCGATGAACTCTCTGCCAGGCATCTAATTGTCGGTTGTAATCTTATAAATGCGGATGTAGTTCTTACCACCGTCGATGTGGACTAATATTTCTACGCGGTACTGATAATCATTGGGAAGAGGGCTAGGACAAAATATTGCGAATCTAAACCCATTCACGTGATTGTTTTCTGAATGAACATACTGAAGCTATCTTTTCTTTGCATCTTGTACTGGATTAGGAACTGCCAGGTGTGATGTGTGATACTTTCGAGAGAAGATTATCGGGGCTTGTTTAGCTGACGCACTCGCAACAGCAGTTGTAGGGTAACCACACTAGAGGCTGCAATACCTAATATCGTAACAGCATAAAAGGACACAGAAAATTTTCTGCTGCTGAACGCAATGATAGAGGCAATGTTGTGTTAAAGATCGTTACTTCTTTTGCGAAGATCACTGTCATCAGTCCGGCAGTAAACACTAATGCATGTCTGGGGAAGAGTGTCAAAGAAGCAATACGACATGACTTGTATAATCAAAACATTCAAAGGGCAGCTGTTGTAAACTGGGTGGAAGGAAGCTTCTGCGGTCCGAGGGACACTAAAAAACAGTGAATAATTTTCATGTGGTTCGAAGATATGATCAAGCGCCATTTCTGACGTATATTTACATATATAACTTTTCAGTGTCTACGCTGTTCGAGCAACGACCAATGATACAGTCAGGTACTTTACAGACAAATACCTGGCGTGCTGGTTGTGGACAGAGGGAGTTCTTATTAGGAATATTTTTGAGAGGACTTCGAATTTCAGAATTTGCCTTACAACTAAGGGAAACCTTCTGGAAACGTCGGTTGGAACGAGCGGAAGGCCAATTACTTTTAATTTAGGGATGACATATTATATGATGTACATGAACCCAGATATTCAAGTGCATTTCAACATATGTATACGGTGCAAAGTCAATGATTTGCTCGACTACTGTATTGTACGAATGGTGTTCATGACCGTTGTCTTATTTGAATGTAATGCTATTAAACAAGTGCCGCCTGTATTAAGGGTCCATTCTCATCAGTCAGCCTACAATGTAAGCTATTTTTAAGATTTTTTTTTTTTTTTGAAAACTGAAGATGCAACCAACGTAAATCTTTTTCAGAAATATATCTTTATTAGTGTGCCTGCAGTCCATTCCATCGGCTTTAGATAAAGTCTGTTTCCAGCAGACAGAATGGACAGTGGACATACTAATAAAGATATCTTTCTGAAATTTGGCCGAATTATTCCACAGGCATGTCAGCAAAGAATAATAGCCTGATTTTTAATTTTAAGTTATGCATTATTTATTGCAAGAAACATGACCAGTGGGTTTAATGATGACTGAATTTCTTTAAAAAATCAGAAAATTTTGTCCAGGAATCAATAAATAATGTGCCAAAAGATTTATATTGATTGTTCGATTAATTTTTCCAAAGAAATCTTAAAAATCGCTCATATTCCAGGCTGACTGAGGAAAATGGACCATTAAATGAGAGGAAGGGAGGGAAAGGCAAGATGAGAGAGAGGGGGGTGGAGAGAGAAGACATAAGGCATTTTAATTTCCTACAGCATGTCTCTCATATGGGATATGAACAGTTCTTATGTGGCTCACCATTCAGATGGCGCATCGAAAGCTATTTTGAATACCCCATTACACCAATATTACTTTAATGTAATATTTTACCTTATGCACTAATAACAGTTTTTTGAAATTCCTACTGTCATCCTAATTTAGCCTGTACTCTAGAAATGGAACGAGGTACCATATTGATTGGCACAGGAGACATGCATTTGAGTGGAGCAGGGTTAATATCTTCAGTTTGCCATCCAGATTTATTACTATTTGCGTCGAGATCCTGTAGGATCACACAAAACATTTTGTCCTATTTGAGCATTCTTTCTAATTTCCCACAATTCGCCCATATTTTCTCCATGGAGTTTCTTCCTATCCTCAGTCCACTTTTTTTTTCTTTTGTGCTTCATTCTCTGACCAAACATTCCACTTGTAAATTTTGTTTCTATATACGTTTCTGTCTTGAGCTTCTAGTGGATCCATCTGTAATATTTCTTGGTCAGTTTGATTTGTGTGAACCATGGTACTGTTGACTTGACTTAATGAGTATTGTTGGTGGTAGCATGCTGATGTGCACATAGAACTTAAACCTTCTTTTTCTGACATCTGCTGCTGGGGTTCACGTCTTTTGTGTGGTTTTCCTAGAGTGAAAACTGTATCCCTCTTCTGTCAGCTTTGGGCCAGAAATTTTCCGCATGATTTTGCCTTCTTCATGGCTTTCCACATTGCTTTTAGTATGGAGTGTCAGTGTCGCCTTTGCTTACAGCATTTCAAGCTAAATACTGTGCTTGATAGTTTGTTTAAATCTATATATATTTCCTGTTGTATATGCCTTGTTTTATTCTGTAAGCTCTGTTAATTTTTTGTAGTCAAGTCTTCTGTGACATCATTTCTCCACTTGTAGAGTCGAGGATTTCATCCCTGTATTTGGAATGTGTAGTAACTCTGTTTATATTGCCGCATATTTCAAGGCCAACTTTTTTTCCACTTTTTTTTTTTTTTTTAGTATTTCTGTTTGTTTGGTTGCTGTTGCTTCATTATCTGAGAGTTTGGCCAGGCCGTCAACGAAAGCTACGTTTGCTTTTTCCGTCTTCTCCTGGGATTATCCTAGCCATGTTGGTTTCCAATGTTCTCAGATTTTCACTTCTTTTTCCACAGCAATTTTTTCACGAATAAGTTGGACAAAAGAGGAGATAATCTGTTGCCTTAGTGTATTCCAGTTTTGATCATGAACTTTCATCCATGAATTTAGCTTTTAATGTCTTGCAAGCAAATGTCTGTTTGAATAGTTGTAATGTTTTTGGGTCAAGTCCCTGTTCTTCTAAGATGTTCAGTAAGGATCGTCAGTCGACAGAATCGTATACTTTCTTGAAATCTATGAAATGCAGATGATTGTAGTATTCCTGATAGCCTTGTATTTCAGAAATGTTTTGAAATTGAATGTGTGTTCTGTGCATGAACGACCGAATCGGAAGCCTGTCTGAAATACAGAGATTTTGAACTGTAACTGTGCTTGTGTTCTCTGAAGTAAGCATGCAGAGAAAATTTTCTTGGTGACTTGTAGCAGGGAGATTCTTCTGTAGTTGCTCACATTCACCCTAACTCCTTTCTTGTGCAGCAGGTGGATAAGGGCACATTTTCAGTCGGCAGGGAGTTTTTCTGTTTGTCACATAATTGTGATTATATTTGTAAGTTCCTGTAAAGAGTTGAGTTTGAGATTATTAACTACCTCTGTAACGATGCCATATGGACCTCCCCTCATGTTGGTGGGAGTGATTCTGGATGAGTGGAGGTGCAGTCCACATTTAAGCTTTCTATTTTTTCCTCAAATCGATAATGGTGAATGCTTGACTGGTTCGTATGAAAAGGACATATCCGATTTCCATTCTCATTATTTCCCCATCCGCACTTATGCTCCATCTAACTATTCGTCTTTGTGGGGCCTTAAAACTCTGCTGCCCTTTCCCTTCCTTGTCCTATCCTAGTTTGTGTTCCGTCTCTAATGATTGTCGTCGGCAGGATGTTAAAACTTTCTTTTCTTCTCCCTTATATGTCGTATCCTAATTTATACTCGGTCCGTAGTAGCCTCACCAGCACATCGTGGGATTGTAGTTAGCATTGCTGACTCTCGTTAACGGTGTTCGTGGTTCGATATCTTCCATCATCACCGATATGCAAACTGCAGAAGGGCTGTCAAATAACAAGACTTGCCCCAGGAAGGGAAAATTAAAATACCAGAAGCTGTCTCTTTTGAATTTAATTTACTCACGCAGCCAGTTTCGGTGTTACATTACACCATATTGGGGCCCCTTGGATAACGTAAACAGGTAGTTCAAAGGGCCTGAAAATGGTGTAATGGAACACCGAAACTGGTTGCGCGAATAAATCAAATCCAAGAGAGCCGTCTCCAGATGCTTTAATTGTCACTTCCTACCAAATGAACGCCCTGTAACCATCTACTACAAGAATGGACAAACAAAATATTTCACGAGGTGGTAGAATTCCCCAGATGGAGCATCACGTCCCAATATGTCATAGGCACATTTCATTTAATTTGTAACGGATTCGTGGACGACGGGACGGTGAAACTTGATCTTCTAAACCAGTCTGGATTTTTTGCAGCCACTATTCTGTCTTTAAGGATCTTACATCTAGAGCGATTTCCCTCACTTTCACTTTCTTCGTCTCGGTTTTTGTATTACAACGTTCTGGCTACAGCTGGCTCCATAAGGAAGTCAACATTTTTGTTCAGACTGACTCAAGAGACCACATTTTGTTTCCAGGGCAAATACACGACGAAGAGCGACGTGTGGTCGTTCGCTGTGACGCTGTGGGAGGTCCTGACGTTGTGCCGGCGGCGGCCATACGAGTCGTTGTCGGACCAGCAGGTGCTGGAGGCGCTGCAGCACTGCTACGGCCTGGAGCGGACCCACTGCCTCGAGGACGCCGGCCTGGAGCTGCTGCCGTGCGCGCCGTGCGGCCCGCGAGACGTCCAGGAGCTGATGGCCGAGTGTTGGCGCCCCTGCGACGCCGACCGGCCCACTTTCCGCGAGATACAGCTCTTCCTGCAGAGGAAGACGCTGGGATACGCACCGCTCGGCGCCACCGTCTAGCCGCAGGTCGTGCCAGATACAATCACGGAAGCGGTCCAGTAGGGACACTGCGCGATGCACATGGTGCCTAGAAAAAAGGACTGCTCTGTAAGCGGTGCCAGTTTTAAGCTTCAAGACCACATGTGTTCTTATTGTGCGTCCTGCATTACCTGTGAACATATTGTCAAGTCGCAGTAGAATCTATAAAAACCTCTCGGGATTAAAGCCGTGTTAGATCGTTTTAAACATATATGCTTGCAACAGTGTTCGTCACTGTCAATTGACCGTCCCTCTTTAATGCAACTGTCCTACGAAGTGTTCGTGTTAGTACTTTCCTGTACCTCAAACGATCTCACGCATCTTTAATTTGAAGATTATTTGCTAAGTCTCTCAGCACTGCCAATACTGTTACGTTACCTCAGAGACGATGTGCATAATGGGACACAGTAGATGTCATTGGGCGTACGAAATCGCTTTGCAGAACTTATGTAAACATCTTATTTTCATTTACAAGTACTATAAAATGTGAAAGATCATAAGGAGGACGTTGACTACCGGAATGTAATATTAATTTGAGCGATGAAATAGACTGAAATAACGTGCACTGTAATAGCAGTCTTTAGCAATCGACGAATTACTGATAGCTGAAATTATAAATTTCATCGGGTGCTGCTAATGGTACTGAGCTACAACGTGTTCTGTAATTGAACTTATCTAATCGTTATGCTTTTTTTAATACATTTGTGTTAGAAGTTAGCTGGCGTGCTTCGGAATTTCAGAAGAGTGAAGTGCTGCATCTTCAAAGGAATGTTGGCGGAACGTGATTTAATTTCGATTCTGTAACCTTATCGAACGATGTTCTTGCGTGAAGCAAATGTTTTGTGAAATTTATGACGTCCATGCCATGACAGTGTAATTTTAAGAAATCTTTTATGTAGATGTGAATGTGTGCTTTCCCGGCGTATACAGCTGGTGAAGAGTTCTCGGGCTTCCAGCGGGTGGCGGTGTCTTCAAACTGCGACGTTTCGACGAGTGACATACTCATCATCTTCTGGCGAAGTCACATCGCCAGAAGATGATGAGTATGTCACTCGTCGAAACGTCGCAGTTTGAAGACACCACCACCCGGCTGGAAGCCCGAGAACTCTTCGCCAGTTTTATGTAGATACTACAAATTTGCAGCACACAGTTAGATGTTCACCCTAAGTGTAATTGTGAAATTTCTGCTTTCATAGAAGAACCTATCAGATTACACAAAGCACAATTTTCAGAAAAATAAGACTGAATAATTAGCTGCAAAGAATAACTTTATTGTATTCTTTACTACACTGACTAATGTTTTCTCAGTATTCTGAAAAACATTGTCATGAATCTATGATACACCAAAACACTTTGTCATCTGCTTCATCACTATGGATTCACTAAAGTTCTAATAGAGAAATGAGAGTTGAAATCATTCATTTTCGGGCAAGAATTAATTCGATGCAATTGTTAAACAGAAAATCATGAAACATTTTATTCACTTATTTTGCATTGTTCATGGAATTTTAATGATGATTCATTAGAGCCATTACCATCTTTAGATAGGATAAATTATCTTTGCACTGGTTACAAGGTTCTCTTTATGTGTGACACATCATTACAAGCATAATATAGAACAACATTCAAAAAACTAAAATAACTAAGAACATGCAACATCCTAATCTACAATAGTGACTATTGTGGATATACCTTTCTATTCTAACTACATAAATTTATAACCAGATCACTTCAAGTCCAATTTCAATTTTGGACAAAGCACTCTTGATGTGTATATTAGATTTTACCACATCCTAAGTACAACTTGCTTTATGGAGCAAAATGCAAGTCCTTCCGCTAAAAGAAAATCATTAAACTGAAGATATCATACATCTTTGCAGCAGATATTTAGGAAAAAATTATTGTATGCCTTATAAAAATTAAAAATTGCAAATTTAAAATATTTTCTCTGTTAAATCCTGTTTTTAAAGATGCTGATAGAAGCTATTTATTGTATTTTGTATTAAAGTGTATATATTTGTAACTTATGTGTATAGTAATAAAGGTAATATTTTCATCAAACTGTGTACCTTGTAGAAATTATTTTTTCAGGTATTTCACTCTTTGTCCGATTTGATAAAGACAAATGACACTGGCATTTCAAAGATGACTGCTTGGGTCATTCGCCTTTAGAAACATATGCCACATAATTTATATGGTGTACTTTCCTCTGAAATTTGTCCTAGAAGTGTTGGATTTGACAGCACTGTTATATTATGTATCAGAAAACTCTTTCTTCAGTATATTTCCTTAGGAACTGCTCAGATTACAGGCCAACACATTGTTTCATTCAAAAAAATGTAATTTTTATTTTGTGCACACTGTTAGTTACTGTCGTTCTACTTATTCCTGATTATTTTTAATATGAATATGATAAAATATGGCTTTCAATCAGGGAAATACAAAGAATAGGAACAACAGCCTTAAAACATTCAACAAAAATGGAATACATTTAAATGATTCTTAAAATTAAGGCTAAATCAAAGAAAAGTCAAAGAATCAATGCACGTTTTTAATAACCCTTCATTTTGGTGTCTTTGCAGAGCAAACAGTAAAAAAAAAAAAGCCTCCCAATGAAGAGTAATAGCTACCTTCTTTCCTGTAACTTAGCTGATTTGTGTTCTCTGTCTCTGTTGAATAGCTGTTAGACAGTCTGCCAAATATCTTTTAGCAATTTAACTGAAGTGGAGAATAATTCTTGAATATCATGCCCTTGATCAATACATTTGATATACATTAATAAAATGCTGAAGAAAAATGCACTTTTCTGTTTTTGTTAGGAAACTGGTCTGCTGGCAAATGAAACAGTTCATATTGTGTATGTCTTATGTTTTACAAATGATTGTCAATAAAACAGTGAGATTAATCAATTCATAATTGCACATGATTTAAGGAACCTATCTGCTGGAGTCATGTTACTTGCTCCATTCAAAATGTTAGCTTGTTCTTGCTATTACATTCATCAGAAGTACTATTAATGCAGTATGAGAGCGTCGGCTTTGACACCTGGAGTCCTTTTCAATAAAACAAAAAATTAAGGGGAAGAGGACTGGTGTGCTGAAAAGGCTAGTACATTGGACGTGCAACTCTTCAAGTACAGAGCGTCTTCCCTGGGAACTCAAACACCTCAACATGGTGTTGCAGGAAAACAGTTACTCAGAATGGCAGAACTGGCACGCCCTGCACCGTAACACTGTGGAGAAAGAGACAGCACAGCCTTCATACTGTACACTGGGAGCTATCGGAAAAAATTGGGTGAGTACTGAAAAGCGCTGGGTAAGAATTGTCTTCTGGTAGCCCTATAAAACACGGGCGTGATTGGGGCGCATGAAAGATGACCTCAGATTATGGAATGCAGAGGTATGATTCCATGCCACTGTGGCAAGACATCGAAGATCGGTGCCAAGAACACCAGCGGCACTCCCGACTAATATGTCCCGACAAGTCACAGAGCATAGTTTATCGGAGACTCATGTAATGGAATGTGAATTCACCAGAGTTTTAGCACAAATGTCGAAATACGGAGACAGAATCGTTAGAATAACCATCGAGGTACGCACCAGGGACAATTTTATCAACCGGGGCTGTGGCTATAGTCACGGCCAGGCTTGGGAACCAGCTCCGGATCTAGTTAATGCTTTATTTACTGGCTGCAGTTACGAGTCCCAGTATATTTTGCGTGCAATTGTGTAACTCAACAAGTCATTAGATCTGCAGGAACAGACAGTTCCACTCCACAGAAATTGTGCTTTCAGCAGTAGATGTTAGCACAGCCCAAATGACATTCAGAAGCGTGAACGTCAGCCCAGAATATGAACAGCTGTCTTGCGAATGGGTTCTTTGTGTGTGAAAGAAGGTCGTAAAGCTACTTACTGAAAAATAAGGTTGATATAAGACCTAAGGTGAGTGATAATATTCATATAGTTACCTTTAAACATACTTTGGTTAATTTTCATAAAATATCTACATAGCACCCTTGTAATATTCAATTCTAACATAACATTTGATTGGGACTTGGTTGTCTCTACAGGTACAGTGCACTGACTTCACAAGTTGAGGTTAGATTGAGTTTTGCTTACTTTTCTTTGATGTTTATAGCTTTTTCTGCTTTCAGGACCCTTCAAAAATAAAAACGTATTCTCGCTGAGGACGATATGGTGTTTCATTACACAAAAAAAGACAGAAATAATGAGTGACTAGTAAAATTTTAGTGATGTCAGCAAGATTCTTCTTTTGTTTCGGACTATGCCTACCTATTTCATAACAGGTCTTACATACGAACAAATTCTTACTAAATTAGTAAATATTTAGATGCTCTTGAAACAAGACTTGGATGTTGTATTAGTAGTAGTAATAGCTTTATTAATCCATAGATCTCGTTTTACAAGGATATAGAACATGTCAAAGTATTTGCAAGGCTAGAACAATTTAAAATATGCTAATTCCTATACACACACATTTACAGACTTCTAGTTAGAGACAATAATTAGGTTTACTCCTGGTATACAATACTTTTTTTACAAATAAGTTATAAAATAATGTAATGCCACACTGTTCACTGTCGTGTCAATACCAGTCACTGCCCACACGATACACACACTTTTTCAGAACACTTCACTCACTAAACGCACAAAAACACACACACACATTGGTGATCTCTGGGCCTCTTTCTGTACCGCAACTTCCCATTTGCTATCTTGAAAAACTGAGTCAGCGTCCCTCTATAATAGGTGAGATGTTGAGCTCAGAAAGAGGAAGAGGTGTTAGTATTGTGCTTGGGGGTAAGTTTTTCTAGAAAAGGGAAAAAGATGGGAGAAAACCTGGTGTGAAGCTATGCGATTGCAGGCTTTCTCCGCTTATTTCAGCTATGAAATCTTCAAGGGGTTATCAGCCGAGTGTCGTCGTCTTCTAGTCGCAACGTTTCAATGGACTGCATACCCATCATCTTCAGGCAAAGTGTCGGGATGTTCCTCTTCCTGCTCACTGTGAATGACAGCCTCCCAGAGGTTGCCTAAAAAAGAGGAGTCTTTGTCCTATGACATTTACTCCAAAATGATGGGCTGGAATTTATAACTAGGACAAGGGAAAACTGGACTTGCCCAAGCAAGGAAGGATAAAATAACTTATATGTGCTAGTAGATGTAGTACATCTATGATGCATTGCCAATCCTGGGGCGTGAAGATCGGATGGAAATTAATCAGAGCTAGCTCTTTTTTAGAGATGACGTTGTGCAGATTTGCAGCTGCCCAAACAGAGTCATATGGTTGATGGGGAGGAGGGGGTTTGGGAACATCGGGATGGGTAAAAGGGTGCGGATGGTAGAGGTACAGATATGTACCACCTCGCAGCGTCTCCGCTAGCATGACCATCACCAGCTTAGCCGTTCTCAGGTTGTCCGGCAGCGGAAGGTGGTCATGTTTGGCAGCTTGCTCTTGGACCACAGCAGTGACTTGTGCTGCCTCTTCGTCGTCCTCTTCTTAGGGCTGCTGTACCACCTCCTCCATTTCCTCGACAACCTCTCCAGCTACCTGCCTTTCCGCGTCGGCCAGAGAGGCGGTCGTCTGAGTTTCTGCATATATCCCCTTCCTAATGGGAGTCGGCGTCTCTTCTCTGCGAGTCGCAAGGGTCAAGGCCTCCGCCAGTTGCCACACCTGACGGCGCGCCTCATCCAGTTCCGCCCTCAGGGACGCCCTCTCCTCCGCCATGGCGGATTTTAGCGTGGCAACGACTTCGTCCGTGGTTTTCTGTAGCGATTCGCGGAAACTTTTGCAGTCGTCTTCTTAGCGGCGGCGCGGCCCGCTTCCCCTTCTTGGACAGGGGGCGGGGCGGCCGCCTTGTCTTCCTGGGCCACTTCTCCAGGTTGAGCGGCCTCAGTCTTCTTATTCCGCTTCTACTTGCTATAATTCTTTATGTAGCTGCAACGACGATGGTTTGCAGCGTGTGCGCCGTGGCAGTTAACGCACTTCGGAGCAGCATCTCGCTATTTATTACAGTCAAGTGCATTATGTGCCTTCGCACAGTTCATGCATGCGATCACAAAGCTGCAGGACTTTGCTACATGGCCAAGCTGTTGGCATTGGTAGCACTGCTGCGTCTTCATCTTCTTCTCGCTCTTCTTTCCGCTTCGTACTTCGTCGGCCAGATGCTCCAGTAGGAAGGCGAGAAGGCGATATCTTGACTTCCCTTTGGCTTCGCCTCCCTTGCCACGTCCAGCCATGTTTGCGCCGTACAACAGCGACAGCGACGAAGTTAACTACAGCGAGTCCAGCAGCGGCCTCCCGTCGGGATGTTCCTCTCTCTTCGCACTTTAAGTCATCTTCTTGAGGAAGGTAAGGAGGAGTCTGTTGTCGTTAGACATTTACTCCACTTAGGATGGATTGATATGTACTGGTACGTTTGGAATAACTGGGATAGTTGGGCGGAGGAAGTACTGATGATTGGTGGTCAGAGACTGGCGGTAGGTTACAAGAATTACAGCGAAGCGTCGGCTAGGGACCTTTACTTGACTGACTCTGTTAACGCCCGGGACTGCCAGTCGACGACTGACAGGGCGAGTGGTTGCTGCTGCTGCTGATGATGATGATGATGGGTGTCCGGCGCGGTAAGGAGGAAAGTCTTCTCAGTCCTCCTGGCGTCTAGGTGCTTCTGCTGTCCTTCTTCTTCTTCTTCTTCTTCTTCTTCTTCTTGTATGTGTCTACTTGTGACACTTTGGGATCCGTCACGTCCTCCGAGCTGGCGGCTTCGGCGTCTTCAGCGGTCCTCGCCCCTTGTTCTTTGCTTGCGTTCTCGGCTTGTTCTATCGAGGCAACGAGAACTTACAACTCGACAGGAGTGAGAGGAGGGCGGGCGTTGTAGGACCTGACAATGTCGAAGTGGGTGGACACTATCTTCTGCAGCTGCGTCTTCGAGAGGGGGCAAGGAACTTCCAAGATGATGACCTGGATTGCCTTGGTCTACGCCGTGACGGTTGTCTGTACGGCTGCGTCTTGTGTTACCACCCCCGTGGCTTCCTGTATTACTACAGGCTCCAGGGGGGCGGCAGTCTGCGTGTTGGCGTCCTCCTTCTGTGCTGGACGGGGCTGGCTGGCCAGTGCATAAGGGAGACTATGCACCAGCTGCCATGTCTCGGCTAGTTTGGCTTGGAGTGTAGCCCTCTCTTCCGCCATTGCGGCTTTGAGGACAACAATTTCCTCGTCGTCGGCGGCGCGGACCCTGGCACTCACCTCGCTGACTGCGTCCGGAGGAACAGTCGCATCATCGACTACCCCGGATCCGTCAGAGGCGGGGAGTGGCGGCGACGCAGTGGCCGCGGTTGTGTCCGCCTTCTTTGTTGTCTTGAGCCTCAGTCTTGTCGTCTCACCGCGACTCCAGCTCTTAATATAACTGCACCCTCGGTAATTCGCTGCGTGAGCGCCGCCACATTTGGCGCAGCAGCGTGTAGCGTCCTTCGTGCAGTGGCGCGAATCGTGTGCTTGCGCACACCGAAGGCGCGCCACAGGATTTCGACAGTACTTGGCAACGTGGCCAAGTTTTTGGCGGCAGTAGCACTGCTCCTTCCGATCCGTCGTCTTCTTGCGTCCCCCATCTTCTGATGTGCCAAGCACGAGGCGCAGCAATTACAGCAGGGCGGCAGCTTTGTCTCCGTTTCCGCATCGTTCAAGCACGCAGGGGAGCGACGACGTGAGTAGCTGGTTCAAATGGTTCACATGGCTCTGAGCACTATGGGACTTAACTTCTGAGGTCATCAGTCCCCTAGAACTTAGAACTACTTAAACCTAACTCACCTAAAGACATCACACACATCCATGCCCGAAGCAGGATTTGAACCTGCGACCGTAGCGGTCGCACGGTTCCAGACTGTAGCGCCTAGAGCCGCTCGGCCACTCCGGCCGGCTCGGGAGTAGCAAGCGAGCGCTTAACGTGCACGATCCGCTCACATCGGCTCTCTGAGCGGGAATCCGTCGGGATGTTCACTCATCTAATACTTTCCCCTCTTTGGGGAAGTGTGTGGGAGAGTTTGTAGCCTTGCTGCTTTTACTCCACTTTGTACTTGTGTGTGTGAATTTCTGCGATTTTTTGGTTGTCTGTATGAGGATGATTGGTATTTTGGGGGAGGGAAAGGGATTTGGAATTGGATATAGGGATGTTCTCTTCGACTTAGTCGTCGAAGGTCGTCATTGGGCGTTTGTGCTTGTGGTGGGACATGTCATACCGTCCTAAGGAGTGGATGAGCTTATTTCTAGATCTGGAAGAGGTCTTGTAGGAAGCCCTTGCCAGATCTTGGAATCTATCTTTGAGGAGTGGGATTTCGGCATCGGCGTGCAGATCGTCGTTGGGGAAACCCATTGGTAGGTGCAGAGACCTTCTGAGGGCGCGGTTCTGCAGCCTCTGGAATTTGCCCCAGTGCTGCTTCACTGCGTATCCCCAGACAGGGTATGCATACTCCATTACTGGCCATATGTGTGTCTGATAAACGTTCACTCCTACAGAGCAGGGAAGGGAGCTGGATGTGTTGTGGACAGAGTATAGAATGGACATTCTGGCACAGAACTCCCTGTGGACCTCGTCTATGTGGGGTTTCCACGTAAGACGAGACTACAGGACTACACCAAGGTACTTGGCGGTTCTGTGCCAGGGGAGTTAGGTTCCGTTTAGGTGAAGGTGGGGGGCTTGAGGAGGTCCATGCCTTTTGATCCTCAGGTGATCAGCATAGCCTGCGTCTTTTCAGAGTTGATGGTGATGCGCCAGCGATGGGCTCAAGTTTCTGTGTCATGTAAAACCCTTTGTATTCTACGGATGACCAGGTTCGTGTTCGCATTTGGAGTGTATAAGGCTGTGACATCTACGTACTGTGGGGTGTGCTCCTGGGGGCTGCTGGTGCGTCCGCATTGTACAGACTGTACATCATGGGTCCCAGGTCCGATCCCTGTGGCACCCCGGCACGTATACGCCTTTTGGTGGAGGTGGAGGTTCCTACCTTGCCAGAGAAAGCTCTATCTGTGAGATAGCTTTAGATCTGCTTTACTATTCTCCCAGGGAACCCTTGTGTGTACAACTTGTAGAGTAACCCTCTATACCATACTGAGTCGAAGGCTATGGCTACATCTAGTAGCAGTATCCAGTAGTAGCCTCTGTGGTTGAAGCCTTCTGTGGCTGCTTCAACCACTCTCATGATCTATTGTGGGACAGAGTGGTTCTGCCGGAATCCGAATTGGAAATCGGTGTCGTTCCCTGGTTTGTATATCGCGACCACTTTCGTGGTGTTGCTTATCGAACTCTCATGTGCTAGGACCATTTGTTCTTCGATGAACATATAATAGGTGAGACTTATCTGGACTCGCTGAGACACAAACCGACGCCTCAGACTGAGCGTTTAGGTGACGGACTTCCAGACTGGTTTCAGCCGAATGGGATCCCTGCTCATTTTGCTGCAGCTGTTACAGATTGGCTTGCACCCATGGTCTAACGGTAGTGTCTTTGTTTAGTAATCATAAGTTCCTCTGTTACGGGTCCGAAAAAAGTCACCGCTCGCATTTCGATTAATAATCAGCACTGGGTGCTGAAAGACTTTCGGCACAAGAAGTCACCCTCATTCTGCCAACGGCCTTGTCAAAGAGGGCTGAGAAGCGGAAAGAGGTTCAGGGCACTCTTTTGTGATTGGGGTGGAAAACTGCCCCTAAAGTAGGAAGAACCAGCAACGATCAGTGGCATGAGGATGCAAAGGCAATGGAAACAATTGCGTTAAAGCTACATAACGTGTCTCTACAGAACTGAAAATGTGTCGTGATGATCAATCTATTAGCAAAAGATTCCGGAATAGTCCCCCATTAGGATATCCAGGAGGAGATTGCCAAAGAGGAGGTAACCATGCGAAAAGGACTGAATTACCAACGACAGGACAACGTTCTAGGAGTCGGAGCGTGGAATGTCAGAAGTTTGAACTTGGTGGAAAGCTAGAAGATCTAAAAATGGAAATGCAAAGGCTCAGTCTAGATATAGTAGATGTCAATGAACTGAAATGGAAAGAAGATAAGGATTTTAGATCAGATGAGCATAGCGTAATATCAACAGCAGCGGAAAATGGTATAATGGGAGTAGGATTAGAAATGAATAGGGAGTTAGGGCAGACAATATGTTACTGTGAAAAGTTAGCAACACCGACAACGATAGTTAAGGTTATATGTCGCCGTCGCAAGCTGAAGATGAAGTGATAGAGAAAGTATATCAGGATACCAAAAGGGTAATACAGTACATAGTAGTCATGGAGGACTCAAATGCAGCTGTAATGGAAGAAGTAGAAGATAAGGTTACGGGAGAATGTGGGCTTTGGACAAGGTATGAGAAAGGAGAAAGACTAATTGAGTTCTGTAATAAATATCAGCTAGTAATAGCGAATACCCTGTTCAAGAACCACAAGAGCAGGCGGTATACGCGTTATATAGGATGATTTCAGTTTTATCATGGTCTGACACATATTCCGAAATTAGATACTGGCTTGTAAGGCGTAACCAGGAGCATATATAGACACACCACAATGTAGTAGAAACGAAGAGTAGGCTGAAGTTCAAGAGATTAGTCAGGAAGAATCAATACACGGTGAAGTGGGATACACAAGTACTAAGGAATGACGAAATACACTTGAAGCTCTCGAAGGCTATAGATACAGCAATAAGGACTAGCTCAGTAGGCAATAGAGATGAAAAGGAATGGACGCCTCAAAAATGGTCAATCATAGTAGTTGGAAGGAAAACACAAGTAAAAAGAAGGTAATTGCTAAAAGCCATGGGTAATAGAAGAAATACTTGAGCTGATCGATGAAAGCAGGAAGAATAAAAAAGTTATGGGAAATTCAGAGGTAAAGGTCACTTAAGAATGAAATAAATAGGAAATGCAGGGAAGCTAATATGAAATGCATGTATGAAACATATGAAGAAACGGGAAAAGAAATGATCATCAGAAGGTCTCATTCAGCATATAGAAAAACGACACAACTTTCGGTGAAATTAAAAGCAAGTGTAGTAACATTAAGAATGCAGCTGGAACTCCACTGATAAATGCAGAGGAGAGATCGGATAGGTCGAAAGAGTACATTGAAGGCCTCTGTGAGGGGGAAGGTTTGCCTGACGTGATAGAAGAAGAAACAGGAGTCGGCTTAGAAGAGATATGGGATCCAGTATTAGAAACAGAATTTAAGAGAGCTCTAGACGACTTAAGATCAAATAAGGCAGAAGGGATAGATAAAATTCCATTAGAATTTCTAAAATCGTAAGTGACAACAAATCGACTATTCAAGTAGGTATGTAGAATGCATGAGTCTGGTGACACACCATCTGACTTTCTGAGAAATATAATCCACACAATTCCGAAGACTGCAAGAGCGGACAAGTGCGACAATTATCGCACTATCAGCTTAACAGCTCATGCGTCCAAGTTGCTTACAAGAATAATATACAGAAGAATGGAAAAGAAAACTGAGGATGTGTTCGATGACGATCAGTTTGGCTTTAGGAAAGAAAAAGGCACGAGAGACAATTTTGACGAGGCGGTTGACAATGGAAGCAAGGGGGAGTGGGGGTGGGAAACCACGCACAAGACATGTTCATAGGATTTGTCGACCTGTGGAAAAAGTGTTCGATAATGGAAATCGGTGCTAGATGTTCGAAATTCTGAATAAAGGACAAGAGCCAAGAGGGAATAATAAGAGTGGGTGACCAAGAACTAAGTGCTCGTATTAAAAACGGTATAAGACAAGGACACAGTCTTTCGCCCCTACTGTTCAGTCTGTACACCGACGAAACAATGATGCAAATAAAGAAAAGATATCAATGATACGATTCGTTGACGACATTGCTATTATGAGTGAAGATGAAGAAAAGTTATATCATCTGCTGAATGGAATGAACAGTACATGAGTGCAGAATATGGATTGAGAGTAAATCGAAGAAAGACGAAAATTATTAGAAGTAGCAAAAATGAGAACAGCGAAAAACTTAACATCAGGACTGACGGTCACAAAGTAGACCTGGTATGTAGGCAGCAAAATAACCAATAATGGACGGAGCAAGGAGGATGAAGTTAATTCGGCTATGTAGGCAGCAAAATAATCAATTCCGGACGGAGCAAAAAGGACATCAAAAGCAGACCACCTCTGGCAAAAGGGCATTTCTGGCCAAGAGAATTCTACTAGTGTCAAACATGGGCCTTAATCTGAGGAAGGGCCTACCGGTGTGTCCCAGCGGTTCTAGGCGCTTCAGTCTGGAACCACGAGACGGCTACGGTCGCAGGTTCGAATCCTGCCTCGGTCATGGATGTGTGTGCTGTCCTTAGGTTATTTAAGTTTAAGTAGTTCTAAGTTCTAGGAGACTTATGACCGCAGATGTTAAGTCCCATAGTGCTCAGAGCCATTTGAACCATTTGAATCTGAGGAAGAAATTTCTGATAATGTACGTTTGGAGGACAGCATTGTGTGATAGTGAAACGTGGACTGTGGGAAAACCGAAACAGAGGAGAATCAAAGCATTTGAGATGTGGTGCTACAGACAAATGTTGAAATTTAGGTAGACTAAAACGGTAAGGACGAGGAGGGTATGCAAGGAATCGGAGAGGAAAGTAATATGCGAAAGGTACTGACATGGAGATGTGACAGGTTGGTGGGACATCTGTTAAGACATAAGGGAATGACTTCCATAGCACTGGAGAGAGATGGCTGTAGAGAGCAAAAATTGTAGAGGAAGGCAGAGGTTGGAATACATGCAGCAAATAATTGAGGACGTAGGATGCAAGTGCTACTCTGAGATGAAGAGTTTGGCAGAGGTTTCGTGGAGGGTGGCATCAAAGCAGTCAGAGGACTGATGATTAAAATGAAAATTAAGGAAAGGCATGGTCCCCTCGTTCGACAGCCATTTCTCCCCTTGATATCTTTTTATAGGGTATGGTGAAAGAGAAAGTTTACTCGATGAAGATTACTAATTTAAAACACCTGGCAGAATGCATTACTAGTCTGTGTGCCTAAAGCGACGGCAGTTCAGACCTATTCCAGTGACTTCACCTTAATCTTGAAAAATGCATCGAATTATGCGTTGATAAGTTCGGAGAACTTGTTGAAAATATTGTTTACTACCGTTAAGTGACTAAACTGTGTTTTATTATTATTTATTGGAATTCCCCATATAGGCAGACTTTTTGGACACCCTGTATAGTCAGACGATTCAACGTCTACAATTTGAACAAACTCTTGCGTTGCCCGTGAGTCTTACGGCACCGGTCGCAAAGCTGTTGGTGAAGGAAGACTCAGTCCCTGTTCCTACGCCTCTGACCCAGAGATGAGCCGAATCAGTGCACCTCAAATCACCGACGTGCTTGCTTGCAATTACCACCACATTTGTACAATCTAACAGTCGTCTACATTTAGGAAAGGAGATTAAAGGTACGTGGTGTACTGAAAGTCAAACGTAATAAATCTGTTAAAATAAAACTCCGTTAGTTCGGTTCTTATCAAACGCAATAAAACTGAAAATAAAACTCTGTTATTTGGTTCCCAGCGTGATCGATCCCCGTGGCATGGTAAAAATTTCAAGAAAATAAGGAAATAAGAAAGATCCTGGGCAGAAATTGACAAAACTACAAAAATTACATGAAATGTGGACTGATCGTCACAAAAGTAACATGAAAGTACACACATTGCGAAATCGAAATTCAGAGAAAAGCCACCTGACAACTCTTAAGAGGGACACGCAGTACACATCATGAAAACAATTTAAAAAAAATTGTGTTTGTAAATAGCACACTGATGGAAAAAAATCGCTGCACCAAAAAATAATTATTGTAGGCAATGACAAAAGCTAAAGAAACGAACTAAAATTTCTTCCCAGGCCATTACTTGAACCCGGGTCTCCTAGCAAGGAGACCCGAGTAATGAAATTTCGGGAATGCATTTGTCTAGGTTACTATTTAAGTGATTAACATTGCAAGACCGCAAAACTTCTGACATGGCATCAAGACAGAATGCATAACAAATACTGGAGAAATATCTAACGATAGCGTGAGGAAATGAGGGAGCTGCAAATACCGGCGTCATCCCACATTCCTTAGCCGAATCACTTTCTAAAATCGGTATTTTTATTACAAGTCTGCACCATCGGTGACGTGTAACTGCACTGTTGGTCTGATAACGTACCCTTCATCGATCACCATTTATATTCAGTGTTGTGGTATTTGTCTGGAAAAATCACTTCATTCGGAGGCGATGCCACACCTCGATTTATAAGGCTTGTATAGTTTTTAGTATGGACATCGTTAGCAACACCTTCGAGCACCTGTAGAACCCAGGCCGACTGTGATAGTAATATGGTGGTTGCGATCGTGTTCTTAACATCTGGCGGCGTGTAATGCGATTACGCCTCGCTTTATAAAACACAGTGGCACCACTCGCAGGGAAAACGTATGACACATGCCCATCCATCGCTGATTTTCGCTCTGTATGGTTTCGTATCGCGAGCAATTAGTTTTTCGTGACTTATTATACTTTTTGGGCACGTGTGACAGATTCGCCTTGAGCGTCAGGCTTATAAAGTATGTTTTTGCGTTTTCCAACTTGTGCAAATAGAATGACTATGTCCAGTCGTGAGGAAGTTATGGGTTTGATGTGGAATGCTTCGACAGCCGCAAAGTGACTGAAAGACTTTTTTATTACTTAGAACAGTATGTCGTGTCGTAAGAATGGTACAGATATATCTACTTCGAGGGCCACAGCTGTCAGGAGGGGCTATTTCATATACTTCGCTCATTGGGAATGTCATCCAATTGAGACCGCAATCGTCGTATGTAACTGTAAGTATACCGATCAAATATATATGTGGTCAGTTTCCTAAGACGATTCTGTACGGTGTGCGAGAAATACGTCTCGGTCGTGGCCTGTGGCGGGAATGATTCACGTTTCCAGCTAATGACAGGATCTATCTGAATGTAAAGAGTGGTTGGGACACAGAAATGTAGCTGACTTAACTGTGTCATCCTTTAGACAGCTGAATAGTGAACTAAAACTCAGTATGTGTTAGACAGCCTTCGTGATCGAGATAGGGAAAGGTATCTAAGGAAAGTTCGGATAGTAACATAATGTCTTCTTTTTTGTTCAAGTGTTCAAAGACAAGTTGAAGCAGACCATCCATCTCTAGTGGGAAGCTCTCCCTCATCCACCATTGTGGCATTAGGACATCTCCAGCTGTAGGACAGCAACCGTTTCAACCTTTTTTGTATTCTGTAGGACAGTGCTTCGGATTCTGTTTGCATAATTTTTGTGATTTTCCTGTCTGTACTTAGACAGTGCCCTCTTTCCAAACAGCAAGAATGTTTTTTTTGCTTAACTGTGTTTTCACAAGCATGCACAGACATGAAAAAGGCTTTTAGCGATGACAGCCTTCACCATTTCTGATATGTATGTTGAAAGCAGGATGTTACGATTTATGGGATGGATGGGGTGCATGCTTAGGACCATCAAGGAGAATTCAATCGGTGTTATTCCAGGCTATTTCTGTATACAGGTCCCGTTAGGACAAGAATTTCCATGCAGACGGGCTGAGACATCACAAAAGCTCCTACGACAACAAAAGCATCCGTTAACTGTTTCTGCAACACTTTACGATTTCCAAGAGAGAGACTTGGCTCTCATTTACAGGGACAAGACATCAGCTGCGCCTGCGAGGGTGGGCCGATATGTAAACATCTTGCTTGGCGTTGGACCCGAGTATATGAAAGCTAAGCGTCAGCCCCTGTGGATAGGTGAACATATGTCCAAGTGGGAAGGGCTGTCCCATTAGGATCGCTAGGAAGAATGCATCCAGTCATCATTCCGCTTTGGAATTCTGTAGGAAACAGTTCGCTGATACGCCACTGTCGAATTTCTTAACAATCGTTCGAAAGCATTTTTACATGCAATGAGTGTTTGTCCACTGCATTATTTAGGCTATTTAAGCGTTGTGAACGTGTTTTCAGAGTGTTGTATATGCATCATTTTGCCAGTTTTATGCGTAGTGAACGTGTCTGTGCATCAGTGTGATGTCTGTAGGCTGTGCAGTATTTCGACAGTTTACAATTAGTTAGCTTGGTAGTAGAGCGTTGTACATGCATTATTTTGACAATTTACGAGTTGTTTTCGCGCCTGTACGTCAGTGTACTGCATTATTTCGGTGATTTACGAGTATTTTTTCTTGACTTCCGGAAGGCGTTCGATACAGTTCCGCACTGTCGCCTGATAAACAAAGTAAGGGCCTACGGAATATCAGACCAGCTGTGTGGCTGGATTGAAGAGTTTTTAGCAAACAGAACACAGCATGTTGTTATCAATGGAGAGACGTCTACAGACGTTAAAGTAACCTCTGGCGTGCCACAGGGGAGTGTTATGTGACCATTGCTTTTCGCAATATATATAAATGACTTAGTAGATAGTGTCGGAAGTTCCATGCGGCTTTTCGCGGATGATGCTGTAGTATACAGAGAAGTTGCAGCATTAGAAAATTGTAGCGAAATGCAGGAAGATCTGCAGCGGATAGGCACTTGGTGCAGGGAGTGGCAACTGACCCTTAACATAGACAAATGTAATGTATTGCGAATACATAGAAAGAAGGATCCTTTATTGTATGATTATATGATAGCGGAACAAACACTGGTAGCAGTTACTTCTGTAAAATATCTGGGAGTATGCGTGCGGAACGATTTGAAGTGGAATGATCATATAAAATTAATTGCTGGCAAGGCGGGTACCAGGTTGAGATTCATTGGGAGAGTGCTTAGAAAATGTAGTCCATCAACAAAGGAGGTGGCTTACAAAACACTCGTTCGACCTATACTTGAGTATTGCTCATCAGTGTGGGATCCGTACCAGATCGGTCTGACGGAGGAGATAGACAAGATCCAAAGAAGAGCGGCGCGTTTCGTCACAGAGTTATTTGGTAACCGTGATAGCGTTACGGAGATGTTTAATAAACTCAAGTGGCAGACTCTGCAAGAGGGGCGCTCTGCATCGCGGTGTAGCTTGCTCGCCAGGTTTCGAGAGGGTGCGTTTCTGGATGAGGTATCGAATATATTGCTTCCCCCTACTTATACCTCCCGAGGAGATCACGAATGTAAAATTAGAGAGATTAGAGCGCGCACGGAGGCTTTCAGACAGTCGTTCTTCCCGCGAACCATGCGCGACTGGAACAGGAAAGGGAGGTAATGACAGTGGCACGTAAAGTGCCCTCCGCCACACACCGTTGGGTGGCTTGCGGAGTATCAATGTAGATGTGGATGTAGATGTAGATGATGTAGTTTGCCTTCTGTGGACTGTGTAATGCATTATTTCGACAATTTATAATTAGTGAGCATGTTTGCATGCATGCATTATTTTGACAATTTACGAGTGGTTTTCTTGTCTGTACATCAGTGTACAGCATTATTTCGGCGATTTACGCACAGCTTTTAGGTCTGTAGGCTATTTATTATGTGCCCAATCACATCAGGGCGAGTGTTTTGTATCAGCGTAATAAATAAACTACATTAAATCCATTTCTAAATAAATTTCTCCAGCTTCCCACTCAAATTAAATAAAGTACACTGCTTCCCCTCTCTGTCAGCTGGACACACACTGAGTCCTTTTCCCCCATTTTTCCCCAGACCACTATCGTGGTTAACGTCTCACGAGGGACGGCAGTTCCCTCTGGTAGTGGCACTGTGTACTAGCACAGTTGGACTCAGGATGTCATGCTGAACACATTGGATGGAGCTATTGCCTACAACAACTCGAATTGTTTAAATAAACAATGCTTGTAAAATAAAGACTTATGTCCATCCTATCCAGCAGCCCAGCACAGGCTGAACTCTTTTTCAGCCAATTCTGACAAATAGGTGGTGGTTGGATGAGTTATGTTAGTGGAAGTAGACCCAATTGTCCTATTTTACTGGCAAATTTTTCCCGCCATTTTCTGTGGTTGGGAGTGGAAGGGAGAGGGGAGTGGAGGGGGTAATTAATGGAGGTATCCCACTTTTCCTCTCTTCCTGCCGAAATTTGAACTTCCTGCAAAGACATTATTGTAACATTGCCACATCTATCGCAGCCATCTTTGATCCCCGTCTTGAAGAAATTTGGCAACAATGCATAATGGGGCAGAACGAACTTTTTTCTACTAATTGCACCACTTGGGATGTGCCCTATTAACACGATGTTATACCTGTGCCTGCCCGTGCCTCTTCACTATTCTGTGACCGTAGTAACAAATACCAGTTAAAAAAAAGAGACATATTTGAAAGAGATGAATCCATAAGTACCTAAGCACAGAGCCCAGCCAAGTTTCATAATCATAGCATTTTATTTCGTCCAGTTGTTAACGTCATCAATTGTACTTCTTCTGAATTAAACAATATTTTAAAGACATTATGCCTAAATGATCAAAACTTCAGTACCAAGAAAATCCAGAATGCTATGACTACCCATGGAGTATAACGAGATTAAAAAGGAAGTGTATATTTTAAAACAAATTGCTAGGGCAGATTACTATTGAACTACTGAGTGTGCTGCAAGTTTTAATACTTTCAAATGGTGACATACAAGCACTTCACGAATAGTAAGACAAAGTTTTGTCTCGATGACCTGCATGGGGTACGTTTCTAATAAAATACGTAGACTATTTAAGAAAAAAAAAGTTTGCTTATTGTGCTACAGATTCCCTTCCAGACTTTTATTCAGGTTATGTATCACTGATGCTGCACTGAGTACCGCATTTGACTAGCGTGAGATACCACGAAATCATAGACCTCAGTCGTTATCTGAGTTGTTCGTATAAGATGATTTGTGACTTCGTTCAGGTGTATAAGGGACAAGGCAGCAGAGAATAACATCAGATATGGTACTTTGTTGGTCTCTCTGAAACATTGTCATCATGTACAACGATGTGAATTTCTTCGCTGATCGTCATCTACTTCCAACTTCTCCACTACTTCGAGACTAAGGCCTTCCTCACACGGAGTTAGATTAACTTTAACCTGGCCTGCTGGCTTACACGATGGTTCCGTCGTCGGTCAGCTGGCTGCCTAGCAGGAATCTGTGTGTGTTTTCTGTGATAAGTATAGTGCTGTTTTCCTTCTAAGGTTGCCTCAATGCTATCTGCGCTGGCCAATCAGAAGTCTAGTTCGACGTTTGGTGTCACTGTCTACAGGGCGAGATCATAGACTTTGTGACTATACAAAAAGTTACGCACCCATCAGCCAATCTCCAATTTTTCTCAAACGATTGTAAAGAAGCTATTAGGTAAAAAAAATTTGAATGTCACGCATCTCATACCTTAATTTCTCAGCTTCATGATGAACTGCTTATCATCTCATTAATAATCATTGTTATTGTGACATTTTGACAGTAAGTAAACTACTGTAAGAAATACGAAAGTTTGGATTGACCCCAAACAGATGTCTCTATGAATTTGCGTTTGGTGCAGGTTAAGTCAAATAGGTATGAAACGTAGCTAACATACTGACTTATTTTCAAACTTAGAAGGATATCACTATCATCAATCTCGAGAAAATGGATTGCATGTGAGCGCTTCACCCTGAACTCGCATGTCAGTGAAAAGACAAAATGAAATATTTGTAAGAGTCACCGTATCTCATAAATGGTTTCAGATATTGAAACAAGATTTTGGCAAATTATAACACGCTAACTATTTCGACATTTGGTTAACATGTGAAACATCCATATTTAGTACGGTATTCAAGCAACCACTGTAATTTATAAAGGCAATCGATAGCTGGTAAAACAGTAAAACAGGAGTAGTGCAGGGTTTCAAATAATATATGTAAAGAAATTGCTGTTTACTTTTATACCGAGAATGCATTTTTCATAAATTACTGACTGACCTTTCCCTGAATGACTACTTTAATGATGCACTGTTTCAGAGTCCTGTAGCAATTTCAACTGCATTAGAATGTTAAAGTGATGAATATTTATAAACTCCACTGTGTTTAGGTAAAATAAGCCTATTTCAAAGTGGCACAAATGAAACTGGGGTATTATTCATAACTGATAACCTGTCTCTGTAGAAAAATATACGAAATATGTAGTCTGGGGAAAATAAATCGCTACTTCTGTTGAAATTTCGGAAGAATCCTATACACCAGTGTATTTTTAATAATGAATGGTGTGAACTGAAAGGGACCAAAGGAATTTATTTCTACATCTCAATTATTATACCTCAGTTATATCTCAGTAACATGAAAACATTTAACAGCACATAAATGCACATCTGTTACCTCCTATGCCTATGCAGAGTGGAGGAGCATGGTTTAATTCGTCAAAGATATTGATAAGCTGTTTACACATTGATGCACAGTCCACAAGATTCCGCAAATCTAAATGATTTCATGTTTCTCAGATTACTGAGATACATAAATAAAATCCTTTGGTCAGTTTCAATCCATATCATTCACCATTAAAACTACAATGATGTACAGGTTTCGGTTAAAATTCCAACAGAAACAGTGATTAATATTCACCAGGTTCCTTAGTCCCTTTTTCATACAAAGAAGCCTTATCAGCGACGAGATATGAGTAATACCTAAGTTCCCTTTTTGCCACATTAAAATCTGCTTATTTTGTCAAACCACAGTGAGTTATATAAATATTCATCACACTAACATCATAATGCAGTTGAAATAACGAGAGAATCCTGAAACAGTGTGTTTTTAAATTAGTGACTGAGGGAACGTCATGTTAATAGTTTATGAAAACGTCCATTCTCAGTTTAAAAATAAACCGTAATTTCTCCACATATATTTTTCCAAATCCACCACAATTCTCTTTTTACCAGCTATCAATGGCCCTTAAAAATTATATTATTTCACTGGAAAAAATCTGTAGTTACTTGAATGTATCGCTAGATATGGATGTTTCGCATGTTAATCATTTGTCAAAATATTCGCCTCTTGGCGTACTACTACTTCCCAAAGTATTGTAAGGAAATCTTAAACCATATATGAGATGCGACGAATGTTAAAAATATTTCATGCTGTCTTTTTCACTGGCTAGTGAATTCAGGACGAAGTACTTTACATACCAAGTATTGTCTCGAGACTGGTGATAGACAGCGATATCCTTGAAAGTTTAAAGAATAATTTGACCTGTTAGCTACATTTCACCAAGAAACATATGATCAAACATGCAACAAATGAAAATTCATACAGACCTCTTTCTTCAATGCGAACTTTCCGAAATTCTTGTCTTAATTTTCTTAATCATGAAATATCACAATAACTATGACTGTTAAAGAAACGATAGGCAGTTCATCATGAAACTGACGAATTAAGCCTTGAGACGATCGAGATTATCTTTTTTTTATCCTGAATAGTTTGTTTACAATCGTTTGAAGAAGACTACAGACTGGGTGGTTTGTGCGCCTTGCTGTTCACGTGGTCCAGCGATCTACTGCCGTTCACACTTTCTCACACCATATGAGAGCTCGGGCATGCGAGTTCGCCGTCTACCTTCACTATAAGCCAACAGTCAAGTGCGCCATATAACGAACTTTACGACGAACCTTTCTCCTTTTCAAAATGAACAAACCACTATATGACAGTATTATTATTTATTTAATTACGGCCCAGGTTTGGACCTTTTATACCAGTTTCAAGTGATTGGGTTTACGTCATTAACATATATTGCAGCACATCAAGCTCAAAATTGGCCATAAACTAAGAAAAATATACCAAAGTAAATCTGTTTTTACAAAATGTGTCGTGTTCCCACTATTATTTACTAATGTTTTTAGAAGCTGATGATTTTACATCTGGCATTTCGTGGGGAGCTAACATTTTTGTTAATTTATGGCAAATTTTGAGCTTGATATCCTGCAATATATGTTAATGACAAAATCACTTGAAAAAGGCACTAAAGACCTAAGCCTGGGTCGTAATTAAATAAACAACAATAAAATCAAATGGCGGTGTGTTCATTTAAAAATTATTGTATGACTGTTACTCAGTGACATCAAAAACTGTTTACTTTCCCCTTTTCACTCGCTGAGGGATGCCTGGCCCCTCAGATCTGATGTTGCACAGGCTAAATAGTCTGGTGTCCTCCGACGTTAGCTTGTGAAATCACGTTGTGGACAGGCAGCACTGGATGAGTCGTCCAAGTTGTCCTCTGGTGTTGCTTATCTCCCTCACACGAGACATAAGTGCGGACAGCATGAGGTCCCCCGAAGATGGAGCTGATGACCTGCTTGTCGGATGTGGATGTCGTCAAAGCTGCGCTTTCTTGTAGACAAATTGATCAACTGAAATAAAGCATTACCTGCTGTACCAGTATCTCGATTTTTGAGACAATGTGTTAGTTTGGATTTGATTTTTCCCTGCGTACCGTAATATCATAAACTACACTCTCTGATAAAAAGTATACGCCCCCCCCCGTACCCGCCAACATAGAAAGTGGGTGGGAAGTATTGTGTTAGTGGAGACACACGAACAGCAGAATAAGTTGATCAGGAGGGGTCAGTGACTTCTTTAGTGACTTTTGACTAGTCGTTGGATGTTACAAACCCACCAGGCACAATTCAACTCTTCTAAAGCTGCGCAAGTCGATTGCTGGTGGAGTCACTGTGAAGTGAAAACATGAAGAAACAACGCAGATAAACCAGCAGCAGTCAGACCTCACGTTCTGACTCACAGGGACAGTCGAGTATTGCTAAGGGTGGTTGAAAATCGTGTATGAAATCAGCGCAACGTATCTGGCGTAAAGTGCTGATTGAGCCAGCGTAATGTCTGTGCACAGCGAGCTAAAAGGAATGCTGAACAGTGGTCAAGCAGGTCTTCATAAACCACACATTTCTGTATTCCGTGGTAAGCGACACTGGTGGCATAAACGGTGACGCCACGGGAGATGACTGGAAACGAGTGATTTGGAGTGATGAGGCACGCTGTACCCTGTGACAAGAAGATAAACAGGTTCGGGTTTGACGATTGTCTGGTGAACGTTATCTGCCTTCATGTTTTGTACCACAGGGAAATACGGAAGATGTGGTGTTGTAGAATGGGAGTGTTTTTCTTTTTTAGGGTTTGTCCCCTCGTTGTGTTTGGGATATTGCTAAGTACGGAAAGATATGACCACATTTTACAGCATTGCGTACTTCGTACAGCAGAGGAACAGTTCGTAGGCGATGACTGTTTGCATCAACATGACAGTGCACCCTGTCTAAAAGTTGCAATTGTGATGCAGTAATTTATGGACTGTAACCTTCCTGAAATGGACAGGCCTGCTCAGAAACCCAATGGAACGCCTCTGGGACCTCCTGACCCCAACGTTCAATATCACTTACTGCCTTCTCTGGTATTGGTTCTTGAGATAGAAGACGTTGAGACACAAATGGCACCAGCAGAGTTCAAGTTGACATAAAGGCGAAGCGTGGACAACCCCACATTAATCACCGTTAATAGGTGTGGACATACTTTTGGCCATATACTGTGTTTCTTGTAGCAGGAGTAACTTCTTCTCCCTCTAGCGGAAGTTGCCATATTGCAGCTTCAACACGGCACGTTTGGCTAGCGAACAAGGTCTCTATTTTCGCTACCAACAACGAACAACAAATCTCCTAAAAAGTCAATCGAGTCGATATCCCTCTTCATTTGCTGATCTTTGCCACAACGGTCGCTCCTTGCGAGAATATGCAACTTCCGCGCTCTACAGTGACGTACTTAGTTTCCAGACAGCTGTGGCACATCACTAACCCTACTGCGGTTGAAGCTTACACCTCTCCAGGTAATTAGTAGCGTTTCGTTGCCGTTTCATGGATACTCGGCGGTGAGGCAAACCCTTTCATTCTGGTTCAGGAGCCCCCTCTTGATGTTGGACCCTTCTCTTTAAGAAATGAATTATTTACTGTAAAGTCACTGCCCTGTTATTGCCAACTTTCTGTCTGCTCTAAAGTCCTCGGAAAATTGTGTCAGTAAATAGCAACGTTGACTCCTTGCTGTGAGGCAAGTACGTACGTTAAGAGCCCAAGAAAAAGTTTTAAGGACACTGTGCTTCGATGGACGCCGGCACAGGGACTGTAGGCGATGTCTGTTCAGTGTATCCAGTTTGGTACCAGGAAGACGGATAACGGGTTGACGAGGCTTCCGAATGCGCTGTGCTGCTAATAATAGCACACCTGTTACTGGAACGCCTAACGCGACACTGATTCATGAATTCCATATTTCAGGCGGCGCAGCGCGGCGCAGTTTAATATCGCGAGCCGTCCCGTTAATTAGGCGCGGGCCGGCAGGTCGGGACGCGGAATGCCGCCTGATTTATACCCAAGACGCCACCCACTCCACCCCCGTCCGTCCCCGAGACGCCGAGGCGCGAGGCGCGTGTGGCGCACGTGCCAGGGACAGCCGCTTCCGCACGCCGCCGCTGTGGAGGCGTTCGCTCGGCCACAGCATTTAGACCAGCAGCCGCGGCTCCGAGGCCCTGGCCTCTCTTGACTAGACACACACACACACACACACACACACACACACACACACAATCTCTCTCTCACATACACACACACATATGCATGCACGTATGCACACACTGCCATCAGTTCACAATACCCCCCCCCCCCCTCCCCGCCTCCCCACCAGATAGTTGTTGTGGTCTCCAGCTTTGATGCAGCACTCCAGTCGGATAGTTCATCCTAGCTAAGGAACTTCATCTATGCATAACTACCGAAATCTACATCCACTTACCGTATTCAAGGCTTGGTCTCGCTGTACACTGAGGTGATAAAGCAATGGGATAGCGACATGCACGTATACAGATGGCGGTTAGTATCGCGTGACAAAATATAAAGGAGCAATGCATTGGTGGAGCTGTCAGTTGTACTCTGGCGATTCACGTGAAAAGTTTTCCGACTTGATTGTGGCTGCACGACGGGAATAAACAGACTTTGAACGCAGGCTGATAGATAGAATCAGACGCATGGGACATTACATTTCGGTAATCGCTAGGGAACTCAATATTCTGTGATCCACAGAGTCAAGAGTGTGCCGAGAATACCAAACTTCAGTGGTTATCTCTCATCACGGACAACACAGTGGCCAACGGCCTTTATTTAACGATCGAGCAGAGGCGTTTGAATAGAGTTGTCACTGCTAGCAGACAAGCAGAACTATGTAAAATTACTGCAGAAATCAATGTGGGCCGAGCGGTTCTAGGCGCTTCAGTCCGCGCTGCTGCTTCGGTCGCAGGTTCGAATCCTGCCTCGGGCATGGATGTGTGTGATGTCCTTAGTCTAGTTAGGGGACTGATGACCTGAGGTGTTAAGTCCCATAGTGCTCAGAGCCATTTGAACCACTTGAACCAAACCAATGTGCGACGTACGACGAACAAATCCGTTGCGAGAGCGCGGCCGAGTTTCGCGTTATTAGGCTTTGGCAGCAGACGACCGATGCAAGTGCCTTTACTAAAAGCACGACATCGCCAGCAGCGCCTCTCCTGGGCTCGTGACCGTATCGGACCAAGCTCCCAACAAGGCAATGTGGCAAGGTAATGCTTGCTCCAAAATGGTGTAGTCCATGTCTAAGTGGAATTGACTGCGTCTTCTGGTCAAACTGAACTGATAGTTGACTGGGAATGGTTACTTTCGCCTACTTGGAGTCCATTCTTGGACTAGTTCCCGAATAACGATGAAATTTTTATGCGCGATAATCCACCATATCACTGGGCCACGGCCACCCACATCGCCCGACATGAATCCTATGGAACATTTATATGACATAATCGAAAGGTCAGTTCGTGCACAGTATCCTGCACTGGCAAATTTCGCACATACGGACGGCTTTGAATCGATTTTAGGAGGTATCGCATGTCACCTCAGTGTACCATATTTATCCGTCATCCTTCTTTCTATTACCAAATTGACAGTTCTTTGATGTCTCCGAATGTATCGTATCAACCGATCCTTTCTTTCCTTCACATTGTGCCATAGATTTTTCCATCAGTTTGATTCAGTGTTCTTTACTATTTCCTGTCTTATGCGGGGTTCACGTTTCTGGCAAGTTCCTTTAACTTTGCCCGGCCCTGAGTGCAGTACTCTGACAGCTGTTTCTCCCTATGGACCTCTCGAACACAGTCCTCCCCCTCTCTTTAGCCTCTGTCTTTCCCACGAGGGTTCCACTACTATCACCTCCTTGCAGCCCAATGTTGATCTCTCCTTCGACACTTTAGCAACTTTTATGCTTCCTCGGATATCCTCATTTGGATTCCGGTCCATTCTGCTGATTACACACATCCACTTCAATATATTCATCTCAGCTACATCTAGCATATTGCACTAGTTCTTCTTTGTTGTTCACGTCTAAGCTCAAAACACTAGTTCCTGATTTACGTCTACTTTACACTCCTTCTCCTTGACTCTGACACTTCTATTTTGGCCGCAGAGGATTTCTGGCATCCCTTTCTAATTCCTGCATCCAACTTGCATTCTGAGTTCTATCTCTGAATCCAGATTTCCATTACTTGCTTTTCTTGATCCGAAGTGTTTGAAACGATCTATTCGCTTTAGGTTCCAAGCATTCATTGTGACTCTGTCACCTTCCCTGTTTCCCAGACTTAAGTATTCCATTTTCCTTCTACCCATTTCAGCCCTTTGAGAACCAGTTGTTTTTGAATTACCAGCACCTTTCTCATGAAACCACCTTTCTCATGAAACCACCGACGTTATAACAGGGCAGAGATATCCAGCACACCAACGAATGTACCACATTGCAGCTGTCAGCTACAGTGTTCAAAGTAACATTCGCCACTGAGGATGTGCTACGTGATTCTAGGAGACTGTGTCGTTTGGTTTTTTTATAGTGGTCGTATTAAGTAAATCACTGACACCGAAAGAAAGCATATCTAAAGGCCTTGCAACTTAAATTCGAGTGAAACCATTGGAACAGTATGTACTTTTGATACAAATTTATTAAATTTTAAGGACATTTTTGCTCGTTATTTAAGGCTGTAATAGATTTAGACATTATGATTCCTTGGAAGTTTTGAGATATGGTATGGTATCTAGGAGAAACGTGAATTTTCTTTCAAATATATGTCATGAAGTGATGGGTAATTGAAAACTTTATGACTCTGTGGTTCACGAGTGAAATCATCTTATTAAAACAGTTGATTTTTTTACTTTATTGCCAGTTTCCTGCTGTATTCGTTGCTTACTATGAAGCTAAAGTTCAATTTTGCGACAAATTTTAAAATAAATTGTTTAGAATTGTTGGGACTCAAAAGGTTAAGTCCTCTGTACTTTAGTGTCCACGTCCAGTCTTCCAGTTTGCACTCCGCCCTGTCTTTGCTGATGTTGCACAAAAAATATCATTGCAAAGACCATGAACTGTACTAATTTCTTTCTAAATCCTTCTGACAGGAGGTCCATAACAAGATCAAATATGAACGGGCTGCAGACTGTTGGGGTGAACTGGTATCCATTCTGTCATGCCTACACTGCTTCTTATCGACGTTGTTGCATATTTGTACATACCTAGTTGAGGCGTACTTACTTTTCGGGTATCAGCTTCTTTCTCATAAGTCTCCAAATTCCTAGACGGGGCTATCTGTCATATACTTCCTCTAGGTATATGAAGAACACAAATAATTCCTGATTCTTCTCTCGATGGTTTTCCACCAGCTACAGGACTGCCAATTCAAACAGCTGTTTTCCTACTGATGTTTCATATATGAGCAGTTTTCCCGTGCTCCCCTGTTAGAATTTCAAAGTGTGTGACATCAGTTTAACTGTTCTTTAGTTAGCACAGCCTTCTAATGATCTTTGTCTTCGTATAGGGCCACATTTGTACAGTGGCCATCCATCCAGAATCCACTCATCTTTACAGACCTGTCTCATCCAGTGCCACAGTAAGGGTAGTTCTGTAGCACTCAGGCGCTTCTGAGTTTCTATGGAGATTTCATCTCACCCACCTGTCTTCCCTGTTTCGGTTTTCCTCAGAGCTGATAGACCTATTTACCATGATACACTTTTTCTCATGTTCTGGCTGAGATGCTTCGGAGATGCTTTCAGGTTCTGTTCATTCAGTAGTAGCTCAACGCTGTTTTTTTCATCGTTCCTTAGTTTTATCTTTATTCGGAGTATGGATCCCCATTTATTATTTACTTGTGTAGGTAAAATCCTTGATTGCCTAGTCTCTGTCCTTCGGTTTGCTTCTTCCTCTTGCGGCTTCAGTGTCTCACAGACTACCTTCATTGCAATTACCATCGCTTTTTCATTGTGTATTCTGTTCCTTGTTTACGAACTTGTATAGTTTTTCGTCCATAGCTTTCCAGTATCACCCCTCATCTTCGTGGCTTTCCATTTTATTGTTATAGCCTCATCTATGTCACTGTTCCACTACCAGCGGTCTTTATCTGTAAGGCTACCCTTACAATTCTTCAGCCGCTCATTTAACCACACATCCGTTTACTTTCCGCCTTTCTTGTACACTCTTTTTCCGTCCCTAATATCCTCGACGTCGAAAGGACGTTAAACTCTAATCTTCCTTCCTTTCGTGTACTCCTTTACTGGCTGCAGTTCCTTTAATACCTGCACCTCGATAACTTTGCTGATTCCGGTGCTGGTCTCCGTCACTCGTTTCCTAGAGTTGCTTTCTTTATCTTTCTGTTTCTTTCATAAGTGCAGTCATAGACAGTTACTACTAGCCTGTGTGGAGTCGACACATGTTTCCCCCTTGTAACTTTAGAGTTAGTCTTCCGTGTATTCATAGTCAACATCATTAGTGCCTGTTGAACCAATGCATGTTCTCGCATTATAAATTTCGAGTTTGTAACTTCCTTCCAAGTGTAATCTAACGCACTTTATGAAATCTATCTCGCTTTCTCTTCCGCCGCTTTTGGTGGTAACTAAATGCCTTCCTAACTTATGAAAAAGGTGTTACATACTGACTCTATCCCCCAGTTTGATTAATCCTCACAATTATTCTACGTACCCATCCAACCTTCAACATTATTCTGTGGCACCTCATTTCCAAATTTCTATTCTCTTTCTATCTGAAATGTTTACCATTCACGCTTGACTTTCGTACAATGGTACATCCGGACAAATACCTTCAGAAACGCCTTGCTCTCAGCTACATGTATATTCGACGTAAAAAACTTATTTTTCAGAAACGCTCTTCTTGCTACTCTCAGTCTGCCGTTTGAACCTCTATCCTCCCTTCATTGACCATTGTCTGTTAATTTGCTGTTCAAATAGAAAAACATATTGTTTACAGTTAGGGTCTCAATCTCCAGTCTGATTTTGTTACCATCACCTCTTTTAATTCAACAAAGTTACATCACCTTGTTTTATTATCGTTGACATTCATCTTGCAACTACGTTTCAAAAATCCATTCCTTCCGTCCAACTGTTCTTGCGTTTTTCGTCTCTTACAAAATTAGTTTCACCGGTACCCCCAAACATTTTATTTCTTCACCATGAATTTTAATTCTCATTCTAAACTTATTCTAAGTTTACTGCTTGAGTAATGTGTAGACTGAAAAAAATTCGCTCCCTTCTGAACAACTGTCCCATTTTTGTGCTCTTCCGCTCTTATAAATGCTGTATGGTTTCTGAACAAGCTGGAGGTAACTTTTCGCTCCCTGTATTTTATCCTTGCCACCCTGAGAATTTCAGAGTGTGTTCCACTCAACAGTGGCACAAAGTTTTCCTTTAAACACTTTGAGTCGGTATCTTGAATCCATGATTTATTAAACTGTTGGTTTTATATTATTCGCAACTGTAAGCACATGCCTCCTAAGGAACAGAAATTATTACATTTTTCTCGAAGTCTGTAGGTATTCGCCCTTCTCATTTTCATTTACTCACTCTTCCCTTACTATAATATTCCCTTCAAGTTTATTTCCCGTGTGTAGCTCTTCCATATACGCCTTCTACCCTTCATCTTCCTCTTTTTTGCTGAACATTATCTTGCCATCTAAGCTCATGGTATTCCTACAGCTGTTTCCTTTCCCTCCGAAAGTTTCCAGAATTCCAGCTCGGCAAAAATTTCGTTCTTTCCAAAACATGCTAAGTACCATATTTGTGTTCCACTTATTTCCCCTCACCCCCTTCTCTCTTCTTGCCATATAATGACCTACAATGGATAAGATAAAATATAATGTAATTGGAAAGCATCTGTGTTTAGGTCAGAGTACAAGAATGTCCACACATACGGAATTTATTGGTTATATCGTTTAAAGCGGTGGCTAATCAAATCAAATCACGAATCCAGTAAATCTGGGAATCGTTTTTAAATTAATCTAATCTTATGCCTCGTAGTGTCTCCCGCGCTTTTTGTTTCAGCTCTTGTGTGAGCTGTAAATATTTTCCTATCACGTTGATGCCATAGAAAAGAAAACTTCTTCAGGGATTGAGATCTTGCGTGAATGTTAGTTGCGAACTTGATGTGTATTTGTTTTTGTGAATCATAGCCTAACACTTAGCGCGGTTTGACTGATCAGAAATATCTTTATGATAGAGCCAGTTGTTTGATCACCACAATGCAGGATCTGTTTTCTATAATATATCAAGAAATCGGTTTACCACTTGATGGTAGTAATTCACGGTGGTTACCCGTGGAAAAGGAGCAACATTGTATTTGCATTGGTTCTCAACTGCCAGCCGGAGTGGCTACAGTCTGGAACAGCGTGACCGCTACGGTCACAGGTTCGAATCCTGCCTCGGGCATGGATGTGTGTGATGTTCTTAGGTTAGTTAGGTTTAAGTAGTTCTAAGTTCTAGGGGACTGATGACCACAGCAGTTAAGTCCCATAGTGCTCAGAGCCATTTGAACCATTTGGTTCTCAACTGTTTTACTTTCTTTGAGCGTGAGGATGAAACAGATGGCCCAACGTTCTCTAGACTTATCGCAGCGAATGTAGAACGACGGTCTCTATTACTGACTTTTACACAGAAAATGGAACTCGACATTAACACATTTTCTATTAGGTCTACAATGGCAGCAACTAATTTTTTTCGATTCTTTCCTTTTTTCAGATATAGATAATTTTATAATTATATTAGCCATGTTCACTTAATAACAATGAAACAACAATAAAACATAGTTAAAAGTTAACAGACGTAGGAGCACAGAACTGCTTACAAGCCTAGTTAATCTGAAAAACAATGTTGCTCTGTTTATCGATATCCTCAATTGATTCACGAAAATGTACAGTACAGGCACCTGCAGGGATAATCTGTCAACAGCACCCCTTCACCACTTGCACGGAAGTAACTATCATTATCATCTTCACACCTCTAGTTTATGCTAGTACTGAATTCAAAAGTGAATGGTATTCCGCTTTGAAGGCGCTGTTCATCACTCCCATCAACGGAAATAAAAGGAATATATCACAGCTGTCTTTTCTTCCTTAGTATCTCTGACAAGTATATACAATAGAGATAATGCAAAAACGGCTGTATTTATAACATTTTGGCCTAGCGCCATGTTATTTTCTATAAAATTGGCAGTTAAGTCGGGTTGTAAAAGTACTGCCAAGAAAGGCCTCAGTCACATTTCAAGTTCGAGTCTGGAACAGATTTAAATTGTCCTCAAGTTTCAGTATTCAGCTCTGTTAGCCAGTATCCCGACTGCCAAACACGTGTTCACAAACCGTTGCCCATTCCCGACTGTCTTGCTGCATCATGGCAAGGCGATTGACAACATTACATCTTAAGAATAAGTACGATAGAGACACATAACAACCCAGAGAGTTATATGAGCTCCTATCCATAGGGAAACGTAGTTTTTTTCTCTTGCAGTTTTCGTAATCAGAAAGCCATTTAAGTGTAAGGCTATTTGTAGGTTAACGATTCCGTCCTAAGTGATGTCTCTCTCTTAGCATCGCTGTTTTTATGTGTAGTATTATCAGTGGGCTACGTGTAGTCAGGGGGATTGGGTGAGATAAAGAAGGACCTCAATCGTGGCTTTTGGAACCGCGAATGAAGATGAAAAGATGCGAGAACTCAAAGACTACAGGCTGGAAATGTTGCCGGTAATTAAAAGATCAAAGCTAAGGCTGCTGAGAGAATTAATATAATGGCCGCCACGATTAACGCTGAGGGAATGAGAAACCTCTTTCATAATAAAAATTTAATGTGTAGGAGGGGTTTGAAGGAAGGGTTCGCTAGACGGAGGGAAGGAGAAAAGTTGCATTAAACGTAAGTGATGAGAATACCTAAGCAGCATCTTTGCCGTCAAAAGTGTCCCTCTCTTTCTTTCCTTTGCTGTGGTTGGCGAATGCCGCTAGAATGTACATCGAAAGGCTACAGAGTTTCGTAATATTTGAATGACGAACTACAGTGTTCTGCTAGAGTCATACCCGACAACAAATGTTTCAGGTCGAAGGGACGGATGTGTAAACTTTAAACGCAGGCAACAAGCTATTACGTTTGCCATTAACTCTGGAACACGGATTTAAATTGTCCTCAAGTTACAGTATTCAGCTCTGTTAACCATTTTATTACATTCTGTCCTCTGCACGACGTATCAAGTGGAATAATAACCATTTGTAAGAATTTTAATGCATGCAGTTTCAATAAGACAAAGCTTACACCAGTAAATGCTCACTGTCCAGTAGCAAACGAGCTAGACTTTGTATCCGGGACTGTTAATACACACTGATGTTCTAACGCTCGACTTCATGGTAATCGGTTTGAGTCGTGACGGTGGAAAAAGTCTCACCGTCAGAATTTGGGCAGTAAAAGAAGATTTGGTAGCTTAAACCCCTAATCACCTGACTCTGTTCAAATAAGCTGTATTAAGTTTGGGACCTCTTCATAATGTTTTATACAGTGAGAGCATGTGGTGACTTGTGTGTCTTATGCGGGTGTTAAGCTTGGCGGCTCTCTCTGTGCCATGCGAGAATAGTCTATGTGCCGGTAGTGGCTATCATTCCCTTCCTATAAATCTTCTAGAAAGTACTTTCTGTTCTCCGATATAAACAATATTTGTACACCTATTTTCAGATCAAGTAACAAACCTTTTAATATTGTATATATCCACAATAGTCAGTATTTTTTATGGCACTAAACACTCATAAATTCTAATGAATTATCATCACCGTTGTTCAAATAGCACATAAGAGTTCGCGCAGTTCTTGCCCACACGTCTATCTCTATCGTTCTATAAAATAAGTTTGTAGAGCTGTAATTCACAAATTGTTATGTGTTTAACCTTTCTGTCTGCATTTAATGGTCTAGATTCAATGAAAAAAGCTGTTTCAATGTAACTTAACAGTAGTTTGCGTTTCCTACCCCCCACCCCCTCCAAAAAAATTCCAATCTAATATCATTGCATTGTAGCATCTTTGAAACTCATGTACTTCGCAATCTGTCTATTAGGTGTTGTATACTATCAATCAAAACATCTCGTGTACATCGAAAATTCGTTTTGTGAGCGAAAGTGGTTTACAGTGAAACGTTTGTGACTGTGAAAATAGAAACTTTCTTGGGTTTTTATCTCGTTGCAAGAAAACTGCTAATACAAATGCGCAACATGGACATTTGACGTAAGTTGCATTCCAACACAAATACGTAGCGCAGTTATTTTGGCTACACGTTTGTAATTTGTAAATTATTGTTTATCCTAGTGCAACTCATAGGAAACGGATGTGTTGACGAAAGCATGAAAAAATGTCTGATGATGCACCGTAAAAATTTCGAAACAGGTAACGGTAATTTTTGGATAAAGTAACCTAAAAAATTGGGGCTGGTTGCTGTACACTATCAACAATTTATTTTACGTAACAGCCATGTCCATATATGACAAAATTGCTTTCAGAAATAATTCGTGGTAATATCTGAATCCAGTGTACCTTTATAATGCAGGGAAGGAGCTCTTAATACTACAGACTAGAAGAGAACAGAAACTATTCAAATTTGGTGCTGCAGAAGAGTTCTGTTGATCAGTGGGTAGATAAGTAAGGAAGACGTATTGAATCGAAGAGAAATTTATAGCACAAGCTGACTAAATAAGGTATCTGTTGATAAGACACATCTTTAGGCATGAAGGAATCAAAAATTTGTCGGTGGAAGAAAATTGTGGAGAACATGGCTCGCTTACAAGTAAGTACAAGCGGATGTAGGCTGCAATGGTTATGCAGAGGTGAGGAGACAGATCATAATAGCATGGAGAGATGCATCAAACCAGGACTGGGGCTGAGGCGCACAACAATATTTTTACGATAACTCTTCCACTCTAGTGTAGCCTGCGTCTACTGTAAATTGTGTATGTTCTTCGTAAGAGCACTAGGAGAGAATCTGCCTTTGAAACTGGATATTTAAAATAATTCTTCACATCGAAATAAGTGACTAATTCCTCCGTCTTTGAGTTACCCTGCTGAATTCTACACCCACAGGGGGCCACACCTTCTCTCGATGTTACAACAAAAAAGGTACATGCAGTTATATTTAAATCCATTGGCATATGTTTCTGTAACGTCGGCAGAAATATTGCCTCAGTACATTTGCCTTCCCGACGCCCGTTATATTAACAGATGTAAAAAGACATCTATTTTGTGTTTTTAACTTGAGTTCAGAGTAAAACTATTCCTGATGGAGAGGCATTAATGCAATATTTTACGTAGCGCGTTGTATTCGACTGACACGTTGGCCGTGATTTTTCGTGAACTTTTCTTGGCCCACTGCTGCAGGCGTGAGACGGTCCCTTTGCGCTGCGCTGCTTCTCGAGGCAGCTTCGGCCACGATGTATCGAGTTATAACTTTGGTTGACTTCTGCCCCAATGTATTCTGACTCATAAAACTTCGTGAAATAGCCTATCGAAAGAGAAGTCGTAAACAAGAAGTACTATTCGATAAACTACCTCGTACCGGCCTAATAATCCTATAAGCACCGAAGCGTCTCTCGCCGATGAAGTTCGGTATGCAAAGAGGCGAAGACATCCAGATCTGAATACTGATAAGACACACCGCTTCCGCGTTCTGGAATCACAGTCAAAGGCAAAAGTTTTCTTAACGTTTTCTGCGGGAACGGTCTTTTGTTTTCCTTCCAACGTTGTTCCAGATGCATAATAATCGAAGCAGTATTTCTTATCTCTAGAGTTCTGAGGCAACAAAGTTCACGACGAAACTTCCTGCTGGTTGCTCTTTCATGAAGACGTGGGTTAAAGTCTTATCTGAAAAATAAATGAAACATGAACCAGCAAGTGCATTCTATCGATTTATTTCACGAATACGCGGACTCTGCTGTAAAATCATTTCAACAGCAGCAGCAGCACATTGTGAGCGACGTGTTTTAGAGCAAGTTTAGTGTGGAGTGGTATTTTGGCTAAGGATGGCGTGGGACTATTTTGTAAATCTTTTATTAACAAAATAAGAAATTTATTACAAACACAATGGCATCAATACAATGATAGGTAATTAATAACAAGTTAATAATATTGTGGCCAGAACCAATGCTAACGTAAATGTGGGCATAACACAATAATGAAATAAATATAACATTTTCCTAAGAAATTCAAATGTGTTTCAGACCTTGCAACACACATGCAAGCACCAAACAAGAAAACAGAATAGGAAGCAGAAGATCCACAGTCGCCGCCCATAGCACAATCCAATTAGAAAAATGTGTGCGTGCATGTGCGTGTATGTGTGTGTGCGTGTGTTTAACATCCCCTCCTAAACCATCGAAGTGATTTCAACCAAGTGCACTACACATCTCTTTACTGATTCAAACGGGTCTGAACACTATGGGACTTAACTTCTGAGGTCATCAGCCCCCTACAACTTAAAACTTCTTAAACCTAACTAACCTAACGACATAACACACATCAGTGCCCGAGGCAGGATTCTAACCTGCGACCGTAGCGATCCCACGGTTCCAGACTGTAGCGCCTAGAACCGCTCGGCCACCCCGGCCGGCATCTCTTTACTGGCAGGCAACAATCGTTGCAGGATAAGAACCACCTACATAACGTAGTTGATGATGGTCGAAGTAGAGAGGATATAAAATGTAGGCTGGCAATGGCAAGGAAAACGTTTCTGAAGAAGAGAAATTTGTTAACATCCAGTATTCATTTAAGTGTCAGGAAGTCATTTTTGAAAGTATTCGTATGGAGTGTAGCCATGTATGGAAGTGAAACATGGACGATAAATAGTTTGGACAAGAAGAGAATAGAAGCTTTCGAAATGTGGTGCTACAGAAGAATGCTGAAGATTAGATGGGTAGATCACGTAACTAATGAGGATGTATTGAATAGGATTGGGGAGAAGAGAAATTTGTGGCACAACTTGACCAGAAGAAGGGATCGGTTGGTAGGACATGTTCTGAGGCATCAAGGGATCACCAATTTAGTATTGGAGGGCAGCGTGGAGGGTAAAAATCGTAGAGGGAGACCAAGAGATGAATACACTAAGCACATTCAGAAGGATGTAGGTTGCAGTAGGTACTGGGAGATGAAAAAGCTTGCACAGGATAGAGTAGCATGGAGAGCTGCATCAAACCAGTCTCAGGACTGAAGACCACAACAACAACAACATAACGTAGTTCTGGAGATACGACGTCATAAGACGGCCGATGTGGCCGAGCGGTTCTAGGAGCTTCAGTCTGGAATCTCGCGACCGCTGCGGTCGCAGATTCGAATCCTGCCTCGGGCATGGATGTGTTTGATGTCGTTAGGTTAGTTAGGTTTAAGTAGTTCTAAGTCCTAGGGGACTGATGACCTCAGATGTTAAGTCCCACAGAGCTCAGAGCCACTTGACCCATTTTTTTTACGACTTTATAAACAACGAGATAGTGAAAACTACCGCATCATTTGTGAGGTTTAAATGTATTGCTTCTGAGATACTAAATGTATTCGCAATCAATTTTGAGTACAGTATCCACATATGTCACTAAATGCACCTACAGTAGTGTATCATGGTCCCACACGTAGAACAGGAGATGCGTGAAAAACTACCGCACTGTGCACGAAGTTTAAATTTATTGTTTGTTTCCTACAAACTATACTGTCAACAGATTTTGTAGACTGTATCTAAATATGCAGTTGAATGTACCTAAAATAATTATATCATTGTATGCACATAGATCAAGAGATACCTAACTACATACACAGTTAATTTTTTCTTTTCGTTTCTATTAGAAAATTGGCAGAATGAATACCCAGACAACGCCGGGGTTGTTAGCTAGCAAATGAATGAAGTGTTAACAGGTTCTGTCTCTGCTGCCGAGGTTCTCCCCCAGCAACGTACCGCTGCTACCTACAACGGGGCTACCAAGCTTGCCTAATTTACGGAACAGCACAGCAATATAAAAGTCAGAAAACAATAGTAGAACACGTCTTCAGAGTGATTGGAAACAGAATAGAGAGCTCTCTCTTGTACAACGGTATACCGCACCCTCAGCGTGGAGACAAGGCACAATAAAAATATACCTTTGCGCCTCCACGTGAATGGCATGTGCTGTTGGAACTTGTAACGAACACTTCACACATAAACCAGCCACTGGCTGTCTTCACTGTACACAGTACCAGCTATACAATAATCACTATCTGACAGCGGTTGCCCGCCAAACCCTGCAGGCTCCATGTCTTACAGCAATAACAAAACCACTCTTCTCAGTGTCTAGATATGGCTGACATCTCTCCTGGGCACCAGACAGAGATACGGCCACCCTGCAGGTAGTCGATATTCACGACGTGCTCCACATTGACCGTTGGCTGCACACGCTGCCCAGCTCCTCCGCACGCCACATTCCAGTTAGAATTCTGTCTCGGCTGCTGGCTTGCTGGCCACCAACCAAATCTGTGGTCAGCTCCAAACTGTGACCTGCGACGAGAACTCGAGCCCGCCACGCCTTACACAAAACCAGTCCGAAGAACGTAGATCCAGGACCCATCGGTATAACAGTTGTAAGCTGTCGTAGCTGTGTTGGTAAAGTACCAGAGCTCTAAGCACTAATAAAAAGCACTGATGCTCAAATCGTTAAATGCACTGATAACTGGCTAAAGCCGGAGGTAAGTTCACGCGGAATTTTTGCGATGGACCTAATGGTCTTCACAAAGGGTAGGCTAAACGTAGTTGGTGGTGACGTGTTTGTTGCTGATAGAAGTAGTTTACCCTGTAGCGAAACTGAAGTAGATAGTTCTTGTTTGTTAGTATGGGTAGAGGTCATTCTTGGTAAACTGAATAAAATATTTACTGGGCCCTTTTCCGGACCTCCCAACTCATTTGATACAATTTCTGAAATTATAGTTGTGTTGACTTAAATTTACGCTCAATATGTTGGCGAAAATATATGTTTACATCCTGAGGTACGCATAAAATATCATCCGAAATTATGCTAAGCGCATTCTCTGAAAATTGTAGCAAACGGTTGTGAAAATGCACTTGACGTCTTTAGTAACAAATAACCCCGAGCTAATAAAGAACATGAAAACGTTTACCTAAATTAGTGAACACATGGCTATCTTAGACAGACTGAATATTTTAACTCCCAAATCATCAAAAAATAAACGAAAAATATACGTATTCAAGGAGGCCTTTCTGGTAGATAATCTCCACTCCTTCTAAATTAACAACGTACTGGTAAGTGTAGATCGTATGTGGCTTGAATTCAAGAAATAGTATCAACAGCAATTGAGAGATCTGTACCAAATAAATTAACAAACGACAGAGCTGGAACCCCTTGATACACAAACGGGTCACAACATTGTTGCAGAAAAAACGGAAAAAAGCATACAAAATTTAAACTAAAGGAAAATCTCCAAGGTTGGCGATCTTTTGTAGAAGCTTGAAATTTAGTGCGGACTTCAAAGCGAGATTTTTATAATAGTTCCACAACGAAACTTTGTCTCAAAAACTGGCGGAAAATCCAAAGAGATTTTCGTCGTTAGTGAAGTCATGCCTTCTCTGCTCGACAGCAATACAAATACTATCCATTACAGTGCTCCCAAAGCGGAGTTACTAAATACAGCCTTCCGAAATTCCTTCACGGAAGAAGAGGAAGTAAATATTCTAGAATTCGAATCAGGAACAGCTGCCAAGTAGAGTGACGTAGAGCGGATATCCTCGGAGTAGTGAAGCTACTTAAATCACTCAACCAAAGCAAGTCTTCCGGTCCAGACTGTATACCAGTTAGGTTCCTTCCAGAGTATGCTGATGCATTAGCTCCTTACTTAATAATCACATACAACTACTCGCCCGACTAAAGATCCGTGGTCAAAGTCTTGAAAGTGGCAGAGGTCACACCAATATTCAGGACAGACAGTAGGAATCCACTAAATTGCACGTACATATCATTAACGTCGATGTACAGCAGGATTTTGGAACATATATTGTGTTGAAACATTATGAATTATCTCTAAGAGAACGGGGTACTGACACAGAGTCAACACGGATTTAGAAAACGTCGTTCTCGTGAAACAAAACAAGCTCTTAATTCAAACGAAGTGTTGAGCGTTATTGATAAGGGATTTCTAACTGATTCCGTGTTTCTGGATTTGCAGATGGATTTTAACATTGTACCTCACAAGCGACTTACAGTCAGTTTGCATGCTTATGGAATAGCGTATCAGTTATGCAACTGAACTCGTGACTTGCTATCAGAGGGGTCAATATAGTAGTAACTGACGGAAAGTCATCAAGTTAAACGGAAGTTACTTCTGGCGTTCCCCAAAGTAGTGTTATAGGTCCTCTGCTGTTCCTTATCTACATCAATGATTTCGGAGACAATCTGAGCAGCCGACTCAGGTTGTTTGCAGGTGACATGCCCTTTATCGTCTATTAGTGTCATCATAAGTTCGAAACGAATTGCAAAAAGTTTTAGAAAATATATCTGTGTGGTGCAAAAACTGGCAATTGAACCTAAATAACGAAAAGTGTGAGGTCATCCACATGAGTGCTAAAAGGGACCCGTTAAACTTCTGTTTCACGATAAATCAGTTAATCCTGAAGGCCGTAAATTCAACTAAATACCTAGGAATAACAGTTACGAGCAACTTAAATTAGCAAGAACTCATAGAAAATAATGTAGGGAAGGTTGAACCAAAGACTGCGTTTTATTGGCAGAACACTTAAAAGATATAAAACATCCTCTAAAGACACTGCCTACTCTACACTTGTCCGTCCTCTTTTGGAGTACTGCTGGGCGGTCTGGGATCCTTACCAGAAAGGATTAACGGGATACAACGAGAAAGTTCGAAGAAAAGCAGGTATATTTTGTTGTTTGTTGTTGTTGTCTTCAGTCCTGAGACTGGTTTGATGCAGCTCTCCATGTTACTCTATCCTGTGCAAGCTTCTTTATCTCCCAGTACCTACTGCTACCTACAGCCTTCTGAATCTGCTTAGTGTATTCATCTCTTGGTCTCCATCTACGATTTTTACCCTCCACGCTGCCCTCCAGTACTTAATTGGTGATCCCTTGATGCCTCAAAACATGTCCTACAAACCGTTCCCTTCTTCTTGTCAAGTTGTGCCACAGACTCCTCTTCTCCCAAATTCTATTCAATACCTCCTCATTAGTTATGTGATCTACCCATCTAATCTTCAGCATTCTTCTGTAGCACCACATTTCGAAAGCTTCTATTCTCTTCTTGTCCGAACTATTTATTGTCCATGTTTCACTTCCATACATGGCTACCTCCATACAAATACTTTCAGAAACGACTTCCTGACTCTTAAATGAATACTCCATGTTAACAAATTCCTCTTCTTCAGAAACGCTTTCCTTGCCATTGCCAGTCTACATTTTGTATCCTCTCTACTTCGACCATCTTCAGTTGTTTTGCTCCCCAAATAGCAAAACTCCTTTACTACTTAAGTGTCTCATTTCCTAATCTAATTCCCTCAGCATCACCAGACTTAATTCGACTACATTCCATTGTCCTCGTTTTGTTTTTATTGATGCTCATCTTAAATCCTTTCAAGACACTGTCCATTCCGTTTAACTGCTCTTCCAAGTTCTTTGCTGTCTCTGACAGAATTACAATGTCATCGGAGAACCTCAATGTTTTTATTTCTTCTCCATGGACTTTAATACATATTCCGAATTTTTCTTTTGTTTCCTTTACTACTTGCTCAATATACAGATTGAATAACATCGGGGACAGGGTACAACCCTGTCCCACTCCCTTCCCAACCACTGCTTCCCTTTCATGCCCCTCGACTCTTATAACTGCCGTCTGGTTTCTGTACAAATTGTAAATAGCCTTTCGATCCCTGTATTTTACCCCTGCCACCTTTAGAATTTGAGAGAGAATATTTCAGTCAACATTGTCAAAAGCTTTCTCTAAGTGTACAAATGCTAGAAATGTAGGTTTGCCTTACTTTAATCTATTTTCTAAGATAAGTCGTAGGGTCAGTATTGACTTACGTGTTCCAACATTTCTACGGAATCCAAATTCATCTTCACCGAGGTTGGATTCTACCAGTTTTTCCATTCGCCTGTAAAGAATTCGCCTTAGTATTTTGCAGCTGTGGCTTATTAAACTGATAGCTCGGTAATTTTCACTTCTGTCAACACCTGCTTTCTTTGGGATTGGAATTATTATATTCTTCTTGAAGTCTGAGGGTATTTCGCCTGTCTCATACATCTTGCTCACCAGATGGTAGAGTTTTGTCATGACCGGCTCTCCCAAAGCCGTCAGTAGTTCCAATGGAATTTTGTCTACTCCCGGGGCCTTGTTTCGACTCAGGACTTTCAGTGCTCTGTCAAACTCTTCACGCAGTATAGTATCTCCCATTTCATCTTCATCTACATCCTCTCTCATTTCCATAATATTGTCCTCAAGTATATCACCCTTGTATAGACCCTCTATATACTCCTTCCACCTTTCTGTTTTCCCTTCCTTGCTTAGAACTGGGTTTCCATCTGAGCTCTTGATATTCATACAAGTGGCTCTCTTTTCTCCAAAGGTCTCTTTTTTTCCTGTAGCCAGTATCTATCTTACCCCTAATGAGATGAGCCACTACATCCTTACACTTGTCCTTAGCCATTTTGCGCTTCCTGTCGATCTCATTTTTGAGATATTTGTATTCCTTTTTGCCTGCTTCATTTACTGCGTTTTTATCTTTTCTTGTTTCATCAATTAAATTCAATATTTCTTCTCTTACCCATGGATTTCTACTAGGCCTCGTCTTTTTGCCTACTTGATCCTCTGCTGCCTTCACTACTTTGTCCCTCAGAGCTACACATTCTTCTTCTACTGTATTTCTTTCCCCCATTCCTGTCAATTGTTCCCTTATGCTCTCCCTGAAACTCTGTACAACCTCTGGTTTAGTGAGTTTATCCAGGTCCCATCTCCTTAAATTCCCACCTTTTTGCCGTTTTAATCTACTGTTCATAACCAATAGATTGTGGTCAGAGTCCACATCTACCCCTGGAAATGTCTTACAATTTAAAACCTGGTTCCTAAATATCTGTCTTACCATTATATATTATATATCTGATACCTTCTAGTATCTCCAGGATTCTTCCATGTGTACAACCTTCTTTTTTGATTCTTGAACCAAGTGTTAGCTATGATTAAGTTATGCTCTGTGCAAAATTCTACCAGGCGGCTTCCTCTTTCATTTCTCGCCCCCAATCCATATTCACCCACTATGTTTCCTTCTCTCCCTTTTCCTACTTTCGAATTCCAGTCACCCATGACTATTAAATTTTCGTCTCCCTACACTACCTGTATAATTTCTTTTATCTCATCATACATTTCATCAATTTCTTCATCATCTGCAGAGCTAGTTGGCATATAAACATGTACTCTGTAGTAGGCATGGGATTCGTGTCTATCTTGGCCACAATAATGCGTTCGCTATGCTGTTTGTAGTAGCTTACCCGCACTCCGATTTTTTTATTCATTATTAAACCTACTCCTGCATTACCCCTATTTGATTTTGTATTTGTAACCCTGTATTCACCTGACAAAAAGTCTTGTTCCTCCTGCCACCGAACTTCACTAATTCCCACTACATCTAACTTCAACCTATCCATTTCCCTTTTTAAATTTTCTAACCTACCTGCCCGATTAAGGGATCTGACATTCCAAGCTCCGATCCGTAGACGCCAGTTTTCTTTCTCCTGATAATGACGTCCTCTTGAGTAGTCCCCGCCTGGAGATCCGAATGGGGGACTATATTACCTCCGAAATATTTTACCCAAGAGGACGCCATCATCATTTAACCATACAGTAAAGCTGCATGCCCTCGGGAAAAATTATGGCTGTAGTTTCCCCTTGCTTTCAGCCGTTCGCAGTACCATGACAGCAAGGCCGTTTTGGTTAGTGTTACAAGGAGAGATCAGTCAATCATCCAGACTGTTGCCCCTGCAACTACTGAAAAGGCTGCTGCTCCTCTTCAGGAACCACACATTTGTCTGGCCTCTCAACAGATACCCCTCCGTTGTGGTTGCACCTACGGTACGGTCATCTGTATCGCTGTGGCACGCAAGCCTCCCCACCAACGGCAAGGTCCATGGTTCATGGGGCGAGAAATAGAGGAGAGAGTGTCACTGTCATGATACAGGATTTGGGTGGACATCGTTAAAACAAAAGCGTTTTTGTTGCGGCGGTAACTTCTCATGAAATTTCAGTCACCAACTTTCTACTCTGAACAAAAAAAAACTTTGTTGACGCCGACCAACGTAGGGAGAAGCGATCATCATAATAAAATAAGGGAAATCAAAGCTAGCACGGAAAGATATAGTTGTTCGTTTTTTCCGTGCACTGTTCGAGACTGGAATAATGGAGAGTTATAGTGAAAATGGTTCGATGAACCCCGTGCGGGGCACTTAACAGTGATTTGCAGAGTATCGATGTAAATGTAAACGTAAATGAGTATGTAAGTAGGCTGTTTAGGTTTTAATGTTGGTAACGCTATGTAGCGCTCTATATGCAAATCACTGACTGTGCTGTGTGCAGTCTGTGGCTGGTTTGCATTGTTGGAATTTCCGCCATTGTAGCGTTGGGCAGTTGGATCTGAACAGCACGTAGCGTTGCGCAGTTGGAGGTGAGCCGCCAGCAGTGGCGGATGTGGGGAGAGAGATGGCGGAGTTTTGAGAGCGGATGATCTGGACGTGTGTCCATCAGAGACAGTAAATTTGTAAGACTGGATGTCATGTACTGGTATATATATATATATATATATATATATATATATATATATATATATATATATATATATATATATATACTTTTGAACACTATAAGGTAAATACATTGTTTGTTCTTTATCAAAATCTTTCATTTGCTAACTATGCCTATCAGTAGTTAGTCTCTTCAATAGTTAGAACCTTTTATATAGCTGGCAGTTGTGGCGCTTGCTGTATTGCAGTAGTTTGAGTAACGAAGATTCCTGTGAGGTAAGTGATTCATGAAAGGTATAGGTTATTGTTAGTGAGGGCCATTCTTTTGTAGGTATTATTAAAAGTCAGATTGCGTCGCCCTAAAAATATTGTGTGTCAGTTTAAGCAGTCATTTATAATTTTTCTAAGGGGACGTTTCAAGTACCCAATAGCAGGACCAACACGAACCATTCAGCGCGTCTAGGGCGTCTTGTGTAAGCTTAGGGACCGACGACCTCAGTAGTTTGGTCCCATAAGACATTAGCACAAATTTCCATTTTCCATAATTCAGCGGTCGATAACCACTGCGGCTTCTGGTGTAAGTAGGCTGTTTAGGTATTTATATTGGTAACACCACGTAGCGGTCTGTATGAAAATCACTGGCTGTGCTGTGTGCAGTCTGTGGCTGGTTTGCATTGTTGTCTGCCATTGTAGTGTTGGGCAGCTGGATATTAACAGCGCATAGCGTTGCGCAGTTGGAGGTGAGCCGCCAGCAGTGGTGGATGTGTGGAGAGAAATGGCGGCGTTTTGAAATTTGTAAGACTGGATGTCATGCACTGCTGCATACATGATCACTTTTGAACACTGTTAAGGTAAATACATTGTTTGTTCCCTATCAAAATCTTTCATTTGCTAACTATGCCTATCAGTAGTTCGTGCCTTCAGTAGTTTGAATCTTTTATTTAGCTGGCAGTAGTGGCGCTCGCTGTATTGCAGTAGATCGAGTAACGAAGATTTTTGGTGAGGTAGGTGATTTGTGAAAGGTATAGATTAATGTTAGTCAGGGCCATTCTATTGTAGGGATTTTGGAAAGTCAGATTGCGTTGCGCCAAAAATATTGTGTGTCAGTTTAAGCACAGTCATGTACAATTTTTCTAAGGGGACGTTTCACTGGTGGTGGTTGAAGTTGTAGCCGCCGCATTCTCCCTGTCCCGCTGATCAACACATCCAGGCCAGTCCAGCTGATATGGAAAACCTCGGTCGCCTCCCAAATCCTTGGTTTGACGGCACTCCGCACACTTGTTCGCTACTTCCACCTTCGTGTCGGTGCTCGTCTCCAGTTGAGGCGTCCGTCTGCTTAGCTGGGTGGTAACGTGCTTGTCGCTCGTGCAAGCGGACCAGGGTTCGATTCCCGGCCGTGCTGGAGATTTTCTCCGCTCGTGGACTGGGTGCTGTGTTGTCCTCATCATTTCAGTCTCAGTAACGGCATGCAAATCGCTCAATGTGGCGTCGACTGAAATAAGACTTGCACCGGCCAACGATGGAATACGCTCATTTCCATTTTTTGCAGGTGGTTAGGTCTTCACCACTCACGAGGAGAACACGGCAAGTGTCATCACACGATTTCCTAGAAACTTCGCCCAGAGACGGGAAGGTCGAAATAAGCGAACACATGTCTTGGCTTATCCGTAGTTACTCGACCGATTCTGAGAAAACGACGGTCAAACTTTTCGAGGTAAGTTTATTGATTTTTAGCGGTTAAGTAGTTCAACCGAAGCGGTGGCACAACAGCCAGCTTCCCACCTTTACGACCCGTGTTCAAAACAAGACTTTTATTTCAATTTTAGTTTTTGTTATTCAGTTACCTACTCATATCTGTAGGAGCTTACAACACGAATGTTTTGTAATATGCACTGGTATATCGGTGTCCCTATTGTTCTGATGATTGTATGTCTGGCGAATGAATAAATAAAAAACAATAAATGAATGAGAAAATTATTTGAAATTGGTTTCGGTGAAATTCCTGTATCGTGTTTTGATTCATAATCATCCGAAAGCGGCAATTTTTGGAAAAGTGATCCCTTACGTGTGGTTTGCAACGAAATTATAGCCAGTGCTTGAAATCTTCAGCTATGTTCACTTTCTCGAGTCAGATTCGTACCAGGAAATTTCACTTGGGAAAATCTGCCTATGTGCAATGCTTGTGGCGTTCGGAGTTCCTACGTTTAGAATATTTCTACGATCAGTATCATCCAATGGAATGTACCAAATCTTCCTAATTAACAAAAATAACAATAAAATATAATAATTGATTTAGGAATGAAATATTAGAAATTTAAATAGATTGTAACATTTCAGAATACCATATATACATGTGTTACATAGTAAATGTATGACACTTTTTGTGAAATCTAGTTGTAATTTTACAATGAATATAACACCCTTGTATCCTCTAACATGATAAGAAACAGTCGATTAATAACCGCCTATGGTCATGGGCAGATGAATAAAAAAATAAAAAAAAAATAAAAACAATCAGCGGGTTTCGACCACTGGGCGCGAGAGTCAGAAACCACGACGCTAGTCATTTTGCTATCCATTAAACCCTAAAAGCCGTATAAACTACGTCGTAAATTCTGACCTCTGTTTCTCTGGAAACAGTTGAGTATCTGCAGATAAGCTGCGACACATGTTCGGTTATTTTGACTCCTCTTCCACTAAGTGAAATGTCTGGGTAATTAAATTCTGGCACTTGCCGTGTGCTCCTCGTAGCTGACTATCCTTTCCTCTGCTGCGCTGTCCAATCTAAGGTCTGAACGGCGTTCCTGCGTTTCAAACGCTGCCAACCGCGCCCTCTGGTCAAACTATGAGCGCCAGAACAGCACTGTCATAGCCATCTAGGCTGGATAGAAGAAAAGCGTGCCAAAAAACTCAGTTTAACGCCAAAGTGTTGAAAAACACTTGGACAACATTCTAAATCGCATACCAGTAAACAACACCTGCGGTGGGTTCAAAAAATGGTTCAAATGGCTCTGAGCACTATGGGACTCAACTGCTGTGGTCATCAGTCCCCTAGAACTTAGAACTACTTAAACCTAACTAACCTAAGGACATCACACACACCCATGCCCGAGGCAGGATTCGAACATGCGACCGTAGCAGCAGCGCGGCTCCGGACTGGAGCGCCTAGAACCGCACAGTCACCGCGGCCGGCCCTGGGGTGGGATCACTGCGTCTTGGACGAATGCCCTCCGTGAGACATTACTCCCCTGTTCTATATCTTATACGCTAACGACCATCATTACTTGCAGGCAGAATCTACTTTCATTGCTGAGGACCTCATCACGTCCATTCATCTTCCAAGCTATCGTTTTACGGCACCAGTCGAACGGTGAACGTCGACGTTGTTGCGTGAGTGAAAGATAGATTGGAGGTGTGCATTCCCGAAGTCCCACTGCTAATAACAGGTTTTGCAACGGTTCATGTTCATACCGGTCTCGGTTCACAAGCCCTCATATATAGCTGTCGTAGATGTCTGATCTGCCACTGCTGCCCTTGCAATATGAAGATCCTGGCGGGCGCCTGCGCTATGTGGACGTCCAGAATCTCGTCTACGGATGTAAGAATGTTCATGTGACAACTGATACCATTATCGATGCACAACTGACGCAGCACGTCCTTTTTGTGTGGCAATTTTACGTCCTAAGGACCATCCCGCCACTCGGAAGCCCAGAATTTGATCCCTTGCCACCTCGCTCATTTGATTGTAGGAAGCCCGATTGCGCCTCTCTGGCATATTTGCCTGCTTGCTTCACACGTGTGCACCACGCTGAGCCGTCTGGCTGTGAGAATTCACTGTTAAACGGTGGACACTGACGGCGCTCTGGTAGATTTGCCTCTCCACTGTCTGTTTTGCGGTCGACGTTGAAACCCTCATCAGTACACCTGCTATCCCACAACTCGCACATGCCATCGTATGCCGTCATCGGCTCAAAATCGACGTCGCCTTTCCAGGTGTACTAATTTTGCTTCCGTCGGTGTATTTCAATGATTTCTTCATATTATACGCTACACTCTATATCACACATAGGCGTGACCGATATGGGAAAATCGTGCTGAGAAAATATGACTACATCGGTAACTTATTTACTTCTGAAAGCCATCATTAGCACCGAGGCACAGTTGCTGCTACTGTATACAGTGCCTGGAAATTTTTAATTTGGTACTTGTAAAAAAGAATAAATTTTAATATACTAGGAATATGTTCCATTTTCTGAAATTCTTTTGACATTCTTTTCATGAGGTAAATCTGATTTCGCTCAAATGATTTTTCACCAATTTATCCACTATTGTATCCGAAGTTGTTTGTGAGTTTGCCAGTAATTTTACAATACCCTGGCTGCGTTACGAGGGCTGCGCAGCTAAGTCGCGTGATTGGGCTGCCACCTCTAGGTATCGCGTACTGGCTGACTTCCTGTCGGGGTTGTGCCCCTTGGGGAAGCTGGCTTCAACGCGCCTCTAGGCCCTGCCTGCCCTACTTTGTGGGACACTATCTGTCTGGCTCCTCAGTGAAGGCCACTCCAGCTTGGGTGACTCTGCAAGTAGCTACGCTATCGGCAAAGCTCTGGACTTTGTCGAAGCACGCAAACACGCCTGGCGCTGAAGGCGCCTTCGATAAGGCGGCGTCCACTGAGAGTGTCTTACAGGCACAGACAATGTGTTTGTAATTAAAAACATTACAGGAAAACGGAGAGACTTTAATATAGAAACCCGTATGGTCCTTTGTCGACGTTGAGAAGGCTTTTGACCTTCTGAGCGGTGATACCCTATGGAAAATTATACCTGATTATGGATACCTGATAGAGGTAGTGAAAAGTCCTTACAGAACTACAAGCATTATAATAAACACAGGTAGGAACCAATTAGAAGAAATAATTATTTACCAAGGTACTAGACAAGAGTGTGGACTATGACCTACACTTATTAATATTTACGTTGACTACATTCTTCGCTAATGAAATTGTATATTACTCAAAGGAATTAACACAAAGAATGAAGATGACTTTCAGACATCAGTATACCAACTGAACGAAATTTGTAAGAAGTACAACATTTAAATTCCTACTAACAAAACGAAAATAATGGTATTCAGAGGCTAATATCGGATCAGATCATAAACTGTTTTGGATAATTCAGTTAGGGCACCAGACCTCTTGTTTAGGCTGTCCGATAAGTTTTCTATTTTGACTCTGACATTGGAAATAAAATACACAAGCCGTCTGTGGTACCATTACCAGAATATGAGGTCATAAAGTACAAAAAGAGACCTTCATGAAATTCTGTAAAGTAGAGGCGGTTCTTGTGCTATCCCACGGAAGCGAAAGCTGGATTACCCCAGAAAATAGTAATAATAAATAAATAAATAAGTAAAATGTTGAAAGCAGACATGGGGACTGCACAAGAAGAAATATTATTATAAATGAAGATATTAGAAAAGATTTAAATATTTTCAACATGAGTGAAAAAACTAAAAAATATAATGAACATTGGAAACGACACTTTGTAAGTAGGCTGTTTAGGTTTTCTTATTGGTAACGCCACGTAGCGCTCTGTGTGAGAATCACTGGCTGTGCTGTGTGCAGTCTGTGGCTAGTTTGCATTGTTGTCTGCCATTGTAGTGTTGGGCAGCGGCAGCTGGATGTGAACAGCGCGTAGCGTTGCACAGTTGGAGGTGAGCCGCCAGCAGTGGTGGATGTGGGGAGAGAGATGGCGGAGTTTTGTAATTTGTCATGAGCTGCTATATATATATTATGACTATTAAGGTAAATACATTGTTTGTTCTCTATTAAAATCTTTCATTTGCTAACTACGCCTATCAGTAGTTAGTGCCTTCCGTAGTTTGAATCTTTTATTTAGCTGGCAGTAGTGGTGCTCGCTGTATTGCAGTAGTTCGAGTAACCAAGATTTTTGTGAGGTAAGTGATTTGTGAAACGCATAGGTTAATGTTAGTCAGGGCCATTTTTTTTGTAGGGATTGTTGAAAGTCAGATTGCGTTGCGCTAAAAATATTGTGTGTCAGGTTAAGCACAGTCCTGTATAATTGTTCAAAAGGGGATGTTTCAACTTCATGGCAATGCCCAGTCACAGACTTCCCCAGTAGATCCTGAAGTACGATCGGAATGGTAAAAAAGATTTTGGAACACCTCGAAAAAGATGGGAACAATTTTGTTTGTGAGTTCGGAACAGGCAAGAGCCTAATACTTGAAATGGAGACTACGTTGATGATAATGGTTCGTTTTCACCAGTGTACGCAGAGGGCAGCTGCGCATTCGCGATACGCGGCCCACCCGCTGCAGACGTCACGCTCCCTGCCGTGCGGCGACCATGTGGCAGCGATAGTGGCCGCTAATCTGTCCGCAGGCAGTTCCTAATGAGGGCCGCGAAGCGCAGCTCCCCCGGGCAATCCGCAGCCAGCCACCCACGCAGCCTCCGACAGCGGGGAGGGGAGCGAGACGCCCTCCGCACCCTTCTGAGCGCGAGGGACGCTTTGGCGACAAACAAGGTGCTCTCTACGTTCGTTGCCTAGGAGACCGGAACGGCCTCTCGGCAAGGGGATCGCAGAGACGTAACTCGCCTTCCTTCATGCTGTTGTGGTTTCTGCTGGCCAGAGACAGGCGTGAAATTAGACCACTCCTTACTTCCGCTGTAGTTTAGGCATTATCCACAGCTATTTTTCCGTGTTTTTGCGCCGCCACAATATTTATTCTACACTGAATCTACACTACTGGACATTAAAATTTTAACACCACGAAGATGACTTGCTACAGACGCGAAATTTAACCGACAGGAAGAGGATGCTGTGCAATGTAAATGATTAGGTTTTTAGAGCATTCACACAAGGTTGGCGCCGGTGGCGACACCTGCAATGTGCTGACATGACAAAAGTTTCCACCCGATTCCTCGTACACAAACAGCAGTTGACAAGCGTTGCCTGGTGAAACGTTGTTGTGATACCTCGTGTAAGGAGGAGAAATGCGTACCATCACGTTTCCGACTTTGATAAAGGTCGGATTGTAGCCTATCGCGATTGCGGTTTATCGTATAGTGACATTGCTGCTCGCGTTGGTCGAGATCCAATGACTGTTAGTAGAATATGGAATCGGTGGGTTCAGGAGGGTAATACGGAACGCCGTGCCAGATCCCAACGGCCTCATATCACTAGCAGTCGAGATGACAGGCATCTTATCCGCATGGTTGTAACGGATCGTGCAGCCACGTCTCGATCCCTGAGTCAACAGATGAGGACGTTTGCAAGACAACAATCATCTGCACGAACAGTTCGACGACGTTTGCAGCAGCATGGACTATCAGCTCGGAAACCATGGCTGCGGTTACCCTTGACGCTGCATCACAGACAGGAGCTCCTGCGATGTTGTACTCAACGACGAACCTGGGTGCACCAATGGCAGAACGTCATTTTTTCGGATGAATCTAGGTTCTGTTTACAGCATGATGATGGTCGCATCCGTGTTTGGCGACATCGCGGTGAACGCACATTGGAAGCTTGTATTCGTCATCGCTATACTGGCGTATCACCCGGAGTGATGTATGGGGTGCCATTGGTTACACGTCTCGGTCACCTCTTGTTCGCACTCACGGCACTTTGGACAGTGGACGTTACATTTCAGATGTGTTACGATCCGTGGCTCTACCCTTCATTCGATCCCTGCGAAACCCTACATTTCGGCAGGTTAATGCACCACCGCATGTTGCAGGTCCTGTACGGGCCTTTCTGGATACAGAAAATGTTCGACTGCTGCCCTGGCCAGCACATTCTCCAGATCTCTCACCAATTGAAAACGTCTGGTCAATGGTGTCCGAGCAACTGGCTCGTCACAACACGCCAATCACTACTCTTGATGAACTGTGGTATCGTGTTGAAGCTGCATGGGCAGCTGTACCTGTACACGCCATCCAAGCTCTGTTTGACTCAATGCCCAGGCGTATCAAAGCCGTTATTACGGCCAGAGGTGGTTGTTGTGGGTACTGATTTCTCAGGATCTATGCATCCAAATTGCGTGAAAATGCAATCAAATGTCGATTGTAGTATAATATATTTGTCCAATGAATACCCGTTAATCATCTGCATTTCTTCTTGGTGTAGCTATTTTAATGGCCGTTAGTATATATTTGTAATTCCACAAGACATCGCGCAGTGTCTGGCAAACGATACGTGTGCCTCCTGTCTTACCCTTCCATTCCATCAGCGAAAGTTACACAGGAAGAAATATTATCAGTACCCGTCTGTATACACCTGATTGTAATTTTAGCGTAGCAATCCTTAAGTGAAAAATATAGTGTAGAAAGTAATATGTTCCTTGATTCATTTGCACACGTAGGCACTAGGAATTTTGTAAGGCTATCCACAATCCACAACGTATTTGCTACATACGTAACCATTTGTCCCCCAAGTCCACTTTATTGGTGCAAGTAGTTAAATGTCCTTCTCGTGCCGAGAGGACGCACACCATGGTCTGGAGTAGTTTTAAGCGGTGCGCAGACGCTGAAAGGGGTTTTGTTTGCACTTTTGAGAAGCGAGTGGAGCGTACAATGGTCAGTGAAGAAACCTTACATTTGTTGGGTTAAAGTGCTGGCTTCCACGCCTGAAATAGACAGGCAATGAGGCAGGCAGTCGTGTAATCGTCGATAACCAGAAAACGAGAGTGCAGCGTTCTGTTGTTGGCCCAAGAATTGGTGGTGCGGGGCTTCTAAACCGCACCGTACTGAATGCTGTGGTCTAACTCTCGACTTCGCTGTCTGATTAACGAAGGTTGTTGTAATTGTATAGTTAAGGTAATTTGAAATGGGGGTGGGCGCACTGGCAGATTGTACAAGTGGCTCTTTGATAATATTTACATCAGCTAGGTGTGACAGAGCAGACGTCATTTTCCGGAATACGTACCACTGAACTATTGTCTTTACAGCTGTGTAAAGAGTAGAGTCAAACTTCAATTTAACAAACCTTTGTGTTTGTTTATATTGTTATTTCTTTGTGTATTGTGTTTTAGTATTTTTCTTTAATTATTAAGAGTGTAAGCTAATATTTACATGAAACTGGTATAAATTGATGAGATAGTTTAAATTAAGTTGTGGCTGCAACCTGTGCACTATATTCTGAGAGGTGGCATTCCTTTTTGATTCACAAACTGACTTGCCCCCTCTCACATTTATATCTACGTCTGAGTAATTCGATTTGGGAAGTATAGCCGTGTGTGGTCATTACAAGGCTAGTATTTATAACTCAGAAGATCTGAATATTTTCCTCTCTAATTGCATGCGGCGAAAAGTTGCTATTCCTTCACACATGGACTTCCCACACAGCGTCTCTCGTCACCCGGGTGGTCCGGTGACAGGCGGGTTCTGCTGATCCATATGGAGTTATGCCGACGCGTGTGAGGTAGCCGAGTGGATGCTGTCCAGACGCCGACATTGACGTAAGAGCGGGGGCGACACGCCCACAGGCGCCTGAAAGAGCGGCTGAGGTTAGAGATGCCGTTACTTCGCAGAAATATAGTGAAATCGCTTTCTGACGGGCTACGAGAGAGACGTGGTAATGACTTGTGTTCCCAGGCAGCCTCGGCGGGCAAATTCTCGCGTTTTCTGCAAAATCATAACTGTAATTGGCTTGATCAGGGGATTGCTCCGTGACGTAGCAATATCGGCGCAGAAATTGGCGCAAAGTATCTCCATTGGTGGAATAGTAGTGCTTCGGCAATAGAGTGGAATTTTCCACCGGTTTTAGAGTTGCTGATTGGCATGTTTAACCACGGTCACAGCACAGCAGAGCGCGCCTGTAACCGCCTTTTCTAACGTGATTCTGTCTTGGGTGTTCATTTTCTGAGTTCTCCCTACTGTAGCAGCAATTCATGTTGTGTTGGCTGGGTGTTTCTCTTAAGATTTCGGTTGCAAGAAATTGGGTCCACATACCACTTGGTTATAAATGTCACCAGCTAGTTTATGGCAAATTCACCTTCACAGCATTGATTTGAGTATCCAGTTTGACGTATTGTATACGTTTGATGTGTTTTGTTTATTATTTTGAGTTTAGTCATAATAAATCAAATTGTTATTTTGGACAGAACTTTCATTCTGTAGATCGGTAGAGCAACCCTTTCGTTTCTCACTACGTTAATGAAACTTTTCTTTATCAAATTAATTTCTATCAAATTAAATTATTGCGGGTGCCAAACTCTTTTCTACTCCACCAGCAGGGTCGGTTACAGTCAGTTCGCATTTCTTTTTAATCCATGTGCAACAGCAAAAGTCGGAGTTAGAAAAGCGGAGAGCTTAGAGCATCATTTTCATATGAAGATTCTCGAAGAATTTAGTGTTAATTGCACTGCTTGCCCCAGCCCCTCGGATAAAATGACGACCCTCAACCTCTGATCTTTCCTTTGCTGATAAGCAAACAGTATTCTCAACAGGAACATTCATTTTTTACTCAATTTTTTAATGATATTACCCAAGTTCTTATTCTGGTATTCCGCGATTAGTTTTAAGTAGCTACTCATGATTACAGTTTCTTTGTTTTCAGTGTATATATATTTTTGTTTGTTCAGTGTTTTTTTGTGGTTCTTTTATGTGGTGTCTGTACCATATCAGACGTGGTCGGGTTTGTGTACGGTTTCTGTACCACAACAAATCTTGCATATGATCACAGCGTTAGAACGGCGTTGTTGAAATTTTATGTTTATGTGGATAGTATACATGTAGGGAGTATATTATTTTTGTTGTGCTCGTTAGACATCAATAGTAGTAGGAGGTATTACGATATTGCCGAATTGGTGTATTTATTTTAGATAAATTTGTTTTCATGAATACTCACGAGAAGTAAGGCGCGACTATTAGAGAGCGAAGACAAATCAAAATAGAATAGCATAATGGATAAGGGCAGGTTACTGAAGGGGATAAGTTCGGAGATGAGATGGGTACATTTTTAGCAGGACAGCGTGACAGAATTGTTGATGAGGAAGGTGATATGGACGCGATCTTAGAGCAACGTCGCAGCCGTGATTACGATAGTGAGGTAGAAGATGACACAGAGACAGGCACACAGGTCGAGACGGTAGCAGAAGTTTATAGTCAAACGAACGAGAGCACACAGGGGCCACCCCGGTCACGTCAGAGCTCTAGCGCTCAGGTGTCCACAGTTAGATCGCCCATGTTTGAACAAGATCAAAAAGATGACATAAACCCAATACTGAGCTTCCTACGATCAATGAAAGAAGAAGCTCACGAACAGCGTAAGAAGGAGAAGGAAGAAGCTGAGAAGCAGAGTAAGAAGGAGAAGGAAGAAGATGAAGAACTGCGAAAGAAGGAGAAGGAAGAAGCTGGCGAACAGCGTAAGAAGGAGAAGGAAGAAGCTGAGAAACAGCGTAAGAAGGAGAAGGCACAAGCTGACGAACAGTGTAAGAAGGACACCCGGGCAATAATTTCGAACATAGGGGAAATTCGTGGGGAATTACTAACAATAAAGAAGGAATGTTGAGAAGTACAACAAATATAAATGGTTGCACAAAACGTAGCAGGCCTAGCCAAAACGGCAGCAACAGTGGCAATGAAAGTCGCTGCAGCAACTTCTAAACTCGGAGGGCGCTTGCGACGTACATCACAAGCCCACTCAAGATAATATCGCGGTTACGAGCAACACGAAACGAATGGAAGAAGCAGAGAATCAGACAGCAAAACTAGAGTGAAACGGGCACACGAGCACTGCGCTTTCGGATACCAGTGATGGAGTACACAGAATTATGTCTCCGAGAAAAAGCCCGCCGTGCTCTAGCCCAGTGACAAGAGCGCGAACTAACCATGAATACGCAGAAGCAGCTCACTTAGGGGAATAAATGCTGAATGCCATTTCCACTGTGATACAGAGGTAGCACATCACAGTTATGAGCAAGATAGATCAGGACACTCAGCTGACGTGCAAGTATCGGAAACCAGTGACAACACCAGTGAGGGGATCGGACAGGATTTTGATCACAATCACTTCCCGTCGATATTAAAATTCCAGAAGTTCAATGATAATGCATCCCAAGAGCTGGCTGATGCAGTTTACAAATTCATTACCGTCATCATTGCCAACCCAGGCAAAATTAGAATTCATGTGTGGACACACTGAAGGAATTTGTTTGTGCGTTCCTGCAAACCTACTGGTCAAAGGAAACGCAAGGCAGGGTTAAATAGTAAATAATATATTTTCCTGAACTAGAAGTATCCGGGCAAAGGAGCGCAACCCAATTTTATAATGATTTACTCAAGAAGAATCAATTTTTAGACAATACAGGTAACAAGGGAGAAATCATTAAATTTTGCTTTTACAAATTGTCAGTTGGGTACCAACAGACACTTGTCGGGAAATGTGGATCTGACATAGAGACATTTAAGAGTCTATTACGTGAATTTGAAGTAGTCTTTAACATACAAGACGCAAAGGACAGCAAGAAGGGGCAGAGTAACAAATACTAAGGACCAGCAATGGAGGACGACAAAGCCGAGCGGTCTAGGCCGCTGCAGTCATGGACTGTGCGGCTGGTCCCGATGGAGGTTCGCGTCCTCCCTCGGGCATGGGTGTGTGTGTTTGTCCTTAGGATAATTTAGGTTAAGTAGTGTGCAAGCTTAGGGACTGATGACCTTAGCAGTTAAGTCCCATAAGATTTCACACACACATTTGAGGGCGACAACAGATCGCATAATCGCTCTGGTCAGATAGGAAACCAGGGTTGCGGAAATCAAGGTTACATTAATCAAGGGTATGGAAGCCAGAGACACGGAAACCAAAACATCAGGGAACAGGGTCAAGCTAGACAAGGAATCTGGGACAGGAGGAATAACGAACGGCAGAGCGACCGTAATCGGAGAGAGCGAAACCAAGGACAACAGTGGACCCAGGAGATTGAAACTAGACCCACAAATCCTAATTCATGTCAGAGGAGGGGGAGTTTATATAATAGGAACGGACTTCCTAAATGAGCGTGAAGCGATTGTTGATCTAGGACGAGGTGAAGTGGTTTTGAGGAAAGGGAATCCCGTCCACATGAAGTTCGACAACCAGCTGATCCCAGGTCAGTTACCGTCTAACTAAGTACGGATAAACTACGCGTGTCAGAACGACAGAAAGGAAGAACACGTCGACGTTGCGAGTAGGGGAGAGGACACGGATGAGAATGAACTTTTAATAATGGGAGAAATAAAGGAGAAAATAGGAGAAAAAGTTGAAGCAATAAAGAACATAAGGTCAGACCAGTGCAAAGAACTTCATAAATTACTAGTAGGACATGCAGATGTCTTCATTCCCAAGACAGGATCAAAATAGGAGCTGAAATTACTCGAATGTTGAGTGAAGGAGTAATAGAATCTGCGTCTTCAGCCTATAATAACCCGTTAAGAATCGTCGAGAAGGCAGATGGTAGTATTCGTTTAGTCTTGGACTCGATCAAATAAATAACATAATAGAACCCGGAACAGACAGACCGGAAAGATTAGTGGAACTTTTATAAAACTTCCATGGAATATCAATCTCCTCATCAGGTGATCTAAAATTAAGTTTCTGGCAAATTGATCTCCACCCAAATTGCAGACAGTACACAGCCTTTTTAGCATTTGGAAGATGTTACTGGTTTCGTCGTCTACCATTTGGTTTGAACATTTCGTCTGCCGTATTAATTCGGGGGCTGGACGGCATACTAGGCGATAATTTGAAACGTCATGTCACCAGCCACGTGGATGATTTGCTGATCACGGAGAAATCTTGGGGAAAGCACAATACGGTCCTCGGTGAACTCCTAGCAACTTTCAAGGAATACGGAGTGACTATCAATATCGAAAAATCGAATTTTGGGACGTGCTCTGTCAAATTTCTAGGACATATCATCACGGGATAGGGCATTGCGCCAAATCCCGACAAGACTGAAGCGATTGAAAAGTTTCCCATTCCTACGACAAAGAAGCACTTAAGGGGGTTCTTACGGATCATAAATTTTTACAACCGCTTCATACATGTCAAAACTCAGAGCAGTCCTAGGTTGCACCAACTTACATGAAAGAAGATTCCTTGGGAATGTGATGAGGCGGCCAAATCTGAATGGAAAGCATTGAAATTGGCATTACTACAAACACGCATGCTCTCACACCCTAATTTAGCAGAAGAGCTTTGCATTGTAACGGACAGTTCATACTCAGGTCTGGGTGTTATGGTGTTCCAAGACTATGTACATGAAGGAAATAGGGTATGGAAGACAACTGCGTTTGGTAGCAGAGTACTAGCCAAGAGTGAGAGGAATTATTCGGTAACTGAGTTAGAGGCGCTGGTTATTGTATGGGCGTTTGAAAAATTCAGGTACCTTCTGTTTGGTCGCAAGACGAGGGTCTACACAGACCACAAGGCACTGGAGTTCCTGATGACTGGAAAGCTTAATCACGGGCGGCTCATTTGGTGGGCATCATATCTGCAGCAGTACAGTTTTTCGATAGAATATATCCCCGGCAGTCTGAACATTATTGCAGACGCCTAATCACGGTCACCGATCAGATTTGACCACAGCATGGAAGACGATCTGGAGGAAAATCACTACTGCCTATTCTGTATGCAAAAAGTACCCTTTGAAAATTTTATTAGCTGTAGTATGCAGGACATCCAGAAGGAGCAACCCGAGGATCCTGCCCTAGTGTTATTGAAACAGAAATGGACAGACAGAAGACACGCCACCGTCAGGCAGTTCTACTTCTTGCGGCAAGGCATAATCTTCCACCGAAATTATGCCAATGACACTGGATTGGGGGAGGGGGGTATGCGTCCCTGAACGCCTAATAAACAAGGTTATATGGCATACTCACCTCAGCTACGGACGCTTCGGAGCACGCAAGTGCAATCTCAAGCTAAGGACCATGTGCTACTTCCGAAACATGGAGAGTCGAATTCGGAGGGTACTGTCGGTGTGTAAAGACTGCCAAAAGACTAAGCACACCACTGTGAGCATGCAGGCTCCATTATACCCAATCGTACCGACAAAATTAAGACAATTAGCGGCAACGGATTTGATGGCGCCTTTGCCAAGCGCTAGAGGTAGATATACTTACATATTAGTCTTTGTTGAACTAACGTCCAAAAACGTTACCTTTACGGCACTGAAGAGGGCGACAGAATGAACTGTATCACGAGCCCTAATCCGGGATTTCCTACCACAGGTTAGTCATGTGAATAGAATTATTTCTGATAACGGGCCACAGTTCAAGTCAAAAAGATGGAAGGAGACGTTGCGTCGATGTAAAATTGATCGCATTTTTATATTATCACACCATCCGAACTCGAATGCTGCAGAACTGGTTATTAAGAAACTCGGAATCTTGCGTCGGTTGTACTGTAACAAACAGCACACGACATGCGACATTTTACTTAAAGACTTCCAGGAAGTGATCAATGAGGCACCCCATTGGGTAACTAAATTGGCACCCATTACAGTACTGAAAAAGCGGATTCCTAAGGACTTGAAAACCGAGGTCGTAAACTTCCCACCAAGGGTGCGAACGCAGCACCGAGCCGTAGTGGATTTGGCTTTCAAAAGGATACGGGCTGCAGCAGAGGTCAGGAAGAGACGTGCCGACAAGGGAGCTCGTGTACGACACTTACAAATTGGGCAACGGGTGCTCGTGAAGTCTTTCCGACTCTCGACCAAACAAAAAATGAAATGTCAATAATTCTATTCTGTTTACAACGGCCCGCACCGTATAAGGAGAGCAGCTCACCACAATGCTTATGAATTGAAGACGCTGAAAGGAAAGAAGTCCATAGGACTCCACCACATCTCTCACATAAAGGAGTTCTTGGAATAGTAGTAGTGTAAGTGGTGTACATAGTAGAATGGGCAGATACATGAACCATGCTTCAGGTCACAATAATAATTGCGTTAGTAGATTACGATTGTTAACGTATTAACACGCTGCGTTGTTTTTTAAAAGAATTTACTGCTGCTAGCCTTTTTTTTATTTATGTTCGCGACTTCCAATATCGATTGAGCAATGTTTTTGTCCTTTCCTATCTGGTTTCCATGTTGAGAGATAATGTTGAGTGAGATGTCGCACGAACGGGCGCATACCAGAACGTGCTCCTAGAAGCGTTTAGGGAAGAGGTGATACGCTCCATAGCGGCCACAACCAGTTCGCGAGACGTTCATACCAATGCTTGCAGGCAAGCGTCAGTGCACTGCAAGATTGTGGTATATTACGTGATTTCGAGGATGAATATGGGCAGTATTGTTTTTACAGTGGTGCGCCAGCATCGTTGTCTTGCAATTCCGGGCGAACAAATCAAGATTTATATTAAGGCAACACAAAAACATGTAGTAAAAGCTTCTAGTTTCCTAAAACGTTTTAATATTAATTACAGTCGTTTTCAAACTTGAAAACCAACTTAACTTACAATAAAAGCAGGTAATATATAGGGCTACTACTCTTGAAGGGAAAACTACATGCAACACAATATGTTAATAAACTGCTACAGTAACTAAATCACAGACCCCGATTTGTTGCAAATTGCTCGTAGGTTATGCAAAGGACAACTGAAGCTTCTGAAAATTCTCAAAAAACGCATGTTTATTTTCATTGATATACAACGAATTTCGGGGGTGGTGTATACTTTGGCTGAACTTGGGTGAACTGTGAACCACAAACGCTGTTTTACTGCAAATAAAATTACGTGCCCAGAACACTCGTACTGGTAACTTCCGAAAATATAGTTTTGTAAGCGGCCGAAAATCTGGAAAGTAATGTTCACTATGTGATCAAAAGCATTCGGACACCTGGCTGAAAAGACTTACATGTTCGTGGTGATCTCCATCGGCAATGCTGGAATTCAATACGGTGTTGGCCCACCATTAGGCTTGATGACAGCTTCCACTCTCGCAAGCATACGTTCAGTCCAGTGCTGAAAGGTTTCTTGGGGAATAGCAGGTCATTCTTCACGGAGTGCTGCACTGAGGAGAGGTATCGATGTCGGTCGGTGTGGCCTGGAATGAAGTTGACATTCCATAACATCCCAAAGGTGTTCTAAAGGATTCAGGGCCGCGCGGGAATACCGGAGCGGTCTCAGCCGCTGCAGTCATGGACTGTGCGGCTGGTCCCGGCGGAGGTTCGAGTCCTCCCTCGGGCATGGATGTGTGTGTTTGTCCTTAGGATAATATAGGTTAAGTAGTGTATAAGCTTAGGGACTATTGACCTTGGCAGCTAAGTCCCATAAGATTTCACACACATTAAAGCCATTAATTGGGAATCAGGTCAGGATTCTGAGCAGGCTAGTCCATTACAGGGATATAATTGTCGTGTAACCACTCCGCCCAAGGCCGTGCATTATGAACAGGTAGTAGATCATGTTGAAAGATGCAGTCGCCATCCCCGAATTGCTCTCCAACAGTGGGAAGCAAGAAGGTGATTAAAACATCAATGTAGGCCTGTGCTATGATAGTGCCACGCAAAACAACAAGGGGTTCAAACCCCCTTCATGAAAAAAACAACCCCACCATAACATGACCACCTCCGAATTTTACTGTTGGCACTACACATGCTGGCAGATGACTTTCGCCGGGCATTCGCCATTCCCCACACCATGCCATCGGATCGCCACATTATTTATCGTGATTCGTCACTCCATACAACGTTTTTACACTGTTTAATCGTTCAATGTTTACGCTTCTTACACCAAGCGAGGCGCCGTTTGGCATTTAGCGGCGTGATGTGTGCTTATGAGCAGCCACTCAACCACGAAATCCAAGTTTTCTCACCTCCCACTTAACTGTCATAGTACTCGCAGTGGATCCCAATGCAGTTTGACATTCCTGTATGATGGTCTGGATTTATGTTTGACTATTACACATTACAACCTTCTTCAACTGTCGGCGGTCTCTGCCAGTCAACAGACGAGGTCGGCTATTTTGCTGTACGTGTCCCTTCACATTTCCACCTCGCTATCACATTGGATGAGAGATTGCAGGGCACTCTCACTTATTGTATGGTTTGGTGCTGCTTAATGTTCTTAGGGAAGATGATCTATATTGCTTGACTGCTATAGTTGATACGATCTGACTTCATTCACATGATGAAATGTTTGGCTGTAGTTAATACTCTTGCTTGTGTGCTCTTGTAACCATTAGTTGCGTTTGAAAGAATAGGGAGCCGAGTTAATTCATTGCAGTAAAAGCATTTGGGAATGAGGAGAGCGCTTTCTCTGCGGAACAAGGGTGAAAGCATTTGCAGACTTCCCAGCCCCACGGTCTCCCTGTCCAGACACATTGGGTGGTGCTGCTCAGTCGGTGGCCATGTCCAGGTAGGCTGACTTGCGCCGAGGAGTCACTGGAGCAATGAGCAGAGCATTGATGACCGGCAGTAAAGCAGACGATGGGCCCTAGTTAGGTAGGAAGCCAATGATATGGCTGTGAGTTTCTGCGAATTTCCATGGAGCAGGTCAGTGGCGCCCAGGCGTCCAGGCTCTGCTACACATTTGTGAAGGCACAAGGCTTTTAGCAAGTTTATGGCCATTCTTTGGAAAGTTCGAAATGGATGCAACCGGGACATAATGACCTTTTTATGGAGGGCTGTGGTTCCAGCCAGGCCATGCTTTTAGCAAAGACATGGCGTAAATGCGTGGGAATGAGGCCGCATAGCTGAATCTTCTTTCCTTTTCTCCCAGTTAATTTTTAAAGTCGCCGGTTGGTCAAATCTGTGTATGCAGAGCAAAGGGCAGTCTCTCAGCTTCGAATGCCATGCTCCAGCTCGTGACTGGCTTGTGCTAAAGTAGGAGTAGTCTAAGCATGTAAATGTGCTGTGCTACCTAGCTCTCGAGGAAAGCTTAGATAAAAAGAACTCACTCTTGACTAACGCTTCGCTAGTAAAGAACAGAAGGTCTTAACCTAAATGGTGAGATTGTGTCCTTTGCTGGTGTACCGCTTGGAGCCTGTGCCAGTCACCATCTGAACTGTCAGAGGTACTGCTTCTTGCATCATGCACACAACAAGTGATGTGTGGGTGTACTTATTTGTTCTGAGCTGGCCGTCTAAACATTTCACATATTCCGTCACACATACTCGTATCAAAAAGTCAGATTGGTTTGGCAAATAAGAAAACGGGCCGACGTGCACACTGGAATCCACCGGGGTTTCAGATACTCGTAGGGAAGTATCTGCGTTCCAAATCAGCCAAACGAGTGACCGCGTACTTGCATTTTTTTCGGGTGTGCGCGATTAATAACGCTGTTCAACAATGAAAATGTAAATCGAATGAAAATAGCCAATTCCTATCAATTCTAATGTGCTGATTGCGAATATCACAAAGGCAATTCAATATTAGCTCCAGTTTCCGTTTTACATTGTTTTATTACAGTGAGGAACTATATAATGGTTTCTTATGTTAAGTTTAAAATCAAGTATTATAATGGTTTGTGAAACTCATAATAACTGGTAACAATGGATTACATTATTGTCCCTGGTCATACTTGTGTGCAATATTTTGGATATAAACATTTTGATACAAAATTTTGTGACCTTGTTGTCTCTCTCCTTTTCAACTTCAGTGAGTTTATTAATGCATGTAATAGTTTTTGCACATTTTCTTCCAGATTAACTACCAGTTGTTCAAGTTGACTGCTACTGAAGTGAACAAAAATGCCACGAGTTTGTGTTAACAGTGCTGACACATTCTGATCTGTGTGTAGATAAATGACATTTGCTTCGCAAAGACAGCAAATAACTCCATTGATTAAAAAAGCTTACAGTTGCCATTTTCGGTGCAAGATAGGTGATTAGGATAAACCCTGGGCTCCTCATGTGATCTGTAACACTTGTGCCAGCAAGCTCAGGAATTGGATACATAGGAAAGGACGTTCAATGCCCTTTGCAGTGCCCACGATGTGACATGAGCCAATTAATAATGTCAGTGACTGCTACTTTTATATGGTTCCTCCTATCAAGAAGAAAAAGGAGACAGTGATCTATCCGAACATAGCATTTGCCATACGTCCAGTTCTACATGGGGAAGGACATCCAATACCTGAACCACCGACAGAGTACAAGATTACTTCTGATAGGGATTCTGAATGTCCTGAACCATGTGCATCACAAGATCCAGAGATACTTCCAAATATATCATATACTGATGATTCACAAAAATTGTATCAAAATGAGTTAAGTGATCTCATTAGAGGTTTGGAGCTCTCTACATCTGAGGATGAGATTTTAGCATCAAGATTGCAGCAGCTCAGTTTTCTGGAAAGCAATGTAAATGTTTCATTCTACCTCAGAAGAGAGCAACAGTTCACTCCTTTTTTTAACATGCAAGATAGTCCTGTGGCCTGTGTAGACATAAATGGTCTAATGAAGGCTCTCAGAAGTAATTACTGCTGGACTGTCATAAGGGATGTTCCCAAGTATGCGTATAAACGTCAAGCCAAGCAAAAACGGTCATCTTCTGAATTTATCTCTGAACAAAATATACAGTTGTATATATTGTACATATGGACATTTAAAATTTGTAACCCTTTATATACATTTGTGACCAGTTAATTTATATATTTTATTTTGTGCTTTACATAGTTCTGGTACAAAGTAGACTTAAAAATATTTTCAGTCATGTAAATTATCTCAATTTTTTTCTTAATATTTTAATTTTGTATTTCCAGAATGCCACTGTAATTTATCAGTGCATTACACATAATATAATTCAAGTAGTTACTCACTTAAAATTTGTTATCCTGAACATTTGAACATGACTGCATATTAAGTTAGTGTGTTATTTACACAAAAATGTAGATTACTTTTTTTTCGGAAAATGGTGCTAATTATCTATGAAGATAATGATTTCGTATCATTTTACACTTAAATAAACACAACTAACTCAAAATCATGCAAGTTTCACACTTTCACTTCAAATTTGTTGTTCAGTGTAACAGATTGCCGCCGTCCATTACTGCCGTCGCCGAGTGCATAGTGGTGTGCCGCCCTGACCAGCAGAAGGGTAAATTATTAGCTGCTACGGCGTAGGGTTCCAATATATGCTTCTCAGCACCCTGTTCTTTGGAACCATATTTTTCTTTGTGGAGTAGTAAAGTGTAGATGCTTGATAGTAGCATAGTTCTTGGGTAATACCACGGATTCACGTTTATGAAGCGATTAGTTCTGACTAGTGTGGTGTGTTGATCCCCAGCTGATCACTTTGTCAACCATAGAACCCATATTATTGAAGGCGTTTCTCAAATAAAAAAATGTTTTTGTGGCGTTTCGGCGTTTCTTTAGCCATCTTTTGTCATGCGATGTTAAGAATGAATAAATCAATTGTTATTTAGACCACAACTCCTCCCAGTGTTCTGATTAACATTACCTTTGCCGTTTTTATTAAAGACTTGATTGCAATTGAAAGCCGGAACCCTGCACGGAAACAGTGGACCTAGGGATGTTCAGGAAAGTGGAAATTTCACGTACAGACGAATGACACAAGTGACACCCAATCACCTGACCACGTTCGAAGTCCGTGAGTTCTGCGGAGCGCCCCATTATGCTCTCTCACGGTATCTAATGACTAATGAAGTCGCTGATATGGAATACCCGGCAGTAGGTGGCGGCACAGTGCACCTAATATGAAAACGTATGTTTTGGTGGTATCCGGATACTTTTGATCACATAGTGTATTTCTCATGTAATTGTACAATGAAACTAGAGAAAGATTGTTTTGAACGAGGATGTGCCCACTGCCTTTAAAAATTTTAAAAGAGCACAATTTATGTCTAAGCCTACAATTGACGACAACAATACTAGTTTATCGTGGCACTCCCGAATGTTCGAAATTTCACACTATATCACAATAAAAACGGGTATTAATACAATCAATGAAAGATTACGCAGAATAAGCGACGCGAACAGTAAAATATGCGAATATATAATTTTAAATCGACAAACGACCTTGTGCAAATGGTAGAGAAAAGATCTGGGAGACAGGGACTGACGAGAATGAGTTGCACAGAGTGTAGGAGAGATGGCTGTTGTGGTAGGCGGTGTACCATTGGCTGTCTTTTGAAGTCAGGAAGGTACTTGATTTCTCTGACATTCTGAGTAAGTTCATTCCAAAATCGCATCTCTGATACAGAAAATATTTACAGAACATGGCAGTGCTTCATGATGATACGGAGATAATTTTACTTTGCTATTCATACGGTAGAGTAAGAGCTGAAAACAAATAAGAGGGAGTTCAGTGATTGAGAACACGATGGAGAAAACATAGAGTATGATAGTCTCTACGAGTGTCTGCACGTAGCCATGACAATTGTTCGTAGGCTGGTGTGATATGATTGTGAAAGCTTACGTCACTGATGTCTCCTAAACAAGCAATCATCGCCAGTTCCAGCCATCACACGAAAGTTCTTGGAAAATTGTATCACATAATAGGAATATTAGTGTCTTTAGTGTCTCTACGAGCTTCCTTTCCAGCACTAAAGGAAATATTTTTTCTGTTTTCCATAGTGAGTGAAGTAACGCAAACACTTTCTTACAGTAAGAAGTTGCGTGTCCAGTCTAGTCTGATCGACGATCCGGAAGTAGTCCCAAATTCTCTGCAAAAGAGGAAGACGTATTTCCGTACCGTTTAGGATTAACGGTGGAAGAGATTCTCCGAACTGAGGGGTAATAAGTTTTCTGGCAAGCGACTAAGATGGCTTTCGCTTTAGATGAGTTAAGTTTCAAATTTTTGCTCTGTGCCCACACTGATAGGCAAATAAATTGGCATTTACATGCCGGATGGCTCTGCACGGGTTTGTTGAATTTGCACTTAGATATAAATGAATTCCATCAGTGTATAGGGGATATTCTCAGTGGGAGACAATAATCGACACATTACTAACATTTAAAATGAGAAGAGTAATGTGCCCGACACTGATCATGTAGGACCGTTGTAACTTCCGTTTTGTTCCAATCATTCCATACCGTCGGCGACGTATATGAATGGAACTACCGCACTGCAGTTAAAGAAAAATTTTGACTTATGAGTTTAGCAAGTAGAAGGCCTAAGTTGACAGCGTCGAAAGATTTGTTGAAATGAAGAAAGCATACAATAGTCTCCTGTTTTTTATCTACAAATTGTTTTAGTTCATAGGTCATAAGGGAAGTCGACGTGCTGCAGTTTTGCCGGAAACCGGACTGGTATTCATCCAAACATTATTTTATGTTAAATAATTAGTAATCTGATAGTGAACTATGTATTCTACACCCTCGGAAAACGCTGGTAGAATGCAAATGGGCCTATACTCGGAGGTCCGATTGACAGATTCCCTCTTGGGTAATCGTTTTATGAGCCACCGAGTTAGGAGGCGTAGTGGTTAGCACACTTGACTCGCATAAGGTAGGACGATGGTTCAAATCGGCGACCGGCCATCTACATTTAGATTTTCCACAATTTTTCTTAATCGCTGCAGGAAATTTCCCGGATGGTTCCTTCGAAAGGTGGCAGATTTACTTCCCCATCCTTGACACCTTCCGAGCTTGTGCACCGTCTCTAATGACATCGATGTCGACGGGAAGTTAAACACAACCTTCCTTCCACCCTTTCACGAGTACCTGCTTCCTGGCTGCTGTAAAAATTCTAGAGGTCAGAGAATGGTTAAAAACGTCCCTTTCTTTAGGTGGTAGAGGATCGACGAAAAGATTGGTTATTTGGAGCTGTTATATTATCGTGCCCTGCAGCTACCGAACCATTTTGCGCAATTAATTTCCGAATTATGTTAGGGCGGACTAGGAGGTGAAAAAAATTTTCGTTTTTATCAATCACTGACCATTTAAGTTAATCGACCGTTTGTGCCCTTGAACGATGGTCAAGTAAATATATCGATGTGGTGTAAAACTCCTTTACATCCTCAATAGGGATTAGAGGTTTAGCTGCAGATTTGAGTTTGGCTTTTTCTAGACTCCGTAGGCTTTTCCAGAGGACAACAGGTCTGTGAAAGTCCTTAGTTAGCGAATGAGCGTACCTGAACTTCGCATTCCTCACAGAATCACTTACACGGTTGCGTAGTTGCTTGTAGGTGGAGATGACTATCAAAGGTCTGGTACTAGTGTGCTGAACCTCTGACACATGGGGTGCTTGAGGTGGTCTGTAAGCCATGGTGAACGTTTCCTCCTTACTCTTACTTTTTTTTTTTAGAGGAGTTTGTTTGTAGAATGAATTATTGAATGTCTTAGTGAAATTGGGTACTCCGTTGTTGATGTTGAGGTTATTTCCTGCCATTTTTTGCCAAAAAATATCATAGACGTCAGCTGAAGCTCAGTCATTCAAGGGCTTAAAATCACTGGAACTCGCCACTTGTTGTTCGTTCCTTGGACACTGCAATGAGCTAGTCATGACTACCACATTGTGAGCAGACAAACAAGGTGCAGAAATCTGATTGGTGCAGATTTCTCTATTTGGAGGTTTGGTTGCGAATACATCGAGAAACACATGACATATATTCGCCGTTGCGAATTTGGACACCGTTAGATGTATAATGTAATGACGACAACGAAAATTTGTGCCGGACCGGGACTCGAACCTGGATTTCCCGCTTGTCGCGAGGGCTGGCCTTATCTTTAGCCTCACGTCACATCGATAAACACATGAGTGTCTGCTGTATGATGAGTAGGCTCCAGTGGAAAGGTGGAATCAGTGTAAGGCTTGAGCAGGAAAACAAGTTTGTTTGCGTGGCCATCATCTGCAGCAAGCCCAGAAATTTTTTGTTTTGTAAATAAAAACCTCGTTTCCTTGCTGCAATGTATTTTATTTCTCCGACATGCGTTTCGCCTTTGACTTTAAGACATTTTCAGTGGGACATTTCTTCACGTCTTTGATTGGCACTTGCGTTTGCCCTCATCTGGTCACATGCTTAAGATCCGTTGTAAATTCGCTTACGAAACATAAGCACGTTTTCGTTTTCGAACTTTTCTCTTCCCAATTTTCATCTTGTTTTCCCCTATTGCTGTGGGATATTATTAGTCTTTTATCCCTACCTGCCGATATTTGATGGAAAACTTATTTACAGTCGTAACTGTTTTGATTTCACTTTATGTCCCAAACATACAAAAAAGCGATAAAGTGTTGGATGTTCAAGCCTCATAGTGGAACGATGAGTTCAGAGGGTCACCAAATATGTAAAGAAAAGCAGTGAGCTGTGACAGGTATGATGGCAAAGTACAATGCTGGTGCACACACAAATGTTTCGGAACAAACGTTTAGTGCACAATGTTGAGAACTTTTCTCCGCAGCAAACGACTCATATGTGCCTCGATACCGACCAGCACCGCAGTCAGCAGCTTCCAGACTGGAACAGTGGACCAGTGGATACGTGACGCTAGGTGGCGTGGATCAAGTTTCTTGTTTCGCGTCTGGATACGTAGACATCCTGGCAAACGGATGCTCGAAATGTGCACCGCGTCAAGGACTGAGACAGGCGAGGGCAGCTGTATTCGACATTGACAAGGGCTTCCATCGGTCCTGTGGCAGTAATCAAGGCACCATAACAGCTGTGGGCCACTTCAGCATTATTGCGGGCCACTGCTTCCCGTCATCTTTGATGCTTTCCTCAGCGATTGCATCTTCCAGCAAGATAAATGTCAGTGTCACAATGGGAAACCACCGGCCTGTGATTTACTACTGTGTGCCTTGTGCTAAGAGATCTTCGGGTCGAAACCATGCCATCGGTGCTTTATTGCGTTCCAAAGGTAGACCAGCACGTTATTAAACTGATCCTTATTATGTTTTGACTCACCACGTCCGTGATTATTTCGCCTTTAGATTCTCCCGTTAGAACCTCCTACACACTATGAAAGTCGTGAGCAATTTCATTGGCTGATTCCAATCGCGTACCCAAACGACGTCGGATCTTTTCGCCCATTTACGATCTTTAAATCAAATTTATTTATGTTTATGGTCGGCTGCTATTCTTTTCAGTAGGATCTGATCATCTACAAATCTCTCTAAATTTCACAACCGTTCTTGACGATGCCGCCTCCCTGTTCGCAACTGATTCGTCTACGAAGAGCTCCACAGACTTTATACACAGGTACAATGTGTAAACGAATAATCTTTGGAACGTACGACTGTGGTGTAAGGGAAGTCGAGACGAAGAGTTTGACATAGGATACATGGAGTCTTTGAAGCCGTGAAACAATCTCAAATTTGTCTACACAAGCCAACCATGTTACAGCACATGAACGTCGCACGAGATTTTCTGTATTCTCTTGCTCTCTTACGCCACCGGTTTAGCCGACTACTTCGTTAACTTTATGAACTTAACCGTTCCCGTCAGTACAATGAAGGTAAAAAAACTTTTGTAGACGTTATGCAAAAACAAAATACTTTTAGAATTCGATCTAAACATATCCCTTATAGCTGTAGTCACATCGTAAGAATGCCAGACCAACAAAACGACTTACTTGTTAAATTTATGCGGCCAAAATTCACACTATTTTGAGATGAAATTTACAGAAAGTCAGTTTTGTATTTTGAACGTGCGAGAACAAGTGGTTTATAATATTCAAGTGAAATCTATCGTGACTCGCATGCACTACCGCTAAGGTGGCTTTTATAGGCCAGTCTGAAGATGTGTCCAGACTTGATAGGCCACCAGTGTCCTATGTCAATCCTTCCCTCTGGACTTCAGGTACATCACTGTGGTACACTGTAAATAGTTATCGTTTACACCCTATATACAGGGTAAGTCAGCTGCCCCTGCCAATTCGTTTTATGCACCGCACACTACGCCCTTATAGGCAACGGTATCCAAACAGGCGACAGCCACGTAACCGATATAAATTCGCTCTCAAAACTTCTGGTGACTGTTAAAAAGCAAACGAAATCATACTGTAAAACACACAAAAGAGGATTGGCCTTGAGTTACACGATTATTTTTGGACCAAGATATATCTTACCACCACCGCACTTTTCCCTTTTCTCCAATCTCTCTTTGTACAACTAGCGGTGTAGCCATACAGGTTTTGGATGTCTCTCTAGAACTATATAGTTTATAGTACTTAATATTTTGTAAATTATTCAGAGGTTATACACCACAAAGTTGTTTCTTTGTCACTACCCATTTTGATATTCCCTCTTAATTTCGCTGTTCCTGATGATGAACCGCTCTTTACAAGGCAACGTTTTTGAAACATATATGAGAGATTAGGAACTATATACGGAATAAAGTTACAGAGACATCCAAAACCTGTATGACTACACTGCTAATTACACAAAGAAAAATTGGGGACATTTGGGTAAGGATGGCAGAAGTAAGGTATATCTTGGTACAAAAATCCTGTGTAACATAGCTAATCCTTATTTGTATTTTTTACAGTACGATTTCGTTTGCTAAAAGTCATTCAGAGCTCTGTGAGAGTACTTAAATCGATTACGTGGCTATTGCCTGTCTGGATACTGTTCCTGATAGAGATGTAGTGTGGGATGCGTAAAACGAATCGGTAGGGGCAGTTGACTCACTCTGTATATTATGAATGGCAAGGGACCCATCACATTAACTTGATGTGTGCCAGAAAGCAACTTCTTTTCTGACGACACCTCTTCATTAAGAACGATATATTAAATTTTGCTCACTTAGAAGTCTTCAATCCAACAGTTTATCGATTCTGACATTCACATCCTTGCCTGCAAGGTTACGCTGTGGCTCTCTATCGAGGTTTTTCTGGCAGTTAATAAGCACGGCATGAACCCCAGCTACCTTCTCTCATCTGGACCCCAAAAATGGACACGGAAATCTCGTTATTGAAAGTACGGTTCTTGCGAAAATCGTTAGTACATGAGAGTTGTTCAGTAGCCAGAAAAGAACAATTTAAGTACAGTAACATGTCATAGATTGTTGTCAATGAGATATCATTAGTTCTCGTCGACGGTCTAGGAGTTCTTATAGATTTGAGCGGCGTTCCCCATATCTCCCAGTCACTTGGCAACTCTGACATGTATAATATCTTTGAAGTGACAGTGTACACATAATGTACAGTGAAGACCACGTACAACAAGGAATAATATGCAGCATTCTTTCGATTCCACTTCCTTTATAACTCCACTTTTTGTTTATTCATTTCTTTGGTTAAAGAGTGCCTTTTCTGAAAATCAATTTAACACCAGAAAAAGACGAAACTTAACCTGGGATCGTTTCCCACCACGGTCCGAGATTTACTTCTCTTGGGGACTGGGTGTTTTAGTGTCCTTATTTTATATCCTCACAATTGACACGACAATTGCCTATATAACTTCGATCCAGAATACGGCCTGACCCTAATGAATAAAATGAATATTCTGACTTATCCTTTTCCCGAAGTATAAAAAAAAAGAAAGAAACTACAGCGTTCTCCACCTAAAGAAGACGCATAGCGGGGAAATGAACTAGTAAGCGACGCCCGAAACTATTTTATTGTATTTACCACCTATCGCAGCCCTCATGATGCACTCCTTTATAGACGAAATATTCATACTGTGGTAGAGATACCAGAATTAGGTAACTGAGTCGTCGTAGTGGTATTTGTAGCACTGAATCACGAGCAGTTAGTATTCACCGCAGCGAAGTCCTCCGAATGCATTTGCTTCATCAGTGAGACAGTTTCGAAACCTCACGGGACAGCGCCGCTACCTACGCCGTTCGACTGTAGCTCTTAAGTAATTACCATGAAACGCGGAATCGGGACAGTTGATGCAGAGTGGGAGCTATTTTCGCGAATCGGTCCCCCCATAACTCAGGGCCTGCCCTCTGGTAGGAGAACGCAAACAGCGTCGACCGCGTTCCCTTTGTCCACAGAACGTCGACACATTTGTCCCGACAGGGTAGGAGGAAGAGAGAGGGAGGGGGATTTGACTGGGAGAGAGAACCAGCGCTTTGCAGACGTAATTGATGGGGACGACAGGAGAGCCACCTATCGCGTCAGACTGATGGCTACATTGTGCTCTCCCCTCGCAGCTCAGACAGCTGGCGATTCGTCGTGCGCAGTTGGCGGTCCTGCACGGGCATGTTAGTAGTGCCACTGCTGTTCTCTTGTACGGGCATAAAGCCTAGCTGAAGTTCTGGGATGAACAAAAGAAACAGCAAACTTTGTGGATATGTACGTCACTTGCCACAGGTGAATGCATTGCTTTAAGATGCCAATTTATGTAGAGACAATGTTTTAGAAAATCAGTTGTTTTCCTTTGCAATAAACAGAAAGATTTTCATTCTAAGTATTCAAGTACAAAATTTTCGCAATATTACTTCAAATTTAATATTCGCTTCTATAATGTAGGAAAGTATTTCACAGTTGCAAAACTAGCATCCGACTCATTGACCTTACACTTAGTCGCTGACCATAAATTCTAGCTCAGAGTGACACCAGATTAAGTAACCTTATGTAGTGAAGACTGTTTGCCAGTGCTCTTTCTCACCGGAAATTACACAATTCACTCTTTGGGCTCCATAAGTACACTGTAACAGTAATTTCTGTGTATATGCAATGCATACGAATTTGAATTTAGTGGTGCTCTCTCTTCCACTTCTGTATACGATATGCCTGACCTAAACGGGCCCTTTATCATTATAGGCCCTGGGCAGTGCAACATCATACTGACAACAGTAATGTGCTTATACTGACAACCTGACTGTTCGTTTTACATGATTTTGCAATCATTTAAATGAAACAATATGACATTCCAGTGGGAGACATTTCGTCCCCCATTTCCTTCTGTGAAATTTGTCAGTAAGCTTTATGCCTTCCAGCCAGCGAAATGCGGGAGAGTACGGCCGGTAAACGATTCACAAACCACGATTTAGTGCCGTTAAGACGATTTATTTAAAGGTCTCAAGACTGCACATAGGTGCAATCGATTTCGAGGAGAAAAGTGTTTGTTATCTTACTTTTGTGACAGATGGGCATAAGTGATTTCAAAAGACTTTTTATTGTACTGAAATAATATTTTGTCACAAAGTAACAAGGTGTTTTATCTGTATATATTTTGTAGGAAACTGTCCTTCCACGACTTCTTTGCAATATTTAATTGTGCATTTTTCCTCCATCCCTTTCAATTTCATAAATTTATTTGTTACTTCACTCCATGATCTATATTTACGTCATTTAATTGGTTTGGACAGTAACCTGTATTGGAGCATTTCTTTCATGTAAACCAAAGAAATACAATCATATTGAAGTCGCAGTATTTCCTCTTCGTGTTCTTCATACGGATCGGCCGGCCAGAGTGGACGAGCGGTTCTAGGCGCTGCAGTCTGGAACTGCGCGACCGCTACGGTCGCAGGTTAAAATCCTGCCTCGGGCATGGATGTGTGTGATGACCTTAGGTTAGTTAGGTTTAAATAGTTCTAATTTACTAGGGTACTGATGACCTTAGAAGTTAAGTCCCTTAGTGCTCAGAGCCATTTGAACCATACGGATCGTCAACTATCTCATCATCTGGTACATACAGCCCCGCAGCAATCAGCAAGCTATCGTCATCACCACACGTAGAGTTTATCAAAAAATGTAGGAAATAATCATATAAATGTTCGACAATCGTTCGATCCCTTAAGGAACTTTCCGATTCCTTACAGTTCGGTAAATATTCATTGACCTTGTTATTGAAGTCGCGAGCTATATTTGCTGGATTCATATTGCCCACGGAATACATCTCACGTATTTAATGCACTCTCGTCCAAAGTAGCGAACAGTCAACTGCCAGCCAGGGAGCCTCGTTAGCAGGAATACTCTCTCTTCCGTGTGCTGTAGTCGACTGACGTCGTGTGTTTCGATGTTTGTTTAGGTGTAGCGTCCCCAAACTACGGCGCAGTTACCTCGTATCGGACGGACGGACGGAAAGATAATAATTGTCTTAAAATAAACACTATACTTGATGTTGCCTATCTTGTGCATGGACTATTCAGTTTGTATATTTTGCTTATTTTTTTCATAGTTCAACACAACTTCTTCCTGTTTTCTCGATTGACTGTGTTCAGTTTTTCAAGGCCTGTCCACTGTACCAACTTATAACTAAATCTGAGAAGGGGTGCGATGGGGAGTTTCCCTTGTGAGCATTATTAGTAACTACGCTCCAGTCCCTAAACCTACTTGCAGAAATGCGAATGAGACGCACTACGCGTTCCAGGCCGTAGCAGCCGCGTCTTTGTGACGCCAGGTATGGCCACTTCCCAGCCCGCTGTAAGATCACATCAGTTCGTCTTCTTCCTCCTGGTATTGTAACTGAGATTTGGCAACAAGGCAATGTATGTTTGGCAACTCTGTGATCGACGAGTTACTTCCTGGTGTGCACGGAAATAAGCCTCAAAGTTCACTTGATTTTACATGTCATTTCCATTGAATAATCTGAGTTATTATCGCTTGAGGTGTAACAAAAGATTGCAAATTTACGGTTTTCAGCCCAGGAAAGTCGTTGCACGTGGAAATCGCAACTAATCTCGTCCTTCAAATAGCGATTTACCAGTTCTAGCCACTACTGGTCTCGTAAGAGAAAGGTAAGACCCGTACTCTTCGCCAGCACTATGGTAACGTGCTGACCTGTCAGAAAGCGTCTGGTATGGTTCGCAGTTCCAGTCTCACTGAGTGTAGGGTTTTTATCCCTTCTGTGAAAGAGCTACAAGCAGTCAGATCAAACATCGCTAAAGAAATATCAAGAAAATACTTTCGGCTCATGGTGAAAAGCTTACAATGCAGCACAACAGGTAACGCCTCTTTCCGCTGCTGACAAGCAAATTTTGGGTTTGTAGGAATGCGTAACTTTATTTATGAAATGCCACATTTGCATACATCTTGAGTATGACACAGCATACCAATTAAACACGGACCCAATCAAAATCAAAGTGAGTAGTATTTTACCAATTCGTGACGACAGAGGCACGCTTGTGTACAGATACTCAGTTTTATTAAAACAGACTTTCGTCGTAAGGTTATTGTGGGTAGTTTTATTACATTTCTTATAATACAGCTCACAATTTTCGTAAGGTTTCCGTTAGTATTGTTAAAACAATAGTAAACATGAGAGAGAAATTAATCGTCAACGATATGTGCGAATTCTCTGATGTTATCTACAGGGTGTTACAAAAAGGTACGGCCAAACTTTCGGGGTACATTCCTCACACACAAATAAAGAAATGATGTTATGTGGACATGTGTCCGGAAACGCTTACTTTCCATGTTAGAGCTCATTTTAGTTTCGTCAGTATGTACTGTACTTCCTCGATTCACCGCCAGTTGGCCCAATTGAAGGAAGGTACTGTTGACTTCGGTGCTTGTGTTGACATGTGACTCATTGCTCTACAGTACTAGCATCAAGGACATCAGTACGTAGCATTAACAGGTTAGTCTTCATCGAACGTGGTTCTGCAGCCAGTGCAATGTTTACAAATGCGGAGTTGGCAGATGCCCATTTGATGTATGGATTAGCACTAGGCAATAGCCGTAGCGCGGTACGTTTGTATCGAGACAGATTTCCAGAACGAAGGTGTCCCGACAGGAAGACGTTCGAAGCAGTTGAATGACGTCTTAGGGAACACGGAACATTCCAGCCTATGACTCGCGACTGGGGAAGACCTAGAACGACGAGGACACCTGCAATGGACGAGGCAATTCTTCGTGCAGTTGGCAAAATCCTAATGTCAGCGTCAGAGAAGTTGCTGTTGTACAAGGTAACGCTGACCACGTCTCTGTATGGAGAGTGCTACGGGAGAACCAGTTGTTTCCATACCATGTACAGCGTGTGCAGGCACTATCAGCAGCTGATTGGCCTCCACGGGTACACTTCTGCGAATGGTTCATCCAACAATGTGTCAATCCTCATTTCTGTGCAAATGTTATATTTACGGATGAGGCTTCATTCCAACGTGATCAAATTGTAAATTTTCACAATCAACATGTGTGGGCTGACGAGAATCCGCATGCAGTTGTGCAATCACGTCATCAACACAGATTTTCTGTGAACGTTTGGGCAGGCATTGTTGGTGATGTCTTGATTGGGCCCCATGTTCTTCCACCTACGCTCAATGGAGCACGTAATCATGATTTCATACGGAATACTCTACCTGTGCTGCTAGAACAAGTGCCTTTACAAGTAGGACAAAACATGTGGTTCATGCACGATGGAGCTGCTGCACATTTCAGTCGAAGTGTTCGTACGCTTCTCAACAACAGATTCGGTGACCGACGCTTTGGTAGAGGCGGACCAATTCCATGGCCTCCACGCTCTCCTGACCTCAACCCTCTTGACTTTCATTTATAGGGGCATTTGAAAGCTCTTGTCTACGCAACCCCGGTACCAAATGTAGAGACTCTTCGTGCTCGTATTGTGGACGGCTGTGATACAATACGCCATTCTCCAAGGCTGCATCAGCGCATCAGGGATTCCATGCGACGGAAGGTGGATGCATGTATCCTCGCTAACGGAGGACATTTTGAACATTTCCTGTAACAAAGTGTTTGAAGTCACGCTGGTGCGTTCTGTTGCTGTGTGTTTCCATTTCATGATTTATGTGATTTGAAGAGACGTAATGAAATGAGCTCTAACATGGAAAGTAAGCGTTTCTGGACACATGTTCACATAATATATTTTCTTTCTTTGTGTGTGAGGAATGTTTCCTGAAAGTTTGCCTGTACATTTTTGTAACACCCTGTATAACAGTCTGAAAATGCACATGCAGTTTATTGATTACATGTATGTAGAAAACTTGTTCTGAGTTAAAGCTCTCAAACAATGTTTGAAGAAGAATAAAATGCCACTACCAGACGACAGCTAATGTAGAAACTACTTTTCCGACGTATTTTGGAACGATCCACTCTACCCATACATAATACAAAAGTTTCGAGATGCATCTACTGTCTGGCTGTCTGTTAAACCCGAAATGAACAAAATGTCGCAGACGTTACCCCTTTTCCACATACGACTACTTTGGGTTGAGAAGTGAAGGGAATTATGTTACAAGTTCCAGTAGATTGATAACTTTAGCAGTCACCAGAATTGCGTTTTAAAAAATATAGCAGTGAATGTATGCGGACTCGCGTCACCTTATCTACCGTGCGCGATACTTACCGTTACGCTACCAGCTGACACGTAGCTATAACAGCTCCAGAAGTCAACAGCAATTCCTCCAGAACTTCTGCATTCCACAGCGCTGTGGGATAATGCATATGGCCAAGTGAATACTTATGAGAGACAAACAGTTATACCTTTTCTTTTGCAATGCACAACGTTTTCAACTAACAGATAGCGCAATAGAGCAGTTCAAGTGGAAGGGAAAACATCCTATTTAAATTTATGCATCCTACACTGTTGGCAGTTCTGTGTTAGTGGCAGTTACGTGATTTTATTTTGTTGATTACAAAATAAAGTTGAATGTATGCACTGGGTAGCTGAGACAGCTAGTTCATGGTGATCCGGTCAACCAAGTAAATGAATTTACTGAACATGCTGCAAATTGATACAGGGAGCCTGTGTGTCAGAATTCTCAGCCAGTGTGGCACAACGGCGTTATGATAGATAAATGAGCCACTGAGAAGAGGATCTGGTGGTCTGTTCGGTTGATGAGAGGTTCATATATCTAAGGTCTGGGTTCGATTCGAACTTCGGTCAGTGATTTGAGATAGGGGGAGACAGATTCCATTTACTTCTGGCTACCCCAAGTGAAGAAGACATAATGGCATTGTGGTCTGAAATTCACATTAAAAATGATATTCCTTCTCTACCAAGTAGACGTTAGGCTGAGCCACAATAAAGTCTGGAGTGGCGACATGTAGAAACTCTATCATCAATAAACTTTCTTATACTAGTTATTTATTTCTAGTGACGAAACAAACGGTATGTAGGGTCACATGACACTTATTCCATCTTTTATCTGAGCTTCTGTATGTCGATAAAATTGGTTCTCAACTGAGAATGCAACTCAGATCGCCCTTACCGCAAAATTTGTTCCCTTCGTGACAATACAGCTCGGCTACCAATTGTTGTTTGTTCAAAACTGCAGATTCCTCCACATATTGCGCGTGAACGGGTTCGAATCCTGGCCTGGCACTAAAGATTTCATTATGTATTATCAAGATGTAGCATGAGAACACCCATCTGCTGGTGGATAATAATTTCGATTTTTAATGCATTTTCATTCGTTGTCAACACTAACAATATTGGCGTTTTTGACTCCTAGTGAGACACAGAACTATTTGCGAGATCACTGTAAGTTCAAGATGTTATTCCGAGCTGCTGGTGGAGAAAAATTCGGTAGTTGACGTATCTTTGTGTGTAGTCAACAACGATATGTGTGGGGCTTTATTCCCAGTCAGCACTGAACTCTTCGTCATATTATTTCTAGTTCAAACATGCTCACATGTCGCTGCTGGTGCAACAAACCCATATTTAACGTTCGTTTTCTCTAGACTAAAACAGCGATATGTGCTGGGTTGGAGTCCTGGGAAGGAAAAAATTAATGTTTCGTCTCGTCATTTCAGTTAAAACATCTAGTTACTGCCGAGAAAATGCGATATGTCACAGTTGATTGTGCTTCGATATCTATCCGATTAGGTTCTGGGTTCGAATTCCTGTCCAACACAAAGCCTTACCTCACGGCATTTCAAATAAGTTACTTGTTAAGAAGCAATATTTAACATCTCTCGTTGTTCGTTAACAGGGACAACAGGTGCTGGGTAGGAATTCAGGTCCGTTAAAAATGTTTGCGTTATGTAATTTAAAGTTGATATTTGCTAACTGATACTGTCTAAAATCGAGGTATATCACTCTCTGTATGCCTAATCAGGAATGAGTTAGTTTGCGTCAGTAACGAAATCCTTGCTTAGTCTGCATGACATGGGTTTGAATCCAGACGAGACGGTTCGTCGTGTCATTTGAAATTCATACATATTCTCAACTAGCTGCTCGTGAATAACTTAAATTTTTAATGTCATTTTGTGTTACATAATAAGTACCGTAAGTTACTTTGAAGAGGAAATCATGAATACAACGAACTTACTACGTGCATTGCCTATATGACGTAGTAATGAGAGTGGTGATAATTCAGATATGTCATTTATTGTAATAAATGTGAGCTTACAGGCCTTAAGGACAGTCTTATACGTGACAAGGTGTTCCCTGATATTTGTAGTATCGTAGTATTACTTTATATCTTGAGTTTTTCCGATACAGAGCAGTGTTTTCTTGTAGTGACTTGTTAGAACCATTTTCAATAGTCAAATGACTGTACTAAGGAGCGATTATAGAACCTGCTAGACAGCTGCGTTATGTGGGTTGCATGCGAATCAGGCGAAATGCAATTCAGGTCGTTCGGACACTTTTGAGCACGACTGTACATGCGCAATTTTACTGCGAGGCCAAAGCTTTGACAGTATTCGGCTAATGAGAGAGCTAGGTACACAGTGTTCTTTTAGTTCCATCTTACTCCGAAATACAAAGGTTTTCTCGTCTCTGGCCGTGGCCAGGACGCAGTAGCAAGCATTATTCAGACATGCCTCTTGTGTTTAATATGGACCCATTTGACTAGCAGTCTTCAGTGTAATAGTGAGACTGCAGCAAGCAATGAGCATTTCAGTTGCGTTCATGTAATTGAAGTGTACGATAAATTCTTTAGGTAAAATGATATTTTTTCACGTTATCATTTACCATGAAAAGCCAAAGAAACTGCTACACCTGCCTAATGTCGTATAGAGCCCCCGCGAACAAGTAGAAGTACTGCAACACGAGTGGCTTTGACTCCATTAATATCTGAACTAGTGCTGGAGGGAAGTGACACCATGAATGCTGCAGGGCTGTCCATAAATTAGTAAGAGTACGAGGGGGTGGAAATATCTTCTGAACAGCACGTTGCAAGGCATCCCAGATATGCTCAATAATGTTCTTGTCTGGGGAATTAGGTGGCCAGTGGAAGTGTTAAAACTCAGAAGTGAGTTCCTGGAGCCACTTTGTAGCAATTATGGAAGTGTGAGGCGTCGCATTGTCCTGATGGGATTGCCCATGTCCTTCGGAATGCACAATTGACGTGAATGGGTGCAGGTGATCAGACAGGATGGTTGCGTATGTGTCATCTGTCAGAGTCGTATCTAGACGTATCTGGAGTCCCATATCACTCCAGCTTCACACGCCCATACCATTGCAGAGCTTCTGCCTGCTTGAACAGCCCCTGCTGACAACCAGGGACCGTCGATTCATGAGGTTCCCTCCACACCCGTACACATCCATCCGCTCGATACAATTTTAAACGAGACTAGTCCGATCAGGCAACACGTTTGCAGTATTCAACAGTCGAATGTCTGTGTTAATGGACCCAGGCGAGTCGTAATGCTTTGTGTCGTGCAGTCATCAAGGGTTCACGAGTGGTCCTTTGGCTCCGAAAGCCCATATCGACGAAGTTTCTTTGGTTCGCACGCTGACGCTTGTTGATGGCCCAGCACTTAAATCTGCAGCAGTTTGCGTAAGGGTTGCACTTATGTTACGATTGTATTCGGTCGTCTTTGGTTCCATTCTTGCAGGATGTTTTTTCCGTCCACAGTGATGTCCGAGGTTTGATGTTTTACCGGATTCGTGATATTCGGTACACCCGCGAAATGGTCTTACGGGTAAGTCCCCACTTCATCGCTACCTCGGAGATGCTGTGTCCCGTCGAGCATGCGCCGACTGTTACACCACGTTCAAACTCTCTTAAATCTAGATAACCTGCCATTGTAGGAGCAGTAAGCGATCTAACAACTGCGTCAGCCATTTGTTGCCTTAAACAGGTGTTGCTAGCCGCAGTGCCGTATTCTGGCTGTTTACATATCTTTCGATTTCAATACGCATGGCTATACCAGCTTCTTTGGCGCTTCAGTGTACATGTGGACTTCGTGTGCCGAATGTCCGGAAAGGATGTTAACTGTTATGGATCGAAGTTTGTTCATAGCCACCATGGCTAAGCTTTACATCATCCGTAAATTTACTGACACTACCTGCGCGCAAAGCGAAACGGTTTCCATACATCTGGCACTACATTTCTCTGCAGCACAATACGCAGTGCAGCTTTGGCGAAATTCCAAATATGCTAATAGGTTGACACGATGTTGAATGAGACAGTTGATTAGCTACACACGACCAACCCCTGTCACCAAATATTATCAAATTGTGGGTATACCGCAACCCGACATGGGTAGAAAACGGTCGCAGAAACAGAAAAAAAGAAGCAGGATATTAGCTCCAGACACCCCTGTTTGGAACTGAACAACAAAAACCTAGACCACGGTTAAGGAGGAGTTTCGTGTGCACAATATCAGCAACCGTCAACACCTAGAACTATCTGAACACAGCTCTGGCGAAATCCTTTAACCGAAAGTGTTGGGGAGCATATTAAAGAGGAACCTGCTGCATCCCTTCACCTGCCGTATCTGATGTGGGAGGCACTTAACTGACTGAGGGCTATCACGATGCAAGGCGAATCTCAGGTCGTGGGGTTCCATGACTGAAGGCTGAGTCCTGTGTGTGTGTGGTGACCTGCAGGACACGGAACATCTCCTCTTCTTCTGAAACCTCCTTGACCCTTACTTCACAGAAGAGCTTTACACAGCAAGCGATTAGGCCCTCAAATCAGCGGAATTCTAGAGATTATGGTCTATAAAATAGAAAATCAGCAGTGTCTGGTAGAACTTGTTTATTATTTTTACAATTTTGTATCATTTACGTCCTGGAGACTTAAAATAAATAAATTAATTTCTTTTACTTCAGAAACTTTGGTTCATGGGACACGTGTTTCTCACCGTAAAGTTACATTTTTCTCAGGGCTTACATTACATGTTGCCCTGCTAGCATTTATTTTTTGTAAGAATTGTTCAGCAATTCAGGCAAGATAATGCTGATGCAATGCTCTATCAAGCGGCGGAAGCAAAGAAATTGCAAATACTGTTATTCACCACACAATCTGTGTTTTCAGACGACAAACGTTCTTCCAGCAAGGCTGTGTAGTATGTGGTTTGCGGTTCATACACGTGTACAGTACTCACATCCATTTGTGTTTCTTACGAGTAACTTCGCTCTTTTTCCGTAGTGCTATGTGGGAGATTTGCCGTGTCATGTTCCTATTCGATAGTCAGCTTACGTTATCAATGAGCTATATTGATTGTATGGGTATATATTTCAAGGAAAAAACCATGTTCATTAACAATGAACACTCGAGTGTAGTTCTAAAAAGAGTGGCAGATTCCAAAGTCTGATTAGATGCTCACGTGTGAAAGACGCTGTATCAGCAACAAAATAATTAGATGTAGGACTGTAGGATGAAATTTTGACACAATAGTTTATTCACATAACAAGAAGCGACTCGTTGCTTTTCTACATGACGGAAATTTTCTCCCTTTCTTTGCTTAACGCGGGGAGCCGTCTTTCTCCCAGCCCCACACTGCAAGCCCCACCCGGGAGAGACGTGCGAGGGTTGTTACCTTCGTGTGATGAACAGCGTACGGGGCGGCGAGGAAACTATGGGGGCTTCGTAAAAGAAAACGGCTCATCTCACTGGTAGAAACAGCACTGGGCATGTTCTAGATTCTTCCAAATAGTACCGTCGACAGTTCACAACCTAACGCATCTCTGTAATTTTATTACGGCCTCTAGTAACGTGTTCCACAGTCTGCAGCACACAAAGTGGTCGGAAGCCGTTAAATATACCATCTGGTGACGAACCACTGTTGCATCTAGCTTATTACGTTCCAGCTTCCATAGCCGACGTTCTGAAGTCCTCTGAATGTACCCAGCTACAGGCAAGTGGGGAAGGGGGGAGTGGGGGGGGGGGGGTGGAGAGGAATTTTTATCGCCAGTAACAGAACGACTGCGGGACCAAGTAGACTTTGTTGTGCAGTTATTGTTTACCAGACTGTTCCCCACTGCCGGCCGGTGTGGCCGAGCGGTTCTAGGCGCATCAGTCTGGAACCGCGCGCCCGCTACGGTCGCAGGTTCGAATCCTGCCTCGGGCATGGATGTGTGTGATGTCCTTAGGTTAGGTAGGTTTAAGTAGTTCTAAGTTCTAGGGGACTGATGACCTCTGATGTTAAGTCCCATAGTGCTCAGAGCCATTTTTTTGTTCCCCACTATTCTCGATCTGATTCCCCACCTTTCAAAAGTGTCTTGTAAAGTAGGGACATACGTAGAAGGAGATCTCTCCATTCCACTGACACGGTAGATACCACGGCTCCCCTGTTGATAGAATCTGAGAGTATACTACATTGTGATACAGCGTGTCAACACCTCGTATCAACAACACGAACAAACCACCACACTCGCTTGATGCCTTCCTAAGAGAGAGTCTCCATTCCTTCCAAGCTAATTATGTAAGTGCAAGGCAGATATGCTCAAAGTAACAGTATCGAGAGCAATAGATAGATTCATACCGCATAATTTAATAAGACACGGAACTGATCCACAATGGTACACAGAGCACGTCAGAACACTGTTGCAGAAGCAACGAAAAAAGCATGCCAAATTCAGAAGAAACCAAAATGCCCAAGAGTGGCTAAGTTTCACGGAAGCTCGAAATTTAGTGCGGACGTCAATGCGAGAGCCTTTTTATAGTTTCCATAATGAAACATTCTCTCAAAATATGGTAGAAAACCCCAAGTGATTCTGATTGTATCTAAAGTACACCAGTAGCAAAAAACAGTCAATACTGTCACTGCGCGATAGCGATGGAAATGTTGACGATGATGGTGCCACTAAAGCGTAGTTACTAAATACAGTTTTCCGCAATTCCTTCAAGAAAGAAGATGAAGGAAGTATTCCATAATTCGAAACCAGAACAGCTGTTAGCATGAGTAATATAAAAGTAGATATCTTAGGTGTTGTGAAACAACTCAAATCACTTAAGAAAGACCAGTCTTCCGGTCCAGATGGTATACCAATGAGGTTTCTTTCAGAGTATGTAGACACAATAGCGCCTTTCTTAGCAATCATATACAGCCGCTCCCTTGACGAAAGGTCTGTTCCTAAAGACTGTAAAGTAGCACACGTCACACCAATATTCAAAAAAGGAAATAGGAGTAACCCATTGAATTATAGACCCATATCACTGACCTCAATTTGCAGTATGATTTTGGAGCATGTATTGTACTCGAACATTATGAATCACCTTGAAGAAAATGACTTATTGATACATAACCAACACGGATTCAGAAAATATCATTCTTGTGCAACACAGCTAGTTCTTTATTCCCATGATGTAATGAGTGCTGTCGACAAGGGATCTCAGATCGATTCCATATTCCCAGATTTCCAGAAGGCTTCTGGTACCGATCCTCACAAGCGACTATTAATCAAATTGCGTGCGTATCGAGTATCGCCTCAGTTGTGTGAGTGGATTCGTGAATTGCTCTCAGAGCGGTCACAGTTCGTAGCGATAGACGGTAAATCGTTGAGTAGAACGGAAGTGATATCTGGCGTTCCGCAAGGTAGTGTCATAGGCCCTCTGCTGTTCCTGATTTACTTAAACGATCTATGTGATAATCTGAGCGGCCCTCTTAGATTGTTTGCAGATGTCGCTGTAATTTACCGTCTAATAAAATCATCAGACGATCAATTCCAATTACAAACCGATCTAGAGAGAAATTCTGTATGGGGCGAAATGTGGCAACTGGCACTAAACAAAGATAAGTTCGAGGTCATCCACGTGGGTACTAAAAGAAATGTGATAAATTTTGAGGCCGATTAAACAGAATCTGGCCTTGCGCTAGCATGGTACTACCGGCTTCGGAGTCCGTGTGATCGAACCAGAAAACCTAAGACTCCAGAGGCAGTGCCCAAAGTATGCGACACTCACGCTTCTTACGATGGAGTCCCGAATCACTCAACTCTCGATTGTGAAAAACACTTCGTCCAACACGTTTGAGTCCGGCGAGGAGACCAAAAACAGCAGTATCAGTTTGACGAAGTATTTACATAGGGAAGAGCCCTTCCTTCGGTAACTAACGAAAATATCCGTCAGCGTTGTTTTGGGAAAAATCGATTTCACGCTGATGTCAGTTTCAAACAAATACAGGGGTTTCAGTGTCTTTGCATTAATCGCCTGGGGGGGGGGGGGGGGGGGGTAGATCACTTCATGGGGACCAACTGCTGATAGAGACAATCTTGATGCTAGGTACCTTTTAGTGTCTGTTGGTAGTCAGACGATGAGATTTCACTAACTAAACAGGCTCTGCTAAGAAGGTGCGCTGCATACTTGGTTTTAACCGCAAGGTTTTTCCCATCCCTAGGCTAGGATGGTACTGCAGATCTCTATGGCAGCTGTTGGCATTCGCTCCTCGCTCCTCTGATATAGAGATTTTTTGAAATTTTCAAAGAGGACTACCATCTTAAAACGTCTTCGTTTTAATGATAGCCACCGCAACTTACGTAGCATATCAGGGGCGCTCTCTCCCTTATTTGGCGATAGCAAAAAAGGAAGCTGCCCTTCTTTGAACTTTTCCGATGCCTATTTGAGGCGGATCCCACACCGCACATCAATACTCCAGAAGAGAATGTAGAATCGTAGTGTAGGCAGTCTTTTCAGTAGACCTCAGTGTTCCGCTAATAAATCGTAGTCTTTGGTTTGCTTTACCACAACGTTATCTACGTCACAGCTAGTGTTGTTGAAGCTCTTCCATTCCGCAATGCCGTCGCATTGAAGTAGGGCAAGAGACATCTGAAGTGGAGGGTGCGAGAACTCTTTCAGGTGTAAACCAGCAGAGAGTGAGAGACGTGTGGAAAGGCCGCAGCAGAGATCGTCCAGATGGAGCGGCTGTCGGTGGCGTTGTTTAGTCTGGCGCCAGGCGTTCCCACGGCCGCGCCGTCAGGTGTCTGGGCCGCACTCTGCACCGCCTCCACCGCCTCCACCGCCGCCGCCGCCGCCGCCTCGGGCGCTGAACCAAAGTGGTGGCAAGCCGCGATAATGGCCCGCAGGTCGTGAGCAGACGCCGGCCGCCTCCGTGCTGCTGCCTGCCGCTTGCTACTCAGTGTCTGCGGCTATCTTCCTGGGAGAGCCAAATAATACCTCGCGGTCGCCGCTCCGTTGCCGAAATATTTGTGTAATTATTGCGTGACCAGTTTCGAACCTCAGCAACATTTCTCTGCACGAATTCTGTTATCTAGAAAAAGACAGAAAGAGGGAGAGCCATTACATTAGGAACATGCAAACTGCAGAAGATCTTTTATAGGCAAAACCTAGAGATTATGTCTACAGCAAGTTGTTTCCCTCCAATCTGCGTCATATGCACTAGTCACATATACTGTCCGATTATATAACATCCTGACACCTGTTAGTGGACAATAATGTCGGGTGTGTCCACCCTTCGCCTTTCTGACGACTTTGGTGTTGGTATGTTGAGTGAAAAGTCCGTGTCTGTGGAAGAATGGCAGCCCACCCTTCCTCAAGACCAGAAACCATAGAAAGTAGTGTTGTTGGACGCTGAAGTTTGGAGACATGTCGACGTTCATACTCATCCCAAAGGTGTTCCATTGGCTTCAGGCCGAGACTTTATAGACAGTATAGTCCATTTTAGGTGTGTTATTCTCCACAAAAAATAGTCTTGCTACATTATTGCAGGGCACATTGTCATGCTGATACAGTCATCTCCTCCGAACTGTTCACTTAATGCGCGCAGTACACAACGGTGTCAAATGTATTCATATCATTCAAGTTCTAAAGTTAAGATTGATAACCCAAGCAAGACTGATGAAAAATCAAAACACACTCATAGGATTTTTCGACCTGGAAAAAGCATTTGACAATGTCAAATAGCGCAAATGAAATTCCCTTTCGTAAGATGGGAAAGGAAAAGGACACATGGAAGGGCGGACGATAATTACTCCTTCGGCAGTTCACATTGAACTATAGATCACATTAAACTAATAAATGGAATACAATTTGAACCATTAAAGAATGAGCAACAGAACTAATATTTTTTGTTTTACAAATAATCGGTTTAAGCAATTGATTAATTGTCCCACGTCTAAAGCCAAATGGCTCTGTGCACTATGGGACTTAACATCTGAGGTCGTCAGTTCCCTAGAACTTAGAACTACTTAAACCTAACTAACCTAAGGACATCACACACATCCATCCCCGAGGCAGAATTCGAGCCTGCGACCGTAGCAATCGCGCAGTTCCAGACTGATGCGCCTAGAACCGCTCGGCCACACCGGCCGGCGCCTCAAGCCACAAATGAGTAATAAATACAAAATTTCAAGATTACAATGAAATAAATTTAGCCTTGGAATAGTTAAGAGAATTACTCCACCAAAACTCTAAGCACAATTCACGACTAACGGCACCGAAAAGGGTTCTTAAAAAGGAAATTTAGATTAATTTCAGTATTAATCAGACTAGCCTTTGAGAGCCAACGCCTATAGCTAACATTACAAAATAACAATTCCAAACATTCCGTCTTCACAAAATACCAACCATGAAAGTTAATTGTCGACAGTTGTGAACCAGCAAGATTTTCTTTTACATGTATGGTATGAGTGCAACACAACAAGTACAGGCTGAAGTAATCAGATTTGCAAAAACCTGAATGTTAATTACAAATCGTGTAACATTACCCATTTCAGGAGAGAAGTAAAATATTTGGCGAAAAACATTGTCGTAAGAGCATAGGCTACACACACTTATGAGATACGCTGCCAGCGCGAACAGCTTCTCGAAGGTAATGTCGGGCAGCTACAAACGCTCTCGAATAACACCATGTCAGTGCGTAACGGCAACAGATCCCCGCGGCCGACCGCCGCCCCAAACACCGAAGCCGCAGTTTGTACAACTAAGAGCTGTCAACTTACACTACTCAGTTGAAACCTGAAGTAAAAGGTACAAGTCAAGAAAATGTATTTCACCGGTGCCTTAATAACTTAAGGGAATAAAATCTGTCATAACAGTCAAGGAGAAACGTCACTCGAAGTTGAACAGAGGAAACACTGCTCAATAACAGAAATGGTAAAATTATGGCGTAATAAACGTCTCCCCCAAAACATGTTAACTGAATAGGAAGAAATCGTTAATGTCAGAAAGTTACTTGAACTAGCAAAACAGTGGATAAGTCACCTAGGCTACATAGCCAGAGTCTTGTCTGCAGCAAACTGAAATTTCTGAGAGAAACAGGATCTTACTTGTAGGAGGTGGTAGTTACTTGCTACCACTTACAAGTAATGCTCTCTTCCATGGCACTTAGGTTCGAGAGCGATCTAAAACAGAATTTGAACAGGATGCTTTAGTCTTTAGTTCGACAAATTTCTTTAAAATAATTACAATATTAAACAATAAATCCAAGAAAATATCACAATTCGTTAATAACAACCATTTAATAAACCAGATTTACCACAGAGCTCATGAACAATTTAACAGCACTAAACGCCCAGTTTCATTCAACACTGCGGTAACGAAAAATGCCCTGACAGCTCACAGGAAAATAACAGTGATTGGAAAGCCGCCAGATTTAACATACCAGACAGCTTGCAGCGTAAACAAGTAAGAGTAAGGCAATACGTCAGGAACCACTTATAATGGCCATCAGTCACAGTTAAACGTGCAGAACAAGCGCTAACCATGAAATGGATCAAACTCAGACCAGGTATGATTAGCAAAAATTACAATGGGTTAAATTGCTTTGAGATCCTTAAAGCGAGAGTCACAGAGGCGGACATAATACAGTTAGAGCTATAGCAACCATTACTATCAACAACTGATACTCCAAGAATTCGTTACTACACAATTTCAGCTCAATGCAAAATGCCACCAAGCAAAATCGCATTGCATGGACATACGGGAAGACAATCCAGCTGAAGCATACATAAGGGTGAAGTGAAAGCTTCGGTACAGCCACTGATGGTACACTCGTAACTAACCAGTCACTGTGCAAATAGAGCTAACAGCCCACACAGCCGACGGGTCGACCACTGTACGTGTTGCCCTGTCGTCACGTATCCAGACGTTCTCCACTCCACAAGCTCTGGTGTGTTTTCAAGACTCCACGCCACCGTTAACACACACAAAAAAAGGTTCATATGGCTCTCAGCTACTTGGTTCAAATGACTCTGAGCACTATTAACTTCTGAGGTCATCAGTCCCCTAGGACTTATGTAATATTGCTACATTAATTTGGTATGATGAAAGCGGTACTGACTGACAATAAAACCGGGTTAAAAGCTGTGATCTGTCTGGGGACGTTAACCGTGGATTACTGGGCAACTGTTTCATCAGATATTTAGTCTAGGTTTACCAAGCAGACTAACATTAATGATAATCTTTTAATAGTCATACAAAACCGGTAATATATATATATATAAAGAGAATTTAAATAAAAAGAAAGAAATCAGTTTATATTTGGAAATTTATTTTATGATTGTTCATTGAAATTTCAGCATATTATACGTGAGTTATAACTGAGCTGGTGCCTTATTTACGATTGAAAAATGTGAGATTGTAATCTTACGGAACACATAAAATATGGAGCCAAGATTGGGAGACTGCATACGACACTGCATTCATAAAATAACTCACGAAGAACATTGAAACATAAGCAAGAAGAAATTAACCACAACCAACAGATTCAGTTTTTACCCAAAGAAATTACGTTCATACCACAATCCTGTCCGTCATGTAATTACCACACACTGGTATACTAAATTCATATTAACTCTTTGTGAAATCTTCCCAAAAAGAATAGCTGAGGGCTACTTTGATGATTACACCACATGCTCCACGTGGTCAACTTGGTTTACACAAAGCGTACAACTCCACAATAATTTTGATAATTAAAATACATTAGATCGAAAAGCAATTGACAAAAGCAAAACCTTGAACTGGTTACTAACGTCTTACTATTAACCTGATGGGTCAAACAGTTATATAAGCACGTGGTACTGGTCTCGCAAAGTACACTCCACGTGGGTTGAACATAAAGAAAAGCATAAAGAAAAGTTGTTATATTGTAAAATATTGTCAAGACGAGACGTTATAATCACACAAGCATTCACATTTAAGATTGATGAACTTAGTTAGAGTTACTGATCAACACGTGGTTCCACTTTACTCGCAAAGTAATGACAAAGCAACTACCCCAAAATAATCTGAACTTCACACGAGAATTACACTACGCTGCAATTTAAGATAACCTTAGATATTTTAGAGCTAAACCCGAGATAAAGATGATTAAATTTTCAGTTAGGCTGAACTTAACAAATCCATTGTCCTATGGACTTAGCAGACACGCGCTTAGCCGGAGATCTTACCACTTCAGACGCTCGCCACCGCCAGACTGCAACTCCCTACTGCCGAGCGTGTTTCCTGAGGGTGGCTCACAAAGACAAAACGGAAGGGGCCAGAGGGGCAGCTTCCTATACCAACATGACAACGGACGGACAGAACCATACTAAGGATAGAAACCTCTCTGCTTTAAGAAAGCGTAGCTACCTGTTCCGACGTTGGTCCTACTGTTCTCTAGCAGACAGCCTTGTCTGCTACCCTCAAGCATGCAACTAGAAATACATATGCTCATTCATCCTCTCACACAAAAGGGAAGGGGGATGACAGTATCTTATCATATACAGTATATAAAAGAAAGCGGATGTAGGTTCCGTATGAGACTGTGTGACATGAATTACATATAAACTGTGTTTTAAAGTGTAGTAGTGTGACAGATCGTTCTTGTTTACGTGTAAAAGTAACACGTTCCACTACTCAGTCTCCTCCCAGATAGTCAGAAACGCCACAGTAAATTTAGAAGAGGAATTTATTCCATAAATGACAACAGATTTAAGAAATCAAACATGAAAGGAATCCAACAGAGACCTTTCACTTAGAACTACTTAAACCTAACTAACCTGAGGACATTACACACATCCATGCCCGAGGCAGGATTCGAACCTGCGACCGTAGCAGTCGCGCGCCAATGGTAACACATAGCAAGTTACGGGTCATTCACACCACCTAGCAATGGGTTCAAATGGCTCTGAGCACTATGGGACTCAACTGCTGAGGTCAGTAGTCCCCTAGAACTTAGAACTAGTTAAACCTAGCTAACCTAAGGACATCACACTTATCCATGCCAGAGGCAGGATTCGAACCTGCGACCGTAGCGGTCTCGCGGTTCCAGGCTGCAGCGCCTAGAACCGCACGGCCACTTCGGCCGGCCCTAGCAATGGGAAAACTAAACCGCCTGCTTCACCTGGCTAACAAGACCTTTAAAGCTTTTGCTAGTAGTGAGATTACCGACCAGTAAATTAACGGGGCTGAAGACTCTAACAATAGAACGACGACCAAGAAATAGTGGAGCCAGTTTCCTTGTTGTTTCACTATGCTGTCCGTCACCCACACTGAATTTTCGGACGAAAACCTTACCACTTCCCTCGGAAGGATTCCGTTCCGTGATTATGATGTCTTTGCTGACGACGATGGGCAAACTCGGTATTCCAATGGTTCAGATGGTTCTAAGCACTATGGGGGACTTAACATCTGAGGTCATCAGTCCCCTACACCTAGAACTACTTAAACCTAACTAACCTAAGGACATCACACACATCCATGCCCGAGGTAGGATTGTATCCTGCGACCGTAGCAGCAGCGCGCTTCCGGACTGAAGCTCCTAGAGACGCTCGGTCACAGCGGCCGGCTAACTAAGTATTCTTTCTCACCCTGTCGCCTTCCTATTTAAGGACTTCAGCGGTTATACTCTCAGGTAAAATATCATTTATGCCCCACAAGTTGACAGGAGGAGAATTAAGAGGGTATGCAAACAGAAATGCCGCCAGAACTGCTCTAGAAACCACACGCTGTGCTGAATTTAAGGTGAAATTTCTCCAAGGTAATACAGTGTCCCATTTGGTTTGAGCCTTACCATGGTAAATGATGAAGGTGGCCTTTTAATTCCTTAACTTCTTCTGCAAAGGAATGCTCAGCATAATAGGGGTTTGCAGTGATATGTTTGATAGCATTATTATTATTGAACGAAAAGTTGGGGCATTCTCACTAACAAGGGCCTTAGGCGGTCCAAACCAAGAAAAGTCTTTTGTTAAGTGGCGTATAGCATGGGATGCCGTGGCTGTTCTACTAAAAACAAATGAAAAATAAAAAAAAAAAACATCAACCACGACCGATATACAAACGATACACATCTTGTGCGGAGAAGGGGGCCCACATAATCCATCCATGGGTTCTGCTCCCTTTCGCACTGTAAAAGTCTCTTCCGTGAGATGGTACGGTGTGTACTCATCTTACACCGTTCGCACTTGCCTACAAAACGACAAATGGCCTTGTATAATGAAGGCTAGGTGAGATGACGGCACACCTTAGGCAGGGCCTCATAAAGACCTAAGTGTCAACCCAAGAATGAAATACGAAAATAATAGAAAATGGAGGACGCAAGCTCGATAGGTAAGCAAATTCTAGGTTCAGCCAATTTCTCAACTGCACTACACAATATCCCCTTTCTTAATAAAAATGATGACCGGGATCCCGTTCACCAGCCAACGGACGATTTCATTTCTTGAATAATTACTCTTCTGACTGATTTGATACGGCTCGCCACGAATTCCTCTCCTGTGCCAACCTCTTCATCTTTGAGTAGCACTTATAACCTCACTTATTCGCTGGGTGTATTCCAGGCTCTGTCTGCCTCTATCATTTTTGCCCTCCACAGCTCCTTCTAGTACCGTGGAAGTCATTGCCTGATGTCTTAACAGATGTTCTTTCTTACTGACCCTTCTCCTTGTCAGTGTTTCCATATTTTCCTTTCCTCTCCGATTCTGCGCAGATCACCTCATTTCTTACCTTATCATTCCACATAATTTTCAACATTCGTTTGTAGCACCACATTTCTAACGCTTCGATTCTCTTCTGTTCCGGTTTCCCACAGTCTTTGTTTTACTACCATAAAATGATGCGTTCCAAACGTATATTCTCAGAAACTTCTTCCTCAAATTAAGCTCTATGTCTGATACTTGCAGACTTGTCTTTGCTCCCTCAGTCATGAGTTATTTTGCACTCTAGGAAGCAGAATTCCTTAACCTCATCTGCTACGTGGCCATTAGTCTTGATGTTAAGTTTCTCCTTGTTCTCATTTCTGCTGCTTCTTTCGTCTTTCTTCGATTCACTCTCAATCCATATACTACACTCACTAGGTTGTTCATTCCCATCAGCAGATCATGGTACTTCTTCACTAAAGATATTAATGTCATCAGCAGATCGTATCACTGATATGTTTTCATCAAGAATTTAAATTCCATTCCTGAACCTCTCTTTTATTTCCATCACTGCTTCTTCGATGTACAGAGTGAACAGTAGAGGCGAAAGACTATATCCCGGTCTTACACCGTTTTCAATCCGACCACTCTTGTTACTCCATCTTTACTCTTGTATATAATGTATGTTACTCGTCTCTCCCTAAAAGTAACCCTATTTTTCTCAGACTTTCGAGCACCTTGCACCATTTTACATTGTCGAACCCTTTTTCAAAGTCAACAGATCCTATGAACGTGTCTTGATTTTTCTTTAGTCTTGCTTCCATTATCAACCGCAATGTCTGAATTGCCACTCTGGTGCCTTTACATTTCCTAAAGCCAAACTGTTCGTCATCTAACACATCCTCAAGTTACTTTTACATTCTTCTGTATATTACTGTTTTCAGCAACTTGGTTGTCTGAACTGTGAAGCTTATTTTGCGATAAATCTCACACTTGTCAGCTCTTGCAGTCTTCGGAATTGTGTGGATTTTTCCGAAAGTCAGATGGTATTTTACACACCAATGTGAACACTCGTTTTGTCGCCTCTTCCCCCAATTATTTTAGAAATTCTGATGGAATGTTATATATCCTTTCTGCCTTCTTTGATCTTAAGTCTTCCAAAGCTCTCTTAAATTCTGATTCTAATACTCTACTTCTTATCTCTTCTAAATCGACTTCTGTTTCTTTTCTATCACATCAGACAGATCTTCCTCTCATAGAGGCCTTCAGTGCCCTCTTTGCCTCTATCCGCTCTCTCCTCTGCATTTAACAGTGCAATTGCCGTTGCAATTTTTGTGCGACCCTTGCTTTTAATTTCACCGAATGTTGTTTTGACTTTCCTGTATCCTGAGACTGTCCTTTCGACAAGCATTTCTATTTTGAATTCTTCACATTTTTCATGTATCCATTTCGTCTTAGTTTCCCTGAACTTCCTATTTATGACATTCCTCAACGACTGCTATTTCTGTATTCCTGAATTTCCCTGAACGTTGTTGTACTTCTTTGATCGATCAACTGAAATATTTCTTGTGTTACCCTTGTTTTCTTCGCAGTTACCTTCTACTGTACCTATGTTTTTCTTTCCAGCTTCTGTGATTGTTCTTTTAGAGATGTCCATTCCTTTTCAACTGTACTGTGCTACGCTTAAAGCTGTGTCTATAGCCTTAGATAACTACAAGCACACCTCGTCATTCCTTGGTACTCTAGTAACTCACTTCTTCGTGTACTGATTCTTCTCTCTCTGTCTGACCATGATGTAATCCAAGTAAGATCATCCAGTATTACCCGGCCTTTTCCAAGTATACCTCTTCCTTTTGTGATTCTGGAAGAGAGTATTCTACTGCTGTTGATATTACTCTATACTCATCTGACTAGAAATCCTTGTCTTCAATTTCACTTTGCTGACTCCTACCACGTGTAGATGGCGTCTTTGCATTTCCCTTTTCAGGTTTTCTGACTTCCCTACCACTTTCAAGCTTCTTACATTCCACTCCACGATTCGTAGAACGTTATCCTTTCATGAGGTCCGAATGGGGGACTACTCCGGTATCTTTTGCCAATGGAGAGATCTTCATGACACTTTTTCAGTTACAGGTCACATGTCTTGTGGATACACGCTATGTGTCTTTAATACAGTGGTTTCCTCTGCCTTCTACATCCTGAAGCCGTTGATCGTTGTTGAGTCTCCCGGGTTTAGGAAGAGCAGTTTCCCAACCCACGGACAAGAAAGTGCCCTGAATGTCTGTCCGCTCCAATGCCCTCTTTGTCTCGGCCGTTAGCAGAATGAGTGTGAATTCTTATGCCGGAAGTCTTCGGACGCCAACGCTTCCTAATAGGTCCTAATTAAGGATCCTGATCCCGTTTATACCTGAGTCCTATAAAGAGGTGAGGTTAAGACAGTAGAAACAGGAAACTGCCAGATAAATAACTGCTCTACAGTCCCTGAGTCGCTTCATATAAGATGCAGCTAAGTGCGTCAGCAACCTCGTTGTCAGCACCTTTAATTTGACGAACTCTGAAACGGATATCAAATATAGGGACAGCCTATCTTGCAATCCTACCGCTCTTCCTGGAACGTACTAAGACCCCTCGCAAAGCTTTGTTGTCGGTCTCTCAATAAAATCCTGTAAAACAACAGCGGCAACTCTAGCATTGGAAGCATGACCTATGAACCTCTTCTAGAAATCCGGAATGGCCAATACAGGAGGACTAGAGAGCCTCAAAAGCAGATTGCTGACTCTCTCCCCAAATAAAATTTTCTCCTTTTTTACGACACTATTAAGGGAGGCAGCAAGCAGAGCAAAATTAGGAAGGAACTTAAAACGTAATTGACCATCCTGATAAATCTGGCCACATCTTTCCTATCCGTGGGGGGAGGGAACTTCCTTAAATCGAAAGTACGCTCTTGGTTAATCCTAACCCCCGTAAAACAGGTGAACCAAGAAAGAAATCTGCTGCCAGGCAAGAGTAACTTTAGACGGTTCAACTGTTAATCCTATCAAACGGACCCTCATCAATACCTGCTCAAGGTGAGGAAAGTGTTCATGAAAGGAGCACGTAAAAACAACATCATCAAGGTAATTACATACACAAAATAACTTAAGATAGCATGATCCAATAGCCGTGAAAGCCCCAGTAGCCAATCCGAACCGTACACGATTCAATGCATACAGGTTCCAATTCGGACAACCTGTTTAGACTCAGTGGTATCTGACAGTAGGCTTGATTTAAATCAAGTACCGAAAAATAGCGTGCACAAGCAAACCAAGTAAAGCAGGTATGGAGATTAGACGAGGGAACTAATTCCAAAATTACAATCTCATTAAGGACTCCTTAATCAACAACCGGTTTATATTCTTTGGTCTGCCCCTTAGGTACCAAGACTATGAGTGAAGCTAAGGGGAAGCATACGGAGTAGTTGATGGGCAGTTGTTGTGGTCTTCAGTCTGAAGACTGGTTTGACGCTGCCCATGCTTCTTCATTTCCGAGCAACTACTGCAGCCTACATTCTCCTGAATCTGCTTATTGTATTCATCTTCTGCTCTCCCTCTACGATTTTTAATCCCCACACCTTCCGCTAGGAATTTACTTCAGAGAATGTTTGCTACCAACCGATCCCTTCTTCTACTCAAATTATGCCACAAATTTCTTTTCTCTGCAGTTCTGTTCAGTACCTCCTCACTAGTAACATGACCTACCCACATAACTTTCATCATTCATCTGTGGCACCACATTTCAAAAGCTTCTATTTTCTACTTGTCTAAACTCTTTATCGTCTATATTTCACTTCCATACATGGCACTATACTCCACCTAATTATTTTAAAAACGGGTTTCCTGATATAAATCTATACTGTGTTAAAAATGTCCTTGCCATTGCCAGTCTACAGTTTACGTCCCTTCTACTTCGACCATCATCTGTTATTTTACTGCCCTAATAGCAAACTCTTGTACTATTTTCAGAGTCTCATTTCCTAATCTGATTCTCTCAGCATCACCTGATTTAATTCGACTACATTCCATTATCCTTGTTTTGCTTTTGTTGATGTTTATGTTACATCTTCCTTTCAAGGCACTGTCTATTCCGTTTAATTGCTCTTCCAAGTCGCTTGCTCTCTCTGACAGAATTACAATGAAATCGGGAAATATCAGAGTCGATATTTATTCTCCCTAGACTTTATTTCGTATTCCAAATTTTCTGTGGTTTCCCTTACTGCTTGCTCAATGTACAGATTGAATAACGTCAGGGATATGTTGCGACCCTGTCTCACTCCCTTCTCAAACATTACTTCCCTTTCATGCCCCTCGATTCATAACTGCCATCTGGTTTCTGCACAAATTGTAAATAGCCTTTCGCTCCCTATAGTTTACCCTGCCACCTTTAGGATTCGAAAGAGAGTATCTCAGTGAACGATGTCAAAAGCTTTCTCTGAGTCTTCAAATTCTATAGATCTAGATTTGCCTTTCCTAAACGTATCTTCAATCAGAAGACGTAGTGTCAGTATGGATTCGCGTTTTCCCACATTGCTCCGGAATCCAAATTGATCGTCCCCGACGTCGTCTTCTATAAGTTTTCCATCACACTGTAAAGAATTCATGTGAGTAATCTGCAGCTGTGACGTATTAACCTGACAGTTCGGTAATTATCAGACCTGTCATCACCTGCTTTCTTTGTAAATAGAATTGTTGTATTCCTCTTGACGTATGAGGGTATTTCGCCTATCTCATACTTCTCGCACATCAGATTTAAGAGTTTTGTCAAGGTTGGCTCTCCGAAAGCTATCAGCAGTTCTAATGGAATGTTGACTACTCCTGGGGCCTTGTTTCGACTTAGGTGTTTCAGTGCTTTGTCAAATTCGTCATGCAGTATCACATCTCCCATCTCATCTTCATCTATGTACTTTTCCATTTCCATAATATTGCCCTCAAGTACATCTCCCTTGCATAGACGCTCTATATACTCCCCCCAGACTTCTTTGCTTAGGACAAGTTTCCCATCTGAGCTCTTCACATTCATACAGATAATTCTCTTTTGCCCAAAGACCTTTTTAATTTTCCTGTTTCTTTCACCTAGTGATCTACGCTTCTAAATCCTAACAGCGCTACAGTCTGGAACCGCGCGACCGCTACGGTCGCAGGTTCGATTCATGCCTCTTGCATGGATGTGTGTGATGTCCTTAGGTTAGTTAGGTTTAAGTAGTTCTAAGTTCTAGGGGACTGATGACCTCAGAAGTTAAGTCCCGTAGTGCTCAGAGCCATTCGAAGCAAATCCTTATATTTGTTTCCTAGTCATTCACGCTTAGCCATTATGCACTTCCTGCCAGTCTCATTCTTAGATTTCGGATTCCCTTTCGTCCGCTTCATTTACCGCATTTTTATAATGTCTCCTTTCGTCAGTTACATTCAGTATCTCTTGCGATACCCAAGGATTTCTATTAGCCTTCGTCTTTTTACCTACTTGATTCTCTGCTGCCTTCACTATTTCATCTCTTGAAACTACCCATTCTTCTTCCCCTGTATTTTCTTCCCTGTTCTTGTCATCGTTCCGTAATGCTCTCTCTGAAACTCTGTAAAACCTCTGGTTCTTTCAGTTAACCAGGTCCCATATCCTTAAATTCCTACCTTCTTGGAGTTCCTTCAGTTTTAACTTACTGTTCGTAAGCAATGAATTGATGTCAGATTCCACATCTGCCTCTGGAAACGTCTCACAACTTAAAACCTCGTTACGAAATCTTTGTGTTAGCATTATATAATCAATCTGAAACCTCCAAGTCTGCTCCAGGTATACAACCTTCTTTCATGATTCTTAATCCAACTGTCAGCTATAGTTAAATTACGCTCTGTGCAATATTCTGTCAGGTGGCTTTCTCTTTCGTTCATTTTCCCCCCAGTCGATATTCACATACTATATTTTCTTCTCTTTCTTTCCCTAATATCGTACTCCACTCCCCAATGACTATTCAATTTTCGCCTCCCTCAACTATCTGAATTATTTATCTCGTCGTACCTTTCTTTACTCTTTTCATCAACCCCGGAGCTAGTTGTCATATAATCTTGTACTACTGTGGTGGGTGTAGGCTTCCTGTCTATCTTGGCTACAATAACGCGTTCACTATGCTGTTCTTTGTAGCTTATCCAATTTCCTACTTTTTTTATTTGTTATTAAACGTACTCCTGCATTACTCCGATTTCATTTTGTGTTTATAGCCCTGTACTCACCTGACCAAACGTCATATTCCTCCTGCCACCAAACTTCACTAACTCCCACTATATCTAACTTTAAACTATCAATCTCTTTTATTAAATTTTCTAACCTGCCTGTCTGATTAAGGGACCTGACTTTCCAAACTCCGGTCTGTAAAACGCCAGTTGGCTTCTCCTCATAATGACGTCCTCGTGAGTAGCCCCCACATGTAGATCCAAATGGGGAATTATTTTCCCACAGTAATATTTTCAGGGCAAATGCCTGAAATATTCCAGGGAAAATGCCTGACTGAGAATCGATCCTGAAATACTGCTGAAGTTAGTAAATAATTAATTTCCGGTCACGTGATCATGATATAGGTGTTATAAGGCAGACGCGGTAGCTATCTCACACACATAAATTGATGATGTCACAAAAGTAGTACTGGCTGGTTCGATATACACTTTAAAAAATATCGTTGCATACGAAAAGAGAGAGGGTTGGAATTTGCTTTGCAGATGACATAGGAACTAGAATGAGACACTTCATTCTGCTATACACTCTAAACTAATCAAGCCTGCCTCTGCACATTTCTTGAGGCACACTTCACGAACTGCTTCAGGAGTTATTAAATCTGGCGCGGAATGTACTGAATGTTCGATGAGATTTCTGGATTGCAGCCGGATCACGTTGACTTCTTGCCACAATATTTCGGCTGGCAATTGTCAAGCCATCTTCAAGTGAGTGTGCGTCACTGGAGACTGCAAGTTCCCGGAGTCAACTTCATAGTAAAAAATTGGTGCGAAAACGCATGCGCATTGGCCTCCGTCACAGTAGCGTCCTCTATGGAAATCCGCGCCCTCTGGAGCTACTGTTGTATCTGTGGAGCGCAGGCGCATGCGTAAAGGTAAATGGAAATGTCGTGTGGCTAGGGCCTCCCGTTGGGTAGACCGTTCGCCTGGTGCAGGTCTTTCGATTTGACGCCACTTCGGCGACCTGCGCGTCGATGGGGATGAAATGATGATGATTAGGACAACACAACACCCAGTCCCTGAGTGAAAACTACATGTCCGCCCCCTGTCGGAATGCGCGCCCGCGTCGCTAAAAACAGACGTCAGATATCGCCAAATGTGTCATTATGAACAAACTGTCTTCTCTCAGATAAAATTAGAGAGATCACCGGGTCCCAAGCCTTGTCCAGTTGAAAACCGCCATCACGATTTATAAGATTTTGCGCTAGGCCTATCTCCAAAGAGTCTTTAATTACTGATTCCCTAAAAGTTTTCGCTGGGGCACAGATTTTCGTGGCACAAAAATCCATAGCGTGTCCTCTGGTACTACAATGCTCAGCTACGACCGACTTACTGGGCTGCGAAAGGCGAGTGTGTCGTTCGTGTTCACTGCATCTTTAATGTGCTGCGCGTGTCGCCAGACCGATGTAAGCTTTGCCACACTGGCAAGGAGTTTTATAGATTCCGGCCTTCCGCAGACCCAATTCGTCCTTTACTGAACCGAGAAGGGCACTAATCTTCACCCGTGGCCGGAAGATTACTTTGACTTGATGTTTCCTTAGGATCCTGCCTATTTTAGGTGAAAGGTTGCTGGCTGCTGGCATATGGAAGGAACGCCCTGGACTTGAATAGCTCCTAATCTTCCTCCATGTTGTGGGTAGTCATGTTTCTTTCTTCAGCAGTTAAACTACTTGAAATTAAAGAAAAGATCGACACTGCGCAGTAGTTTGAGTACATGAACAACAGTATTATGTTTTTGACGAGAAATTTCATTAAATAATTATTTTGCATCACAATAGGAAGCAGTGATGAATGAAATTATTGCTGGAATTCCAAATTTCGACATGAATTTATACCATCGTGATTACAGAGTTACCGACAACTACAGGTCTGATAAATGTATTCCCCTTTTTTAAAAGTACTATGGAATCCCTAAGTTGACTGGCTCTTTCAGCTACACTACGATGAAGAAAGCGAAAGGAAAGGGTCTACCACACGGTAATATAATAACAACAATAACAATGCCACAGTACAGTGCCAGTGTGGGGAAACCACCACCGTAAACGGGGGCCATGGCTGCAGCCGCGGAAGTGGTGGTTTCCTCCAGTCTCTGAGTACTTGCACTGTACTGCGGCGTGGTGCGTGTTGGTGTCCAGAAGGTGAGTATGTGGACTGTAAGAGAGTTTTCAACGATCTCAGTCATATAGCTGTGTATGGATCGTGTTTCACAATACAACGCAATAGTATTAGTTGTCGTTGTTATTGTTGATTTTATGTTATCATGCGGAGGACCCTTTCCTTCCTCCTTCTACGTCCTGGTGTAGCTGAGAGAACCAGTCAACTTAGGAATTCTATAGTGCTTTTAAGAAAGGTAATACATCTAGCAGACCTGTAGTTATTGGGAACTCTATAACCACGACGGTATAAATTTAGGTCGAAGTTTGGAATTCCAACAATCATTTCATACATCACTGCTTCCGACTGTGATATTAAATAACAATTGGTTTGGATTATTTAATGAAATTTCTCGTCAAAAACAGAGGACTGTTGTTCATGCACCCAAACTACTGCGGAGGGTCGATCTATTTCTTCAAGTAGTTTAAATGCTGTATTAACGATGTAATTAATGTTTCCCATGGCACGTCTTCTGAAGCATCTTGAGACATCTTCTGGATGTGATGTTCGACACCAGATTTAATAACTCCCGAAGCAGTTCGTGAAGTGTGCCTCATGAAATGTGCAGAGGAAGGCTTGGTTAGTTTAGAGTGTATAGCAGAATGAAGTGTATCGTGCTAGTTCCCATGTCTTCTGCAAAACAAACTCCAGCACTCTCTCTTTTCGTATGCAACAATATTTTTTAAAGTGTATTTCGAACCAGCCAGCTACTAGTTTTGTGACATCGTCAATTTATATGTGTGAGATAGCTACTGCGTCTGCCTTATAACACCTATATCATGATCACGTGACAGGATATTAATTATTTATTAACTTCAGCAGTATTTCTGAATTTAGTCTCAGTCAGACATTTGCCTCAGAAGGAAGGCGTCTCACGTGCATCAGAGTTCCGCAAGAGTTTACCGGTTAAACGCTGCTTTGTTTGCGTTTCAGTCTGACCACGATCAACGGCGCTTGCAGGCCTACCAGTGGCTTGTTACAGGACGCAAGAGAGCAGGTGTCTCGACAGGATTTTCTCGAGTGTCAAGTATGAAATTGATGCCGCCACCTGACGCTTTTGTTCAGGGATTAGCGTGACACCCAGTCTGTCAGTCGTGGGAGCAGAGGGGACAGTTTTGGACTGTGGCGCGTTGAGCGACCATTAACAGATGCATCACTTTCTGAGACCCTGAACCACCTGTGCAAATGGTGGCACGAGCTATAACTGGGATCAGGATGATGGACGGTGTGTGCTTTATGATGTAAGGACTTTTAACAGTGTAATTGCGTGGTTGGGTGTTTCACGGTGGTATTGCTTGTGTGACAGGGATAAAAAAAGCAATCGATTTAATTACTTCTGTTTACTACATCGCTCCAACAGTAGAGAATGTTGAGTAAGAGAGATCCAACTCCTACAAATAGAGCTTTTTGATAATGAACAATATACCCTCTGCTATGTAATTGAGTTTCGTTTAGTGAGATCCTTCCTCTGTACCACAGGTCCACTAATTGCCAGGTAGTGGTGGGGGGTGGGGTAGTGAAGGTAGGGTTGACAGATTTACCAGAGAGAGAGAATTTAATTAATTGATTGATTTAATTAAGTAGTCGATCAAACTACTTGTATCGGCGAGGGGAGTTCCACAGCGATGGAGGAGGGGGAGGAGAAGGGAAAGGAGGAGGGGGAGTGGTGGGGGGCAGTAGGTTATGGACCTATCAGTCAAAAGAGAACAATAGGTTTGCCAGTGAACGTATATTTGCCCGATGTGGGCAACTTGCAATGTGTGCTGAAAATGGGCGTGTGTCCCTAATGGCGGTTTCGGTATTGAATTTTATCGGTTACATCCAGTTGATTAGCAAGAACGCTGCGAACCTGTTCTAAGATAACCCTTAACTGTATAGCCTGATCATCATCAAAGTCCCTAAGTTCGAAATTCGAATTTCGACTGACCTCTGCTTAAGGAATTAATATTACTATTGAGATAACAGGAACAAAAGGGAATTTTCGCAGATGAACAAAATTTAAAGAAAAAGGTAATACTAGCAACATCTAGAACCAACCCTGTCCGTCGAATGAAGTCACATCCATGTCACCTTGTTACATGGGTATGATTTCATTCAACATACAAGCTTGGTTCTAGATTTTGATAGTGAGGTGATTGACAAACCTTAACTATAATGAGCTTAACAGGTGAATGGACGCCCCAGCGCCTCACCCACCAGAGGCAACGGCACCTCTGGGTGGAGAGGGGTATAAGAGGCAGCTTACACAAACTGCAGAACTCGAGATACCAACGATAGTCCAGCAAGGAGACTGAACTTCCTGAGTCCAAAAACCACAAGCGGATTCTCGGTCGAGACCAGCACAAAGATATGGGAGAGCAGGACTATCGAGGCCACAAAAACGTGCACAAAAAAGCGGTAAGCTCACCGACAAGCGTTTCGTCACGCGCCGGTGGCGTCAGCTGTCAGGCCTTGGGTACGTCTAACCAGACAATTATGCAGCAGGCGGTTATGTGCCCCAAACCGAAAAATAGTGAATTAAAGGGTGACTGATGACAATTATCCTTTGAAACAAAAGGAACGGATTGAATGGCCATTCCCTGCTCCCCTTGCTCATCTGCAGATTTAAGTGCTGCAGTGAATACGAGTAATTCATGCAACTCAGGAACGGTTATGGGTCTGTGGGCATATACAAAACACGAACGATCCTCCAATCTCATGCCTTCCAAACTATTGGAGAGCCTATCTCGCTGAGTAACGCTCGCATTCAAGGCGGAGGCAGTCATTCAAACCGGCTCAGTGTATTGACTTACTGTTTCATTAAATGATTCCACCTCCCAATACTACGCGCTCTCAAGCTCGTTGCGAACACGTGGTGATAACTTTACTTCTGTTATCCGAGCTCTGAGCTGGACCAAGGTACCCTGACTTTGAAGAATGTCAGACAGCAAATCGTTCACCGATCCATTTGACAAAGGATAGAGCAAAGAAAGTACTACACAATGCGAAACTTCCAATGGGTCAGCATGAAACTCAAAGCGGACAAGTAACCACAAAACTTCAGGATCTGGGTTTAATTGATCAACAGGGAACTCAGAAACCCCACTGAGCAAACACTTAATCGTCTTTGGAAACTTGGCAAAGGGATCAGAGACCGACCTAGCACTGCCGTAAGTCGCCACATACCTCTAACCCAGCGACTGACTGACAGCTAAATTACCTACCTCCATACTGCCGACTTCACAATATAAATCCAAAGAACCCATACTCATGGCCAGCCGCTGGTGGCCGAGCGGTTCTAGGCGCTTCAGTCTGGAACCGCTCGACCGCTACGGTCGCAGGTTCGAATCCTGCCTCGGACATGGATGTGTGTGATGTCCTTAGGTTAGTTAGGTTTAAGTAGTTCTAAGATCTAGGGGATTGATGACCTCAGATGTTAAGTCCCATAGTGCTCAGAGCCATTTGAACCAGCCCATACTCATGTGTAAGCCTTTCACCCTAGCAGTTAACTGTCTAATGGCCTCCTTTTGTTGATCATTAGCTCAAGGTAATTTAAATCATCAAGGCAGTCATTCCATTGGAAGAAATGTATTTCAACTTACAGATTTGCTCGCGTTTAAGTTGACTGTCTTCCAAAAATTGAGTATTGCGAGACATTTCCACCAAACGTACAGAAGCAGTAGAAATAGCAGCATCTACCTCGTCGACTGCGTCAGGGGAAATGTGAAGAGTATTAGCCAATGCTGTGCGAAATTTGGCTGCATGTTTTGCGACACAACCCTCAACTACTGGAATGCTCCTCACCAGAAGTTCATTTTCGAGGTGCTTGTATTTGAGGTAAGATAGGCATAAGCAACCTCTAAAATTCATAGCAATATGGTTACCTGAAACAGTTCAAATAATTTTTGGTACAACAGTTCACAACTTTCAATTTTCGAAGGAAAAATGATGCAAAAGTGATTCAATTCTCAACCTTCACCCCCCTTACCTGGATAGAAAGTAACGTCGTTTTGTGGCTACCACTTCAATCCCATTACATAAGATGGGAAAGGAAAAGAACTCTTGGAAAGGCGGACACAGGATAACCACACCATGTGGTTCCCCAGGGAAGCGTCGTGGGACCTCTGCTGTTCCTGATCTATATAAATGACCTGGGTGACAATCTGAGCAGATGATGCTGTAATTTACCGTCTAGTAAGGTCATCCGAAGACCAGTATCAGTTGCAAAGCGATTTAGAAAAGATTGCTGCATGGTGTGGCAGGTGGCAGTTGACGCTAAATGACGAAAAGTGTGAGGTCATCCACATGAGTTCCAAAAGATATCCGTTGGAATTCGATTACTCGATAAATAGTACAATTCTCGAGGCTGTCAATTCAACTAAGTACCTGGCTGTAAAAATTACGAACAACTTCAGATAATATTGTGGGGAAGGCGAGCCAAAGGTTGCGTTTCATTGGCAGGACACTTACAAGATGCAACAAGTCCACTAAAGAGACGGCTTACACTACACTCGTTCGTCCTCTGTTAGAATATTGCTGCTCGGTGTGGGATCCTTACCAGGTGGGATTGACCGAGGACATCGAAAGGGTGCAAAAAAGGGCAGCTCGTTTTGTATTATCGCGTAATAGGGGAGAGAGTGTGGCAGATATGATACGCGAGTTGGGATGGAAATCATTAAAGCAAAGACGTTTTTCGTCGCGGCGAGATCTATTTACGAAATCTCAGTCACCATCTGTCTCTTCCGAATGCAAAAATATTTTGTTGAGCCCAACCTACATAGGTAGGAATGATCATCAAAATAAAATAAGAGAAATCAGAGCTCGAACAGAAAGGTTTAGGTGTTCGCTTTTCCCGCGCGCTGTTCGGGAGTGGAGTGGTAGGGAGATAGTATGATTGTGGTTCGATGAACCCTCTGCCAAGCACTTAAATGTGAATTGCAGAGTAATCGTGTAGATGTAGATGTTACCGTTGACAGTTCACATTTGTTTACAGAACACATTAGACTGGTAAATGAAATATAATATTAACCATGACTAACAGAACAACTTTTTTTATGCAAATTGTCGGTGTAAGCTAGTGATCAGAGGTCAGACGTCACAAGCAAGAAATCAGTAATAAGTAATAAATTGCAAGATAGGCTAAGATATTTCTTAATTAAGGAAGTTTGGCCTTGGAATAATTAAAAGAATTATTCTTCCAAAACTCTCTTAAACAGGCTTTTAAAAAGGACATTTATTTTTATTATTAACCAGACTAGCCTTTGACAGGAACACGTGCAGCTGATATTACTAAATAAGTCCAAGCAGTCAGTCTTCAGAACAGACCAACCATGAAAGATAAGTGCCAATGGCTACGAACCATCCAGATTTTCTCTAACGTCCATGGAATGAATGCAATACGGGACTGATGACAAGATCATTAGAAAAACATCTCAAACATTGACCACTACAGAAAATAAGCTCAAAGCTTAGAGGCTGAAGTCATCTCAAATCTCAAACCGGATAACGTTTTCCATTTCAGCAGAGACGAAAATTATTTGGCGGAAAGTATTAACATAGTACCTCCTAATCAACAGCTTAGGCTAAACAAACTTGAAAAATACGCTGCTAGCGTGAACATTATCACTAAGGTAACGTCTGCCAGTGCATGACAGTAACAGATCCCAGCAGTCAAGGTCCCCTTCGCCCCCCCCCTCCCCTCCACACACACACACACACACACACACACACACACACACACACACTAAAACACCGAACTCGCAACTCATAAGTTAACAAACGCCACTCATGTGAAACATGAGCTAAAAGATACAAGTTAATAAAATGTGATTCAGACCTTCAAGTCTGCCGTAATAATCTAAGGATAACGTTACTCAAAACTGCACATAGCAAACACCGCTTAATAACCTAAAACGCTAGAGTGATTCCGTGATAAACAGCTTCCCCAAAACAAACATTAAACACTAGGATAACGGAAAATGCGCTGACGGCTCACAGGAAAATAACAGTGATTTGAAAGCCATCAGATTTTATCTGACAGCTTGCGGCATAACCAAGTAACAGTAAGGCAAAACTTCAAGTAGCACTTATAATGACAAGGAACCACCACTGCACATGAGGAACATGCACTAACCGTTGTTGTTGTGGTCTTCAGTCCAGAGACTGGTTTTGATGCAGTTCTTCATACTACTCTATCCCGTGCAAGCTTCTACATCTCCAAGTACCTACTGCAACCTACATCCTACTGAATCTGCCTAGTGTATTCATTTCCTGGTCCCCCTCTAGGATTTTTACCCTCCGCGCTGCCCTCCAATAATAAATTGGTGATTCCTTGATGCCTCAGAACATTTCCTACCAAACGATCCCTTCTTCTAGTCAAGTAGTGCCACAAATTCCTCTTCTCCCCAATTCTTTCCAGTACCTCCTCATTAGTTACGTTATCTATCCATCTAATCTTCAGCATTCTTCTGTAGCACCACATCTCGAAATCTTCAATTCTCTTCTTGTCTAAACTATTTATCGTCCATTTTTCGCTTCCATACGTGGCTACACTCTATGCAAATACTTTCAGAAACGACTTCCTGACTCTTAAATCTATACTCGATGTAAACAAATTTCTCTTCTTCAGAAACGCTTTCCTTGCCATTGCCAGTCCACAATTTATATCCTCTCTACTTCGACCATCAGCACTTAATTTTCTTCCCAAGTAGCAAAACACATCTACTACTTTAAGTGTCTCATATCCTAACCTAATTCCCTCAGCATCACCTGATTTAATTCGACTACATTCCATTATCCTCGTTTTGCTTTTGTTGATGTATATCTTATATCCTCCTCTGAAGATACTGTCCATTCTCTTCAACTGCTCTCCCAGGTTCTTTGCTGTCTCTGACAGAATTACAATGTCATCGGCAAACCTCAAGGCTTTTCTTTCTTCTGAATGGATTTTAGTTCCTACTCCACATATTTCTTTTGCTTCCTTTACTGTTTGCTCAATATATAGATTGAACAATATCGTGGATAGGTTACAACCCTGTCTCACTCCCAACCCAACTACTGATTCCTTTCATGCCCCTCGGCTCTTATACCTGCCATCTGGTTCCTGTACAAATTGTAAATAGCCTTTCGATCCCTGTATTTGACCCCTGCCACCTTCAGAATTGGAAAGAGAGTGTTCCAGCCCACAAGCTTTCTCTAAGTCTACAAATGCCAGAAACGTAGGTTTACCTTTCCTTAATCTATCTTCTAAGATAAGTCGTAGTGTCAGTATTGCCTCACATGTTCAACATTTTACGGACTCCAAACTGATCTACCCCGAGGTCGGCTTCTACAAACTTTTCCATTCGTCTGTAAGGAATTCGTGTTAGTATTTTGCAGTCGTGACTTATTAAAATGATAATTCGATCATTCTCAGACCTGTAAACACCTGCTTTGTTTTTGGGATTGGAATTAATACATTCATGTTGAAGTCCGAGGGTATTTCGCATTTCTCATACATCTTGCTCACCAGATGGCAGAGTTTTGTCATCGCTAGCTCTCCTAAGGCTATCAGCAGTTCTAATGGAATGTTGTCTATTGGCCTTTTTTTCGATTTAGGTCTTTCAGTGCTCTGTTAAATTCTTCTTGCAGCGTCATACTCCCTTCTTATCTTCATCGACGTCCTCTTCCATTTCCACAATACTGTCCTGAAGTACATCTACTTTGTATAGACTCTCTATATATTCCTTCCACCTTCCTGATTTCGCCGGCCGCGGTGGTCTAGCGGTTCTAGGCGCTCAGTCCGGAACCGCGAGACTGCTACGGTCGTAGGTTCGAATCCTGCCTCGGGCGTGGATGTGTGTGATGTCCTTAGGTTAGTTAGGTTTAAGTAGTTCTAAGTTCTAGGGGATTGATGACCACTGATGAGAGTCCCATAGTGCTCAGAGCCATTTGAACCATTTTTTCTGATTTCCCTTCTTTGCTTAGTACTAGTTTCCCATCTGAGCTCTTGATATTCATACAAGTGGTTCTCTTTTTTTCCAAAGGTTTCTTTAATTTTCCTGTAGGCAGTACCTGTCTCACCCCTTAGTGATATATGCCTCTACATACTTACATTTACCCTCTAGCCATCTATTCTTGACCATTTTTCAGTTCGTGTCGATCTCATTTTTGAGACGTTTGTAATCCTTTTCGCCTGCTTCATTTACTGCATTTTTATATTTTCTCCATTCATCAATTAAATATTATATCTCTACTGTTACTACTGTTACCCAAGGATTTCTACTAGCCCTCGTCTTTTTATCTACTTGGTCCTCTGCTGCCTTCACTATTTCACTAACCGTTAAATGAATCAAACTCAAACAGACAGCCGCGTGTGTTAACCTCACGGTCTAAGGCTCTTTGCCACGGTTCGCGCAGCTCCCCTCAGCTGAATGCAAAACGCAAGCATCCAAAAGCGCACACCATGGACATAACGCAAGACGACTCAGCTGAAGCACACTGAAGAGCGTGGTAATACTTCTATGCAGCCATTAACAGTACACTCGCAGCCAACCGTCTCCGCACAAATAAAGCCAATGGTCCACACAGCCGACGGGCCGACCATTGTTCGTGTTGCCCCCCTCGCCACGTACCCAGACACTCTCCACTCCACATGCTCCGGCGTGTTTTCGTGTTTTCAAGACTCCACGCCAGCGAAAACACATAGGAAGTTCAGGTTAATTCATGCCACCTAGTGGGGCGCCAGTGAATGGAGGAGGAATAAAAAAATGATATGAAACCATCACCGCTAAGTAAGGTGATCGAAATTCTGAGAAAAATAAGAGTGAGGTGTAGGGAAATACGGGTAATATACCGTTTGTACAAAAACCAAGAGGGAACAACAAGACTGGAAGGCCAACAACGAGGTGTCCGTATACAACGGGGGGTAAGAAAGGGGTGTAGTCTACCTCTCCTATTGTTCAATCTGTACATGGAAGAAGCAATGAGGAAAACCAAAGAAAGGTTCAAGAACGTGATTAAAATTCATGGTGAAAGTATATAAATGATAAGATTAGCTGTTGGTATTGCTATCCTGAGCGAAAGTGATGAAGAACTGCAGTATGTGTTGAATGGAATGACCAGTCTAATGAGTACAGGATAAGGATTGAGAGTAAAGGTAATGAGAAACAGAAGAAGTGAGAACAGTGAGAAATTTAACATCAGAGTTGAGGAATTCTGTTATCGAGGCAGCAAACTAACCCATGACATAAAAAACAGACTGGCACTGGCAGAAATGGAATTCCTGGCGAAGAGAAGGTCTCAATTTGAGGAAAAAATTTCTGAGGCTGTACATCTGGAACACAGCAATGTATTGCAATGAGACGTGGACTGTGGGAAAACCGATGCAAGCTCAGATAAGCTAAATATTAGGTAATCTAGTGAAAAATAAAAGAAAAATATGCTTAGCTAAACTGAAAATGGATAGAGAGCAGTAAATGCAAACGATTCAAAGCGCCATTATACGCACTGAGAAAAAACCACGAACTGAGCTTGGAAACGCTGTCCAAATGCTCTGGTGTTTGCCCACTTCAGGCTACGCCGTCAGCCTTCGTACCTGGTCTGACCAGCAACGATCGCTTCAGCTGGACAGGTCGCGGCGCACACTGGCTTCTGGTCCCGCCCGGTAGCATTCAGCTGCACTGGCAAATTCACCGCCTACCAATTCTAGGCGGCCGATTAACTCGCCTGCATATGCGTGGCGTTACAGCATCCATGTCAGAGGGGTTTCAACGCCATACTAATAAGTGGGAGCATAGTTCCAAGTCTTTTGTAAATTTGATTCAATTTTGCAATCACTGGAATAACAATTCACTCCCTACCAGGCCGAAAAGTTTCATTTCGTTTCCTCCTCTCCTTCCACATGCTTAACTTATTTTGTAAGGCTGTATATTTTTGGATTTCTCGTTTGCACCTTACATTTTCCATTCTATCGTTTTATCCACTCCACTGGCAGTGTCTGCAGTAGAAATCCGTATTTATTTTTGTGTCTGTGAGATGCGCAACTTGTTAATCAAAAAATTTTCATGGTATCTCATGAGTAGTTCCACAGCAGTGCTTCGTAAGTCTCATAGCAGCGCTATGCCAACATCCAGCACCACATCTTCACCAGATTAATCAAGTGACTTTTCTCGCGGAATGACCCAGGAGTACGCGATACTGGACACCCGACACCATACCAGAGAAGCTCACAAATATTGTCCTTTGATAGTCGCTTGTATATGTCTTCCCGGTGACTCTTGACCAGTTATTCGTTTTTGCTCCGTGTGACGTTTTCTTTTGTGGTCAGCTCGTTAAAATTTGGTGGTCTGCCGTTTCTAATTATCTGTTTTCACTGTCACGTACTTCATTTTCTGATGTATACTAACTGTTTCATATTAATCTAATTTCTGCTTGGGTGTATTGATAACTAGAGTGTTATGTGCTGCCACTTTCCGTCTTTGCTGACTAGGAGATGTATTCTATAACAGCACACATTTGTCAAAATTCAAAATATGTTTTACAGTCAAACAAAGCATCAGGCCTGCCCAGCAATCTGTAGTTGCACGTCTGTGTCCTAATCTTTTAATTCTACATACATCAGAAGGTATGGATTATGTCTAGTAATAGTGTGTAAGTCTAGTGACGGATGACCTCAGCAGTTTGGTCCCATAGGAATTCAAACACATTTGAAAAAATGTGTTTCTTTCCCTTGAAATGATTGATGTAATCTAGTTGCGTCCTTCGCAAATTTGTAGAAGAAAAATGCCTTTTTCATGACCTAGTGTGCTCTTGTATCACAGTGACTTGGCCGCTCAGCAAGCAGTCATTCCGTTAGTTGTTCCTTGAAAGCGCTGTTCTCTCTCCTTAGTTTGCCACTGCGCGATCAGTAACAAGATCCCAGAAACCTTACTTATATGTATTTGCGGCAAATGGCTAACTAGTGGGAAGTCTTGATAGGCGTTGTACTAAACTTTCCTGTCAGTTGTGCTGTATTACTCCTTGGATGCGACACAGATTCAATGCAACAGATTCACTTAATAATTTTGAGTCTCAAACACCTGCTGTAAAGCAGAACATCCCCCTCCCAAAAGTATCATAACGAACTTTAGTTCTCAAGCCTACATGAATCGAAGTATTGTAGCTCTGCATCTTTCATGTCACCGATATTTCCATATATGATAATTGTCTCAGTAGTATATGACAGACTGTGAAACTAAATCTAACTTGTCTCGTGTCAACTATAAAGGAGAGTTTGGCCGTTGAGAATATTAGTTTTTCGAGACGTGTATAAATCCACAGTTACAACGATTCATTTTGTTGTCCATTGCCGACTGGCTTGTTCCCCCTCAGTATTTGGTGACAGATTGTGCCTTTCCCGCACGACAAGGGCGCGCTACAAGTCCATTGCCGGTCGGGCTTTCAGCGGCCGTGTCGCTAAGTCCCCTTACGACACAGCTTTGTCCGCAGGGGCGGCTTGATTTACGTCGCACTGGCTGGTTCCTCGCCTTTAGTGCACCTCAAAGGGCGACCCAGCCGGCCCTTAAGATGACCTCTGCCGCCGCTACTGTGAGCCACTCTTCTTCGTTATCTGCCATTCCGGGGAAGAATTTCGTTCAACCGCAGTTTGTTCTGTCTCTGTACGTAGCAACTGAGAGCATGGCACAAATAGTTTTTTCTCGCTTTACAGAGATGAGGATTTGTCCTAAAAGACAGCTCTGAGTACCTAGCAATGATACCCCCGTTAGAAGTCTGAAGTGTGCATAACGCTCGAAATTCTGGAAAGAAAGATGCAAAGGCTCAGTCTAGATATGATGAGGGTCGGTGAAGTGAAATGGAAGGCAGGTAAGGAATTCTCATCACACGAATATACGGTTATACTAAAAGCAGAAGAAAATTATATAATAGGTGCAGGATTCGCTCTGTATAGGAAAGTAGGGTAGAGAAAAAATCAGTGTGAACAGTTCAGCGACTGGGTTGCTCTCATCAAAATTGACGGCAAACGTCGGTATCAGTAGTTCTGGAATCTAATAATTTTGTCAGATAGGAACACGGTTGTAAGGAACGGAATAGAAGAGAGTGCTACAGGGAAATATGCGCTTGACAGTAGAAATAAGAGATAAAGAAGATTAATTGATTTCTGCATTAAAGTTCAGCTACAAATAGTGAATATACTGTTCAAAGGTCATAATAGGAGGTGGGATACTTGCAAAAGACCCAGCGACACAGAAAGATTACGCCGTTATCTGAAACAGATTTAGAAATCAGGTATTCGACTATGAAGCGTATCCAGAGCAGATGTCGACTCAGACCACAATTTAAGAATGATGAAGAGTAGCCTGAAGTTTGAGAGACCTGTCTGAAAGAATCAGTATGGAACTAATAGGGATACCCTAGTGCTGAGAAATGATGAGATGCATTTGGTGATCTAAGGCTGTAGGTACTGTGTTAAGGAATACCACAGTAGACAACAGACAGAAGACTGGATATCTCTGAAAAGGGCAATCACTGACATTGGACAGACAAACTAAGGTACAAGGCGATAATTGGGAAGATATCTTTTGTCACACAGGGTAGCCTACATGTGGGGCCCTGAAAACAGTTTCTTGTTCCTCACATGTAGACTGCCCTGCAAAGAAGTTCATTAGCAGGCTGTTACTGTTCCTATGTAACATATGTAGGGCTGCCTATATGCCAGATGTGAGAAAAGCACGTTTTTGTCTGTATCTTTGCTCTTATTGGAGCTAGCAAGTTATAAACAACACACTGCTAATACTCACGAAGAATACTGCTTCTGTGTCAAATTTGGATGAAATAGAGCCACATGTTACTGAGAAGATCCCAGACATGCAAATATACTCTCTGCTTTATAGATGTAACAGATTCAACAAATGTCTGCTAGTTTCCAACATAGTGTTCACAGGGACCTAGTTCTGGCGCTAATAATCTTGCAAGATGTTTCGGCAATCTGTAGCTGGCGAGCTGATTGCACTAACACTGGAACTAAGAGGAAATTGTTCCCTATATATGTTCGGCAGTCCATAAAGCCTGCAAGGTCTGTCGGTGCGAGGCATTAATTTCTTCACCACATCATCTGGTAAACCAGATTCATTTAATAACTTCCCTGTCTTTTGGACTAAGGCCTGTGTCGCATCGCGACTAAGCTTCCAGGACGCGTCATCTTCTAACAAATGTAGCACCTCCAGGTGGCAGTTTTCAGTGTTCAAAACCACGATGGCATTTCTTTTGTCAGCTGGCTGGACAACCAAGTCTTCATTGTCACGCAATAAGCGTAAGCATGTCGTTCCTCCTACCTAATATTTCATTTTGGTGGCTTAGCTTTCGACGGTTCGCGGCTAGCTATTAGTCTGATATCCCCAGCTAGTCGTGCGAGCGATGCCGAATGCACTGCTCTATTCCACTAATAATCTCCAAAATTGGCAGACGTCTCAGGACTGGCGAAAAATTAAGGCGTTTACTAAGTGCTGCCACAACGCCGTCGTCCAGTTCTTGTTTGGAGAGATTAACAGCTGTTCTGTGGGCCTTGTCATTCTCAACGTCAGTAACTCTGTCAGTTAAGCGGTCAAACCTGTTACATTGCTTAGACGTTGTCTCGCACAAACTAGCAAGCTACTGTGTTGCCGTGGCTGCGTCTACTCGCTCCCAATTGCATGGCGACAAAACTGATAACAAAAATTGATGACAATCAAACAGGTTTCTGGTATGAAGATCAAGCTCGTATCTTGTCTGCCGTATCGGCAGTCTCATTATGATGAGACGTGTCCTCTTTAGGTTAGCGAAACTGTATCATTGTGAACACTATGTTGTAAGCTCATAGAGATTCGTTGTAACGCTCAAGAAAATGAAAATAGTTTGAAACGACGTAATGGTTAGTCAGGACACGGTGTCACTTTTTACGAGTGTGGCAGTGCAAGGCACGCTGGATTTTTGGCCCAACAGTTTCCACCAGGAGTTGTCAAGTTGTTCCGTCGTGTTCTAAAGATAACTTCTTGTACCGCAACATATATTATGAAATGAGCGATGCCACAGAAGTGGGCTCGCCACTGTCTCCTGCAGTCATTAATTTCTGCATGGAGCACTTGCTCTGAACTCTACCGTGTTGCGTCTGTCTTGCTTCTTTGTATACGTCAATGACACCTTCATGATAAGTCCTCACGGTGAAAATACACTGCGGCAGTTCGTGGACGACAAGAACGATGTCAATACCAATATTAAATTTACCATCGAGACGGAGAAGGATGGCAAGCTACTGTTCTTTGATGTTCTAGTTGAGCGGAAGGCAGGAGGCCGGCTTGGTCATTCGGTGTGCAGTAAACCGAAGCACACTGATCGGCATATGAACGACGGTAGTTTTCACCACCCTCTACAGAAGAAAGCGGTCCTGAATACGTTAATACACAGCGCCAAAGTTATTTCTGACCACGACCACCTAAGGTCTGAACTGCACCACTCGAAGCTCGTGGTTAGGGAGATGGCTACAGGAAAAGAGACGTTGCAAACGCTTTGTGAATCGGCAGAAAAAGCCAACCTGGCGAATATCCTGCCATGCTGTAGGGCAACGAGCAGCAAGTTAGGACGTGTATTGCAGATACGTGGATTGAGACAAGTGTTCCGCGCGCCCCCATGACACGAGATATGTTGCACCCTGTTGAAAACGATTTATCTCTTCGTGTTCCCGGTGTGTATCTTCCCCTAGCGAGTGCGGCAGCATCTATATAGGTCAGAAAATGCGCGCAGTAGCAGAGCGTTGCACAGAGCACAAGGGACGCATTAAATATAGGAAGCTCGACAAGTCGGCCACAGCTGACCATTGCCTCTAAAACGGACACAAAATACACTTTGAGAACACAAGAGTCTTGCAAAATTTTGTACATGGCTGCACGTTCAGAGACCGTGAATAGTTACGATTGAAAGAAAACGGACAGTCCGTTTTGCAACCTGCACCACGCAAGTAAGAAGTAAGAATTTGTTAAAAATTGTGACCGAGGGCTGATTTTGTTTCAACTGTAACAACAGTCTTGGCTCATGAGTCGACATATTGGAACACCTATATAAAAGAGGCGGCTGAGATTAGAACTAACAGATACAATTTCAAAAGAGACCAGGGGTAGAACCTGAGTAGGGCGTGGCGGCGGGCTTTGGATGTCGAAAGGAAGTAAGGACGTATGCTTGACCCTCGTAGGGAGGCGGGAACGGCAGTTTAAAACATAGCACCGGCCCCTCGGGCGCCTGACGTCGATCGGTCCCGCGGCGGGCTTGAGCTACTATGAGCTGCCCATCTCAAATTGCTCTGAGCACTAAGAGACTTAACATCTGAAGTCATCAGTCCCCTAGAACTTTGAACTACTTAAACCTAACTAACCTAAGGACATCACACGCATCCATGCCCGAGGCACGGTTCGAATCTTCGGCCATAGCGGTCGCGTGGTTCCAGACTGAAGCGCCTAGAACCGCTCGGTCACAACGGCCGGCCGGCCTGCCTATCTCACCTTCCGCGCACGCTTTGTGTCGGGCTTCTCTGATAGGTCCAACGGCCGTAATCGTAGGAATACAAGCAGGAAACAGTGCCAGCTCCGGCAGCCAGTGGTTTTACTTCTGACGACGATAGCGGAGGCAGCCATCGAAAGCTCGAGGTTTTTATTCGAACTGACGCGGCTTGAAAACCGAGAAGATTTTATTCTCTCATGAGAAATCGAAAGACTCCGAGGAGAGGATTTTTTGTTGGGCTTTACAGTGATTTTTAAACAACGATTAGGCCCTGATGCTGGCGAAACACATTATGCCAGCAAATATGAGAAAAATTTTTTACTGAAGCCAACGAATGTTATTTTATAAATTTCATAATATACTCACCGACTTTAAATAACTCTATGCAACATGTACATTTTTAAATTTTTAATGCCGGTTGTTATACCAAACAATTCTATGACTGCCACATTGCCGAAATAAGACTAGATGCCACTTGCTGACAGCGAATCCTTTGATTTTACAGCGGAGTCACGCGGAAGGCAATCCCTGGCGAGGTACTGGTGTCGGGCGTGTTGTTCAGAGAGAGAGGGTGCGCGCCCAGGCGCGCTGCGGAGCACACAGAGTGAGCCCTCGCCACTGCCCCCGCCGGGCCGCCGCCGCTGCCGCTGCCGCTGCCGCCTTTTGTCGGTCCCGCTGCCAATGCGCCGCCGTCGCCCGCCTGTACAGATGAATAGAGCGCCTCGCGAGATTTATGGAGCGAAGGCCTCTGTGGGTGTGTGCACGCGCCCCTGCTACCCTCACAACGGGGGCTGCCTTCTCGGAGTCCCTGCCCGCCAACTCGTGGCTAATAAGACCGAGCTGCTCCGTCCCTTGAATTACGAGATAGTGCGTGTCAAGCAACGTGTCGCCTAGGCCCATACAACTGCCTCCTTTTGCTTAGCGCTTAGGGCTATTCGGTCGAGCCAGCGACGAAGGCGCCGCAAAGACAATACCAAAAAAGAAAATGCCAACTGTTAACATTAAAAGGACATCGGTTTTACTTCGAAAAGTAAGGTCTTTTTTCGCTTTAGATCATCTCCGAAATGACCTCCAACAAAGGAAGCACAAACCCAAAGGTCGTCGGTTTTTCACGTCTTTCGCACGATTGTTCTAGACAATTTCTTTTAGGCCATCAGTCTTCTGACTGGTTTGATGCAGCCCGCCACGAATTCCTCTCCTGTGCCAACCCCTTCATCTCAGAGTATCATTTGCAACCTACGTCCTCAATTATTTGTTGGATGTATTCCGATCTCTATCTTCCTCTATAGTTTTTGCCGCCTGCGGTTCTATTTAGAAGTTATTACCTCATGTCTTAACAGATGTACTATCATCCTATTCCTTCTCCTTCTCAGTGTTTACGACGTTTTCCTTTCCTCTGCAATTCTGTACAGAACTCCTCATCCTTACCTTATTAGTCCACGTAATTTTCAATATTCGTCTGTAGCATCACATCTCAAACGCTTCGATTCTCTTCTGTTCAGTTTTCCCACAGCCCATGTTTCACCAATGTTGGGCCCCGAACGTACATTCTCAGAAATTTATTCCTCAGATGAAGGCCTATGTCTGACACTAGTAGACTTCTCTTGGCCAGAAATGCCCTTGCTGCCAGTGCTGGTCTGCTTTTGATGTCCTCCTTCATCCGTTCTTCATTGATTATTTTGCTGCCTATGAAGCAGCATTCCTTAACTTCATCTACTTCGTGACCATCAAATGTGATGTTGAGTTTCTCTCTGTTCTAATTTCTGCCACTTCACATTATCTTCGTATTTCTTCGATTTACTCTCTATCCATATTCTATACTCATTAGGTTGTTCATTCCATTCAGCAGATTATGTAATTCTTCATCAGCGAAGAGTGTCATTGATATCCATTAACCTTGAATTTTAATTCCACTCCTGAACCTTCCTTTGATTTCCATCACTGCTTCTCCAATGCACAGACTGAACTGTAGGGCCGAAAGACAGCATAAACTGATATTTTTCTGAGTTACTATGAAAAATTGAGTTAAATTTATATGGAAGTTTTTCCTTTCGAGTTTCGGTGGCACAGGAGAGCATCAGGTGCGTTACATCGGTGTAAAACTTCACACACTGTATTATATCACTATTTTCGTCCTCTAATCAAATGTATCGAGTGTGCTTTAACAGCATTGTAACTCTACTAGCTCTTAAATGTGCGACCGTTATTGGAAAAGAGCAGCTTATTGAGTAAGCCAAACCTAATTTTCGATCGTTGTTCACAGTAAAACCGACCCTAGTTACATTACGAACTAAAGTCACAACTTTATTTTAAATGGCTTAATATACAATATGCTATAATCAAAACTGTTCAGCATTGAATGCTAACAGTTGGATGGTGAACAGGGAATACAGGATGTAATGGACGTAAGTGCACATATTTTTATATGTGATTCCCCAGTGTCTACGTATGCCAATGTGTTGGTTGTTTTTTTTTTTTTTTTTTTTTTTTTGGTCGTACGGACTTTCCACGACACGTCACATAATTTACGACCAGACGTTTTCTGCGTGGTAGCAACTGCACCACTAAGTGGTCTATGCCTGTCAGTGTAGGTTAATCATTCTGCGTCCATGGATCCACACTTTAATAACCTTACCGACTGCTCAGGGGAAACAAGCATTAATGGCTTGCTCTTGCGCATATACTTAGGGGCACTAACCATCCTAATACGTAGTAGTCTGCAAATGAAGCTGTTCAGATCACTTTTTCACTCGCCAATAAAAATTTTTGTATTTACACCTGTTACACCCAGTACAAGCAATTGTTGTTTTTTCAAGACAGTCAGTGCGATGTCTAACCTGTTTTGAAGATTGTTGAATGAATCAGTTAAGAAACAAAAGACTTAATGAAAAGCAACACAGTGTATGTATCGTACAGTAAAGTTCTATGTCATTTATTTATATGTTCAATGTTTTCTCATAGTGCACACTAAAAGTTCTTCAGACATTTTAGCCACATCTATCAATTAGCATCATATACCATCACGTTAGGCTATTTTCATGCTACATAATAATTAAATTTTATAGCTGCTTGGAGCCCTTCTAACATACTGTTAAGTATCTCTCCACTACACAGGGAGCTAAGTACCTAGCATGGAATTTAATCGTCTGTTCCCCGTATTCGAATAGTATCTGCCCAAATAAAGGTAACTGATCATGCTCTTTAAATTTCACCCTCATAAATTTTTTCATTGCCGTATTTACTCTGACAACAAACAGTTCCCGGTTTTGGAATTATACCTTCTGCCACAGCGAGTAGAAGATACTACTTTTACTTGCTGTGCTTCTACTAACTTGTGTTTTTTGCCCTCGCTCTCAGCTCTCCCAGACAATTAAGTTTCACATTGCTCCCATCTTCTCTATTCGAACTGCGGATTCAAACTGACTTAATGATATCACATCAACCCAGCCTCGTACTGGAGCCTAGGCATAAATTAATTGTCTGTGAAGCTAATGTCTTAAAGCCGACGTGTCAAGTGACATTACACCAAAAAGACGCTCTAGGAAACTTTTATAGATTCTATCCTCAACTGCTGAATATTCCGTTCGAGTTTCCTTACTGTATCAGCAGTATAAAAGATGAATGAGAGGAAACATGGTGCATTATGAGAGAACCCCTTTCTTTGTAAATTGTTGCATGAAGTGGTAGAGCTGGTTTATTCGAAATGCATATGCGTTCCTTCTTAACGTATGTGAGTATCTCCAGTTCAATAGCTTGCGTTCTCCTCATCACAATCTGTGAAGAAGAAGAGATTACTGCAATCTTCTGACACCATCTTGTATGTATCTGAAAGCGATTGGATAAACTAGCCACGCTGCATAGCACAAAATTTCCATTAACTATAAACAAAACAAAGACCACAGTATTGAAGAACAAAAAAGACACAGCTGAATATCTGGAAGAATACTGCCATAAATGAAGGAATATTACATTAGATTGCCAAAGAAATCGAAACTAAAGATTCAGACTGTCACGAAAGAAAAGAGTGGTTCTTAGATCGACTGCTTCAATGGTATTAAGTTACAGACACGAAACTGATGAAAAAGAATTCTGAATTTGAATCTGCACAGAAAAGCTCAGTATGTAAGGGAGATGTAGACTGTGGAAAATTGGTATACTGGACAAATTCAGGTATTGCAAATACAGTGATACAGAAAAAGTTGTTAGTAAGTTGAAAGTCGAAGTACGACATAAAGAAACGACTGCAGTAGTCGAGGAGAGAACCACATGCAACACACCCACCATACTGCTGAGGAAGTTAAATTAAATACCACTAACGGCTTTTAACGCCGAGTGCATAATCGTTTTGTGCTGGATTATGAAGACTTGGTCATGTGAGAGGAAGGGAAAGTACGTGGCAGCTACTCATCAAATAAAAGCTCTGTTACACTGCCTTGCTAGGCGCAACAGGCCACATAGTGCAAAAAGGTGTAGATTGCGAGGCATTGCCGTCATCCAACTGCAGTGTCCATGTTGCTGTAGTGGTCTTCAGTCTCAAAACTGGTTTCATGAAGTTCTGAAAGTTACCCTACCCATCCCTGTATGACTAAAACTTACATGCGTTTGAATCTACTTATTGTAGTCAAGCCACGATTCCCCCCCCCCCCCCCCCCCCCTCATCTTCAGCGTTCTTCTGTAGCGCCACATTTCAAAACATTATATTCTACCCGTGTCTGAACGGTTTATAGTACACTTTTCAGAAAAGAAATACGTAGATTTATATTACATTTTAATTTTTTACTTTAGAAAAGATTTTCCTGCCGTTAACGGTCTTTATGTACAGCATTTTCACTTCAGCTTGCATTAGTTACTTTTCTGCCCTAATAGTGAAATACATCTACTAATTTTACCATCTCATTTCAAAATCTAATTCCCTCAGACTCACCTGATTTAACTCGACAATACTATACTATTCTCGATTTACGTTTGTTGGTGATTACCTTAAAACCTTTTTTCAAGATATTATACATCTCATTAAACTGTTCTTTAAACTCTTCTACCATCTCTGACAGAATTACAGTGTCACCAGCAAACCTTAGCGTCGTTATTTATTTTCTCTGACTTTTAGTTCTATTTTAGAATTTTTCTTTAGTTTCCTCTATTGCTTGGTCGACATACTGATTGAGTAACATGGTACAAGCTATAATTCATAATCAATCAGACCAATGTAGAAGATTTGATGAAATACGGTAAAAGAATTAGGTATTTATTTTAAAATTCTGTCCATTATTTAGTTAATTACATGTCAGTTAACTTTGAAATGAGTAGTACAGGAAGGATGATGCTTTGTGCAGGAAAGACAAACTTCTGGTGAATGAAATTTTCTTACGAATGATGAACTGTGTTTTGAATGTGACAAAAATGAGGAAATGCTATCGAGGGTCTTTTTATCGGGAAATAAAACCAGGTATCACTCGCAAGATGTGAGGCTCTGTAGAGTCATAACAGCGATGCCTTTATACATCATCGTACTCACGAAGATTACAGGTTACTGTCTCCATCGGTGTTTGACTGATCTTGCCCTCGGCTATAGCATTGATTGTTGTGACAATACTTCAGTTTCCTTAAAAATGAATCAAAATATGTATACGTTTATTGTTATTTTTAGAAGCACAGAATCCTAACTTGTGACATTCACTAATCTTTCGGATCCGACCAAAACGGTTGCTATGTTTATAACTTTTTGCCAGAGAAGAACATCATCTAAATACGTTTCTGATATATATCACAGCAAAGCACAACGATTCTATCACAGTCTGCTGATATTTTAAAGCACTTTAAAGAATTTTCTGAGGACAAACTGATTTTAAAACCCTAGCAGTCATCTAGCCTAATCTGATATTTCTCTGACTGTTTATCAGGCCTAAATTCAACAGATGATGACTTGCAATAGTATAAAATATTCTATGAAGTTGTGGAATACTTGTCTACAGATGCTAAATTGTTCTCTGAGGATGTTGTGTCGCCGGCCGCGGTGGCCGTGCGGTTCTGGCGCTGCAGTCCGGAACCGCGGGACTGCTACGGTCGCAGGTTCGAATCCTGCCTCGGGCATGGGTGTGTGTTGATGTCCTTAGGTTAGTTAGGTTCAAGTAGTTCTAAGTTCTAGGGGACTTATGACCTAAGGTGTTGAGTCCCATAGTGCTCAGAGCCATTTGAACCATTTTGATGTTGTGTCCTATTAGATTGAAGATGTGTGATATAATGCTTTTTACGGAGATTGTTTGTGAAATTCAACATGTAAGCTATGCAGGAAAGCTATAGTAATGATTACAGGGAGTATACCATTGTTCACTGCGAGAATAATTAGCCTACAGCTGTGTTCATTGAATCATACGTAGAAAATCACATCCTCTGTTGTAAACTGAGAAAATGATCAGTAATGAAATTTACTGTGATGACAACTTCTACATACTGAGCGTCACAGTTATTCCTTTTTATTATGTGTGCAATAGTAGTACGCAGAGGATATGCACGGCTTGTAACTTTCACTACATACGCTTGCATACTATGCTATTTTATGATGAGTAGCAGCCAAACAACGATGATTTCATACTCAACATGTATCATAGCAACCTTTTATTAAAAGCCACAAATGAATATGAGATACACCAAAGAAAACTGAGTGTTTGTGTCTGTTAAAAAAATTTTAATACTTTCATGAAAAATAACAGGTAAAAAACTGTCTTCTTTTGCGATAAATAACACACTTTTGTTGCCAAAAAAATTCTAAGCTGACCGATAGAATCGGTGAAGTGGATCGCATGTGTCCCACGAACCTAACTCAGTCCATGTTTTCAAATGAACATTGCATTTTCGAAGTAAAATTTTTCTTTGTAGAATGATTTTATCAGGGTGGCAAATATGGAAAAAGCATAAAAAATCAGTATAAAAGCACATTTATTCTTGTTACAATGTAGAACGTGAAAGATCGCACATAAATTTTCAACATAAAAAATCAAGATGGCTTTGACTTATCACATATCAGTGTCTTCTACATTCTATGAAGTTTTCTGGAACATACGCGTCTCACTAAATACAAATTATGTACAAACCAACTGAATTACTGAACAGTGTAATACTGTTTCAAAGCAATGTCAATGGCGTACAAGAAAAGACATCAGCTACTTCCGACTTTCTTGGAATGGAGAAGGTGGTAATTTGATCTGATTCTCAAAAAAAAGACACATTATAAACACACGCTGCCCGATATGATCGCTCACTTTTTCAACCACATGTCCGCAGACTTTTCTCAAACTTCTGAATGCACCTTCCTACATGCTAGCGCTAGACAGATATGAGATATAGCTCTCCAACCTGCATATTAGTTTAGTGAGACATATGTGTCCCATCAACCACGAAAGTGCTAATATCGACCAAGATGGTTTTCCATAGATTCCATGCTTTAGGTGTACGTAATTCGTTACTGTGCGGCGTTATTGCGATTAGGCATCGTCTTGAATTATGAATTGGTTCTAACCAATGAATAAAAGGGAAATAATGAACAGGAAACCGATTCTGCTCCGTAGAATAAGATATAGACAAAACGGAAAAAAGCGACAGCAAAAAATCGGGAAACAATTGAAGTTATCACAGGCAGTGGGCTTGGACAACGAGTCAAGCTAATTACGGTGGCCATAATGAAACGGATGACATTAACCAGCGCAACCTTCACGCCATCGAGCACTGCTGGGGTGCACAGAGACGGTCAAGTGTGGAACGAGTGATGACGATGGCTGCCTGCACGATGGAATTGCTTGTAGTTTGTGTGTGACTCATAGAACTTTACTTGTTTTCAAAACGCAGTTTATTGGAAAGATATTTGTCTTCTGACATGTTTCTTCTTCCTTGCTATCCCATTTCTGTTAATGACCTCGACCGAACTCTTACGTCCGACGGACGAAACGTCAGTGAATATTCTGTTGCGCCTATGATCAGAAGTTTTACCAGAAGGAAACACTGATCGTGAAGGCCCACACTGTAATGATGTTAACGAGGAAACGCACTGAAAAATAATTTCGGCAACCCTGACGCAACTTCCGACTGTTTCTCTAAATCCAACACAGACCAATAGTGCAGCATTTAATTTAATCAAGATGCGATCAGTTTATTCCATTACTTAAACCTGTATACAGTCTGTTTACAAACTAGTTATACAAAAGTAGTATTCAATGTAAAAAGGTAAATAACTTACAGAAATGTTTGAAACAGCATTGGTTCAAATGGCTCTAAGCACTATTGGACTAGACTTAGAACTACTTACACCTAACTAACCTAAGGACATAACACACATTTCATGCCCGAGGCAGGACACGAACCTGCAACCGTAGCAGAAGCGCGGTTCCGGACTGAAGCGCCTAGAACCGCCCGGCCACAACGACCGGCATACGGCATTGAATGGAGCACATTTTCAAATTTTATTTACTAATGTTCATTGAGACTATCTTTTGGAACACGACAAATGTCCCACCTGCAGTGAATTCTCTGCCAAATCCTATGAAGCAAGTCGTGATGTATGGTGGCACTTAGTTGTGTTATCTGTGATGACAGCTCGTCTACGGTTCCTGCAAGCAGAGGAGCAAACGCTCTGTCCTTAATGTTGCTCCATACACAGAAGTCCACTGAGGTTACACCGGGCGATTGTGGTGGCCAGGATATTGTTCCACTATCTCCAATACAATGCGGCATATTCTTACGGAAATACGCGACAACTTCACGATGATAATGTGGAGGAGATCAGTCTTGCTGCAAAATAGATTCTGTGCTCATATCCTATGCTAATTGAGGCATTAGATAATGTTCGACCATTTCCAAGCATAATATGCCAGTTGGAGTTGACTTGGCAAAAAAGAAAAGACAGTAAATATTATTACAACTCACACCGCAAGAAAACATTTATCTTAGACGATTCCCGTACATGTTCGATTACATGACGGTTTCTGCTCATCCCGTATCCGAGCATTATACCGATTCACTTTCCCGCAGGTGTGGAAGGTGGTTCATTAATGAACACAATTTTATTAAGAAAGTCATCGTCAGCTCATTTTTTTCCTTGATACTTTCTCTTAAAGCTTGCTACGGTTCCAATTTCTAGAGTTTGAACGACAGTCTTTTGTGTAATATCTTCCATATGGCAACATTAGACGTATTCAATTATAACCTAGTACATCTCGTTGATTTAACCGGACTGCGAATGTAGAACTGCCGAATTTGTTCAACTGTTGCGTCAGAGAATGCTGGACTGTCCTCACCTGGCTTCCTGTGTGACGCACAGCCAATTTCGGTAAAACGGGTGTACCAATTAATAACAGTTTGTCCTTGAGGTGGTGGCTTGCGATGTTTAGTCCGGTATTGTCTCTGAACTGCAATTGCGGATTTGGATTAAAGAAACCATAAACCACTCGGCACACGCTCTGCAACGTTACAAAACTTCATGATGACTGTTTGTATGCCTTTTTCTCTCATGCCACCTAATGTCAACGTCGGGTACTAACGATTTTAAGCGGGAATAAAACGTGAAGATATACTGTATTCAGTGCCCTATCAAACATTTCTGCACGTTTTTTAGGCTTTTCAGAATTAAAGGCTACTTTTGATAACTACTTAATAAACAGCCTATTTAAAGGCTAGCGCTTTGAAGACATCGTTCCCGAAATAATGTTGAATCCGATCTCGTAAAACTATACTACTCTAACGATATGATCTTTGAGTGCTAAAACATTCTAGATAGTTTCTTTTGTTTTTCCTATTATCAGGATTTGTTCAGTTGTTCCTAATCCTGCGGCACAGATCAGAATCCCCTTGTGTGCTCTCCCTGAGCGGAAAAGTCGACCTGGACGAGACTTTGTCTTTTGCTTAACAGTCAATTTGTGCAAAACTCTTACGCGTAGTATCGACAGGCGGTAGTGAAGTTTTACGATATTACTCGTGGTTAGCTGGTCGGGCCCTTCCTTTCTCCGGCAATGGCCGCCGCATGAGGGAGAGGCGGTCGGGGAGATTTAGCGTGGGCTCGTCTCCTAACGACACCCCCTCACAAGGGGTTAATGGCTCGAGACGACGCCGGCAGCGGCGCCGCCGCAGCCGCGGTTAAAATAAGACGGGCGCCACGGCACACGGCTGGAGCCGGCGCGCCCGCTCCAGCGCGCCTTGTTTATTGAATGGGTGCCCTCCTCCCCAACCCTGCCGCCGGTCGCTGCGGCTTATTGAATTCCCGGCATCCTGGATTTGCTGGCCTAACACGCCGCCACCCCGCCACCTCTCTGGCCAAGTTACGCCGACGGCAGCACCGACAAATCTGAATGGCTTGCGTGGAAAGAAATGAGACACGGAAGGAAGGCGGGAACAATCTTTTCTCGGATATGACTCGCATGTTCCTGGCGGACGTCTGCGTCCTTGCAGCTCGAGCCTTTGTACTCGAGTTATGCTTGCACGTAGATCGCAGGTGAAGAAAACACGTTCTATCATTTTCATTTTTCTTACGAAAATTCTTTCTCCGAGAGCTTTGAGGATACCTCGAAATGCTGGATATTACTTAGAAATTCCCTTTTACCTGCTGACAAATATTCTCAGCTTTTCCCCGAGTCATTTTTCGTGGTACGCCGGAGGGGATAGAACCGAATATCACTGAATGGCTCTCTCTTTTGTCGTCCGACGCACTTATAACCTTCTACCTTTTCCTTTCACCAACTGTTTTTTTTTTTTTTCTCCGTATGACTTCTTGCTACGAAAGGCCCATTCTGCTACGCTATTACCGTGTATGTGCAAGAGGATGTGTGCTTACGCACACGAGCCTGCGCAATGTCTTTGTATGTGTGTGTGTGTGTGTGTGTGTGTGTGTGTGCGAGCGTGTTCCAGGACTCCTCACACTTTCTGCACATTTTAGGTTGTGGCTGTTTGAAAGTGTATTTCATTTGCTTGTTCAGCTGTTCAAATGTGTTTGAATTCCTAAGGGACCAAACTGCTGGGGTAATTGGTCCCCAGACTTGCGCACTACTTAAACTAACTTATGCCAAGAACAAAACACACACCCAAGTCCAAGGGAGGACTCTAACTTCCGGCGGGAGGTGTCGCACAATCCGTGACATGCCTCAAACCGCGCGGCCACTCCGCTCGGATCATTTGCTTGTCAGGAGCTTTCCTACCGTTACTGGGGAACCGTAAGAGCTCCCGCGGCATTCATTTTCTCTTGAACACGGCCATAATGAGATTACACTAAAGCTACAATTTTTTCTCGAATCTAGCAGAACATTTTATACAAAGTTTTTGAGAGTGTTTTCGATTATTTCTAGTTCGTTACTATCACTGATATTTTGACAATAATAATCTGTACACTAAATAACTTAAGCTTTTGTTTGGCACCAAGTAACCTGCTTCTTACGCACCAGTGCCGCTAAACATCTCACTAAACTATGTGAAAAAACCTTGGAATGTTTAAAAGGTAACGATAGCTTCCATCTCAGGCTCTTCTTCAGTTGAGCTACTGACGCATTTATAATAACTTTAAAGTTCACGAAACATTAAATTCTAACCATCGGATTTGCAACCAGTTGTCACTTTATATAGGCATTTGCAGCTGCCACCTTCAATATCTCTCTAGCTACATTACTTGTATGTCAATAGTTTAAAAATTTTATTTCTATATTAAATAAATTATGACCTTTCACCATCCACGTTGGCAAATGTTATGGAGTGCCAAATTGAGACTTCAGACAGGTCATTACAGTTTTTGTACCTCTTTTAGCCCGGCAACCTAGTCACTTGCTAATCTCATTTCTGAAATTTATTGAGCATCACTTCACATAGACTCTAATTGGGCACTCTTATGAAGTTATCTGCAATGTTAGATCTATGCAATATTTCCGGACATGATCACCATTCACTGCTGAGCGTAGGTGTCCGATACTTTTGATCACATAGTGTAGCTATGTCGGATGCAGACATTTGGCGTGGGGTGTAAAGTTGGTTCGCCTCCACGTGGTGCACCCTGGGTAACGCTAAATGAACTAACACAACTGGTGGCAGACCGAACGAAGAATTCCTGCCCCACATCACAGTGAAACAGAACGGCAGACAAAGCGCTCTCCAAGATTCATACAACGGTCCTTTTAGGGACCAACTGACAAAGGATCTCGGACCATGCATCCGAATCTGCCATTTCAACATTGAGGGCATAAGCAGAGCAAAATGTCAAGTATTGCAGAGAATTTTACACGATAACGACGTTGACCTGGTAGCCATACAGGAAACTCATGCTGAAAATAAGAGTCCAACTTGAAGCTAGTGGAAGGATACTGGGATATGATCTACTTGGAGCCACGTATGACAGACACTATGGCGTTGCGACATATGTGCGTGGGGACATAGAGGACGCCTTTCTAGTTGAAGCCTCCATTGCAAATGATATCCATGAAGTTGTCATTAAATTAGGAGAAGTTACAGTAACTAACATCTATAAACCTCCTGCTACCACATGGCCAGCTGAAGTGATAATGATCCACTCACACCCAAGCGTCTACGTTGGGGACTATAATAGTCACCACGAAATGTGGAAATATAGTACGAATGATAGCAATGGAGACATGCTGGTCGATTGGTCCGAGGGACAAAATACATATCTGGTCTTTGATGCCAAGTACCGAGGGACATTCAGATCAGCCGCATGGAACTGCGACTATAACCCGGATCTGTGCTTTGTTTCGAGGGATACAAACGATAAACCACTGACAGCCTCTAGAAAGGTCCTGACGGACTTCCCTCATAGCCAGCACCGCCCTGTGATTATTAATATCGGTATATCCATCCCGATAATTAGGTCTTACCCTCGACCAAGGTGGAATTTTGCAAAAGCTGACTGGACTAAATTCTCTGTACAACTTGATTATACCTTGAGCTGGATCCCTCCAACCAGCAAGAGCTATGAGAGGTTTGTGGGAGCGGTCATTAGCTCTGCAAAAACATCGATCCCAAGAGAGTACCGCAAAAAATACATTCCCGGTTGGACAGGGATATGCGATGACCTGTACGCGGAGTTCCTCAAGAATGGGGACCGGGAAATAGCGGATGAACTATTACATAACATCGACTTTATTAGACGGCAAAAATGGGAGAATACTGTTGAAAATCTAGACTTTTCAAAGTCAAACCGACAAGCCTGGTCCCTACTGCGTAAACTTGGAGGCGCGAATCCACCTGAACATAGAAAGCACGAAATATCTCCCAACAAGGTTGCATCCTGCATAGTTTCTGCGCCTAGAGCCCCACGAAATAGAAAGCACACAACAAAATTGAAGAAAGACTTAAACACGTTAAAAAGGACCCGTGCAATGGACTCAGAATATTCATCAGATATTCGAATCGAGGAGGTTACCAATGCCCTGAAGAAGGTTAAATCAGGCAAAGCTCCGGGTTTCGATGGTATCCGTCCTGAGTTCCTCATACATGTCGGAGCCTACACAAAACAATGGCTGGCTAAGTTCTTTACGGACATTCTCCAAGTGGGTAACATGCCTCCCTCACTTAAACGGGCGATAGACCGGAGAGTTACGGCCCCATTACCCTTCTCAGTATGGTCTATAAATTACTAGAAAGACTGCTCCTCAACAGAATAGGCCAGACTATACTCAAAAAAATCCCCATCGAACAAGCAGGATTCCGTCCATATCGCTGCTGTACAGATCAAATCCTATCACTGACAACATATATAGAGGCGGGGTTCCAGAAGAAACATGAAGTAGCTGCAGCATTCATAGACCTAACAGCAGCCTATGATACAGTTTGGAAACAGGAGCTCATGTACAAATTAATCTGTGCCGTCCCCTGCAAGAAGATAACCAACCTCATTGATGATATGTTGTCAAATAGAACCTTCCAAGTAATGATGGGGAATGAGAGAAGTAAACAGATGAAACTCAATAATGGACTCCCACAAGGCTCTGTCCTTGCGCCCCTTCTTGTCAGCCTTTACATCGCTGACATGCCTGCAACCAGATCGCGCAAATTTGGTTATGCTGACGACTGGGCTCTAGCAACAGCCCACAGAAATATAGAAACTGCCGAAGACATCCTTACGAGTGACCTAGGGAGTCTCAGCGAGTACTTTAGAAAATGGAGGCTACAACCTAGTGCTACAAAGACGGAAGTAGCTGCCTTCCATTTGAACAACAAAATGGCCAACAGAAAACTACAAGTCTATCTAGACGGGAAATTACTAAATCACAACAAACACCGAAAGTACCTTGGGGCTACTCTAGATAGGACACTAACTTTCAAAGAACACCTGACGAAAACTGCAGCGAAACTTAAAACACGCAACAACATATTGCAGAAGCTCTGTGGCACCACTTGGGGCTCCACAGTATCTACCTTAAGAACATCCGCACTTGGCTTGGTGTATCCAGTGGCAGAATACTGTGCCCCAGTGTGGCTCAACAGCAAACACACACACATGGTAGATAGCCAACTTAATGCAAGAAAATGGTTCAAATGGCTCCGAGCACTATGGGACTCAACTGCTGTGGTCATTAGTCCCCTAGAACTTAGAACTACTTAAACCTAACTAACCTAAGGACATCACACACATCCATGCCCGAGGCAGGATTCGAACCTGCGACCGTAGCAGTCGCACGGTTCCGGACTGCGCGCCTAGAACCGCGAGACCACCGCGGTCGGCCAACTTAATGCAACAATGCGTATTATATCAGGCACAATCAGGCCAACTCCTACAGTGTGGCTGCCCGTTCTCAGTAACATAGCCCCTCCTAACCTGCGCCGTGAACACGCTCTGGTTAGAGAATTTCAAAAAATCATAACCAACCCTCAATTACAAATCCATGAAGATACTCACGACATCCAAGGAAACCGACTCCGGTCTAGGCATCCTCCACTAAAGACCGCACAGGCTCTGCACCAAACCAACTTTAAAATAAATGACCGATGGAAAGAGGAATGGGAGTGCAGAACAGCAGTAAACTGCCACAGTATGCCATGCATCTTTAGTAAACCAAAAGGATTTGATTGCCCTCGCAAAGTTTGGTCAACTCTTAATCGCATCAGAACCAAATGTGGGAGATGCGCCGACTCCTTACACAGATGGGGTAAACTTCCTTCGGCCGCTTGCGACTGTGGCGCTGAGAGACAGACGGTCAAACACATCGTGGAGGAATGCCAACTAAGGGCATACGAGGGTGACCCACAGGATTTCCTAATGGCGACCCAAGAGGCAATCGACTATTTATTATCCAAGCTGGACGTCTGCTTGTGATTGCTCTTCTGTGAGTGTAAATTTACAATTGGCGGTGTCCTTATATACAAACTGTTATTTATTGCTCTGTTTATACATATGTGATTTTTCTTTAAATCGTGTTGTTTCTGTAATTTTTACTGTGATGTTATGAGCCATACGCTAAATAAAATAAATTTGGAGCGAAGTCGACGTTCTAACTCACCTCAAAGGTATTCCATTGGGTTCAGGTCAGAACTGTGGGCAGTCCGGTTCATTTCTGGACTCCTTTGCCCGATGATCAGTTTGGATTCTGGAGAAATGTAGGAACACGCGAGGTCATACTTACCGTTCGACTAAGAAAACACAAACCTACTTTTATGGCATTTGTAGACTTAGAGAAACCTTTTGACAATGTTGACTGGAATACTCTCTTTGAAATTCTGAAGGCGGCAGGAGTAAAATAAAGGAGGGAAAGGCTTTTTAAAACATGAACGAAAGCGAAACGGTGATTATAAGAGTCGAGGGGCATGAAAGGGAAGAAATGGTTGAGAAGGGATTAAGATAGGGTTGTACTGTCTCCGATATTATTCAATCTGTGCATTGGGCAGGCAGTAAAGGAAACCAACGAAAAATTTGGAGTAGAAATTAAATTTCAGGGAGAAGAAATAAAAACTTTGAAGTTTGCCGATGACATTGTAATACTGTCAGCAACGCCAAAAAAAACTTGTAACAACAGTTTCTCAGAGTGGACAGGGTCTTTAAAGGAGGATATAAGACGAACGTGAACGAAAGCGTAACAAGGGTAATGGAATGTAGTTGAATTAAATAAGGTGATGGTGAGGGAATGAGCTTAGGAAACGAGACACTTGAAGCAGTAGAAGAATTTTACTATTTTGGCAGCAAAATAAGTGATGACGATCGAAGTAGAGAAGTTATAAAACGTAAAGTGACAATTACGGAAAATGCGTCTCTGAAGAATAGAAATTTGTTAACATCGAATATAGATTTAAGTGTCAGGAAGTATTTCCTGAAGGTATTTGTCTGGAATGCAGCCATTTATGGAACTGAGACATGAACGATAAACTGTATTCACAAGAAGAGAATAGAAGATTTTGGACTGTGGTGCTACACAAGAATGGTGAAGATTAGATGAGTAGATTTACATAACTAATGAGATAGTTCTCAATAGAGCTCCATTCGCCTTTTATTGCTGACAAAGCTTTATTCATGTAAACAGTTAAGTCATATAACAACTAAAATAAAAATTTTCACAAACGAGTGGTTACCAGATATCTAAACAGGCACAAGTTAGCCCTTCAGACAATAATTCTGATACAAATACACTCAGAAAAAGGAGCGAACTAGAATTATATAACAATTCTCTGAACAGCTTGTCGCTATAGTGCTTACTAATTGCACATCAGACGGCAGCAGTCGATTTACGCTAATGCAACTTTATTGGATGATTGCACACGATTTATAGTAAAATGATAGGGATCAGTCGTTACAGATCAAACTGAAGAAGCCAATTTACGTTAATGCAAATCTCATGGGATTATAGCAAATTGAATACAATAAAACGCTTTCCATATTAAGTATCTCGAGGACTAGACGGAAGACAAATTAAACAGTGATAGAATTGACTTACAGACGATAAATGACACGCTTGGCTAATGCGTTTGTAACTGAATAAGTAGAATAAGTAGAAATGAGCATGTAAGTCTTTCTCCTGAAACACAACCTAGCTACAGGTACTGACACGAATGCCGTAGACAACAGACAGCATGGACGACGGCCACTTGCCCCGCACGACCACCAATTGCCGGCCCCCCCAATAGTGCGAGGTATACATATCTCACACCGGTATTGTTTCACATATATTCCTCAAACAGTACTAATTTCAAAACAGGCAACTGTTATCGGCCGTACCTGGAGCATAAACGGTGCTTTAGAGTCTTACAAATCAGAAAGACACGGAAAGCTCGAAGGCGTAGGTTAAACCCATAATGTAGGCTCAGAGATACAACAGATCGTAAGAAATTATGAACCGATAAATCGCGAGTCCCAATACAAATTGTCACTGCCTCCAAGCAGTAATCAAATCACACTCAAATCTCAGGTATTTTAAAAAAGCAGTACAATTCACACTGACGTAAGATTACCTCAAGGAAAGGCTTAAAATGAGAAATTAGCCTTACAATAATCACTCTCTTATGGACCCAAGACGCTGCAAAAAGATACGGCGGAATAACCATACATTAGTGTGTCGGTCTCTTTTATGGCATACGGTACAATAATTTCTGGAACAGACTATCACTAAGATTAAGAAATAATACACAGGAATCCCCAAATTTTAAATGGTAAAAGAGAATATCGACGCAGTCAAATACCAACAAGAATTACTACAGTCAGAGCAGCATAACAAGATCCGTAGGGGTCAATCACAAGATAAATTCTTCATAGAGTTTCGTGATTCACAATCAGCCAGTAATCTGAAAGATATTCATCACACTTGCAACACGGCTGAAAATGTGAGTAGTGGAGCAAAGGGGCATGAGTGCATTTTCTTACTGTAGGTTGCCTGCATTCAGAGGCAAGTACACTTTCAGGGGCAAACTTACTGTTGAAACTTCCTGGCAGATTAAAACTGTGTGCCGGACTGAGACTCGAACTCGGGACCTTTGCCTTTCGCGGGCAAGCGCTCTACCATTTGATCTACCCAAGCACGACTCACGCCCCGTCCTCACAGCTTTACTTCTGCCAGTACCTCGTCTCCTACCTTCCAAACGTTACATTCTGGAAACCTATTCTTCTCTATTGACCGACATATCCTTAACCTATTGCTCTGCAATGAGGATCAAGACCCCCTCTGGATAATCTGTCCTTCTGAGAACATCCCCCATTACCACCCCTAGCTCCTCCTCCACCAAACCCCTCAGGAAACCTCCAACCTTTTCCCCTCCCCCTTGCTGATTGAGGTACACATCCAGTCTAGAGTTATTTGAAGAACCCCTGTCATTCTATAAATATGTTTGACCACTTAATTAAAGCACAACCCTCCCATCCCTTTTCCGCTCCCTTACCTGGAAAATGGAGGCTCTATGCTGCAGAAGAAGGATCTCACAACAGGAAATTCAATTACTTAACAGGGGGTATATTCTTTATTTATGAAAAATTCATTTTTCAGGGGTTGGCTCTCTCCTGGTCATCATTCTTTGCTATTCAGAAAGATGGAGGTCTTGTAAAATACAACGAAAAAAGTAATAAATCGATCCCGTTTCTTTTTTTCTCATCATACAAGGAATACCATCATGAAGCATACATCACACAAAATTACACTGTTAAAAATCCATCGTTCAGGAACCATGTACCATCCACTGGCCCACACCCAGTGCCAGCTCACGTCACCTGTGCATGGTTGCCTGAAGTCGGGATGCATCAGCAGGCGCGAATCGCGCCGGTGTACAAGAGGTGTCCGCTCAGTCCCCACGATTGACAGACCAGATGATACGTTAATCCCCAAACAAAAGCACCCGAGAAATTCCGGTCGAAAAACGTGCTCTCACTCTCTTTCTCTCTCGTCCTGTAGTGTGCCAGTGCTATGTCTGCACACACTGTTGCTTGTGGTCGAAACGAACTGCAAACCAAGCAACGTTTACCCATTGAATCCCTGGAGAATACCGACACACTCCAGTATTCCTTCCAAGGCCAATGGCTGATTGGAAATTGTTCCAGAAATACTGCTGAATTAATTTCCGTTCATGTGATTGTCATGTAGGGGATATACAACGTGTGCCATAGCTTCCGATTGCCAGATGCTGTCAGTCTCTTGAACAAGAAGAATCATAAAGCCTTGCATGGAGTCAAGATCCTCATCTGCCTTTCAATAGCAGAAGAAGAATAAAAGTAAGTACTCATTACACGTCGTTGATATTACTACTGCATGTAACAGTTCCCCCTCCTCTTCTTTGTCATTCTCTTCCGTTGTTCAACTCTATGTCATTCTCTGCGGATTCTTGTTGTTTCTTCTTCTTCTTTGTTAAGCAACCTCTCGTGCGTCTGGACCAGCAGCAGCCACCATCGCCTCGTCGGGACCTACAGCGAACTCTCGCCTGTCAGGATCATCAGCGGTAGCTGCACTATGGGATCCTGTAGTGCACTTGACCAGCATGATGGAACAGGACAACAAGTTCCTGCCATCCATCCCACTCATTGATTTAGACACCCAGAAAATACCTGTCTCTCAGAAGAACGTTGTTGGAGGCCTTACAAAACACAGTGTGGGTAGGTACAGGTCTCCAACACATGCACCATCCCAGAACATTACAATGTAGCTGCAAGGACAGAGTGGCGATGTGGTGGATGAGAAGTGGCCAATTCCTTCCAGTGCTCTACTGTTTTTCACTTCAACTTACAGTTTAACAGCTAGTGATTCAAAGCACTTAAATACTGGTATACAAACATCAATGGCGTGTTCTGTTAGAGATTGAAAATGCGTTGAGGAGTGTTAGATAGCGGTTTACAAAGCTGGAATGTGATGAACTGTGTCATGCAGAACATTACACCAGCCAACAGATGACCTTTGAGTATTCTCCATCTCTGGGCATCAACTGTGCATGTCTGACGCTTTCTATAACATCATTATACGGTGGCATGACAAACGTAGAGAGATGTTGAGGATTATCCATTTATCTACAACAGTCCACCGTTGCAAACTTGTTCGGTCTACGGATGGTGCTACCCCTTGTGCAAGAAAGGCTGAATTGTGTTCTGCTGTATGTTCAAATAGTGTACAAAGGCACTGTTAACTATCTCTGTACATATAGTGTGCATGCAGATGATATAGAATACTTCATCAATATGGTTTCAAAAGAAGAAGCTATAGGAATGCCAATCAATTTGAGAGAAATACATGTTGAATTTACTGCATACAAGAAACAGCTATTCTGGAAATATAGTAAAACAATCAGTTGTTATTGTTGTTTTTCATGTAATGCAGTCCACATTTCATTGCTGAAATGTAATATAAAATAGATATAATTGCAAATCTTTCTTGTTTTTCTTATTTAACTAATCTGTCATTATATGAAGTAAGGTGTAGTCATTGCAGCTCACTAGGTACGGTGATAGCGCTATAGCGCCTATGTATATTATTATTACAAGCGTTCACTTTCTCCACGAAAGCCAGTTGCACAGTCGAACATGATGTATTCGGTATAATGGAGGGGTGGGTGAAGCAACAGGACTTCGTTGTTGTCAACTGGTCCTCAGAAGATGCAAAATAAAATGTGAAGAAGATGAAGGATGGAATACTCCTTGGCGATAATATACGAGCAGTTACTGTGGGTCCATCCAATTATAGCGAGGCTAATGTCCTCATGACATTGCTAACACATGTAGATGGAGTCAGATTTGAAAATGTTCGTTTCTATTCAGAAACACTCTTTCAGTCTAAGTGTCAGCTATTGTTGGAGATACATCGCGGTGTAAAAGGCGTTACATACACGACATTCAGTGAAAATGGTGATATCCCCTGCATGAAAAAGTAAAGCCAAACACTGTGTTGATATTTATTTGACTATGTTTTTGTGGAAAGCCAAGAACAAATCCTAAAATATGTCTGTTCTGGTCTTCATGTGTGTCAATAGCGGGAATCATTCACAGTGTAGGTTTCTCGTTGTTGATAAAAGAAGAACACTGAATGACGGTAGGTACAGGCGAAACCTCCAAGATTTTTTGCATAGCCTGATGTGACAGATGAGTGAATCAGTATACGGTGCACCATGGACAAATTTGCGCGCATATCTAGCTCTCAACCCGAGAGAATAGAGTACATAGACAGAATATTCGTTTGAACATGGATGCGAAAATTCAGGCTATCGTGTATAAAGTTGGAAGTATGTGCAGTGAGCTAGAACCATATTCTCAGACTCTACTGAGAACGACAAACGAATTGAATGATGATAAATGAAATCGCTAAGAAAGTAACCGTCCTAACTGAAAAAGTTGAGGTTACTGAGGAGAAAATAGATGGAGAGGCTCTTGTTGTTGAGAAGGGGGAGCAGGCATATAATAAGAGGAAGAAGAGGAGATATATAGAGCCTCACGTTGCAGTGACGTCTGATTAGTATTCATCGAGATGTCAGCGAAACAGAAAGTCGTTCAGGCGCGGAAAGCCGTTTGAGAGAAATTACGGTTGTACATTTAAGCACAGTTAATGTACTGAGCGCATGGAAAAGGAAACTGGAAAAGGGGGACATTGAAATAAAGAAAAGAAAACTGGAGTACGTGGAGAAGACTACTACCATAAAGGGACATCATAAGATACAAATGGAATGGAAGGAGATGTTGCGGATGTGCAGTCCAGGTTCATATACGGTTTTAAACACACTATAAGGAGAAATCTAGCTATGACAAAGGAATGTAAAATAACGGCATTTACTGTAAAGAGCAGTGTTAAATAGCCATATGTTGGAGTACTGACCGGAATGGTGGACTGGAGAACGTTTACAATGTTAGAAGACCCATGAAAGATCTGATTAACGAACTTCGTTCCTCCTAGCATTTCCTTGTAAAGGATGATTACCTTATATCAAAATATGGTAGGCTTGCAACAGAACATCCTTTTGCAAAGTTTAAAACCGACGGAACAACAACCTTTAATGACAGTTCGTTTGCAAAAGTCATTAAGTTCTATACCAAAATCCCACAAGAATGTCCGGCAGAAGAACTGGCAGCCTACACCTAGGAAGATGTGGAGAAGAACTGCCAGAAGGAAAATAATTAATCGTTAAAGCCGTAAAATAGATAGCTTACAGGTATAAAATTAAATGCATACAGGAATTTGACAACATATCTTCTCTGTATTTGTTAAATTACTGTCTGGAGAAAGAAAAAGGTGGTGCAGATGTGGATGTAAGATATAAGTTGAAATTTAAATTAGACATTACTGTAACTATACCAACAAAAATAAGGAAAGAGTGGTTTTTTGTATGTAAATATGTATGTAAAAGTTAATAAAGGTTTTGTACTAGAATATTCTCTTGTCTTATTCGCTGTTGTTGTTGTGGTCTTCAGTCCAGAGACTGGTTTGATGAAGCTCTCCATGCTACTCTACCTTGTGCGAGTTTCTTCATCTTCCAGTACTTTTGCAACCTACATCCTTCTGAATCTGCTTAGTGTATTCATCTCTTGGTCTCCCTCTACGATTTTTATCCTCCACGCTTCCCTCCAATGCTAAATTTGTGATCCCATGATGCCTCAGAACATGTCCTACCTACCGGTCCCTTTTTCTTGTCAAGTTGTGCCACAAACTACTCTTCTCCCCAATTCTATTCAATACCTCCTCATTAGTTATGTGATCTACCCATCTAATCTTCAGTATTCTTCTGTAGCACCACATTTCGAAAGCTTCTATTCTCTTCGTGTCCAAACTACTTATCGTCCATGTTTCACTTCCATACATGGCTACACTCCACACAAAAACTTTCAGAATCGACTTCCTGACACTTAAATCTATACATGATGTTAACAAATTTCTCTTCTTCAGAAACGCTTTCCTTGCCATTGGCAGTCTACATTTTATATTGAAAGTAGGCTGTTTAGGTTTTCTTTTTGGTAACGCCAAGTAGCGCTCCGCATGAAAATCACTGGCTTTGCTATGTGCAGTCTGTGGCTAGTTTGCATTGTTGTCTGCCATTGTAGTGTTGGGCAGCTGGATGTGAACAGCGCTTAGCGTTGCGCAGTTGGAGGTGAGCCGCCAGCAGTGGTGGATGTGGGGAAGTGAGATGGCCGATTTTTGAGAGCGAGTGATCTGGACGTGTGTCCATCAGAAACAGCACATTTGTAGGAAGGGGTGTCATGAAATGCTATATATATATATATATATATATATATATATATATATATATATATATATATATATATATATTATGACTTCTGAACACTATTAAGGTAAATACATTGTTTGTTCTCTATCAAAATGTTTCATTTGCTAACTACGCTTACCAGTAGTTAGTGCCTTCAGTAGTTTGAATCTTTTATTTAGCTAGCAGTATTGGCGCTCACTGTATTGCAGTAGTTTGAGTAACGAAGATTTTTGTGAGGTAAGTGATTTCTGAAACGTATAGGTTAATTTAGTCAGGGCCATTCTCTTGTAGGGATTATTGAAAGTCAGATTGCGTTACGCCAAAAAAAAAATATTGTTTGTCAGTTTAAGCACAGTCATGTATAATTTTTCTAAGGGGACGTTTCAGTATCCTCTCTACTTCGACCATCAAAAGTTATTTTGCTCCCCAAATAGCAAAACTCCTTTACTACTTTAAGTGTATCATTTCCTAATCTAACTTTCTCAGCATCACCCGACTTATTCCATTATCCTCGTTTTACTTTTGTTGATGTTCATCTTATATCCACGTTTCAAGACACTGTCCATTCCGTTCAGCTGCTCTTCCAAGTCCATTGCTGTCTCTGACAGAATTACGATGTCAGCGGCCAACGTCAAAATCTTTATTTCTTCTCCATGGATTTTAATACCTTATCGGAATTTTTCTTTTGTTTCCTTTACTGCTTGCTCAATATACAGATTGAATAACATCGGAGAGAGACTAGAAACCTATCTCACTCCCTTCCCAACCACTCCTTTCGTGCCCCTCGACTCTTGTAACTGCCATCTGGTTTCTGTACAAATTGTAAATAGCCTTTCGCTCCCTGTATTTTACCCTTGCCTCCTTTAGAATTTGAAAGAGAGCATTCCATTCAATACTGTCAAAAGCTTTCTTTAAGTCTACAAATGCTAGAAATGTAGGTTTGCCTTTCCTTAATCTTTCTTCTAAGATAAGTCGTAAGGTCAGTATTGCCTCACGTGTTCCAACATTTCTACGGAATCCAAACTGATCTTCCCCGAGGTCGGCTTCTACCAGTTTTTCCGTTCGTCCGTAAGTAATTCGTGTTAGTATTTTGCAGCTGTGACTTATTAAACTGATAGTTCGGTAATTTTCACATCTGTCAACAGCTGCTTTCTTTGGGAATGGAATTATTATATTTTTCTTGAAGTCTGGGTGTATTTCGCCTGTCTCATAAATCTTGCTCACCAGATGGTGGAGTTTTGTCAGGGCTGGCCCTCCCAAGGTGGTCAGTAGTTCTAATGGAATGTTGTCTACTCCTGGGGCCTTGTTTAGACTCAGGTCTTTCAGTGCTCTGTCAAACTCTTCACGCAATATCGTATCTCCCATTTCATCTTCATCTACATCCTCTTCCATTTCCATAATATTGTACTCAAGTACATCGCCCTTTTATAGATCCTCCATATACTCCTTCCACCTTTCTGCTTTCACTTCTTTGCTTAGAACTGGGTTTCCATCTGAGCTCTTGATATTCATACAAGTGGGTCTCTTTTCTCCAAAGGTCTCTTTAATTTTCCTGTAGGCAGTATCTATCTTGCCCCTAGTGAGATAACCCTCTACATACTTACATTTGTCCTCTAGCCATCCGTGCTTAGCCATTTTGCACTTCCTGTCGATCTCATTTTTGAGACGTTTGTATTCCTTTTTGCCTGCTTCATTTACTGCGTTTTTATATTTTCTCCTTCCAGCAATTAAATTCAATAATTCCTCTGCTACCCAAGGATTTCTGCTAGGCCTCGTCTTTTTAGCTACTTGATCCTCTGCTATGTTCGCTACTTCATCCCTCAGAGCTACCCATTCTTCTTCTACTGTATTTCTTTCCCCCATTCCTGTCAACTGTTTCCGTATGGTCTCCCTGAAACTCTGTACAACCTCTTGTATAGTCAGTTTATCCAGGTCCCATCTTCTTAAATTCCCACCTTTTTCCAGTTTCTTCAGTTTTAATCTACAGCTCATAACCAATAGATTGTGGTCAGAGTCCACATCTGCCCCGGGAAATGTCTTACAATTAAAATCTGGTTCCTAAATCTTTGTCTCGCTACTGTACCAAAAATCCTAACGTATTTCCTATACACATTGACCCATGTACATGTATTTCGGAGGGGAACTGTGTAGTCGGATGACCTTCAAAAGTAGTTGAAAGTAGGTAGTTGGTGTTATGGTAACCCCTTCTTCGTACCTACATGAGCAGACGTAGTCGATCTATTAGCTCTGCGGGATTCCCTTGATATTCTCTTGTTCACTGTTTTACATTCAGTGTCAATACCATCATGGCTACTGCTGTTGTTGGTGTTGTTCTTCTTAACATCAAATATTGGTTTTATATTTCTTGTTCCTCTGGCTTTTTGCGATCTTATGTACATCAGTCAAATGCAGTTCTTCATGGTGCAATTCCCCATTATTAACGGTATAATTTATGGGCCTTAGGAGAATACGATTCATTAAGCCACTTGGCTCTCAAACAGCATGTCACCAATCAGTATTGCGTCATCAGTTAGTTTTATAGGCTGCGTACCCAGCATGTACGGGCTTCGCTGCTGACGACGAATATCCTATCTATCTGGCCAGGGCGTAACGGATAATGAATTCGTCAATGGCAACACCGCCGTTATTGTATGGTTATGCTTTTATTGAGAGCTGCCTGAGAGGTTCGGCCACCGACTTGAAGGTCTCTCTCAGTGTTTCCTGGCGATCCATATTCCATAACCTTCGCAGCCATTATTTCTCTCGAACGGCTTTTCTTGCCTGAACGACTTTCAGCTTCGTTGACATCTCGTTGTATACTAATCAGACGTATCGGCAGCGTGAGACTTTAAGCACTGAAGGGCCAAAGAAACTGATATACCTGGCTAATATCGTTTAGAGGCCCAGAGAGTTCGCAGAAGTGCCGTAACGCGTGTGGCATGTACTCGAATAACGTCGTAAGTAGTACTGAAGGGAAATGACGCCATGAATACTGTAGGGCTGTTCATAAATCCGTAGGAGTACGTGGTGGTGGAGATCTGAACAACACGTTGCAAGGCATTCCAGATATGCTCAATAAAGTTCATGTCTGAGGAGTTTAGTGACGAAGCGTTTAAACTCAGATGAGCGTTCCTGGGGCCACGCTGTGGCAATTCAGGTCGCGTGGGGTTCGCATTGTCCTGCGGGAATTACCTAAGTCCGTCGGAATTCACGATTGACATGAATGGATGCCGTGACCATACCGGATGCTTACATACGTATCTGCAGTTCCATATCACTCCAACTGCACACGACTCACACCATTACAGAGTCTCTACCAGCTTGAACGTTCCCCTGCTGACAAGCAGCGTCCATGGATTCATGAGGCTGTCTCCATACCCGTCCACGTGTTCCGCTCGATTCAATTTGAAACTAGACTAGTCCGACCGGGCAACAAGTTTTCAGTCGTCAACAGTCCAATGTCAATATTGACGGTCCCATTCGAGGCGTAAAGCTTTGTGTCACTCAGTCATCAAGGGTATATGAGTGGGCCTCCGGCTCCTAAACCCCATATCGATATTGTTTCTTTGAATGGTTTGCACGCTGACACGTGCAGATACCCCAACATTGAAATCTGCAGCAATTTGCGGAAGGGTTGCAATTCTGTCGCGTTGAACGATTCTCTTCAGTCGTCGCTCGTCCAGTTCTGGCAGGATATTTTACCAGCAGCAGCGATGTCGGAGATTTGATATTTTACCGGATTCCTGATATTCACGGTACACTCGTGTAATGGTCGTACGGGAAAATCCCAACTTCATCGCTACCTCGGAAATGCTGTATCCCATCGCTCGTGTGCTGACCATAACACCACATTCAAACTCACTTAAATCTTGATAACCCGCCACTGTAGCAGCAGTAAATGGACTAACAACTGCACGAGACACTTGCCTTACACAGGCGTTGCCGAGTGCAGTGCCGCATCCTGCCTTCTTACACAGCTCTGTATCTGAATACGCTTGGCTATACCAGTTCCTCTGGCACTGTATATCCACTCTTCTTCGTATTAATATGTCCCGGCGCCCCGACCTCTGCGTCTACACACATCAAAAGAAGTTTTGCATCACCTCGATTCAAAGAGTTCCGGTACCTGTACCGAAAATTGGAATAGAGATCAACATAATCATTTTCGCCCTTTTTATTGCTCAAGAAAACCACACGTTGCATGTTGTATCACCACACAGCGAGACGTTCAGAGGTGGCGCTCCAGAGTGTTGCACACACCGGTAACTCTAATACCAAGTAGCACGTCCTCTTGCATTGATGCATTCGTCGTCGCATACTATCCACAAGTTCATCAAGGCGTTGCTGGTCCAGATTGTCCCATTCATCAACCTCGGTTCCGCGTAGATCCCTCAGAGTCGTCCACAAACAGCCCTTTTCAGTGTATCCAAGGCTTGTTTCATAGGGTTCGTGTCTGGAGAACATGCTGGCCACTCTCGTCGAGCGATGTCGTTATCCTGAAGAAGTCATTCAGAAGATGTGCACGATGGGGGCGCGAACTGACGTCGATGAAGAATACCTCGTCAATATGCAGCCGATATGGTTGCACTATCGGTTGGAGGATGGCAATCAAGCGTCGTATAGCCGTTACGGCGCCTTCCATGAGCACCAGCGGCGTAAATAGGGCCCACATAATGCCACCCCAAAACTGCAGGGAACCTCCACCTTGCTGTCTAAGGCGTTCAGCCTGACCGCCTGCCTCCAAACACGTCTCCGACAGTTGTCTGAATCAAGGTATATGCGACACTCATCGATGAAGAGAACGTAATGCCATTCCTGAGTGGTCCATTTGGCATGTTGTTGGGCCCATCTGTATCGCGCTGCATGGTGTCGCGGTTGCAAAGATGGACCTCGCCGTAGACTTCGGGAGGGAAGTTACGCATCACGCAGCCTACTGCTCACAGTTAGAGTCGTAACACGACGTCCTGTGACTGCACGAAAAGCGTTATTCAACATGGTGGCGTTGCTGTCGTGGTTCCTCCGAGCCATAATCCGCAGGTAGCGGTCATTCACTGCAGCAGTAGCCCTTGGGCGGCCTGACCGAGGAATGTCATCACCAGTTCCTGTCTCTCTCTGTATCTCCATGTCTGAACAAAATCGCTCTGGTTCACACCGAAACGTCTGGACACTTCCATTGGTGAGAGCCCTTCCTGGCGCAAAGTAACAATGCAAACGTGAACAAACCGCGATATAGACCGTATATGCATGTTTGAACTACACACAACACTTGCCATGTACCTCATTCCAGGTGGAATGACTGGAGCTGATCGGCTGTCGGACCCACTCCGTCTAACAGGTGCTGCTCATGCATGGTTGTTTACATCTTTGGTCTGGTTTAGTGACATCTCTGAACAGTCAAAGGGACTGTGTCTGTGATACAATATCCACAGTCAACGTCTGTCCTCAAGGGTTCTGAGAACTGGGGTGATGTAAAACTTTTTTTTTTACCTGTGTATTTTCTGCTCAATAGCCTCAACCTATTTAGTTAAGTCGGTTACTTTCTTACTGAGTTCATTCAGTAGTTCATTCAATGCGCTGATCATTCTTAAAAGATTTTGGTAATATGTCTCAAGAGCTCTGTGCGTAGCTCCAACTTTATGCACGGTACCCTGAATTTTCGCAGCCATGTATAAGTGAATGTTCTGTAGATGTACACTCATTCCCTCAGGTTGAGAGCAAGACATGCGAGCAAATTTGTCTGTGGTCCAGCGTATACTGATATACTCACCTCTCTTACCGGGCTAAACAAAAGTCTCGCCTCCTTGATTTTTCAATAACGAGAAACCGATACTGCGAATGATTCCCGTAATCGGCACCGAATCTTTACAAAATAATCGAATGACATGTCAGCTCCTATACGTGCACTATTTATGTGTTTTAAATTCAAACTGGGTTGTTTGAATTTGAAGTCTATGAGGAGGTTCGTATTATCCCTAACCAACCGTTTCGAGATTTTGGAGTATGTTTGGCTTAGATAAAATCTATCATAACCCATACGAAGACCGAAACAGAGATATTTTCGGATTTCGTCTTGGTTTTCCTCAGAAACACGGTCAAATATAAACTCCGTGTTTGGCTCTACTTTTTCAGAAAGGGGGGGGGGGGGGGAGGGGGGAAACCACAACTTGCAGTGAATGTCGTGTATGTAACGCCTTTTACAACGCGCTGTATCTCCTGCAGTAGCTGATTCTTAGACTGAAACAGTATTTTTGAAAACACACAAACATTTTCATATCGGAATCCATCTACGTGTGTTTGCAGTGTCATGAGAACATTAGTTTTGCCCCAGTTAGATTGTGTCTGTGTGGTCTTCAGCCCAGAGACGGTTTTAATGCATCTCTCCATGCTACTCTATCCGGTGCAAGCTTCTTCATCTCCCAGTACCTACTGCAACCTACATCCTTCTGAATCTGTTTAGTGTATTCATCTCTTTGTCTCCCTCTACGATTTTTACCCTCCACGTTGCCCTCCAATTCTAAATTGGTGATCCCCTGATGCCTCAGAACATGTCCTACCAACCGATCCCTTCTTCTAGTCAAGTTGTGCCACAAATTCCTCTTCTCTCCAATTCTGTTCAATACCTCCTCATTAGTTATGTGATCTACCCATCTAATCTTCAGCATTCTTCTGTGCCACCACATTTCGAAAGCTTCTATTCTCTTCTTGTCTAAACTATTTATCGTCCACGTTTCACTTCCATACATTGCTGCACTCCATACAAATACTTGCAGGAACGACTTCCTGACACTTAAATCTATATTTGATGTTAACAAATCTCTCTTCTTCAGAATCGCTTTCCTATCCATTGCCAGTCTACAATTATATCCTCTCTACTTCGACCATCAAAAGTTATTTTTCTCCCCAAATAGCACAACTCATTTACTACTTTAAGCGCCTCATTTCCTAACCTAATTCCCGCAGCCTCACCCGATTTAATTCGACTACTTTCCATTATCCTCGTTCTGCTTTTGTTGAAATACATCTTATATCCTCCTTTCAAAACACTGTCCATTCCGTTCAGCTGCTCTTCTAGGTATTTTGCTGTGTCTGACGGAATTACAATGTCATCGGAGAACCTTAAAGTTATTATTCCTTCTCCATAGATTTTAATACCTACTCCGAATTTTTCTTTTGTTTCCTTTACTGCTTGCTCAATATACATATTGAATAACATCGGGGAGAGACTAGAAACCTGTCTCACTCCCTTCCCAACCACTGCTTCCCTTTCGTGCCCCTCGAATCCTATAATTGCCATCTGGTTTCTGTACAAATTGAAAATAGCCTTTCGCTCTCTGTATTTTACCCTTGCCTCCTTGAAAGAGAGTATTCCATTCAATATTGTCAAAAGCTTTCTTTAAGTCTACATATGCTAGAAATGTAGGTTTGCCTTTCCTTAATCTTTCTTCTAAGATAAGTCGTAAGGTCAGTATTGCCTCACGTGTTCGAACATTTCTACGGAATCCAAACTGACCTTCCCCGAGGTCGGCTTCTACCAGTTTTTCCATTCGGCCGTAAATAATTCGTGTTAGTATTTTGCAGCTGTGACTTATTAAACTGATAGTTCGGTAATTTTCACATCTGTCAACAGCTGCTTTCTTTGGGAATGGAATTATTATATTTTTCTTGAAGTCTGGGTGTATTTCGCCTGTCTCATACATCTTGCACACCATATGGTCGAGTTTTGTCAGGACTGGCTCTCCCAGGATCGTCAGTAGTTCTAATGGAATGTTGTCTACTCCCGGGGCCTTGTTTCGACTCAGGACTTTCAGTGCTCTGTCAAAATCTTCACGCAATATCGTATCTCCCATTTCATCTTCATCTACATCCTCTTCCATTTCCATAATATTGTCCTCAAGTACATCGCCCTCTATGTACTCCTTCCACCTTTTCGCTTTCTCTTCTTTGCTCAGAACTGGGTTTCCATCTGAGCTTTTGGTATTCATGCAAGTGGTTCTCTTTTTTCCAAAGGTCTCTTTAATTTTCCTGTAGGCAGGATCTATCTTACCCCTAATGACATGCGCCTCTACATCCTTACATTTGTCCTCTAGCCATCCCTGGTTAGCCATTTTGCACTTCCTGTGGATCTGATTTTTGAGGCGTTTGTATTCCTTTTAGCCTGCTTCATTTAAGTAATTTTTATATTTTCTCCTTTCATCAATTATATTCAATATCTCTTCTGTTACCCAGGGATTTCTACTAGCCCTCGTCTTTTTACTTACTTGATCCTCTGCTAAATTCACTATTTCATCTCCCAAAGCTACCCATTTTTCTTCTACTGTATTTCTTTCCACCATTCTTGTCAATCGTTCCCTAATGCTCTTCCTGAAGCTGTGTACAACCTCTGAATCTTTCAGTTTATCCAGGTCCCATCTCCCCCAACTCCTACCTTTCTGCAGTTTTTTCAGTTTTAATCTACCACTTGATTGTGGTCCGAGTCCACATCTGCCACTGGAAATGACTTAGAATTTAAAACCCGGTTCCTGAATATCAGTCTTAGCATTATATAATCTATCTGAGACCTTCCAGTATCTCCAGGCTTCTTCCATATACACAACCTTCGTTTATGATTCTTGAACCAAGTGTTAGTTATGATTAAGTCATGCTCTGTGCATAATTGTACCAGGCGGCTTCGTCTTTCGTTCCTTAACCCAATTCCATATTCACCTACTACCTTTCCTTCTCTTCCTTTTCCTACTATCGAGTTCCATTCTCCCATGACTATTAAATTTTCATCTCCCTTCACTATCTGAATAATTTCTTTTATCTCATCATACATTTCATCAATCTCTTCGTCATCTGCGGACCTAGTTGGCATATAAACTTGTACTACTGTGGTAGGCGTGGGCTTCGTATCTATCTTGGCCACAATAATGCGTTCACTATGCTATTTGTAGTAGCCTACCCGCATTCCTATTTTCCTATTCATTATTAAACCTACTTCCGCACTACTCCTATTTGATTTTGTATTTATAACCCTGTATTCACCTGACCAGAAGTCTTGTTCTTCCTGCCACTGAACTTCACTAATTTCCACTATATCTTACTTTAACCTATCCATTTCTCTTTTTAAGTATTCTAACCTACCTGTCCGATTAAGGGATCTTGACATTCCACGCTCTGATCCGGAGAACGCCAGTTTTCTTTCTCCTGATAACGACGTCCTCCTGAGTAGTCCCCGCCCGGAGATCCGAATGGGGAACTATTTTACCTCCGAAATATTTTACCCAAGAGGAGGCCATCATCATTAAACCATACAGTAAAGCTACATGCATTTGGGAAATTGGGTTAACCCACAATAATTGCTCATATTTTATCAAGAAGGAGTATTCCATTCTTCTTCTTCTTCTTCTTCTTCTTCTTCTTCAGGTCTTCAGAGGACAAGTCACAAACAAGAAAGTCCTGACACTTCACCCACCCAGCCATGATAGCGGGTACTTGAGGTTATCTTGTGAAATGGGCTTTTATAGAAAAAAAATGAACACTTGTAATAATAATAATATATGTAGCCACTATAGCATAATCATCTTACTGAGTGAGCTACAATGGCTGCATCTTACTTTATGTAATGACAGGTTAGTTAAATAAGAAAAACAAGAAAGATTGGCAATTATATCTATTTTATTTACATTTCTGCAATGATATTTAGGCTGCATTAGATCAACAGCAACAAAAATAACCGATTCACTTTTTACTGTATTTCCTGAATAACTGTTTCTCGTATGGAGTAAATAAAGCATGCATTTCTCTCAAACTGATGGGCATTCCTTTAGCTTCTTCTTTTGACACCGTATTGATGCAGTTATCTATTCATCTGCATGCACACTATACATACAATGATAGTTAACGATGTCTTTATACACAGTTTGAACACACAGGAGAACACAGTTCAGTCTTTCCAGTATAACGCATAGCACCATCTGTAGGCCGAAGAAGTTTCTAATGGTAGAGTACTGTAGATAAATTGATCGACCTCCACATCTCACCACGTGTGTCACGCCATCGTACAGTGTTGCTATAGAAAGAGTCAGACCTGTACAGTAGATGACTGGGGATGGAGAATACTCAGAGGTCATCTGTGGTTGACGTAGTGTTCAGCATGACACAGTTCATCCCGCTCTGGCTCTGTAAACCACACTTTAACACTTCTCAACGCGTTTTCAATCTCTTAACACAACATGCCAGTTACTATCCACTGGACGCGTTTTCAATCTCTAACACAACATGCCAGTTACTATCCACTGGTGGTTCTGTACGAGTATTTAAGCGCTTTGAACCACTAGCTGTTAAAATGTAAGTTGAAGTGAAAAGCAGTAGAGCTCTGGGAGGAATATGCAGCTTCACATTCACCACATCAACACTTTGTCCTTGCAGTAACACCAGAATGTTCGGGGATGGTGCATACATTGGAGACCAGTACTGACGCACAATGTGTGGTGTGGGGCCCCCAGCACGATTATTCTGAGAGTTGGGGACTTGCTTGCAATGAGCATAATGGATAATAGCAGCTCGTTGTCCTACACCATCTTGCTGGTCAAGTGCTCTACAGGATCCCACAGTGCTGCTACCAGTGCCATCTTGAAAGGCGAGAATTTGCTGCCAGTGCCGATAAGGCAGCGATAGCTGCTGCTGCGCTAGACCACACAGAGGTCGCTGAAAGAAGAAGAATAAACAATACGAACCCATAGGCACTGATATAAAGTTGAAAAAAGAAATGGAACTTGACAAAGGAGAGGAGGAGGAACTGCTACATGCAGTAATAGTAGCAACGACATGTAATGGGTACTCACTGTTATGCTTCTTCTGCAATGGAGAGGTAGATGAGGATTTCGACTGCTGTCGGCACTTCGAGGTTCTTATTGTTCCAGAAGCTGACTGTGACTGGGAGCAGTGAGCTATCACGCTCGCCTTATATCCCGTTCATCATGATTACGTAACCAGAAATTATATTTTTTACTTCAGCAGTATTTCTGCATCGATTCCCTGTCAGGCATTTGTCTTGGAAGGAGTTTTTGTGTGCATCAGTACTCCATAGAGGCTTACCAGGTAAACACTGCTTTGAATTCAGTTTGCTCTAACTATGAGCAACGGCATGTGCAGGCCCTGCAGTAGTACGCTTCGGGACGAGAGAGGGAGAGAGAAAGAGAGAGAGAGAGAGAGAGAGAGAATGTTTTGACAGGAATTTCTCAGGTGTTTTAGTTTGATGATTAGCGCGAGATCCGGTCTGTTAGTTGCGGGGCTCAAGCGGATATCTCTTGGACACCAGAGCATGGCGCTGCTGCTGACAAACACATTGCTTTGTTTGGCCTCAAGAGACTCAGAATCTGGTCAGCCTGCATGGGTAGCGTGAGCTGGCACTGTGTGCGGGATGATGGACGTTGCGTGCTTCACAAGTGAAAGATTTTTAGCAGTGTAATTACATTTGATAGGTGTTTCACGATTGTATTCCTTGCGCGATAGGAATTAAAAAAAGGTTGTCAGTTTAACTGCTTCTTTTTGTTGTATGTTACAAGACCTGCAGCTTCCCAAGCGGCAGAGAATGATGAGCAAGAGAAGTCCAACCTCTGAAAATGAATTTTTTATAAATAAACAATATACCATCTGCTATGTCATTGATTTTCTCACATGAGATGCTACGTTTCCAGGTAGGCCAGGGAGCGGTGGGAAAGGACGGGTGGGAGTTTACCAGAGGTAGAGGGGTTAATTAATTGATGAATTTGATTTAGTAATCAATCAAACTGATAGAGTGAGCGACAAACTAACAGAGTGAGAACAACCTAGGGCTTAAAGTGTGACTGTGTTAGCGAGGGGGAAAAGGATGGGTTGGAGGTTTCCTGAGTGGTTAGAAGAAGAAAGCAGAGGGGGATAATAAGTTAAGGACCGGTCAATCAAAAGGAAGGATATTCTCCAGGGGGACATAATCATCTTAGCATAACAACAGGTTAACGACCTGTCAATCAAAAGAGAACAATAGGTTTGCCCTTGAATATTTACTTTGTCCCTGATGTAGGTAACCTGCAATAACAGAACACCCCTGAACGAAGTTAGCCCTACTACTTATGATATGCAATATGAGCATCAAATGGCTACGAACGCCTCAACAACATTTTAGACTACAGTGAGGGTTTTGCCACTACGGTAGAATAAAGGAACTAGTACAGCATTGTTGGTTCAGTTGCGAATACTCTCAACAAGAAATGGCACTAGGATCTCTGAAATTAAAGGGAGTCTCACTCGTATTCTTAACTTTAGTGGTTCGTGGAATAGGAACCGTCATCTCTCCGAGAGTGAGCTCTCAGCTCCGTATCTATAATGGTTACAAGATTCCTCAAACTGATTTCAGACTTTTTTGATTTACTCGCAGCTATCAACAGATAGCAACAACTAATAAAATAATCATCCCTCTTATAATCACAAATGCAAGTAATTTCAGAGAGTGTCTGGTTCTTCCAGACAACCGAAGTCTCACGTCTACACACAGCTTAACCTTACCTTTCATTGCTCCTTGTGAGCATATTAGATATGTTAGAAAACCTTTACTCTGTCATTGTGACTGGCTCTCTTCCTTTATGTGTTTAATGGCAGACAGTAGAATATTCATCATATAAGTGCTACGATTGGTGTTGCTTTAATTTCGTTTGCGTTATAGAGATCTCGAAATCTTTGCTGGCTTGGCTCTCTTGCTCACACAAGTTCATTGTGAATTTCTCCTTGGAAGAGAGCAGTACAATCCACCACAAATTACTTAGTAAGTAAATGTTCTGTTTCTATAAAATCAGTCAAAACTTAATCGAACTCAACTCAGCATTTGAATTTGAATTATCAAACAGCTTTTAGCTGCCAGACAAACAATGATGCACCACAATTAAATCTTAAGTATCATGTTAAAATAGAAATACGTCAAAATTACGTCTGGAAATCCAGAGAGATATCACAGAATTCAAGCAGTGGACCTTAAGAGAAGAAAAGGTGGCTGAAACAGTAAACTAATGTTCTACCTTAAAGATACAAATCTCTCTAAATAGATGCAACACCACAACACTGTCAAACCAGTGAATTTAGTTTTTATGTTCACTAATCTTGTGGTCCATATATTATCAGTATGTGACATGTAAGTCTGCAGGCTTTCATGGCCATTGTCACTGAAGTTAAAATTTTCTGTGCTGTTAGGCCTCGTCAAATTTCTTTCTAAAATAATCGACGGTTCGACCCCTTTACTGGGATCTTCTTCGGGACGTTCCAGTGTCCACTACTGATAGAACAATAGTGGACACCGAAACATCCTGAAGGAGATCCCAGCATAGAACAATAGTGGACACCGAAACATCCTGAAGGAGATCCCAGCAAAGGGGTCGAAACATAGATTATTTTAGAAGGAAATATGATGCGGCCTAACAACTCAGAAGATTTTAACTTCATTGTATGACAGACTCTTCATCCCTGCACACTTTGCTATTCAGTTGGCTGAGAAATTACTTACAATACCGTGCTAATGACCACATTCCACACTTGATAGTGACCCTCATTCTAACAATGGTTTTCCAAAGAGATTTATTTTATTTCATAATCAGCTTGACGACCGCCAGCAGCATCATTATCATGGGGTATCAGCATTTTGCATCAACGACCCCGCACATTGTTGTCACACAGTCCTTCCAAAGTGATAACTCAGACAAGTCTTTCGGGATTCGCGGTTGGAAAAGCCACAGATCAACAATGTGGCCACACATACCAACCATTAACACCTTGCCGTAATATGTCCTAGCTCCACAATGCTACTTCCGCGATCAAAACAAGAATTCCAACGGAGTCACAGAGCCAACAGAAAGCTCCTCGTTTCCGCCATGCGCCTCTCCGCCACAGCGGTCGCTCGCACGACAGTCTAGAGTTTAGGTGCGGATCAGCGTTCCCCAAGTCCTGCATCCTCCAAGCAGACGAGCGAATTCAAATCGCCGGAACGATAGACGTCCGGCACGCAAATACCTGACCAGACATCAACATTGCCAATTTTACGTTCCAATACACGCTTTAAAATGTCGCCAAGAAGCGTTTCTACTTGGACCGCCCATTTAATTTTGAGCTGTTGACTGTAATATAGCTCCATCAAACCCAGTGACTATTGATACATTGGCACTACTGTTACCGCTGCTGCCACAGTTGTGAATGTTGAGATGGAATGGGCTGCACCTGGTTGTCTACCTACCCTCGACAAGCGCCTGTTTGCTGCAGTATTGCTCCCGCTCTATTTGAACGAGTCTTCTCATCGTATCTCGATGTACATTTTCTAATTGTATTATGTCTATGTCAGACACTATGCTGGTAAAAACAGGCTGAGATCTGCTGCTGGTCAAATGATAGATACTGGCAAAGAGTAACGTCGCTTTAACACCAAACTATACAGCTGAACTGGAATCTTTGCATTATATGTGTGTGTATATTCTGACAACGATTCATAATAGTCAGCATTTGTCTAGAGTGGGGAACGGCTACCATGTGTACCATGTATCAGTACAACGTGGGCAAGTTGGACAGGAGGGGTTGGGGGGGGGCGGGGGGTGTATCGGTAATATTTCGATTTTCCTGAGTGTAGGCTGTTACGGAGAAAAACCCAGGTCATTGGCTGCAAACAGAATTGAAAGTATGTCGTGAACTGCTTTCAGAGCAACGAGGAGAGCAGGAGGGTGGTAATGCTACATAAATAATAAAGTGGGTGGATTTACTTTGGATCTTGTAATTAGTCAGTAACGTCATATGTTGATTGAGGCCTACACGATGAAACATGTAGGGCTAACTGTGTGAGGGTAGATGGTCATTATTATGAGGCGAGTACAAAACAAAGAAAACCTGGAACATTTGATTAGAATTGAACAAATTATTGGTTATGAATACAACTATTTTCGTTAATAAACAAAGTCATTCCAAAACTGATTTTTGGAATTTATAGCTAGCGAGATACTGCATCTGTAAACAACAAAGGATAAGTTTTTTCAAAGGCTCAGAAGTTACTATCAATCCGGTGTGTTCCCGGTTTCTAATCCGGGCTGTGAGAAAAGTCGTGTATAAAGCGCTGTTCCCAATATCTTTTTTTCTTTTTGTTTTGAATGATCAGGTGTGGAGGTCTCATTATACTCGGCAATTCTCTGCTTCCCAAATGAAACTCATTACGTCGAATATAGTCACTATTTTCGCCACCGTCAGACACTCGCAGACTATTTTTCCTCTATTCTACACTCATGGACGTACCCAGCAGGAGGAGGCCACATCAACTCCCCCCTCCCCCTTACCCCTCCACCCTGAGCAGGAGGAGGGCAGATCCCCATCCTCCCCCCCCCCCCCAACGCCTTGCGAAAAGCGATATTCGCATACCGAACTGGAATCCAGCTCCACCAGACAGATAGACACATCAATTCAGTATTCAACATTATTGTGTGTAATTTATACACAGACAATGAGGTGACAAAAACTGAGGTGACAAAAGCCGTGGCACACTTGCCAATATCGTGTCGGACCTTCTTTTGTCAGGCATAGTGCAGCAACTCGACATAGCATGACATCAACAAGTCTTTGGAGGTCGCCTGCAGAAATATTGTGCTATGCTGCGTCTATAGCCGTCCATAATTGCGTAAGGGCTGCCAGTGCCGGGTTTTGTGGACGAACTGACCTGTCAATTATGTCTCACAAATGTTCGATGGTATTCATGAGGCCCCGGGTGGGCAAATCATTCGCTCGAACTGTCCAGAATGCTCTTCAAACCAATCGCGAACAATTGTAGCCAAATGGCATAGCTTATTGGCATCCGTAAAACTTCCATCACTGTTTGCAAAGGTGAAATCCATGAATGGTTGCAAATGGTTTCCAAGTAGCCAAACATAACTCACATCTTATGTAAAAACAGTCCACGCCATTACGAAGTTACCACCACCTTGCATAGGGCCTTATTGAAAACTTGGATCCACGGCTTCGTGGGGTCTGCGCCACACTCGAAAATCAACGATTAGCTCTTACCAACTGAAGTCGGAACTCATTTGACAAGGCCAAGGTTTTCCAGTCGTCTAAGGTTTACCGACATGACCACGAGCTTAGGAGAGGCGCTGCAGGCGATGTGCTGTTAGCAAAGGCCTTCTAGTTGGTCGTATGCTGCACTGTCGTTCATCATACGTCCCACAATGATTTCTGGGGTTATTTCTGGCAGTGTTGAGTGTCTGTTAGCACTGACAACTCTACGTGAACGCCGCTGCTCTCGGTCGTTAAGTGAAGGCTGTCGGCCACTACGCACCACGTCATCCGTGGTGACAGGTAATACCTACAGTTTGGTCTTCTGAGCACGCTCTTGACACTGTGGATCTCGGATTATTGAATTCCCTTACCAGTTGCGAAATGGAATGTCCCATACGAATAGCTCCAACTACCACTTCGCAGTCTGTTAATTCCCACCGTGCGGGCATAATCACGTAGGAAACCTTTTCATGTGAATCACCTGAGCACAAAAGGCGTCTCCACCAATGCAGTGTCCTTTTATACGCGATATTACCGCCATCTGTGCATGTGCAAATCGCTGTTCCATGACTTTAGTGACCTCACCATAAACTGATGTACAAATCCATTAGATCACTAAATTATTTAGCCATTGAACGGAAAACAAATATGTGTTTCCCAGCCCCTAGTTGAGATCCTGGGTACGCTCTTGTCTTTTACTAAAAAGCATCAGATAGATGGTTGCTAGAAGCAAATGTGTAGCTAATGACAGTGTACCGAAGATGAAGTTCTGGGCCTAATCTGTGGAAGGTGGAGCAAGATTCTGTAAAGGGAATCGCACCATTCACTGCCTTCCCGAGTGAACGAGCCGTCACTGAGACAGACACTCGCTGCGAGAATCTACAAGCTTTACGACGGCAACCTTTGATCATCGATTTCATTGTCCGGCACGTAGAGCTCTGTTGCCGTAAATATTGCTAATCGCATTTACGGTAGTTCTATTGGTGAGGCACAAGAGAGGATCCTTGTGAACCGACCTCAAAGCTCGGTGAGAGAGCAGTGGAATGTCCCAGTGTGACGGAGCCGGCTCGCTCAGTCGGCTGCCCGGGAGATTTGTGTGTTGTTACAGCGGGGGCTGCCGGCACCCAACGCGACGCCGCGTCGCGACCGCTGTATATTTTTCCCCGGTCGCTCGCTACTCGCGCCGGCGCAGTGTCCCGCTCGGTGCAGCGCGGGCGACGGAAGACAACTGTCAGCGCGATTGTTGAGTAAACAGTGTCAACCCCGTGCCGGGCACAGCACACAGCGCGCGGCGCGATAAGAGGGCGGCGAGCCCGCTGGCAGATAAGATGCCACCCCACCCTACCCGTCTGGCGCTGCTTCCTGCCTCCGCCTGCTGGGAGACGCCCACGCCAAACAAACACGCCGTCGCCCACTAACCGACATCCTGCGGCTGACTTACCTACCGCCTGTCTGTGGAGGGAAATGCGAGCCCTCTTCCGTCCAGTGTGGTTACATTCGGGCCCTAAGGAAACAGGAAAAGAGACCAACAGGCGTCCCCTCGCCGTCTCTTTGAGATACACGGTTTGGCGTCGTCTAATGTTCCGCCGAGGTGTAGCTGGGCCGTTCCTGTCAGCGAGCTTCGGCGAGATGTTTACCTGCTTCCTTTGCAGCGGCAGGAATTCAGTTCCGTCGCGTTAAAGTGCGTTTACATGGACTGTACTTTACAACAATGTCCGGCCCAATAGTGTTGCAGTCAACATTGCTGCAATTGGCTGCGAAGCACGGCAGTATCGCGGTATGGACGGGAAATATTGCTGATGGCTGTTGCAGGTGGTCGCCGACGTACTGCCCAGGTGGTGCTGGTGTTTTGCACCAAGAGCGAAGAATATTTCGTAATGCCGGAAAATATCTACCTCTGCCCTTATCTGTTAATCAAATGTTACCTTCACTCTCAGTCTTGCTTCCTCTTTATCAAATGAATCCTTCTCTCTCAGTCTTGCTTCCTCTTTCTAACGCCGACGACGCTGCAGTGACGAGCCATCTGAGCAATGGACCAATATTATTTCACGGACTCGACTTGTTTCTTAACAGAAATGTACAAGGTGCGTATGAAAAGTTCGGTGAATGGTTTGAGAGAATAAAGTAAACAAAAGTTACAAACAAAATAACTTTGCTGGCCTTCAAAGTAATCGCTAATAGCTACAACACACCTCTGACATCAATGCAAAAACTTTTGAAAACTGTCAGCAAAAGATTCGTGTGGAAACGCTCAATGCCTCGTGGTCACGCGTTGTTGGATACATTCAACGTCTGCCTAATATTAAGCTTTTCAGGACCAGTCTAAGCTGGGGAAGCAAAAGGGAGTCTACGGTATGGCAGTGGCTGTGTTGTTCAAAGCCACTGTGCGAAGTTCCTTTGCACTTTCCATCGTACTTCTGAACACCAAAGGCACAGCAGAATCGTGTTTATCCACAGATAACAGGCAAGCGACTTTCCCTCTAAGTGGCTCACCTGTAAGGGAATATACAAAAAGAACTTACGAGTGCCCGTTGTAGACACAACAGGGTTGATGAAGTATGGAAGTTTGGGTCTAGCATTGACTAGCCTAGTGGTAAGGTGACCGCTCGTGATAAGCAAGAAATCTGAGTTCGAGTCCTGGTCCAGTACAAGTTCTCATTATTGTCATTACCTTAAACAGCTGATGACTGTCCACATTCGCGAAAGTGAATACATTTCATATAAAAAGAAATTACTTGTGCCAGCTCTAGAAACAAGGGGGCTGTTGAAAAACGGTAACCTGTGTTGAACAAGGATGTTAAGAATGCAGACAGCAGTTTACGGACGGGCATTGTTGTGGAGGGGAAGTCCATTGATCACGCAGGTGCAGTTAGGCCGAACCAGCCGAATGCGTTGCCATTCAGAACTCCCTCGTAATTTTCCGCGTTGACAGTTTGATTCCTGTGTAGAGTACCATGATGGTTCAAGCCCTTGCTGTCGCAAAAGGCGATCAATATTGTTTTGTTTTTGGATGTTGTTCGGCAATTTTTTTTTTGGAGGCGGCGAAGACGATAAACACCACGCCAATGATTGTCACTTGTTCTCATCTCCTAAAGTGATTGTTTCCAAACGGTCGATTCCAGTCAGACGTGTCGATGAAATCCCAAGACGTTTCCATCCAGGTCTGTTTCTCCTCGTGTGTCAGTGCGTGTGTTGCACACCATGCAAAAATCTTGCACATTTTCGAATTTTACTGAACAATAGAGCTAACATTGTTTCCGCTATCTTCAACTCTTCTGCTATCATTCTCAAAGACAGCATCTGATCATCCACAATCATCCGTCGTACTTGTTCGATGTATCTGGAACTGTGCGTATTGACGTCGACGGGAACACGAATCATCCTCAACAACTTCGTTTCCGTTGAAAGGTTTTTAACAACGTTAGCTAAATTTGGACATTGAGGTGAATCAACTCTAAGAGGTGAAAATTTGTCGCGGGCCGGAACTCCACCCCGGATTTCCCGCATTGTGCGAGCGCTCGCTTTAAAAATAAACCGCCTCTGCCATCCGAGCACGCTTCCCTTCAGACCCAAATCCTTCAATTATGTGTTGAAACCACTCAGACACAAGCTTTTTACTCCCTGCTTCAACACGGTACACTTGCACTAACATTACATGAGCCTCCGTCGCCCTTCTCCCTGAGTTGAATCAAAACTTCATGTTAACGCGTTGCTCCATTTTGCACTCCACTTTGCAATGACACGAGTTCTGACTCTGTGACTCTGTCAGCTGGGAAGCAGCGAGCACCACTAATTGCACATTAGGGGGCTCTTGATGACATGCCTCTCAGTCCGATTGTGGGGCGCCTCTTCCAACCCAGCCTGATTTTTAACGTATGGTTCGTCCAATTGTCCTGACGCACCTTGTACAAGTGAGCAAACGAAAGAACCATATATTCCAAAAATGGTATGAGATGCGTAAGTCTACGACCTTAGATATGCAGCATGAAAATAATATAGGCTCCTATACAAAGACTGAGATCTCAGTAAGGGCATTATTGCTGCTAACGTCTGCATTCGTGAGCCTCGATTAAATTTCACAACATTTTCGAATCTTCGTCACTTCTGTTCTGCTATTCACGAGTAACAACATGCCAAACGATTCTGCTGTCTTCGTATGCATCGAAATTCACATCCCATACATTTGGTCGTAGATCTTTTTCTGGTCATCAGTCTACTGACTGGTTTGATGCGGCCCACCACGAATTCCTTTCCTGTGCTAACCTCTTCATCTCAGAGTAGCACTTGCAACCTACGTCCTCAATTATTTGCTTGACGTATTCCAATCTCTCTCTTCCTCTACAGTTTTTGCCCTCTACAGCTCCCTCTAGTACCATGGAAGTCATTCCCTCATGTCTTAGCAGATGTCCTATCATCCTGGCCCTTCTCCTTATCAGTGTTTTCCACATATTCCTTTCCTCTCCGATTCTGCGTAGAGCCTCCTCATTCCTTACCTTATCAGTCCACCTAATTTTCAACATTCGTCTATAGCACCACATTTCAAATGCTTCGATTCTCTTCTGTTCCCGTTTTCCCACAGTCCATGCATGTTTCAATACCATACAATGCTGTACTCCAGACGTACATCCTCAGAAATTTCTTCCTCACATTAAGGCCGGTATTTGATATTAGTAGACTTATCTTGGCCAGAAATGCCTTTTTTGCCATAGTGAGTCTGCTTTTGATGTCCTCCTGGCTCAGTCCGTCATTGGTTATTTTACTGCCTAGGTAGCAGAATTCCTTAACTTCATTGACTTCATTGACTTCGTGACCATCAATCCTGATGTTAAGTTTCTCGCTGTTCTCATTTCTACTACTTCTCATTACCTTCGTCTTTCTCCGATTTACTCTCAAACCATACTGCGTACTCATTAGACTGTTCATTCCGTTCAGCAGATCATTTAATTCTTCTTCACTTTCACTCAGGATAGCAATGTCATCAGCGAATCGTATCATTGATATCCTTTCACCTCGTATTTTAATTCCACTCCTGTACCTTTCTTTTATTTCCATCATTGCTTCCTCGATGTACAGATTGAAGAGTAGGGGCGAAAGGCTACAGCCTTGTCTTACACCCTTCTTAATACGAGCACTTTCTTCTTGATCGTCCACTCTTATTATTCCTTCTTGGTTGTTGGACATATTGTATATGACCCGTCTCTCCCTATAGCTTACCCCTACTTTTTTCAGAATCTCGAACAGCTTGCACCATTTTATATTGTCGAACGCTTTTTCCAGGTCGACAAATCCTATGAAAGTGCCTTGATTTTTCTTTAGCCTTGCTTCCATTACTAGCCGTAACGTCAGAATTGCCTCTCTCGTCCCTTTACTTTTCCTAAAGCCAAACTGATCGTCACCTAGCGCATTCTCAATTTTCTTTTCCATTCTTCTGTATATTATTCTTGTAAGCAGCTTCGATGCATGAGCTGTTAAGCTGATTGTGTGACGATTCTCGCACTTGTCAGCTCTTGCCGTCTTCGGAATTGTGTGGATGATGCTTCTCCGAAAGTCATATGGTATCTCGCCAGACTCATATATTCTACACACCAACGTGAATAGTCGTTTTGTTGCCACTTCCCCCAATGATTTTAGAAATTCTGATGGAATGTTATCTATCCCTTGTGCCTTATTTGACCGTAAGTCCTCCAAAGCTCTTTTAAATTCCGATTCTATTACTGGATCCCCTATATCTTCTAAATCGACTCCTGTTTCTTCTTCTATCACATCAGACAAATCTTCACCCTCATAGAGGCTTTCAATGTATTCTTTCCACCTATCTGCTCTCTCCTCTGCATTTAACAATGGAATTCTCGTTGCAATCTTAATGTTAGCACCGTTGCTTTTAATGTCACCAAAGGTTGTTTTGACTTTCCTGTATGCTGAGTCTGTCCTTCCGACAATCATATCTTTTTCGATGTCTTCACATTTTTCCTGCAGCCATTTCGTCTTAGCTTCCCTGCACTTCCTATTTGTTTCATTCCTCAGCGACCCGTATTTCTGTATTCCTGATTTTCCCGTAACATGTTTGTACTTCCTCCTTTCATCAATCAACTGAAGCTACCTTCGCAGCTACCTTCTTTGTACCTATGTTTTCCTTCCCAACTTCTGTGATGGCCCTTTTTAGAGATGTCCATTCCTCTTCAGCTGTACTGCCTACTGCGCTATTCCTTATTGCTGTTTCTATAGCGTTAGAGAACTTCAAAAGTATCTCGTCATTCCTTAGTACTTCCGTATCCCACTACTTTGCGTATTGATTCTTCCTGACTAATGTCTTGAACTTCAGCCTACTCTTCATCACTACTATATTGTGATCTGAGTCTATATCTGCTCCTGGGTACACCTTACAATCCAGTATCTGATTTCGGAATCTCTGTCTGACCATGATGTAATCTAATTGAAATATTCCCGTATCTCCCGGCCTTTTCCAAGTATACCTCCTCCTCTTGTGATTCTTGAACAGGGTATTCGCTATTACTAGCTGAAACTTGTTGCAGAACTCAATTAGTCTTTCTCCTCTTTCATTCCTTGTCCCAAGCCCATATTCTCCTGTAACCTTTTCTTCTAATCCTTCCCCTACAACTGCATTCCAGTCGCCCATGACAATTAGATTTTCGTCCCCCTTTACATACTGCATTACCCTTTCAATATTCTCATACACTTTCTCTATCTGTTCATCTTCAGCTTGCGTAAATGCGTAAAAATCACAGTTCTATCGCTATACTCGAGAGATAAAACATTTAATTCAAATTTGAAACTAATTTAATGAATTCTTTGAGTACTTCCACGAAAGCATCGCAAGCGTACATTTAGTTCCATGTTGTTCTTACTGTGCAACGCTTAAAGCAGCTCCTTTGTACATAAGACTGGAAGCTGCAAATTGGTCGAAAACTGTCGCTGATATGACCGCTGAATACTAAACACACAAAATGAAGGATTTGAATGCACACGATGCCCTTGGTTTTCTCCTCCTTCTCACCCCTTCCCCGTACTGTGGTTATGAAGGGTGTCACGTAACGTAACATGAACACATGCATCATACTTATGAAGAAAGGCAGTGCCCTATTTTATATGCGTATCACAAGGGAAAAATAATAACGTGGAAAGAAAAGTAAATAAAAAATAGAAAATAACGAAGCCAGAGAGATAGTAGGATAAAATCAAATCCTGAGTGAATATTTCTCTCTCCAACTTCCGGACAGGTTAAAACAATTAGCCTAACAGGTATTCTAATGCAGAGGGCTGGTCGTGGGTCATACTTGAAAATCTCAATGAGCCATAGCTTTGAATGAGCAAGTAAAGTTCCGTATTCGACTGCTGGTCCAGCACACAGTTCTAATACAGTCGGGGGTAATTTAAGGCCAAGCGGCCGTTTACATCGCGAAGCTAAATAGAAAGGTGCCAGAGGTGCAGAGAGTGTATTATAATTAATAACGAGAACTTCGGGGGGGGGGGGGGGGGGGGGGGGCAGTGTATATGATAAGAGAATCAAAAGCGCTCCAGTAAACAAGGATTCGAAAACGAACCGCGACTGACTTCGAGATCAAATAGTTTGCTCGTTGGCATAAATCTATTTGAAATGCAAGCTTTTCAGCTAGTGCGTCTCATGTAGCTTACAGCTTGGTACCAATATTTTCATCTGACACCATTTCAGTGATTTGAACTGGTGCTGATACGAGTAATAGAACTCTGGTCTATGTTACCACCAAGCTACGGATGTGGTTGTTATATCACTGATGTGAGTAAAATGCTTCTGATAGTATACTCAGAGCATTGTAGCTAATAAATTTCGGCCGCTCATCAGAGCAAAATACCGAGTTCTTCGCCCTTGTACTGTGATGTAACACTCGCCTTCCACAGCCGAGGCACCTGCCTCATATTCTTCCCCACTGCATACCCGACAAGAACATCCAGACAAAGTTTTAGCAACACTTGCTTCAAACCGCAGTGTTGAGTTCGGAGTGCTCTGGTTCGATGCTTCTACACTCTTGTGCATTTCCTTGTCCAACACTTCTGTGAAGTTGTTCTGTATTTTTACCAGATGCATAACGACGAACCGGCTGACGATTGAATGCATTCGAAAGTTATTTGAAAACTAAGTAGTCTCCAAACGTGCCGAAATGTTCCTGTTCGTTAACTTCGCAAAAGTTCTACAACGAGAACTTTCGTAGCGGACATCTGGAAGTTACTCAGAAACAATTGCGAAGTACTACTTTCGTACTTGAGACTGTCTGGTGCACAGGCCTGGATTCTCGTAATAAATGGTGCAATATCTAAAGCCCATTGGCTGATACTAAATGACTTCGATACGATATTGCATTACCTGGTAGTTAAAGAGAACGATACAATATCGTATTCTTCCGCAGATGCAAGTCAACGAATTTTGATTAAAATGTCCTCCTCTGTATGGGATTTACATAATGCGTGTACGAGAACGTGTTGTGGTGCAGGAACGACGACATGTGGAAATCTGGGTCGCAACGCGAGTCGTTCACAGATAGCCAAATGGCGGCACGGTAGCTCAGCGTGTGCGGTCAGAGGGCTACTTGCCCTCTGTAATAAAAAGAATAAATAAAAATAAATGTAAAAAATTAGAAAAACTGAGTCAGTGGATAAACAGTGAACTTCAACGGGTGTCATGGGACGTCCGCCCCGAACAAATTCCATGAGCAATGAAGAACAAAATGAGATAAAAAAAGAGGTTTAGGTGTCCACGCATGTAAAGCGGGATGTCTGGTTTCTGGTTCCGGTCGCGCACATATTTTCACTGTCGTCATACCCCTGTGCAGCTGATTGCTGCTCGTATTCACATTTATAAGGTTTCAGAAAAATACTAAACACTGATTGACTCTTATGTATTTCTCCAGCTTATTATTTCCATCCATGCAATACAGATACATAACGGACAAAGTGAGGATCACTTTTGAACTCTACTGACACGTATCGTACAGCTTTCCTTTAGCCAGTATACCACGGCTTTTCCTTTGTCTGACCTTTCTTCCTCGTGATGGCTGGGTGTTGTGTGATGTCCTTAGGTTAGTTAGGTTTAAGTAGTTCTAAGTTCTAGGGGACTGATGACCATAGATGTTAAGTCCCATAGTGCTCAGAGCCATTTGAACCATTTGACCTTTCTTCCGGAGATAGTTTGTAATCAAATGTGGTCGTATCACTAGTTGATTCTTCATGAAGATGGCTTGTTTCAGTTTCTTCGCCGTTAGTTAATTCGCAGTCTGGAATGCCGAGTGTTTCAGTCGATGCTAAACGCATGTCTGTCAGGGAGAGTATCGTACCTTCGTAACTTTTTCTGTGTGGATGTAATAGAAATGTAATATATTTCTATATTCCTCTTTTAAATGAATGCATAACTTTTTCTGTGCTGTAACCTTCTTCTGAATTTACAAAATGATTTTTTTTTCCAAACGTGAAAGAAAAATGTTCCAAGGTACAATGTAGTCTTACATACATCTAGGAACGAACATTTCATTGAAATTTTAAAGTATTCCAAGCGGGGGACTGATGACCTCAGATGTTAAGTCCCATAGTGCTTAGAGCCATTTCAACCATTTGAATTTTTATTCCATGAGAGAAAATCTTGTCAATATGTATTTATGGTCTGTATGTTAAGATATGACTCTACTGCACACCAATAATAAACAAGCGAAATTAAGTTAAACAGAAATATTACCGGAAGCCATTTGAAATTAAAAGATAACCTGTTGGAAACTAACTCTAGTTTCCATTGTCAAGACAGAAAAAACTGTTAAGAAGTTAAATGCGTTCAGTTCATTTGGAAATATGACGATTTATATGGTAGAAGGTAGTCCTCCGTTTCACGGTACAAGATGGTGTGCGATCATTCAAGTACAACTGAAAACCCGCCACAGGTTATAATACTAATTTTAATTCTGCTCACCACAAAATTCTGTAACTGAGGAATTAACAATATCTTTTAAACAGTTTAATGTGTTAAACACCTCTTAAATGTGTAGAACTCAAAAATTTGCAAATGCTGCACAAACCACAACAATGAAAACAGTACCAAAAAAATGGCGGAAACCGCTTATGATAGTCTCTAGTGCGCATGTCTCCACATAATTCTAAAATCAGTCACTAGATTGAAAAAACGATCAGAATAAGTCACATGTTCCTAGCTACACTATCCTTAAGGTGCAACATTCTTCTCTACTATTTAAACGTCCATCTAGAAGTTTAACCAATCTTCCGCACTCCACATAATTTTCACGGGTATTTTTTGTTGATGGCTTTAGTTGGCGCCGGGGTGTATCTTGACAGCATCCAACAAAACATTCTAAACTTGGTTTCTCATCACCGGCACGGTAAGACTGAACGAACAAAATACTTGTTGAAACCAAACTATGGTCAAATGAAGCATTTCTAAACACCATAAATTAAAAGAAAGAGCCACCGAAAACGAATGTTAGTCTCGCATTTCAAGAAACGTTAACAACCAGGTTTTACCAACGAATGCTGCGCAGATAATAAGAAGGCAGCACTCCCCCACTAACGTGCTCGCTTTGACAACAGATAGCGAGTCCAGAGATATTTATTTCATAGCTGAAGCAACAAATCCAGGAAACAGTGGGCTTATTTAATGACTTCTAGCGTGTGCCTGATTTCGAAAAAGATTGAGCGACCAGTATCGTACATTTCGCGTAGGGATCGTGAGAATGAGATAAGAGAGATTGGGATACAAACTGAGGCATACAAATATTCATTTGTACCTCGCTCACTGTTGTTGATGATGTTCCTGCTGGTGCTGTTGTGGTCTTCAACCCGAAGACCGGTTTAATGCAGCTCTTCACCCTAGTCTAACCTATGCAAGCCTCTTCATCTAACTAGTAAGTAACTACTAACAAGTAACTACTGCACCCTTCATCTGTTTGATCCTGCTTACTGTATTGATCCCTGGTCCCCGTCTACAATTTTACCCCCCCCCCCCCCCCCATCCAAACTTCCACCATAACTACACTGGCAATTACCTGATGCCTTGGCATGTCACTGAACAACCTCTCTCTCCTTTTAGTCAAGTTATGCCAAACACGGTTTTTTTTTTTCAGATCGATTCAGTAAGTCCTCGTTAGTTCCTCTAACTACTCTTCTAATCTTCAGCATTATTCTGTAGCATTACACCAAAAGCTTCTATTCTCTTCTTGCCTGAACTGCTTATCGTTCACGTTTCGCTTCTGAACAAGACTTTTTTGAAAGGTAAGTGTCTTATTTGCCATGTCGATTTTTCAGAAGTTCTTCTCACAAATGTGAATGAAATTGTGAATCTGATAAATGTACTCAACCTCGTTAGTATCGATGTAACCATAATCTTTCTAAGTCTGTTCTTGATATCACGGATGTTGGTCAGGGAGGGTTACTTGATTTTGTAGAGACTAGCAGTGAGTCAGCGTCTGTTAGACAGTCTGGCTATGTACTTGCTTTGAGAAGGATGGAAGATGGCCTGCATTGTGGTGGAGGCAGCGTTATTTGAAAATGAATTTGCAGTAACATTTTGCTGTTGGTGGAACTGAGATGATACGAATACAAGAATGTCAGAAGGGAAATTTTCTAAGCTACTCTAGTTTTTTCACACTTTCGAAATTGTGTGATTTCATACTGTTAGAACATTGTGTGTGGTTAAAATTTAATGTAAGAAGTTTTATATTGAAGCACATGGATTTGTCTCATAATTGAAATAAGTGTCAAGGAAATTAACAATAGACAGGAAAATTATTAAGAAAGATTTTTACTAACATATCTACTTGTGAGAACTTGGTGAAAGGGTGTTTTGTTCTAAATGGAGCATAGTTATACTTGGAGTCTTTGTTCTCATTTATCAGTCGTTAGGTTTAGTTCCTCATTTTTCAGTCTTCATCTTTATGAGCGTGTTTGTATATTCGCTTTGCGCATCGCGAGTTGTGTGCTTAGAAGCATTTTTACGAAAAGTGATAAGATACTGTCCGCATTACACATTGCAAGTATGCTAAATGAAATTTCATTTTTGACAGTTTCATCGTTATCTTAATGGTAACAGTGTGCAGCACAGACGAGGCCAACAAATTTAACTATCGTCAGTATTTTTGTTCACTGTAAGGAGCAGTCACTGTCGGAAAGTGTTTGTGAAAATATCATATCATTTGATACATTTCAAATCAGTTAAAGGTTTCAGAAAAGTAAGTTTTCGAACAGTTTTATCCAAAAAAATCTGATGTGTTAATTTATATGTTCATTTGCTCTGCAATTACAGTAACAGTTCTGGTGGAGTGATTTTTCACAATACTAGGATAAAGATTAACAACATTCAGGACCAACATTTTAATCTGAATCATATTGTTATGCAGTCAGATAGCATAGATAAACTTTACTGGAAACGGATTGCTTTCTGGCAGGCGAATTGTTTGATGTACTGACTAGCTAGGATTTCGCATCTTGTAACATGAGCTCCGCATATTTACTTTAAAAATTTAATTTTAACACAGCTGCGTTGCCGTGCATTGAGATTTACGTATTTTCATATCAAAATATGTTTCACGAATTTCTCAGATGCCTATCAGACACATGCTAACACTAGTCAGAAGCTTTTACACATTACTATGAAGCTATACTCCAGACAAATAGCATCAGAAAAGACTTCTAAACACTTAATTTTTTATTATAGTAGCTCAGCGCCTGCTACTTTCCTCGGGTAAACTGTATGGTGTGCACAATATATTTTTTAAAAATCTTTATTGGAAATCTTTGCTGTCCACAACTTGCAGCACCTTCTTAACTATTTCCACTAATTAAGACGATAAAAGCATGGACTTTTCCGAATGTACTTTTGACCCAAAAGCGATTCTGGTCAATCGATTAGTAGGTTTTCGTTATTCCTCCCGTTTGAGTTCTTGTCATAATATTTGTACAGATATTTTCATCCCTTAACACATTTCTTTATTCCTAATCAAGAAGTGAATGATCAACTTCCGTACACTTAGCTCTAGAAATGTTATAGCGAAATATTTTCTTAAAAATATTCATCCTTTATTACTCTTCCTTAGAGGTTGAAGACGCTGAAAAGCATTGTTTTATTTCTAACCGAGAAGTTAAATATCAGTTTCCATGCAAGTAGTTTTAAAATACTTTGTTAGTTGTTGAAAAATTATTTATTGGGGGGAAAATACTTCCACCCGCTACTATACCACCTTAGTGATTGTATTTCCAAAAATGCTGAACCTCGCATTTCTTTGTTTCTGACCTAGAAAACAAACACAAATTTTTTACTTCTGCCTTGAAAACTGCCTTTATAGCAACATATTTCCTAATTACCGTTCAGATTCTATTTCATCCCCTCAGGAATGGAATTTCGAAAAATTCATTCTTTAACGGTGCCTATAGAGTGAATTCGACACCGTTTCCGAATTTCAAGTTTCTGTTCTTTGGGCCGGGCGATGATGATCCAGTTAGTCAGGACACAGCCTTTTGTATGTATATGGATGTAAACAAATTCCTCTTTTTCGGAAATACTTCCCATGCTCTAGCCAGGATGCATTTTATATACTCTCTATTTCGGCCATCATTAATTATTTTTTGTCATCCAAAAAGCAAACCTCATCTAATACTTTTCCCAACGTAATTCCTTCAGCATCGATATCAGCTGCACAGCATCTTGCGGAATGTAGATGCGAATATAGATCTTTTCTACTATTTGTTCCACGGCACCCGAAAAGTAAAAATTTATTGTGCTTTGGGGCAATGACCATGTGGTTTTAGATTATTTTTATTAAAGTACCCAATAGCCTTTTGATATAAAGACAACTCGAATCAGGGTCTTCTGGCCTGGTGTTCCCTGTCGTTTAGCGATATATCTATTTTAATATCTTAAGTAAGGCGCAGTGCTGATGATGAGGCCGGCTTTACAGTGTGATTCATACGCGTTTCCAGGACCGGAATATCTTTGGAGGAACGCGTCTCGCGGTCCCGGCGCCTGCCCGCTGTCAGTGTAACGCTGCGGTGACGCACACTCAGCTGTGTTGTTATCAGAAGAACAAAGAGGTCCCTTGACCTGTTCTCTACTAGTGCAAGGCCAACTGTCAATATAGTTTCCTAACAAGACAAGCAAAATCAAGTTGAGTGTACTAAAAGCATGCCCAATGTGTAGTTTCCCAATAACAGACAGACTCGTGTTTGAATAAAAGCAAAACAAAACCTAGTGAAACTTGTAGTGTGATGTGGTCCCCTGCATATTACTATTCTTGTTTCTTTAATCAAAGTAGCTATATACATCATATTAAGAGATTGTGTTGATACCGTTCGAAAACAACGTTATCGTAAATTTCATTTCGAGTAATACTTTGTACTACAGTAGTCTTAAACTTTTCAATCAAATTTAGTAAGAGGGAAGGAAACGAAAATATCATTTCTGTTAACGGAAGCTACAAAATGACACTTTTAACTATTCAAATGAATATATGTGTAACTTCAGAATTTTTATTTCTTCTTTCTATCGCCTAAAGCGCAGTATTTGAAACAAAATTATGTAGAGAATTTTTCGAACAAAATAAAATTTTTTTGGCCTGTTTAAGCTGCAGGATCACCAGTAGTTCGTATGAAACTATCATTGACGCCGTAAAAATATTTGAGAAAGTCGTTATATGATGAAATATTGATCTCAGTAAGCTGGACCCCAATTCCTATTATTGAAACAGTGATTTAAATATTTCTTGGTGTTCCGTCACTACTGATGAAATTCGAAGTACTTACACCAACACGAGAAGCACCGAATACCATTATCTATTACTTCAAGATCTTAATGGTCATTTACGTGCAGTCCATCTCTGATTGGTTGTAACGTGAATGTGAATAAGCTGCAGTACCGCTATTGCTAGCTAACGTCAAAGAAATGTTAGAGGCTGTAGCGTTGTGCGAATGAAGTGCATTTTTGCTACTGCAGTTATTTATTTTGGTTCAGTTATGAAGTAGCAATATTTACCTAACTTTTAATCTAATTTTTCTGACTGACTCGTTGAATCATACAAGTCAATCTCCCTACGCTGCATCCAAGAGAGGTACGAGAGTAACACTTAATATACGGTGCGGAAGAAAACCAAGACTCCTACGTGTGATGTACAGTACAGGTTGATGTTCAGAAAACGACGGGCGCTCCAACTATTTTCCCAACTTGTTTCGGAATAGACGTTTACTTAGATAGGGATTACGTGTTGTAGTGAAGCTTCCTGAATTATAAATTGTTATTTGCCGACTCGGAATGCGAATCCAGATTCTTCCCATTCGTCAGTGTTGCTCACACTGTGTATGTTGTCCAAGCATGTATCAAGTTGCGCTATACAAGCCTATTGAGGAGTGGAGCCTTATATCGCTTGTATCTGGAGCCTGTGTATCGGGAGAGTGACTTATGCGTGCACAGTGATAGATGGTCTGAGGTGGGTTCATTCGAGTAAGTAGTTCTAATTTTCATCTACTAGTGGACAGTAGCGAACAGGACTAAACAGAAAGAAATATAATGTTGTTAGAAATTTTGACCACCAGAGTCCAGTACTGCACAGAGACTTTCAAGAAACAGGTCAAGCAAATGTGTTTGTGGATGGTTCTGTTTATTTCTTGAAGGCTTTTTTGGTTATTCACGTTTGTATAGTTTTGTGTATGCTTTTAGTAGTGTGAAAGATGCGTGAATGTTGTCTAAAGTAAATATGTAGATTATTGTTCTACTGATGAAAGCTGTACGAACTTGTGTGAGAAAGTTTTAAGACAGCGTGAGTACAGACGACGGATAATTTTGTATGATAATATTTTGAGTAAGTTTATGGTAAAAGGAAAGCTAATTGGAGTGCAAATGAAAATAGCTAATAACGTAAAGTATAAACAAAATATCACATCGCTAAATATTTATTTCGGGAAAAAGTACAGTTGAAAATGTGTTATCTGTTGTTTGGTTAGTCATGAAAAGCGCAGCCTAACGCGGGAGAATAATATTTTTCTATTGGCCTTAATCAAAACTAACCAATCAGAACGGAGTATTCTTCGCACGTCTTTTGTATTGGAGATATATAATGCTTACAGCAGTCTAAAGGAGTCGGAGCTGAGCCTTTCACTGGTATTGTCGTGTGTAGTATGAGCTTCGAAGGAAGTTATAATTTGCCGGTTTTAGTTGTGCTACATGTTTCAAAAGTGTTTTAAAGTGAAGGCATATTTATTCCTGTGTGCTTTTTAGGTAGTACGGATTTTTGAAGTAATTTTGTGTATGAGAAAAGACAGCAATTCCGCGTGGCATATTGAGCAGATCGGTGACTAAAAACTTGAGTGCATGAGACACCGTTAAACTTAATAGCGTGGCGAGGATTTTCATGTAAGAACAATGCGTGTTTAGTAGCTGTTTGTATTTAGGGAATTACGTTACCGTAAATTTGCTGACGTGAATGAAAGGGTTAGTGCATGACTGCGTTAAGATTATAACTGGCTTGGCAGTGAATGTGTACATCTCAAGGTTCAGAATATACCGAAGTATTTCCACCTTTCGTTCTAAATTAAGACCTTTTCCCGATTCTTAGAATAGGTACGTTGTATGCAGCCTGGTGCGAGTTGCAGTACGGTAGGTTTCTGCTCGGCTTTCCTACCGGCGATCTGCTGCAACGAGTTCACAGGTAGCGTGCAGGTAATGGACTAACATACCCGCGTCGCCGCACTATATCCTCGATATCCTTTCTTTCAGGTATGATAGCCCAACAAGATATGTAGAAGAGCTGCTACATACCAAGCTAAGAGAGTACTAGAATCTGTGAAAGGGGGTCAGGAGACTTTCCTAAGTAGCTAAGTCGGCTGCGAGCTGTGACACCGGTCCGGATACTGTTCTTATCTGACCATTCGACGGATTATGGAACTGCTCCTTTCAAATTGTACCAGAAGCATGAAATATAGTTTCCAAAATGAGTGTAATGTCCAAAAGAAATTGGCATTATCGGTGATATTCCAGTCTACACAGTGGAACGCTTTCTGCTGAGATGCCAAATGGTGTGTAGTGCGTACAAGAAGTTTTTCGGACAGTAACAATCTCTGACACGATCCAATGACAAGAGGGTCCAGAAGAGTACCTCAGTGAACTTTCCTAACAGACTTAAATCTGTGAGCCGTTCCAGGAGACAACTGATTTTGACAGTTTCAATCCCCTGGAAGCCACTTTATGATGTGTGGTCAATATCACTTTTTGAATACCTGTGGTTTTCCGCTTCCTTGTTTCCAGTTGCCGATGGTGCCCAGGATAAACGGCTGTTGGCAAACCTTCGTATGAATTCGAACGTCTCCAATTTTAACTCCGTAGTCTTTTGCGATGTATACAGCGTGTTCACAAATAAAGTCCAGTTTATAGGGAAAACTTTAACAGAATAAGAAACATTTTGAAGGCAAATGGTTTCTCTGTGCTTTTCTGTGTCCCTCAGACAATAGGCAGTCGCTTGTACAATTCAAAAAACAACAATAAGCCGTTACAAAAAGTGAGATTTTTAAGATCATATGCCAGATTGTAAATTTTGCTACATTGGACAGACTAGCAGGTCAATTGCAGCAGGATTAAGGAACATCATATAAGCTGGAGCTTGAAAAAACCTAATTCAGCCTTCGCGGAATACTGCCTTAACAAAAATCACAAATACACAGTAGATCTAGTAGTCTTACACGCAGAGGAAAAGGGAACAAACTGAGCGCAGTTAGAAATTCTAGAAATTAAGGAACAGATGTGTATATCTCATCACTTATTATTAAATGAGAAGACTCGTTTCAATTGTTCACGTCGTTTAGATCATATCACAGCTCCTAGTTAGAAGTAAAACTTGGGCCTCAATCGATGAGTAGACAAAAAGTTCTAGGCTGATGCATAACTTTATTTCTTTAGCCTTTAGTCATGTTAGTGTAACTGCTGACTTGTGTAATTCCATGTAAAATTTGTCAAAAAGAAAATGGTCACCGTAGTAATTTTATACCAATCCATCGATCGACACATTAAACATTTTAGACTTTTACCTTTCCATTATTGTCATGTTTAACTATGCTTTGTCATCTTTGGAATCAATAATGTACTTGAAAATGGGCTTATAATGCGAAACCTACATTTGCAGTAATCATAATAAAATTCGTAAAACGAGGAAAAAAACGGTGTTTGCGATGTTTCACCAAGAACCCACAGTTGATTCAATTGAAATGATTGAAGTTCTAGTTTCAAAATGCTGCAAAAGGAAAACCACTGCTCACTATCCGTGCAGTTCAATGCGCATGACTGCACAAGTTCGGCAGCCAACACCTGGGGCACTGTTAGTTAGGAAATGCTGTGTACTGACCTGCCCTTGGAGATGGAAACGGGCTTCCTGTCCACAGAATGCTCCATGGCCATTCATTGTCCATTTCTATGCGAGCAAAAAATTTCAGAGTGAACGTTTGTCTTTGTACGTCAGCAGGAATCAACTCTTGGATATACAGGGTGTCGGACGAAATGTGTCACCATATTGTTTTTGAATATAAACTTTGTCAATACAATCTGAAAGGAGCATATACTACAATGAAGAGTCGTCCATGGAGATTTGTTCTAACTCAGCACATGCTCAATATGTCCACCATTTCGTTTCCTAACTTCATTCAAACGTACACTGAAGATAGTGATTACTCTACGGCACATGTCTTCCGTAATTTCACTGCAAGCTTGAGAATAAGTCTTCTGAGCTCCATTGAATCACGTGGACGTTCCGGGATATTTTTTTCCTTTAGGTACCCCCAAAGAAAAGAGTCACATGGATTGAGGTCTGGACTATTGGAGGGCCAATTTTGTCTGTCATTGAAGCGGCCTGGAAACCTGAGTGAAATGATCCGCATGTCGAAATGCTCGTGTAAAAACTCCAACACCGTGTTTGCAGTATGTGGCCTTGCTCCATCTCGCACGAACCACTGCGTGTTGAAGGGCAAGGGAGTAGCAAGAAGCTGTGGAATGAAGCTATTGTGAAGCATGCTCAAATAACGCTCCCTGTTCACAGTTTCTTCAAAGAAAAAGGGTCCACCAAGTCCGTGGCTGGAATTTGCGCCCCACGCTGTAATCCTCGGAGCATAATGTTGTCGTCCATGTAGCCCTTGTGGGTTTTCAGTGGCCCAAAAGAGTACATTTTGTTTGTTAACCACACCGTCTAAATGAAAATGCGCCTCGTCTGAAAAGCAAACGTTGTTGAGAGTTTCTTCCCTATCCTCCACCCACTGAGCAAACAGTAGTCTCTGCTGCTTGTGTTCTTCAGTGAGCTTCCGTGCACAGGCCATCTTGTATGGGTACATATGGAGGTCACTTTTAAGAATGCGTTGAACGGAGCGTCTGGATATTCCCAGTTGCACTGCTGCCTTTCTACACGATTTCCCGGGACTTCTCTGTACAGCAACTCGTACCGCTTCAGCATTTTCCGGCGAACAAACAGGCTTAGGCCGAGGTCGCTTCGCTTCCAATACTGTTCCTTCCTGTACAAATTTATCGTACAACCTGTGGATGGTCTACTTGCAAGTGACCCATAGTGTGTTAAACTGTTGTCGAAAACGCCTCTGAGTCACATCAAGGCTTTTCATTTCATGAAAAAGTAACACAATTGCCGATCGTTGCTGTGTCATCAGTCTTCCATAGCCAGCCATTGCTGCTTACTAGTCTCTTAGCGGCAGTATCGTGAATTACACGTAATTTCGTAATTCATATGTTTTTCCAAGCTCTGCTGTAGAGGTCCCAGCGGGATATCTAATGTGCATTTTAAATTGTGAAAGAAACAATTGGTAACACTTTTCAGGCTCCACCCTATAGGTGATTTTGTGCACCGCGCTCGCACGCGTATCCGACTTTCGGGCAATTCCACGTGCACTGCATATTTGCACTGCACCGTTCGACCCCTCCCGCAGTGCTGTGACCACGTCTGCGACAGAAGTTGGACAACTGCTTCCCTCTCTGCCACACTGCACTTCGAAAGAACTTGTCTTTTCGTATTTTGTAATAATTTTCTCCCGACCCTTAGCATACATCAAACAGTTGCCTATTTCCGTACACTCGAGTGCCCTGACCTTTTGCAGGGCCACCGGCGTGCAGTCACCGTTTCTTGTAAAAATGCTTTAACAGCAATGCCTTATCCTTCATGGAAACAGTCATGTTGGGCGCCTCGGGCACAAAATGAGGAACAGACGTATGTTGCGCATCTCTTGGTATGCATAATCTGACGCTTACAGCGCCGTCTGTTGGTCATCTTTTTTTCTTTTCCGTGACCTTCTCCCTGCGTCAACAATTCGATCTTCAAATTTGACGTCATCCTGAGCAGAGTTTCCTCTTTTCTCAGCATTTTGAAGCTGGAGCTTCAGTAGAAACCCTGTATGTAGGACAAACCAGTATATTGCTTCCCTCCTCTAGGAACGCACGCTGTCGGAACTGTAAGAGCAAACCACACCACAATCTCACAAGAACGCCACTCTTGTAGCGTTTGCAACTGCAGTTGGTTGAGCGTCTAAGTGGCACTTTTGCCCTTCATGTACGAACCTATGGCGGGACGTCCTATTGTTCTTTGGACATTACGTATTACATCTGTCAATCCTATCTGGTGCCGATCTCTGATTGACAGGCGGCCAAAGGAGAGTGCCGTGCAAGCTACCACCTTCGTGAGCTGACTACATTCCCCGAAGAGTCTTCCAATAAATCAATATAGCACCTGCCTTTCTACCAGCAGTTTCAAGTCCTCGTTACACTTTCAATCGGCCTGAACGCTTACATCCAGATATTTAGTGGTTATGACAGTTTCTAGCCCATTTTCAGCAATCATGTAACCATATATGTTTCCAGTAATCTTGTTCACTCCATCATTACTTTATAAGATGATTCCAGTTAAAAAATTCTTTTTCACGCACAGTAGTTGCCCCCCTTTGGTGCACAAGTATGTTAATTATTGGGCTTAAACTCTGGTGTTGTGTTGATCTTCGCACACTTACCTAAGTTTAAGCTCTATCCATACCCACATTACCTATCGCGGTAAAACTTGCTATGTGTCAGTTACTATTTATTTGGCTCCGTCATTTTATAAATACGCCGTTAGGGTGATACCTTATACTCCCGGGGAAATAGTCTGACGTTGTCGGTTGAGAATTTGGAGGACTTCCCTTAGTTAAAGTGGAATTGAGATATTTGTTTGTTCCACTGCTATACTGCCCGCCTGTGAAGTAATATAAGCGGCACCAAGCCATACTTTTTACTTCGATTAGGTGTATAACGTATGCTGTACAGGTATCTTTTGAGTATTCTTCGCATGCTGTTTGCATTTAGTCTTTCTCTTAGTATGTTGTCTACACATGTGTAGTGTTCCATGCCGACACTGCAACTATCATGCACTGTTTTCTGATTCAGTGTCCAAGAGCATAACACAGCAACCTACCACGTGTCACGAAGTAACATTTGGTGCCACAACGTTAGACGTAACGATTTTTATCTGCTCCACTCATGTATTACTACCGCATGCTCAGCGCTCACGCAATATGGGATTCCGACACATGGTTGCCATACGAAATGTATTTGCTTTTTCCCTCCCGTATCATCCCTGTTGGGCACTGTATTTTTGAGCGCCCTGTAGGTCCTTCATTCCGTAACAACTGTGATACTGAATACTTTAAAATCCTGCACGGGACTCATATTTGGTGGCCTGTTCTACGAAAGGATCAGAAAATTTTACTCCTTGTGGACGATTTTCAGTGAAGGCACATCGTGCGAGACAGAGGTCAGGATAAGGATGCAACCCAGGAGAAGATCTATCTGTATTCTCAGTCATGTTTTGAGAAAAAAATCCAATCGAGGCATGCACTTCGTTTACGAGTACTTTCGGAACTACCCAGAGGCAAGTACACAAGCAATTGCTGCTGTGCTCAGTCTTCACCATAGTTTAGCATGGGATGAGCTGCATGAACAGCTGCTTCATCTTTATCGTGCATTGAGAGTAACGCCACGGGACCAGGAGACTATTCGCCTCGTCTTCAGTACCTACATACGCTGCTTCCTGCAATAGTTTAATGAACACCTTCGTTTTCTTGAAATTGGTATGTTTATAGCTGAGGCTCAGTTTACTCAGGAAGGTATCTACAATAGTCACAAATTTCATTTATGGTCGGGTGAAAACCAACGTATTACAGTTGTGCCAGGTCATCAGAGACGTCTTGCAATAAACATGTGGGCCAGTATCGTGGTCGGCTACTTACTTGTGCCTTACATGTTGCCTGCACGGTTCACGTGGCCAATGTACTGAGTGTAATTGGAAGTTCATCTGGTGACGTTTTTGCAGGTCTTATCCCTAGATAGCAGAAGGAGGATGCGACGTCAACATGATGGGGCCCTAGTACACTTTGCAGAACCTGTCTCAGCAGTAACAACCATCACTTTTGGCTATCGGTGGATGGGCCAGTGAGGACCTGTGCATTGGCCTGCAAAATCATGGGGCCTCAATCTGTGGCTACAAGGAAGGCGGGTGTATTCCACACCAGTTGACTGGGAGGCGGAATTGATTGCACAAATTCTTGCAGCAACCAAACATACGCAGGTAATACCACACATTTTCAGTGAACATGAGATTCCCTACAACCGCGTTCAGGTTAATGGTGCTCATTTTCAACATTTATTGAAATGTGATAGTGGCGACGGCATTATAGCAACGAAAAACATTTAACACAATTTTATTCTCAATCACATACTATAACCTCCTGCATACTCTGTACTCCAGCAATATAGGTTTCCGATCGATGGCTGCTATACGAAACATTTGTCACTGTCTCTGTCATCATCCTTGTAGGTTTGGCTACTGAATTTTTGAACACCCCGATATGACTCTGTTTGCCGTTGGACGCTATTTTCTCCAAGCCCTGTGTTTGTTTATGCCATTAATTTATTCCATACTTTTTTTGTAAACGAGCTTTTCATGATCTGCATTACGTCTCTTTTGGAATGCCCGTAGTTTGGAGGATATGGAATCAAGGTTGAAGCTAAAACGTTACGGGAAAAGGAGTAAAATTATCACTGAGGGCCTATGGCGTAGTAACCCTTTGATGTGTTTCGTTTTAAAGGAAAAAGCCCAATCACTTAAAAATGCGGACCGCGATTTGACGGCTGGGTTCGTCCGTCTTTTCGCTCTCTTCTCGTTACGCGGGGCAGCATTAGCGTCCCACAGCCGTGACGTGACAGCTGAGGCTTCTGCAGCTGAGCGGCCGCTCCTTTTGTTTTCTTCCTGCAGACGCCCTCGCCCTGACTACAAAAGGCCTGCGGCTGTCGTCCGAAGCGCGCCGCTGCCCGGCGTCTCGGTCGTAGCAGGAGGAGGCAGCCCTCGCCCTTCCGTGGCGGTGATGGGGGGCCGGGGGAGGGGGGGGGGGTTGGGGTCTGGAGGGCGGTGTTTAATTCCCAACAGAGGGCACAAAGTGGCGCACTGTGCTCGCAGTCGTGATTAATACCGGCGACGGCGGCGGTGCCCACTTACAGCCCCTGTGGCATGCTCTGCGATTAATTACTGTCCGCTGCAGGAATTTGGGTTGCTTTCGTATAACGCAAAACTGTGCCCTAGAGTGAAAATGAAATGTGTACGGTACAGTATGCAGGATGTGACTGATATAAGTGGAGATATTTTTATATTCGGTAGCGTTACATGTACGCATTCAGTGTGATGGCTGTTGTTCCTCTGCGTCGAACAGTCTACATCTACATCTACATTTATAGTCCACAAGCCACCCAACGGTGTGTGGCGGAGGGCACTTTACGTGCACTGTCACTACCTCCTTTTTCCGTTCCACTCGCGTATAGTTCGCGGGAAGAACGACTGCCGGAAAGCCTCCGTGCGCTCTCGAATCTCTCTAATTTTACATTCGTGATCTCCTCGGGAAGTATAAGTAAGGGGAAGCAATATATTCGATACCTCATCCAGAAACGCAACCTCTCGAAACCTGGACAGCAAGCTACACCGCGATGCAGAGCGCCTCTCTTGCTGAGTCTGCCACTTGAGTTTGCTAAACATCTCCGTAACGCTATCACGCTTACCAAATAACCCTGTGACGAAATGCGCCCCTCTCCTTTGGATATTCTCTATCTCCTCTGTCAACCCGACCTAGTACGGATCCCACACTAATGAGCAATACTGAAGTATGGGTCGAACGAGTGTTTTGTAAGCCACCTACTTTTTAATGGACTACATTTTCTAAGGACTCTCCCAACGAATCTAAACCTGGCACCCGTCTTACCAACAATTAATTTTATATGATCATTCCACTTCAAATCGTTCCGTACGCATACTCCCACATATTTTACAGAAGTAACTGCTACCAGTGTTTGTTCTGCTATCATATAATCATACAATAAAGGATCCTTCTTTCTATGTATTCGCAATACAGTTGTCTATGTTAAGGGTCAGTTGCCACTCCCTGCACCAAGTGCCTATCCGCTGCAGATCTTCCTGCATTTCACTGCAATTTTCTAACGCTGCAACTTCTGTGTATACTACAGCATCATCCGTGAAAAGCCGCATGGAACTTCCGACACTATCTACTAGGTCTTCACATAAACATCTCACACATCTTACAGTCAGATGTTTTTTACTTGGCCATACCTGGGCTGCGAAGTGCACGACGCCTCGAAGGGCACTCTAACCGTCTTGCCTACAGGCATGCACACTTGAACACATTACTCGCTGCCCAGGGGTAAATAGACATTAACGGTTTGCTTGAGCCTTGTGTACGTGGACGGATTATCCAAATTGAAAAGATACGAATTGTAATAGCTGGAATCAGTAGTCTGCAAATGACAGGGACACTGCATCTGAAACAACAGACACTGCACAATCATATAACTGATTCATGTTAATGGGCAGTAGACCCACAAACTTCAGTGCGGAAGCACAGTTTCTTTCAACGTCCTGCAGTAACCTCAAAGTACAGAGCATGGAGGACGTGAATGGAGACAGCAGATAGGTGGCGGCACGGAGGGAGTGTAGATTGTTCGGGTGGGACGTGGGTGGATGGGGGGGGGGGGAGGGGGGAGAGGGGCTCTGAGACTCTGAGATTGTCTGGACAATTGTGATAAGCAGTGCCTCTGGGTGGCACAATGGGTAATGCAACTGCTTAGTAAGCAGGCACAAGTTTTCACTCAACTTAATAAAAAATAGACACTGCGGACTACTTTGTAGTAGTGCAGTTCACTGTGGGCACAAACAGGTGCAGACCATTCAAAAGTGCTAAAAGTGGTGATCCTGGACAGTGATGCAGTGGTCCTGATATTGGATGAAAGAATTTGTAGCTGCTTCCAGTTTTGGCTGCTGAAGTGGATTACAAGTGTGCAGGATGGGTTCCTACGCATTCCCTAAAGCTGCAAATATAACGTTGTGAACAGATAATTAAATGGAGACCATACGTTGTCGACAGGCGTTGATATACATCAACGGGGACAGTTCAAAACGTGTGCCCCAACCCGGATTTGAACCCGTGATCTCCTGCGTGGATGGCAAACGCTCCACCCATCTGAGCCACCGAAAGCACAGAGGATACTGCGACTCCAGGGACATATCCCTTACACGCTCCCTGTGTGACCCACATTCCCAACTTAATGTCCACACACTACATTCCTAGTGCCCCTGCCCATTACACTCATTGCCCGCGGCAGACAATCTTACCGAGTCCCGTAAGAGTCGGACATGTCCGAAAGAACAGATACCATCTTCGTATGTTCATATATATCGTTATAGACAACGTCTTTTATGTGTCCCTAAAGAAAAGGTCCACAATAGTTAGGAAACTGACCAGACTAATCCACTGTTTCCACACGACCAATCCATCTGGCAGGGTATGTTCTGTTCAGGATATCACATGCACACAAGGAGTTTTGTGCAGGATATGCATCGAATTTCTATCAGTTAAGCGTTCTGATACTTGGCACCTCTTTCAGAAGACGAGAGAGAATTCGTGTGAGGCAGATGGCATTTTCTCCGCTGTTTAGATTACCATTGATGAAATAGGATCCCACGATTATAGTACCATGCATTCCACGCCAGACACTAACCATCCCCAGTTCTGCAATAGCTAAGAATTAAATTTCCTGAGTGGCTGTTACCAAATTTATTTGTTCATCAGGCTCGCAGTTTTGGCTTCTTATGCTACTTTCAAGTGACAGCTTACTATTAAGTGCGACGATGGGTCTTTATTTTCGGTAGGGCAGTGTTCTCGAGTTACACGTGCTTAATTATTCCATTGGCGTAGTAAGATGTGCGCAAATGATAAGGATTCGACGGATTTATTGCACAAAGTGCTAGGCTCCTTTGTAAAATGACGAAGACTCCTTTCTTACCATGCGGGTAGAATATTTAAACACGGATAACAAGGGCATAGTGTCGTCTTAAAAGGAACGATGCATTGATGCAATTCGTAGTGAGCTACCACCAAATGGAATAATAATCCGAAATTGCGATCGTGGTGAGTAAATAAATTTAATAAGAGTCCCATTGGAAAATGTCCTTTCTAAAATATTGCACGACTGTGGACACAAGTAAACAGAAAATAGTGACTGATGTTGCTAGCTGAACTAAGCGAACTGTCGTAAGTTAAATGTACTACTACCTATATCATCGGAGAAAGAATCAAAGACAATGATTGATGAAAATGCAGTGTCTCAGTCATTAGCGTTGTCGATGAAAGATATGGGCTGTTGAAATTAACAGCTACAGCAGCCCTCGGTCGCAAAAAAAGAGAGTCTTTTTGCCTATATTTCGGCACTGCTATGAGTGCCTTCGTCAGAAGTAAAACTCTCAAATTGGCATGTCACGTATTAAACCAAAAATCAAACCATAAAGCTTTAATCACAAAATATGTACAACAGAATACATGAAAGGCAAGCCACTATGGGATGCTCAAATGCGTGGGGCTACGGTAGCATCAGAACGAGGGGCCCGCGTTAGCAATTGGGGGCAGGTGAACATGTTGTAATGTACAGCAATGGGCTCCTGGAAGTAGCCCATAGCTTTCACTTGGCAATGAAGACTGAAGAGCATACACAACGTACTCTTATCCATTTTAATGGCTGCGTCTTTCGTTTTCGGACAACGAAGTAGCTGATTAACACTAATGGATTTATCTGGTTGTAAAATAGAGTTGTGAACAAAGTGCTCCTGGAAGGTGTTTGTTCAAATTTACCAAGTTAATGACTCAGTGTATCAATGAGCACATTATTCTTAACTATGTAGTTAATTTCAATCAGCTTTCAGATAAATTGTTTAAGAGCTATCCGATTTCGATCGGATACTCCCGATCAAAAGCCCCTAAATATTTCCCGGCCGATGGCTGCACCAAAGCATAGAATACGCGCAGTAGTAGACAACATTTCCAGAATGCCCTCCAAGAAACAGCTATGGTCACTGATTGTGACCAGTCAATCGAAATTGCCTTAGCCATTATGCAATTTATGTGAACATTGCCCGAAATTAACTTTATAGTTGGAAATTGATTATGCGTGGAACGTGGTCTGACGTTAATACTCATAAATCGGTGAATGACTCAATGGTCTCCACTTTCTCGAACCCAGCCTTATCATCCAGCCTTGAACTTATAAAAGTTTAACTTTTCTCAGAAACTCCTGAGAGGAAATATTCACTCCTATTTGCAAGTAAAATCTGATGCAACCTGCCTCCTTTGCTTGATGTATTAGCTTCCTCGCCTCAGTTACCTTCTGCCTCATTGCTATAAAGTTGTGATAACTCGATTCGGTTCGTAATGCCCCAATTGCAAGTCGTCTCTTTGTTACAACCTTAGGTCACGGTCACGTTTCAGGATGGGCGCCTGCCAGATATCTTCAAGTGAGCCGCCGTCGAAGACTGACATCGGATTCCCACGTCAACAGGCAGGGCATTCTTTGGCTGATATGCGAAACACTGAGGCATCGGATTCTCATCGTTAAGACATTAGGTGGTCGATTACGCATTACGATAGTGTTAAGATTCGCTGATGTGTTCTTAGGTGAGTAATCTCAAGCTATAAGGACAATGCTCTCAAACTGGCTTGCAGGTCGTCTTGAGGTATGTGTGATTCGTGAATCTCGCTCATTGATGTTTGGAACCCATAGGAAATAGTACGCTTATTATTAAACTTATAATCACCGGTGAGCCTGGTAACTGCCCCTAAGTCAGCGCCAGAAAAAGCTGTTGAGTGGAAGGACTGTACCTCAGGCAACATAAAGCTTCATTCACAATTAAAGCGATCAATATCTTTACGTCACTCTCAGAATTTAAAAAGATTGACAATAACCATTTCGGACATCAACAAAGGTAAAATTTACTTTTTTGTTTACTCTGCAAGGAAACGGTGAGTGGACTCAAGTTTTAATACACTCCTGGAAATGGAAAAAAGAACACATTGACACAGGTGTGTCAGACCCACCATACTTGCTCCGGACACTGCGAGAGGGCTGTACAAGCAACGATCACACGCACGGCACAGCGGACACACCAGGAACCGCGGTGTTGGCCGTCGAATGGCGCTAGCTGCGCAGCATATGTGCACCGCCGCCGTCAGTGTCAGCCAGTTTGCCGTGGCATACGGAGCTCCATCGCAGTCTTTAACACTGGTAGCATGCCGCGACAGCGTGGACGTGAACCGTATGTGCAGTTGACGGACTTTGAGCGAGGGCGTATAGTGGGCATGCGGGAGGCCGGGTGGACGTACCGCCGAATTGCTCAACACGTGGGGCGTGAGGTCTCCACAGTACATCGATGTTGTCGCCAGTGGTCGGCGGAAGGTGCACGTGCCCGTCGACCTGGGACCGGACCGCAGCAACGCACGGATGCACGCCAAGACCGTAGGATCCTACGCAGTGCCGTAGGGGACCGCACCGCAACTTCCCAGCAAATTAGGGACACTGTTGCTCCTGGGGTATCGGCGAGGACCATTCGCAACCGTCTCCATGAAGCTGGGCTACGGTCCCGCACACGGTTAGGCCGTCTTCCGCTCACGCCCCAACATCGTGCAGCCCGCCTCCAGTGGTGTCGCGACAGGCGAGAATGGAGGGACGAATAGAGTCGTGTCGTCTTCAGCGATGAGAGTCGCTTCTGCCTTGGTGCCAATGATGGTCGTATGCGTGTTTGGCGCCGTGCAGGTGAGCGCCACAATCAGGACTGCATACGACCGAGGAACACAGGGCCAACACCCGGCATCATGGTGTGGGGAGCGATCTCCTGCACTGGCCGTACACCACTGGTGATCGTCGAAGGGACACTGAATAGTGCACGGTACATCCAAACCGTCATCGAACCCATCGTTCTACCATTCCTAGACCGGCAAGGGAACTTGCTGTTCCAACAGGACAATGCACGTCCGCATGTATCCCGTGCCACCCAACGTGCTCTAGAAGGTGTAAGTCAACTACCCTGGCCAGCAAGATCTCCGGATCTGTCCCCCATTGAGCATGTTTGGGACTGGATGAAGCGTCGTCTCACGCGGTCTGCACGTCCAGCACGAACGCTGGTCCAACTGAGGCGCCAGGTGGAAATGGCATGGCAAGCCGTTCCACAGGACTACATCCAGCATCTCTACGATCGTCTCCATGGGGGAATAGCAGCCTGCATTGCTGCGAAAGATGGATATACACTGTACTAGTGCCGACATTGTGCATGCTCTGTTGCCTGTGTCTATGTGCCTGTGGTTCTGTCAGTGTGATCATGTGATGTATCTGACCCCAGGAATGTGTCAATAAAGTTTCCCCTTCCTGGGACAATGAATTCACTGTGTTCTTATTTCAATTTCCAGGAGTGTAGCTTGAAATTACACGAGCAGCCTTTTTTAACTCTCCAAGTGAACAACTGATGACCCAAAATTTTCAACATCTAGAAATTACATAAAAAAATAACTGTGACTAGGGACGGAGGGTAGTAAAATAAATTAACAGTATCAAACAATCAAAGTACTAACCCATGGAGAAAAGCGGCATTTAAGATTGAAATAAATTAATAATCCACAGAAACAATCGTAAATTTACAAGAGATTAAAACTGGAGAGACATTTAAATCCTTCTTTGCTCGTGACGACTGGACAGGCAAAAAATTATTAGTTCAGATATTATAACTATTCAGAAGCAGATTCGATACGGAATGGAGATGGAAATAAAGCAGCTTTAAAGTTTACTCCCAAACTTTATTCATTATTGTGAAAATAGTTTATTAACAACCTTTATGGTGAAAATAAGAGAAACTGCATCAGTTAGAATTGGCTTATGTGTTAGCTGCACTTTGAATGAGCTATTAATGACACTTATCACTGCATAACATACATAACAGCAGCGCACTTTAAACATTTGTAGCCTTAGCGACACAATAAACCAATAAGAGCAGTTTCATATAGTAGATAAATATGCACCACGTGAGGGCTTGTTAATCAAAATGCTAGATATTCAAAGCAAACACCTCTAATAATATTAGTGCTACGAACTAATATTAGCCTTCAGAGGTAATAAGGCATCGAAATAGAAATAACATGTACTGAAATAGCCAACCCCGTGCTATTTTTAATATCAAAACTGCTTACAGTTTTCTATATATTTTCCTTCACTCTACACATGGCGTGGTACAAACAACACTTGTCCGACGACGTAATTTGTCCGTGCCCCAGCACGCAACGACTCCTGGCGTCTCTCGAAGGAAAATTATTAAAACACGCTGAAGTTGCAATAATAATAATAATAATAATAATAATAAAACAAGAAAATGGTCGCACAAAGCTTGCTCCAATCATCAGCTTAAGTAACAGCCACAAATAAATCACTTGCATTATTTCCTTGTCTTAAAAAATAAAAGGAAAGAAAAAGAACGGAGGTACCATACAATACATCGAGATTCAATCGTCATATAAGACATTAAAAGGCATTTTAAGAAGTACCCAGTGAACACCGCCGCAAGTAAAAGCAGAAGATTTTGCAAAGCATGGAGTGAGAGATTAGTCACATACAATCTGGTGGTGGTGGTGGTGGTGGTGGTTAGTGTTTAACGTCCCGTCGACAACGAGGTCATTAGAGACGGAGCGCAAGCTCGGGTTAGCGAAGGATTGGGAAGGAAATCGGCCGTGCCATTTCAAAGGAACCATCTCGGCATTCGCCTGAAACGATTTAGGGAAATGACGGAAAACCTAAATCAGGATGGCCGGAGACGGGATTGAACCGTCGTCCTCCCGAATGCGAGTCCAGTGTTACAATCCGCCAACTTCCAAATATGAAACACTTCACTCCAGCTAGCCAAGAAGTACATTATTCACCAAGGCGAAGGTGGAACCGGATCATCTCCCTCAATCTGCCAACGCTGTAGAAGAAGCCACGGCAGGACCACGACGAGTCCATTCACATCATACTACGGTCAAGCAAATGCCAAATTCCTGTGCTCTGACGTACGGAGAAGTCCTCCGTATCTCTACTCACTTCTCGTCAACTTTCTCACTAGTCGCCTGTACTCGGCACGACACCTTCCGCCGCTAGCCGACTCGAACAACCGGAAACCAAAGAGTTGGACTCCTATCAAAAACAGGACCGATACGAACCGCCACAGCTCACCTTCAACCAATGAGAAACATGAATACTGATAGGCATGTATAAGGGCTGATCAAAATGTTACCGTTCGAAGGCAGTACAGTCCAGAATCGGTATGTCAATTGGGCAATATCACATTGAGCATTGAGACAATCATCGCACCGAAGCACCAAGTTGAAGACGCTCGTCTGGTAAAACTCGCTGTCCTGTTGCGTGAAGAAGTCCGTAACGGTCTTCTGCACATCCTCGCGCCACAGGAATCATCGAGCCTTCAAGGCTTTTTTAAGGTACAGAGGGTGTGATAATAGCACGGGGAGGTAGAAAGACTATGGTGCGGTTGCTAGAGTGTTTCCCACTTGGTGTAACTTTTGCGTTACGGCATTTGCGATATGGGGATGTGCGTTATCGAGAAGCATCAGCACCCTTTGTCGTAGTTTTCCCAGATTTGCCGCCCTAAGTACACACCATAAATCACATTCTTCATTTTCCTATGTATGTCTAGCGGTATTTGCCCTTCGGCAGCCAAGTAAAGAATAACAGCACATTGGTTCTGTCTGGTCACTTTTGATAATAACTTCGCCATAGTTCATGTTTTTCGCGTTTACCTCATGCCCTTCGAAAAGGTGAATGTCACCCTAATCCTTTGCCTACGTGTCGTTGCTGATATACCCGCATCAGATTGGCGCTACTTTGCACATGCGCTGCAGCAACACCCTCGAACAAAAACTTCTGATCGTCCATTTTATTTCACTTCGACGTTGATGAAATGTTTCTAGCTGCACTGAAGTAACCATGACAGTTTTGATGGAACTGTGTACTTGGTTTACAGCGTTTTGTGAGTCTCCTGAAAATTTTATGTTAGCAGTCAATATTACCCCAGAAAGAGGTGGGATATATGCTAAATATTAGGAGCAAGGTAAGAAACGATGGTTGTGTTTTTAGAGACATCGTTCAGGAAATTATACAGGGTGGTCCACTTATCGTGGCCGGGCCAAATATCTCACGAAATAAGCGTCAAACGTAAGAACGGAACTGGTCTAGCTTGAAGGGGGAAACCAGATAGCGCTGTGATTGGCCCGCTAGATGGCGCTGCCATAGGTCAAACGGATACCAACAGCGTTTTTTTAAAATAGGAATCCCCATTCCTGTTACATATTCGTGTAGTATGTAAAGAAATATAAATGTTTTGGTTGGACCACTCTTTTCGCTTTGTGATAGATGGCGCTGTAATAGACACAAACATATGGCTCACAATTTTAGACGAACAGTTGGTAACAGGTGGGTTTTTTAAATTAAAATACAGAACGTAACATTTTATTTCGGTTGTACCAATGTGATACATGTACCTTTGTGAACTTATCATTTCTGACAATGCATGCTGTTACAGCGTGATTACCTGTAAATACCACATTAATGCAATAAATGCTCAAAATGAAGTCCGTCAACCTCAATGCATTTGGCAATACGTGTAACGACATTCCTCTCAACAGCGAGTAAATCGCCTTCCGTAATGCTCACACATGCATTGACAATGCGCTGACGCATGTTGTCAGGCGTTGTTGGTGGATCACGATAGCAAATATACTTAAACTTACCCCACGGAAAGAAATCCGGGGACGTCAGATCCGGTGAACGTCCAGGCCAAGGTATGATGCTTTGACGACCAATCCACCTATGATGAAATATGCTCTTCAATACCGCTTCAACCGCTTTCGAGCTATGTGCCGGACATCCACTGTGTTGGAAGTACATCGCCATCCTGTCATGCAGTGAAACATCTTGTTGTAACATCCTTAGGACATTACGTAGGAAATCAGCATACACTGCACGATTTAGATTGCCATAATAAAATGGGGGCCAATTATCCTTCCTCCCATAATGCCGCACCATACATTAACCCGCCAAGGTCGTTGATGTTCCACTTGTCGCAGGCTTCATGGATTTTCCGTGGCCCAATAGTGCATATTATGCCGGTTTACGTTACCGTGGTGTACAGTCTGTGGCTGGGTTGCATTGTTGTAATATTCGCTATTGTAGTGTTGGGCTGTTGGCTGTTAACAGCGCGTAGCGTTGCCCAGTTAGAGGTGAGCCGCCAGCACTGGTGGATGTGGGGAAGTGAGATGGCGGATTTTTAAGAGCGGATGATCTGGACAGAAACAGTAAATTTGTAAGACTGGATGTCATGAACTGCTATATATATTATGAACTTTGAACACTATTAAGGTAAATACATTATTTGTTCTCTATCAAAATCTTTCATTTGCTAACTATGCCTATCAGTAGCTAGTGCCTTCAGTAGTTTGAATCTTTTATTTAGCTGGCAGTAGTGGCGCTCGCTGTATTGCAGTGGCTTGAGTAACGAAGATTTTTGTGAGGTAAGTGATTTGTGAAAGTTATAGGTTAATGTTAGTCAGGGCCATTCTTTTGTAGAGATTTTTGAAAGTCAGATTCTGTTGTGCTAAAAATATTTTGTGTCAGTTTAAACACAGTCATGTATAATTTTTCTAAGGGGACATTTCATATGGCGACCCTGCCAGGATTCGAACCTGGAATCTTCTGATTTTTTCTTGTAGTTTGTGTAATTAGTGCAGCCTTTGTTTATTGCTAGTGCATAATTGTAGAGAGAATTTCCTTTGTAGCTGTAGTTTTTCATTCTTGTACAGTAAAACTGTTGTGGCTTGCATGTAGATTTGCACCAAGTATTTCACAGCTGCGCTTGCAACTGACGAGATATTATTTTCAATGCTATGTTAATGTGTTTTCCTATTTTGCTCTTCAAATTGTACTTTTTTGTGTTGTCGTGTGAAATATTGTGACAATAATGGCGTGTGAAGAAGTAATACTAGGCTCCAAAGTAAACTGAGAAATGACAGTGAAGACGATAGCAGTGTGTTATCGCCTCCAAGTAATGATTTAACTAATGCTCAAGGTAGTAATTTGATAATTGTGCGTAGGGAAATGGAGTGGGCTGCAAATAATGGTGTAGGCAGTGAAACAATTAGTGTACAGGGAAGCATTATTGATTGATCGGACGGCAACAGCTCGCCTCAGGAATCCGAAATGACAGGACGCAATCTTGCAAATACTGTAGATTCAGGTTTTGCGTCCTCACCGTTTTCTCAAATAAGTCAAGACACATTTTCTGCTTGTCAAAATGTGAATTTTGCCGGTGCAAATGCACTGCCAAAAAGCATAGAGGACCAGATTCCAGACACTAATACATTATTATTGCAATTAATGCAACAAATGGAACAAAATCAGAGACAAACACAGTCATGTATAATTTTTCTAAGGGGATGTTTCATATGGCGACCCTGCCTTCTGTCAACAGATCTATTAAATAATTATTTTATGATCCACGTTCTTCTAAAAAGGAGCACTTGGAAAGGAAAGAACAATAAGAAGGGATTAAAAACAGTTACTGCATACATAATTTCCTTTTCAAGTACATGGTAATTTCTTTTGTAGAATAAGTTTTGCTGCACCATTTAATTACATAGACATTAATATGTGAATATACATTTCCCTTATCTGCATTGTTGTCTTTAGTGTACTATTTTTTTATTTTTATTTTATTTTCTATTTATTTTTTGCTTGTGGGTTTGTCATGATTAGATATAAGTTATTGCATTTGCTGCTGCTGTTTGCCAGGCATAGTGCTACTAAATTTCACTTTGTATTACTCTGTTAAGCCAGTTTTACTACTGATTTATTTTTCTTTTTGCTGCACATTGGCTCATATTAGTGATAATGTTGCATTTGCTTTTGTAACTTACGTATATTGCTGCTTGCTTTGCCAATTTGCATTTTTTTGTCATTGCTGTTTGTGTTAATTGTTTTGTGCTGCTGCATTGCCTCGTCCCTTAGTTTAGCATCTGAGCTCAGTAGATTTAAGTTAGATTAAGATGGGGTGGGCTATATAAGAGAAAGAGTTGTGATGAATTGGAAGAAATGCATTGAGAAGCTATAAGAAAATGGTTTGGCCAAAAAAATATTTTGAAAGAGGATATGTCCAAAAAAGTAGGGTTTAGAGACAACAGGTTTAGGTTGGATTTTCTTGGAAATAAGTAATGAGGTAAGAAATATGTGAACATATAATTACAGAAAGCATGCTTGGATAGGATTTTTTGGTGGAAACAAATGTTGAAACAAGACAAAAGATCTATGGAATGAAGTTTTGGGTTGGACTGCAGTACCAAATGTTACACTGAAAACAAACCCTGCACTTTCCTCTTGTGTTATTCTGCTATGTGTTTGTGTACCCTTGTTTATTTGTGTTTTTCCTGTCTTTATGTGTTAATGAGAGTTATGTTGTAGAATTTTTCTAATACTGTGTTATTTACTTTGTAAAGATGTTCAGACATTATTTATCTGTTCTGTTTTGTTGCTCATGTGTGAAGTTGATGTTTCAAAGGTTATTCTGATTTTTTATGTGTGTACTTATGTCATAATTCCTGTAACACTGATGTGTATGTTATTTCGATTCTTTTGTAAAGCCCGTATTACTACAAATGTTATCTGTATTGTTGTGTTCTTTAATGATGCCTTTTGTACCTTTGTTGTTGTATTCTCATGTTATAAAATTGTCATTAACACCAGTTTATCAAATTAAGTACCTTGTAAGCATTCATTTCACTGCGCATATTTCTGTTGGTCATAGTATATGCACAATATGTGAAAAAAAGAGGACTGTTAGTGTTTGGGCGTGTGTTAATAATTCAGCAAGGGACTGTTTAACAGCATTGCTGGTTCTAAGGACAATTCAAAAAACTTTGTGAGTGCACAAGTGGTGGTTTATTGACTTGCTATATTCTCCGCAAGACTCTTCGATGGTGATTGTGCACCTGCACAGTCGCAACAGATGACTGCTGGCCATCTCCACAAGGACTACAGTGGGTCTGCATCTTTGATGGCTAACCAATACCATTATTTCTACAAGAACTGCAGTGGGTCTGCACCTCTGGTGGCCCACCAATACCATAATCTCTACCAAGACTACAGTGGGTCTGCTCTGTGATGACCTACCTACCAATATTCTTCAAAACTTCGACTGACTCTGCGGTGGGTTTGCTCTGTTGTGGCCCATTACCTGTCTGCATGTCAAGAGTCAGCACTGTCTTTCCGTTGGAAGGACAACAATACTTCTACAAGACTGCATGGAAGTCCACTACTTCCGTGTGCATTTTCTTTTACTGCTCAGACTTTGAGAAAAACACTGCTATTTTACTGTGTTGAACGATCAGGACTGTCTTTATGGATTGTGAGAAAATTTTAGCTTTTGACCAACATTGTATCAATAACTGTGTTCATTTGATTTCTTTGTTATTGTAATTGTGAAAAATTTTTAACAAATATGTATTGGCCAGTGCCCAAAACAATTTGTAAAATATTTTGTAAGTAGGCTGTTTAGGTTTTTATGTTGGTAACACCACTTAGCGCTCTGTATGAAAATCACTGGCTGTGCCGTGTGCAGTCTGTGGCTGGGTGGCATTGTTGTAATATTCGCTGTTGTAGTGTTGGGCTGTTGGCTGTTAACAGCGCGAAGCGTTGCCCATTTGGAGGTGAGCCGCCAGCACTGGTGGATGTGGGGAAGTGAGATGGCGGATTTTTGAGAGCTGATGATCTGGACAGAAACAGTAAATTTGTAAGACTGAATGTCATGAACTGCTATATATATTATGACCTTTGAACAATATTAAGGTAAATACATTATTTGTTCTCTATCAAAATCTTTCATTTGCTAACTATGCCTATCAGTAGTTAGTGCCCTCAGTAGTTTGAATCTTTTATTTAGCTGGCAGTAGTGGCGCTCGCTGTATAGAAGTAGCTTGAGTAACGAAGATTTTTGTGAGGTAAGTGATTTGTGAAAGGTGTAGGTTAATGTTAGTCAAGGGCCATTCTTTTGTAGAGATTTTTGCAAGTCAGATTCCGTTGCGCTAAAAAAATTGTGTGTCAGTTTAAACGCAGTCATGTATAATTTTTCTGAGGGGATGTTTCAACCGCTGTTGGTGAATGATGTTTCGTTCCTAAATAGAACACGTGCAGGAAATCTGTCATCGTCCTCTAATTTCTTTTGTGTCCAGTGGCAAAACTGTGCACGACGTTCAAAGTGGACGCCATGCAATTCCTGGTGCATAGAAATATGGTAAAGGTGCCATCGATGTTGATGTAGCATTCTCAACACCGACGTTTTTGAGATTCCCGATTCTCGCACAATTTGTCTGCTACTGATGTGCGGATTAGCCGTGACAGCGGGTAAAACACCTACTTGGGCATCAATATTAGTTGCAGGTCGTGGTTGACGTTTCACATGTGGCTGAACTGTTCCTGTTTCCTTAAATAACGTAACTATCCGGCGAACGGTGCAGACACTTGGGTGATATCGTCCAGGATACCGAGCAGCATACATAGCACACGCCCGTTGAGCAATTTGATCACAATAGCCGTACATCAACACGATATCGACCTTTTCCGCAATTGGTAAACGGTCCATTTTAACACGGGTAATGTATCACGAATCAAATACCATCCGCACTGGCGGAATGTTACGTCATACCACGTACTTACACGTTTGTGACTATTACAGCGCCATCTATCACAAAGCGAAGAATGTGGTCCCACTAAAACATTCATATTTCTTTACGTACTACACTAATATGTAATAAGAAATGGGGGTTCCTATTAAAAAAAAAAACGCAGTTGATATCTGTTTGACCTATGGCAGCGCTATCTAGCGGGCTAACCATAGCGCCATCTGGTTTCCCCTTTCAAGCCAGACAACTTTCGTTCTTTGTAGTATTTTCTTTTTATGCTTATTTCGTGAGATATTTGGCCCGGTCACTATGAATGGACCACCCTGTACAACATGTTCAGAGCCCTTATGAACGGGTTCATGTTTGTATTGAGGAAAAATCAGAGACAACGACTTAATGGAATGTTGGTGGGTGATATTGTTAGACATGCAGGAATGACATTTATGCTGAAAGGTGATCGCCATAATACGACACGTGTAGGCGGAGCCTTTATCCACAAAATAGATGACAGTTGGTTGTTGCTGATTAGCCATATATTCCTGCCATAAATTTGTGGCACATTCCAGAGGCTGATGATGGGACAGAAAGAACCACCACGTTACCGTCCCTATCCTCTCAACAGCGTAATGAGTTAGGTGGGTAAGGGCGTCATAAAGATGACGATAATCATTGCAGTTTTGTGATTAAGTTGTCGTTATAGCTAAGTAAACCATAGGGAGGAATTACTATTGTTTGACTCTTTTTAAAAACTCTGAAGACAAGGAAACGACTGACATCAATGCAAAACTGAGCTTTTGACGCAAGCACATTGTTGATTTCAAATGGTAGATTTATCCGTTTATCACACTTAAAATGGTGTAACCAGGAAACTTACTTTGAGCCTAATGATATATTGACTACAGTAATGTTAAGTTTGACGTACGTTTGCAGAGACACATCAGTAGGTTACAGGTCCATCTGCGGGATTTCTGATTCGGTTGCACGTCCGTATAACGAAGGTATTTTCTACGTACTACATGTACGTCTTGTGTTGACTCGTCAACAATCTTCGCAAACGGAATCAGATGTCTCGTATATATATGAATTTTGATACCGTTTTGTTCTGTTGCTGCCTCTACATTTCACGTCTGCTAGTTCTAATGGTCCGTTGTTGGTTCATGGCTTTTTATTCTCTCACTTGCTTTTTAATTTTGCCTCTTTTCTTTGCTTATTGTTTTTTTTTTGTACTCTCCATTATCTCAGTTTATTTGGCGTGTTGTGTTGAATTGTCCTGCTCATGAGGAGGTGCTGAAGTGACAATTCCTTAAAACGCCGCAGCTGTTCCATAGATGTAGGTACCACGCTAATTTAAATCAAAGTCTCCAATTGAAAATTGTATTTTATTTTTATTTATTCGGTAGCTTGGATTCGTTTAGGGATAATTTTCAGATGCATTAAATGTTTATGCTGAGGACAGCATGCTCTACAACAAATTGTATACTACATGCGTCGTCTGTAGGCAGCTGAAAACGACGTATCTCACCCTAACCTAGACGATTTATTATGTCACAGAGCTGTCCTTAGCTTAAATACTTATAAAATTCCTGAAGCTTATAATACACTTGAAAATGACTCGTTGCTGACTTGAAACTACAACACACTTCGCAGCTCGAGGTCCAAGGTCCAGATCTCGGCTGGTACACATTTATAGAGCACATGTTAGGAGTTTATCTTTTTCTGTGTTTTCACCGTAGTATTTTTCTGAAATTTAAAGCTTGTTTTTCTATTTAGGAGCTTTACCCTCCAATTTTGTAAGTGTAAATTCATTCAGTCTGTAGCGCAGTAGTTGCTCATTTGCGCCGAAGTCAGTCAGTCATTTCTTCTGAACATCCAGGTACATAACTCATTAAGACATCAACGTCCATTGGTGGTGCATCAGAAGAGTAGCCAGTTGCATATTAGGACTCTATCTGCTTTTTTACTTTACTTTGACTAGGATGGATAGGACGTATGCATGCTGTGTGTGGACCCTGGAGCAGCTGGCTGCAGTTTACCAGCAGCTGAAACCTTTTTTACCTTGAGGCTACTGCCTCGTGGTTTGTAGCACTGGCGGAGAATCTGGCACGTAGCGTGGGCTATCTTAGGCATCGCTTGTTTCGCTCACAGGCTCTGCTGCCGTGGCACCTAATATTGCATCCCATGCATGGATCAGCCCTTCCAGCAGGGTGAGTGGCGGGTGGTAACGCGTTGGTGTCGCTCGTGACGGAGGGTCAGTGTGGAGTATGGACGTCTAGCGTCGCCCATTCATTCTGTGTGAGTAGACAAGTGACCACTGCTTCATCAGGGTCTGAGAAGGATCATGGGGCTTACGTTATTGGGAGCTCCAACGTTAGGTGCGATATGGAGCCACTTAGACAGGTAGCGTTCAGGGATGGAAAGAAAGCCCGGTGCACTTGGTGTGAGGGGGGGGGGGGGGCCTCAGCCGAGATGTTGAGCAGCTAGTTCGGTAGCCCACATGCAATGGAAATATCTTAGGCCTTGTAGCCACAAAAAGGCCGGACGTTATCGACAACATGTTTATAGAAACTGGGATTAGCCATCATGATGTCATTTTAGTAACTATGGTTACGAAAGTCAAGAAGGATAGAGGAGTATTTCTGATAGAAAGGGCAGATAAGCATCTGTTGGCATCTCATGTACACAGTGAACTGACATAACTTAGTTTAAGTAAGATGGAAATAGAGGAATTATGGGCAACGTTTAAGCAGACTGTATATTGTGGTCTGCAGAAGTATGTGCTTTGTAAGTGGATTAGGAATGGAAAAGACTCCCCATTTTTTAATAACGAAATTCGGAAAATGCTAGAGAAGCAGAGGCTGTCACACTCTCGGTTTAGAAGTGACGTGGAAATTACGACAAACAGAGGTCAGTAGAGATTCATGCGCCTGTGAAAAGATCTACATTTGAAGTATACAACTACCACATTCATACTTTAGCAAAAGATCCTTCAGAGAATCCTAGAAAATTCTGTCCCCATGTAAAATCGCTAAGCGGTGTAACGCTTCCATTCAGTCACTTGTTAACGAGTCTAGTGTGGCAGTTAAGGATAGCTGAAGTTTTAAATTTCGCATTCAAGAAATCGTTCACCCTGGAAAGTAATACGAAGATACCGCCATTTGACCATCTAACAGACTCCCAAATGGAAAACGTAGTAATAAACATCACTGGCGTAGAGAAGCAACTGAAACAGTTAAAAGCAAATAAGTCAACAGGTCAGGACGGAATCCCAATTCAATTTCACAAAGAGTTCTCTATGGCATTGGCCCATTGCCTAGCTTGCATTAATCGTGAATCTCTCATCGAGAGCAAAGTCCGAAACGACTGGAAAAACGAGCAGGTGTATAAGAAGGGCAAAATTACAGACCAATATCCCTCACTTTGGTTCATTGCAGAATCCTTAAACATATTTTCCAATCAAGTATAATAAATTTTAGTGAGACCGAGCACCTGATGTACACGAATCATCACGGTCTTAACTGAAGCGCCAAAGAAACTGGTACGAGCATACATATTAAAACACAGAGATGTGTAAACCGCACGCTGGGGCGCCGGTCCCTTCAGAGGATGAGACAACTCATTTACTTCAGCCGGCGATCGCCTGTAGAGCAGACAGCGTTTGCCCGAGTGAAAGGAAGAACGACCCCATGTTCGGCTTAAAAGCAAATTCCGCTACATTGTGTGGGAGCATCCAGCCTACGCATTCTTTACAAACATAGCAATCAGTTTCAGAGGTCTTCACAGGGAGGCAGCAAACGCCAAACGCCAGTGCTACAGATTTCTGAATTGGTCGTATTAAACGAAACGTCATTCACCCGTTTTAGTAGAGCAATGCTGATTGGCAGACGATATTCCTGACATGTTGAGCTGGAGGAGTAATGGAAGACACTGAAAGATATACCCCTTCACATCTGGCGTGGAGAGGGCCGTTCTTTCGTCGCTCTTGGAGTGAGAACACATAACGAGAGCGTGTGCGCTCGTTGTGTACTCAAAGAGCAAGGAACAAGTCTCTCCTCAGTACTTCACTGGGAGAGCACCTCTATCGAGAGCGAATCAGAGTGTGACTCTATATTGAGTCCTTGCAATTAAGTGTTGTTCACTGTGTTGGCCACTAGACTTATTGTGCACTGTGAACGGACAGAGTTATAGTTAATCGCCTGTGAACGAATTTTTGAGTGGCATTGCGATGGACAGGTTATCCGACTGGTGTACCACACCAATAATTAGACCAGGGGCGAATAGGTGTCCTTGACTTCATCAAGGTGTAGGGAGAGTTTGATTGGCGAAGGTCAGTTCAGGTAGGACGAGAGTTATCTTATTTGTCAGTAGCGAGCAGCGCAGACAGCGGTCATCGCAACTTATGGTATTGTGCGCTACAGCTCTTGCGAGCCCCATATCTCCTCCAGAACAGTACACTTAACTGCATTTCACACGCGACAGCCTCGACTATACCTAGCAACATTCTAAAGGATAATTATTCAACTTGAATAGGTGCGGCTCTCAGCCATTCTTCCAAGTCAATAACAATCTTAAACTCTGTATAGAAATTTCTATAGCGAATCCTATCCTTAAGAGGTAACTTCACGTTCCGAAAAGAGCCCAGAAATAACTTGTTCAGTTCATAACTAAATGTGCCATTGTGATTTCTCAAAAATTTGGCAAAATAAATAATAATTTTCGTTAGTTTCATGTTTTTCTTACACTAACTAGCACTACTCCAGTACCCAAGTATCCCACTAGTTACCTAAGAAATTTTGTGAATTTTTGTGTCATTTCCTTACAGCGGACGACTCCATGAGATATTTATTGCTGAAAGTTTTTCACGCATTTCTCTTTAGAACGTTAAGAGCGTCTGTCTGACTTCTGTAGTAGTGTGTGGGTGGAAATTGCGTCTTGCAGGAGCCACAGGGTAAAGGGTACATCTCAGATTAATCCGTTGCGCAGAATGACAGAATAGCAACCACACGGTCACAACAGTAGTCACAAGACTGTACGGCAGCAAGAAGATCGGGCTCGGCATGGGCGCGTGGCAGTACTGAGAGCGTAGAGCATCGTGATCGGGGTATGGTTCTGGCGTATCGTACTGCATCTGTAGCAGCAATATAAGCAGCTATTGGCACTGCAGTGACACAGTGAACTGTGGCTGTTTCAAGGACAGTTCCGAATCCTGTAGTGTGCCTTTCACTGACCCCACACCAGCGACATTTACGACTTCAGTGGAGTGAAGGCAGTGCTCATTAGATTTCAGGGTGGAAGTCTGCTTCGTTTTCTGTTAAAAGGCGTTTGCCTTACAACCAGTGATGGCTGTGTGTTAGGAGACCAATTGAGAGCCTGCAACCAACCTGTCTGCGTGCTAAACATACTGGTCCTACACCTGGAATTATGGTCTGGGGTGCAATTTCATACGACTGTAGGAGCACTTTCGTGGTTATCCCACGCATCCTGACTGCAGATCTGTAAGTCAGTCTGGTGATTCGACCTGTTGCGTTGCAACTCACGAACAGCATTCCAGGGGTGTTTTCCAACTGGTGAACTCTCGACCACATACCGCTGTTGTAAGCTATGATGTTCTACACAGTGACGACATGCCTTGACTCGCACGATCAGCAGATCTGTTTCCAATCGAGCACATATAGGACATCATCGGAGACAACTCTAGCGCCATCCAAAAACAGACTTAGTCATCCCTGTACTGATAGACCGAGTGCGACAGGCCTGGGACTCCATCTCATAAGCTGATATCCGGCACCTATGCAACACAATGCACGCATGTTTTCATACTTGCCTTCACCGGTTATTTATGTACTAGCATTTCACATTTGCAATGCCTTACCTCGCGCTGTCATTGATCTCTGATCTTGCAATGTTAATCACTTGCATATTTTATCTAGACAAATATATTCCCGAAACTTCGTTGCTCTACATTAACCATTTTTTTAGTGTTGCGGTTTTTTTCGCCTGTTTATCTATCGATTTAGTCCTTCTAAGGAAAACGTGTTGAACTTGAAAGGCATCTACTGAGGCACACCTGTATGTGGCACCCGAATATGATAATAACATTAACGTAAACTAAAATGAAACTAGGATACTATAAACGAGGTGTGTGTCTGATAGGTTTTATAAGATGGATCGCTGACTATGCACGACCGCAGAGCCAAAGATACTGGGTCTGGTCTGAGATTGTATGGTTGGAATAAGAGAGTGCTTGGCGCACAGTTGTAGGTAGCTGTCTGTGAGCGAAAGAGGGTGGAGTAGGCAGTTTTTGCGGTGTGCTGCGTCAAGCCCCCAAGTGTTAGATTATAATATAGGAATTATGAGTACATGTATTATCGGAAATAGAAACGTAGAAGCAGCTTGGCGCACAGTTGTGAGTAGACGTCTATGAGCGAAAGAGAATGGAGTAGTCAGTTTTTGTGGTGTGCTCTGTGAAGGCAGCAGGTGTTAGATTATAATGTACCAAATACGAGTACATGTATTATTGGAAGTATGAATGTGGAAGCAGAAGTCTTCACGCAAGCAAGGTAAAGATGTTAAATATATGTTGTTGTTGTTGTGGTCTTCAGTCCAGAGACTGGTTTGATGCAGCTCGCCATGCTACTCTATTCTGTGCAAGATTCTTCATCTCCCAGTGCCTACTGCAGCCTACATCCTTCTGAATCTGTTTAGTGTTTTCATCTCTTGGTCTCCCCCTACGATTTTTACCCTCAACGCTGCCCTCCAGTACTAAATTGGTGATCCCTTGATGCCTCTGAGCATGTCCTACCAACCGATCTCTTCTTCTTGTCAAGTTGTGCCACAAACTCCACTTCTCCCCAATCCTATTCAATACCTCCTCATTAGTTACGTGATCTACCCATCTAATCTTCAGCATTCTTCTGTAGCACCACATTCCAAAGGCTTCTATTCTCTTCTTGTCCAAACTATTTATCGTCCATGTTTCACTCCATACAAATACTTTCAGAAACGACTTCCTGACATTTAAATCTGTACTCGATGTTATGAAATTTCTCTTCTTCAGAAACGCTTTCCTTGCCATTGCCAGTCTAAATTTTATATCCTCTCTACTTCGACCATCATGAGTTACTTGGCTCCCCAAATAGCAAAACTCATTTACTACTTTAAGTGTCTCATTTCCTAATGCAATTCCCTCAACATCGCCCGATTAATTCGACTACATTCCATTATTCTCGTTTTGCTTTTTTTATGTTTATCTTATATCCTCCCTTCAAGACACTGTCCATTCCGTTCAACTGCTCTTCCAAGTCCTTTGCTGTGTCTGACAGAATTACAATGTCATCGGCGAACCTCAAAGTTTTAATTTCTTCTCCATGGATTTTAATACCTACTCCGAATTTTTCTTTTGTTTCCTTTACTGCTTGCTCAATATACAGATTGAATAACATCGGGCAGAGGCTACAACCCTGTCTCACTCCCTTCCCAACCACTGCTTCCCTTTCATGCCCCTCGACTCTTATAAATGCCTTCTGGTTTCTGTACAAATTGTAAATAGCCTTTCGCTCCCTGTATTTTACCCCTGCCACATTCAGAATTTGAAAAAGAGTATTCCAGTCAACATTGTCAAAAGCTTTCTCTAAGTCTACAAATGCTAGAAACGTAGGTTTGCCTTTTCTTAATCTAGCTTCTAAGATAAGTCATAGGATCAGTATTGCCTCACATGTTCCCATATTTGTACGGAATCCAAACTGATCTTCCCCGAGGTCGGCTTCTACCATTTGTCTGTAAAGAATTCGCGTTAGTGTTTTGCAGCCGTGACTTATTTTACTGACAGTTCGGTAATTTTCACATCTGTCAACGCCTACTTTCTTTGGGATTGGGATTATTATATTCTTCTTGAAGTCTGAGGGTATTTCGCCTGTCTCATACATTTTGCTCACCAGATGGTAGAGTTTTGTCAGGACTAGCTCTCCCAAGGCTGTCAGTAGTTCTAATGGAATGTTTTCTACTCCCGGGGCCTTGTTTCGACTTAGGTCTTTCAGTGCTCTATCAAATTCTTCACGCAGTATCATATCTCCCATTTCATCTTCATCTACATCCTCTTCCATTTCCATAATATTGTCCGCAAAAACATCGCCCTTGTATAGTCCCTCTATATACTCCTTCCACCTTTCTGCTTTCCCTTCTTTGCTTAGAACTGGGTTTACATCTGAGCCCTTGATGTTCATACAAGTGGTTCTCTTTTCTCCAAAGGTCTCTTTAATTTTCCTGTAGGCAGTATCTATCTTACCCCTAGTGAGGTAAGCCTCTATATCCTTACATTTGTCCTCTAGCCATGCCTGCTTAGCAGTTTTGCACTTCCTGTCGATCCCATTTTTGAGACATTTGTATTCCTGTTTGCCTGCTTGATTTGCTGCATTTTTATATTTTGTCCTTTCATCAATTAAATTCAGTATTTCTTCTGTCACCCAAGGATTTCTACTAGCCTTCGTCTTTTTACCTACTTGATCCTCTGCTGCCTTCACCACTTCATCCCTCAAAGCTATGCTTTTCATAGACGTTGGATAATACTTAAAAGTTTTCATTTATCAGTCAAAAGAATTTCATGTGCATTTCAAAGTATTATGGCCATTACTGCCACCGCTGAGCGTGTAGTTAACATATATATAATGGGAGATCATAATATAAGGAACTGTATAGAATATCAAATCAGGAATACTGCATCAACTTTGGCGCATTTGTCTATGGCGTCTGGATTTCGTAAATGGACAGAGCGAGTTGGTAAGTAAGCACAGATTACAGTCCCCAAAAACGTCATTATTAGGGTAAACAAATCGTATTTAATAATTCTCCTACAGATTGGCGGTACTTTTCTAGGCTCGTGTCCAACTACGCTTCAAGGAAACGTATGAACTGTAGTCTTTTTCCAGTCTTTGGGTATCTGTCATTGCTTAATTGGCTTACGATAAACTGGTAGTAAGTGGAGAGGAAATTAATTTGCATAATACGTGCAGAATATTACACGTACACCATCTCGTGCAGATGCCTTTCCACTGTTGAGCGATTTTAAATGCCTTCCTATTCTATCACTTACCCGATATTTCGACGTTTGCGCGATAATTGGATGGTGCAACCTTATTAGGATCTAGCGCGGCGAAACATTTTCGAAATACCGGCTTCAAGATTTCGGCCTCCTCTCTATGATCATCCGTTTCGGAGTCAATATAGCCACTTAGTGATTGAATAAATTATTATGATCCGGTAACTGATTTCATGTAACACCAAACTACGAGATTTAGAATTTCTGGTGAGATGGTTAGCAAAACTTTGTTTTATAAACTTTTGTACAAGGTTGTAGTAGCAACCGTAGGATGTAATCTTGGTGAAGAAATAATAAGCAGCGAGTCAGTTGCTAAATAGATGGTTTATTTAACACCCCCCCCCCCCTCCGCCCCCGCCTCAAATAAAAGGTCATTTTTGCTTCGTTATGTTTCTGTTTTTCAGTTACACTTCGCTTAAATCTATGATGAAATTGTTTCTGTAGCAACCTTCAAATGAGTATAGGACCACGGTAAGTCTTTTAATTCCTTAAAATGTTTCTCAGTGCATACTTACAGAAACAGCTTTGTACAGTGTTTTTTAAACTGATAGATTTTTGCTCCCCATCTTCAACATTAGAGCTAAGTATTCGATGTCGACTAGTCAGACAATCTGCAATTATTGCTAATCCAATAACACTAATAATTATGGGAATTAGTTATAGCTTACTATTTTAATGTATAATTAGTCAGCATATTGTGTATGTTAGTAGTAAAACATTTCCCACGAAGCAAACCACTGCTCATCCTGTTGTACCGGCTGCTATTTATATCTACTGCTATGATGTAACTATAGCGATTCCAAAGAAAAATATGCGATATCTATTACCAGAACGAATTTTCACTCTGCAGCAGTGTGTGCGCTCACTTGAAACATCCTGGCAGATCAAAACTGTGTTCCAGACCGGGACTCGGATCTAGAAACTTTGCCCTTCGAGCAAGTGCTCTACCGACCGAGCAAGCACGACTCGTGACCCGCATTCACAGCTCTACTTCCGCCAATATATCATCTCCAAGATCCCGAATTCGAGCCCTGACTGGTCCCACAGTTTTAAAGTGGCAGTACGTTTCAGATCAGTTTCCGCTGGAGAGTGAAAATTTATTCCGGAAACAATTTATCAGGCTGTGGCTAAGTCATGTCTCTGCAATATCCTTTCTTCCACGAGTGAAAGTGCCGAAAGATATACAGAACTTGTGTGGTTTGGAATGTAAAAGAAGAGATAAAAGCTGGAGTAAAGTTGTGAGTGTGGATCGTGTGTCATGCTCGAAGTCGGTACAGCTCTTGCTCGAAAAGCAAAGGTCCCAGGTTGCACACCCGGTCCTGCACATAGCTTAAATCGTCCAGGAAGTTTCAGCTGTCTGTTAAGATGAAAACTGAAAATCCGAGCCGGCCGGGGTGGCCGAGCGGTTCTAGGCGCTACAGTCTGCAACCGGGCGACCGTTACGGTCGCAGGTTGGAATCCTGCCTCGGGCTTGGATGTGTGTGATGTCCTTAGGTTAGTTAGGTTTAAGTAGTTCTAAGTTCTAGGGGACTGATGACCTCAGAAGTTAAGTCCCATAGTGCTCAGAGCCATTTGAACCATTTTTCTGAAAATCCCGAGTAAAGTGAATATTGGTGTTAATGAAGATACGCATCGTCGAATCTAAATAGTCTGCTATGTTATAGGTATAGCCAATAATGTATTCCTTTCCCACTTCCCGCCTACGACGAGTTATCTTTAAGTGGCAGGTGCCTGGTACCAATGCTGTCTCCGTCTGATCAGTTTGAGGCCGCTTCATAGCTTGCTGTATTTTTCTTTTCGCTTCATCCAGAGTTTTTATTCTTCTTCTTTTATTGCCTTCTATCCTTCCATCGCACCTACTACAGCTGTTGTCAGAATTGGTTTTCCTTACACTCCATGTTCCACCCAGTCTTGCTTTCCCGTTCTTAACAAGATTTAAAAGACTTCTTTGTCCCTTTATCGTTTCCATTACTTCATTATTCTTCACCTAATCCACCCATTTCATTCATTCTATCATCATCCAAACTCACGTATCTAATGGCTATTTTTTTCTCTCTTCTTCAACGTCCAGCTTCCATAGATGTAGAAAGGAGGTACGTGGTCTATGAAACAAGTACGTGGCGTTTTAACCTGAAATTTTCACTCCCTGCATGCAAGTAGCCTGATGGCGAATTCATTGTAGTGGTGAGGCTGGTGAATAGCGCGTCATCAGACGTTGGACAGGGCGGAGATGCCCACTGCGCTCGCTGCTGCCGCCGCCGTATTAATAACTTCCAGGAAGCCTGCTGTCAGCCGGAAGACCGCGCAGCAGGTGCCGTCCAGGGCTCGCGAAACGAGAGAACCTTCCTTCTGTTAGGAGCAGGCGCCACGCCACAACACACACCGCTAACCAGCCACCTGTCATTACCTGCCTGTACGTCAGCTGTCAGAGTGCAGCCGGAGGTCGTTAATAAACTCAGTCTCACCCGAGTTCACATCTGCGTAATATATCAACATATTTCCTTGTGTGGCAGATCAAGGTTGAATTACAGTGAAGGAAAGTTACTCTATCACTTGGAATGGCACAATGGGAAGCGAGTAATGGAGAAGTAACCCCGATGAAATTGTGCAGTATCCTCCTTGTTACTCAATCTCGGCGTACCATAAGGACAAAGGAAAGTGAGGAGATATTTGGAGAGAGAATTAATGATCAGGCAGCAGAAATAAAAGGTTTGAGAGTTCTGACGACATTGTAACTCGGTAGGAGAACGTATAGGACTTGGATTATCATTTCAACAAAACTGGTACTGTTTCTAAAACCAATTAATAAAAAGTAGTAATATCTAGTGATTGATGCTGACATAGACGACAAGTGCTACTACTTAGCCAGTAAAATAGATTATTGACAACAAATGAAATTTATGTGAAACGTAGATTGAAAAGAAATGCAGATTAAGAAGTGCGTGGAAAGCTCCCTTGAAGTAGATTAATATACTGTAGAGAGAAGCGTTGGTTACTACCCACCTGCGACACTGAGTGCTGCCTGGTGGCATAGTGGGAACATGGAGCGATAAGAAATTGGTATAAGCGGAGTAATGACGAATGGGGAACTATTCTGGAGGCGATATTGGCTGCAGATTGGAAAATTCTTTGTCAGAAGTAACCACAACAAAGGACAGATTTCTAACGATCATCTCGGAAACACGAAGCTAGTCAACTGTTAGCATACTACGACATCTATGCAAAGTGGTTGAAAGAGGGTGAAAACAGAATGGACGGCGATCTGAGCACGTTCTTGCAAATGAGCTCCACAACAAATAACTCACGCGTGTTCCCAAGTTCACTAAGTGATATCATCAGTCAATGGATACGCGTCCGTTGATCGGATGAATCGCTTTTCTTGCAATACCTTGTCGATAATTGTGTCTGGACATGCTGCTATCATTGCCGCCCCTCAGACTGACTTAGACAAGTCCAGGGGGGATCTTGACAGGTTAAGGACGGAGAAGGGTAAAGAGAGATGGGAAGTGGCAAGGGGCAACAGGCAACAGGAGGAAGGGGCCTAGAACTTTGTCTGAGAGCTTCATGGTGAATGTGGAAAACTGATTTGACCTGTTGCTCCAGTTAGAAGCTGGTGAGCCTCAAGCAGTTGCAGGTGTAGACAGGGCACAACAAACTTTCAGCAGCATATTGAAAAGTAAGAATGTCGGGAAATCAGTAAAGAGAAAGAAAGTGTTGTTGTTTGGTAGCTCCCAAGGAAGAAGTGATGGCCACCTTTTGCAGGAAGAACTAGGATCAGAATACCAGGTCACCAATTTTTATAAACCTAGTGCTGGTGTGGTGCAGGTGACAGAGGATTTAGGATCACTTTGCAAAGATTTCACTAAGGAAGACACTGTGGTTAAGGGTGGGTGGGCCGGACAGAGATCGTGGGAGCAGTATAGAGAGCGACCTGGAAAAGATTGCATCAGCATCGAAGCATACTAGTGTTGAGATTGTATTTGTTTTTGGACACCATGACCAACCTCATTTGAACTCTTCTGTCGAGAGAGTTAATTTGAAGTTGGAACGGCTGCTTATGTCAGGATCAGGGTCACACATTGGTGTGGTTGCAGTTGATTCTCTCACTAGGTGGGATTTTACTAGCATGGCCTCAACAGGAGAGGGAAGAGTAAACTGGCTGGGAAAATAGCAAGAAAGTTCAAGGAGGGAGGCACTGTCATGAGTGATAAAATACCAGTGGTTATAGGGTTCAGAAAAATCCTTTTTTATGATAGGGAGGACAGAAAGAAACCAGGTTTTAAGAGAGGTTAGGATTGAGACAAACTTTTACTTTGAGAAAGAAACCAAAAAACTAAATTCTAGCTTATTACATCAGTGTAAACAGCTATTGGTTAAGAATTTTCAACAATCAACAGAAATTTCAGCTCTACCCAATTTTAACTAAGTCAATGTGAAATGTCAGCTACCTTTATTGCATCAAAATATTCAAGGACTGATAAATCAAATTAATTAATTAATTATCTGCATAGATGAATTAGAGTCCTCAATCCCAGCTGACATAATCTGCCTCTCTCAACATCATGTGACCACTGGTATAGAACTTTTAAATGTTACAGGATTTAAGTTAGTATCTCAGTTTTTTAGTAAGGAACTGTCATAAATTTAAGAAAAAAGACATTCATAAAATTTTGCCTAGAACAGCATATTGAGGCACATGTAACAGAAGTAGATTTTCACAAAAAATGCTTCATAAAATTAAGTGTACATCGAGCACCCGCAGGTAACTTTAATCTGTTCATAAACAACTTTGAAGCTGTACTGGCCCATTTAACAACCAAAAACAAAGAAATAGTGTTTGCTGGTGACTTCAATGTAGATTTCTTTAAAGACTCTCCAAATACGAAATTTTGAGTTAGTAGCACTGTCATTGAACTTAATTCCCAGTGTAAAGGGCCCACTAGGGTAGCCATCTGCCCACAAACAGCCATTGATAATATCCTTATAGAAAAGTTCAATGAACAGAATTATATTACATAACCAATAGTCAACGGCCTCTCAGATCATGACATGCAGTTCCTTCTGTTAAATGTTAGTACTGAACAGGATATAAAATACTTTAAATCTGAGCTCAAGATGGTAATGAATAAGCCCAAAATTTATTTTTTTAGGACAATCCTCAGAGACATTTGCTAGAGCGATGTTTACTGCGCTCAAGGCATGAATGAAAAATATAAGACTTTTGCTAATAAAGTACTTACCTTATTTGATCATTGTTTTCTCCCAAAACTAACCAAGGTTAAAACAATGTCAACAAAGAAGCCATGAATTACTCAAGAAATAGAGGTATCTTGTAAAACAAAAAGAAAACTGTATCTGTCAATCCAAAACAGTTCTGATGTTGATGCTATAGCACATTACAAGAAATACTGCAAAATATTAAAGACTGTAATACGGACATCGAAGCAAATATATCACAAGGAAAATATTATGATATCAGATAACAAAATAAAGGCAATATGGGATACAATGAACTAGGGACCGGTGACAACCAGACATGAAGAGGGACAAATAGCATTAAGAGTAAATGATACATTGGAGACAGATGTGCAAAGTGTTGCAGAACTTTTTAACTAGCATTTTATAACTGTCACTGGAAAGATGTGTTGTCAGGTTCTGTAGATACTGCTATGGAATACCTCAGACCAGACATTTCAAGTAACTACCATAATATGAATTTGACCCTCACTACCCCAGTGGAAGTAATGTCCATCGTAAAATCATTAAAATCAAAAACATGTAGCGGGTATGATGAAATATCAACGAAGTCCTCAATGGCTAAAGTCTGCTGAAGTTAAGCCACTGTTTAAGAAGGGAGATAAATAAATAGCATCAAATTTCTGTCCAATTTCACTTTTACCCGCATTCTTTAAAATTTTAGAAAACGTAATGTACAATCGGCTTTAGAACCATCTTATCAGAAATAACATTCTGTCGAAGTCGAAGTTCGGATTTCTAAAGGGTTCTGATATTGAGAAGGCTATCTACACCTACAGTGAAACTGTACTTAATTCATTGGACAAAAAATTGCAGGCAACTGGTACATTTTGTGATCTGTCAAAAGCATTTGACCATGTAAATCACAATATCCTTTTACAGAAATCAGAATATTGTGGTGTAACAGGAAATGCTGCAAAATGGTTCGAATCTTATATCTCTGGCAGGAAACAAAGGGTGTTATTAGGAAAGATTCATGTATTAAGCTATCAGGCATCATCCAGCTGGGAACTAATTACATGTGGGGTCCCACAAGCTTCCATCTTAGGGCCCTTACAGTTTCTTGTGTATATCAATGAACTTTCATTGGAAACATTACCAGATGCCATTATGTTTAGGTTGCGGATGATACAAACATTGCAATAAATGAAAAATCAAATGTGATCTTAGAAAGATTGGCTGATAACATTTTTGTGCACATTAATCACTGATTCCTAGCCAATTCTTTGCCACTAAACTTTGAAAAAACACACTACATGCAGTTCAGAACTTGTATGGGGTGTTCCACAAGTATATCCCTAACATACGATGAGAAGCAGATGGAACAAGTGGGCAGTGTTAAATTCTTGGGATTAAAGCTTGATAACAAAATTCAACTGGGAGGAGCACACCACAGAACTGCTGAAGAGTCTTAACAAATCTGTATTTGCAATGCGAATTGTGTCCGGAAAAGGAAATATAAAAATGAAAAAGCTGGCATACTAAGCTTACTTTCATTCCATAAAGTCATATGCGATTATTTTTTGCGGTAATTCATCAAGCCAAAATAAAGCTTTGTGGACAAAAAAACGTGCAATAAGAGTTATATGTGGTGAGACCTCAAGAACATTCTGCAGAAGGGAACTGGGGATACTAACTACTGCTTCTCAATATATTTACTCCTTAATGAAATTTGTCACTAAATAATATATCACTTTTTCAAACCAATAGATCAATTCATGGAGTCAATACTAGGTATAAGAATAATCTTCACAAAGATTTAAAGTCACTTACTCTTCTACAAAAATGTGAGCATTATTCAGGAACTCACATCTTCAATAACTTGCCTGCAGCCATAAAAAGCTTAACAACCAATGAAATTCAGTTTAAGAGAAGCCTACTCCATTGATGAATTTCTCAGTAGAACCTATATATATATATATATATATATATATATATATATATATATATATATATATATATATATATATATATATACTTACTTACTTATCGCGAATGGACCCAGAAGGATCACGCAAAGCTTTCTGACGTCGTTTCTTCCATACTTCTTTCATTCGTTCTCCATGTTTTCTTTTTCTTTCTTCTGTCCATTTTGTTCCTGGTCTCTTTAGTGCTTCCTTCTCCGACAATACAATCCACTTTTCCACCTTATTTCTAAAAGTTTTTCTATCTTTGACATCTTTAAGTTCAATATTTGCTTTTTGTAAATCTAATTTTACTTGGCTAATCCATGGTGTTGTTGATTTGACTTTTTCTATGTAAGTGAGAATTCTGTTGGTGAGTCGTGTGGGGGGAAGTCTAGTGACATGTCCATAAAATTTTAATCTTCGCCTTCTTATGTCTGCTGCCAGGTTTGATATAGTTTCTGTGGTTCTTCTTGATTGTATCCGGTATCCTTCTTCTGTTAATTTTGGACCTAAAATCTTTCTCATAATTTTACGTTCTTCTTTTAGTATTTTTTCTAGATCACATTTTGTGTGGAGTGTGAGCGTTTCACTAGCATATAGTGCTGCTGGCTTAGTTACTGCGCAGTAGTGTCTGATTTTTGTGTTCGAGGAGATGCATTTTTTATTGTATATTTCATGTGTCATACCGTATGCTCTCTTCATTTTTTGTTGTCTGATCTTCTGTGCAACTTTCTCTCCTCCGGTTGGCTCCAAAATTTCACCTAGGTATTTAAAATGTTTTATTCTATTTATTTTTCCATATTTTGTGTTCAAACTGTGTATATGGAATTTCGTACAGAAAAATTCTGTCTTTTGAAACGAAATTTGTAAACCTACTTTATCTGCGCATCCCTTAAGGATCTCTATTTGTTTGGTGGCGATTTCTTCATCATCTGCAAGTATGGCCAAGTCGTCCGCGAATGCTAAACAAGATATCTCCACGTTGTCTTTGGTTCTACCAAGATGGATTGGTTTCCAGTGGGATTGATTTTTTAATTCTTTTTCCCATTCCTTAATGACTTTATCCAGGACTATATTAAACAGAAGTGGAGATAGCCCGTCACCTTGACGTACTCCAGTTTTTATGAGAAAAGGTTCAGAGATTTCTCCCCTGAATTTAACTTTAGATACAGTGTCTGTCAGTGATTCTTTGATAAGCCTTAGTGTTTTGGAGTCAAGTCCAAGTTCCTCTAAAATGTTAAACAAAGATTGCCGGTCAATTGAGTCATAGGCTTTCTTAAAATCTACAAATGTACAAATTATGGGGGCATTTCTAATTGCTTTGTGTTTTAATATTGTCTTTAAATTAAATATTTGTTCTATGCATGAGCGAGCGGGGCGGAAGCCTGCTTGATAATCACCAATTTGGCGTTCCAGCTGCTCTTGTGTTCTTTTCAGCAGGCATGTTGAGAGAATTTTGTAGGTGACTTGTAAAAGTGAGTTTCCCCTGTAGTTATTGACATTTGTTCTGTCTCCTTTTTTATGTAATGGGTGAATAAGGGCACATTTCCAATCCTCTGGTAATTTTTCTGTTTCCCATATTTTTGTTATTATTTTTGTGAGCTCTTGCAACGTCTTTGATCCTAGGTTTTTTAATAGCTCTGCAACAATGCCATCTTCGCCAGATGTTCTATTATTATTTAAGTTTTTAATGTGACATTTGATTTCTTCCTGTGTTGGTGGTAATGAATCCGGTTGAGCGTTGGCACTGATTTCTTTGGGAAACCTTAAACTAGGTTCTGGGCAATTTACTAGGTTAGAAAAATATTGAGCCAATACTTGACAGTTTTCCTGGTTTGTTAGGGCTAATTTACCATCTGGTTTTCTGAAGCATAAATTTTGAGGGATGTATCCTCGTATTTTATCTGCGAAAGTTCTGTAGAAGTGTCTTGTATTATAGTTTTGGAAATTTTCTTCTATGGCATCCAGTTGTGCCCTTGTGTACTTCCTTTTTGCTTGCCTAATAGATTTTGAAACCTGTTTTCTAACCTCATCAAATAAATGTGGACTTTCTTGTGATTTTTTACTGTTATATTCTTGAAATGCCTTTTTTCTCCTTTCCAATGCATTTTCACAGTCTGAATCCCACCAAGGGTGTTTGAATATCTTTTTCAAGGGAATAGTTTCCTTAGCTATTGGCGTGATTTTAGAATGAAATTCTTCCCATGTGTTTGCCTTTTCCTTCTCCCATTCTTCTTTTACTTTAAAAATATATATATATATATATATATATATATATATATTTATATATATATATATATTGTTTGTTCCAGTTGTACATTTTTCATGTGTTATTGTTTTTCTGACATGTTCTGCACCTTGGAGGACCTCTTCACTACGGATCAATTGGAATTAAAGTAGATCTAATCTAATCTAATTGTGAATGGCTGTTCAAAATACGCTGGCGCCATGGGCACAGTCCCGTGTGGATCAACTTGCCTTCCATGGGACATGTGGTAGGAATCGATAGTGGCATGCCAGTTGTGGACTATCAGAACGTTATTGAGGACCATATGCATCTCCTCGTACTTGATGTCTTCCTCAATAATGATGACATCTTCCATAATAACTATCCTTGCCAGAAGGCCGGAATCATGCTACAATGGTTTGAGGAGCCTATGACTGAGCTCTTATTGATATCATGACCATCAAATTCACTTGATATGAACCTTATGAAACTCATGCAGGACACTATTGGGTACCAGTATCGCGCTCACAAACCACCAGCGTACAATTACCGGATTTTCATGACCTATGGAAATATATTTGAAGCCTGAGGCCCCTTGAAACCTACCAAAGACTTGTCGAACCTGCCCCAAATGAGGAATTTGATGAAATGGACAGGATCGTTCCTATAATTAGTATTGATAGGAAGAGAAGTTTTGTAGAGCTGTTGGTGATTAAAAAGGAGAGGGCTGATACCTCTATAAATAGGACAAGAACCATAGACACGCAGTGTCGTCGCTTTATTGCATTCCGAAATGCACCAACACACTCTTAAGTTGGTGGTGATATTGTCTCATCAAGGTATGCTAACATCAAATGTAAACGTAGATGTTACGATGTTTTTTCGGAAGGTACTTGCCTCGAATGTATCTCTGAATGGAGCGGCTAGTGAGAAACAAACAGTTTGGACTAGAAGAGGAGATTTGATGTTTTGGGGCTACGGAAGAACATTGAGGGTTAGATAGGTAGTTAGAATTAGTAAATGTAGTTTACAGAGGAATGCTGAAAATCACATTGGTGTGTCAGTTAAATGATGGAGGTATGTTGTACAGAATTAGAGAGAAAAGTGCTTTATGTGCAACTTGACTACAAGGAAAGCTAAGAGGGTAGGGAAAATGCTGAGTATGAAAAACGAGTCCATGTAGTAACTGAAGGAAGTTTAACTGGGTCTGGGGGGGGGGGGGGGTAGATGGAAGGCTAGACATGTATACACTACACAAGTAGGAATGGATGTAGGGCGCAACACTTACGTAGATACGAAATAAGTTTAACAATACGATTAGTGTGGAAAGCTGCAGGAAACGAGTCTTACGATTGATGACTCAACGGACGTAGCAAAAAGTACTGGCAAAGAATATCGATTATTATCTCTAAATACTATCCAAGTCCTCAAACATATTACGGTAACGAGATGAGATACCACATTTTCCACAAATTCCCTATTGCGATGAGCATAATATTGTGAATATATTGGTTTTTGATATGTGGAACTCTTATGTTGGTGATTAGAGTGGTTTACAAGGGAGCGTCCTTGCCGTATAAGAACGAGACAAGTCACATGATGTTCGGTAAAAATCAAAACCAATATTGGAATACCAAGCGAGTTATCTGGTTTATTCATTTAAGTAGAAGAAATACGTAAATATAATTCTCTAGCCTCATAAGCGATCTGAAACCTGTCAGGAAAAGAAGGACTGAATTATTCTGAAATGGCAGGAAAGCCATGTGCTTGTCTAATATGTTCGTCTGTAACTGCGTGGGTTTGGCGAGCCATTACAACAAAAGGAATTTTTTCCAGTAGTAAAAATGTCAGAGACCTCTTTTATGTAAAAAGAAGCAGAGCTGAGCAATATTTTGCTAAAATAATTTTACTCACATGTAAAAATGAAAACATCTCAAGTTGTGACTCGTACGCACTACCCTAGTTGAGGTACTGAAAGAAAATGATAAAAGGTGTGACGCGAGGCACTATGCTGTGGCCGCAGTGAAAGCCACACAATGAGCACAGATTTACTGATCCCCCAGCAACTGCCGCTGACTTACAGATACATCATACTGTTGTTTTGAGCATCTTGTTCAGTTGGTAAGCGCTATAGATGTGTCAAGAAGACTCCGACTAGCGCAAATTATATAGTTAGAGGAATTTCAGGGAGGTCTTTCCGTGGGTTTTCGGTAACTTTATGGTTCAACTGAAGAACTACACAGCATAAGTATAGGATGTGACGTGCTTTCAACGACTACATCACCCTCACCCCTCCCAAAATGTTCATTTCAGTTCCCCTTAACGTAAAGAATAATTTCATTTATCTCATTGCATAATTTTCAATATCTTCATCATCTGTGGACCTAGTAGGCACATATACTTGTACTACTGTAACGAGTTATGGCTTCATGACTTTCTTTGGTACGATAATAATCTATTTGCTATTCTGTCCATACCAGTTATTACTTTCTTGTTCATTATTATACCTACTCCCACATTTCCCATATTTGATTTTACATTGATAACCCTCTACTCCCTTAGCCAAACATCCAGGTCTTCTTTTCACTGAACCCACCGCAATTAATTCTAAATTATCTATTTCTTTCCTGAAGTTTTCTAACCTGCTTATGCATCTGAGGGTGTACTTCTTTTTTAGGCTAATATCAGTGTCCAATCATCCACCATTAATTGAAGTTAAGGTTAATGAAAAGCTCAGACACGTACTACACATGATAAAGTATCACATGATTCTGATAATAGTACAGTGAAAAATAATGTTAGTATGTCACAAGATTCTCATAAAAGCACAGTGAAAAATAATGTTAGTATATTGGTTCTGAATACAAGAGGATTACACAACAAAGTTGATGAGCTTCTTGTTTGTGGAGAAGATTTAGAAACTGAGGGTGGAATAGATGTAATATGCCTGTCTTAACATCATATAGTCACAGATATGGGAATGATAAATGTGGGTGGATATAAGCTTTCAGCACATGTAAGTAGAGACACTATGGAGAGAGAGAGAGGAGAAGTTGCCATATATCTTAAAATCAGTCGTGGCATGAAAAATTTGGAAACAAACAAATTTTGTGTAGTACAACATATAGAAGCATGTGCACGTGAGATTGAACTGAATATTGGTACTTTTATAATTGTAGCTGTATATAGGTCCCCATTGGGAAATTTTCAGCTATTTGTGAAACACTTGGCTTATTTGTTGTGCTATCTGTCAGACAGTGGGTAGCAAATCATTGTTTGTTGGGATGTCAGTGTAGATTTTCTGAAAGAATCCGGTAGAAATCTTGAAAGCTTAACCAAAAAATATTACTTGGTTCTTTCAATTCGACATCAGTTATTGATTTTCTTACTCAGGAGGTATAGGAAAGTAGCACACTGGGAGATAACGTTTTTATAGACTGACATATAAATTTAATCAAATTAAAAATTTTAATGTTAAGAATGGTTTGTCTGATCATGATGAACAGCTAGTTCAGCATAGCTCCATACAGTAATGCAAAACATTTCTCCAAAATAGAGTGGTCAGTTAACTATTTGACAATTGAAAATTTTAGGGAAAGCTTCCAACACTTAGACTGCGATGAGATGTATGGGGATCCTGGTGCTAATTTAAAATGTAACTAATTCGTTATACTTTTGTGAGTATATTTGAAAACAGTTTCCCTAAGAAAACAGTGAAATATGATTGTAAGAAACCATCTGAACAGACATGGCTTACTAAACAGATAAAAATATCTCATAAACAGAAAAGGAAATTTATCTTATAGCTGGGAGGAATAATGATCCATGAACAGTGAAACATTTAAAAAAAACTACACTGTATTAAGAAAAGTTATTGATAACTACAGAAGTATGTGCATTATGTCTGAGATTAGCATAACTGATAATAAGATTAAAACAATTTGGAATATTGTTAAAAGAGAAACAGAGCAACTGACAGCAAAAAAGACTGTATTTCTATCAAACTCAATGAAAATTTTGTTAACAAGAAGTCAGAAGCAGAAAACATTTTAAAAATCATTTTAGAGTGTTGTAGAGAAAATAGGATCCAGCTATTCATTAGAAAATGCAAGGCAGTGTATTGAAGAGGCCATACCTACACAATTTGATAAAATTGAAATTCAGCCCATCTCTCCTACTGAATTAGTAAAAATAATAGATTTACTCAAAAGTAAAAGCTCACATGGAATTGATAGCATTTCCAATAGAGTTCTAAAAGCTGGATCCCAACCAAAAAAGTTGGATTCTCAGCCAAATATGTAGTAGCTGATTGAAACAGGGAATTTTTCATGATAGACTAAAATACGCTATTGCTAAACCATTGCATAAAAATAGGATAAGTCTGATGCTAGCAACTACCACATAATCTCACTTCTCACAGGTTTATCAGAGATTCTTGAAAAAGTAATGTATTCAAGAGTAGCATCACATATTTGTAAAAATGAAGTACTAACTAAATGTCAGTTTGGTTTTCAGAAAGACTTTTCAACAGAAAATACTATATATGCTTTCACTGATCAAATATTAAATGCATTGGATAGCTGAACATTACCCATTGGGATATTTTGTTATCTCTCAAAGGCTTTTGATTGTGTGAATCATGAAATTCTTGTAGATAAGCTTAAGTATTGTGGTATGAGTGGGATAGTGCACAAATGATTTAATTAATATTTAACTAGAGGAATGCAGAGTCCTCTAACTGGGGAATTATCAAGAATGGTGTCCCACAGGGTTCAGTCTTGAGTCCTTTGTTGTTGTTAATTTATATGAATGACTTGACAATCCATATTCAGCGATATGCAAACCCAGTTCTTTTTGCTGATGACAAAAGTGTAGTAATCACACCAAACAAACAAGAAACAGCTGAGGAAATTGTAAATAATGTTTTTCAGAAAATTATTAAGTGGTTCTCTGCAAATGGACTCTCACTAAATTTTGAAAAACACAGAGTCTACAATTCTGTACAGTAAATGGCATAACACCATCGATAAATATAGGCTATGAACAGAAGTCTGTTGCTAATGCAGAGTATACAAAATGCATGAAATAACGAGAAGTTAACTGAATTAAGCATGTCAATGAACTGCTAAAACGATTAGGATCAGCTACTTACACTATTAGGGTTATTGCAAATTTTGGTGATAAACATATCGGTAAACTAGACTATGACGTCTATTTTCATTTGGTTGCTTTCATATGACATCGTGTTTTGGGTTAATTCATCATCAAGGAATAAAGTATTCACTGCAAAAAAGTGTTTAATCAGAATAATAATTAGAGGACCTTCGCAATACATATATTCACTTATGAAATCTGTTATTAACAACCCATGCCAATTCGAAAATAATAGCAAAGTGTATAGCTACAGCACTAGAAGAAAGGATGTTCTTCACTATTCTGTGTTAAATCTGACTTTTGCATAGAAATTGGTGAATTATGCTGCCACAAAAATCTTTGATCATTTGCCAAATCGCATTAAAAGTATGACATATAGCCAACGAACAATTAAAAACAAATTACAAGAATTTCTAAATGATGACTCCTTCCACTCCGTAGATGAATTTTTAGATATGAAGTAGCAACCATAAAATAAAAAAAATAATTATTTTGTGTAAAGAAAATTTATGTTACAGCGACATGTTTCGCATCATTACGAAATGTGGTGTTCATGATCTGTGGAACAAGTATTAACATATGTATGTATCCACTTCTAAGAGTCAGCTTCGTATTTTGCGGTATTATACAGGGTGTCCCAGGAGGAAAGGTCAGTAATCAGGAAATGATTATCCTAAACAGAAAAAGTCTAATAAACATGTGCTCCAAAAGCCATACCTTCAGATATTTGAGCACTTGTGCAGTAGAGGAGACATGTTTCACAGTAGTGATTATGAACAAATGATCATACTTCTTAAGGTGTGCACTTTAGAGCTTATGTCTACTGGACATTTTTCCCCTTGTTTTGATCAATGCTACCAGCTCTCAAAATATGGATAGCAAAGAGCTTGCAGTAGAAGAGATTTGTTTCACAGCATCGAAAATGAAGAAGTGTTTATAGGTGTTACGGTGTGCAATTTAGAGAACATGTTCGCTAGAGTCCATGTGTGCTAGGAGAATGACTGTTCCTGCCACATCCGTGAATGCTGGCCGTTCTTTTTTGGAAGTCCAGTATAGTCTACTGATCTTTCTGTGTGATAAATTTTTCCGACTATTTAGCGCATCATGGAGTGGAGACTCACTGGTAATCGGCTTTTTGTGCGTTGTCCGCCTCTTGTCTTGCGAACGAAAATAATTATAGCGTTATTCTAGTTTTGGGTAATAATCTTCATTCACAAACATTTTATAAATAACTAGAAAATACCTATAACACAGCTTTTCCTTCAGCTTTAATCATTTACACAGGCATTTCATCTTCTCCTCGAATACCTTTACACAACTGGAATGGATTGTTTACTTTAGTATGTATTTTGTTTCTGTTTCATTTCTCTAACGATACAAACTTCAAAGAAGTTTCTGAATGCACGTAAAATTTTCTCTGGTTTGTTAGTGACACTGTGCACCTGTCAACGTGAGTGATGAAATGGCGTGTCTAACCAACGTAAGTTTGTTTTCTTTTCTTGACAGCTTTTCTTTTACAGGTTTTTCTCATGCCATATTTTCATGTCACTTTCCTAAGCCCTTTCGAAGATATTGACGAGTATTTTAGTTTAACTGAACATGATCTGTAATATTCCAAGAACAGTGCACAACGTCTACGACGTGTGAATAGACATTCATCTACTTGTGACCTCTACATTATGGTACAATTTTTAATTTTGGTACATCGTATTATTGCGAGAAAACATGTACAAACACGCAAATTGTCTTTGGTGGTTACAGATTTTACGCCTTCACGAGTATTGTAGCAGCGTGTGGCCTTTCTGCAGTAGCGTGCTCTTCACTTCGCAGCTTTCTACGTTTACGGAACGACTAGGACGTGTTTCGTTTGCCACGTCCTGTGTATCGCCACAATCGTGCTCACTGCTCAAAGAACACGCCGCTCCGTGGCAAGCGATATGATTTTGGAAATAATGTCTCGCCGACAGCTTTGATCCTTCGCGCCTCCACGCCGGAGGCCAAACGCTCTTGCGCTGTCCGGTGAAAGTGACGATGAATATCGGCGTTCTAGGTTTATTTTAGACGAACTGAGTCTCTGCTCTGCCGCCGTCGCTTTGCTGTAGCTTTTCGTGACGATTCGTTTGTGTATATACATAGTCGCTCCACCGCCGTGCTGTCACTTGATTACACAAACTACGGACGCCAAACATAATTTCATTGCGATGAAATTTTCAAATCGTGTTCGGCTTTTGATGTTATCCTAAATTGCCTCCCTTGCTCATCAGGGCTTTGTGTAACTCTGTAGCCTGTATGTCCAGTCTGAACTACTACTGGAACTACGTTAGTTGCATTTCGTTTTTCAGCCGGTCTTTTCATCATGTCCACTGACCGAAGGCGTTTTGATGTAAAGGAGAGTCAGTACAAAAGTTAAGAAGCAAGCAAAAAGTAAAGACCAGGAAATCTTTTCGAGTTATTTCTCAAAATTCTGAAAACAGATTACTGATTACTCGCTTACGATGGCTTCTTACAGGCACCCACACACGGAATTTACGCTATATGGGGCAGGACACTACCACATAAGTTCAGCCTGTCACTTCTGTACCCCGAGAACGGAATGATGGCTTGATGACTAGGCGGTGTTGGACTGTTAACATAAGGCCCCGAAATTACACTCTCAGTCGGTTCTTAGACATTTTCTTCTGTCTGGGGATGATTTGTTTATGAAAAATATGTCAAATTGCACATAACCAGTGAATTATGCTCAGAGTCTCATCTGCCCCAAGTAACACAATTTAATATCTGATTCCTAAATCTCTCTCTTACCATTACATAATCATTCTGAAACCATCCAGTGTCTTCAGGTCTCTTCAACGTATACCACCTTCTCTCACGATTCTTAACCAGAGTATCTGCGACGATTACATTATGCTCTGTGTAAAATTTTGCCAGTGACTTCCTCTTTCATTCCTTTCCCACAGTCCACATTCACATAACATTTTCTCTTCTCTTCCTTTTCCTACCGTCGAATTCCAGTCCCCCGTCACAATTAAATTTTCGTCTCTCTTCACTATCTGAAAAACTGCTTTTATCTCGTTATAAATTTGGAGCATTGGGCCATTGCTTTTATCTTGTTATACATTTCTTCCATTAGAAGGAGCCGTGGGCAATGGTTTACAAGAACAGCGCAAACAAATACAGTAGAAGGCGAATGGGTGGCTTTAAGAGATGAACCATGGACCTTGCCGTTGGTGGGGAGGCTTGCGTGCCTCAGCGATACAGATGGCCGTACCGTAGGTGCAACCACAACGGAGGGGTATCTATTGAGAGGTCAGAAAACGTGTGGTTCCTGAAGAGGGGCAGCAGCCTTTTCAGTAGTTGCAGGGGCAACAGTCTGGATGATTGACTGATCTGGCCTTGTAACACTAACCAAAACGGCCTTGCTGTGCCGGTACTGTGAACGGCTGAAAGCAAGGGGAAACTACAGCCGTAATTTTTCCCGAGGGCATGCAGCTTTACTGTATGGTTAAATGATGATGGCGTCCTCTTGGGTAAAATATTCCGGAGGTAAAATAGTCCCCCATTCAGATCTCCGGGCGGGGACTACTCAGGAGGACGTCGTTATCAGGAGAAAGAAAACTGGCGTTCTATGGATCGGAGCGTGGAATGTCAGATCCATTAATCGGGCAGGTAGGTTAGAAAATTTAAAAAGGGAAATGGATATGTTGAAGTTAGATATAGTGGGAATTAGTGAAGTTCAATGGCAGGAGGAACAAGACAAGAATACAGGGTTAAAAATACAAAATCTAATAGGGGTAATGCAGGAGTAAGTTTAATAATGAATAAAAGAAATAGGAGCGCGGGTAAGCTACTACAAACAGGATAGTGAACGTATTATTGTGGCCAAGATAGACACGAAGCCCACAACTACTAAAGTAGTACAAGTTTATATGCCAACTAGCTCTGCAGATGATGACGAAATTGATTAAACTTATGATGAGATAAAAGAAATTATTCAGGTAGTGGAGGGAGACGATAATTTAATAGTCATGGATGACTGGAATTTGACAGTAGGAAAATGGAGAGAAGAAAACGCAGTAGGTGAATATGGATTGGGGGTAAGAAATTAAAGAGGAAGCCGTCTGGTAGAATTTTGCACAGAGCATAAACTAATCTTGGCTAACACTTGGTTCAAGAATCATGAAAGAAGGTTGTATACATGGAAGAACCCTGGAGATTCTAAAAGGTATCAGATAGAATATATAATGGTAAGACAGAGATTTAAGAACCAGGTTTTAAATTGTAAGACATTTCTAGAGTCAGATGTGGGCTCTGACAACAATCTATTGGTTATGAACAGTAGATTGAAATTGAAGAAACTGCAAAAAGGTGGCAGTTTAAGGAGATGGGAACTGGATAAATTGAAGGAACCAGACGTTGTACAGAGTTTCAGGGAGAACAATTGACAGGAATGGGGGAAACAAATACAGTAGAAGGAGAATGGGTAGGTCTGAGGGATGAAGTAGTGAAGGCAGCAGATGATCAAGTAGGTAAAAAGACGAGGGCTCGTAGGAATCCTTGGGTAACAGAAGAAATATTGAATTTAATTGATGAAAGGAGAAAATATAAAAATGCAGTAAATGAAGCAGGAAAAAAGGAATACAAACGTCTCAAAAATGAGACCGACAGGAAGCGCAAAACTGCTAAGCAGGGATGGCTAGAGGACAAATGTAAGGATGTGGAGGCTTATCTCACTAGGGGTAAGATAGATACTGCCTACAGGAAAATTAAAGAGACCTTTGGAGAAAAGAGAACCACTTGTATGAATATCAAGAGCTCAGATGAAAACCGAGTTCTAAGCAAAGAAGGGAAAGCAGAAAGGTGGCTTGGCTCTGAGCACTATGGGACTTAACTACTGTGGTCATCAGTCACCTAGAACTTAGAACTACTTAAACCTAACTAACCTAAGGACATCACACACATCCATGCCCGAGGCAGGATTCGAACCTGCGACCGTAGCGATCATGCGGTTCCAGACTGTAGCGCCTATAACCGCACGGCCACTCCGGCCGGCCAAGCAGAAAGGTGGAAGGAGTATATAGAGGGTCTATACAAGGGCGAAGTACTTGAGGACAATATTATGGAAATGGAAGAGGATGTAGATGAAGATGAAACGGGAGATACAATACTGCGTGAAGAGTTAGACAGAGCACTGACAGACCTGAGTCCAAACAAGGCTCCGGGAGTACACAACATTCCATTAGAACTACTGACTGCCTTGGGAGAGCCAGTCCTGACAAAACTCTACCATCTGGTGAGCAAGATGTATGAGACAGGCGAAATACCCTCAGACTTCAAGAAGAATATAATAATTCCAATTTGAAAGAAAGCAGGTGTTGACAGATGTGAAAATTACCGAACTATCAGTTTAATGAGTCACAGCTGCAAAAACTAACGCGAATTCTTTATAGACGAATGGAAAAACCGGTAGAAGCCGACCTCGGGCAAGATCAGTTTGGATTCCACAGAAATGTGGGAACACGTGAGGCAATACTGATCCTACGACTTATCTTAGAAGAAAGATTAAGGCAAAACTACGTTTCTAGCATGTGTAGATTTGAAGAAAGCTTTTGACAATGTTGACTGGAATACTCTCAAATTCTAAAGGTGGCAAGGGTAAAATAGAGGGAGCGAAAGGCTATTTACAATTTGTACCGGAACCAGATGGCAGTTGTAAGAATCGAGGGGCATGAAAGGGAATCAGTGGTTGGGAAGCGAGTGATACAGGGTTGTAGCCTCTGCCCGATGTTATTCAATCTGTATATTCAAGCAGTAAAGGAAACAAAAGAAAAGTTCGGAGTCGGTATTAAAATCCATGGAGAAGAAATAAAAACTTTGAGGTTCGCCGATGACATTGTAATTCTGTGAGACACAGCAAAGGAATTGGAAGAGCAGTTGAACGGAATGGACAGTGTCTTGAAAGGAGGATATAAGATAAACATCAACAAAAGCAAAACGAGGATAATGGAATGTAGTCGAATTAAGTCAGGTGATGCTGCGGAAATTAGATTAGGAAATGAGACGCTTAAAGTAGTAAATGAGTTTTGCTATTTGGGCAGAAAATAACTGATGACGTTCGAAGTACAGAGGATATAAAATGTAGACTGGCAATGGCAAGGAAAGCGTTTCTGAAGAAGAGGAATTTGTTAAATTCGAGTATAGATTTAAGTGTCAGGAAGTCGTTTCTGAAAGTATTTGTATGGAGTGTAGCCATGTGTGGAAGTGATACATGGACAATAAATAGTTTGGACAGGGAGAGAATAGAAGCTTTCGATATGTGGTGCTACAGAAGAATGCTGAAGATTAGATAGATAGATCACGTAACTAATGAGGATGTACTGAATAGAATTGGGGAGAAGAGGAGTTTGTTGCACAACTTGATAAGTAGAAGAGACCGGTTAGTGGGGCATGTTCTGAGGCACCAAGGTATCACAAATTTAGCATTGGGGTGCAACTTGGAGGGTAAAAATCGAATAGGGAGACCAAGAGATGAATAGATTAAGCAGATAAAGAAAGATGTAGTTTGCAGTAAGTACTGGGAGATGAAGAAGCTTGCACAGGACAGGGTAGCATGGAGACCTGCGTCAAACCAGTCTCAGGACTGAAGACCACAACAACAAGAAGAGATGAAAAAGTGAAGGCCACAGAGGATGAAATATATAAAAGGACAAAGGCTAGTAGACATCCTTGGATGTCAGAGGAGATACTGAAATTTGTTGGGGGAAGGAGAAAATATATAAGTGCAGCAAATGAAGCATGCCTTCGGTGAAAAGAGAAGCAGATGTATGAATATGAAGAGCTCAGATGGGAAGCCGATCTTAAGCAAAGAAGTGAATGCTGTAAGATGGAAAGAGTATATAGGGTATCTGTACAACGCAGACGAACTTGAAGGCAATATTATAGAAATGGAAGAGGGCGTAACTGAAGATGAAATGGGTGATACGATACTGCGAGAGGAATTTGACAAAACACTGAAAGACGTGAGTCGAAAACAAAGTCCCGGGACAGCCAGACATTATAAAGCTGCTCCATCTGGTATGACAGATGTATCAGGCAGGCGAAATATCCTCATACTTGAAGAAGAATGCAATAATTCTAATTCAAAAGTAAGCAGTTGCTGACAGATGTGAAAATTACCGAACTACCTGTTTAATAAATCTTGGTTGCAAAATATTGACACGAATTCTTTACCGAAGAATGGAGAGGCTATTAGGAGATGACCTCTGTGACTATGAGTTTTGATTTCGGAGAAATGTAGTACAGCGCGAGGCGATACTACCCCTACGACTTACTTTAGAACATACGTTGGGGAAAGGCAAACCTACGTGTATAGCACTAGTAAACTTAGAAGAAACCTTTTGACGATATTGACTCGAATACTCTATTTGTATTTCTGAAGGTGGCACAGGTAAAATACAGCGAGCGAAATTCTATTTACAACTTGTACAGCTACCAGACAGCAGTCATAAAAATTAATGAACAAGAAAGGCAAATTAATGGTCGAGAAGGGCGTGAGACAGGCTTGAAGCCTATCCCCGATATTATAAAGTCTGTACACTGAGCAAGAAGGAAAGGAAGCCAAAGAAAAATTTGGAGTAGAAATTGATCTCCAAGGGTTTCCGATGAGATTGTAATGCTATCACAGACATCGAAGGACTTGAAAGAGCAGTTGATTGGAATGGGCATTGTCTTGAAAGGAGGATATAAGATGAACAGCAACAAAAGCAAATCAAAGGTAATGGAATGTCACAGAATTGAATCGGGTGAAGATGTGGAAATTAGAGGAAACGAGACACTTCAATTAGTAGATGCGTTTTGCTACTTCGGCAGCAAAGTGTTTCTGACGAAGAGAAATTTGTTAAGATCAAATATAGACTTATGTGATGGGAAGTATTTGCTGAAGGGATTTGTATGAAGTGTAACCACGTATGGAAGTGAAACATGGACGATAAACAGTTTTGACAAGAATAGAATATAAGTGTTTAAAATGTGGTACTAGAGAAGAATGCTGAAGGTTAGATTGATAGATCATGAAATGATTGTGGAAAAAGGAAATTTATGGAGCAACTTGACTAAAAGAAGAGATCGATTGATAGGACACATTCTGAAACAAGGGACTTCCAGGGGGGGGGGGGGGGGGTTAAAATGGTAGAGGGAGCTCAGGAGACTAATACAGTAAACATAGTCAGAGGGACGTATAGGTCGCAGTAGTAAAGTAGTAAGTCGACGACAGAGACTTGGGCAGGGTAGAGCAGCATGGAGAACTGCACCAAACCAGTCTTTAGATTGAAGAATACAACAGCAACATCAATAAAAAGAACATGTCAAGATGCACAGTTACATAAAGTCCAGTTTAAAACAATTTCTTTTTTCAGAAGGGTAAGTCCCATATCCGCAGCCACAGATTCCTCTCATCATCAGACCCCGTGTCACTTGTCATATTTTTTTAAATGGGATGTTCTTGGTAGTCCCCTAATTTTCTTCCCTATGATCTTACCTTCGAAAATGTTTTGTAGCAGAATATCATGCCTAAATAAGTGTCCAACGGGTTTTGCTTTGCATTGGCCTATAACTTTCCGTAGTTGCTTCTTCTCTCCTATATCGTGTAGAACCATCTCATTCGTTTCATTGCCATTGTAGATAGGTTTTGTAAATCTAGTACATAACAACATTTCTGCATCTTAGAGGTGAGTTTTCTCCTGTTTTGCTAGTTGCCAGAAGTCACATCCACACGTCATGATACTTCATAAAAAAGTATTTATAAATCTATTCTTCGTGAGGTCCCTGATGTGCTCGTTCAATACAACGTTTTGTTTTGGAAGACACTCTAGTCCATTGTTGTTCTTCTCTTGATTTCCTTGCAAAAATTTACTGTCATCGTCCACAATGGTACTGAGATAGTGAAATTCGGTTACCTCCTCGAGTTACTAATTGCCTATTTTTAAGCATTTTATTTGATCCTTCTTTTAGTTTCGTTCCATTGCAATGTCATCAGCAAATCTCTTGCAGTTTATATGAATACCATTAATTTTAATTCCAGTCAATAGAGGGATAAGGGCAATTTTGATATTGTCGGCAATTTCTAATTTAGGTGGCAATTTCGAATTTAGGCGGGAATTTCACTGTGCTGACAACCCAGTCCACACCTCACCCAGGAACTGGCGTTAAATGAAAAATTACAGGTGCCCATTCCAAGACTCGAACCCTAGTCCTTCTGGATGGAGAGACCAAGTGCTATCCCCACAACACATGGAAACTGTCTGTAATCTGGAGAAGAAGGTTAGGTTAGTGTACTTTATTTATTTTATTAGGGAAACTGAAGTAAAGATTGGTCCTAATTACGTAATTAATCATAAGTATCAGTCCTATATGCACAGCACTACACAAGGCGTGCCTAAAATCGTAATACAGCTCAAAAATAGAGAATGTTTACAACTGGTGTTATTCCACTGGGAAAAAATTTCACAATAAGACTCAAAACTATTGCCAGATGTACTCAAACTCTAACCTTCACCTACAAGCTGACGGGAAAAAGGCTGGAGTGGGAGGTACTACCTTTATTTTTCGGCTGGAAATACGTTCAAGTGACGAGACGCAAGTGATGGAAAGAGAGGAGTTTAATATTTGTATTATCTGTAAACATAAATCTGAGGACTGTATCTATTGCTGTTTGACGTCAGAGTTCGCTACAGGTGACTCCTGCTGCATTGTTCGAAAATCACCCCGCAGCTCAGGTAATCGAAATTCAGTGAAGCCAATAGATGTTACTACAACTGCTGTAAAATGTTCAATGTTCTAGTTAAACATCGAAATTTTCACTAAAAATCCTGCTATCGTAATCAAAAGCCCATAGTACAACACATGTACTTGGATTGTTGAAAATCGTCCTCCCAAAAGATTGCACCAGGAGAGAGGGATGGCAGTTGAATGTGCGTTCTTCTCATTGTCCTGTCATGAACTACTGAACTTAAAGTCAGTTTTACCTAGCCTCATGCCCCCTCTCCCTCCATCTCACCACCACAGATCACGACACAGGCTTTTTAAAATGGCCAGCTGCTACTGCTTCCGCATGCCACTCCCTGGTTTGTAGCTTACCGGGCTCCCACCATGGAACAAGTGGTAACTCGCGGTCCATTCCCGGCTGGACACCGCCGCCTGCCTTCGGGTGATGGCGGCTCCACGGTCTGGGTGGTGGAATCTATGCTAACGATGTCTGCATGGACAAAAGGCCATAATGCCCCCCCAAAAAAGGCAACATAAATGACGGGCACACCAGATTAACTTGTTCATATGAAGTGTAGCTGCGCTTCAACGCGCCCCCAGGCCGCCTCCAGGGAGACAGCAGCTGCCTCAGGCTACCACACAAACTGGACCTGTCCCCGTCCACAACTGTACGACTTTCTGCAATGGAGAACACTTTCATTTAACGTCAATGCGCTTCCTATATTGGAGCACCTATTTAAAAGAAAAAAAACACACAAACACACACAATTGCAACGATAATGAATGTCCTCTTTCCACAAATATAGACATAGTGCATTCTCGTATAGTTTTATGAGCAATATTCATATTGATTCTATTTTCAATTGCAAGATACGGTTCACATTTCTCTCTTCTCCCACCTCCCGTTGCTTTGTGACATTCAACGAAGTGAAAAAGAAACTACAGCACTGCAGCAATTTGCAGATCACGGAAGTGTAAAGGTCAGAGTGATTTCTTTCATTCTGATGGACGAAATTGTGTGACCTGACACCATCCCTCACGTTCAAATTAGTATCTGAAAACAACCTGTCAAACACAAGTGTGTTACAAACATTTCAGATACGTGAAATAACATTACAGAATACAGCCTTTCACGCCTTTTGCTCACATGTCGTAAAAATAGATTCATTTTACATTCTACAACAAGAAGTTGTAATCCAACAGGACATTGCTGTTTTGTTCACTGTGGAAGATCTCGTTTCACCAATGCAATGCTATATTGCACTGGAATTTACAAAAAAAAAAAAAAAAAAAAAAATCGTGAGAGCACGTCTTGTAAGAGAATCACCTAACGTCACATAGTGGAGAACCCTGTAAGATTCCTCCAATACATAGAAAGCAAATACCGTATGGCTGATGACATATGACATTTTTTGCCTCCATAACTCGCCTCTAGCGACTTCTGTGTAAAGATCCTGTCATCCAGCAGAAGATCATTCACCATAGCACCATATTCTTGCTTTCTAGCTGTGTAAGCAATTTGATCATCACACAACTGCCTGTTTCACACAATCTACTCACATGTTGGGTCAGACACTATCATTTCCGGTTTCGCCAACAAGCTATAAATCAAGTGGTGTCTACTTTATAATTAGGGGTTACGATGTATCAAATAACGCAGTACTTGCAGCTACAGCTATTGTCAAACAAGCAGTTGTGATGATAATAGTAAAAACAGTCACAGTTCCACAAGAATAAACACAGTCGATTTCTATTAGCTATAAGAGCAAAATAAATGTAGTTTGAGAGCCTTCCACGTATTCAAATTACAAATTGTCATGCATGAGGGCATTATATTCATTTCAGGCATAAGAAACACCGATACTAATCAGCACCATTCCAATTATTTAGTGTGTATGAGAGAACTCCTCATAGTTGTTTTGTAGCATTCAGAGTAAGTAAAAAACTACGAAGTACCTGCATCGAAACGTTAGCCCGTCACACCTCTCCTTTAATAGAACCTGCTATAAGTTTTTACGGCGTCTCTCTCTTCTAATACAATAAAAAACAAATATCGTTTGCCTGCTTATATTTTACATTTTAACTCCATAGCTACCCTCCACCAACATGCGTATAGAGATTCTGTCATCCAGGAGACAATCATTCACAAAGGAACAGATTCGTGCATTCTTGTTTCGTATGCAATTTGATCATCAAAAAACAGCCTGTTTCACAGAATCAACTCACATGTCGGCAAAAACACTATTTTTTCCATGTTACACAACATGCAATAAATCAAGTACTGCCTAATTTGCAATTAGAGGTTATGAAGTATGAAATAACACAGCACTTGCGGTTACACCTGTTTTCCAACACGCAACCTTGACGATAATAATAAAAGCAGTTATGATTCACAAGAATAAGTACTGTCCATTTCTATTACTTTTATGAGCAAAATAATTGTAGTTTGAGAGCATGCCACATGGTCAAACTACGGATTGTCATACACGACAGCACTGAATTCATTTCAGACATATGAAATACCGATAGAGGTCAGCATATATATAGTCATTCAGTACATATCCTCATCAATACTTTGTAAACATTCTAACATCGAAAGTAGGTGGAAAACTGTGATCTACCTGCATCCAAACTCTAACCAGTCGTACCACGCCTTGTAATAAACCCTGCAATAACATTTTACTGCGTCTCTCTCTTGTGATATATCGAAAAACAAAAATCGTCTGTGTGTCAGCAGCGATCATATTACATATACACATATCGCTTCACTGGGCAAGTTGCCAATAGTCGAAGTCACTAGCACAGACCTGTGTCAAGCTTTTGTCGCCTGTACCTGAGGAAGACCTTATCCAACAGACTTCTATCGAAAGAGAGGTTCCTGTGTTGTTCTTTCACAAGCAGTTTAACATATCGTTTTTCGGCTGTAACACATCCAAATAGTGCATGACTACAGGTTTGTACACCAACATACACAATATGTTTCTACCATGACTTACAGGTCTGTGTCAAGCGCTAAACTGACATTAGCACGTTTTGATACGTTGGCTCACACAGAAACCTCAACATCACTTGGTGGAAACTACGCAGCTCTCACAACACTCAGGACCGTAGAAATAAAACATAGAGATGTGAACTGTAGTGTGTATAGTACCCTCATACTTCTGGACAGTAGCAGATTAAATTGGCGAATGTGTTGTAGGGAGAATTTGTCAAGGACAATGCAGGAGCATCTGTCACTCCCCCACTTTATCCTACAAATGTGAGAATATCTGTGACTCCCATCCACAAAGAGAAAGGAGGCCAGTGATAATCGTAATTTCTACACTATGATCAATACGCTAGAAATATGTAGATAACCTAACTACATCAGTCTAGGTTGCTGTCTGGTATAGTTTGGTGTATATGACCGAATGGGCATACTGCACAGTCATGTACCTACTTTAACAATATAGTACATGGTACTTGCAAAGTAGTGGACGGGTGGCTTGGTGAAGATACTGAAACTGGGAAGCGTTTTGCAGTGTCATTGGCTGGTGCTGAAATTGCGGAAGAACTGGAAAAATTGCTAAAATTCATCACGCATTCACCTGTGGAGCTTATTACTGTACATCATACCATATCCATGGTGTCTTCCTCATCCCATCCATCCACTGGTATGCTGTTGACTACAACATAATGATTGACTGATACCACTTGTTTGAGATGGAGAGAGCCTTGGCGCAGCACTGGACGTCTGCAACTTGTCACTGTCGAGCACGGGCTCAAATGTAGAGGTGATTACCATCAGACAGTTGTTTGGAAGTGTTCTTCAATACAGGGGACTCGTCCTATTTCCATATGATGTGATGCACTCCACATTTCGTTTTTCGCCATTAAGATAACAGTGCCTCTTTTGTTCCCACTGCCTTGCACGTGTTTTGAACAACACCCTCTGGTGATGGCCAACACACAAGCAGTAATCATGTACATGACTGCAAAAGGAGGAAACAGAGATCTTTGAAAGAGACACCAAGAGAACTGCTACCAAATCGCTGTGGAAGATAAGATTAACTGTATAGGTCAACAACTTCGTGTAGCTGTTTGGAAACACACTACAATGGCGCAAACTCATCCAGTTTACATATAATGAAATGTCTTCCACGTTTTTGTCGATCAGAAACATCATCTCTGCGTTTTATTCCTACCATCCTAAATGTTGTGGGAGCAGCATAGTTTCCACCATGTGACGTCAAGCTTTCTGTGTGACTCAAGTGTTAATGTCGGTTTAGCACGTGACACAGACTCGAAGTGATGCTAGAAAAACAAAGTGTATGGTGTCATACAAAGCTATAATAATTCACTGTTTGGATGTGTTACAGCTGAAAAACAATGTATTAAACTGTTTATGAAAGAAAAAACACAGGGACCTTCTCATGTGATTAATACTCTCTTGGATATGGTCTCCTTCAATACAGGTGACAAAAGTTATACAGTTGTATGCTCAAATGGACCTGTGTGAGTATATGCAACATGCCCAATGTCAACATAGAGATGGTATTTGTTTCTCGATATATCGCAAAAGAGAGCCACGATAAAATCTTGTAGGAGGTTCATTTAGAAGGAGTGATAAGACTAGTTAGAATTCGTATGCAGAGAGGTGACAAAACTTTGCAGTTATGTGTAGGTCCGAGAGAGCGAGCTGTGGAGAAATTATGGATGATGTCTGCACACTGATCGTATTTTTTTCGATATATCAGAAAAGAGACCGGTACAATCTTATAGGAAGTTCTATTACAAAGTATGATATGACTGGTTGAAGCTCCGTTACAGGTACTTCACAGTTTTTTACTTACTCTGGATATTACAAAGTAACGGTGAGGAGTGCTCTCAAACGTACTAACTGATCTGAATTGGTATTTCATAGATATGAATTGATTGTAATGATCTTGCGCCTGAGAATTTGTAATTTGAACACTTGGAGTGCTCTCAGACTACACCAATTTTGCTCGTAAAACTAATAGACATGGACTATGTCTATTCTCACGAATCATGACCGTTTTTATTATTATCGTGATGATAGAACGTTTAAAAATAGATGTAATTCCAAGTCCTGTGTTATTTCATGCTTCACAACCTCTAATTGTAAAGTAGACATCACTCTAATAGTAGCTCATTGTGGAACCTAGAAATGATGGTGTTGTTCCCGACATTTAAGTAAAGTGTATGAAACAGGCTGTTGTGTGATTATCAAATTGCCTACGAAACTAGAATGCAAGAATCTGCTGCTATTTTGAATGACGGCTGCTGGATGACAGAAACTTTTCACAGAGGTCGCTAGAGGCAAATTATGGAACAAAAAATGTCAGGTGTCATTACGCATACGGTATTTGTTTTCGATACATCAGAGGAATCTTATTGGGTTCTCTACTAGGTGCTGTTAGGTGGTTCTCTCACACGACACGCTCTCACGAATTATTTTGTAAATGCCAGTTTGATAGAGCATCACAATGGTGAAACAAAACCTGACATAGTGTTCAAAATAGCAATGACCTCTTGAATTATAGCTTGCTGTTGTCGAACGTAAAATGAATCTCTTTTTCCTACATGTGAGCAAATTGTGTGAAAGTCTGTATTCTGTAATAGTTATTTCACGTGTCTGAAATGTTTATAGTACACACATGCATGACAGACAATTTACAGACACTGATTTGATCAAGAAGGATGCTCTCAAGCCACGTAATTCCATCCATCAAACTGAAAGAAAACACTCTGACCTTGGCAGTCCAGTCATCTGTAATCAGGTGCAGTGCTGCATTTTTTTTTCACTTCGTTGAATGTTGCAAAATAATGGAAGGTTTGGTGAAAGAGAGATGCGAATTGTATCCTGCAGACGATCGTAAAAAGTATACCTATTTTGCTCATAAAACTAAAAGAAAACGAACTGCGCCTATTTTTATGGAAAGAGGACATTTATTATCGGAGCGACTGTACTTTTTTAATAAATGCCCGCTTATAGGAGGTGCTTTGATGTTAAATAAAAGTGTTCTTCATCACAGAACATCATGTGGTTGTGGATGGGGGCAGGTCTAGAGTGTTTTTGTTCGCCTGAGGCAGCTGTGGTTCGGCCTGCGCGATGCAGCCGCGCGGCACGGCTACATTTTATATGAACAAGTTACACTCGGGGTGCCCGTCATTTGTCTTACTTTGTCCAGGAGCCTTACTGCGGAGAACCTCCTCCACCGAATTTTCAACATTTGCCTGCATCACCACATCTCAAATGCTTCGATTTTCTTCTTTTCTGGTTTTCGCACAATCCACGTTTCACAACCATATAATCCTGTCCTCCAAGCGCTCATTTTCATAAATTTCTTCCATAAATTAACGCTTATGTTTGATACTAGTAGATTTCTCTTGGCCGTGAGTTCTTTTTTTTTTTTTTTGCAAATGCTAGTCTCCTTTTTACGTCCTCCTTGTTGCGACCGTCATGGGTTATTTTGCTTTGTGATCACCAATTCTGATAGTAAGTTTGTCGTTGTCCTTATTTCTGCGACTTCTCATTAATTTCGTCTTACTTCGAATAGACTCTTCATTCCACACGAGCACATCCTGTAATTCTTATTCACTTTCACTGAGGATAGCAATGTCACCAGAGAGTCTTATCATTTATATCTTTCCATCTTGACTTATTATTCCTCTGCTGAATCTTTCTTTTATTTCCGTAATTGCTTCTTCGATGTATAGATTGAACAGTAGGGGTGTAAGGCTACAAACGTTTTGATAATGGCACTTAGTTATTCGTCCCCCACTCTATTTGTTCCCTCTTGGTTCATGTATATATTGTGTATTATCTGTCCTCGTCTATAGCTTATCCCTATTTTCCTAAGAATATCTAACACCTTGCACCATTCGACATTGTCGAACCTTTTCTCCAGGTGCGAAAATCCTATGAAAGTGTCTTGATTTTTCTTAAATTTTGCCTTCTTCATTAGTTGCAACGACAGAATTGCCTCTCTGTCGGCTTTACTTTTCCTAAAGCCAAATAATTATCTAAGAGTCTCTTACTTTTCTTTTCTCTTCCTCTGTATATTATTCTTTTTAGCTACTTAGATGCATGAGCTGTTAAGCTGATTGCGAGATAATATTCGTACTTCTCGTCTCTTGCAGTCTTCGAACTTGTGAAGATCATGTTTTTCCGAATGTTTGATGGCATATCGCCAAACTCGTACATCCTAAAGAACAAGAAAAGTGTTTTTGTGGCCACTTCGCTTCATGATTTTAGAAATTCTGATAGAATGTTCTCCATCGTTTCTGACTTATGCAAACGTAATATTTCCAAAGCTCTTCTAAATTCTAATATGAATATAGGATCCCTTCTTCTATATCGACTCCTGGTTCCTCTCCTATAACTTCATCAGACAAATCTTCCTTCTCAGAGAGGTCTCCAATGTAATCTTTCCACTTATCCACTCTCTCTTCCACATTTAAGAGAGGAATGTAGATGAAGGATTAGAAGAAAGGGCTATGAGAGAATACGGGCTTCGTACTAACACTGAGTGAGTAGAAACATTAACTGGCTTTTGCAATGAACTGCAGCTGGTAACAGCGAATATTCTGTTCAACATTCACAGCAGGAGGAAGTATGCTTGGAAAAGACAAGGACATACGCCCAGATTTCAGTTAGATTACATCATCATAAGCAGGCAAAGATTTCGAAATCAGATACTGGATTGTAATGCATACCAGTTAGCAGATATAGACTCAGATCACGATTTAGAAGTGATGAAGTGTAGGCTGAAGATTAAGAGACTAGTCAGGAAAAATCAATACAGAAAAAACTGGGCTATGGAAGTGCTAGGGAATGAGATACGCTTGAAGTTCTCTAAGGCTAAAGACACTGCAATAAGACATAGCTCGTTCGGCAGAACTGTTGAAGAGGAATGGACATTGCTAAAAAGGGCAACCACAGAAGTTAATATAAAAATAGAAGCACAAAGAAGGAACAGCGAAGAAAGCATGGGCAACATATGAAATACTTCACTTAATCGATGAAAGAAGGAAGTACAAAAATGTCCAGGGAAAATCAGATATACAGAAATGTAAGTCACTTGGGAATTAAGTAAATTGGAAGTGCAGGGAAACTAAGGCAAAATGGCTGCAGGAAAAATATGAAGAAATCTAAAAAGAAATGATTGCCTGAGGGATCGACTCAGCATACAGAAAAGTCAAAACTACCTTTCATGAAATTAAAATCAAGGGTGGTGCCATTAAGAACGCAGATGAAATCCCTCTCTTAAATGTAGAGGAGTTTAAAGATCCAGCTTTCAAGATAATTGTTTCCTTCCCGAGTAAACACCCAAAGAAACAAGCATCCATTCGTCAATGGTTCATTATATTATCTTCTATCCATATTAAGAAAACTTTACATTTCCTCCGGCTTGTTCCTGCTTGGAATCTTATTTCATAATTTTCATAAATACCAAATGAGATTCATCAGTGGATTCAGAAATCTGTTTCCACATTTTGAATAAGGTGTTCTGTGCCTTCCTGAAAAGACTTGATATAATCCCAGGAAGATTTTTGCACGAAAGATACATCAGTTCTCTTCCCCATTCTCGTTCCTCTAACTAAGGGAGTGTTCCATCTCTAATGCACTCCCTGCGTACTTAATGTTGACCGGTAGCATTTCCTCTTTCCTATATATACCATACGCACACACATTCGCCAACCATATATTACGTGTATTGTAATGTAGAGAGTGAACATGAATAAAACCGACAAACTGCAGGGACAGATTCCGACTGCCAATGTAGGAAGAAAGGTCCTATGAACACGTGTCCGGAAATGTATGGTATACGAGTGACGACAACAAACCACCTCAGAACTCCGTACAGAGCTGCATAGAATCCATGTCGCAACAGGTGTTCAAATTGGCCTCCATGAGATGAAAAACACGCATTCACAAGTCGTTAAAGAGGACGCATAACAAAAATTCCACATCTGTGACCGTCTGGTGCAAAAGCCACAGACAGAATCCTTTCTGCAGATGGTTAGTTCATTGGGTGATATGGGGAAGAAACGAAACAGTGAGGTCATCGGTCCCATCGTATTTATTTTCAAAGGAATCATCCCGGAATTTGCCAGAAGCTATTTTCTGGAAATTACAGAACATCTAAGCCAGGATGGCTGGAGGCGGGTCTGAATCGTCGTCCTCCGCCGGCCGCGGTGGTCTCGCGGTTCCAGGCGCGCAATCCGGAACCGCGCGACTGCTACGGTCGCAGGTTCGAATCCTGCCTCGGGCATGGATGTGTGTGATGTCCTTAGGTTAGTTAGGTTTAAGTAGTTCTAAGTTCTAGGGGACTGATTACCACAGCTGTTAAGTCCCATAGTGCTCAGAGCCATTTGAACCGTCGTCCTCCCGAAAGCGAGTCCAATGTGCTAGCCACTGCACCACCTCGCTCGGTGTTCCTGTAGAGGGAAATCCCTTGCTTACACTCGTTGCAGGTGACAGGGATAGTACCGGTTGTAACGTAGGATATACATAATTGTACTTTGGCTTATACCATGTTGGCAGGCTACTTACCTGGAACTTGTACGAGGGTTCGACTCAGTACCTTGTAGAACCCAGTCTCCGAAATCTGCCGGCCGATGTGGCCGTGCCGTTCTAAGCGCTTCAGTCTGGAACCACGTGACCGCTACGGTCGCAGGTTCGAATCCTGCCTCGGGCATGGATGTGTGTGATGTTAGTTAGGTTTAAGTAGTTCTAAGTTCTAGGGGACTGATGACCACAGATGTTAAGTCCCCTAGTGCTCAGAGCCATTTGAACCATCTTCTAAATCTGGTGTACGCACAATCCTCCGCCTCGCAGCACGTTCATCTGTCTGAAAAGACTCATGATCACACAGACGCCCAAAAATTGATTGAAATATTGTGCGACGTGGTTGGCGTCAGGAGGGTATTTGTTTTGGTATAGGTTTGCTGCCATTCGGCCGTTTCCAGCTGCCTGGCGTACACGAACACCATCTCGGATTGCTCCCAACATGAACACCGGACCAATTTGATGAACTTACACTACACTGCGTCAATCCCATAGTCTTCAACACACAAGGAACACACGGAACATGGTCAGAGGAACTTTCATTCGTCAGCGCAATCTACCATGGCCAGGATGCATTTCTGGACACATGCTCATAGCACCTTTTTTCCTACATTTCCAGTCAGGACTCCGTCCCTGCTGTTGGTCGGTTTGTATTCATGTCTACCCTGCTGTTTTGTTTTCAGCACATGAAAAAATTTCGAAATGATTACCTTTAAAATGATAATATTTTCTTATTGTAATTATTTTTAGGTCCTTTATGCAGAGATGTTAAGGATCTTGGGTCCCTATTACGCAGTTGCCTGAGCCACGTGGGCATAGACAGTAGGATAGCATTAAGTACTCAGTGGACAGTTGGAGTAAGCTAGAAGCATTTTAGCAGTAAATAATTGCTAATACTCGACATTTACATTTTTTACGCGATACTCAAGATGAACAAGAGGCCAGCGGATCCTTGTAGAGGATCACAAAGGGCCCAGAAAAAAGTCATGTAAGACAGATGAATCCTGGGACATTTGTATTTACAAATATATATGTGTTCTCCGATCCAAGTGTTTATCAGTTTTCTTATAGGCAGGCAGACTATCGCTATAATAAAGTTTCGATATGACAGGCGACAATAGTTTGTGAGGTAATGTTTGTGTGGGTCAGGTGAGGTTCAGTTGCTAATCCGGAGTTGTTACGACGTACACTCTCGTGATTGCGGTGCGTGTTGCTTCCAAGAGAGTACCGAGGCTTAGGTAGGGGTAACTCATGTTAGTTTCACAATTAATAGCGAAATTATTTTGAGATTTCACGACAAACGGTTCTGCGTTCAGCAAGAAAGCTGTCTTTTAGAAATGTTTTTCATATGGATTAGTCGTGAATGGAGTGTCACTTGCATGTCGCAAAGTCCGCAAAGTAGAAGCGTTAATCTGCTAACGAAATCTGAGCTTTGATTATGTAGCGTATCAGCAATTATTACTTTGATCGCAGAGCCTTGTCAACCAATCAGATGGTTTGCCACCAAGTTTCGTTCGGATAGAAAGGGTAGCGAGAGTTTCTACATATTTCCTTCCTACGCTTGGTACCGATCGTGGCTTTTAATATGCAAGGATCGTTATTGGTCGTTTCATTCATCCATGGAGATAGGGTGAGTTTCATATTTTTCCACTCACTAAAGAGTATGTCGGGGAAATGAGAGCACTCTAAGAGAGAGAGAGAGAGAGAGAGAGAGAGAGAGAGAGAGAGAGAAAGCGACGCACCGCTAAGGATCTATCCGCATGGGATGGAAATAGGAAGATGTAATGTACATGTACAGACAAAACAAATGAATATCATTACAGATAAGAATGGATGATTTATTCAAGAGAAAGAGCTTCACAAACAAAGCAAGTCAATAACGCTTTCGTCCACCTCTGGTCCTCATGCATACAGTTATTCCACTTGGTACTGATTGATAAGAGTTGTTGTATGTCGTCGGCAGGAATCTCGTGCCAAATTACGTCCAATTAGCGCCTTAGAATGTCAAAATTCCTACCTGGATGAAGAGCTCTGCCCATAAAGCTCCAAATGTTCTCAATTGGGAGAGATACAGCAGTCTAGGCAAGCATCGAAACAAGCCGTATGAACTCTTGCCGTGTGCACGGGGGCATTACCTCGCTGAAATGTAAGCCCAGGTAGGCTTGCAACGAAAGGCAACAAAGCGGGGCGTAGCACATCGTTGACGTGCCACTGTGCTGTAAGGGAGTGCCGCTGATGACAACTAACCACCACTTCTGCTTGTCGGGCCGTATGGCGGTCGACTGTCAGGTTGGTATTCTCTGGGGCGACTCCAGACACGTCTTCTCAGATCATTACGGCTCATTTCGAAGCGGGCCTTATCACTGAATTCTACTCCAGTCAATGAGTCTCCAGACCTAATGTGCCCAACACCACTGCAAACGAGCTTGCTGATGCACAGTCATCAATAGTAATCAGCACAGGGGATGCTATGAACTCATACTCCTTTACGTGGGCTGTCTGTTACTATCCCTGTGGTCACTGAAGAACCAGAAGCACGTCCGTTCCATGACAGTGATGAATTCAGGGCTCTGAGTGATTCTCTGGCGACTGCCTGATCCTCCATTTTGTCATCTCTCCAAGTCGACCGCTTCCTTCTTGACTCTGTGTTCGGCCATAGTTCACACGTTCCTGCCAATGTAGTTCGAAGGGTTACACTGCTTCTATTCAAATGTCGAGCGATTTGCCGTGTTCTCCAGCCAGCTTTTTTGAGCCCAACTACAATTCCTGTCTTAAATGCTGACATCTTTGTACATTATTCACGCACCTGCGAGGCATAGTTACTGTCCAACTGAGTGTATGGAATGTAATTCTCGAAGATTTATTAATTCCCTGCTCTTTTTGGATATGTGGTATTGTATATCCAACTATTCCAGTTTAGAAGTTCTGTATCAGCTTCCACAGTACCTTGATAACTTAGGTCCTTAGCTTCGTGGGTCTGCGCCACAATTGAACGCTGCCGTCAGCTCTTACCAACTGAAATCGGGGCTCTTCTGACCATTCCACAGTTTTCTAGTAGTCCACATGAGCCCAAGTTGAGGTGCTGCAGACAATGTCGTGCTTTTAGGAAAGGCACTCGCGTCGTCATCTTTTCACATAGCCCATCAACGCCAAATTCCGCCTTATTATCCTAAGGAGTACGTCCCACATTGATTTCTGCGGTTGCTTGTCTGTCAGCACTGACAATTCTAAGGAAACGCTTCTGGTCTTGGTCGTCAAGTGAAGGTCGTAGCCGCTGCGTTGCCCATGGTGAGAGGTAATGACTGAAATATGGAATTCTCGGCTGAGTCTTGAGAATGACGATCGCGAAATATTGAGTTAAAAAATGATATGTCCCATGAGTCTGTTCCAACTACTATTCCGCGTTCAAGGTCTATTAATTCCATCGTACAGCTATAATCACGTTGGAAACCTTTTCACATGAATTATCTAAGTACAAATAATAGCTCCCCAACGCACTGCTCTTTTATATCTTGTGTAAGCGATACTACCACCATCTGTATATGCTAGTATAGCTATCCCATGACTTTGGTCATCTCAGTGTGCAAGTAAGAAGCCTGCACGAAGATGATGCGTAGAGAATTACTCTCAATGAACAAAAGACATTTCAGATGATCGGGCCTACCCTAGGCAACGCTATCAAGAATCTCAGCTGGAGATCTTACAACTAATACGATCAAAAAGGAAAATTTGATCAATGATTAGTTTGTCCGTCTTAGTTACATGAACATACAATTTTTCTGCAGTGGTTATCGGTTTCGCCCACTCATACACAAACAACATGCCTTTTTACTAACGCAAACTAATTATACAGCGTTTTGCTGAAAGGCAGGAACTGCTTCACATGACAATTCTGGTTTGATGTCGCGCGACATGCAAAGAACGCTATGCTAACTTCATGGACATTCGCACACTAAGAACACGGCCAAAGATTCACATTCGCGAACAACTCTCACATCAAAGAACTTAGGGCGCCAATGCGCTGATGATCTAGCTGACACGAGATTAGAAAGATAAAAATTCGCCATGCTTCACCTTGTGCGTGGTTGAAGGTTGTGAGCGACGACGGAAAGGGAAAAGATTTAATGCACTGCTTTCAGCCTAAGTTCGTTTCTGCAGGGATATATAGAAGAAGGGAGATTCCAAACAACAAGATGGCGACGACTGCCGTTTTTGTCGGGTCAACACAGACGCGTCTTAGGTGGGAACGGGCTAATTAATGTGAAGACACTGGGCAGACAGAGGTATGCTTTTAGATGCTAGTCCGGGCCTATGGGGTTGGGTGTCAGGTCGCGTTTCGGCGCCGGCGGCCACGCGCCTCAGTGGTCCTGCAGAGGGAGAGCCTGAGAAGTCTCGCGGAGGAAATTAACGGCCGTTAGGTTAATGCCGCAGAACGCGCTGCGCCCGCAGCCGCGCCGTAAAAATAATTGAATGAGTCGGCGCCGTAGAGGTCCTCCCGCGCCGGACGTTAGTTTGCTGTATGCATTCCTCTCCCTCCCAACCACATCTCTCTCCATGCTGCTCTGCCCTTCTGTCCAGCTTCTCTTCCTAACTCTTTCACTTGAAAGTTCGAAGTCGAGCGGAAATGAAACGCGTAAATAAACGCTTTATAGGTGTGGCGTTGGCGGCACCGTTAACTTTACCCGGTGTTCGGCATTACAAGACAGCTGTGCATTTGATCATATCTCCAAACTTTAAACATTTCGTATTGCAAAACGCATTTTTCTGTAGCTTGAATTATCATTTTTAGTCAGTTTTCCGTTTTAATTATCAGCTGGGCTTTCTTCGTGACACTCAGTGAAGCGCAGGCTATGAGTTGAATGGGATTTTTGAAAACAACTAGCTGAGTACCTGCCGTTGCCTGGGTATGTATTTATGCCATTCATCCATCTCCTCCTTCTACCTCTCTGTGTCCATCTTCTCCATCTTTCTATCTGTTCCTCTCCCTCTCCCCCTCTTACTGTCCACCTTCTCCACCTCTCACACTCTGTCTCCTCCTGTCCCTCTGTCCCTATCCGTATACTACTCCCCCCTACCCCTACCTCTTTGTCTGTCTGCTCTTCCCGACTCTCTGTCCATTTGCTCCTTCCCGTTCTGTCCATCTGATCTTTCTCTCCGTGTCCGTATTCTTCTCCCATCTCTCTCTGCCTGTCTCCTCTTACCTTTCTCTGTTTATTTCCTTATCGCTGTCTCTCCATTCATCTCCTCCTTCACCCTCCATCGTTTATCCCCTCCTTCCCCTCTCTCTATACATCTTTACCTCTTTCCATCCTCTGTCGATCTCTTCCTCTCTCTTCTATCTATCTCCTCTTCCCCCCCTTGACTGTCTGTCTTCTCCTCTTTCCTTCTTCTGTACACCTTCTCCTCCACCTCTCTGTCTATCTTCTCTTCTACCTTTCCCTGTATAATTCCCCCTCCTCCTCGTTGTATCCATCTCCTATCTCCTCCATCCTCAGATCTGTGTCCGTATCCTCCGAAGCCCTCTGTGTTCGTCTATCTCTTCTCTCTATCTCTCTCTTCCCCCCCCCCCCTTTTCTGTTTCCACGTTATCACTCACACCCCACAGTATCTCTTTCCGCATTCAAGTTTGGTTAAAATCAATCCAGAGTACTCATGTCACATATATTTTACGTATATTTAAGATATTTGGCATATATTTGTACACCTATTTCACCTGCATCTCTAACGAATCTCGCCCTACATTTTCTTTTTCACCCACATCAATCTCTATGACGTCATATCTCCTGCGCTGTGGGTTGTAGAATGATATAATTTGTATCAAAACAGTCATTAACTGGATTTTATTAATGCTACCGGTTTCGGCAGTAAGCCGTTATCTGGTATGAAAACAACTTAAAACATTTCATTTGTCACGAATATTGAAACAGAAAGCATTGAATATTTTAAGCTACATGAAACACGTGACAAAAACGATTCACAGCATTTACGAGTGCACCACTCGTCCTATTCATGTGAGATGCTGCTGTCATCTCATATGAAAAGGATGATTACTGCACTCGTAAATGCTTTCAATGGGTCTTTTTTACGTGTTTCATGGGCATTTATATATTCAATGCTTTGTGTTTTAATATTCATGACAAATGAAATGTTTTAAGTGATTTTCGTACCAGATGATGGCTTACAGCGAAACCGGTAGTACTAGGGAAACCTAGTTAATGCAGTCCCGAGTCATGAGGTTTTTGAAACGTATATCGACCGATGAAAATTACCTGAAAATACCTGTGATATAATTTGTGGGTGCATTCAGCAGGTACGTGTATACTGCCTACGAAAGTTTTTACAAATAGAGCTAGTAGTAGACAGTTAACAAAAGGAAACTGAAGTGGTAGTTTTTCAGCCATCTCAGCGTTTTTTTGACGTCATTTATCCGGAACTGTGTGTTGTACAATGATATAATATTGCAGATACATTCAATGGCATACATGATACTGTTTGCAAAATTTGTAGTCAACACAGTTAGTGGTAAAGAAGTAATAAATTGAAACGTCACGCCGGCAGCGGCAGTCTTACTACAATAACAGCGAAAATATAGTAAGCGATAAATTTTTTTTGGTTAATCGCTTTGTGGTGGTGAAAATTTGTCTTACAGGTTTGAGAGAGTTTTTGAAGTTTGCTGCCAGTCACTAAGTGCTCTTATTCTCATATAGTGGATGCATGCATGAATCTGGGTGTTTTTGCGCAATGGCATCTCGTTATAATGCCATACCTCCTGAACTATGTGTCGCACTCTTTTTCACTTTTTTATTATTATTGTTTCCTTTGGGCGGGGGGAGAGAGAGGTTGGACGGTGGAAGAACTGTCGCGGGCTTACGTAGAACAGCTCACGACAGTTTCATCGCAATCGGATGGATTGTTTATGAACGGATAGAGGACAAACATACAGATAAATATTCGTTTTTATTTATATAGATCATGTGTAATAACAGAAAAGCGCAATCCAGTTATAACCTTTGGGCTTGATAGCAAAAAACTCTTCAAGCCGATAATACCGTAAATAAACAATTTTCCACTCCTATGCCGATATATTACTAACAATATAATAATAAAAAAACTTATTTTGAACAAATCCAAATATTTCTTAGACAATAATCCAACTCAAACGATGCTGGTATCAGCCCGTAATAATTTTACGAACAGACACAGAAAATCGCACTGAATAAGTGAGACAGTCAATCACTATGCTAAAGAACAACTCAACTACACAAGGCTAAATACTACATAAGGAAATGCAGCATAACACAGAATGTCTTTTGAGTTAATGACTGGTGAAAGAAAGGAAGGAGGAAACACATTTGGAGGAGGCATGTGTTACTTCACTGAGTGCTACATCGAGTCGAATTTACAAAGAATTGGGCAGCATGCACCCGCTTATGAGTACGACGTGGCACCCGTCTGGTCTTGATACACGCACTGATGTGGTTGGTAAAGGTGTCAGAAAACCGTTGTATCCTCTCCTGAGGCACGATGGTCCAAATAAGTTGTAACTTGTCCTTGATATTGTGACAGACAGTTCATGAACGAGCTGGTCCACACACGTTAAATCGGGGCAGATCTGGGGTCCCTGCTGGTCGCAGGAGTACTTCAACATCACCCACCTGCTCACAGAGACGCGTTCCATGTGTGGAAGAACATTGTCCTATTGGAAATGACGCCACAGTACCATCGCTTGAGAAGTAGAACACTAGGACGCAGGACGCCAGTGACGTACTGTTGAGCCGTAAACGTTCCATCAATCAATCACTGACATCTGTGGCCTTCAGTCATACCCGATAGTTCCCCACTCTATTACACCAGGAGTAACACGACAGAGCCTTTCTAAAACCCTCGATGAATAGGACCTCTCCCCTGATCGCCATCACATTTACCGACGATGATCATCCGGGGTACTGCAGAACCGAGATTCATCGCTGAACACAGTAGAACGCCATTCATCAGCACTCCATGCTTATTGGTCACGGTACGTACTACTCAAATGTAGCCGTTTCCGTTGTAATGTTAACGGCAGCCTATGCATGGGATAGTGATTTCCTACTGTGGCTGCTATTAGTCTCCGACCAAAGGTGCGGGATGACACAAAACACTGCCGAGAGTTCTTGTTTTAGAATGGCAAGCGTAGGTTTAAAGGGATTACGATGTACTTGATGTACAACAACAGCAATCTTCCCTAACAGTGATGAAAAGTGGTCGACCAGAACCGTGGCAGTGAGTATTCCCCCCCCCCCCCCCCCCTGATGCTCTCATACACTACAACTTCGGGTCACAGTCACATTCGAATGCCTCAGAAATTCGGACACTGCACGGTTCGACCAGCTAGCCAGATGGAGACCCACAATTAGGCCCCTTCGATAACCTGCCAGGTGCTTATATCGGTTCCTCACACGAGTACGAGCAAGCTTTTCCGTGTCGTTCAGTGATCACTGAGCATTTGACGCCTTTGACGCCCCTTATATTGCACTAATCACGAAGAATACTAACGCACTCTGATGGTTGTTCTACCTCTTAGAGACAGTTGTAACACAAATTATCTACGTACCCACCAGTGCGTGTGCGTGCGTGTGTGTGTGTCTGTGTGTGTGTGTGTGTGTGTTCAAAATGGCACTGAACACTATGGGACTTAACACCTGAGGTCATGAGTCCCCTAGAACTTAGAACTACTTAAACCTAACTAACCTAAGGACATCACACTCATCCATGCCCTAGGTAGGATTCGAACCTGCGACCGTAGGGGTCGCGCGATTCCAGACTGAAGCGCCTAGAACCGCTCCGCCACCCGGGCCGGCTGTGTGTGTGTACGAAGTTACATTGATTTCTGATGGTGTGTTCTTTGCGCTTCATTTTTCACGTAATGTATTTCACCATTAATACCGAAATTAATATGAATATTGCCCCTCTCTGCCTCAGAATCTGAATACCCTTCTGAAGGCAACACACACATCGATCGCGAAAACGTACATCTTAGCGACTCCGTAGCAGGAAACTAACTGAACGCGTGGCCCAAAACCGTTGTCCATATTCATTCATTCATCCACCGTGTTCCAGAAATCCTTACAAGAAGGAGAATGTTCAGAGATGTGGAACGAGTCAAGTTATTCGTTGTTCCAGGAATCCTTACAAGAAGGAGAATCTTCAGGGATGTGGAACGAGTCAAGTTATTCATAAACTTGAAACGATGTCATCATAAAAACTTAATCTGTATAAACAGCCATCGACTATTTTCTATTTTTCCTGCGCCATATGTACTCCATCATCAACGTTCCTCTCCCACTTTACTTCTGTCCTTCCTAATTCTACTTTTATTGCCACTGGACTTTATTTTTTCTTAGTGCCTCTTACTTCATCTTTACCTCTGATGATTTTGCGCTTGTTTTTCTCTTCACGACTATGTTTTCAATCAAGACTTGCTGTTACAGCCCTAGTCAGTTCTCCTTACTGGTAGTTACTTCAATGATGTATCACGAGAAATTTAGTTTTGATTATTTTAACTGTGCTGCCAGCGTATCAACTGATATTATTATCGTTATTATCGCCCTCCTTCTTCTTCTGCCCCAACTTATTCTTACTATTACTATTGGTATTATTATTATCATTATTTACTATTTAATGGTATACATCATGCTGAGAAGTAGTGAGCGACTTACTAGATCACAAGGAACAAAACTGTCACGTTCAGTGTCCACATGAATTTCACGTCTATCGCTGTTGCAAGTGTCATACCTCTCAACCTGCAGTAAAATTCCTGTGCTTGATATAATGACACACGAAGGTGAGCCGATAGAGTGGATGGAAGAGTGATGAAGAACATTTGATGAAACACTTGCATTATTCTGTCTGGATACAGCTTAGCGAGAAGCTCAGTGGGGTGTGCTATAGTTTGTTTTGTTGGATTCAAGCAACGCCCTTTCTCCAGATACAAGATGGGTAGAGTTAGAGAGCCGGAACAATATATTTAGTTAGGTTGAACTTGATGGAAACAATATGAGGACGTATCAATCGGCGTTGTATGATTTGAGAAACTACTTCAAATCAATGAAGCGCAATAAAGGAGAACCAACCAGTAGTAATGAACAGCTGGACAACGACGCTAACTCCGGATCCCTAACCGAGACTTTCATCTTTATACCTAGTTTTATGCTCTTCTCGTGTTATAAGAAATACTACAGCAAGAAGCTGAATGCAACTTTTTAAATTTTTTATTTTATTGGGTCCCATCGTTGCCAAGCGATACTGACTACCAAGAGTCACGTTTCCAGGTACAAATACAAATGAATATTAATATTCGAAAGTGAAAAACAAACTGTTTTTCCTGCTAATATCTGCTTATGTCGAACCGACACCTCGGACAATTCAATTCAAAACGTTCAGTGGCCTTCCTAAAACACCTCAAGCTGATGGAAACCGGTCTGCTCCAAAGTGATAGTAATGCAGAGACTGACACTGAATGCCTGTGGGATATTTCTACCATATGAATTGCCGAATCGCCGATGACTGTGTATCGATATTCAAAACAGAGACGGCAATACCCATATAGAAACATAAACAGTTTACCAGTACTCTCCTCACATGCATTGCTTATTTCATATTCTCATCCGACCGTAAGGTTACTCTCAAACTAAACAGTTTAGGATCCTCTATCATGTGTATATTTCTGCTCATAAAAGCCGGGGCAGCCAATAAACAGTACGAACCATGTAACTCACAAGACCACTACTATTCATTACTGGTTTTACTTGTTGAAAGAAGGGTTCTGGGTAAATAACACTATACAAAATCGTATGCGTCTTCATATGGTATAAAAACACCACCGACTTGAACTATACCCTCCATACACTCTTGTATACACACCTCACTGGACCGTCGGTGCACAAAAAGCTTTGCCTCATTTCAAAATAGGACATATAATGATTCGTTTGACCACATTGCTCGTCTTCAATCAGCTACTGTCTGCCTCCTGTATTGTTTCGTCCATTGAAGACATCTAACATTATGCGGCGCTGTGAGCAATAACTTTTTCGAGGTGCTCGACTCCACATGTACATTATATCTCATTTCCTGTGTGGTGTTCTCTTGGAAACTTGTCTGAATGGACCTGAATTCACTGACAGCAGAATTTGCTGGAATGTTGGAAACTGATTGTCAGTAACAAGGTCTGATAGTTGTATGCGATCCGTGTCGTTTGGGACACTTTAACGGCCATTGTTCTTACGCCGTATTACACGGTTACGAGTGATACCTCATTCATTGTAGACACTACTGACAGTCCGCGTTGATACCCCAACAAACTGGGCAGCTTTCTTGAGCGTACGATTATGGCCACGTCCAAACACGATAACACCCTCTGCCATTCTGACTCATCTCCATGTCGACTCATCATATAGCGCTGATTATATACAACGTTCTGTCACACTTCACTGCCATCATATACGTCAGCGGTGCAGGGTGGATGCTGTAAGATGGTTTGCCAAGTGGGGAAATCGGAACATTTCCGACATGTTTTCTGTTTGAAATCAGTAGGGAGGTGACAGGAGTGTAGGCAGTCAGACACATCTGCACTGTGTATGGGGATAATGCCTTTGAACGAGAATGGCTAGAAAATGGTTTTTTCATTTTAAGGATGATCGTTCTGACATTAGTAACTTTCCATGTTCAGGAAGATCTTTCGGGTTTGATGCAGATCGTTTAAATGCATTAATCCACAACGATCAACGTCATTGTATTCGATAACTGGCAAACGTGATGAACTATGAACGTTTCGCTACTGTGCGACATCTGCATGCATTGGGGAACGTTCAAAATCGGTCGTGTGAGTACCACGTGCTCTAAGCCAAAATCATAAAAATCTGCGGATGGCCATATGTGCATCTCTGCTTGCTCGTCATCAATTGGTTCGTGAAGAACATCGACCATTGCTATCCTGTATTGTTAGGTGTGACCAGAAATGGTGTCTTTATACTAACGTAAGGGAAAGAAAGGAATGATTAAGCCGAAACAACGCTGCATCTCCCTGTACAGAGGCCTGCTCCCATCCGCAAAAGATAGTGTTGCACAGCTGGTGGAACACCGACAAGGTGGTGTACTACGAGTTGCTTCCCCGGGGAGTAACCATCACTGCTGACAGTTGTTATCGGCAACTGGGATGTCTTGCAAGCGCAGTCCAAGAACATCGAGCAGAAAGACTGTGTGAAGTTATGCGTCTCCACGATAACACCAGCCCGCATCCTGATAGACAGACAAAAAATAATATACAGGAGTTGGGTTGGGAAGTCATTCCACACCCACAATATTCACCTTATCTCGCACCTTCCCGTTCTCTATCGAGCAACCTTCAGGGAACTTCCTTTCCGGATGAAAATACAATCCGAACTTGACTCGACGAGTTCTTCGCCCGGAAACCACGTGATTTCTACAATTTCGAAATCGAAAAGTTACCCCAGCGTAGGCAATCTGTTGCTAACTGTGAAAGAGAATATGCTTTTGATGATGAAAGTCTATGTAATGTGTGTTTGTTGTGTTTATTAAACCTATGGAAAAACACTACGAACGTATGGTCTAACACAACACGTACGAGGTGAATCCGATTTTTGTCTCAAGCCTGGAAAAAGACAGACACAAGCAATTTATTGTAAAATAAGCTTACGCTCGTTGTGAATGCGTGGCATATGGCAGCAGTGTGGAGCACATAGAATTCTAGGAGCAGTGGCGTCAGTGAAGACTGTTTTTGATACTTAACACGACAAAAGGTGCTCTCAGGTGGGTGCCATGTATTTCACGGAACGATCACAAGACTGTGCATGTGGCATGTTGCCAGGCAACGTTGACGTGTGAGGACGGCATGGATGAGACGTTTTCTAAATTGATTCTGACAGTGTATGAGACATAGAAACGAGGCTCGTTAAGAAGCGTTGGCAGCGACGGTGGAATCATCGTAACGACATTCTAAAAAATGTGTACGGCTGCAAGAAGATTACGTCGAGAGGTGACACGGAGTTCACAATTTTAATGTGATCAGCTTGTGAGGAAAGAAGTAAGAGGTGCAATATCTGGAATGCCCCTCATATTTTTCTCAATAATTGATGACTTGGTGGACACCTTCGTTTCAGGAATCTGCACGTTGGTTGTTCAGGAAACGGCCCACCTCGAAAATCATATCTTCGTCTTTCTAGAAATGGTTGCCAGGTAGCGGTTTCTTCATCTGAAGAAAAATGCTGGCGTCACTGGGTGCCATGTAAGGAGAATACGGAGCACTAATTAAAATCTGAAATACCTAAGGAAGCAGGATGTGTTCTTGCGTCCTATGCCAAACGTACTGGGGAGTTGCCGTGTATGTGCGTTTTGGCAGTCTCAAGTGAACTCGTCTGTAGGTTTCGGTAGTAAGTTTCTGTAATGGTTTGCTTCTTACCAATATAATCTGTTAGCATACTATGGTAATCCCAAGAAACACTCCACATCGTAACGCCTGATAATGGTTGGACCTTCACTGTTTTCGGCGGTCGTGAATCAACGTGTCACCGCTGACGGCTTTGGTCCTTTGCCTCAGGGTCTCAGCGGCACACCCAGAGCACGTTCTTGGTGATTAGGCGGCTAAAGAAGTTATTTGGCAGCTAAAGAACTTATTTCGAAGCTAAAGAAGTTATCTGAATCGACCTGACACGTGTGCCCTCTGGTGGCGTATTTTTCTCCGTGAATGTACTTGAGAAAAGAAATTAATATTTTCCTGTAACATGTGAAAAACATCAACAATTTTTCATGCGAATAGCGTCGTGTAAAAAGGAAAAAGACAATATCACCTGTCTAGACAATGATTAAAGAAGACAATGTATACTTTGTTAACTTTCATTTGTCTGATAAAAGAGAAGACGTAGTGCCTTTTCGAGTTGTACCACTGACCTAGCAAGACGCACTCTTCCTACGTTCCACATTAAGAGGTGTGTAATAAGTGTAATAATTGTTAATTTATCTAAATCGTTTTTGGAATACAAAATGTTATTTGTTACTATCAAAACAATTTGTGTTCTTTACTGCAGTTATTGAAAGTTTTGTTAGTTACTATCTTACCCTATTGTTGTCCGCCTTTACGGTCGGAACACCTAATTTTGGTAATTACGGTCTCCAAGCCCAGATGTTATTGATAATACTTATTCATTTTTTATGCTTTTATGAAAGTGGTAAAGCATTTCCACCCTTATTTACGTTTTCTGACACAAATTTTTCCGCACTGGTCCACTTATGTCAAGCTTGTTATTTTTCATGTAGGCGCTATTACAGAAAAAGGCTATAACTAAATATGTTTCATGCAATTAAAATTAACGAACCGATGTGTTACAAATAAATATACATACAGTATCAAACCTTGAGACCAAAAGAGATCATGTTCATATGTCGTTATTGCAGTGGTGTGCAGTAACGTATCAGTACGTTAACGTAACTTCAATAAAAAGAAATAATTATAATTAATTATTTAGGACGTCGAAGTGTTGGGTGTAGTAAGTCTTAGAGTTTTAGTAAGTTTGCTTTAACATTTTTAGAGATTAAAAAAGTGTAAGAAGATCTGCGATAAGAATAATTAACCATTATCACAATTGCGCTATACTGGCGCCACAACGTTGGGCGAGGTAAGCAAAATTTATCTCAATTTTGTACGTATATAGTCACACGTTTCGTCATACTAACGGATATGTTTTTTCTTTTCATGTACTTCGACATTTAAGTGAACTGAGAGGAAGAATAGCAAAGGAAACAAAATCAAATTATCTAAAAAGCTGGAGTGGTGCACTTATGGTAAACTGTATCACAGCACTATTCAGAGAAGCTATCACAGGTGAGTATATATATGCAAGTCGTTTCAAGTCGTTTGACAATAAGCTTATGCTACATGCACGTAGATAAACACAGCACGAGTTACGTGCGAAATACCAGCTGCTAGACACTCTTCAACTGTTGCAGCGACTATAAGAGCAGCGCTTAACCCAATTTTGTTCAAATATTTGCGTGTTTAGTTATAAGTTCCTTTTCGTATTTTGTGTAATGCGTGTGAAGTTTAATAATAGTTCAGCACAATGGTTGGGCCAAACCGAAAGTAAATACCTGACGCTAAGCAGAATGACAGTGTGCAGGAAGCAGATAGGACAATGATTCAGGCTTTATCGACAACTGAAATTCCCACATGGGAAGCAGAAACTCAAAATGTAGATAAAAGTACTCCTGATTCGGAACAGGACGTAGTGGACAAAGGAAATGTGTTGAACACATCCAGTAATGAATATGTTATCGATATTTCTGTGCAGGGGGCAGCGTCAGCTGATCCTCTAAGACAAAACGTACCAGGCATGGATTTATTTACTATCTTGTTACAAGAACTGGATGTAAGAGAAAAAGAGCGAGAAGAGCAACAGGCTCTTGGGGAAAAAACAACTCCTGATCGAGTTTGAAAAGGAACGAGATAGAAAGATGCTTTATTAGCAAAAGAACGTGAAGGTATACAGGCTACATTAGAAAAAGAGCGAGACGCTAAATAGGAGCTCAGGGAGAAGGAAACGGTTAAACAACTTAAGCAAGCACTGATAGTTCGAGATCAAACAACTGAAGCATTCACTGATTACTCGAGATGAGAGGTTAGTATCAAAACTGAATGTAGTCTTCGATGCTCGCGATAAAGCTGTCGTGGAGAATATTAAGGAGGATCTAGGCACTATTCGCGAAGACATCACTACTTTACAGACTAACTGCAAAGAATTGGTGGATGAAGTGAAAAAACTAACGGAAGATCTTGAGGAAATGAGAGGATCTCATGACACCTTAGAAGGTCAAGTGAAAATAGTCCCTTCAACTGTAGGCGAAACGAGTACACAGATGAGGGAGACTATCCACAGGGAGGTGAAGAAAGGAGTAGAAAATGCTACAATAGAGGTAGCTTTGGCGAAGGTGAGGCTCGCAAAGGCTTACGTGAGGTGCTAAATAGTATTAGGGAAATTATACAGTCTACTTTCGCCATGTGGTAATGTAACGGACAGATGCAGATCAGAGAACCTGATAGGCAAACGCATAATGAAAACAACGCAGAGCAAAATGACATAAGCTACAGTGTCAGTATGATAATACACTAACAGCACCACCTATGTCTTGACCGTGACTAGGGGTGAAAGAGTCACATGTAATAACACCGCCTATGATACAAACCGAAGTATGACTTAAACGGAACCGGGCGTACCAACATTGACAAGCTTAATGCAAGAGGAAAGTTTGATCAAACATCGCGACTTCCAAACTTTCAGTGGTGATAAAAAGAATATCCACCTTGTGGTATTCATAAAGATTTCCCGAAGTGTTCCGCCAAGATCATGCGCAGAAAGGCAGAAAATTCAGTTCTTCATCTCACACATAACACGAGATGCATCACTATGGGCACTCCAAGTTGCAGAGACCTGCGACACACTTCTGGATTTCGAGAAATTCTTTTTTACACGGTTCTGGTCTATGTACGTACAGGAACGTTTTAGGAAGCTTGCACACAGCCCAGAATTATACAATCCCAAAGCGGGAAACCTCAGAAAATACTTCGAGAAGTATATTGACATGACCAGGCACTGGGATGAACCGATCTCTCATGGAGACGCTCTCAGAATATTAAAGGCTCGTCTTCCCATAAATGTACGAGAGAAATTAGTCAATGTTCCTGATACTGACCTGGAGAATTGCCTATCAGTAATCGATTCCTTGGACGTCATTCAAGAGGACGCAAGAAATCGAACGACAACAGCTGGAACAATAATATTTACCTGATGATGATAACCGAAGAAACGGCGGTGTCAGACCGAAAACTACGGTCAGAACATAGACAGTGCTATTCCGTGTCGTCGGGCGTTTCGAATGGTTGAGCAGTCACGGCATCAAGCGGGCGGCGGCCTTTTTCGTATCTAAAATACCGTGCAGTATGTTGTAAACCGATAGCTGACTGATTTCCACTATATCCGTCATCGCTCCTATTGTGATCTCTTAAGATTCGTGTTTGTTCACAGAGAGATGGTGGGCCACTTCGTGTTTCGTCTGGTACACTTGTTTGACACTTGTGGAAGCGCTGCGTCATGAACCACTGTGTCATATGGTGGAGCATTTATACCATACACTTCTGTCAACTCAGTATGGACTGAATTTCCTCGTTTTGAAAAGGCAGAACAAGCGATCTGTTTTACTTGCTAAAAGCATTCTAAAGCCAAGGTCGCGTAAAAAAATACTTCTTAATTTAAAACAACTTCATATGCCGTTTGAGATTGATGTTTAACGTTTAGAATAGGTTCAGCTTATGTAAACAGATGTGCTGCGGTGTTCTGTGGCTTTGTGGCCTAAAAAATCATCTGTAATATATATATATATATATATGTTGTTGTTTTCTTCAGTCCTGAGACTGGTTTGATGCAGCTCTCCATGCTACTCTATCCTGTGCAAGCTTCTTCATCTCCCAGTACTTACTGCAACCTACATCCTTCTGAATCTGCTTAGTGTATTCATCTCTTGGTCTCCCTCTACGATTTTTACCCTCCACGCTGCCCTCCAATGCTAAATTTGTCATCCCTTGATGCCTCAGAACATGTCCTACCAACCGGTCCCTTTTTCTTGTCAAGTTGGGCCACAAACTCCTCTTCTCCCCAATTCTATTCAATACCTCCTCATTAGTTATGTGATCTACCCATCTAATCTTCAGCATTCTTCTGTAGCACCACATTTCGAAAGCTTCTGTTCTCTTCTTTTCCAAACTATTTATCATCCATGTTTCACTTCCATACATGGCTACACTCCATACAAATACTTTCAGAAACGACTTCCTAACACTTAAATCTATAATCGATGTTAACAAATTTCTCTTCTTCAGAAACGCTTTCCTTGCCATTGCCAGTCTACATTTTATATCCTCCCTACTTCAACCATCATCAGTCACTTTGCTCCCCAAATAGCAAAAATCCTTTACTACTTTAAGTGTCTCATTTCCTAATCTAATTCCCTCAGCATTACCCGACTTTATATTTATATATATGGCCATTTGCACACTGTCCTTTATGTTTCTAAATATCTGGTTTATGAGAAATCTTTTATTATGTATTGTTTTGTTTTTATCCATACGAAAACTTGGCGTGAGGTCCAACTTAATATGTACACGTTTCATAACAAAAAGATTTTTTAAGACCTGAAGATGCCAAAAAAGTCTACCGAAACCGGTGGGTTTAAATATATAAATATTTTGCAAATTTGGCCTTAGAATCACTTTAGTCAGTATGGATTCTTGACGGGAGAGTCCCCACCCTAAACAGAGAGCGATTTTTTCTTACAAAATGTACGTTTCATTGAAGTTGGAACTGGTGGTAATACAGAAAAAGTTTTAAGATATTTTTCCCATGGTTTAGTGTGTTTCATTTTGGTGCCTATACGGCGAGCAGCTCCCGCCATATAGCAAATCAGCAAGTTGCTCATCCCACGAGCTCGGCCTAGACTCAACCCACAATCTCATGATTTCAGGACCGTCTACCACAATATCTGGTGATGACTGCAGTGCCACACTCTATGGGAATGGCTGTTCGCTGCCTCTCACCTGCAGTCCTGCTAGCATTTTTTAGTGAGTGGACGTTAGAATAGACATCGTAATTTAAATACACGTGAATTAAAATTATGAAAATCAATAAAATATCTGAAGGGGAAGCAGCTAGTCAGGATACAAGGAGCACCGAGTCGTTACATATACTAATATTATAGCGAAAAAAAGAGAGCAAAGAATTTGTTCTAAATGTGAGGCTGAAGTCAGCCTTTATTGTGCAATTCTAGCCATGTGAGGTTATGTCTAGAAGGAAGTGAGCCTGGAAAGATGTTGCAAGACTCTATCTGAAGTCTAGGTCAACTGACAAAGTTTTTATTTAATTTTTATTTTCCTGCGAATTATTACATTTTGAAGGGGTTGGAAAGGGAATTCAGCACGCTCGTCTTTCACGGCGATACCTTCTCTTTAGCAGCAGCAACGGTCGTCGATCAGCAGTTGCATTCCGACTATCTGCGTACATCATCCTACTCCTGTCTCTCAACCAAGGCTCGACCGCCCTGACTGGTTGCCTGTCAGCGGGAGCTTCGTGCGTACTGTGCTTACTAGTTGTTCGCTTTATTGACACTGCAGATATATTCTTTGGCTCTTAAGTGTTACGACGGAAATAATGAGGAACGTTACTAGCTCTTCGCATCTTACGATTTGTTACGGGTATCTGAGATAATCGTGTCAAATTTTTCCACCAACAGGACTATATCATGTAAGTGTCACTCGAAATTGAATTATATAGAAATAATTTCAATAGAAATATATAGTACAGAGTCAATCACTTGGTCGTTATATGGATGGTAAGAAGAAATCAGTACCATTAGGGTTCCCATTGCATTCGACGATTGTGAACCTGCCAGTTCGGTAAACAGTTCGTATCGAATCTAGATTTTCACTGTATTACTTTTACAGCGGTTCTTAAGCATAATAAGAGCTTTGACAAGCATTAATTCCAGGTATTTCAGAAGCTGACGAGACCGTAGAAGCCGGCCGCTGTAGCCGAGAGGTTCTAGGCGTTTCAGTCCGAAACCGCGCTGCTGCTACGGTCGCAGGTTCGAATCCTGCCTTGGGCATGGGTGTGTGTGATGCCCTTATGTTAGGTTTAAGTAGTTCTATGTCTAGGGGACTGATGACCTCAGATGTTATGTCCCATAGCGCTCAGAGCCATTTGAGTCATTTTTTTTGAGACCGTAGACATGTTTGCTTTCTCCACGTTATTCATGTCGTGCTTCCCAGTTCTGTAGGTGAAAGGTACAAATTTAGGTCTTTCAAGGAATTTTGTTAGATGATTACTATTACATTTGTTGTATATAAATCGTATTACATCTAAGATTTATTTTATTTGCGAAGAGAACTCTTAGAATTCCTTCTATAAGTACGAAGTTTGAGCACTATGTAGAAGCGGTTGTGTAATCTGCCATATGGGAAACTTCTTAAACTTAGACTTTTGCGGTTAATCATTCCTGTAGACGTTAACGAGAACTGAAACCAGAAACCTTCGCTGATGTACGCGAGAGACTGCACTGCTCTTGGACGCCAATTGGAAACATAAATGGAGAAGGGCTTTTGTTTTAAGTCGTCAGTCTGATTTGTTTCTGTGCCATAGCTTTACCTACCTGATACTACACCTTCAATCTCCATGTTAACTGTTACGCCCGTCATCATCTATAATCTTGTCTGCATAGTCTAGTCTTTGTCTGCGACTACTATTTGCAGATGGCGTAATAGAATGCTTACTTGCCTGTACCTTCTTCTTTCTTGTCAGGGTCGTCTGTACAATACTCTTGTCACGTATTCTTTTACCAACACTTCCTCATTATATCTGCTTACTGAACAGGGAAATTCTTTTATTTATTTCGTAATGTGTCGTTTACAATTTTGAGTTATTATTGAGTCGTTATTTTCCTTTCTAATGTTTCTCATTACTGATGTCTTTGATGGTTTATATATAAACCCTATTTCATGATAAGTATGTCGTACATTGCTTTCAGCATGCCCTTCAAACTTTTCCTTACATCCGAAAAGAAAGTGTACGGAGTCGCGGAACCTTTGCAGTATATAGCTATTCCCCTCATTCCGAATTTTTCTTTCATGTGTTCTTTCACCTTGCAATCTCTAATGCTTCCTTTCGTTCTGCTGGTGCTAAGGTTATGTCCTGATATTTCTTCAATATTTTTATGTTAGTAAGCACAAACTCAGAAATGCATCTCTAGCTCCTCCTTAATTCGCGAAACTTTTGAATCATCAAGCCTGTGACTGGTTTCATGCGGCCCGCCACGAATTCCTCTATTGTGCCGACTTCATCTCAAAGTAGCCCTTGCACCCTACGCCCTCTGTCGTTTACTGGATATATTACAGTCTCTGATTTCCCCCACAGTTTTTACTTTCTACAGGTCCCTCTAGAACCATGGAAGTTATTCCCTGTCTTAATACATATCCTAGTGTCCTGTCCTGACTTCTTGTCAGCCTTTTTAATATCTTCCTTTCTTGCCGATTTTTCGGAGAACCCTCTCATTCCTTACCAGTGTACTTTATTTTTATCATCCTACTGTAGCATCACAACCCAGGCACTTCAGTTCTCTTCTGGTCCATGATACACCCGTTCTGTAGGTATAAATGTAGATTCTCGAAAATGTCTTCCGCAAATTAAGGTCTATGTTTGATATTACCAGACTTCTTTTTGCAGAGAAATTTCTTTTTGACTGTGCCAGTCTGCTTTCTATCCGTCCTAGCATTGTTCTTCACGTACTATTTTGCTTCAATGGTAGTAGAATTTCCAAAGTTGCTGTCACCGTTTAGATGTTAACTTTAATGCTAAACTCATTTCCGATACTCATCAACACCAGTTTTAGCGAGTGAGGTGGCTCAGTGGTTAGCACATTGGACTCGCATTCAGGAGGTCCAGATCCCTCCACAGCCATCCAGATTTAGGTTTTCCACGACTTTCACTTAAGCCAAGTGCCGGAACGATTCCTTTGAAAGAGCACACCTTATTTCCTTCCCCATCCCTCCATTATTCGAGATTGTATTTCGTCTCTAATAACCTCGTTGTCGATGGGACGCTGAACTCTAATCTCTCTTCCATCCCTATTTCCTCTTTTTTGGGTTCACGCTCCTTCCGTAGTATGTACTCGTTTGACATTTCATTACGTTCCGTAGATCATCCACTTCTTTCCCTCTTGCACTGAGGATAGCAATGCAATCGGCGAATCTCGTCGTTGATATTCCTTCATCCTGAATTTTAATCCTCCTTCTGAACCCTTCTTTTATTACCGTCGCTGTGCGTGCACCACTTCTCTTCCCTCTTGATTTTTCTACACATTGTATACAACCCGTGTTTCCCCACAGCTTACTCCCATTTTTTTCAGAATTTGGAACATCTTTTTCCATTTTACACTGACGAAATGTTATTCTGGGTGTCTTGATTTTCCTTGATTCTTGGTTCGATTATCAACCGCAACGTCAGGACTGCCCCTGTGTTGCCTTTACCTTTCCGAAAACCACACTGATCCTCATGTAATATATCTTCAATTTTCTCTTTCTGTATTTTGTCCTTGTTAGTAACTTGCATGCATGAGACATTAATGAGATTGTGTGATAAGTCTGCTGTTGCTTTTCTAAGGATTTTGTGTATTTTTCGATTTTTTTGAAAGTCTGGCAATTTGTCTCCAGCCTCATAGGCTCTACACACCAACATGAATATTTCGGTTGCCACTTGCCCCAATTATTTCAGAAATTCCTGTGAAATTTTATCGCAAGTCTTCCAACACTCTTTCAAACTCTGATGCTGGGTACACCACAGCTTTCATATGAACGCTTATTTCTTCTTCCATCACGTCATCAATCAAGTCCTGCCCCTCGCACAGGCCTCAAATGTACTCTTTCCACGTACCAACTCTATGCTCTGCGTTTAATAGTGCTACTCCGATAGCACTCTTAATATCGACACCCTCCCTTTTAGTTCACCGAAATTTGTTTGGACTTGTCTACATAATGAATCACTCTCTTACAACTACCGTTTATTTTCTGAATTATTCCCACTTTTCCTGCTGTTCACTCCCCGTGTCTTCTCTGAAACTCATATTTATTTCATTCCTGTGTGACTTATAAGTCACTGCACTGTATTAAGAAAAGATATTAAAAAGTCCAGAACTATGTGCATTATGTCTGAGATTAGCGAACCTGATAATAAAATTAAAACAATTAGTAATATTGTTAAAAGGTAAACAGTGCAACTGAGAGCTCAGGAAGACTGTATTTCTATCAAACACAATGAAAAGTTTGTTAACAAGAAGTCAGAAGTAGAAAATATTTTTAATAATCATTTTTTAAGTGTTGTTGAGAAAATAGGATCTAGCTGTTCATTAGAAAATGCAAGGCAGTATATGGAAGAGGCAGGACCTATGCAGTTTAATAAAGTTGAATCTCAACCCACCTCTCCTACTTAAATTAGGGAAATAATAAATTCACTCAAAAGTTAACCCTCACATAGATTTCACGGCATTTCCAACAGATTACTAAAAGCTTGTTCCCCAGAAGTAAATAGGATTCTCAGCCACATATGTGGTAGCTTACTGAAACAGGGCATTTCTTCAGACAGACTGAAATACGCCATTGTTAAATCATTGCATAAAAAAGTGGATAAGCCTATGCTAACAACTACCTCCCAATCTCACTTCTGACAGCTTTATCTAAAATTCTTGAAAAGCAATGCCTACAAGAGTAGCATAACATATTTGTAAAAATGAAGTACTAACACAATGTCGGTTTGTTTTTCAGAAGGCTTTCCTACAGAAAATGCTATATATGCTTCCATTGATCAAACATTAAATTCATTGAATAACCGAACATTACCTATTGGGATATTTTGTGATCTCTCAACGTCTTTTGATTGTGTGAATCATGAAATTCTTCTAGAGAAGCTTAAGTACAATGGTATGAGTGGGACAGTTCGCAAATGGTTTAATTAATACTTAACTGGGAGAATGCAGAAGCTTGAAATTAGCAGTACAGATAGTCTGCAAAAATCAGTCGAGTTCTCTTACAGGGGAGCTATCAAGAATGGTGTCCCAAAAGTCCTTTATTGTTCTTAATATATATTAACGACTAGCCGTTCCATATTCATGAATATTCAAAGCTAGTTCTTTTTGCTGTTGATACAAGTACAGTAATCACACCCAACAAACAGGAAGCAGCTTAAGAAATTGTAAATAATGTTTTTCAGAAAATTCTGTGCAAATGGACTCTCAATGAATTTTGACAAAACACAGTTTATACAAGTCTGTACAGTAAATGGAATAACACCATTGATAAATACAGACTATGAACAGAAGTCTGTTGCTAAGGCAGAATACTCTAAATTTCTGGGTGTGTGCATTGATGAGAAATTAAATAGGAAGAAACACATCGATGATCTGCTGAAACGGTTAGATGCAGCTACTTACGCTATTAGGGTTATTGCAAATTTTGGTGATAAACATACCAGTAAATTAGCCTGTTAAGCCTGTTTTCATTCACTGCTTTCATACGGGGTCATATTTTGGGGCAATTCGCCATTAAAAAAGAGAGAAAGCATTCATTGCAAAAAAGCGTATAATCAGAATAATACCTGGAGCCCACCCAAGTCACCTTGTAGACATTTATTTAAAAAACTCGAGATATTCACCTTACCGTCTCAGTTCATACATTCACTCATGAAATTTGCCATTAATAACCCATCCCATTTCAAAAATAACAGCGAAGTGCGTAGCTACAACAATAGAAGAAAGAATGATCTTCACTCTTCTGGATTAAATATAGACTATAAACAGAAGTCTGTTGCTAAGGCAGAATACTCTAAATTTCTGGGTGTGTGCATTGATGAGAAATTAAATGCTGCCACAAGCGTCTTCGGTCATTTTCCAAATGATATCAAAATTCTGACAGCTAACCAACATTTAAAAGCAAATTAAAAGAATTTCTGAATGGCAACTCCTACTCAACAGATGCATTCTTAGATATGAAGTAGTAACTGTAAAAAAATTAAAAAAATAAAATATTAAAAAGAATAAAAATAAAAAATCAATTAATTATTTTATGTAAAGAAAACTTATGTTAAAGTGACACGTTCCACATCATTATGAAAGGTCATATTCATGATCTACGGAACAAGGATAAATATATGTATGTATGTTTGTTCATGTATTCCTGTCTGGCCACGGAAATTTTCGTACTTCCTTCGTTCATTTATTAACTGCAGTACTGTTACCCATGGGATCTTCGCAGTTACCTTCCGTGAACCTATTGTCATTAATCCAACTTCTGTCATTGCCCTTTTTAGACACATCCACTCCTCTTTAGCTGAAATGGTTACTGTAGTATTCATTATCACACTATCTATAGCCTCTGATAATTTCTAACGCACCTCATTAGTCCGCAGCACCTTAGTGTACCACTTCCTTATGCAGTGATTCATCTGGACCAGTCTCTTAAACTTCAACCCACTCTTCAACATTAGTACACTAAGAGGCTGCTCTTGGGCACGTCTCATAACCCAATATCTGATTTCGGTATCTCCCTCTGTTCCTGATGCAATCCAGCTGGTATCTGAGCATATCTCCAAGCGTTTTTCCATCATATCTCCTGTTCTTGTGATTTTTAACAGTGTATATCACATTTGTAATTAAAACGTATTGCAGAAATCAATTATTCTTCCACCTATCTTTTTCCTACTACGAAGCCCACATTCTTCTAGCCCTTCCTCTACTACCGCGTTTCAGTCCTCCATTATTATGACATTCATCTCTTGTACGTGCTGCATTCAGTATTATCTTATACGTTCTCTATCCGTATATGCTTATGATATTAGCATGTATACATGAAGTATTATGTTGGCGATAGGTTGCTGTCGTGTCTGATGAGAACAGACCTGTCACTGAATTGCTCATAATAACTCACTCTTTACCCTAACTTCTTGTTGATAACGAACCCAACTCATGTAAACCATTTTCTGCCACTGTTGATATCATTTGCTATTCTCCTGACAAGAAGTCCTTATCTTCTTTCCATTTCACTTCACTGGCCACAAGTACATCTAGATTGAGCCTTTCCATTCCCCTCCTCAGAATTTATAGGTTCCGTGCCACGCTCGGAGTTCTGATAGTCCATGCTCCAACTCATAGAATGTAACTTTTTCGTAGTTTATTAACTTTCTCATAGTTAGAACTAGCTCCCTCTTGGTTGTTCCCTCCCGGAGACGCGAATGCGGAAATAATGCGAAATAGTTTGCCAATGGAGATATGATCACTACCCTTTTCCGTTACAAGCCACATGTCCTGTGGATACATTATGTGTCTATTTAATGTGGTTTCCACTTCCTTCTGCATCCTCATGCCTTTGATAATTGCAGGTCTCCTCCTTTCAGGGGCAGTCTCCCGTCTCGTAGGGAAGAGGGTGGAATAGAATCTCTTTCCTGAAATCTAACTAATCTGAATGTAGTAAATCTTCCATTTTCTTTTTCTTTTCTTCTTTTCTCTATTTTGGTGGTTTATATCATGACTTGACAGAAAAAGAACCCGTAATTATTTCATTAATCTGCATATACCTTCTTTGATAACGTCATGCCTTCCCTGAAATGTGAACCACACGATTTATAAGTTTTTTGTCAGCAACTCAAATAACCTTGTTACTATATATCTCGCAGATTTCTGTAACTTCTAAGGTGTACCATTACTTCCAGCTCACTTGTTTCACTTCATTTCATTCATTATTCTGCTCAAACTTTGGCTGCGTTACTGGTTCTGCTATTTCTGTCACACGTCGGCACAGTCGCTTTCTGTTGTACAAGCCATAGATTTACTCTTGCCTTTGTTGGTCCTTTCTTAACACGTATTTTTGATCTGCAATTTGTAGGTAACTGCCTTTCAAAACCTTGCTTAGACGATGCAATATTTACGTAGAGGAAATACTAATTGCCTCGCTCTAATGACGCTGTCAGCTTCGCGCAAATATACTGACCATTAAAAACTCAAAAATTAGTAGTGTAATCGTTATAGTTTCTTCTTGGATATTCAGCCAGTGCTACGAGAGTCCTACAGCTGAGTTAATGTGCTTCTCTTCTTTGGGCTGTAAGTGTCATGATAATTTTAGTAGTGGATGAAGGCGTGGTGGATGCAGAGCACACGGAGAAATAAATATTAACAGCTACATACATGCCGAGCCACCGGTATTCTGGGATAACTCTACGATCACGAACTGAAATTTGGCTGTCAGATGAAAACAGAAAACTTGATCTATTAACGACCCATGAGACATCGAATTTTTTGACATTGACTAATGCACGAATTAGAGCTTTTAAAACGACATCCGCGCCAGATATAGCAATTAAACTTAGAAGGTGAATAATGCTTACAGCAACAAAAATGATATAGTGGACTCTAGCAAAGTACGAAAACGCTTTATACTCGTAGTGAAAAGAATAGACCAAGAATCTACTTTTCACATGAGAAAACAAAAACGTCTTTTGTTGTCTCTCCTTTGGTGAAATACCTAACCTAAGAACAAGAATTTGTATCTGTAAAGTCACGTTCACGTTCTTAGTAGAAAATCTGTTAGCCGCTGAACGAAGATAAGTCTATAGCCATATAAAGAAACAAGACAGTACTTCTTTCCCTAAAACTCTTGTTTACTTTCTTCTCTCTCCTTCGTAATGACGTACATCAGAGAAAACCTATTTCTTTCAAACTCGACAGAGCAAGGAAAATTTCTAATCTTTTCCATCAAATTCGTTGGGTAAGAATGAAGTCCCTTCAAGCCGCTCAATATTTATGACGCCCGCGTTCGTCTTTTCCATCCACGACGTCCGTAGTTGTCTAATTACTTAAAATACGCGTGTCAGCTGGTACTTCCAGTAAGTCATTCGCAAAAACAGACGGATATTTGCCTTCTTCGTTATGAAATGTAGATTTTGTAATATACCTTCACATAAAGTGCTCTCCAAGTTTAATGGCTTCATTTTCGGATGGCAATTGCCTTCTAGTATTATTATTACTTATTCAGAGAATCAGTTTCTCTTGTCATCTCGACATCTCTTGCTGCTCTTACTTAACTCAGAAGATTGTAGTGTAAGACTAGCCAACAACGTTTCAAAAATAGCCTGAGGTACCTCTTCAGGTACAAATTTCTCGATCTGGCAGTGACATACTATCTGGTAGGCCAAAGACGCACTAGTTTAGTGGCACCCCTCGTTCAGGTCAATTAAGTTTTCAAGCAAGCAGACTCCATCGCTGTAGTGCGCATATGCGCATATGCGTATATGGAAGGTCAGCTGCAAAATATCTGCTACGGCTGCCTTAACTCTTAGTTGTCGGAAACAGAAGGAAATGGGACGACAGATCCGCTGCAACAATTTGTGCTTCAGGTACGTCAGTTTTCACTTTTACAAAGCGCCTTTGAATTCAGGTATTTTGTGCTGATTAATCATGATTTTTATTTTCGTTCGCCTTGTCACGTATTTTTGCATCATTTTTGGCTTAGAAAACCTGCGCAGGACTTTCCTGTTATTCTTTCCGGTTTCAAAAGTAATAAATAATCCTTAGCATTCAATAAAGTAGCAGTAATTATGTTCGAAAAGGCACTGGCATGGGCAAGTTTAGAATTGCCTCCATGCTATCTCTACAGCACAAAGTTTTGACTGTCAGATAATTCTCCCGTGAATCCGATTTTGTCTTACAAGAAGACCATACAGCAATCGGATTTTTGTAATTTTCTGTATTTACGGTACGTTAAATTTACAAATTAAATATCAGTTAGTAAACGCTGTACGTCGCAACTCTCAATAATTCTCGAGATAATCAACTTTAGTTTTCAGATCGTCATTAGCACAGTTAAGGCAACGTCAATTTTTTATCATACAGCATGGCTCTATGGTAGAATTCTTTCGGGTCCTGGTATCGATCCATGACTGACGCAAATTTTAGGACAAAGTGTGAGCTTTCCATAAAAGTCATCAATAAATGAAAATATTGAATATCCTTTTTGAAGGGACCAGACTGGTAAGCAAGTGGCAGCGTGCTCCTTCAGTTTTATCCCAGTAAAGTAAAGGTGAATTATTTCAGCACAGTGAAGGTTAATTATTTACAACTGCAGAAGACCTATGAAAATCTTACAAAAGGTGCCTGTTTCCGGTACCAGCCAAACACACAAACATGGAAAAAAAAGTCAGTACCGCCCTATACTAGTAATACCTCGATCGCTGATTTGTGTCTCGTTTCGTTCCAATTTTTTTTTTTTTTTTTTTTTTTGTTTTGTCCTATTTCGTTCGAATACCTACTTCGTTCACATCTAAGATTCATCAAATCTATGTTGATTAACACATACCTGATTGTTATATTTATGAAAAATGAACTTCTTATGACTTCTAATTACATAACACAAAGTCCAATTTTCGTTGGAAATATAAATTCTTTATTACCAAATCTTTTATAAAAATTGTTAACAAAGAGTATTTAAACAAAAAAGTACTAATTAATTTTTTCATCTTTGTATTTTACGTATCACGGAAATGCTGTTAGAACAAGCATCTTTTTTTAAAATGTTACTGCACCTGGGAATTGATCTCAGAGCCAAAAGGCATATCGATAAAACGCCCTTCCTTTAGGCTATGGAAGATGCTCGGAAAACTTGAAAGTCACTTTCTCGAGAATTATTATGAGTTGTATCGAACTGCTGTGGTAATTGATATTTTAAGTTCTGAACTTCATGTACTATAGATACAAGAAATATAAAAATCCAATTCCGATGACGTCTCATTTTTAGCAATGGGAAAGTGTCAGAGTCTCCTGTTTATCCCTATGCTCGGCTGATAACTGGTCAGATTGACAAAGAACTGTAATACCGTGTAGTTTTAAAAATACTGGATGCCTATTAGTCACTGCGTATTGTGAACCTGTCGATATTTTCATAAATCCGAAACCGATTGCGACCACGCGGCGTGCGTCATATGGACTGCTTTGGGCGGAAACTGCTCTGTAAACTATAACCTGAAGTTTCATGTTCCAAGTTGGTCGTAATCCAACATAAATGGTATTTTAGACCACTATGTGACCTACTTTTCCATATAGATCTTTTTAACCGTATTTATTTCATCCACTTTTTCCGTGTAGTTCAAGCTTCGGTTTTTGGCTTCCCTTATCCCCATGTATACTACTAACACACACTGGAAGCCGAAACCCTCTCTTATTGGCAGCCTTGTCACTGTTCGCGCGGCTACCCCCGTCGGAGATTCCAGTCCTCCCTGGGGCATGGGTGTGCGTGTTGTCGTTAGTGTAAATGAGTTTAAGCTAAATTAAGTAGTGTGTAAGCGTAGGGATCGATGACCTTAGCAGTGTGGTCCCGTAGTAACTCACCACAAATTTTCAAAAAACATTTCTTATTGACACTGAAATGATAAGTTTTGTGAGTGATAGCTTCCATTAAGAAAGGGAGATAGGAGTGAAACATCCATTCGACTTTGCGCTTATTAGTTTTCATGAAATAATCCCGAAAATCCTGATACTTAAAGGCTGCCTATCTTAATTTTAACACTTTTTTTAGAACAGTGTTTTGATGCATTTGAGGTATTTCAATCGAAATTCGAGGTCAAAATACCTCGATTCTGATAGTTAGCTTTAATTAAAAGACGATGCTTCAATTATTTTTAATTCTAAGATCTATAAAGATACATCGATTGATGTTGTAATACACTGCGTAGGCAAAATTCTGTTTGAGTTTCGTAACCCTATCGTCAAACGAAATTATTTAATACATACGCCAATAACATCCTCCTTGATTTTTTCTTATATTTTCCTTATGGTTTTTGTTTTTGTACGTTTATAGCCCCACCAGTCCCCTTTCAACCCGGATGGATCAACTTATTATAAAAACGAGACTAGCATGCGAGGAGAACCTGCAATTAGTGGGAGACTCCGAATCTAACTTAGATGCAATGAATTATCCGTACAATTTACTATTAGAATAATTTAAAATTATATTATACCTTTTTTTTCTTGTCTATATATAACACGTTAAATATAAATTGCATCCATCAACCTGCAACCCTGCACAGTCAGCGCCACAAGATGAGTATAGTCACAAGACCTTTAGATTTGGGATTCTACGTCATTAGTGGGGCCCGTACACATGTCATTTGAAATAAATATAAGTGGACATCAATACGTAATCGGAAAGGCTCGCACTGAATAAAGAGCTTCTAGCAAACGGAACACAGTACGTCATTCTCAACGGAGAGAAGTCTTGTAAAAGTAACTTTGGGCTTATGGCAAGTGAGTGGTACAGGTCCACTACTTTTCACAATGTGTATAAATAAAATTAAGCTTTTCCTGGGTGATACTATTATATTCAAAGACGCAACCTGCAGAAGATCGCCACTTGGTACAGGGAGCAGCAACTGCCCATAAACATAAAACTTATAAATTATTGCGTACACATACAAAGACCCAGTATTGTATGATTACATATTACGGAATAATCATAGGAAGCAGCTACTTCCATAATATACTCAGGAGTATGCGTACGGGGCTATTTAAAGTGGAGTGATCACATAAAACCAATAGCAGGAAAGGCAGATTCCAAACAATGACTCGCTGGAAGAATCCTTAGCAGATGTAGTCCGTCAACAGAGAAAGTAGCTTACAAAACTCTCATTCGACCAATACGTGAATATCGCTCGTCAGTATGGGAAATGTGTCAGATAGGACTGACAGAGGAAATAGAGAAGATTCAAAGATAAGCTGCAGGTCTGATTACAGGTTCATTTAGTGAGCACGAAAAAGTCAAAGATATCGTCAACCAAGACCAGAAGGAGACGCTGCAACACAGACGATCTGCAGCTTGTTTAAGTTTCAAGAGTGTACATTTCTAGAAGAGTTGACAAATATATTGCTCCTTCCTAGTACACCTCACGAAAAGACCATGAAGATAAAATACAGAGATTCGAGCGCACACGTAAGGCTTACCGTCAATCGTTCTTGCAGCAAAAACATTCACAACTGGGAAAGAGAAGAGGGGATGTGACAGTGGTGCAGAAAGTACTCTCCACCACACACCGAAAGGTGGACTGCGGAGTGTAGATGTAGATGTAAATCGGAGGAAAGTCAAATGCGGTTGAGCAACACATCCATGAACAACGTAGCTACTGTGAAGTTGTAAGAGCGCTCTTATCATCATGGCTAATGGAAAAGTTCAGTGTCGTCATCACATGTGACAGTCGAGTTGAGGATGAACAAAACCGATTTCAATATCTTCAGTGTCATCCACATTGTCGGTGTTCAAAGCATGAGCACTCTAACTCCGTGACTGTGCCCACAATTAATTCGCGAGAATGGTGTTCCGTAAGTACCCCGATTGAGGGAACTAGAAGCCACAGAGACACTGCCGTGGAGAGGAATGTCGTGACGGTGATCGCTGACAACTCTCGCGGTTCGCTGCAGTGAACATACGGGCCTCGTTGCAGCACGTCACATGTCCATTCAATGCAGGACAGCAGTTACCGGTGAGCAGCCACATCGTTCAGAGACACCAAACACTTCCTTCCCTTTGGTTCACAAAATATCTACCACCCCTCCCCCCCTCTCCTCCTCTCACCACTCACCGCGTGTCACAGGCCACAGGGATTGGGAACAGGAAGACGAGCAGGAAAAGGGCTCTCGGACCGTGGAAAAAGATTCTCGGGACTGACGGGTTGCGCTAGACACTCACGCACAGCGATACTAGGCTACAAGTCCTTCGAAAACTATATGAAAAAATGCGACTGCTGTGGTTAAAGGAAGTCGTTTAACCGTTTTCGGCCGGCCGGGGTGGCCGAGCGGTTCTAGGCGCTACAGTCTGGAACAGCGCGACCGCTACGGACGCAGGTTGGAATCCTGCCTCGGGCATGGCTGTGTGTGATGTCCTTAGGTTAAAGTAGTTCTAAGTTCTAGGGGACTGATGATCTCAGAAGTTAAATTCAATAGTGCTCAGAGCCATTTGAATCATTTGAACCGTTTTTGTGAAAATTGTTTGTACGGAATGAAATAGAACCCTTATGTCACAGCCACGGTATCTCACCGTCGAACGATGTCACTGAATTATACGCAGCAGCCTGTTTTTGAAGCATGTGGATTCGTTTCCTTGTTTTCGGTACCCTGCACGTGACCGGTAATTTCAGCATGACATGGGATCTCCGTCTTGAGTGTGACATTGGATCATCGTATCCTCATTGTTCTAACAGAATGATCTGAGGAACATTTGAGGTACGTGAAGGCTATTGTGCCGGATCACCTTACTATAGTCGAACTGAACACGTGTGGGACACCATCAAAGGACACATGCGTGCTTTGTATGTAGCCTTGACAAATCCTCATGAGTTATGGATGGTTGTTGAACGCGAAACTTCTCCGTTGAATGTAAAGAACGACAGTGCCGGAAAAACTCTTACGGTATTTGATTTTCAAACAGCTGAGCAAAACTCAATGTACTCAGACAGTTTTCTCTTTACTTATTCTGATCATCACTAAACTGACACACAATACTTTAACGAAACGCAGTCTGACTATCAATAATCCCCACAAAAGAAAGGCCCTGACTAACAATAACTTATACCGTTCATGAATCACTTACCTCACGAAAATCGTGACTCGAACTACAGCAATACAGCGAGCGCCAAAACTGCCAGCTAAATAAAAGTTCCTAACGACTGAAGTCTCCAATTATTGATAGCCACAGTTAGCAAATGAAAGATTTTGATAGAGAACAAACAATTTTGTGATATCCAATTAAACAAATTTCCTTTTTCTGACGGATACACAGTAACCTCTCAAAACTATGGCGTCTCTCTCCCGGCATTCACCACTGCTGGCGGCTCACCTCCAACTGCCCAACGCTACACGCTGTTCACATCCTACTGCCCAACGCTACACTAGCGAATATTCCAACAATGGATCCAACCAGTCACAGACTGCACACAGCGCAGTCAGCGATTTTCATGCAGTGCACTACGTGGTGTTACCGACATAAAAACCTAAACAGGCTACTTACAAACGATCATATGTTGGGATGGATCCGCTTTCGGTATCTCTTGGAGTTAGTGGCAGCACATGACTCTGCTGTGATCTGAGCTAAGGACAGTATTGCACAGTACACCATAGACGTATGTAACTCAGTTACTTACGCATAAGCTCATCGGATGAAGTATTGGTCACCTTCGTAAAAGAACACGCTGGTCGCTTTGTAGCGCTGTAGAAGGTGCAGAACTGTTACGAGGCGGTCGCGTGAGCCTCCACCACAAGTTGTGATAGTGAAGTGGTGTGTAAGCGCCAATCGGTTGTATAGAAGAAGGGCAATAAGCTGGCTCGACGTGTAGACAACACAGAATAGGAGAAACTAGATATACTGTTCGAATGAACTCATGACCACACCGTGAATGAAGCTGTCCGATTTGTTGATGTACAATGTCCAACGTGTTAACGATTGTCCTCTATGAAGACTTGGGACCTTCTGGTTCACACAGCGCCACAGGATGCCACTTACTTCCGGGAAAGACTTTGTAACTAGAAAAAGAAATTCTTTTGTGAAACTGTTTCGCTTCACTGCGCAGACCCCCTAAGCTCATCGAGTCGTCCACCACGTTATATGATGTACTGAGAATACGGCACGGCGACTGCTCGGGGACTCACTGGTGGCGGTACGTAAAACTCGGACAATGCTGTGACGGGCGGATTACACACTCGGCCGAACTGAACCTTCCACTACCTGGCCTTGAGCCACAAAGTGTCATAACAGTACAGAACTGGGACTGGCTCAGCTGAGGAAATCAAGATCCTCAGACAATGCGTCGTTCTGGGATTCTCCCTTCATGCAAGTTACAGAAAGATTGCATGCAATTACAGTGTATAGTGAAAGGTTTATATATAATGAGAAATGGCAGTTTGGAAATTTTTGCCACTGCGAGCGTCTTTGAATGCCTGAACGCTTGAGTGGCATATGTTCTTCGGCTACCAGATCCGGCCGAAGTGGCCGTGCGGTTAAAGGCGCTGCAGTCTAGAACCGCAAGACCGCTACGGTCGCAGGTTCGAATCCTGCCTCGGGCATGGATGTTTGTGATGTCCTTAGGTTAGTTAGGTTTAACTAGTTCTAAGTTCTAGGGGACTAATGACCTCAGCAGTTGAGTCCCATAGTGCTCAGAGCCATTCGGCTACCAGACTCCATCTTGTTAGTAGAGTACGTGCGAGCTAGTGAATCGAATGCGGAGGGAGAGTGTGAGTCGCTCCTGAGTGAGGAATTGTGATGGTGAACGTGTAGTACAGAAATTTGACTTCACCCTGGTGTGACTGAATTAGAGGATAAAATTTTAGACGATTTTATAGAAAGACTACACTTTTGGATAAAGGTAATATGCATTGAATTTTTTTTCTGTAAGCAGTTGCCGAGTAAATATTCTAGAGGAAAGATTACATTCTGTTTAATAGTATCTATGATTTGATATCCAGGACGAAATATCAGTCATGCGTTCAGAATCTTAACCATTATTTTTCACCCCCCACAGTTAGTTTAAAAAGCAGTTCATTAGAAAAGCAAAGAGCAAATTTTACATAACTTAAATATTAATGGGTTGATGTATAAGTTGTATCGTTTTTCCATAAGTGGCAATAGACACACATAACAGACAATTAAGTCATCAATGATGTATCCACCTTCACTGTTTACGACAGTCTGCCAACGTTGGGTTAACTTCTCGAGTCCGCGTCTATAGAAATCACGTGGTTACCAGGCGAAAAACTCGCTGAGTCAAGTTCGGAGCGCATTTCCATCCGGAAAGGAAATTCCTTGATGGTTGTTCGGAAGACAGAGGAACAGATGAAAATCTGAGGGCGTAAGATCAGGTGACTAAGATGGGTGCGGAATGGCTTCCCAACCCAACTCCCGCATATAATTTTTTGTCAGTCTAGCAGGATGCGGCCAAAAGTTACCTTGGTGTAGCATCAATTTACGCAGTCTTCCTGGACATTGTTCTTGGACTGTGTCTGCAACACGTCTCAGTTGTTGAAAATAAATGTCAGCGGGGATTGGTACACCTCTGAGAAGAAATTAGCAGTGCACCACATCGTTGTTGTTCAATCATATACATGACGCTATCTCTTGTGGATGAGCACAAGTCTTTGTACTGGGAGTATCTGCTTTATTTGGGCTCAGGCATTCCTTTCGTTTCCTTCTTTTAGCAAAAAGATACCATTTCTCGTCAGCAGTAACGATATAGGACAGCAATACTCGGCGTTGTTCACGAGCCTAATGATGGCGAGCAAGCTGAGATTCACATACGGCCAGTCAATGATATTTGTGATGTTGGCTTAGAGCATGCGGTACCCATACACCCAATTTTTGAACCTTCCCAACTGCATGAAAAGTCCCACGATGGTAGAATGATCCCAGTTCATCATATATGCTAGTTCTCGACTACAATGACGTGGATCACTGTGGATTAATCCTTTGGAACGATATTCATCAAACCTCGAAGATCTTCCTGAACATGGAGAGTCACTAAGTCAAAACAAGAAATTGATTTTCCTGCCATGCCTAGCCCAGTGACATTATCCCATAGATGGAGGAAGTGGGAATAAAGAGAGCTAATGCCATTTTTAAGTTATCTAAGATGGTGGATCCTCCCCTCACATCTGCCATCTGCCCCCTGGTGTACATGTGTCAATATCTCACTTGATATGAAATTAATTAATTAAATTGATCATTTAATTACGCTCTCCCAGACCCTCCTCCTCCCCTCCCCTGACTCTCCACTTTTCTGTCTCCCCCACTTCTAGAAAAAATTGTCGGGAAATGCTCAGCCTGGGCAAAGCTGTTGGTGTGGAAGGACATAGGATAATATTCTCTTTACTTTGGGGTGTTTTCCTCTTTGAAACTACCTCTTCAAATTTTTTCTTGTGCATTTACTCATCCTGACGTGTGGATACCAACTGACCTAGTTCAAATTAACGCCACCAGAGGGCGCTCGAAATTGTGACGATATTGGTGAAAAAATTAGCAGGAATCAATGACAAAGCTGCATAAAATCATGTTATCATGACGTCGAGATTATAAGGCGAGCACGGTAGGTCACTGGCACCAGTTAGTGGAAGAATCATGAGGTATCGATGGCAACAGCAGCTGAGATCATTCAGCAACCCCCATCAGAATAGGAAGAACCGGAAGTGTCAGTATTAATTACAAGTCTTTATTGTTCCTATCACTTCTTCTTCGTCCCATATGTTATGGCTCTTCTTCTTTGTTCAACAGCTGAGGTGACTTCCAGTGTTTTTGACCCGCAGCAGTAGCAACAGCCTTCAGCTTATTGGGACCTCCAGCTTGTCAGGACTTGCACAAGTGGCAGCAGTCTCCAGTGTATCGGGACCTGTAGCAGTAACCAGCCTGTGGGTCCCTGTAGCGTACCTGTTTGGCATGTTGTAGAGGGGCACGGATCTGCTGTTGTCTGTTACACTCATTTATGAAGATACCCAGCACGTCCCCAGCATGCAGAAGTGCACCGGGGGTTCCAAACAGCATGGCGCAGGTTGGTACTGGCTCCAGCATGTGCACCATCCAGTGAACCACGGTACGTTCCAGTGACACTGCAAGTACAGAGTGTGGATGTAATGGAAGAGAAGGTACCAATTGTTCACTGTGTGCTGTTCACTTCCACATACAGTTTAACTGCTAGTACATCAAAGCATGTGAATGTAGGAATAAAAACAGCAGACACGGACTAGCGCATAGTGATGGAGGTCGAAAATGCAACGAAGAGTGTTGAAGTGTGATTTACTGAACTAAAATGGGGAGAATTATGTCGTGGAATATCCTACATCAATGCTCACATGACTAAGGATTATAACCCATCTCTGTCTTTTCCGAATGTTTATTGTGCTGGCTTGATGATACTATTATATGTATTAACAATGATGCTTCTGGATGAAATCTGGAGACTAACCCATTTATTTACAGCACCCAACTTGTAAATTTATTTATATACAGGGTAATCCCGGGACGATGTTACAAACTGTTAAGGATGATGGAAACGGCTAAATGTGTATCGAACGTATTGAAAGCTACAAGTGAAAACAATTCCGATACCTCTCACAGTGGAATACATGTACCAGTGCTGGCATTTAACTTTCACAGGTGGTAGATGGACCAAGACAAAAAAAATATCCAGTTAACATGGGCTCTAAAGAGCATAGCTGAAGAGCTATGAGTACTTTTTCATTTTTGCTAGTATGAAACAAATCTCCTTCATTCGATAAATGCTCATAGTCCTTAAGGAATGCCTTTCAGAACCCATATCTACTAGACATTCTTTTTTGTTTTTGTCCAAAATATCACCCCTGACAGTTGTCTGCCATACGATATTAGCAACAACAGCACCAATACATGTACTCCACTCGCAGAGGCATCGGAACCATTTCCACATATAACTTTACACACGTTCGTTTCCAGTGACCTTTATGTCAAATTGATACATGTATCCTTGTCCATCATCCTTGAAACCTTGTAAGATCATCACGAAATCACCCTGTATATATTTACATTCACTTGTGCCGGTACCAGTAACTTTGACGCTCTGTAGCATTGTTGGATGACGTTTCCAAACATGGTGTCCTGTGTAAAAGTTCATCTACTATGTCTGTTCTACAACCTTTGGAAGTGTGTAGCATAAATTTGTGAAACACTCGATATGATTAGTTATTCACTATCTTAAATTTCACATTCTTAATAGCGCTCTTGTTTTGAACTAACGTCATGTGTGTCTTTTGCATACCCTTCATACAGCGAACGCCTATAGGAGACAACAAGTGTCTGGCTCTGTTGTTAGCTTGGTTACTACTACAATGGCAGGTTATCAAGATTTAAGTGAGTTTCAGCGTGCTGTTATAGTCGGCGAACGAGTGATGCACACAGCACCTCCGAGGTACCGATGAAGTGGGGATTTTCCCATACGACCATTTAACGAGTGCATCGTGAATATCAGGAATCTGGTAAAACATCAAATCTCCGACACCGCTGACGCCGGAAAAAGATCCTACTAGAATAGGACCAACGACGACTGAACAGAATCGTTCAACGTGGCTGAAGTGCAACCTTTCCGCAAATCGCTGCAGATTTCAGTGCTGATCAATCAACAAATGTCAGGGTGCGAACCATTCAACGTAACATCATCGATATGGGTTTTCGGAGCCGAAAACCAGCTCGTGTACCCTTGATGACTGCATGACACAAAGCTTTACGCTTCGCCTGGGCCTGTCAATACCGACACTGGACTGTTGATGACTGGAAGTATGTTGCCTGGTCGGACGAGTCTCGTTTCAAATTGTATCGAACGGATGGACGTGTATGGGTATGGCGACTACCTCACGATTCCTTAGGCCCAGCATGTCAGCAGGGGACAGTTCAGGCTGGTGGAAGCGCTATAATGGTATGGGTAGTGTGCAGTTGGTGTGATGAGGGACCCCTGATATGTCTGAATACGACTCTGACAGGTGACATGTACGTAAGTATCGTGTCTGATCACCTGTATCAAATCATATCCATTGCGTTTTCCGACGGACTTGGGCAATTCCAGCAGGACAATGCGACACTTCTCACGTCCTAATTGGTACAGGGTGGCTCCAGGAACGTTGTTCTGAGTTTAAACACTTCCGCTGGCAACCAAACTTGCCAGATATGAATGTTATTGAGCATATTTGCGATGCCTAACAACTTCCTGTTCAGAAGAGATCTCCAACCCCTGGTACTCTCACGGATTTATGTACCGCCTTGCTGGATTCGTGGTGTTAGTTCCCTACAGCACTATTTAAGACATTAGTGATGTCGATGCCCCGTCGAGTTGCGGCACTTCTGCGTGCTCGCGAGGGCACTACACGTTATTAAGCAGGTGTAACAGTTTCCTTGGCTCTTCAATGTATATAAATTGGTATAGGGAGAGGTAATTTTCAGAAAATAGTAACAACAAAGGCGTATGGAAACGAATTTCATTTCTTCAGTTTTCACAGATATATAGGTACAATTTGGCTCTTCAGATACCAATTGACTTTTTTTCACAAAACTGACACAATTTGGTTCTTAAAATCCAGTTTGCTTTTTTCAAACATAACATTCTCCATTGCAAAGATACTTTTTTATTTACACACTATTACTAAAATCTATTACTCGAAAAAACACCAGAGTCCATCCAACAGTAGCGCTGGCTCATTTACAATTTCCAGGGCACACAAGCACTGGCTCAAAATATTCACTATTTTATCGATGGGTAGCACTGATTGAAAAAATTCACAATTTTTTCCAATGTACTGTGGATTAAGTATATCTACACTAAAAATTAATAAGACCTGGAACACTAGCAGCAAGTGAAATCTAAAAAGTCTTTTACTTCATGACACACAGGGACTATTTACAAGTGCACACATCTGTAACGGCTATTTACAAGTATGTGTTTTGTAAGCACACATGTTGTCGACATAAATTTAAAAATTTTTGTTCTATTTACGCTATCACTACAGATATAGTGTGCATAAGTTTGCAGGTGCTCAGCTATGTTGGCACACATGATGAGCATATATTTTGCAAGATTTCTAGTCTATTTATAGTATGACGGCAAACATGGTGTGCATACATTTACAAGTGCTTGACTATGTCAGCACTCATCGAATGCTTATATATTTGCGCTAAAAATATTTACACTATGATAACTGGATGATACGATTTCGCATAAAACCACTACTCACATACACTCTCACTCTCTATCATTCAGATCACTCTCATCAAGTTAATGTTGTTAATATGAGTTAGTTTCAGTTCTATCCTCACAAAAGATCATCTTGTCATGAGATCACAAATCAAATTTAGTTTCCTTCAGCGAGTAGACGAAGCCAACTGTACCTATGTAAAGTCACTTATCAGCAAAATGGATTTTCTTAATCTCATAATGAAATCGGTACATGTGGAGTCTGGGCAGATTTAATATGCACATCCCCACATAGATAGGTTTCAAGAACTGAGCTACAGTCTTCGCCACCTCCACAACAGCTAAGTTCTTACACCTAAACGCTTATCCCATGGTGTTCTAATAAGAACTTCGTAGAATTTTCTCCAATTTTCATTTGCCTTGCCAAAAATCACATTACTCATTACTTTAAAAATCTTTCTCAAAGTCATCTTGTTAACTAAATCAGTGTACTCCTTTAACCAGGGTGATTGGTTGAAGAAGATAGTGCAGATGATTCTAACCAACTCCATCCCCAAGCAGAAACACTGATGAAGAGTTCTGTAATGCATGATGTGTCTCTGCTTATCCACCAGCTTTGACATTAGTTTGGAGATGATGTCTCCTTGCAGATCTAGTTGCTCCAGACATAGCAGCAAATTGTTGTGTGCATCATGTGAACTATTAGGATATTTGAGATCTGCCTCCACAATGTAGCCTACCCCAGAATCAGCTGTCCCTCCTATGGATACTTTCACCTAAACCCTTGCATTCATTTTATGGAAAGACATTGAGCTGATCATTCTCCATACTGAAATCAGAAAAGTGCTCAATGATAAACTGAGCCTTATAACCACTCAAAATTTGGAAAAAAGACGAATATGTGCCACGCTAATTTATACCTCAGAGGACATGGTGCTTTCCAATTTGACGGCTGCCCACAGATATGACAGTCAGCCGCCTCCTTGAATAAGGCGTCATTGTTCTTTGACTTGTTCATGTGACTATTGGTACTGTAAGGCTTATCAACCGCCTATGAAAGTTTTTCCAGCTCAGTGAGCAACCGACTTGCAGGATTATCCCAGAGGTCTTATTTGTAACAACTAAGATTCGAATCATATGTACATACAAATTGCTACACTGCCACATATGGTACATGTTTTTCTGTGAATGTGGTATATAAGGCCTAGGGTCGCCTTCACAGTGTGTCACAGGAGTGAGGAGGTACTCAGAGTCAGCATGCACTGCAGAATGGCAGCGCTTCTGATGGTGGGCATTCTTAAACTGTAAGATGTTATTTCCCTACATGGGCATTACAACATATACCAGTTTCCTGGTAGAGCAATCCACAGTATGCTTTGCTAATATATCACTTGTGAAAAACGCATTGATGCGTCTAAGGCAAATATGCTCTTTACCCTAACGCTTCCTCAATGGGAATGAAAGGAGTTGGGATAAATCTCTGATTCATATATAATGACAATCATCTCCTTTGGATAATAGCAGCAAGTTAACATGCATTTTACACTGACTGGTAAGTTCAGAGAAATGAAGAAATCCAGTAATGTCGTTTGTAACTTTACCATATATATGGGGCTACTTCTCCAGACTATAAACATGAACCGTTATAACGGTATTTTGTGCCTCAAATTTAGTAATGTCCTTGAACTTAATGAGGAACTCGATACCGCCAAAGTTATAAGACCTAGAAATGTCAATATTTCTATCATGTCAAGATGGATTATGTGAATGATCCTTGCAATTGTAATTTTCCACAAAACCAGGACTGACCAAGCAAAACAATAGTTGTCTTTTCTATTCTGGACATTAATACAATCCTTCTTATCAGCTTTATCCTTGGGAAGCTCGATATAGCTGGACTCCCTATTTATCAGATCAAAGACTTGTGTATAGATGTTGAAGTGTAGCATATGGCTGAGTGCTTTACCTGAGCCTCTAACTTCCATCATCGAAAGCTTGTCCCGTATAGCACTTAAGATGGCTTCATCAAATCACTTAACGACTGAGGTGCTCTGTGATACGACGCGATTTTTCCCCCAAATGTGCACAATGCTTATCTTTGCAACACCTGAGTCCTATTTGGAGGATGCCTGAGTTCATAAGACAGCACAGCCCTGCTCTTAATAGTGGGGTATCACGTACAATTAATGATTCTGAGGAGCTCGGTTTTCAAAACTGGAAGACAAGCTTTCATAAAACCAGTTGGGTCTCTGTGCCCTCTTGCTGAGTTCTCTATACAAGAAAATGAGATGTGCTCCTCAAATACATCCTGGATCACTTTGTAGTTTAGCAGTGGTATCACATTAGGATGGGAGAGGGACCTGCCACGAGCCACAGGATTACCATTACTACCACTATGACTAGCAGCTAAGGATTGTGAGAGAAGCCAGCTGAAGGGTGGAGTGATGCGGTATGGGGTGTGGTGTCACATTTCTATGAGAACGGCAGTTTGGATTATGAGGTGTAGATGTTGTGTCAGGCAGGGAGCAGCAAACAGACTGCAGGTTGGTTGGTTGGTTGGTTTGGGGAAGGAGACCAGACAGCGTGGTTATCGGTCTCATCGGATTAGGAAAGGATTGGGAAGGAAGTCGGCTGTGCCCTTTCAGAGGAACCATCCCGGCATTTGCCTGGAGTGATTTAGGGAAATCACGGAAAACCTAAATCAGGATGGCCGGACCAGACTAAAGGGACGACTGCTGTGATCCACTTGCAGTTCCCAGCTCCAAACCCAATTGTCAATGGTTGTGGTGATATAGCAGCTGGATGGGTGGAAGTCCATGGCCACCGAGTGGTATGGTGCCAGTAGTAATGGTAGCCAGACGTTCTTGTGTATGATGACAGCAGGGATAGTGGTGGCTGAGATGGCTGTGGCTTTTGTGGCTATGAACCTTGTTCTGTAGGCAAGGCATTGTCGCACAGGACTGCATTTTGGTGATGCTGTCTTCACCTGCCCTGGCACCTTTGGCACAGTGTGCTGTGAGGGTGGTGAAGAAGATACCACTATTGGCAGTGTTGGCTTGATGACCACAGAGAAAGTATAATGAAAAATAAGTACACACATTAAAGAAAGTAAGAAAACTGTTTTTATGTGCTACATACAAAGTAAAGACAGGTACATAAATTACCTGAATCAGTGGTAATGTCACCCTACCTCTACTATGGCATCACATCCCAAAAACTATTTAATTAAAGAATATACAAAATAAATTTTTGATCAGTATATTCTCTGCAATGTAATTGACAATAGTTTGAATTTCATGTCATGAGATCCTTCCAGTCTAAAAGTTCCCACCAATTGGAGGGGGGAGGGGGGTGTTTGGTAGGGGAAAATATGGGGAGGGGTAATCAACTGATCAGTTTAATTAATTAATTTGACATGAATGTTACGATGCTGCCACATCTACATAAGGGGGAGGGGTAGTGGGCGAATCCGCCATCTTGAGTAAATTAAAACTGATGTAGAACTCTCGTTATTCCCCTACTGGGGTAGATGTTTCTGACTCCCTCCGCTTCTGTCACCCTTGTATTAAACTTAAACAGAAGACTAAGGCGGAAATGTTCCGATTTCTTCACTTGGCACGCCATTTTCTAGCGTCCACAGCTGCTCTCACTATCATCAAATGACAAAATCAGAGTATGCATAATCAAACAACACCAGTGAACTACAGATAAAAATAATAATCGATACACAAATTCATACCGAACGGAGTACCAACATGCAAAACAAAAATGCTATGCTCTCATTCACCGACCTAATACTTGTATTGTATGAGCTATTTCTTATGGTGTATCACAATGCTAGGAACAATCATAGTTCGTGTTAGTACGAGTCATTTCTGTCTTATTAAAATGTCTTTAATATAATTTCAGAATGCTTTTTTATTCATATGTCAACATTTCACTCACGATTATTCCCACAGTCTCAATGAAAATCGTCATATTACTGCAATGTCACGCCTTATAGTATTGCGTAAACAGTGAGCTGCATTTGTGGAAAGCAGCAAAATTCTGATTTGCAAAGGCATCCCAATTTAATATATATTACATGTTTATGTTTGTTTCGGGATCCTGCAGTTCACCATTTTATGTTACAGAACAGAGCCGTGTTACCCGTTGCACAGGTAAGAAACAATTCTGGGACCCAAACAAACATTTTGAGATGAAATGAGGAACTTCTTTCATTTGCAGAATTTTCATATAATTTCAGTAGATGTCTTCCTCTAACAGCGCATAGTTTTAATACACAACAATTAGCCGTTGTGTGTGATTGTTTGATGAGAAAGTCATTCTATTATTGAAACTATTCTTTGTAATTAATTTCACTTGCATAGAGATTCAGTTTATGTTAATTGGTGTCACACACATCGAAAGTACATAGTTAATGTTCATGTTCAAAGTATGATAGCGAATGATATTGTAGATCAGAATACAAAGGCGACTTTGTAATCGGAATTTAAAAGTAGTGGCTTTCACATTCTTAGGGAGAGGTTTTGGCACAAACAGTTTCCAGTTACCAGGTTTAAGCGTACTTATTTCAAGACATAGAGAAAAGTAAGATTTTAAGTGAGTCCCAGTCTCCACTATTATTGAATATAGCATCCTATAAATATGAGCTTCTATCTTACAAACATTAGGGCACTAAAGGATGAGACGTGTCTATCCAAAGACTGCCATGTATCAGTAGGAATCAAAATTCTCGCAATTTGGTAGCGTTACGAAATCTAATCAGTGAGTGGCTTCGGCTTGATATGAGATACATGAAGAAACTTGTGTACTCTCTCGCTTGGGGAACTGAAGACGCTGTCATGACCGGAGGTGGGATTATACAGTATTAAAAAAAATTATTCTTTGTTCCTGGGATCATGGAGGAATTTTATAAGGGGGGCTATGCTCCAGACTGAACGCTTAAAGGCATTATCAGTCTTAAATGATGATGATGATGATGATGATGATGATGATGTTCCTGTGTTTTGTTCTGGGGGTTGACTAGCTTTTTGTCTAATGCGCTCACTTACTCCGGCGCCTAGTTAGATGTTCGTGAATAGTATTCCATTATCAACCAGCAACCCATCTACGAGAGTGTGTGGTGACACATCACATACTCTGAAGTTTGACACAACAGTTCTCAATTAGTGAAGTGTTTCACGGAAAACACTTTAGCTGCTAAATAATGTGTACAACACGACGAACCAAGCATAATTATCCGAGACGTCTCTAGGAAGTCATGACATAGCCGTTATTGGAATAAACTGGCAGCACTATCTGCTTTAGTACACTATGTTAATTAAATCTTAGTCTATACAATGCTCATTGGTTGTACACTCTTACTGCATCGTAATTCAGACCACCGGTAGTTGTTTTTAAGTATTGCAACTGATTTTAATTCAAGTTTCCGATGAGCTAGAGACTTGACTCTTTCCATGTACCTCAGAATTGGAAGACGATGCAATATTAACTTGCCTTCCTGTCTGGTGTGTAGCGGAGGGTAATTCGTGTAACACTGACTTTTTTCTCTTTAAATAATTCATAACCACCAGTTTTCAGAACTGTGTGTGTGGTGTGAGGAATCTGACTGGGGACAGTAGAAATTATTTTATACATTTTAGTCCATATTAAAAAGTGTTAGTTTTTTCTTCAAATAATTATTTGTACATAGTAGTGCGTTGCACAGTTTTAAGACTCTAAAGCACATGCACTCGCTAGGCATACTGAGTTAAAGGAATGCCCTGACGTTCTGTAAAAGAATTTTCATATGTATCTCAGCCTCAGATCACATAATCAATATAACAATCGATTTAAGCTTTTAGTGACTCATCAACAGATGATATGAGTACGTTACATAGTAACTCGTCAAAGCCGGCCGCGGTGTTCTAGCGGTTCTAGGTGCGCAGTCCGGAACCGCGCGACTGCTACGGTCGCAGGTTCGAATCCTGCCTTGGGCATGGATGTGTGGGATGTCCTTAGGTTGGTTAGGTTTAAGTAGTTTCATGTTCTAGGGGACTGATGACCACAGTAGTTAAGTCCCATAGTGCTCAGAGCCATTTGAACCATTTTTTTAACTCGTCAAAGTGCAAGCAAACAGCTAGGAGCGACGCTCACTGAACTCACAAATTATACTGTTCAGTTGCAGTTTGATGTGTACTTATTCCATCTGATAATGATTTGTTAAAAACTCAAAATCGCTAATGATACCGTTAATGTGATCTAACGCTGAAATAGATAATAAAAAAATTCTTCACAGAAATGTAATGAAAGAATAGTATTTGTTGAAGTAATCTACTAAAACTGGATTAATGTTCTTCGTTTGCAACCAATTCGTTAACGAATACGAACATCCTACCCATAATTTTGAGATAGGTCTGGTTGATTTTTACATTGAAAGTTTGTAAGTCATTTGGAGACTTCATGACCTTAAAATATTACATTCAAACGTTCTAAGTACTCTGGAGACTTCATAACTTGGATATTCTGTTAAATCGATTTGTAATTTCTGGTCCGCACTGATTCCATGGTCTCTCAGTCAGTGATTCATTCAAATGTAAAAATATTATTGCTTGTCCTTTGTGCACTAAAATTTAATGTCAAATGCTCGGAATAACATTCCAGTTAAAAATATAATTTTCTCATATGCACCGCGATACTTCACCTATTCTTGCACACCTTCCTGTTGTCTTCCCTGTACTTTTAATATTAGTGATTTCGATTGCTTTCGCGATGCTCTGCGTATCTCATCATCCATAAATACAGTTATTTTAGAACAGGCTGGTAATACTATTAGACATAATTACTTTCACTCCAGACCTCATTGTCCCTCAAGCGCGAAAATCTACAAAACGTACACAAAAACATCGCAAAGATGTTAATTTTTATATATTTTACATAATGCCGTTATACTTATTTCGATATTGTGATGATACCTCTTATCGTGACGGTTTATGTTGTCACTTTCTGTTAAGTTATTACAATAAATGCGAAATTGTAGCAATCTCTGTTGCTAGTTCGTTTGTCGTCTACGTCTACATCCCAATTTGTTATGTTCTGAAATCCTCTGGTGTTCTACTGAACGCTAATTTTACTTTGGACTCCAGTTATCTTACATCAGCCTCATCCTCGTCTTCTATCGTGCTTCATGCCAGCTCTCCTTGATAATGCAGACGTGTATCGTACACCTACCATTTATCTACTTGTTCTGTATTTATCCGAGACTTTCCATCTGAAGATCATAAGTTCATATTCTCCTGTACTGTTGATTTGCTACCTACTCCTTACTGTTGCTTTCGAATCTCCCAAAACTATCAGATTTACGTGTACTTCAACAAACACACTCAACATAAAAATTTTATCAAATACCCTCTGCATTTCTTTATGGTCAATAAGAGTGATACAGTTATACTTATCTGTAATACAGTGGATGGCTGTGAATTCTACTCACTCTAAAACGTGTGATTCACCCATTGCATTGCTCGTATTCGTAATCCTGTCACCCGTTATCACGTTCAGTCTCACCTAAACGAATATTTTTTAGTACAACAACATGGGTATTATTTTTTACTTAAATTTTGCCTCCGAGTTCACATCTCTTCAGTATTTTCTCTTCACTGGTTATGAGAGTTGTTGTAAGTATTATATAAGGCTAGGCGCGCACTGGCGATTTTCCGTCGCGCGATTTATTTGTCGCAAGAATGAAACACAGTGGCTCGAATAGGAGCGCGCGCACGTGCGACAAAAAAGTAGCGGCGATTTAAAAGACGCAACCGTCCCTATTTCACGCGCGACGCGATTGTCGCAGGTGTGGAATGATTCACAGGCACTGGAATGGGCCCGCGCGCACTAGCGACGCGATTTCTGTGAGTCGCTCTCGCTCTGTGTTGCATACACACAAGTTCAGTGCGCCAGCAGCATGTCTGATAACGGGAGTTGCGCTACGGATGACATTGTAGGTTGTGTTGTCGATTCAGAAAGACTAATTGCAGAAGTAGAAAAGCGACCAGCTCTCTACAACAAGAAATTAAAAGAATACAGTGATCGAAATTTGAAAGAGAAACTATGGGGAGAAGTATGCTGCAGCCTAATTCGGAACTGGACTGAACTGCCTGGACCAGAAAAGACTAACAAAGGTATTTCATGGTTCACTTATTTTATTCATTCATGTAGACATCACAGTTACAACAATTTAAATTTTTTCATATTGCCAAGATACTGATCCTTGTGGAGTCACAAAGTAGTTTGCAAAATAATCCCGTATCTGCATACCACACGAATCAGCTCTTATTCCTACAGGCTCACAGGCTTTCAGAAGGCATTCGTACGACTCGTCCTCAGTTCGTACACCGTCATTTCGTCTTACGAAATTATGCAGAATACAACATGCTTTTATGATTATGTCTGAAAAACCAACATCCACATCCATAGGTCGATGAAATATTCTCCATTTGTTAGCCAAAATCCCCAAAGTACATTCCACCATTCTACGAGCACGACAATGTCTATAATTAAAAACACGCTGTTTCATTGTCAGGTTTTTCCTCGAGTACGGCCGCAGAATATGTCTAGACAGTGCAAATGCTTCATCTCCTACAAAATTAAAAGGTTGAGGCTCTCCTTCCTCGTCTTGTGGTAATTTTTGAGGATTTGGAATGTTTAACTGATTAGATTTCAGTTTTTGATAGAAGTTGGATTTCTTGAACACATTAGAATCCCCATTGGCTCCGTACGAGCCCACGTCTATCACAGTGAAACAATAGTCAGCGTCCACTACGGCCAAAAGTATTGTCGAAAAATAATTTTTGTAATTATAAAACTCTGAGCCACTGTCAGCAGGCTTCTTCAGTCTCACATGTTTCCCATCCACAGCACCAATGCAATTTGGAAAGTCAGTTCTGTCTAAAAACTGTTTGGCAATAATCTTCCAATCATCTTCAGTTTTTTCTGCCATATGAATAGGCTTTAGACATTGCCACAACTGCTCGCATGTATCCTTCACAATTTCTCTGATTGTAGTGGCCCCCAGTAGATATTCGTAGTGTAATGAGCGAAAGCTATTTCCAGTCGCAAGGTATCTGGAAGAAATAATATTCAGTAACAGCATTAATATTTACTCATAGAAGTATTAAGGTAAATACTTACAATAAATTATATACAGTGATAATTTCATTTATGACAGGTAAAGAAATTCAAAGGAAGTGGAAAAATCTGAAGGACTGCTTCGCGAGAGAACTGGCATCACAGAAAAAATCGTCGTCTGGCGAGGCTGCAAGAAAACGGAGGAAATATCTATACTTCGATGCAATGTTATTTCTGCTCCCTCAGATGGAAGACAGACCGACCACCAGCAACATCGAAATCATGCCCAGTAGCACAGGAAACAAGGAAGTAGTTTCTCCCCCCAGTTTGTCTTCACAAAACAGCAACGATACTGCACAGAGCAAAAAAGTACGACATCCTACGAAAAGAGAGGCCAAGAAGGTTACGTCCTACGAGGAATCTCTATTAAATATATTACAAGACAGACAAAAAGAAGAAGTTAACGAGGATAAGAATTTTGCATTAATGCTTGTCCCCATGCTGGCGAAGTTAAACGAAGAACAGAAACATTACGCGAAAATAGAAATACTGAATGTGATGAGGAATGCCAGATATTATCAGCTTTCACCGATTTTTCCACAGCATCCGAACATGTGCTATAACACAACTCAAGCGACTTATAACACCACTCAAGCAACTTACTCTCCAGCATCTTCATTCGTTCAACCGTATTCTTCAAATGTCCTAAATGAAACGGAACCTCCACAAAATTTGTTCGTGTGCCCCTCTCCAGACAACCGCAACAAGACCACAGAAACCTCTATGCGCAACATGGTTTTGCAGTTCTCTAATGAAACAAGATCGCCAGTTTCGACTTGCAGTAGTGATTTTCTTGATGTATCTGATCAGTAATGTAAAATGGCAACAACAATTGTTGAATGAAACGATTCTCTTGATGTATCTAATCAATAATGTAAAAGGGCAATAAAAACTGTTGAATGAAATAATGTGTGCTCACCTCAAAGTCACTGATAAGCGCTCCTCAGGTGGTATACACTTCCTCCATGTCGTATCTTGTTTTGTTATATTCGGTCCTACTGTCTGAAGCAGTGTATCAAAACTATTCTTACTCATTCGATAGTATTGAAAGAATTTATTTTGGTGATTTTGTAACTCTTCGTGTAATTTGTAAAACTGCCCTTTCACCAGTCTTTGACTTACAATCGGATGTACCCAGTAACGACATTTGCGCTGTTTTCTCGCTCTTTTTCGTAGTAAAAGCGCCACCAAACAAGCTGTTTCGATGAAATCCATGCTGGTACTGAGAGTAGTTGCGATTTTCCTGCCGCTGTGTGCGCACCACAATGTACTTCCGCGACAGCGATTGTTCAGTCGCGCCGACTGAAAAATCGCCTGTGCGCGCCTAGCCTAACACTACAAAATTGTGCGAGTCTCCTGTTGCACCACACTTATGATGGAGATCCGTGATATACAGATGGAAGTCAGTTTGTATGAATTCTTCTAAGACAAGATGGTAGGGTGTATGATGTGTATTCAGACATGCGGACTTTTGTCTCATGCTGTAAAGGAAATGAACAGGAAATTGATGAAGCAAAGCAGAGTTCAAAAATGGTTCAAATGGCTCTGAGCACTATGGGACTCAACTGCTGAGGTCATTAGTCCCCTAGAACTTAGAACTAGTTAAACCTAACTAACCTGAGGACATCACAAACATCCATGCCCGAGGCAGGATTCGAACCTGCTACCGTAGCGGTCTTGCGGTTCCAGACTGCAGCGCCTTTAACCGGACGGCCACTTCGGCCGGCCAAAGCAGAGTGCATGATGTGTCGTACGGGGTCTAAGAAAGAGTAGATGTAAAGTAACGCTATAGAGATTTATTTGTCGACTAGAGAAACGCTTTCTCCTATGATACGTCAGTCTTGCACTGTTATTATGTTCACTTTCTTTATCCCCTTTTTGCTGTGTCCGAACGCCGAAGTCAGTTTAATTTTCATTCGAATTTCCATTCCAGTTCCTGATCAAAAAGTCCTGCGTTCAGTAGAGTGTTACTACTTCACATTTATTGCTGTTTTTAAGAAATTGAAGTTAACGACATGGCTATTAAATACCAGCTTGACAGACCGATTCGAGCAAACAGAACAGACCCAAAGCTGGCGTTCGTACTTACGGATTCACCTCTACTTAACAACCCAGGCAGCCGGTGAAGTAAAGCCGTCGCCTGAGATTTTAACTTAATTAACCACAGGTCGAAGTATCTATTAGAATTTATTGCTCCAATTCCTTTATGTATGTCAGGAAGTTACCATTGTCAATAAATTTAGTGTAATACAATCGTAAAGTTCTCTTCCCATGTTTAACTTTTTATTTGGCTGATTGAAGATGCTCTGCATTGTATCGTATAAAAAGATATGGCAAGAATAGGATTTGGTTCGTATAACTTTTTGCAATAGACTCCGGTCAGTATCTAATGTTCTGCTACCTGACCGCAGGGTAAATCACAAACATTACTTACCTCTCGATCTATGTGCTCCAGTAATCCAGTTAGTAATTGAAGTGTGTCAGCTTCTATAGCGAAATGCGAATATGATCCTTCAATGTCCAGAATTCGACATCCGTAACATCTGTACATGTAATAAAGACAACTTTCAATATTCTTGGGTGTTTTAGTCTTTCTCTGATATTCCACGTCGAAACTGAAAAATTTCGTTTCTCTGTCTTCATGGACTTCTAAAAGTGTTTAGCAACGGAACAGTCCTCTAAGCGCAGTTACAAGTGATTTATGTCATACAAACGTGATACATTCGCAGCACGTGAAGTTAAATTTTTATGTATACCTGCTGCGGGAAGGAATCCAAAATCGACAGATCAATCCTTTATGGTACTTCGCGTCATTCCGTTACCAGCAATAACCAAATGAAATCCAGTAGACATGGTAATTAAGGTCTGATGACAGATTGTAGGACATGAGGGTAGCGAAATGGATATGTCACCTTCAACATGGCCCTTCGTTCATCGATTTAGAGAAATCAGGAAGACCTAAATCTGGATTACAGGACTGAAGTTTGAAGCAGCTGCTCCCGAACACCAGTCGGTACATCATCCACCCCTGCATCTTGACTAGTACGAGTCCCTAGAGAAACTGAGCTTTGTTTTAACGAATAAAGCCTCTCCATGAAGCTTTTACCGAGACGATGTATTTCATACTAATTTTTGCGATGATGTGGAAATTTATTCGGATTGCGACATTTTCAGGGACATCGATAATGCGGGATTGCACTCGGCAGTTTTGTACGCTGGGAGAATCGACTCGGAGGTCCGCGAAACATACTGAAATTGCTGTATGCGGAAGATTATTGAAATGTTTAAAGTTTGAGGAAGAAACCGTAAGAGATTTAAAATAAAATGTAGAAACATCAACATACAAACCAGAAAAATGGCAGAAAATTATAAACAGATTGTTCATTACGAGAGCAAGGCGATTTCTCAGACAGAATTGTAAATTAAGAAACAAAACGTAAACGTACTAAGATAGTTAACAGACAAGAGGGGGTGGAAAGGAACCTACACTGGCTGAAAGATGAAATGCTACAAAAGTAGTCCGATGCTATGGAAAAATCCGATATCGCATGGATTTATTGGAGAGAAAATTTTGTAACTAATCATGGAAGTATTAAAAACATAATTCGGCAAAGTAAAAAGGAAGGCGGTGACATGCTTAGTAGAACAGATGGTTGAGTAGGACATACAAATAGATCTTATTAATGAAAACTAATTCAGTAAATACAGCCAGAAACAAATACTGCATTCAATCACAATTCTGCGTAATTTTTATTATTATATTGCCAGAGACGGCGTCAAATAGACAAAAGATTTTATTTGCCACTAGTTGCTTGTATGCCAAAGTTGTAAATGGGCCACGCTCTTAAAGAAAGATAAAATGAATTACGTTGAATACGAAACGATGCTCTTGGCTACGGTCGAACGAAAGAATGAGCAGCAACTTGAAAAAGAGAGAGAGAGAGAGAGAGAGAGAGAGAGAGAGAGAGAGAGAGAGAGAATCGTACCTGGAATCACTCTGTCACGAAAAACCTGTGGTTCATTTGGTTGTACTAGGACCACCCAAATGCATGAGAAGAAAGTCAGCCAGAACATGAATTAACTCAGGGACACATCGTGTCACATTTTTAACAAGACATCGAGAACACAGAGGACAGAAACCAAAACGAAGTAAGAGGTAGGTGGCACCCTAGTTAAAGTACCGTGTTATCAGCCCACTGAAATAGGAGCACATCGGTAAACCCCCATTTCAGAAAGAATCGGACTCCCATATACAGAACCACTTCAAACGTCTGATTTATTTGCAATTGAGTTAATGAGTTAAGAATTTATAGCTAAGAGTGTAAGAGACGAAAAGTTTAGCGAATTTTTGAAATTATATCTCAAACTAGCTTAGGACCCGCAGCTTCGTTGGCATAGATTGTATGGTCTGAACAGCTTCTTTGTTCATCATTATCTTTGTTTTCCTTTAGTCGAATATTTATGTTGTTCATAAACTGCAACATTTTCTAAGCTTTCCACGCTAAGTAAGGGCATAGAAGCATGGTCTTTTCCGGATTTATTTGTAACCAACAAGCGATTCTGGCAGCTAGAGTTGGAGATATTTGTTAATCCTGCATTTTAAGTTCTTGTGGTGATATTTCCACAGAAACTTTCAACCCTGACATATTTTCTTTAAGAGTCAAACACATATTTTTACAGGTTTAGCTTTAAAAATGTTTTAACATAACGAAATATTTAAATAAAAAGTTTTATCCCCTATTTCACCCTTTAGGCGTTGAATTTGCATAAAGAAATATTGTAACACGTAATCTTTTCCTAATAAAGAAGCCTAAAATAAACTATCGTAGATTTAGCTTAAAAATTTCTTTCATAATGAAATATTTTCATACGAGTTTCCGTCCGTTAGTTCGCCCCTCAGTAATTGAATTCCCGAAAAGACTAAAACAAAGATGAATTCATTGTTTCCAACCGGAAACTCAAATATTAATTTTCATTAATGTAGCTTTAAAAATGCTTTATTAATACTGTTAGTAATGATTTATTTTTTAAAAAAGACTGTGACTCGCTATTGTTTCCCATAGTAATTGAATTTACAAAAATGCTGAAGCATGTACTTTAATTTCAGGCAGAGATTTTGAGTACCAAATTTTGAAGTTCTAGCTTTAAAATTGCCTTAATAGTGACATGTTAAAGGAAAAGAACATTACATCCCTTACTTCACCTTCTTGTTGGAGGAATTTCGAACATTCCCTTACTAAACGATACCTACAGTACAAGATGAGTGCTCTTTCCAGATCTTAAGTTTCTATCCCTAGCGATTTGGGTTGGGCGATGATGAGTCAATGAATCATTCAGGCTTTATTCCACCCTCTTAGGTTTAGAATATCCGAAAACACTGAAAGAAGTTATATTTTATTTCTAACCGAGAACCCAAGTAAAATGTTCATAGATTTACTTTCGAAGATCCTTTCATAGTGAAATATTTCCATAAGAATTTTCATCCCCTATTTTACTCCGCCCCCCCCCCCCCCCCCCCCCCGTCTGACCCCTACCGTAGGGACTGAATTTCCAAAAACACTGGCATTTCGTAAGAGGGTAGTTAGGAGGAGATATTCAGACAATTGTACTGTGCATATAAGCAATACATTTTACCAACTTGAAAGGTATACACAAACGGTAAAGTTTTGTAAAAAAATTTCAAGTTGAACGAGATATGAGGAAATATAGGATCGATTGTGTAGCAGCGTCGCTCCTCAACAGTGATCACTGGTTCACGGTGTTATGGATAATGTGTTAGAGTAACTTTAGATAGAGAGATGAATGGAGGACTCAAGCGCAAAAATGTGGTGTATCCGATGTGTGCTGGATATATACTTAATCGCATCGAGCAGTAACGCTTTTTTTATTTGTAAGATACCATACTGGAAATAATTAAGGTAAAGAAAGTTGTTTTGTTACCAGTGCAGTGAGCGTATCCGTAAGTGATGACTGAGACAGTGTTTAGCACCCACATCAAATGATTTTGTGAAGGTAATTGTTAATGTATAATCAGTTTATTGTGTGTTGGTTCTGAGCATTATTAATTTTCAGAAAGTCAAAATACATGTTTTAAAGTTAGTACCATGTTACCACAAGTCAATACTAGTTCCCAGATCCATGTCATTTTCTATTAACTATTTTGCTCAAGAAGATGTTGTCTCCGTCATACTCGATGTAACTAAAATGTATGCTAAGCAACAGCCTTGCACAATAGCTGTAATATAACTATACAATTTGAAATACTAACAGAGAGCAGTGCAAAGAGCGTTACCATTGCGTAATAAAGGTAAGAAATTTTATTATTTCAGGGTTAGCGTTCATTAACCAAAGGGACCATTATATTCAAATTGATCAAGTTTTGTTTTATTACCAGCGCCAATTTCAAGTCAATAGTGTTACATCAAAATGGTTCAAATGGCTCTGAGCACTATGGGACTTAACTTCTGAGGTCATTAGCCTCCTATAACTTAGAACTAATTAAACCTAACCAACCTAAGGACACCACACACAATCATGCCCGAGGCAGGATTCGAACCTGCGACCATAGCGGTCGCGCGGTTCCAGACCGTAGCGCCTAGAACCGCTCGGCCACACCGTCCGGCAGTGTTGTATCAGATTCAGTTTTTGTGTTACGTAATTTCATGCTGGTTTGTTCTTTTTTAAAGTTATTGACAGCTTACATTCTCGCCGTCAGAAAAGTTCAGTAAAGGCCAAAGCGCACAAGCGACGAGGTAAGATACACGTTCGTATGCCATACCCATTCTAACAGATGTGATGCAGGTTACTGTCAGTTACGTTACTTCAAACGTACGTGTTTCAAACTGTCATCAGGGTTGAGTGGAAAGGAGCCTGTTGTAGATGTAGGTGTAGGAAACGTGCAGCAATCTTCACCAATTAGGAAGCTTAAGTCAGTTGCAAATTCTAACACAAAGATGAAGGTTCTGCCACTAGGTAGTTGGCACAATAGAGATGTGGGCCAGCAGGCGCAGGAAATGTTGAGGAGTGAGTACCAGGTCACCAGCAATGTGAAGCTTAGTGTAGGGTTAGCTCAGGTGACTGACAACATAGAAGAGTTATGTATGAATCAGATAGCGATTGTGGGTTGAGAAGGGAATAGTCTTGATAGGGACACGGAATATTATGTAGGTGGAGGCCTGTTAAATATAGCTACTCAAACTGCTAGAATTAACGTGCCCTTGGTGCAACTGTTTCAGAGTCATTATCGACCTCATCTTAACGCTAGTGTTAGGCGTCTTAACATGGGGCTGGAGAAGGCAATGATGGCAGAGGTTATGGCTCACATTGCAGTGCTGCCAGTTGGGTCTATCAATAGATTGGGTTTCACAAGGCGTGGCATGGACCTTAGTAGGTATGGGAAGTGAAAGCTGACAAAGCTTATAGGTGACAGTGATGTGGATGGTAACAGGATTACTCATGAAAAAATTACTGTAGTTGTTGGTATTAGAGCTGCACCTGTTTAAAAATGAAGTCAGCTGATAGGTATACCTGCTTAAAGGAAGTCCCTCTAACAAAGAAATCACCTTCAGAGATGGTTATAGAGCCGACAACACATATGAGAAATATAATGCTTTGCATAACACATTTCACATGCTCTTTGATTACTGGCTTTCCATTAGAACGTTCTAAATGGGGTACTAGCAGCAGAAGGCAGCCTGGGTGGGGGATAAGCATAACATGCAGAACAAAGTGGGAATTATATCAAAATGTTAGAAGTAGTCACAATCAAGTTACAGTAGCCCATCAGAAACAGTATCGTAAGGGGCTTCAAAATGTTATTAAGAAGACAAAGAGTATGTGGTACGCGAATAGAATAGCTAATTCTCAGGATAAAATTAAAACCATATGTTCAGTTGTGAAGGAAGTGTCTGGTCAACAGCACAAGGTCGACTATATAAAGTCAGTTCGTAGTAAAAATAATTCTTCAACTGATAAGTCAGATATATGTACAATATTTAGCAATAACTTTCTGAGAAATGCTGGTGAATTAAATAAAAACCTAGTCTCTACAGTGAATAATCTCGCTCAAATGCCTTTCCGAGATTGATGTCTGAAATACTCCTCTGTGATACTGACAAGGAGCAGATTGAGTCAATAATTAAATCACTGAAAACTCAGGACGCTAATGGATATGATGGAGTGCCTAACAGAAAATTGAAGTACTGTGCTGCACATGCTAGCCCTGTATTAACCCATTTTTGTAATTTTTCCTTTAAGAAAGGCAATTTCCTGAACAATTAAAGTACTCAGTAGTAAAGGCACTTTATAAAAGAGAGAAAGGGATAATGTAGACAATTTGAGACCTATTTCAATGCCAGCAGTGTGTGCTGAAGTTATTGAAGAGGCCATCTATGTAAGGAAAATCGATAATTTAATATTAAATAATTTGCTATCAAATGTACAGTTATGCATTAGAAGAGGTTTAACAACTACAAATGCTGTATTCTCATTCCTCTATGATGTAGTGGATGGATTAAACATAAGATTTCGAAAGCTAGGCCTTTTTTTTTTTGTAATTCAGTTGAAGCCTGTGTCGATCACAAAATATTGCTCCAGAAGTTAAATCAGTATGGAATACAGGGAGTAGAGCACAATTGTTTCACCTCTTACTTAAACAACAGACAGCAAAAAGGCATTATTATTGAAAATTGCTGTGATGTGGGGTCTGGGTGGGCCACAGTCAAATGGAGGTGCCCAAAGGCTCAGTGTTGGGACCACTCCTGTTCCTTATTTATATAAATGATATTCCCTCTAGTATTGCAGGTAACTCTAAGATATTTCTGTTTGCTGCTGACACTAACTTGGTAATATAGGATGTTGTGTGCAAGATTGGCTCTGTTTGAAATAGTGCAATTCATGACGTAAATTCACGGCTTGTAGAAAATAAACTAACACTAAACCACAGTAAGACACAGTTTTTACAGTTTCTAACACACAATTCACCACAAACCGACGTTTTAATTTCACAGAATGGGCAGTTGATTAGTGAAACTGAACGGTTCAAATTTCTACGTGTTCAGATAGGAAACTGTGGTGGAAAACCCACATTGAGGAATTTGTTCAAAGAATTAATGCTGCAAGTTTTACTATTCGAACGGTATCTAAGTAAGTGATGGTTCGACACGAAAATTAGTCTACTTGCTTATTTTAATTCACTTAACCTGTATAGTATTTTATTTTGGGGTAACTCTTCCCATTATCAAAGGATATTTTTGGCTCAGAAACAGGCAGTTCAGGCAATAAGTAGTATAAGTTCGCGGATCTTGTCGATCTCTGTTTACTAGTCTGGGTATGCTGACATTGGCTTCTCAATATATATATATATATATATATATATATATATATATATATATATATATATTCTTTACTGTCGTTTCTTATTAACGGTATCAGCTTATTCCCAAGAATTAGTTGCATTCACTCTATTAATACTTGGCAGAAGTCCAATATGCTTCCTTGACTCATTTGCAGAAAGGTGTGCAGTATACAGCTGCATCCATTTTCAATAAAGTACCACAACAATTCAAAAATCTTAGCAGTAATCCACGTGCTTTCAAATAGAAACTGAAGAGTTTACTCATGGGTCACTCCTTCTACTCTGTAGAGGATTTCCATGAAAAATTAAGCTGGTTCCTACGTTACGTTGTTGATTGCGTTTACTGAAACTTATGGCTTGTCTTTTTTTGGGCTCATAAGCATTTTATTTTATCTGTTATTACTTTTACGTTGTAATTTCATGTACTGACGCGTTACATGACCTTGTAGATATGCTCCTCAAGTTGGTCCTACGAAACATGACGTAAAACAACAACAACAAAAAACTGGAACACTTCTTTTTTTGTAATTGCTGACCGAGAAGTCAAATACAAAGTTTCATAGACGTAGCTTTAATAGTGACTTAGTAGTTCTTTGATAATGATTTATTTTTAAAAAAATCACCAACTATTGCGTCTCCATAGAGTCTACATTTCCAAAAATGCTTTATTTCTGATGAAGAAACCAAATGAAAATTTTCGTAGAGCTAGATTCAAAATTACATTAACAGTGACATATTTACAAGAACCTTTCATCTCCTATTTCACCCAGTTAGGAGACGAATTTCGGAGAATCTCTTATTAAACGACGCTTTTAGTATAAGAGCAACACCATCTGCAGAGTTAAAATTTTGATATTGTTTGGGCTGGGCGATGATGAGTCAGTGAGTCAGTCGGTCAGGTCATCGCCTTTTATACGACACAGATTTCCTTGGAGGTGCTGAATGCTCTCATAGTGAAATATTGGGTGAATTTCGTCTGGATAATTTGCGCTCCATTTTAAGCAAAAGCTAGTTTTCATGCATCTCAACGTTTATTGTATCTCCTTAATTAAGTGCCATACAACGATATAACTTTATTGTTAGATTCAGTGGTGTACACGGATACTATCCGCAAACTTTTTTGCGAATACAATTAGTAGTAAAGAAGTAATAAATTAAAAAGCCATGCCTGGTGCAGAAGTGTTACTGCGAGACTAGCGAAAACATAGTAAGAGATTAACTTTTTTGCTTTGAACATTGTATCGGGTGTGTTGGCGACAAAATATTTCATAATGGTTTGAACTTAAGTTTAAAGTTTGTTGAAAGTCAATGAATTTGTAAATTCTTGAATTCAGTCAGTAATTACCTGATGTACTACTGCAGTAACCTGCGTTGCCCAGATATGCATCTATTCAGATCGTCTATTAGTCCATTTCCTCCTTCTCCCTCTCTCAGTCCACTTCCCCCATTCTGTCTCTCCAACTCATCTACCTCCTCTACTTGTGCATCTCCGCTACTTCAACTCTCGGTCCATCCCATCCTGCGACTCTCTCTGTCGATCTCCTCTTATTGCGTCACTACCCATTCCATCCTCTCACCGCTCACTCTCCGTCTGTTTCTTTCACAAATTGCATCATGTCACAGATTAAAACAGTGGTCCACGAAGTGCAGAATGAATGGTCATTGCTGTCTGAAACCGATAGTTTAAAGCCCAAAAGTTTGCTCAGCGTTGGTGGAAATAAAAGAAGTTCATTCAGCATCTGCTCCTTCCCCTTCTGTCAATCTCCTCCACCCAACTAATTCCCTCTCCTCTTCCCCCTCCCTTTGTCCATCTTCTCTTCGCTCTCTCTCTATCTCCTCCTCCCCAATCGCGCCGTTCATCTCCTCCTCTATCCTCTTTCCTTTTTCTGTCCCTCTCCTGCTCTACCCTCTCTCTCTCCATCTCTGCCTCTCCCCTTTCACTGTCAATTTCCTTCTCCCTCTCTCTGTCCACCTGCATCTCCCCCTATCGCTGCCCATCTCGTCCTCCCTTTGCCCATCTCCTTCTCTCTCCACCCTCTGTCCATTTCCCAGTCCCATTCTCTCTGTCCATCTTCTTCTCCCTCATACCTGTCGTCATCTCCTCCTCCTCTTACTGTCTGTCGATTATTTCCTGGCCCTTTCACTCTCCATGTTATCACCTCCGCCCCAGTTGGTGGCTGGTGGTTCTTACCCCCCAAAATATTTCTTTTTAGATCGTAATTAATTTGTGTAACAAATGTGGTTGAGATCGTTCCAGGGGTTAGGATAAGGTTTCTATACCTGACTTTGCTCGAGTACGAACATATCAAATATGTTTCACACATATCTAACACATTTCACACCTATTTGTACACATATTTCACCTATAGCTCTAGCGAATTTCACACTGTTGTTGCATTTTCGCACTGCTCAATGTTTATGACGATATATCTCCTGTACTATGTGTCATACAGTGATTTTATCAGGTACATCCAGTGGTATATTTGGCCACAGTCTGCGAAATGTATTATGAATAGAATTACTATTAAGGAAGTTACACATTAAAAAGTCATGCATTATGCGACAGGTTTTCACGCATCTCAAGATTTGACACCGTACTTGCTGAACTTTGAGTCGTGCAGTGATATATATCTCTCTAGGTACATTCAGCGGCTTAAGTGGATCCTGTCCGCGAAATGTGTTGTGAACAGGGTTAGTAGTAAAGAAGTAACAAATTAAAACGTCATACATTATGCAGCAGTTTCTCACGCATCTTCTGAACTATGTGTCGTAGAATAATATCATTTTGCTGGTAAGCTCAGTGGTATATGTGAATAATGTCAGCAAAATGTGTCGCGAATAGGGTGAGTGGTAAAGAAGTAATAAATTAAAATGATGTGCTTCATGAAGTAAATTTATTGCATGACCAGTGAAAACATAGTACGCGATAAACTTCCTGCCTTTCATCATTTTGTGGGTGTTGTTGCCGAGAAAATGTTTCTTAAAGTTTTGAAACTATGCGTCACGTTTGCTGCAAGGCAATAAGTGCTCTCATTCTCAAATATTGGATGAATGAAGAATGGGTATTAGCTCGACGTGAGCTATACTGTCTTTTCACCCTCGCCCTTCTGGCAGGTAGGTGGTTCTTACCCCTACAGAGATTCTTTCCAGATAGTAAGTGATACGTGTACCACGTTTGGTTGACATCAGTCCAGCGGTTTATGAGCAGACTTATAACATAAATACGTGCATATTACATATATGGATTTGAGTAGATTGAAAATCAAATGTTTATTGCGTCTGGAAGTCGTTAGGTGGGCAGCCTATAAAAGATATTGTGAACCATGAGCCATGCATCATGAGCCGGGTTGGTCGTTTAGCAATGCAGATTAAATATTCTATTTCCTCTAATTCTCGATTCGGCATTGGCAGCGTTCCCCCTACCCGTAAGCGAGCTTGAAGTGCTGAGTAGCTGCCTTCCTTTCAGGATACCTGCTATGTGACTTCCAGAATGTTAAAGGTGTACTGAACGAAATGACCTTTTTATAATCGACGCTTTGGACATCATAGAGAAGACAACTTTGTTTATTATACACTGTTGCCACTTTATATGACTTTATCATTTTCTTCATACCGAGAATTAGTTTGAATTTCTTAGCAATTGTAGCGATGAAGGAGATACATGCCGCGTAAATTCAGTTATCCTTCTAAATTATTCACTATAGTTCCATTAGGTTAACAGAAAGACACATAAGTGACAACATATCATTCGACTGCGAATTTGTGACTGAAAGCCTCTTATGTGATGACGGAAGAAAATGTTTACTTGAAGGTGATACGCCCTTTCTGGGTGCGGCGTATTCGTCTCTGGACCAGCGGGTGGCAACACTTGGCTCCACGTGTTCAAGTGACTAGACCGGACTGGCAGCGAGGCGGTATCTTATCCTGCGACGGTCCTAAACGGGGCTCTCCAAAGGGCGGTGTTCCGATAAAGCGTTTATATGGCTGGCTCTTTGTCCGCTCAAGTAAATACTGATACGCCTGGCTCCACGAGATCATAAGGGCGTCAGATACGTCGGGTAGTTTCATGCGGGAAAATATTTTATAAACATTACGTCCCCCATATCAGAGCAACGGTAGAGGGAGACAGCGGCACAGAACCTTCAAAATTTTTATGGAGCGTTTATCTCTGTTTTATCGCCGAACGCAGGTAAGAAACGCTGTAAGTTACCAAAGAAATGGGTACACAGAAACACTGTAAGCAAGATAAAGCGAAAAGGCTACTGCAAAAATTGCCAATTAAACATTCATTTTAATCACAGATTTACCATTCAGGAAAATTAAAATAACACTCTCAGAATTTACAAGCAAAGGAATTTAGCTGCTAAATGCATAGAGGCAAGCTCAGCTGTGGAAAGGGTAAATTAAGCGACCCGTACGAGAGAGAGGAACTCTCTGCTAACGATCTTTCTCAAGTAAACTCGTTACATTCGAATTCAGAATGTGTTCAAGAATTCTGCAAAAAATAGATTTCAAATATCTTGCTCTGTAATTATGCGGGTTCTTTTACTTTTCTTTTACACAGGTGACAGGAAAATTCTTGAAAATGTTCTCACTTAGAATATACTCGTAACAAATTTCCTTGAGTTGGGAAATTTGTATCCAGTAAACAGCACAAAGTTAGGAAGCATCGCTCGTGCGAATGTCAGCTTTTCCTGCTAACCGTGAAAGAATGGCAACAAGCAGATACCATATTCCTAAATTTCCGGAAAGCATTCGACACGGTGCTACAGACAGCTGACGTAGATCCGAGCCTACCGAATGGGTTCTCACTTATGTGAGTGGCTCGAAGACTTCTTAAGCAATAGAACATTGTCCTCGACGATAGTTCATCGGAAGGAAGGGTATCGTCAGGAGCGCCACAGGGAATTGCGATGCGTCCGCTCTTATTCTCAATATGCATAAATGACCTGACGTACAGGGTGGGCCGCAATTTACGGTTGCTTATTGACCACTCTGTAGTGTACGGGAAGGCGTCGTATAGTGAAGTAGGAGGATACAAGACAATTTACACACACTTTCTAGTTGGTATGGTGAATAGCGGCTTGTTTTAACCCTAGAAAAGGTGGAGAAAAAAATTACCCCAATCGATATAATTTTTATCCTGTGTTGGTACCACTGGCTTCTCGGACGGGAGTCATTGCTTACCTTTCCAGTCAGTATTGTTGTTCAAGTTGAGGAGGCTATAATCTCCTTTAACAGGTAAAGTGCGAAATTTTGCGTTCGGGGTAAAATAACACCCCACCTTGTTATTTACGTTAAATTTTTTCGTTTATAAAATAGGTGGCACCTTCTTTTGCATGCGTAGAAAATGTCTTCTCATGAACTGTTAGGAACTCCAGAGAAAATAATACGAGAATTTGAGCGTTAAGAGACTGAAAACGTAACCAGGAAGATGACGAATTCGATGTACCGCCATTTGAGGTTGATTCATCAGACGAAGGAGATAGCCAAGTAAGAAAAATTTTATATGGCAAAAATGGGTATTGTTGGAACACACATCCCTTCCACAAAAAAGCATCGAGAGTGCCAGCAAAGAAGATAGTGGTACATGCACTTAGTGCACTAGGGAAGGCAATAAACGAAACGTCTCCCCTGAAATTATTTGAACTGTTGTTTACTAGTGACATGGTTTCACTAATAGTTACGTAAGCAAACCAAAAAATTGCTAATTCAAGGGAAAAATTCACATCACCGCAGTGGTGTATTGGAGATACCAACCAAAACGAAATAAAACCTGTATTAGGTATACTTTTTATGAGTAGAGCTCTAAAAAAATGCGCATCTGAATTGTACTGATGCGTAGTATACGGGTCCCCATTTTTCCGAGGAGTTATGACGAAACACCGATTCGAGTTTTTGATCAATAATCTAAGATTTGATGACCAACACACCAGATTGCAAAGAAGAACGGCGGACAAGTTCGCTGCATTTCGTGATTTATGGTGTATGTTTGTTAAACATAGTCAAGAATTGTACACTGCCTCTGCCCTCCTAACCATTGATGAGACACTCCTTAGCTTCCGAGGCAGATGCCCATTCAAATTGTATCTGACAAGCAAGCCGGAAAAATATGGGCTAAAGGTAATCTCATTATGTGACGCGAAGACATATTATTTTTATGCAGGAATTCCATATTTGGGAAAAGAGACTAGAGGCAAATGTGTTTCAGTTCATACATATTATGTGATGAAATTATGTGAACCTGTATATGGAACCAACCGGAACATTACAATGGAAAAGTGGTTTGCTTCTTGTAAAGTAGCCGACAAACTTGCTGACAAAAAGTTGACAACGGTTGGCACCTTATGCAAGAATAAACCAGAAATACCTCAATCCCTGTTTCAAACCAAGAATGGGCCAGTTTCTTCATCTATATTCATTTACAGGAGAGAAAAAATGTTAGTCATACATTACAAAGAAAAATAAAAACCTTATTCTTTTGTCAACGATGCATGAGATAGGTGAAATAGATGAGAAGACAAAGAAATCGAACATAGTACTTTTCTACAATGATACCAAGGGGGAGTCGATGTATTTGATTTACTATGCCACAATAAGACCACAGAACGAAAAACCAGACGCCGTACAATGCAGTACATGTATGGGCTTTTAGATGCATCAGGAATAAATGCCTATGTCTTGTATAAGGATAATGGCGGCACAAATAGCCGAAGAAATTTTCTCAAGTCATTGGCATTCGGGCTGGTTGAAGCAGAAATGAAGGACAGAATCACGAGAAAAAATTTACCCATATAGCTTCGCATAACCATGGAACAGATTTTGACACATTTTGGGAGCGATATTCCAAGATCAGTAGCACAACCAGAAACGATCTCAAAAAAAAAGTGGACGATGCTTTCTTTGCAGTCGAAAAGAAGGCCGGAAAAGTTCCTCTGAATGCCGTGTCTGTTCGAAACCAGTGTGCAAGGACCATTGGAAGAATATTTGTCGAAGTTGCCACAACAGTTTACTTTGAAAATGTTTGGTATATTGAAAATATCATCAAATTTGAAAATAATTTATAAAATCTGTGTTTCCATCACATGAGAAACTATTTTTTCGTAGTCGTTAGCTTTACTTTTTACCGATACTTTTTAGCGTTACTTTTTACCAATTTGCATGTTATTTCCTTCAATGGCTTATGCCTTTTGATTTATTATATTGTGTTTTGCAATGTCATAACACAAAGGGTAACTGAATGCAATGGATAAGTGCAGTGTCATATTTCTGTATATGACAACCGTGCTACAATAAAATGCATTGATGTTACAGTTATGATTTGCTTTGTCATATTATAAAACATAATTATACTTTGTAATAAATGTTTCATATTGTGTGATTAATACTTTATGTTACTCCAGAACCTCTTCTGTGAAACAAATAATTCAGAAAGAACGTGGGGTAAATATTTACCCCACCTTTTTATTTATGTCTTGGGATTAGCACCTTGTTACTCTAAGGTTAAGTAAAGAAAAATGTGCGATAATATGGATGAGTAACAAATACAATCCTACAACGTTCGAATACAGTATTAGTAGCGTGCTGCTTGACACAGTCACTTAAATGAAATATCTAAACGAAACGCTGGCAAGCGATATGAAATGGAACGAGCAAGTTAGGTTGTTAGTAGGGAAGGCGAATAATCGATTTCCTTTTATTTGGAGAATTTTGGGAAAGTATAGGTGATCTGTGAAGGAGACGACATCTGAACACGGCTCGAGTGTCTGGAATGCCCACCAGGTTGGATTAAAAGGAGACATCGAAGCAACTCTGTTGTGCTGCTAGTTTTGTTATCTGTAGGTTCTATCGGTACGCAAGTATTACGGAGATGGTTCGTGAACTCAAATGGGAATCCCTGGAGAGAAGACAACGTCATCTCCGAGAAACACTATTGAGGAAATTTAGGTTACCTCCAACTGAGGCCAACTTCAAGCCAACGTACATTTCGCATAAGGAACACTAAGATAAGATAAATTTCTGCTTGTACTGAGCCTTACAGACCGCTGTATGCGAGTTGAACAGGAGAGAAAATGACTCTTAGTGGTACATGGTGCCGGCCGCGGTGGCCGTGCGGTTCTAGGCGCTACAGTCAGGATCCGCGTGACCGCTACGGTCGCAGGTTCGAATCCTGCATCGGGCATGGATGTGTGTGTAGTCCTTAGGTTAGTTAGGTTTAAGTAGTTCTAAGTTCTAGGGGACTGATGACCTCAGAAGTTAAGTCCCATAGTGCTCAGAGCCATTCTTTTGGTACATGGTACCCTCCACCAAGCACCGTACTGTGGCTTGCGGAAAATGTATGTGGATGTAGATGTAGACGTAGACTGGAAAAGAAATAGCTGAAAATTTGGAAGACATGGAAATTCACTATTAGAGACGAAAAAATTCCTGTCCCAAACAGAATGTCTAGTAATTTTCCCACCATACTCTCAGCGCAAAATTCACACAAATGATCTGTTGCAGTTGGAATTTCCTCTCATTATCAAAACTTGTGATCGTTAATAAATGGAACTGCGACAAACTTTACTGCTCTCCGTTGGATCTTCTTTGCTCCCTCTATTAACCATATCTGGTAAGTGTCCCAGACCAACATTCAAAATTAGTCGATCTAGCATAGTTATATTTCTTAGGGATTCTTCACAGTAAACTCGGTCCAGCAGGTACTTTTCTTTCATCTACTTTTATGTGGTTGTTCTAGAAGTATGCTACTTATTTAGAAAAGTGGCAAGCCATTTGGTGTGTCCGTTTCATTTAATACGGGAATACCACTCTACTTAGAGGATAATGAGGGAATGGAACACGACAATATTGTTACTAAAAATGAATTGGACCCCAGTGACTACATGTAGTGAATTCTAGCTAATTTCATATCTTAACTACATTTAACATTGTGTGTATCTTATATTCTTTTTACTTTTGGCAGTGTGTGTGAGCAGGGCAGAATGCTTGATCTGGAACAGGCACAGCAATGCAACGAAAAAAGCGGCTTCTGGCATCTTCACAGGCAGGTAGCCTCAGGCGTTGTCTCCATGGAAGTCGCCTTGTCAGATGAGCTCTAGGGCGTCGGAGCTACTGCACATTTATCAGCTGTTCCCTGCCCTGCCCTGCTGCTGAGCAGAGGCCAGGAAGGAACTTGGTTCAAATGGGTCTAAGCGCTATGGTACTTAACATCTGAGTTCATCAGTCCCCTAGATTTAGAATTACTTAAACTTAACTAACCTAAGGGCATCACACACATCCATGCCCGAGGCAGGACTCCTACCTGCGACCGTAGCAGGAGCACGGTTCCGGACTGAAGCGCCTAGAATCGCTTGGCCACAACGGTCGGCAAGAAGGAACTTTCCATAATATTAAGCTTTCCTAAAGAAACACAGCTTGCAAAAATTTAGAGGCTAGCCTCTGGCGCAGCTTTTTAATTCCAAGGGGCCTCTGATGTAGGCTAGTTGCTGGGCTCGAAAACAAGCAATTGGTAACAATGTCTATGATGTCATTAAGACGGCGCAGAAGCAGTACCTTTTTTTCTCAAAAAAAGGGCGAATCGGAAAGTCCTTGGCATTTTAATGTGACGCTCTTTCTTGGAGGAATATTTGTGCAAGAATGAATCATGCCATTGGCCTGTTGAGTTTCATATTCAGCAGCTGGTGGGCCTGTTCCGACTTGCGATAGAACGTAGAGAGTTGGTTGTGGGACAGAGATGCAGAAGGATCAAAGACTTTGTCTAGAGATGACGAGGTGCGGCTCTTGGTGCGCAGCTTAGCAGCTAACCAGGGTCCACAATTCGAATCTCGCTCTGTACAGATAACTGTGTCGATATTCATCATGAGACGTGCAGAAGGATGGCACGATGGCATCCTTCTGCACGTTTCATGCAGAATATTTACGGTGAGCGTTATTAGCATCACTGGCATCGCATGATAGCCCTTGGTCCACGTTTGCTTAGATCAATGCAGTTATCTGTGTCATCCAGCACTGTTGTAATAGATGCATATATTACTTGGTCTTTCAGGCTAACAGTCACTGTATTTGTTGGAGTAAAAGCTAGTGAGTGATTTTAGAACGTCAATTACGTCCGAAGGCTACGTTCTCGTTTACCTTCAAGTAAACTGAACACTTCCTCGGTGTAATTTACCTAGGGCACATTTTGTAATATCAGTTCCCTCACAGTCAGATGAGTGTGTTTTTAATTGAATAAATTAATGTGTTCAATTATAACTTGTTTCTGTTAACACCTTCCATTAATATCGGATATTACACTAAGCCATTCCCAACTTAAGAATTCACAGCAAGGGCCATAAATTCTTCATGTCAGTCATTCCATTATGCACAATAATTTCAGCTTGTGTCTTAAAGGCGTGTCCGGCTCTTGATTAACTTCCTGGCTTAGAGTAATCACTTCAAAGACGCTCACGGTTTCGTGACCTTAGGATTGCTCCTCTTTCCAGTGTTTGATTACCCATTGTTTAATCTAACTACAATAATTTTCATTTATTTGTATTGTGGGTCTACTGGCAGCCCTTCCGGCAAGTGCTGATCCTCTACAAGTCTTCCCGCGTTTTACTACGATTTTGCTTGCGATGTGACTTCTATATGGAACACCATCATCCAGAGACAGCCCCGCATAGCTTCTCTAGTGACCCACCAGGTAATTGATATGTCCTAAACGTTAACGCCATGAAGACTCCCTTGTAGTACTTCTGAAGTTGCATTAATGCCTAACAATTTTATTCTATGAAGAATGACTTGTTTACTCCCATCTAAAACTCTGAATTCAGTAACGGAGCTGGTGCGACTTTTCGTAACCTAGAATTTTGTTCACAAAAGGATAGTACGAAACTGCGTTGAATGCATCCAGGAAGCCAAAGAACACTTCATCAATGTAGGACCCACTGACTGCAGCAGAGCAGGAGGAGATAGAGAGAGAGCGAAGAGAAGATGGACAAAGGGAGCGGGGAAGAGGAGAGGGAATTAGTTGGGTGGACGAGATTGACAGAAGGGGATATCATAGAAGGTGGAGTCCAGATACACAGGATTTCGGTTTGCGGAATTCTTGCTGGTTGGTGCAGAGGTGATTTTTGTTCTCCAAAAAGTGCGTGACACTCGAGCAACAGGTCGACGTCAGCATTATCGGCATGTGTGTCCATCTCACCAACTAAATATCGTGAAAACGGGATGGTGACCTTTTTCCCAGCCGTCTTGAACCCCTAGTTACTCCTGTGAACTCGTAAAACTGCTGCTACATGGCTAGCGAATTCTTTTGCGAAATCTGTACATAATCATACAGGTAATTCATCAGATCCAGTCACCTTTTCTCTACTGAGTGGTTACGGCTTATTTTCTATCGCACGATCACCTAACTACTGGTCCTATGTGTCCGACAGATAACAGGGTAATAGAACACATTCGGAATAAGGAGTTAGCATCTCGACCTGGTCTTCGTTCTCATCTATGCTACTGTGATTACTGTGGGATTGTATAGCTTTTTTCTTATACTATACTGACTTTACGTAATGTGAAAACGATTTATAACTTTTCTTCACATCGACAGATTGAAGTTTAATTTCCAGTCCATCGAACGCTCCTTGCATTGCTCTGCTTACCCTCAATGTGGCATCGTTCAGCTTTTTCCTCCAATAAGGCTTTGACTTCGCTTAAATTTGTGATGCAAATCATAATGCTTTCGCAGCGACTTTCCAACAAGGCTTATGAAACATCGCAGGTGTATTTCATCTTTCTCGATCTTGCTTGGGACGTATAGAATTCCATTTTGGAGAAGTCGTCACAGGCGCTTACAATAATTCTTCACTTCTTCTATGTTTATCTCTGTCTACATATATTCCCTACTTTGCTTGGCTTTTGTTCGCTATTATAATAAAAACAACTGGAAACGATTTCTCAATTGAATCACACACCCTCAAATAATATACTGTTAATTTGTCTCATTTCACTGGTTCCAATGAGAATTATAGTCCGATTTTTTTAATGTTCCTGAATAAATACTCTATCTTGGAAATTTTCGTTGTTATAAGATACTAATTCATTCTGTTGTACGTATTGAGCACTGTTTATCCTGGCATGTAGTATGTCCCTTTACAGGCAGTTCTTAACATTCAATTGAGATAAACGAAAATCTTCCCAAATGAGAGTACAAAATTGTATTTGATGGTGGAAGATGTTATAATACAACGACTCACAGTAAGACGATTATTCTGTGAATGTATTGGACGGCCTAGTGTCATCTACCACAGAAACAACTTACGAAAGTTTAGTATTTTACCCATCTTCAACAACTGTTCTCATATGTATAGACACTATCGGCAACCAGTTGCATAAAGGAAATTTTATTTCCTTAACCACATTCAGGCACTTAGTTTTCTTCTTCAGAAGGGCGTTAGTTATAATCTTATATCGAAGGGCGCTAAGTGCCTGAAACACATTAAGGAAATAAAATTTCTTTTATGCAGCTGGCTGCTGTTTATTTCGGTATAATATGCAAGAGTGGATGAATGTATAAAAACTCATCCCGAAAGTGTATTCGATTAAATGTCGTTTTGTTAACATAAGATGTATACTTAGAACACTTTACAAGGATTAACCTAGCAGCAGCGACGCTTGGTGGGCTGCAGCATGAGGTACACATAAACGAAAACTTACAGTAGGTCATAAGACAGTTACTTTATACTCAATGCACCACTGCACGCCGAGGGACCAATATGGAAGTCCTCTGTAAAGGATTCAATTACTTTTGTGGTCTATTTGCAGCCTCATAAATATTTAAGCGGGTGTTAGTCATGAGGACATTTATAGCTCCACGACCACTGCCTGTGGGCGAGAAACACTGCGTCCTCTTCCATAACTTCCGCTGCCTAGAAGCGATAAGCGCGCTCTGCAGCACCGTCTCAATTTCGGAGCTTTGTAGACGTTTTCCGAAAGTCTGATGGTATGTCTCCAGTCTCACAGGTTGTACACAGTCATTTACTTACCATTTCCGCCACTGATTTTAGAAATTCCGAATGAATGTTACCTCTAGAGTGTACCTTATCTGATGGCAGATATTCCAAAACTCTTTCGAACTATGACACTAACAGTTGACCACCTACATCTTTCATATCGACACCTATTTCTTCATCTGTGAAATCGTCAGGCAAGTCCTTCACCTCGTAGAGACGTTGGGCGTCCTCTTTCCATCTATCCACTCCCCTCTGCGTTCAACTGTGGAATTGCCTTTGCACCATTAACGTTGACGGCCGCAGTTTGTGTATACAGATGCCTAAGTTTTTCACTAATATTATTCTTGAAGAATCATAATTACCAAGATTGCTTGTAATTTTTTTTATTGCTATTACCAATTTCAACTGATCTACGCTGTCACCATCAGACCATTTAACATTATTAGATCCGATGATGACACCGTAGATCAGTCGAAATAGGTAATAATAATAAAAGGAATTGCTAGTGATCTTGGAACACTTGATCCTTCAAGAACAGTATAGCTTCCAGATCACCCCAACGATTGGCGCAATGTCAAACATACTTTGGACTGATAATGTACTTATACCTGTATAGGGTATCTCAAACATTTTGGGTCAGGTTGTCTCCTGCTATTACAGATACCAGGGATCTTTGAGAGAGTGCGGCAGAACTTCATGCGCCATTGCCATGTGTGCATGGCTGTCGTTGCTTTGAAAAACTACAATGAGCTACATTGCTGTTATGCGACGTACGCTGTTGATGTCCATAACACAGTAAATACATATTTCCTACCATCCCAATATAATAGGTTGTGGACAGTCTCTCACATGTCTCAGTTTTCACTCAAAGGGTTTGAGACACATTGTATATCTCCATAATTAGGTACATCTTTTAATTTATATCAGAAGTATAATATATGCAGTAACAAATTAATTCATAATATGGCGTTGACTGAAGTGCCCATAATATACCCGATTCATTACGTCATACTAAATATAGATATTTTGTAACGTCAGTTAGAAATAAGCAAGGACCGCATCAACACGTAGCCGAGGAACAAACGTCGAAGGTGGTACACAAGATGTGCTAACCTACATAACTCGATAAATCACTCAAGTAAATTGGCTTTGATGCCAGTGGTGGAAGTAGCATGGTGTAGAAGAGATGAGAAACTTGTTTACTTTACTCATTCTTTTATCCTTCAAACAACATCAGTCTTCTGACTCGTTTGATGCGGCCCGCCACGAATTCCCCTCCTATGCTAGCATCTTCATCTCAGAGTAGCACTTTTAACCTACGTCCTCAATTATTTGCTGGATGTCGTCCAATCTATGTCTTCCTCTACGATTTTTACCCTCTACAGCTCCCTATAGTACCATGGAAGCCATTCCCTAATGTCTTAACAGATGTCCTATCATTCAGTCCCTTTTCCTTATCACTGTTTTCCACATGTTCCTTTCCTCTCCGGTTCTGCGAAGAACCTCCTCATTCTTTACTTAATCAGTCCACCTAATTATCAACATTCAAATGCTTAGAATCTCTTCTGTTCAGGTTTTCCCACAGTCCATGTTTCATCACCATAAGTGCTGTACCCAAGACGTGCATTCTCAGAAATTTCTTCCTCAAATTAAGGCCAATATCTGATATTAGTAGATTTCTCTTGAACACGAATGCCCTTTCTTCCATTACTAGTCTGCTTTTGATGTCCTCCTTACTCCGTCCGTCATTGGTTATTTTACTGCCTAGGTAGCAGAATTTCTTAACTTCATCTACTTCGTGACCGACAATCCTGATGTTAAGTATCTCGCTGCTCTCATTTCTACTAATTCTCATTACCTTCGTCTTTCTTCGATTTACTCTCAATCCATACTCTGTACTCATTAGACTGTTCATTCCGTTCAGCAGACCATGTAATTCTTCTTCACTTTCACTCAAGAGAGCAGTGTCATCAGCGAATCGTATCGTTGATATCCTTTCACCCTGAATTTAAATACTGCTCCTGAACCTTTCTTTTATATCCACCATTGCTTCTTCGATGTGCAGATTGAACAGTAGGGGCGAAAGGCTGCAGCCTCGTCTTACACCCTTTTTAATACGAACGTTTCGTTTTTAGTCCTCCTCTCTTATTTTCCCTCTTGGCTGTTGTATACAGGGTGATCAAAAAGAATACCACAACTTTAGGAATTTAAAACTCTGCAACGACAAAAGGCAGAGCTAAGCACTATCTGTCGGCGAATTAAGGGAGCTATAAAGTTTCATTTAGTTGTACATTTGTTCGCCATTTCAGCCAATAAAGTTTTTGGTCCCTTTTTCTTCGAAGGTGCTACTGTAACTGGACTACATTATCTGGAGAAGTTAGAGAATTGGCTGTAACCTCAGCTCGAACAAGAAGCACAACAATTCATATTTCAGCAGGATGGAGCGCCACCACATTGGCATTTATCTGTCCGTAACTACCTGAACGTCAACTACCCGAGGCGATGGATCGGCCGCCAGGCAGCCCGTGACAGAGCACTTCATCACTGGCCTCCAAGAAACCCTGATCTTACCCCCTGCGAATTTTTCTTATGGGGGTATGTTAAGGATATGGTGTTTCGGCCACCTCTCCCAGCCAACATTGATGATTTGAAACGAGAAATAACAGCAGCTATCCAAACTGTTACGCCTGATATGCTACAGAGAGTGTGGAACGAGTTGGAGTATCGGGTTGATATTGCTCGTGTGTCTGGAGAGGGCCATATTGAACATCTCTGAACTTGTTTTTGAGTGAAAAAAAACCTTTTTAAATACTCTTTGTAATGATGTATAACAGAAGGTTATATTATGTTTCTTTCATTAAATACACATTTTTAAAGTTGTGGTATTCTTTTTGAATCACCCTGTATATTGTATATGACCCGTCTCTCCCTATAGCTTACCTGTACATTTTTCTGCATTTCGAACACCATTTTACACTGTCGAATGCTTTTTCCAAGTCGAAAATCCTATGAAAGTGTCTTGCTTCCATTATTAACCGCAACGTCAGAATTGCCTCTCTCGTGCATTTACCTTTCCTAAAGCCAAACTTATCGTCATCTAGCGTATCCTGAATTTTCTTTTCCATTCTTCTGTGTATTATTGTTGCAAGCAAGTTGGATGCATGAGCTGTTAACTTGATTATGCGATAATTCTCGCACTTTTCAGCTCTTTCCGTCTTCCGTATTGTGTGGATTATGCTTTTCCAAAAGTCAGATGGTATTTCGCCAGACTCATACATTTACGCACCAACGTGAATATTCGTCTTGTTGCCACTTCCCCAGTGATTTTAGAAATTCTGATGGAATGTTATCTATTTCTTCTGCCTTATTTGATCTTAAGTCCTCCAATGCTCTTTTAAATTCTGATTCTAATACTGGATCTCCTACCTGTTCCAAGTCGACACCTGTTTCTTCTTCTATCACGTCAGTGAAATCTCCCACTCATAGACGCTTTCAATGTATTCTTTCCATATATCCGGTCGCAGGTTCGAATCCTGCCACGGGCATGGATGTGTGTGATGTCCTTAGGTTAGTTAGGTTTAAGTAGTTCTTAGTTCTATGGGACTGATGACCTCAGAAATTAAGTCCCATAGTGCTCAGAGCCATTTTTTTTTCTACATATCCGCTCTTTCCTCTGCATTTAACAGTGGAAATCCCGTTGCTCTCTAAAAAATCACCCTTAATTTTAATGTCACCAAACGTTGTTTTCACTTTCCTGCTGAGTCTGTCCTTCCGACAATCATTTCTTTTCCGATGTCTTTACATTTTTCCTGCAGCCACTTCGTCTTATGTTCCCTGCACGTCCTATTTATTTCATTCCTAAGCGACCTGTATTTCTGTATTCCTGAGTTTCCAAGAACATTTTTGTACTTCCTGCTTTCATCGATCAATTGAAGTATTTCTTCTGTTACCCAGGGTTTCCTCGCAGTTACCTTCTTTGTATCTATGTTTTCCTTCCCAACTTCTGTGATGGCCCCTTTCAGAGATGTCTGTTCCTCTTCAACTGTACTGCCTACTGAGCTATTCCTTATTGCTGTATCTGTAGCCTTAGAGAACTTCAACCGTATCTCGTCATTTCTTAGTACTTCGGTAACCCAGTTTTTTGCGTAATGATTTTTCCTGACTAATGTCCTCAACTTCAGCCTACCCTTCATCACTACTATATTGTGATCTGAGTCTGTTTCTACTCCTGGGTACGCCTTATAATCCAGTAATTGATTTCGGAATCTCTGTCTGGTCATGATGTAATCTAACTGAAATCTTCCCGTATCACCCGGTCTTTTCCCAGTATACCTCCTCCTCTTATGAATCTTGAACAGAGTATTCGATATTATTGGTCGAAACTTGTTACAGATCTCTGTTAGTCTTTCTCCTCTTTCATTTCTTGTCTCAAGCCCATATTCTCCTTAACCTTTTCTTCTACTCCTTCCCCTACAACTGCATTCCAGTCCCCCATTACTATTAGACTTTCATCCCACTTTACATTATTACCCTTTCAATGCCCTCATACACTTTTTCTATCTCTTTTTCTTCAGCTTGCAACGTCGGCATGTATACCTGAACCACGTTGTCGGTGTTGGTTTGTGGTCGATTTTGATAAGAACGACCCTATCACTGAACTGTTCACAATAACACACTGTCTGCCCTGCACTCCTATTCATAATGAATTCTACTCCCGTTATACCATTTTCTGCAGCTGTTGATATTACCCGATACTCGTCTGACCAGAAATCCTTGTCTTCCTTCCACTTCACTTCACTGACCCCTACTATATCTAGATTGAGCCTTTGCATTTCTCTTTTCAGGTTTTCTAGTTTTCATACCACGTTCAAGCTTCTGACATTCCACGCCCCGACTCCTAGAACGTGTTCCTTTCGTTGATTATTCAATCTCTTTCTCATGGTAACCTCGCCCTTGGCAGTCACCTCCCGGAGATCCGAATAGGGGACTACTCCGGAATCTTTTGCCAGTCATATATGTTCCAGTATCTGTCTATTGGACTATACACATAAAATGCTGAAATAAATTAACCAGGTACGTCGTTTTCAGATGAACCCGTATTGACGCAAACCTAATTGTAACGCTGGATACTTGCAAAAGCTGACCAAATATATGTATTAAGCACTTTACAAGATTTATTATGCGTTGAAATGTATATTTATTATGTATCTAAAGCAACTGTGTTTCTGATTTTGCCGGCCGCGGTGGTCTAGCGGTTCTAGGCGCTCAGTCCGGAACCGCGCGACTGCTACGGTCGCAGGTTCGAATCCTGCCTCGGGCATGGATATGTGTGATGTCCTTAGGTTAGTTAGGTTTAAGTAGTTCTAAGTTCTAGGGGACTGATGACCACAGATGTAAAGTCCCATAGTGCTGAGAGCCATTTGAACCATTCTTTTGTTTCTGATTTTCATTTAACAACTAATGACTGGGACAATACGTGACGTCTCTGACGACCGAAACGTGCCATAGAGTTCCTGGTCACCAGCTGCAATGCTTCTAACACCTTCGCGTCTCACAGAAGCAATAGCGTATTGTTCCTGTAACGTCTGATCAATGTCACACCACTAAAATAACATTTAAAATAATAACTCTGTATAAAATGTTGTTCCGTTGGATATGTTTAAAAGTTGCTTCACGTTGTAACTCGGGCTTGTTAACTTCCGTGCGCTTATATATAAATACATTCGTAAATTTTTAAGTTGAGTGTAAATCGAATATTTTATTTTACATGAAGTTGAATATTATCCTCTGAGAGTAAAGAAACAGATTCATTGCGAGTGGGAAGGTTATTTTTCATGAAATATGTATTTAAATTTTGTAAAGCAAGAAAGTCAGGAGAAGTGCATATGTAGGATTTTACTGTTTAATGTTTCACTAATGAGACTGAATACATTTTTACATGAGTAAAGAACTTTATTGACTATTTTTACAACTGTATAGAAAATCTCTTTGCCGCTTAGAGGCAGATAATTGAATTAATGTACGGTAGTTTACATTAAATCAGTTAATGACTGTTATCGTCCTTGCTATTTTAGTAACATATTTTATCTCTCATGTTGGTGACAAGAGAACCTGTGCATTATTTTTTAAATTATTCTTTTGAGTACGTGATTGATGTATTGAGAATAAGCAAAATTGACCAGAAACATAATTATTTGTTGTTGTTGTTGTGGTCTTCAGTCCTGAGACTGGTTTGATGCAGCTCTCCTTGCTACTCTATCCTGTGCCAGATTCTTCATCTCCCAGTACCTACTGCAACCTACATCCTTCTGAATCTGCTTAGTTTATTCATCTCTTGGTCTCCCTCTCCAATTTTTACCCTCCACGCTGCCCTCCAATACTAAACTAGTGATCCCTTTATGCCTCAGAATATGTCCTACCAACCGATCCCTTCGTCTAGTCAAGTTGTGCCATAAACTGCTCTTCCCCCCAATCCTATTCAATACCTCCTCATTAGTTATATGATCTACCCATCTAATCTTCAGCATTCTTCTGTAGCACCACATTTCGAAAGCTTCTATTCTCTTCTTGTCCAAACTATTTATCGTCCATGTTTCACTTCCAAACATGGCTACACTCCATACAAACACTTTCAGAAACGACTTCCTGACACTTAAATCTATACTCGATGTTAACAAATTTCTCTTCTGCAGAAACACTTTCCTTGCCATTGTCAGTCTACATTTGATATCCTCTCTACTTCGACCATCATCAGTTATTTTGCTCCCCAAATAGCAGAACTCCTTTACTGCTTTAAGTGTATCATTTCCTAATCTGATTCCCTCAGCATCACCCGACTGAATTCGACTACATTCCATGATCCTCGTTTTGCTTTTGTTGAAGTTCATCTTATATCCTCCTTTCAAGACTCTGTCCATTCCGATCAACTGCTCCTCCAAGTCCTTTACTGTCTCTGACAGAATTACAATCTCATTGGCGAACCTCAAAGTTTTTATTTCTTCTCCACGGATTTTAATACCTACTCGGAATTTTTCTTTTGTTTCCTTCACTGCTTGCTCAATATACAGATTGAATAACATCGGAGAGAGGTTACAACCCTGCCTCACTCCCTTCCCAACCATTGATTCCCTTTCATGTCCCTCAACTCTTATAACATAATTAATATAACACTGAATTATTAGACATTTTGACGGCTGAGATGAATGATGGAAATACGGGATCAGTCTAAAATCCGAATTCACGTTCGTGAAAACCATCCCGTTCCTTGCTTTATACTATTAAGGGAAATCACGAAAAACGTTATCTGCATGCTTGGACGGCGAACCCAGTCACGGTTCTCCAGGAGGCAAGTTACGTAATCTTAAGCATCACCTCATTCGTTTTGGAGACCGCGCATCATCAGTGATGAAAATTCCTTTCTTCATTGTAGGAATGCCATCGCCTAAGTAACAAGCGCAACCAGCCCTGCAAGATATATTACGCCCCAATCGGAATGCATAGCTCTAGGCCTATCGGGCCGATCTGAGCTGGGAAAATGGTACAAGTAGCCGGTTACGCATTCCTTCTCATACGCTGTTTGATTGGTCTGTGAGAGTCTCCTAATTTAGAGCCGATTTTACCTCTCTGACTATCTGTTTTCGAATTTATCACCGCACGGCCGTCCCTTTCAGCTCCTCCTAAATGACCCTAAATTGTAATCGGGTGTCGTTCGGTAACGCATGGTCCGGCTCGTTATCTGGTGGAGGTGCGCGGGTGGCACTCTCCCTGGTGAGGAGGGGGTGGAAGGGGGGGGGGTCAGGCGAGGACGCGTCTGGAGGAAGGTGCAGTACTCGGCCGATTTATTCAAAGCTCGCTCATTACAGGAGGCGGTGTTAGTGGGCAGGTAAATCTCCGCGCCGCGGCCGGAAGACACTAATCCCCGCTCAATTAGCCTCTTCTTTACGAGGTGGCTGACGTTTAGGGCCGCGTGAGTCACGGGACCTCCCACGGCGCCGAGCCGGCGCCGCTCCACGGCAGCCGGCGCACAGTAGCTGCCTGCCTGCAGCGTGGCGGCGCGCGCCCCCATCTAAAGTGGAGCACGCGACCTGCCCTACAGGGAACGGTGGCCAGCGGAGCACACATACACAGTCTGCAAAAGCACTCACAAAGGATAAAAAATATTTTATTTCTTTCGTTTCTTTGCTCACTGGTACAATCAAGTCCTATTTCTACATACAACAAAGAATTCATGTGAATGATTATCCTCCTCTGTTGCTCAGAAGTCAGCTTATGTGTCAGCTATCCGGGGACTTGTGTTCGATTCCCGCGACCGCCAGGGTTTTTCTCTTGGTGGGAACTCTGGAACTTGGTACACTCAGCCTCGTGATGCCAATTGACAAGCTACTGTAGTGTAAAGTAGCGGCTAGAGGTCTAGAAAGCGATCTGTTGACTCCACCCACAGCTCTCCATACCGCATCCAAATGACGCCAGTGGCAGAGGATGGCAGGGCGGTCGGTCGGTGCCGACTGGCTGGTCTGGGTCAGTGTGTGTAGAAATATAAATAAAAATTCTTCATTTGTGTGACCATTATGTCCATAGTAGCTTTATAATTCTTGAGAGTATTTTTGTACTGCCGTTGCAACTACAAAATGCAAAATTTTTTCAGCAGGCGCATTTCGCTTTATTGAGGCAAACCATCTAATTTTTTTTTTTTTTAATCAGTCTTCTGACTGGTTTGATGCGGCCCGCCACGAATTCCCCTCCTGTGCTAACATCTTCATCTCAGAGTAGCACTTGCAACCTAAGTTCTGATTTATATACTGGACGTATTCCGATCTCTGTCTTCCTCTACTGTTTTTGACCTCTACAGCTCCCTCTGGCACCATAGAAGTTATTCCCTCAAGTCTTAACATATGTGTTATCATCCTGTCCCTTCTCTTTTTCAGTGTTTACCACGTCTTCCTTTCCTCTCCGATTCTGTGCAGAATCTCCTCATTCCTTACCTTAGCAGTCCACTTAATTTTCAACATTCGTCTGTAGCACCACATCTCAAATGCTTCATTCTCTTCTGTTCCAGTTTTCCCACAGTTCCATGTTTCACTACCATACAGTGCTGTACTCCAGACAGACATTTTCAGAAATTTCTTCCTCAAATTAAGGCCGATATTTGATATTAGTAGACTCCCCTCGGCCAGGAATGCCCTTTTTGCCATTGCTAGTCTGCTATTGATGTCCTCCTTACTCAGTCCATCATTGGTTATTTTACTGCCTAGGTAGCAGAATTTCTTAACTTCATTTACTTCGCGTCCTTCAATCCTGATGTTAAGTTTCTCGCTGTTCTCATGTCTACTACTTCTCATTACCTTCGTCTTTCTTCGGTTTACTCTCAATCCATACTCTGTACTCATTAGACTATTCATTCAGTTCAGCAGATCATGTAATTCTCCTTCACTTTCACGCAAGATAGCAACGTCATCAGCGAATCGTATCATTGATAGCCTTTCATCTTGAATTTTAATTCCACTCCTGAACGTTTTTTTTATTTTCATCATTGCTTCCTCGATGTAGGGGCGAAAGGCTACATCCTTGTCTTACACCCTTTTTAATACGAGCACTTCGTTGTCGGTCGTCCACTCTTATTATTCCCTCATGGCTGTTGTACATGTTGTGTATGACCCGTCTCTCCCTATAGCTTATTCTACTGTTTTCAGAATTTCGAACATCTTGCACTATTTTACATTGTTAAACACTTTTTGCAGATGAACAGATCCTATGAACGTGTCTTGATTATTCTTTAGTCATGTTTCCATTATTAACCACAACGTCAGAACTGCCTCTCTCGTGCCTTTACCTTTCCTAAAACCAAACTAATCGTCATCTAGAATCGTCAGAGGTCTGTAATTAAGTTATTTGCACTTTCATTTGCTTTTAGATCGAAAAACAGTTCGTTAAGAATAGGTTGATTTGTACTTCCGGTTATTTTTGGGCTGATTTCTAGCTTGCATCGGGAAAAGTCGTCTGCTAGCACACTGTTGTTTATCTGTGTTAGACACTGGTAATTTCGGTCTAATTTTTAGATGTTCTGCCGCATTATGCATTTCTTATGTTTTTCACAACACACTTTTATGCACACCACTATATTCTGTTTGTTTTTGGGTGGCCGAGCGGTTCTAGGCGCGTCATTCTGGAACCGCGTGACCGCTTCGGTTGCAGGTTCGAATCCTGCCTCGGGCATTGATGTGTGTGATGTCCTTACGTTAGTTAGGTTTAAGTAGTTCTAAGTTCGAGGGGACTGATGACCTTAGGAGTTAAGTCCCATAGTGCTCAGAGCCATTTGAACCATTTTTCTGTTTGTTTTTGTACTTCAAGAATGTGTTGTTGTTTGTGTATTTTAGTGTTGCCATGCAGGTAACATATCTTTCCAGTTGTGAGCTTGTAAATTACGGCATCAACATCTTCTTGAGTGAGAGGTGTGACCAAAATCTGATTTTTGTTTTCGTTATCTAGTTCACTTCTGAGCTGGGCGTTTATTTCACTATTTGTATGAGTGTTATCATAAGGCAGTTGGGCGGTTAGCAGATATTTTGCTGATTCCCTCTGTTTAGCCATCACTGAGCCATTCTCTTTACGAATTGTGGACATGACATTAGGTTCCTTAGCCTTTTTAGTCAAAAGCTTATATGGCCTTCCTCATATGTCAAACTGCATTTTTATTCGTAGAAACGTCTCCCAGTGGATTCTCTTAGTTTCCTGAAGCATTGTTTTGTAGAACACCTTAATTGCCCTATATTATTGCAGTGCACTCTTATGTTTCGCAAGAGTTCACTGCCCACCGAAGTTTACATGTTCCGGAAGCGATTCCATCCGAAATGCTGAAATGTAAGCCCTATCCGTTCTTCTGATGTCTAACTCAATCATGCTTTCCTCTGATTGTGTCCGTTATTGCTAGTTTCCCCTTCGATGACAACTGCATAATGGTCACTAGATGTTAGGCACGGGAGCACTTGCCAAATATTAATCTTAATTGCTGCCATGCCGTTTCTTAAAATGACATCTATGTTAGTGGCCACATCTGATCGTCCCTCGAATGTACACGGCTGCCCTTCTAGATTGAAAACAATGACGTCCAGTTTCTCTATTGCGTACTCAAGTAGACCACATCGTTGGTCAGTTGGCCTACTGTACCATCTTCCATTCGCATCTGATGCCAAAAGGAGACAAAGACCTCGTCCATATAAACCTATCGCCCGGAGAGTGTCTACATAAGGTACAAGAGTATAAGATTAATGTGTGTACGATTAATACAACCGACTTTTATCTGCGCATCTTGCACTTCGACTGTGACCACGTCACACAGCTGTGCCACCTTACTCAGCGAATTTCCTACTTGTAAACGCAACGGCAGTCATTGCTTCATCGTGGCCAGTCAGATTTACACTCAGCACGACTATATGCACCAAAATAAAACTCACAAAAGTGTGAAAGAAAAACTCTTCGAAATATTTAGTACTGATCGTGGTAGCCAAAGCACATTACCAAGAGAGATCTACGAAACCGGCTCTCGTATTGCACAGGAGATGAATATTACCGACATCCAAGTTCTTCGGCCTACTTAAACCGATTGCGGAATTTATACGGAAAAGGAAATCACAAAATTACGAAGTTTACCTTAAGTAAACCTGTAGAGGAGATGTAATTAACAAGTAATACCATAGAGAAATACGGAGCGAGATGGCGCAGTGGCTAGCACACTGGGCTCGCATTTGGGAAGACGACGGTTCAATCCCGATTCCGGTCATTCCGATTTAGGTTTTCCGTGATTTCCCTAAATCGCTCCAAGCAAATGCCGGGATGGTTCCTTTGAAAGGGCACGGCCGACTTCTTTCCCCATCCTTCCCTAATCCTATGAGACCGATAACCTCGCTGTCTCGTCTTCTCCACCAAACAAACCCCCCCCCCCAGACAAATTCGTAACTGACAAGGTGACAAAGCTTCTTGCTATCCCATAAAAGCTTCGTGTAAGGCCGTTCAGGTTTCGGGCAAACCGCACTCGACGGAGAATAAGACCGCGTCGCATGTGCAGCCTGTGGATGCTATGACAAAAATGGCTTCAAATGGCTCTGAGCACTATGTGACTTAACTTCTGAGATCATCAGTCCAGAACTACTTAAACCCAAGGACATCACACACATCCATGCCCGAGGCAGGATTCGAACCTGCGACCGCAGCGGTCGCGCGGTTCCAGACTGAAGCGCCTAGAACCGTACGGCCACTCCGGCCGCCCGATGCTATTACACATTTGTATACAACAACGCTAGTGATCACTGAATTACTGTTTCTGAAGCTTTAACTCTGCCCTCAGGTACATGAAGGCAAATTAGAACCAAAAATTTTGAAAAAGGATTATTTACTTGCAAAAGTTTAGTATTCGACGTAGCAAAATCCGGAAAAGTAGGAGAGAATAGTTTTCAATGTTATATCCGAAACTTTTTCTTAATATTTTCAGAAAACAATTCATTACTTTTATTGGTCTCTTGGCCTGGACATAAAGACACCCCTGTCTTTAGGACGACAAGAAGACTGTTAATATAATTCGAAATCCCCCGAAACTAATAGTGTGATTCAACCTCTTGATAAAAAAAAATGTCAGCAGTGTGACAGGGAAATCATAATTTATGGTAGCTGTTTGTCATTTCAGGTTTAAAAGCGGAACAGTATTGCTAAAAGTCAGTTACTTTTTCATTGTCAGTTTGCATCACCACATTTGCGAATTTGATCGAGTGTGCCTTGTTCTCAGTACCGTGCGCAGAGCGACGGCCACGATCGTTTCTTACTCTAGTCCAGTGCTGTGTAAATAAATTAATTTCTGTGAAGTGCCTGAATGCATTAATTTTTTCTTTTATTGGATGTGCCTGGTGTCAGGGAAGAGTTTGTTTTCGTCATCCAATAGACACTTCGCACTTTTGTGAGACTACAGGGAATAAACATGGGACTGTTTCATTGATAACAAAATACACATTATTCAAAGATTATCGTATGAACTGGGCTACAGGAATTGTTATAAAATATTTGATTTCAATATATTAAAGTCCCGATTGATGGAAGTCGTCCGTAATGTAACATCATATACAGCCTTGATTTTCCTTTCTCTGCTAGTCATTTGTGTGAAAAACGCATTTACAACTGTTTAGATGTCGATATAAAGTGCAGGTTATTCACAAAATGAATGAGTTGAGATATTTTTCGTATGTCTGAAGCGCTTAAAATTCACGTGTGTGCACTATCCACTTCGCGGTACGTCCTCTTGTCATGGTTCCGTGTGCCTACTCGCCGTTTCGCGTCCTAGGGCTGTACAGACATCTGTTACAAGCGGATCTTCGTGCAGCGAAGATGAGTAACTGCAACATTCTTTTAAATACTTGCAGTGCGCCTTATCAGCTAAAGTTAGGAGAGTGTATTTCTTTCGCTCTATTATTCCTGCGTGAAAAAATTGTGGGTAGGTTTCGACATGTCGGATTCGCCCATTCCCTTGTCAGTCAGAATTTCCCATGATGAGATCAAGCACAGGAGAATAGCTAGACGTTACTATCATGCACTATAGATCTTGGAACATGATCTTTTCGTAGAAGTACACCTGTTGTAGGCCTAAAGCACTTCCGTGTTTTATGTAATCGCAGAAGATAGCACAGCGGGGGGGGGGGGGGGGGGAGGTATCTTCAAAACCTCGATGGGCCAATAGGATTTAACTTTTCTGTGCTTATTCAATATAGCTTAAGGCAAACGCCGTGACGGTTCTTTCGTTAAAGATACTGTCGAGTACATTCTTTATCCTTCATTACTCTGTACTGTCTCTAATGACACCGTCGTTGAAGGAAACGTTAATCCAAAATCTTCCTACATCCTTTCTTATCTGACAATGTATTGACAAAAATATATTTCAATTGAGCTATATACTTTTCAATAATGAGGTGCAGATTAATACAGTGGTAATTCTACACAGTTCCCATGACGGTATGTAGTAATAATTTCACAGAAAGGAACACAGAATGTAACATGTATTTACAAAGCCCAAGACTGCAGAGTGAAGAATACGATCGATTAATTGTTATCTACACGGGAAAATATGTGACACTATTTCATAAGTATGCTAAGTAAATTCCCAACTATTGTCGCAAATTTTTTTGCTGCCAATCGGCTAAAGTGTCGTGTCTCTGTATTCCTGTATTTAATTTCTTTCAAATATTATTACAACTCATGCAGAGTCCCACATATATATGTTCCTACCTTATTTAGTTGTTTCCCCTAGCGTTCACAGCGTCTAATACGGAATACGCTTGTTCAAGAGATGTCGGATTTCATTATTTAATTTTTTTGGTGGATTCCCTTCCTGATGAAACAATACTATGGTTAGTCTAAGGGAGGACAGTCGTATGGAAACGAATGTGAGGAACTTGATAAAAACTACATTCCGGTATACCATCCCGCGGTCGTTAATCCAAACTGAGTCTCGATCCGGCTGATTCACGCCTCTCTCCCAAGCTAGCGCCTCACTGTGCATTACGCTATACGAGCAGATATACATAGCTGCTTTAGTTGAGATAATGCAATAGGAAACATTAACCACACAGAAAAATACATGGCGAAAACAATGTTTCGACATCTCGAGTCATTTACGAAACATATGATTTTAGCCCTTCATCATGAACCACGGAACTTGCCGTTGGTGGGGAGGCTTGCGTGCCTCAGCGATACAGATGGCCGTACCGTAGGTGCAACCACAACGGAGGGGTATCTGTTGAGAGGCCAGACAAACGTGCGGTTCCTGAAGAGGGGCAGCAGCCTTTTCAGTAGTTGCAGGGGCAACAGTCTGGATGATTGACTGATCTGGCCTTGCAACATTAGCCATAACGGCCTTGCTGTGCTGGAACTGCGAACGGCTGAAAGCAAGGGGAAACTACGGCCGTAATTTTTCCCGAGGGCATGCAGCTTTACTGTATGGATAACTGATGAATGGTGTCCTATTGGGTAAAAAATTCCAGAGGTAAAATAGTCCCCCATTCGAATCTCCGAGCGGGGACTACTCAAGAGGACGTGGTTATCAGGGAAAAGAAAACTGGCGTTCTACGGATCGGAGCATGGAATGTCAGATCTCGTAACCGGGCAGGTATATCAGAAAATTTAGAAAGGGAAATGGATGGGTTAAAGTTAGATATAGTGGGAGTTAGTGAAGTTCGGTGGCAGGAGGAACAAGGCATTTGGTCAGGTGAATACAGGGTTATAAACACAAAATCAAATAGGGGTAATGCAGGAGTAGGTTTAATAATGAATAAAAAAATAGGAGTGCTGGTAAGCTACTACAAACAGCATAGTGAACGCATTATTGTAGCCAAGATAGATACGAAGCCCACGCCTACTACAGTAGTACAAGTTTATATGCCAACTAGCTATGGAGATGATGAAGAAATTGAAGAAATGTATGATGAGATAAAAGAAATTATTCAGGTAGTGAAGGGAGACGAAAATTTAATAGTCATGGGTGACTTGAATTCGAGAGTAGGAAAAGAGGGAGATGGAAACATTGTAAGTGAATAAGGATTGGGGCTAAGAAATGAAAGAGGAAGCCGCCTGGTAGAGTTTTGCACAGAGCATAACTTAATCATAGCTAACACTTGGTTCAAGATTCATGAAAGAAGGTTGTATACATGGAAGAATCCTGGAGATACTAGAAGGTATCAGATAGATTATATAATGGTAAGACAGAGATTTAGGAACCAGGTTTTAAATTGTAAGACATTTCCAGGGGCAGATGTGGACTCTGACCACAATCTATTGGTTATGAATTGTAGATTAAAACTGAAGAAACTGCAAAAAGGTGGGTATTTAAGGAGATGGGACCTGGATAAACTGAAAGAACCAGAGGTTGTACAGAGTTTCAGGGAGAGCATAAGGGAAAAATTGACAGGAATGGGAGAAAGAAATACAGTAGAAGAAGAATGGGTAGCTCTGAGGGATGAAGTAGTGAAGGCAGCAGAGGATCAAATAGGTAAAAAGACGAGGGCTAGTAGAACTCCTCGGGTAACAGAAGAAATATTGAACTTAACTGACGAAAGGAGAAAATATAAAAATGCAGTAAATGAAGCAGGCAAAAAGGAATACAGACGTCTCAAAAATCAGATCGACAGGAAGTGCAAAATGGCTAAGCAGGCATGGCTAGAGGACAAATGTAAGGATGTAGAGGCTTATCTCACTAGGGGTTAGATAGATACTGCCTACAGGAAAATTAAAGAGACCTTTGGAGGTAAGAGAACCACTTGCATGAACATCAAGAGCTCAAATCGAAACCCAGTTCTATGCAAAGAAGGGAAAGCAAAAAGATGGAAGGAGTATCTAGAGAGTCTTGAGGACAATATTATGGAAATGGAAGAGGATGTAGATGAAGTTGAAATGGGAGATACGATACTGCGTGAAGAGTTCGACAGAGCACTGAAAGACCTGAGTCGAAACAAGGCCCCGGGAGTAGACAACATTCCATTAGAACTACTGATGGCCTTGGGAGAGCCAGTCCTGACAGAACTCTACCATCTGGTGAGCAAGATGTATGAGACAGGCGAAATACCCTCTGACTTCTAGAAGAATATAATAATTCCAATCCCAAAGAAAGCAGGTGCAAAATACTAACGCGAATTCTTTACAGACGAATGGAAAAACTAGCAGAAGCCAACCTCGGGGAAGATCAATTTGGATTCCGTAGAAATATTGAAACACGTGAGGCAATACTGACCTTACGACTTATCTTAGAAGAAAGATTAAGGAAAGGCAAACCTACGTTTCTATCATTTGTAGATTTAGAGAAAGCTTTTGACAATGTTGACTGGAATACTCACTTTCAAATTCTAAAGGTGGCAGGTGTAAAACACAGGGAGCGAAAGGCTATTTACAATTTGTACAGAAACCAGATGGCAGTTACAAGAGTCGAGGGGAAGCAGTGATTGGGAAGGGAGTAAGACAGGGTTGTAGCCTCTCCCGCATGTTATTCAATTTGTATTTTGAGGAAGCAGTAAAGGAAACAAAAGAAAAATTCCGAGTAGGTATTGAAATCCATGGAGAAGAAATAAAACCTTGAGGTTCGACGATGCCATTGTAATTCTATCAGAGACAGCAAAGGACTTGGAAGAGCAGTTGAACGGAATGGACAGTGTTTTTAAAGGAGGATATAAGATGAACAACAACAAAAGCAAAACGAGGATAGTGGAATGTAGTCGAATTAAGTCGGGTGATGCTGAGGGAATTAGATTATGATATTAGGCACTTAAAGTGGTAAAGGAGTTTTGCTATTTGGGGAGCAAATTAACTGATGATGGTCGAAGTAGAGAGGATATAAAATGTAGACTGGCAATGGCAAGGAAAGCGTTTCTGAAGAAGAGAAATTTGTTAACATCGAGTGTAGATTTAGGTGTCAGGAAGTCGTTTCTGAAAGTATTTGTATGGAATGTAGCCATGTATGGAAGTGAAACATGGACGATAAATAGTTTGGACAAGAAGAGAATAGAAGCTTTCGAAATGTGGTGCTACAGAAGAATGCTGAAGATTAGATGGGTAGACCACACAGCTAATGATGAAGTATTGAATAGGATTGGGGAGAAGAGGAGTATGTGGCACAACTTGACAAAAAGAAGGGACCGGTTAGTAGGACATGTTCTGAGGCATCAAGGGATCACAAATTTAGCATTGGAGGGAAGCGTGGAGGGTAAAAATCGTAGAGGGACACCAAGAGATGGATACACTAAGCAGATTCAGAAGGACGTGGGTTGCAGTAAGTACTAGGAGATGAAGAAGAAGCTTGCTCAGAATAGGGTTGCATGGAGAGCTGCATCAAACCAGTCTCAGGACTGAAGACCACAACAACAACAACATGATGTTAGCGCAGTGCGTAACACACACACTCACTCTCACACACACACACACACACACATACACAAACAAACACACACACATACACACACAAAAACACACAATGAATATGACTCTCAGTTTTTAACACAAAACAGAAGGGGGCATTGATTGCTAACTGGATTCTTCATTCACGTAAAGACAATCTGTACGTAAAGAGGAAAGGAAACAACTATATCTCTATCTGCACCTCGGTTTCTACACCTTAATCTACACTGATAAAGTTTTGATGTGCAGGTTAAACGGATTTGCTTGTATATACGGAAAGTGGAAACTTATTTCAAAGCTGACGTCGAAAGACTGGAGAAGGGAAAATTAGTTTAATACCCCGTCGCCATGAGGTCAATAGAGACTGAATGCAAGATCAGAATGAGGAAGAACTGGAAAGACAGTCGACCGTGTCCTTTCAAAGGAACCATCCCAGCTCTCACGATATGCGATTTACCGAAATCACGGAAAACTGAATCTGAGAGGCTGGATGTTAAATACTACCTCCGTCTTTGCAACGGTATGTCCAGTGTTGTACCGGACAAACATAACATATTGTTAGTGTCAAGTCCTTTGCTATGCCTGCAGCTTGAAGCACGTTCAGCTCTTGGGATTCCTGCTGCATGCATGTGTTTCTGGTCGTCATATGTACAGAAGAAAATTAGCAGAAATCTTTATTTCTACAATCGTTGATTTCAGATTTCTCTGCTAACTTCCAGAGAATAAAACGAAGAATTTAGAAAATGACTAGCAATTTTAGAAATCGCAAGGAATATTTAACACTTTCTCGCCTGCAGTGAGAAGTTTTTTTTGTCGCGATGGGGCAGCATGTTTTCTTGCTTTCCTGCATCTGGCATCACTGTTTTTTCTGTTTCTTGCTGTGGGCCTGTGGTTGCATTCAAACGACCTAGGCTACTAATTTAATATATTGAACTTTTGTTTTAACAGTAGCATAAGTCGACTCTTTCAAAACAACTAGAGGTCACATAAAATAATTTACACTAAGTTAATCACAAAGTTTTCATATGTCATTTGTTGAAAAGACTCTCTCGTTGAAGAGTCGCACAATCTTTTATTCACAGCTGTTCATTGCACCTGGCTGATACGTAATACATCATACACTTGTGTATTGCTGGTAGCATAACTGGCAGAGTCTAGTGTGAGCCACTTTTCGCACGCGCCACCTGATGGGAAGATCCGGCGTGAGCCACCAACAGTACACACTACCTGACTGTTCGATTTAGCGTAAGCCACCGGTTGTACACATCAACGCTGCACTCCCCATGTTGGGAGAATCTAATGTGATGCCCACTGGTGGTGGATGCCACCTGATAGGATCTAGTGGGATGCCTACTGGGAGAATCTAATAAGCACCAGTAGTACCACCCCACAGGATGATCTAGCATGAGCCACAAATTTTATATGCCGCCATGTGGGAGGATCTAGCATGGGCCACGAATGGTACATATAGCCTGATAGGATAGACACCACGTAACGGGAGGAGTTAGTATAAGCCGCCAGTTGTACATGCCGCATGATGGGAGGATGTAGCATGAGGCACTAGTTATACACACTGCCTGTTAGGAGGATGTAGGGTAAGCTGCTGGTGTTACATGTTGCCCGATGGGAAGGTGTAGAATGAGGCACTATTTATACACACTGCCTGTTAGGAGGATGTAGGGTAAGCTGCTGGTGTTACATGTTGCCCGATCGGAAGGTGTAGAATGAGGCACTATTTATACACACTGCCTGTTAGGAGGATGTAGGGTAAGCTGCTGGTGTTACATGTTGCCCGATGGGAAGGTCTGGTTTGAGCCACTGGTTGTACAGGCTGCCCAATGGAAGGTTGTAATGTGAACCACTGGAGTTAAATGTTTCCTCGTGGGAAAATGTACCAGCGACCTTGCGTCAATGGTAACACTGGTTCCTGTCAGTTCACCTACGTTAAGCGATGTGGGGCTGCTAGCAGCTGGATGGATGATTATCTGGTATGCCTAGCACTGTTGACAAGTGGGGTGCACTCAGTCTTTGTGAGGCAAATTGGGGACTACCTGATTATTAGCAGCTCCGGTCTCGTAAACTGATTAGGACTGGGACAGTGTTGTCCTGACCACATGCTCCTCCATATCTGTATACACTGGCGCCTGTGGGCTGAGGATAAAATGGCGGCAGGTCGGTACAGTTGGGCCTCCATTGCCTGTTCGAGCGAATTTCAGTTTTTGATGGGAAAATGTAACTTGAGCCATCGATTGTACAGGCTGCCTGGTGTGGGGATCCAGCGTGATGGCTCACGCCACCAGATGTGAGGATCTAGTGTGAGTCACCAGTGGTACACGCCACCCAGTGGAAGGGTCTAACATGAGCCATCAGTGGTACACACAGGTGTGAATTTCTTAACACAGGATACATTTCATTTCCTGCGGTGAGGACCTGTCTACATGGATGGATTTGGGCCTAAATGGCTCCAGAAAACGTTCTCTCCAGGAAAGGCTGTAAGAACCCCCCACTCGTACTAAACCTTCAGAAATGCCTCAGTTTAGCCTTTGAGTCCATAGGCAATGGTATAAGCAAAGGCTGTAAGAACCCCCCACTCGTACTAAACCTTCAGAAATGCCTCAGTTTAGCCTATGAGTCCGTAGGCAATGGTATAAGAGACATACGGTATAACTGGCCACGCTTTCTCACCCGAGTTTTGCGACAATTATGCCAGTCCATCCTCGAACTGACTCAATGAGCCACCGCATAGGAATTCTTCCTGCCTGTTGTAGTCTTACGTCCCTATGCAGAGCCATAGCAGCGTCGTCGGGTTCTGAAAGTGCAACACTACTTTCTGTGTCCTACGTAATGAAGCAGGAAGAAGTTATTCTGTGCAAATAACTTTTACTAGTATACCACATTACTAGATCGGAAGGCATCATATCGACGACTGCTAGCTATAGCGCGTACTCTGTAACTTGAGCATACAATCGGTATAGTTCATATAAGACAGTACAACTTCGGTTATGTCAAAGTTATTAATTTATTTACGAATATCAACGTTTTCTGGAGTTGTAAAATTAGTGAAAGATACTATTTATGACCGATAGACCTCCTAATGTCTGACTGGCAAAAATCAACTTTTCTTAGCAAACATGTATTAATAAAAATTGCTTGATTCGCGCCAGGATAAATGTACTTTCCCTACGTATCTCTTTGCTGACGTCAAGAACGTTTTCTGCATCGGTACCTCATCCTACTGGCTCTGAAAGCGCCAGACGGCCAACTGCCTCTGCTAACCAGCGCGGTAGCCTACCGCTCGTTCCTTACTCCGTACGCACTGCAGTGCTGATACGTTCAGCTCACGATTGCGAAATAGCAAAACTGGAAATAAAGTAAAATACGCTCTTGCCTGCAAATGAGTTACTTTACACATCCCCTTCAGTAATTTCGTTTCAAAATTGTGATTTTTTCGTTCAGACAAAAATCGGAGTTTAGGAAACATTAGAAATGCGGTCTCTCAGTTCTTAGTAACAGCCTTAACACCATAGACCATTGCATTATATGCCAGTCACAGAAATCTTTAAAATACAAAAACTACTGGGTTATGAAATCTTTTTACGTTTGCATGTACTGAAACAGTTTTCCTAGCCGCAGATCATTATTATTTACGTAATCATTGCGTATTGACTACCATGCTCTCCTAAACTTTTTTCAAAATATCACATTAATAAATGCTAACCAAACCTATTGCAGAAAACACTTCAAGTATACTCACAAAGACAAATAAAGATTAACTAATGAAAATTTCCCAAGCACGGAAAATTTATTTAGCAAAGATTACATAATAGTACAATTTGTTTAACTTTAACAGAAATCTAGAAAAATTATTACAAACGTTTTGCTCCCGTTTTCGATCGGCTCGTTAGTTGTCCCACGGGAATGCAATGCAGCATAATGTTCCAGAATTTTCCTGAATTCACAAGATATAAAAAAGTTACACAACACATTTCATAAAAACACACAGGATTTCTTTTCTTTTTTACACTGCTATGATGTATCGGTGATCACCATTGAAATATACAGTGCACTTACAATTCAAGATCATTTCTTGATAAATCACTGCACTGACACACTTATTTGACAAGAAGCACTATTATTTGCTGACTGGAATTGTTTGCCCCAGGTGATGTGTTTGCACTTCTTGATGAATGCTGTCATAATACGCGGGTATGCCAACAGCGTCTCTGGATGTTGACTGGTCATCAGGAATGGCGTCGGCCGGAGTGGCCGAGCGGTTAAAGGCGCTACAGTCTGGAACCGCACGACCGCTACGGTCGCAGATTCAAATCCTGTCTCGGGCATGGATGTGTGTGATGTCCTTAGGTTAGTTAGGTTTAAGTAGTTCTAAGTTCTAGGGGACTTATGACCACAGCAGTTGAGTCCCATAGTGCTCAGAGCCATTTGATCAGGAATGGTTATCAGTGCACGTCATCTGAGTACGTGTGCTCATAATTCCTCATGTTCCCATCATCAATACATCAGGTATGAAGATATGAAACAAAGACACATGTTTCAGAGCCCACATAATAATAATAAGTTACGTTTCCCAAACACTGGTTGTGCCTAAGGGGCCAAATTTCAAAATTTTTAATTACCAAATCATGAATTAGTGAATTCGTCTCAAATCATTATTATGTAATAAACAGTTCTAAAGCTATATGACAGAGTATTAATTTCATTATTTCTTCAAAAAATTATCCTCTTTTAACTACATTATTCTTTATTTAATTGATTCTTTAATAATACCAACTAACTCTTGGTAGTAAATTATTTAGGTCTACATCGTTGGTTTATCTATACTTCTTACTGGGTCACCGTGTTTACAAGTGTTGCTGTCGTAACACGTCTCTGCTTACGTCACGCCGGCTGCGTCACATGTTCACCTGGCTCGGCTGTTTCAGCAGCCAGCTGTGCTCTGCACATGTCATTAGCCCCTAGCTGGCTGTGCGATCCTTTTAGTGGCTCTGTCTCAATTATCAATACAATACAAATATTTGGGACCACCTTAGCACTAACCACCAATAAAATTCATTGAACATTTACATCTAATAACACTTCATTCTTAATTTCTGACTTTTTCCTCCTGTTGCACTTATAAATGTTATTCCTTGTAACGCCAATAATGATACCTCACTCTTACCTCTTATTTGATCAGAAAGTCCCTCTGCTACCGCACGTAACTCGCTACCTGTATCAGTAACAACCATTGCTTCAATTCCATTAACTTCCACATCAACAGCCGGTTGGTATTCGTCTTTACTATCTACTTCATCTTCTTCAAATAGAACTTCTCTAAGATTCCCAGGACTTTCTCTTATCAACCTCTTCATAGTCAATGGTCCGTCAATGGTTATCTGAGATTGTGTTTGGACCTCACACAACTCCTTTCTAGTTTTACTTTTCCTGGTCTCCCCTTCCATGTTTTCTTTGTGTCCTGTCATCATTAAGTCTCTCATTTAGTTCTTGATAACACCTGTTACTTTGATTATTATTACCACCTCACTTCCAGATCACGTCTGTTGAACCATTGCCATGAGTCTCGTCGTCTCTCGATTTCTGATTTCTGGTATGTTCCCTCTGCTCATTACTGTTTCTGTTTTGTTCCTTCCAATTACCATTTCCTCTCGATCGTCAGTTTACTCCTCTCCAGCCACGCTGGATTTTCCCTCCCATGAAATTGCATCTAGCTGGTCTAAAGCTTGTTAAATATCTTCTGTTTTCTTTTTCTATAACCCTATTAATTTTTCCTGAACGCTCACTGGTAGTTTCACCGATACTTCACCAGTAAGATCTTCCTCGCTAAGAGGGTTACCTAACTACAAGTTCTTCTCTCAGAAACTTTCAAAATAGTCTTTATACCTATCGTACTCACTGCCCGAGAAATTTCTCCCCTGGAAGATGCTGTTTCTAACATTGCATTGACTGCTGTTAGAGCAGTACTTATCAAGAATTTTTTAAGAAATTGGTCATACGTTTGGCATGATACGTCAGCTCACATTCCCCATGAAAGAGCATCTACTTCATTTTACTTACCACTCATCCTAATTTCCGCTTTCGTCCAATTTTTCTTAGAACTGCTTCATAATAGCTTTAGGATAAAGTTTGCCTTTTGGCGCAAATTATATAAAGTAAAAAGTTGTAAATAATGGTATTCACTTGTATTGTTTCCACTATTATTAACGGGAATAATATCTTTTAATACTGTATCTAATTTCTTTTCAACCCTTACAGCAAAGATATCAGAGCCTCTGTTAGTAAATCGCTGACCTCTTTCTGAATACTATCTACATTTGTGAATATCTCTTTAGTATTTGTTTCCACTGTAGATATTCTATTAGATAAAGTTATTTTTGTTTCATCTACTTTTTTCTTTACATTGCAGATCGACGCATTACCTTTTTCAGTCTCCTTACCAAAATTGTGATCTAAAATTTTAAATTTTGTTTCCACTATTATTAACGGAAATAATATCTTTTAATTCTGTATCTAATTTCTTTTCAACCCTTTCAGCAAAGATATCAGTGTCTCTGTTAGTAAATCGCTGACCTCTTTCTGAATACTATCTACATTTGTGAATATCTCTTTAGTATTTGTTTCCACTGTAGATATTCTATTAGATAAAGTTATTTTTATTTCATCTACTTTTTTGTTTACATTGGAGATCGACGAATTACATTTTTCAGTCTCCTTACCAAAATTGTGATCTAAAATTTTAACTTTCTATTGCAATTCTTTCATAAACTTACTGTGATTTGCTACGGCTACTTCCCCAGTGGTTGTAACGCAGCAACGTATTAGGAGATAAAATTCGTTGCAATAAGGCACTCAGCTTTATAGTACGGTAGCTGTAGGATGGCTATGATTTTTCTCGCTCTGCACACAGCACAGTTGACGCTGCCTGCCGTGAGAACTGCGTAGCGTAACATTCAGTCGATATGAAGATTCATACCCTCTACGATCTAAAGAATCCGTATTAGCTATTATCCGATTTTGTTCAAATTTGGTACACAGCCTTTTTTTATTAATGGAATGATACTGTCAAAATTTCATGTTTTTATTTATTATAGTTCTGGAGATAAAGAGAATTACCTAAAAGCCCTAAAACCTACGCTTGTTTTTTAAAACCATGGTAGGAAAAATAACAGATTGACTTTGATTTTCATTTGAAGCCATTACAAAGTTGTCAGTGCCTAAAAATCAATTAATTAGAACTTTCATTTTAATCTTTAGTCACTTTGCATTACGTAATAAAAGATCGCTCAAAACTATAATTCGATTACATTTTGTTGTGTGAGTGCGTGAGAGTGATTGAGAGGAAAGAATCTCAGTTAAGACGGAAAGAGTGACTTTCTACAACGTTATTGGAAAGGACTTACATGTATCGCATGTAGGCACATTTATAATTGTAGAGCTAAGTGAGATACTGCTAATGGTGAGAGCAAACTTCGATTTTCTGTTATGCAAATGATGATGTCAAATTTATGAGTCTTCGTTACTATTAAAGTCCTTAAATTAACTGGAAGTCATATATACTCATGAAATTCTCGGAGGAATGCTTTTCAAATTTCTCTGAGGTGTAGTTTCGTGGCAGTTATTTTACACAAGTGATCTGAGCGCTTACGTGAACAAGTTATTTCCTCCATATTACTATCACTGAACGGCTTTGTAATTTGGAGTATTTGCCAAAGATACAGTTGTTTTTGTAACTACATTCCGTCTTTTCTCCTCGCACTTTTTAACTTGCAGTAATGATCCTCATGATATTTTTATTCTTATTATGAAGATCATGAACAATTATTAAAGTTGTGTACTAAGAGATCGAAGTTTCAAACTACCGTGATTAGATAGGTTTGCTAATTTTGCACTGTGTTTTAAAATATACAAACGTGAACGAAACTTTATGATGTACACTATACTGTAAGGTTGTTTCTAAATTTGATTTTATCTTTTTCTGCATTACGCATAACACACAATGCAATACACATTATCACGTTTTTAATTCTTGATTTTATCATTCATTTTGTTTGTTTTTGTGATGGTGGAATCGCTTCGTCGCTGTGCTAATGTACTAGCCTATGACTTGCACACGTCACGCGACTATACAAGATATTTTTACCGCAGCATCAACCTTTGTATTTTATGTTGGTTGACAATCTCCACTTTGTGGAGCCCTGTTTGTATGTATCTCACAATGTTTCTTAGTTAACTCTGCAACATGTGGTGGTAGGGTTTGTAACATCATATTTGCGGTTATTTCTGTTTCAACTATACCCGATATTATCTGAGGTGCAGATATAACTGGTAGTTGGTAATAAAAGAAGTGTCGGTGTTCGGTTATTTAGCAAATAAGTTACTCATGTTATTATTACTATTATTATTGTTACCACGTTAAAAATTTATTATTATTATTAGTAGTAGTACCATGTCAAAAATTTATTATTATTATTATTATTATTATTATTATTTTTAGATAAAGTATTTTATGAATTTTATTGTTCATTAAAATTGTCAGCAGGTGCGAACATTAGAAATGTCGCCAATTGCATTCTATGTTGGTGTTTGTACTGTTCTCCGGTCTGCCGGGTGCAGTCGTTTTCAAACCACGATATTTCGACAGCGTTCCTTGCCGTCATCTTCACGTGATACCTGCAGACTGAGCGTCTCCGCTGAATCTCCTCCCCTTTTTACTCTGATCGCTGCCCACCCCTTTCCCCGCGTCTTGCCGGACGCCGCGCTGCGGGGAGGGGTGGTGAGGAGGGCTGGGCTGCTGGCTGCTGGATGCGAACTGTGGACCATCAGATGTCCTGTGGCCTTCGTCGGGCGCGGAAGTCGCTTTGGGTCGGCGCTGTGCTTTTAGTTGGCTGAGTGCTGGGTCCCAGGCTTTGCTGAGGTTGAACCCGGCCTCTCTGCTGATCAGCCCGTCAGCTACACGTATTTCAATCGCCTACTTCAGAACACAGTCCCAAAAAGATGAGGCCTGCCGTAAAACTTCCGTTTTCACGTACTCCATAGTATGTCCAGTATCCATGTAATGTTCCGCAACCGCAAATTTTGTACGCTGCTTGAGTTCAGTGTGCCTTCTGTGTTCCTGGCATCTTTCTTCGATTGTGCGTACAGTCTGCCCGATGAATGCGTTACCGCATTTACCCGGTTTGCGGAGCCCCAGGTCATCTTTTACTGTATCTAGCAGGGCACGCCTTTTCGGTTGTGGTCGGAAGACACATTTGAGGTTGCACAGAGCCAGAATTCTGCCGATTTTGTTAGATGCTTTGCCGGCGTAAGGCAGATACGCCATTGTCTTCTCGCACTCTTCGTTCTCTCTCTGCTGGGGTTGTGCATTCTGCCTGAAATTACGTCGAATTTGACTCTCGTTATATCCGTTCTTCTTGAAAACATCGTTAAGGTGGTTAAGTTCTCCTCGTAGGCTTTCCTCATCCGATATTGCGCGGGCCCTGTGTACCAGAGTTCGCAGTACACCCTCACACTGTGAAGGATGATGGCAGCTGGTAGCGTGGAGATAAAGATCAGTGTGGGTTTCTTTCCTGTATACAGTGTGTCCCAAGTTGTCATCAGCTTTGCGCTTGACTAGGACGTCCAGAAACGGTAGTTCAACATTCTCTTTCATCTCCGTAGTGAATTTGATGTTAGGATGCAGAGAATTCAGATGTTGGAAAAACTCTTCAAGTTTTTCTCTTACATGTGGCCATATCATAAATGTGTCATCACCATATCTGTAAAAGCACATAGTCTTCAGTACTGCAGTTTCCAGTGCTTTCTCCTCGAAGTCCTCCATAAACAAGTTTGCTACCACCGGTGACAGGGGACACCCCATGGCAACACCATCCGTTTGCTAGTAATAGTTTTCATCGAAGAGAAAGAATGTTGATGTGAGGACAAATTCGAGAAGATTAGGCATTGTCGGGGAGAGATAAGAGTATAAAGGGGAAGAGATTTAGCGGAGACGCTCAGTCTGCAGGTATCACTTGAAGATGACGGCAAGGAACGCTGTCGAAATATCGTGGTTTGAAAACGTCTGCACCCTTCTGGAGACCCGAGAACAGTAGAAACAGTTAATTCCTGGGAAAGCCTAAGATCACACATTCTATGTTGGTGGTGCCCCTCCCCCTCCCTTCCGAAGAACAGGAGTCTGGATCCAATTCTTTTCGGCGAACATGAACACTTTATCATACCCGATACTCTTTGAAGGCGAGATGACCCCGGCAATGTCTTTGTGCTTGTTGGGATTTCCCATCTGCGCTAAATCTGGTGAAAGAAACTGGGACTCGTCCAAGTTATACCGTTGCTTCAGAGCCAGTGTTCCATCGTCTAATGTGTCGTAATGAAAAGTTTACGACGTCCACGTGAGATCTGTTGTGCCGCCCTCGTTCATATATTTCGTTGGCCTCGAATGAAACATCGAGAACTGGCCGCCACGGCAGTGAGTCGAGGCTCGGCTCACGGCTAGCCCTTTGCCGCCGACTCCTTCTTTACGAGGAGCCGGGACAGGGCGCGAGTGCAGACAGGACGGGACGCGCCAGGGCAGGGCAGTCGAAGTGGCGCCGGGCGCCACACGTGCCCTCCGCGACGCCGGTCCCAGCTGAGGAGCGGACCCCCCACCTCGCGCCCGCCGGGCTCCGCTGCGGCTCAGTGTGATGGACGAGCGACAAGCGGCCGGCGTCCAGGCGCCCAGGGCCGAGGGGCGTGGCGTGGCGGCTCTGCTGCTGCTGCCGCCTGGTGACGACGCCTCGCCTCACGGAGACACCTTATCGCCCTGGCGCACCGGGCAAACTTCAGTCGCCGCTGATAAATTAAACCGATCACCGATTGTAGTACCACGAATAAGTATCGCATTGCTTTGGTGCGTCAACGGTTAATTGATCACTTTCCAATGCAAAAAACATGCTTGCTCACATTACAGGCAAACAAACGAATAAGAAAATTTGTCGTCCCTTTAAAGGATCAGTCCTGTCAATCTGTAGCACTTTACGCGTTATAGAACTGGTACCTACCGGTCATGTGACTCTCCACAGCTGATGTTAGTCACGCTAACGAAGTACACTACTGCCCATTAAAAGTCCTAAGCTATGAAGATGACGTGCTACAGGCACGCAATTGAAACGACAGGAAGAAGATGCTGCGATATGCAAATCATTAGCTTTTCAGAGCATTCACACAAGGTTGGCGCCGGTGGCGACACCTACAACGTGCTAACATGAGGAAAGTCTCCAACCGATTACTCATACACAAACAGTAGTTGACCGGCGTTGCCTGGTGAAACGTTGTCGTGATGCCTTGTGTAAGGAGGAGAATTGTAGCCTATCGCTATTGCGGTTTATCGTATCGCGACATTGCTGCTTGCGTTGGTCGAGATCCAATGACTGTTAGCAGAACATGGAATCGGTGGGTTCAGGAGGGTAATACGGAACCCCGTGCTGGATCCCAACGGCCTCGTACCACAAGCAGTCGAAATGAGAGGCATGTTATCCGCATGGCTATAACGGATCGTGCAGCCACGTCTCAATCCCTGAGTCAACACATGGGGACATTTGCAAGACAATAACCATGTACACGAAGAGTTCGACGACGTTTGCAGCAGCATGGACTATCAGTTCGGAGACCATGGCTGCGGTTACCCTTGACGCTGCATCACAGACAGGAGCGCCTGCGATGTTGTAGTCAACGACGAACCTGGGTGAACGAATGGCAAAACGTCATTTTTTCGGATGAATCCAGGTTCTGTTTACAGCATCATGATGGTCGCATCCGTGTTTGGCGACATGGCGGTGATTGACGGCACTTTGAACAGTGGACGTTACATTTCAGATGTGCTACGACCCGTGGCGCTACCCTTCATTCCATCCCTGCGAAACCTACAGGATAATGCTCGACCGCGTGTTGCAGGTCCTCTACGGGCCCTTCTGGATACAGAAAATGTTCGACTGCTGCCCTGGCCAGCACATTCTCCAGATCTCTCACCAATTGAAAACGTCTGGTCAATGGTGGCTGAGCAACTGGCTCGTCACAATACGCCAGTCACTACTCTTGATGAACTGTGGTATCGTGTTGAAGCTGCATGGGCAGCTGTACCTGTACACGCCATCCAAGCTCTGTTTGACTCAATGCCCAGGCGTATCAAGGCTGTTATTACGGCCAGAGGTTGTTCTTCTGGGTACTGATTTCTCAGGATCTATGCACCCAAATTGCGTGAAAATGTAATCACATGTGAGTTCTAGTATATTATATTTGTCCAATGAATACCCATTTATCACCTGCATTTCTTCTTAATGTAGCAATTTTAATGGCCAGTAGTGTAGTATTGAAAGCCTGTCCCTTATTATGCAGTATTCTGCCTAGCAGCAAGTCCATGTCTTCGCACTAAGAACTGCTGAAGCCACTGTTCTCTGTCTTTTGTTTCATCCTTCATTCTGATGCATCTCCTTTCAACTTTCATGTCATCCAGATGTTGACTTCTTCTTTTTCGTCCCCTGGTTCCTTTGATCTTCCCTTCGGTGACGTCTTGTATGTAGCCCTCGTGTCTAAGTACGCGTCCGTTCCAGTTGGCCTTCTTCTGAAGAACTTAAAATTTCTCTCCTACTCTTCACAGCACAACGTCGTTTGTCATCCGAATTGCCCACTTGACCTTCTGTATTCTTCTCCAGCACCACAATTGAACCTGTCTATGTTATTTTTTTTTTATTTTTGCTTCATTTTCTTATATGGTCTGCGTTTTTCGTCCGTGCAGAGATCAACTTGCTGTTTAACTGAGTTCTCTTCTTGTTGAATGTGGCTCTATCCATGGTGATTCTTGCTCCAATTTCATTTACGCAGTGGGTATTCTTAGCCAGAAACCTACCCAAGTACTTAAACTGCTTCACACTCACCACTTCAAGTTCTGTCAAATTAAACCCCTTTCAGCCATCAATTTTCAAACCTTATTTTATCAGGCAACCAGTTTCGGCGCTTTATTACGCCATCTTCAGGCCCCTGACCGACCACTTCATACATTACCCGCCGGGTGATGTTAGAAGGCGTCACTGTAGCAAGTAGGAAACTACTAATGCCAGTATTGTTGGCCCCTGCTTCGCTCACAAGTGAGGTAGATTATTCCTACACGTCACTCAAGGGCCTGAAGATCGCGTAATATAGAGTCAAAACTGGTTGCCTAATAAAATAATGTTAAAAATTGACGGCTGAAAGGTGTTTAATTTGATATCATCAATCGAAAAGACGAATCCTGCGACCATAGCTAAAAAGATGGACATACAGAGAGCTCCAGTTCCCGATCAGCGGCAGTTACCCTCGAACGTTTCACCTGTTTTATTACCTGCATTGTTTTTCATTTCTCGATGTTGATTTGCATGCCCTACTGCTTACCAGTTTTCACCATGTGGTGCAATTGTCTTTGATTTTTGGCAAGCACTACCAGGTTGTCGGCAAATTTCACTGTGTAGATGGGTCCTCCTCCTATCCCAAAGTTTCCGCATCCTTTCAAAGCTTCCCTTGCCAGCGACTCTTCCAAAAGTCGAAGACACTTTGCGATAGACAACATCCACTTTCTACTTCCACGCCGATTGTTTCTCCGTAGTTGGTCACACCTTTAACCTCTGTCGCAGGTACAAGTAAGAGCTACTCTCCAGTCTTTCCAGCTGATTCCGACCTCCTTAAGGATGTTAACCAGTTTTGTCCAGTTCATTCTATCGATGCCTTCTGCCAGTCTATAAAACAAGTGCAACGTTATTCGTTAAGAGCCAACTCTCTCCGGCAAGATCCTCATTACGCCGATGGCGTCTCTTGTTCCTCTTCCTTTCCTAAATCAAAGCTAGTATTCTCCCATTACTTTAAATTACAAGGTGTCCGTTCATAAAATACTATAAGCCCCGTTCTTAATGCCCTGAAACAGTCTCCTTTACAAGATACCTGAGACACAAGTGAACCAAAACCCGATTTGACTAACTTTATCACATGTTTCGTAGTGACACAGGCTTCCCCCCAGAGCAGCGGGATAATCACATGGGGGTTTACCATAACCTAAACCGAAACAAAACTGAAACCGTTATCCTCTCAACACGTCACATGTAGCTACTCGCTATCGGTACATCCTGTAGGAGTAATTCGTTCAATACGCATGTACATGCACTCTGCATCCTATATTAGCTAAGAAACTGAAAAGATCTGAGCTAATGTGATAGCAAAATATCGAACTTTCCGTCGCTGCAACCTCGAGTCTTGAACTTCGGCTGCAACATGAACTTAACCCATCACTGCGCTGCTTTGCAGATGTCCAAAACAATATTTCAACTCTCTTTCCATTGTTATACTTTAAGTTTAGCATTGCAAACTGCCTTGCGGATGTGATGTGTTGCTTTGTGAAGGTAACTGAAAAAACTCTGTCACTTGAATTTGCTACGGAGCCCGTGGGGCGACAGTGTATGTTGCTCTGTGTAGCATTGTCAGTCTCGCACGTATTGCTCTCCTTTGATCGTGATTGTTGGTATTTGCAATCAATGAATCGTGAACAAAAAAATGTATAGTGCTTCCTTTGGAAAATACGCTGCTTAGTCCACGTTGTACTTCTGCTAATAGACATGTATGTACAACATGAATCAATTTTGTTTGAATATATGCAGTAGTGTTTAGTAATGCTCCTACTCAAACTCGGTAGCAAATTAGTGTGTCTTTAATTCTGGTTTCTGCTAGTTTCTCGTGCTAGTTCGATTGTTATAATGGAGTCATTCTCGTAATCTGAAAAAGAACGATGTAAAGTGATGACTTATGAATGGTTTACAACCTTAGTATGACGATTCGGATGAACATCCTACTATAAATGTAAATTATATGGAACCTGCAGATAGTGATAACGACCCAGTGACTTCCATAGGGATTACACATAATTCAAATAATTTTTTGCAGAATGATAATAATGAATATGCTAGTTATACACCGGTACTACTTGAAATACGCCCAAAGGTACAAAAAATGAAATAATTATGAAAGGTGGTTCAAAATGGTTCTAATGGCTCTGAGCACTATGGGACTTAACATCTGAGGTCATAGAACGTAGAACTACTTAAACCTAACTAACCTAAGGACATCACACACATCCATGCCCGAGGCAGGATGCCAACCTGCGATCGTAGCGGTCGCCCGGTTCCAGACTGAAGCGCCTAGAACCGCTTGGCCACACTGGCCGACTATAAAAGGTGCTTCATTTGTAAACGAGCTTCTTAAATTGAAAGGAAATACCTCACTGTCCCTATCAATGCTCGAGTTGTCTACACCGTATCAGTTTTTTATATATTTTTACTGACAAATAATTAATGACAAAAACGGCCAATGGGCCTATTCTTTACAGCACACAGAAAAAAAAACCAAAAATTAACTGCAGTTTTCATGACATTGATAAACTTGTAGACATATGCATTATTACCTCTTTGACTCCACCTACCGCTGTTCCTGACCTCTGCAATAATGTTATTGATGTTGAGCTAGTACAACAGACAATGTCTCAGATATACTTTATCAGACTGGAGGCTGCTTTTCATTTGCATGACGTTACGAAGCGGCCAGACCCTGCGAGTCAATATCATGACAAATTGCACAAAACTAACTCTGTGATTGTTCATGTAAATAAAAAAAAAGTCTTTCAGTTGCAATGAGAGAGCGCTGGTCACTTTCTGAACAAATTTCTGCAATCAAAGCAAGGCAACACATGAAGATGTAAATGAAAAGCAAACAACAAAAATGGTGGTAGAAATATTTCGTTTTGTGTGGAGAAATGGTGTTTGCACACAAAATTAAAATCTGGAGAATCAAGAAAATAACGCAAAATTTAGACATGCTAATGAACCAGATATTGGATCATGTGGAAACGTTGTGATGCTCTTCGTAAGGAAAATTCCTAGGGACCAGAACTGTTGCTGTTGTGGTTGAAAGGGTCCTGTAATCCCCTTTCATTATCATTTTATTTGCTTTCCAATGATACAGAACTCTCTCGAATGCGCGAGTGAATGAATGTGGGTGTGTTTGATTAGTCCATTGCAGAAAACCAGAGGTAGTTGTACAGAATGGCCAAGCCTTGTAGTTTTCAGGTAGGCAAAGAGGATTGCTCCCCTTGTGCGAAAGTTACCGGTGTTAGGTTGGTGGCGGAAGCCTCACCTCTGGGTTTTCCTGGCCACGGGGTCGCTTGGGAGATGTGGTATGTGTGAGAGGGGCGGTCTGGTTCCAGCTCGCCGAGGGTCTGCACCGGAAGTCTCTTCGATGAAGGGTGAGGTGATTGAACCGCGTGGTGCGTTGCCTCATAGCGATAGCGGAGCTTTTAGCTTTTGGTCTTGCCTTTCTTCTTATAAAGATTGATTTGCTGGGTCGCAGCAAGTAATGCAAGGTATTTGCTGACTTTCAGTTTGATTCCTAATGCAGACTTGATTATGATCGGTAAGAAGAACGTAGCACAAAGGTATTGCATATGTTGAAGCAAGGTTCAGTGTGAATGTTTGTATACCTGCAACTACGTGTGAATGCATTCTAACCTTTTTCTAATCGTGGTAATTTTTGCTTCTTTGTGAATTTTCTTTGTCTCATTACTTTATGTCCGGTGGAAACCATACACATCGGTTAGTATTAGAGTTTGTTGACCCTCTGCCATTATCCTTTGTCTGTTCAAATGTGTCTTCAGTAAAATGTTAATTGTTCGCGACTGCGTAGTTTGATGTTATTAAAATTTGTCCATGGTACGCAAAAATTGTGTCTCCGCGAAACACGTGGGCACACCAGTCTGTTGTCAGACGTATAGCGTTTCCGAAACAATTAGTACCAGGCAACAGCAGTCTATAGACGCATCACATCAATGTTTTAAGGAATAAATATTTTGCCTCCAATCTTATCCAGTGTACCGATGTTACGTCTCCATTACCTACGCCATTTACCTGGTAGTTTTCCTTGTTAGCCCATCCATAGATACATGAACACTGGGAGGTAATGTACTTTTTTTCACAGGAATTGACACACATTACCTCCTTTCGACGTCCGCTTCCATAGCATCAGTGGGTTGGTCAAATCAAGTTCATATTCTGGGTACATCCCTCCATTCCCAGGATGATCGACCAGGCGTCTTGTCATCGTGTTAGCATGATCAGACAGAATGATTGGGTCATGAGTGGACATGGAGAAAGGCTTCCATGATCAATTTCTTTATTAGTGGCATGGAGCTGGTGAGAGTCATGAAGGCGAAAAGTGATCATAAGGGAATGGCTTTACTAGCGTTTGTGGCGCAGCACTATTGGTCACAGAAGGCCATCATAATGCATTCATTATGGGAAAGAAAGACGCCTGGTTACTCTTGAGTTCGCAACTATGGATCTCGAGAACACTAGCAGAGACAGGCTTGTGCACCTGTTCGCTGTGGCCATGGGAGTTTAGGACATGTCGTGGCAGGAGCTTTAGCATATTCCAGAGAGCTGGCTGGAAACACCATGAGTTAGGCTCTCTAACCTCTGCATGACCGATTACCAGCTGAAATGCCATGTTATTATCAACAGTGAGCCAGATAACACGTTTATAGCCCTCAAGAAATTCGTCAGAAGATGACTCCATTCTCTTCGAGAGTCCTCGTCCATACGGCATGGTGGCTCTGTGGGTAATCCCTTTTCACAAAACTGAGTGTTCGGGCTGTTGAACTGCTCACATGGCCACTCTCTCTCTCTCTCTCTCTCTCTCTCTCCCAACATGTGCATGATCAGCGGATCTGACCTCCATTGCAGGTGAGGCATCCTGCTGTGACGTACTGTCCAGCAGTCGTCAGCTGAACGATGGTCACTTCCTGTGATCTTCAGTGTGTGCTCACCTTGTGTTCCACAGTTTGTACAAAACTTAAGATGTTAATTACAAAAATTGTTTTGCATATCTCCTCACTCAATAAAGGAGAAACTCCATATGGAACAACATTTAATTAATTTATTACAATAATGACAAAAATATTTACCAAAATATTCTTACACATAGAGCTCAATTACAGTCAATTAAATACTAGCCAGCTAGTAACAAATCTTTTGAGATTCAATGTACAGACCAGAAAAAACAGTTTCTTAAAAATAAATAAATATATAAATAAACTCGTAACTCCAACATCAATGCAGATGGCACACCTAATTGTCTACAGTTTTGTTTATTAATCTATACAGTCATCACATAGTGACATGACAGACAGCTAGATGGGCTTTATAATTAATAGGGTACAATTTTTGAAATGTGGTGGTCTCAGATAAACTGATTCATTAATTTTCGTATATTGCAACGCATAAGAGTGAATGAATTAATCTGCAACAAAGACATTACCAGAATTGTGACCTGTGCCAAATCTGAATCGGCGCTTGCCTCAAATAAGGAAGAATTTTACAATTAATGTCTCACAATAATTAATTTTAACAGATGTTTATTAAATCGCTTTCTTGTCTGTTTGTTCAGTGTAAATTTTTCAACTAATTTTAAACTTGCTTCCTGATAAGTAAGAGATCTGAAACTTTCTACATACGTCGGAACAGGGTGACAATGCATTGCTAACCAACTTTCGTGTCTTCTATGTTGCTGCCTTTTTGAGCTACTGCAGGAGCTACATGCAGCATTGAGCATGGGTAAGGATAGCTTGAGATGCAGAGAGAAGGCGATGATCAGAGCGAGAGGATGTGGGAAATGGACAGAGGTGGAGAGGGAGCAGCATGAAGCTAGTGGATGCGGTAGAGGGGTGGTGAGCAGATGGAGAGGGAAGAGGGGGAGGCAGAGATGGATGGGGAGAAGGGAAGGAGGATCAGAGAATGATGTGGTCAGAAGGAATGGGAAGGAAGATAGAAAGAGATGGTGGGGGACATGGACAGAGGCAGAGAAGGCGATGAGGAGAGAGTGGGGGTGGGACATAAGCAGATGGCGGCTGAATGATAAGGTGAACACACATAGAGAGCAAGAGGTGAACACAGTGGGGGGAGGAGGAGTAGGTGTGTTCAATAAATCTGTTGAAGGTAGATGCAGGCAAAGCTGTGGGGAAAGGATAGTAATAATAATAATAATAATAATAATAATGCAATAACTACATTGACTCCAACGGCTGAAACAAGTGAGCTGTGTTTTGTAACAAACATAACAAAATCGTGCTGGAAGTGTCCTAAAAGAATTAATAGAATCACAAAATGTCACAAAACACAGTGGCATCGTCATATAGACCTGACGTTCAATTCATTATGATGTTTTCTTTTGTAAAGGATACTAAAAAGTGCTTGTATCATAACGAAAAAATTTCGTTTGAGAAGGTACCATAATTGTGCTAAAGTTGTGAAATGACAACTTTTGACACCTTTGGTTGAAACCCTTATTTATTTTCTGCTACAAACCACTTTCGACTGTTTTCCTATTTAAAATCGGCAGTTGATGTGCATTAACACAAGCCATCTAGCTATCAACCACTGCAAATGGTGGCCAAACATAAGACTTGCAAGTACCCGTGTATACAATCTACTTTCATGGATAGTATAGAGAGGTGTGATCAAACAATGTATTATTTTAGTCCCATGATTAGCGGCACATTTGTATTCCTCGTGGTTAGTGAGTCTTTTTGGTGGCTTGTCATGCTGACACAGCAGGAGGGCAGGTTGCATGAGCATATGATGAGTGCTAGCACTGCTGCAGCTGAAGTGAACGAGGGACAGTGGTGTGCTCAGTGACCGGACCCCCAGGAACAAAGAGGTAGCTGCAGAACTGAGTATGATAAGTCCCTACAGGTTGGTGAGTAGTGGGGCAATGCAGTTTTTGGAGCAATTTGTTAGAGCAGGTTTCCTACATTCAGGGGTAAATACACATCTAGGTGCAAACCTGTTGATCTTTTTCAATTGACAGGCTCTTCACCTATATTTCAGTTAGGAGGATTATGAAACCATTTAGATACTCCCTTCTTTTGACTAACCACTCCCTAACCTACTGTTTGGTTAAGTGGTTTTCTAAGAAACATCCCCCTCCCCGTCCTCCTCCCCTTCCCCCTCTTCCTGCCCCAGCCCTCTGGGATCTCCCCTAACCAACACAAGAACACTTTTAATATCAATTTGACTGACTAACTAATTACATCCTTCAATTAATTAACCACTTCCTGGCTGGGAAACCCCCTGCTCTCCCAATTCCCCTCCTGGATATAGGGTGGGGGGGGGGGGTCAGGAAGACTCAGTTGATTGGCCAATTGCTGAGGAACCAATTGCAGTCTACGAAATATTGTTTGAACAATTTAAATAATGCATGGAATATTGTTTATTTGAACAGTTTGTGGCATAAGAAGCGATGTATGGAAGATAGTTTATTCATTTATTTAAAGAATATGTTTGGAAATGGATTGCAGTGTATGGAATATTGTTTAAATAATATACACAATATGTGGAATATGGTCCATGTAAGCAATTTATGGGATAGAAGCTGGTATATAGAATATTTCAACAACTGTGGTGCTTTATTCAGTCCAACCATGTAGGGAAACACATAATTCCACAGATCACATAAACATTTCTGAAAAACAAACTTCCTTGCACTTCACCAACTGCACAGACCGCTCAGAATCAGGATGCACAGGAGGGACTTAGAAACACCACTAGCCTTGCTGCGCTGATGTGCACTGTTGGCTGCGATCTCAAGTGGTCATGTCCTGTTTCCACACGCATGAGCAAATCTATCAGATATGCCTTCCTTCCAAAGCAAATACCTGACTTACCAGTCAATCCTGAAATACTGCTGAATTTAAAATAAGTTCTGGTCACATAATCGTGATGTAGGAATATAAGGTGGACACAGTAGCTATTTCATACACACCAACTCACACACACACAAATTGATGATGTCACAAAACTAGTAGCAGACTGGCTTCATATAGACTTTAAAAAGATTGCGTCTTTGGTGTGATGTCATAAGCGCGTGACTGCGTGTGAGATCGCTCTCTAAGTTTTCATCTATTTTTAGGTTTCAGATATATATTTTAACTGTTTTTGTGATAATATTTACTATATAAGTGACTTATTAGTGGTTTCTTCATTCACCTCTGCATTTCTTGTGTTGTGGCCTGATATTTGCGAGTGTTTCGTATCGAGCAACTTAACCTCTTACCCGTGTTTACATTCCGCACTGAGCAGTTGCAGCTGTAGCGGCGCATCGAAAGCTATGTACGAATTAATTGTTTGTGTATAGTAGTTTATTTAGGAACTTTAGTAGTCTTCAACCGGTGTTCTTGGTGTTTTCCGGTGAAATAACTTCAGAAGAAATTTTTGCAAACTGCTTTCAGTTTAGTTACTGTCATTAGACGTTTTATTTTCTTTCTGTGTTAGTATTTTGTTATTTTCTCATTTGTTGTTGATTAATACTGTCAATAATAGTAGTTACTTCCATTGTAGAGCAAGTTTGTGATAATTGTAGTCAGTTTTTAACATCTTCTTATTGTAGTAGCGGAACTTAGATAAAGTTGTTTTCTTGTTTCAATAATTGTAAAATTTTACCATGAGTGAGAAGTGTGGGCTTTGCCGTATTTTCGTGAGTAGTGGATTGCGGTGTGAGACTTGTTCGAAGTATTTTCACTGGGGGGAATGCAGTGGGGAAGCCAGTGGGCATTCTGGTGAGATCCTCTCCTGGAACTGCAGGTTATGTAGCAAGAGTAAGTTGATAGAGGAGCAGGAGCGTAAGATCTGTGCCCTTCAGGTGCAGTTGAAAAACGCACAGGAGGAGCTAGATAGGATGAGGAGGGAGAAGGGGGTTGGGGAATGGGAGCTGGTTGTTGGCAAGAGATCTGCTAGGAGAAGGAGATTTTCATATAGTTTTACTATTGGTGTTTGTAATAGATATGACCAACTGTCAGAGTCTAGTGGAGAGGAATCTCTAGTAGCTGTAGATGTAGGAAGTATGCAGCAGACCTCAGCAGTTACGGTGGCTAGGACAGTTGCAAAGTCTAAGAGAAAGAAGAAGGTTCTGCTGTTAGGTAGTTCTCATGGTAGAGGTGTAGGCCAGCAGTTGCAGGAAGTTTTGGGGAGTGAGTACCAGGTCACCAGCATTGTGAAGCCTAATGCAGGATTGGCTCAGGTGACTTTTAACATAGGGGGGTTATGTAGGGATTTTACTAAAGAGGATCAGGTAGTGATTGTGGGTGGGGCTGGTAATAGTATTGATAGGGATGGGGAGTATGACATAGATGGTGACCTGGAAAAGATAGCCACTCAGACTGGCAACACGAATGTGCATTTCGTGGAACTGCTTCAGCGTCATGATCGGCCTCATCTTAATACAGCCGTCAGGCGTAATGACATGAGACTTGGGGGTGCGCTGATGACAGAAGGCATGAGTCACATTTCAGTGGTGTCGGTGGAGTCTATCAGTAGGACGGGTTTCACTAGACATGGCCTGCACCTCAACAGGTATGGGAAGGGGAGGTTGGCAAAACTTATAGGTGACAGCATAGGTGGGGGTGGTGGGATCACTCATGGGAAAATTCTTGTAGTTGTGGGTGTTAGAGCTGTACCTTTTTTAGATTGAAGTCAGCTGGTATACCAGCTTAAGGGAAGTCTCTCTAACAAAGAAACCACTTTCTACAAAGCTTGGGTATCCGATTAATGAGGGAATTAGTATATTTCATCAAAATATACAAGGTATTAGAGATAAAATTAGTGAACTGCTTATAGATGTTGACTCTGAAATTATTGGTATATCTGAACACTTCTTAAATAAGGAGATAATTCAGAGGCTTCCTTTACCAGGATACAGATTGGCTGGCAGCTTTTCTAGGAGCTCTTTGCGGTGTGGGGGAGTAGCCATGTATGTGAAAAACGGTATCCCATTTGAGTCAATTGATGTTTCAAAGTACTGCACTGAAAAGGTGTTTGAATGTTGTACAGGTGTGGTTAAATTTAGTGGAGCTAAACTTCTTACTGTTGTTATTTATAGATCCCCAGACTCTGATTTCACAACATTTTTGCTAAAGCTAGAGGAGGTTCTTGGTTCACTATAGGAAATACAAAAAGTTAGTTAAATGTGGTGACTTCAATATTAATTCTATAAGTGATTGTGCAAGGAAAAGGATGCTGGTAGACCTCCTTAATTCATATAATCTTATGCAAACCGTACTCTTTCCAACGAGAGTGCAAGGGAACAGTAGAACAACCATAGACAATATTTTTGCTCATTCGTCATTATTAGAAGGGCATTCTGTTAGCAAAAAGGTGAATGGCCTTTCAGATCATGATGCACAAATTTTAAGTCTAAAAGATTTTTGTGCTGCTACACATGTTAAATATAGTTACCAACTTTTTAGGAAAGCTGATCCAGTTGCTGTACAGACTTTTGTAAACCTTATCAAGGAACAAGAGTGGCAAGATGTTTGTAGTGCTGATACAGTAGACGATAAATATAACGCTTTCCTCAAGACTTTTCTCGTGCTCTTTGAAAGTTGCTTTCCGTTAGAACGTTCAAAACAGGGTACTAGCACAAACAGGCAGCCTGGGTGGCTGACTAAAGGGATAAGAATATCTTGTAGAACAAAGTGGCAATTATATCAAAACGTTAGAAACAGTCAAAATATAAATGCAGCAGCCCATTACAAACAGTATTGTAAGGTGCTTAAAAAGTTATTAAGAAGGCAAAAAGTATGTGGTATGCAGATAGAATAGCTAAGTCTCAGGATAAAATTAAAACCATATGGTCAGTCGTAAAGGAAGTGGCTGGTCTGCAGAGACAGGTCGAGAATATAGAATCAGTGCGTAGTGGGGATGTCCGTGTTACTGATAAGTTGCAAATATGTACAGTACTTAATAATCACTTTCTGAATATAGCAGGTGAACTAAATAGAAACCTAGTCCCAACAGGGAATCATATAGCGCTCTTAGAAAAAAGTGTTCCGAGACTGTTACCTGAAATGCTCCTCCATGATACTGACAAAAGGGAGATTGAGTTAATAATTAAATCACTAAAGACCAAGAACTCTCATGGATATGATGGGGTATCTAGCAGAATACTGAAGTATTGTTCCACGTATGTTAGCTCAGTACTTAGCCATATCTGTAACTTTTCCTTTAGGAGTGGTCACTTTCCTGACCGATTAAAGTACTCGGTAGTGAAGCCACTTTATAAAAAGGGAGACAGGGATAATGTTGACAATTATAGACCTATTTCTATGCCATCGGTGTTTGCTAAAGTTATCGAGAGGGTTGTATATACAAGGTTACTGCAGCATTTCAATTCACATAATTTGCTGTCAAATGTACAGTTTGGTTTTAGAAATGGCTTAACAACTGAAAATGCTATAGTCTCTTTTCTCTGTGAGGTTTTGGACGGATTAAATGAAAGGTTGCGAACGTTAGGTGTTTTCTTTGATTTAACGAAGGCTTTTGACTGTGTTGACCACAAAATATTACTGCAGAAGTTGGAACATTATGGAGTAAGGGGAGTAGCTTACAATTGGTTCGCCTCCTACTTTAAGAACAGAAAGCAGAAGGTAATCCTCTGCAATATTGAGAGTGGTAATGATGTTCAGTCCCAAAGAGGCACTGTTAAATGGGGCGTTCCCCAAGGGTCGGTGCTGGGGCCACTGCTGTTTCTTATTTATGTACATGATATGCCTTCTAGTATTACAGGTGATTCAAAAATATTTCTGTTTGCTGATGACACCACCTTGGTAGTGAAGGATCTTGTGTGTAATATTGAAACATTATCAAATAATGTAGTTCATGATATAAGTTCGTGGCTTGTGGAAAATAATTTGATGCTAAATCACAGTAAGACTCAGTTTTTACAGTTTCTAACCCACAATTCAACAAGAACTGACATTTTAATCAGTCAGAATGGGCATGTTATAAACGAGACGGAACAGTTCAAGTTCCTAGGCGTACGGATAGATAGTAAGCCGTTGTGGAAAGCCCATGTTCAGGATCTTGTTCAGAAACTAAATGCCGCTTTATTTACCATTAGAACAGTATCTGAAATAAGTGACATTTCAACACGAACAGTATCTGAAATAAGTGACATTTCAACACGAAAAGTAGTATACTTCGCATATTTTCATACGCTTATGTCATATGGTATTATTTTTTGGGGTAATTCTTCTGATTCAAAAAGGGTATTTTTGGCTCAAAAACGGGCTGTTCGAGCTATGTATGGTGTAAGTTCGAAAACCTCTTGTCGACCCCTATTCAATAGTCTGGGAATTTTGACATTGCCCTCACAGTATGTATTTTCTTTAATGTCGTTTGTTGTTAGCAATATTAGCTTATTCCCAAGAGTTAGCAGCTTTCACTCAGTTAATAATAGGCAGAAATCAAATCTGCATGTGGAATGCACTTCCTTGACTCTTGTGCAGAAAGGAGTGCAGTATTCTGCTGCATCCATTTTCAATAAGCTACCACAAGAACTCAAAAATCTTAGCAGTAGCCCAAACACTTTTAAGTCTAAACTGAAGAGTTTCCTCATGGCTCACTCCTTCTATTCTGTCGAGGAGCTCCTGGAAGAGCTAAAAAATTAAGCAAATTCCAGTGTTACACTCTTGATTTCTTTATTTAAACTAACGACTTGTCGCCTGAATATGTTTCTTATATTTCATTTTATCTGTTTCTACAATCGTGTTATAATTTCATGTATTGACTCGTTCCATGACCATGGAGACTTCTCCTAAATGTGGTCCCACGGAACAATAAATAAATAAACAAAAAAAAAATAAAAAAAGAAAGAGAGAGAGAGAGCTGTAGTTCGCTTTGTAGATCAAATAGAAACTAACATAAGATATATCGTTACACTGTCGACTCTAAACTGCGCCAGCCCTCCTGGTGCACTTTCTTGTGGTACATTTCATGAACTGCTTCACAAGTTATTAAGCCTGGTACGAAATATCACATCTTGAAGATGTAACAAATGTTGCTTCAGAAGAAGTGTAACAGGGAATACTGATTAAATCGTTAATATAGGCATTTAAACAATTGGCTTCACACAGTTTACAACTTCTCAGAATAAAGAACGATTGACACTACACAGTAGTTTGCATACATAAACAACAATGTTTCCGTTCTGATGACAAATTTTATCAGTTATCCAAACCTATTACCACTTGATCTTGACTGGAAGTAGTGATACATTAAATGATAGCCAGAATTTCAATTTCGTCATGGCTATGGACTTTCGAACCACTACAGGTTTCGTAAGTGTGTTTTCTTTTTCAAAGCGCTTTAGAATTCGTAAATTTGTTCTCTCCATGACAGCAGAACAAAGAAGTAGGGAGGAAAAGGTCTACCACGTGGTGGGTTCATGACAACAGCAAATACTTAAACTGCGATCCGATATGTTGTAATAAGTTGTCACGACTAGATTTAAGAGATCGCTATCGATTAGTAATCTGAGTGTGGCCACATCTGCAGTCATGGACACACCTGTATACCAGAGTCCACAACCCTCGCTCATGGAGCCATCTGCGAATGACTGAAGTGGTATGAATTTGGATGTTATCAATACGTCCAGTGCAAACTCCAGTCATTTGAATCTTCTGTCTTGTATCACACACATCCGCTTCTGCCGCTGCTCACCCGGCACGCAAGTCACTTCACCAGCCCCCACTACCATGGACAAGATCAAACAGGTCGGCGCATTCTCTGTAGCTAACCGCCCAGCACAGGCTGAGCTAATCTGTTACTTCTGGGTGTCAAGTCCTTGTGACTGCTGCTGCAGAAAGCCACAGTGCACTGTGAAACAAGCAGCTGCAACTTGGATATGTACAGTAGTTCTATCCAATTCCATCTGGATATAGATACCTCAACTTTAAAAAATCTACTTTACCCAGTCTGAGACAGTGATGTTGACCATGCACCTCGAATTTCTCATGAAAAATGTAGTTTTCTCGCTGTTATGCAAGTTGTTTACGAAGACAGATTAAATTGAGGCATATGGGCTTTTTCAAATCGCTGAAGTATCATTACGTATTGTTAAAATTCTATAACAATATGGCATATACAGCATTTCCTATAGGTATTCTTTCATCAAGTAGAAAAAAATCTTTTCTTATCTGTTACGTCAACAATAACTGGTCCAGAATATTAAACTCATTTTGGGCTCATGATGAAGTGCTAAGATCTATGTCTATCACAGGACGCCTCCTCACTTCAGAAATCCCTTAAGGTAACCAAAGGCTTCACCACATACAAAGCCTCTTAACGCGACAGCGCAAGGAAGTTGTGTGAGGTTTATACTATATATCACTTTATAAACTTGGTAATACATCTTATTTTATTACGAAGGACGTCTCTCCCTATGTATGTGGGAGATTGAAATATCATTAAAATATAAAGACGCAACGAAAGAAACGTGTGTTTATCGCTCCTAGTCAAGAATCATATTTGTGGTACCCTAGCCATCACTTCCTCCCGCCAGGCAGCATGTCGTTTATGTCAATTTGTCAGGCTAATTAATTAAATTGATGATGAGAGTACTTTGCATGTCTAATAATTTTTCTTTTTCAGTTGTCAAATTACACTCACCAGGTAGTTTAAATGGGATTCCCTGGAGACAAGACAGTGTTCTCAGTGGGGAAGACTACCGAGAACCAACATATGAAGCTGATCACAGAAGGTTTCTACCACTCCAACATACATTTTGCGTAAGGACCGCACTATTAAAAAAGTGATGACAATGAGTATGTTACCGTCACACTGCATAAAAAGGGGTCTTGGTTCTTCATGCACACTCAAGAGTCGCTGATAGTGTCACGCTTTCTGGTAGAAATGTTGTTTGCATTTTGGAATCGAGCCTATCCATTCAACCACATACTGGCGTCGGATCCTATGGAGTCAACTTTTGATGATTACAGAGACTTCTGAATCACTTTCTTGCCACCCTTACGTCTAGAAATTAGTCACCTTTCCCAGGTTAGTCACCTTTCCCAGGTTAGTCACCTTTCCCGGGTCTCTCTGCTAAGGATCCCGTTCAGCAAAAACTCCAGTGCAGTCTTTTAGAGAGACACTCTGCATCTTGTAACTGCTCCTCAGTTTTCTGCCCCACCCTCTCTGCTGCTTTATCCACGCGATCTTCCCAATTTAGGTTGTAATCGTACAGAGGTTGGAGAATGCAATGTCTAAGACCTTCTGAATCCTTTACAGAAACAGGATGAGCTGAGTTAACGCAACAGGACTGTGTTTCGACAATTAAGTGGAAACGAGAACAGTTGTTGTAGCTCTGCCAACTGTGTGCAGTGTGTAAGGTCACCTTTCTTCTGCAACATGAGGTAGTAGAAGAAAAGACAGTATGAGCAGTTCTAGTGGTGTTTCTTATAGGGAAAATTAAGAAGATTCCACATCATACAGGAACTGGAGGTAGGGTGAGGATTTTGCTACCGCATTGTGGTACTTTACCAAACTACAGATACTGTAGTCTGAAGGAGATCTGTGTCTCTCAGCGTTCTTTCATATCCATCACACAAATATTCTATCCCTCCTTGTTATTTTGTACCTTCCAACAGAGAAGAACTATGCACTATGGCAACTCCATTAATGTGATGCAGAAGAGTACTTCATAAGGTATTAATATGTCCCTATCTTCCGGTGTATTGAAAACAAATACCGCCTCTATGCCTGCATGGCCCATATATGGCGATCCTATTAAATATACAGATATTGCTTCGCCGGAGCAGGTGGCTCATGATCGAAGTCGTTTCCACAGACCAGTGTAAGTTTTGTCAGGTGAACTGTAGGTGGACCATATCCCACAGACCGTCAATCACAAGGGATGCTCCCTATGTTGTTGTTTGATACATTGTATTTTTCTTCTGTAACACATCCAAACAGTGTATGACCACAGGTACATGCTTTGGCATCATTGTGTTTTTTCCACCATAACTTCAAAGTCTGTGTCAAGTGCTAAACATGTCTCAATCCACTGGTTCTCATACAAAACAGGACATCACATGACGTACATCTTAATGCTGATGCTTCCACAATACACACAGGATCATTGAAATCTAAGACAGAGGATGTGTTTCCTATTGACAAAAAATGTGGAAGATATCGCAACATATGTGGGGCATTTCCTAACAGCTGTCCAGGCTGATTGATGATCTCTACATGTCAAGTTATCTTTCACAGTGACATGGTAGTAGATGTCCAAGTCTAGAATTTCTATTGCTCCCTCACATTACAGTCATGTACACGATCACTGTTTCATTGTGGGCCATCTTCTGTGGGTGTTGCTCCCACTGAAACTCTATCTTCATCTCAAACAAGTGAAGTCAATCATTCAATATGTGGTAATCAACAGCATACTAGTGGACAGATGGGATGGAAAAGATACTGTCAGTGTACAGTAATAAGCACTACAGTAGATAGTGTTATCAATTTTAGCAATTTTACCAGTTTTTCTGTATTTTCAGCTCTAACCAATGACACCGCAGCATACTTCCCAATTTCTGTATCATTGCTTATCCACCCCTCCACTACTTTCCGAGTATCACAGACGAGACTGCAAATTTAGATAGATGACTGTGCACGATCAAGCCAGACAACGTCCTATACTGATCTACATTTTTATGGCACTTCGATGATAATGCCTAATTTAGGATTACGATCGCCTATCTTTCCCTATACAGGTGGGAGTCACAGAGCATTCTTACGATAAAGTTGTAGACTGAAAAACGTACCGGCATTGTCTTTGGCCAACCCTCCCTGCAACACAGTCACCGATTTAATTTGCAGCTTACCGGGAGTGGGAGGCTACTATACCCGCTACATTCCATGTCTTGTGAAGGAACATAGCTAGCCCAGTCCATAACTGCTCTTCAGTGAACACTGTTCTGCACCAATCTTCCTCAAGGCGTCCATCCAAATGCACAAGATCACACCTCTTAGCGGTGTATACTAGATATGAGAGTGTTGAGATGGTATAACAGATCGTTATGAAGAAGTAACGGGTGGTTTGTACGCATGATGGAGCTCCAGATGGACGTAGTTTGAAGCATTTTATGCAAGTTAACTGCTGTATCAATTCAGAAGTATGGTTCTATTTTCTATGGTCAGTAACAAGATGGTATTGGTAAGAGAGAAATGATCATGGAACATAAACACATACATTGCTAAGGCTACAATTTCCTGCACTTAAAACACAGAATAATGCTAGAGTGGTGCGGCTTTCGATGTATAAGTCATGTAGAATGCAACACTGTAAATATTCCAATGTAATAAATATATCCTCAGGGCATGCCACATATTCTCACTTAAAGTTTCTCTATGATAAACTAAATTGCAAACTGTATTGTGATAAACTACTACCTGACACACCAAAGATAACATAAGTTCTGTGTAACACTAACATTAAATAAATTTCCAGAGGTGTATTACGCCTACTGTTCACAAAGTACAAGCCTGATTACGGTTTGGAAATTACACACATCAAAAAAAGTTTTGCATCCACCCAGTTCCGAGAACTCCTGAAGGTAGACGTTGACTATGAATATTGTATTACAGACACAGTCCCTTTGACTGTTCAGAGATGTCACTAAACCTGCCCAAAGATGTAAGCAATCATGCATGACCAGCGTCTATTAGACGCATGGGGTCCGACAGCAGATCAGTTCCAGTCGTTCCACCAGGAAGGAGGTACACGACCCGTGTTGTCTGTAATTCAACCTTGCCTAGACGGTCAATACTGCAGTTTGATCACGTTCGCATTGTTACTTTGCGCCAGGAAGGGCTCTCAACAAGTGAAATGTGCAGGAGTCTCGGAGTGAACCAAAGCAATGTCATTCGGACATGGAGGACATAGAGAGAGACAGGAACTGTCGATGACATGCCTCGCTCAGACCGCTCGAGAGCTACTATTGCAGTGGTTGACCGCTACCTAAGATTTTGGCTCGGAGGAATCCTGACAGCAACGTCACCATGTTGAATAATGCTTTTCGTGCAGCCACAGGACATCGTGTTATGACTCAAACTGTTCACAGTAGGCTGCAAGATGCGCAACTTAAATCCCGACGTCCATGGCGAGCTCCGTCTTTGCAACATGGGCCCAACAACATGCCGAATAGACTGCTCAGGACTGGCATTAGTTTCTCTTCAGCGATGAGTGTCGCATATCCCTTCAACCGGACAATCGTCGGAGACGTATTTTGAGGTAACCCGGTCAGGCCGAACGCCTTAGACACATTGACCAGCGAGTGCAGCATAGTGGAGGTTCCCTGATGTTTTTTTGTCTTTTTGTTTTTGTTGTTGCTGGTGGTCGTGGAAGGTGCCATAGTGGGTGTGTGATACGTGAATGCCATCCTCCGACTGATAGTGCAGCAATATCGGCAGCATATTGGTGAGGCATTCGCCTTCATGGACGGTAATTTGCGTCTCCATCGTGCACATCTCGTGCATGAATTCCTTCAGGATAATGACATCGCTGGACTACAGTGGCCAGCATGTTCTGCAGACGTGAACTTTATCGAACATGCCTGGGTTTGTTTGAAAAGGGCTGTTTATGGACGATGTGACCCACCAACCACTCTGAGGCATCTACGCCGAATCGCCGTTAAGGAGAGGAACAATCTGGACCAACAGTGCCTAGATGAACCTGTGGATAGTATACCACGACGTATTGAGGCATGCATCAATGAAAGAGGATGTGTTACTAGGAATTAGAAGTACCGATGTGTACAGCAATCTGGACCACCACCTCTGAAGGTCTCGCTGTATGGTGGTACAACATACAATGTGTGGTTTTCATGAGCCATAAAAAGTGTGGAAATGAAGTTTATGTTGATCTTTATTCCAATTTTCTGTACAGGTTCCGGAACTGTCGGAGCCAAGATGATGCAAAAATTTTTTTTAATGTGTGTATATTATGTACAGAACAGCCCTGTTAAATGACCGTCAATATCCAAAAATGTATATGACGAAACAGTGACATCTTACACACTGATATCATTGCCCAGAGGAAATGTAACAGTCTTATCTCAGTTTACCACCCTCCCTGGTAATCTTCCTCTTGCACACAGAATTCATGGATCGATGTTAGGCTGCATTGCTCATGTGTGGGATAGTATTGCCATTTCGCCTTGACGCCTTGTCTCTGGAATGCCTCATCTATGCACTATCGGTATATATATACGAGGGCCGTTCAGAAAGTAACCTCCGGTTGATTTAAAAAAAATACACCAAGTTAAATAAAAATATTTTAATATATACATCTTACAACTACATCTTTGCACTATTTTTCTACGTAGTCTCCATAGCGATTGAGGCACTTATCGTATCTCTTCAAAAGCTTTGAAATTCCTTCTGCATAAAAATCACCCGCTTGTGCCTGAAGCCAGCCTGTGACCGCATCTTTGAGCTCTTCGTCGTCATCAAACCGCTGTGACCCGAGCCATTTCTTCAAATGCATGAAGAGGTGATAATCACTTGGCGCCAGGTCTGGGCTGTAAGGTGGATGGTTGATAACGTCCCACTTGAAGGACTCAAGAAGGGCCGTTGTTCTGCGAGCAGAGTGAGGACGGGCGTTATCGTGCAAAAAAACGATACCGGAAGTCAGCATACCACGGCGTTTGTTCTGTATAGCCCGTCGTAACTTTTTTATTGTTTCACAGTACACGTCTTGATTAATGGTCGTACCACGTTCCATGAATTCAACCAACAACACCCCTTTGGCATCCCAAAACACCGTTGCCATCAGTTTTCTGGCAGAAAAATCTTACGAGGCTTTTCTTGGTTTGGTAGGCGAATTTGAATGTGCCCACATCTTTGATTGCTCTTTTGTCTCAGGGTTCACGTACTTAATCCAGGTTTCGTCACCGATCACGATTCTGTTTAACAATGGTTCTCCTTCATCCTCATAACGTGACAGAAAGTCTAATGCAGAGGCCATTCTTTGAGTTTTGTGGTGGTCGGTAAGAATTTTGGGCACCCATCGTGCACAGAACTTACGGTAACCCAATCTTGCTGTCACTATCTCGTACAAGAGAGTCTTAGAAATCTGTGGAAAACCAGTAGACAACTCCGACATTGAGAAACGTCGATTTTCACGAACTTTTGCATCAACTGTCTGAACGAGTTCGTCAGTCACCAATGATGGTCTACCACTCCTCTCTTCATCATGAACGTTCATACCCATTCACGGACAACTCCTTCACTCATAACTCTTGGTCCGTACACGGCACAAAGCTCACGATGAATAGCTGCTGCAGAAAATCCTTTGGCTGTAAAAAACCTTATGACAGCACGCACTTCACATTTGGCGGGGTTTTCTATTGCAGCACACATTTAAAACTGCCACAAAAACTAAACTAGCGCAGATACGACGTTCACTCGACCACGCCTTGATGCCGACTGACCTGTTGAGTGCGTGAACGCACAGATGGCGTCGCTACTCCCCCCACAACCCGCACTGTGACCAATCGGAGGTTACTTTCTGAACCGCCCTCGTATATATATATATATATATATATATATATATATATATATATATATATATATATATATATATATATATAAACAAAGATGAGTTGACTTACCGAACGAAAGCGCTGGCAGGTCGATAGACACACAAACAAACACAAACATACACACAAAATTCAAGCTTTCGCAACAAACTGTTGCCTCATCAGGAAAGAGGGAAGGAGAGGGGAAGACGAAAGGAAGTGGGTTTTAAGGGATAGGGTAAGGAATCATTCCAATCCCGGGAGCGGAAAGACTTACCTTTGGGGGAAAAAAGGACAGGTATACACTCGCACACACGCACATATCCATCCACACATACAGACACAAGCAGACATATTTAAATATGTCTGCTTTACATATAATTTTTCCCACGTGGAATGTTTCCTTCTATTTTATATATATATATATATATATATATATATATATATATATAATAAGTTTACTCTCCTACTCCAGAATACACAATTTTATTGATTTTGCTCAATAGTCTTTTCATGGTATTTGTCTCTAATTTTACGTATTCTCAGCCGCTTGCCGGAGTTTCACTTGGTTTTCACGATGTTACGTATTTCCTGATACTTCCCTCAATTTTTACATATCTCACATCAGGTATTCGTGATTATATCACATTATCTTGGAATTTTATCGATTTTATGTCATTCTCTATATCGTTTCCACAATTTTCCGTATGAATATTAGCTCATCTGATACGCCAGAGTGGCCGAGCGGTTCTAGGCGCTACAGTCTGGAACCGCGCGACCGCTACGGTCGCAGGTACGAATCCTGCCTTGGGCATGGATATGTGTGATGTCCTTAGGTTAGTTAGGTTTATGTAGTTCTAAGTTCTAGGGGACAGATGACCTCAGAAGTTAAGTCCCATAGTGCTCAGAACCATTTGAACAATTTTTTTTTTTATACGCCAACCTACTAAAAAATCCTGACTTCCCCTCTCGTGGATGATCCACTTCATGTACTTTAAGGATAGGACGAACAAGAAAAGTATAGTAACAGTCGCTTTTTACCTATACAAAACTGGATAGTCGATTTTATGTGCAAAATGTAGCAGAGAAATGGACTACTTGGTATACATCTTCGTTCACGTAGAGGAGGGTACCAAACGGGATGGACATGTTTCATCATCAAGCTTAGTTGGAAGTCCTCTGATGACTGCAGTTTGGAGACGTTTGCAGTTAACGATCACATGTATATATTGCTCTACGTTACACTTACAGAATAAGCAGTTACATACGAGTTGATCGCAATTACACTGCACAACTGATACACTGAGAGAGAACAACAGTAAAAAAGGATTAAATACGTCATAAATGGCCTGCAACAAACATCTCCCTCTCTCTCAAGGCCTGCTACATTTCCCTCTCTCATTCTCAACTGATCCCTCCATCTACTTTCCATCATCCTTTAACGCAGGTCCACGTCAGTTTAGGGGCTCTCTTTTCTAGGAAAGCATCAAAGACAGCAGTCAGCTTGCACGTATCAGTATTACCCCAATAGACATACAGTAGAATGTGGTTAAAAATCTATAGAGCATCTGTGTGTTAGCTGACACTGCAAGGTTGTGATTGGTAGAGAGTACAGGGAAGCACATTGTAAATACTGCTTGTTAGGGTTTAAGACACCTAAAGACATCCACAGGGTCAAATACATAATCCATACTGTACTTGTACAATGCAGTCACCCCAGCTGGTAATACAATGCTCTTTCAATAAGGACACTTTATAAAGATCTATCAGGTTGTTGCAAATAGCAGGCATCATACTCCTCTGGAAATCTATGTAGTTTTTGTGTTACACAGAGTCCATGCTTTATTTGGTGTGCAAGGTAGTAGGTTTATCACTTTACAGTTAGTCACAATAGTTTATGGCAGATAAACTTGAAGGGAGAATGTATGTCATGCGCTGGGAATATATTTCTTACATTGGAATACTAACAACGTTGCATTCTATATGACTAAAAGGTCGGAAGCCGCACCTCTCTAGCAATATCCTGTGTTTTGAGTGTAGTAGCCTTAGGCATGTATGTGTTTATTTTTCATGATCATTTCTCTCTTGCCAATACCATCTTGGTACTGACCACAGACACTAGAACAAAACTTCTCAATTGATAGTGCAATTGATTTACATAACATGCTTCAAACTATATCTGTCTTGAGCTCCATCATGCATGAACAACACGTTTCTTCTTCATAACCATCTGTCATACCATTACATATTCTCATGTCTGCTGTACACCCATAAGGGCTGCTAACATCCATGACTTGAGAACGTCTGCAGAGGTCTATTGCACTTGGATGGGCACCATGAGCAGACTGACGTGGAACAGTCTTTGCTGAATAGTAATTACTGACATGGCTCGCTGTGTTCCGTCACAAGACGTGGAATGTAGGACTATAGTCTATGGCATCTGACACATTCGAAGTCGTGTTGGAAAAAAAAATAGCAAACTTCCTAGCAGATTAAAACTGTGTGCCGGACCGAGACTCGAACTAGGGACCTTTGCAGGAGAGCTAAAGTTTGGAAGGTAGGAGACGAGGTACTGGCAGAAGTAAAGCTGTGAGGACGGTTCGCGAGTCGTGCTTGGGTAGCTCATATGGTAGAGCAAATGCCCGCAAAAGGCAAAGGTCCCGAGATCAAGTCTCAACCCGCCACACACTTTTAATCTGCCAGGAAGTTTCATATCAGCGAACACTCCGCTGCAGAGTGAAAATCTCATTCTGAAAATAATAGCAGTTTAGGCGGTTGTAGTCATACACTGCTTGGTTTGTTACAGCAGAAAAAAAACAATGTATAAGAGAACAACACAGGGATTGTCTCTTGCAGTTGATAGTCTGTGGCATATGGTCCTCTTACAGTGCGACAAAGAAACTTTACACTTGTCTGTGGAAGTAACTTCGATCATGAGCCACATACTCCAGTGAATCAATATCTGTGTATTTAATAGGATTGCTACGTATGGGCAATGCCGAGATGCAGTGGGTAATTCTTTCTGATATATCAGAAGACAGGGATCCAGTAATATCTCATCAAGTTCTGTGCTGGATGACATTAGCAGAATTTCTATGGTTCATAGTTTTTCTCTGTTGGATAGTAGAGAATAACGAGGACGGAGAGAATGTCTGAATGACAGATATGAATGAACCCTGAGAGACGCAGATCTCCTCCAGACTACATTACCTGTAGTCTGGTGACGTACTGCAATGCAGTAGCAAAATATTCATCCTTTTTCCAGTTCCTGTACAATGTGGAATCTTCCTAGTTTTCCTAATAAGAAGCACCACCAGAATGCCTCATACTGTCTTTGCTCTACTACCTTATGCTGCAGGAGAAAGCATTGTTTGGCGCTGGCATTACACATTGTATATAGTTGGCGGACTACAACAGTTTGTTCCCATTTCCACCGAGTGGTCAAAACACGGTCATTCCACGTTAACTCTGCTCATCCTGATTCCCCACGGGAGGCAGAAGGTCTTAGACATTGCATTCTCCGACATCTGTTCAGTTCTGACTTAAAGTACGATGATCATGTGGATGAAACGGGAGGGTGGAGCAAAAACTGAGAAGTAGTTAAGATGCAGAGGGTCTGTCTAAAAGAGTGCACTGCAGTTCATAACATATGGCATCCTCAGCAGAGAGGTTCGAAAAAGGTGACTCATTTCGAGACACGAGGGTGGCACGAATATGGTTCACCAGTCGCTGTAATCACTGAAAGACATCTCCATAGGATGCAACGCAAATATGTGGTTGAATGTATAGGCTTGATTCCAAAGTGCATACAGCATTTGTACCAGAAAGCGTGACACTATCAGCGACACTTGTGAGTGCATGTAGAACCAAGACCCCTTTAATGCAGGGAGGCAGTAATGTAGTCGTTGTGATCGTGTTTTTAATAACGCAGACCTTACGTGAAACGTATGTTGCCCATTGTAAACTCCTGCTGTGGTCAGTTTCAAGTGTTGGTTCTCAATCGTCTTCCCCAAAGAGAACACCATCTTCTCTCCAGGGGTTCCCATTTCAATTACCTGTGAGCGTAATCCGAATACTGAAAAAGAAAAATTTCTCACCGTGCAATGTGACTCTCATGATCAATTTAATTAATTAGCCTGACAACTTGATATCAATGACATTCCATATGGCATGTGAAAGTTCAAAAAATGGTTCAAATGGCTCTAAGTACTATGGGACTTAACATCTATGGTCATCAGTCCCCTAGAACTTAGAACTACTTAAACCTAACTAACCTAAGGACATCACACAACACCCAGCCATCACGAGGCAGAGAAAATCCCTGACCCCGCCGGGAATCGAACCCGGGAACCCGGGCGTGGGAAGCGAGAACGCTACCGCACGACCACGAGATGCGGGCCATGTGGAAGTGATGGCTAGGGCACCACATGTATGATTCTTGACTAGGAGCGGTAAACACAAGGTTTTTTTTTCGTTGGGTCGATGTATTTTAATATTTCAATCTCCCACCTACACAGGGAGGTACGTCCTTCGTAATAAAATAGGATGTATTACCGAGTTTATAAAGTGATACATAGAATAAAACTGAGACTTAAAACTTTCCTGTGCTGTTACGTTCAGAAGCTTCGTACGTGGCAAAGAATTTGGTTACCTTAAGAGAGTTTGAAAGTGAGGAGGCATCCTGTGACAGAGGTAGTAGATCTTAACACTTCGTCATGAGCCAAAAATGAGTTTAACTTTCTAGTACTGAGATGCATTATGTAACAGATAAGAAAAGATTTTCCTCTACTTGATGAGAGAATACTTAGAGGAAATGTAACATATGCCACGCGTTACAGGAATTTCACAACAAGTAAAGATACCTTAGTGATGTGAAAAAGCGCGTATACCTAGAATTTCTTCTGTCTTCGAAAATGACTTGTATAAAAGGGAGAGATTCGAGCTTTATGGTCAACAACATCACTGTCTAGGATTGTGAAAGCGATTTGTTTAAACTTGGGGAGGTCCCACATCATCGTGCAACTGATTGTAACTACTGTATGCATTGAAGCCACAGCTGTTTGTTTCGCAGTGCAATGCAGCTGGATGCAATAGCGGTCTTGAGGAGTCGGAAACTGTAAGTAACGGATTATCTCTGGCTGTAAAGGCGTTAGACACAGAGAATGCTCTTACCTGTCTGATGTTGTCCACAGTAGCGGGAGCTGGTAAAGTGACGAGTGTGCTTGGTAATCGGCGGCAGAAGCAGATAAGTGTGTTGCGTGAGGGAAGATTCAAATGATGGGTGTTTGCGCTGGACGTATTGATATCAGAATACCTACCATTCTAATCATCATCGGGTGCCCTCCATGGGTGGTGGTGATGCACCCTGGCACGCAGGCGTGATCACGACTGAGGCTGCGGCCGCGGCGCGGCGATAGTTTTCGCCAACCTCAGAGCACTGGTACACTACCTTTGGATATCGGGATACGAGAACGCAGTATGTGCAAGATTTTCAGCGATGTCTGACACTTAGTAGTGACAACTACTGGTACAATCTGGATCGTGGTTGAAGTGTGTCGTGTTTTGTGCTTCTCAATACACTGCCGTGGACTCTATCTTGCAGTGGTATTTTCTGTTGTCTCTATCGTACCACTCAGTAGACCCTTCCTCCTTTCGAATGTTGTGGAAAGAACCAATTTAAGGATTCTATAGTCCCTCTAAAAACTAGTCGCGACGTCAGATTCCCGACTGACAGCGATCTTTGACATCTAGCCATGACAACTTATTACTACGGATTGGATCGTGTTTTAGGTGTGCCGTGTTTCGTGCTTCTCAATACATCACAGTGGACTCTGTCTTGCAGTGGTATTTGCTGTTCTTACTATCCCATCACATGTTAAACTCCCTCGTCCCTCCTTCTTCGTCCTGTTGTAGCAGAGAGAATCAATTTAGTAATTCTATAGCGCTTTAAAAAGGAAAATACGCTTAGCAGACCTGGATTGGTCGGAAATTCCCTAACCGTGATGGTATAAACTCATCTCGAAATATGAGATTCGAAGCAACATTTCATACGCCACCACTTCCAATCATGATGTCAAATGATAATAGGTTTGGATTATTTAATGAAATTTCTCGTCAAAAACGTAACACTGCTTTCTTATGCACGTAATCTACAATACAGTATCGATCTTTCTTTATTTCAAGTAGTTTAAAATTTTGTGAAGCAAATTGTTGAAATGCTTATATTAACGATTTAATTATTACTTCCTATGGGACAGGTTCTGGAACAACGTTTGTGACATCTTCAAGATGTGATATTCCAAATGAGATGTAATAACTCGTGACGCAGTTTGTGAAGTGTACCACCAGAATATGCAGGCTGGGCAATTTAGAGTCCATGGCAGAATGAAATATCCCATGCTAGTTCCTATGTCATCTGCCAAACAAACAACAGCTCTCCGTCTCTTTCTCTTCCTTTGTTTGCAGCGACCTTTCTTAAAGTGTATTTTGAGTCTGCTTACTACTAGTTTTGTGACATCGTCAGTGTGTTTGTGTGTGTGGAACAGCTACTGCGTCCACCTTATATTCCTTACATCACGATTATGCGACTGTAAGTTAGTTATTAACTTCAGCAGTATATCAGTATCGATTCCCATTCAGATATTTGTTTTGGAGGTACAGTATCTCTCGCACGAGCTGTTATCTCGCAGGTTGGTTCACACATGCAGAAACAAAACATGACCACTTGAGATTGCAGCCGTCAGCTAACAGTGGTCTAGCAAACCCAGTGGTGCTTCCAAGTCCCTTCAGCGTACCCTGGCTCTGAGGAGCCTGCACGAGTGTCGACGTGAGAAAGTTTTTCTGATATGTTTAAGCGATCTGTGATGGTGTAATTATATGTTTCCTTATGTGATTGGAATGAAAACTGCGCCACAATTGTTTAAATATTCCATACACACATTGTATCATGCAAATTGTTTAAATAAACAATATTCCACACATTGTCTAAATTGTTTAAACAATATTCCATACACTGCAAATTCTTTAAATAAATGAATAAATTATATTACATACATCATCCCTTATCCCATAAACTGTTTAAATAAACAATACTTCACACATTGTCTGAATTCTTTAAAGCATATTTCTAACACTGCAATGTTTGCATAAATAAATGAATTCCATTCCATACGCCACCTCATATCCCATAGATTGTTTAAATAAACAATATTCCACACACTGTATAAATAGTTTAAGTAATATTTCATACACTGCAATTGATTTCCCACCAAACGGCCAATCAACTGAACCTTTTTCCTGCCGATTTACAGGTGAGTAGGGGTTGGGTGAGAGCTGCAAGGAGCGGTAAATCAATTGATGTATTTAATTAATTATTCAATCAAATTGTTATTAAAAGTGTGCTTGACTGGTAAGGGGAGTCCCCAGAGAGTTGTGGAGGAGGAGAGGGAGGAGGAGGAGGAGAGAGGGAGGTGTGGGGGATTCTTGGAAAAACCATGTAAAGAAACAATGGGTTAAGTACCTCCCAATCAAAAGAACGGATTATTCCCTGGGATCATAATCCTCTTAGGAGAACAACAGATTAAGGACCTGTCAATTAAAATTAATACTTGCCCCTGAATGTAGACAACCCACCAAAAAAGAATTGCACCAAAGCCACTTTGCCCCACTACTCCGGTGTACTGTGGAGCTGACAACAGGATGTGATTAACAGTCAACATAGTTGTGGCTGCTGTTTGGACACAAGGACATGGTGGAGAAGTTGATGTCTTTTACTCAACGAGAGGGCAGCGATTGTAGTGGACGTGGAGAAAAGGGATTCTGCATGTCAAGAGGAGCTGTGTATGCATGTTTAATCAGCTGACAGTTGCATCAAGGTGGTTGAATGATTCAACAGCAGTGTGCAGTGCTGAGTAAGAGTGGGGCACAGTGTGTATTGGTTAGAAGACATATGCATAGAAGTTTGTAGTTATTGTATGACACTTTTGGTGGTTGCTTGACGCCAAGCTGTGCATGCAGGTGTTTCTCTGACAACAAGAGCCGTCTGGTCTTGCTAAATCACACAGTGTGAACATATTTGATCTGTATTATGTAGAAAGAGATTTTGTTCGTATTTCACTGTAAGCCTGAATGATTTGTTGATACCAGATGTAGAAAGAAAGTCACATTGTTATATGCTGTGTACGACTGATCAGTTGTATGATTTATTGTATAGGAATTTATTGAAATAGAAACACAGGTAGTTTTGTAGGGTGTTGGTGGTAACTTTTTATAGCAACCAACTATGATGGCAGTAATAGTAGTTGATCAGTATTTGGTTACATGCTACGTAGATGACCTTCATAAAGTCTGAGAGTTGTTTCACTATGTCATAATTCATTACTGAAGTTCTATCTGTTGTTACAGTAAAGTCCACATTCTGTGTGCTGGGCCAAAGATTTTATTTTTATTTTGTTTAGTGTATTGAAGGCGTCTGAGTTGTGTTCTTCTGTTTGAGTTGAGCTTTCTGAAAATATATGGGGCTGCAGATTAAGGCATGTTCCACTATTATTGGATTACTGTCTTGCTATCAAGAAGAATTCTGTGTTCAAAAACTTAATCGTTGTACTGAGCCCAAGCTTGCACACCCCCTAGGCCGAACCTTGCCCCACCCAAAACCTACGCTGTAATGTGTAGAAGCATTCTGAACGGCTTACCACCTGACCAAATGTAAAACAGTATGTAGAACGTTAAGACACCAAAATTCTACTTACAATATTTGCTTCTCAAGTGCTGGTGCTTGGACGGCTTGGTGGTTTGTGTTCATTCACATCGGCTACCTCTTTGCGATGGCAAAACTGATCAATGACGCTAAGTAATTAACAATTGAAATCGAATGCTAAAGATGTCATCTCATAGAGAATGGAAAACTTGAGTCCACAGAGCCAGTACACAAGACATACGCGCTGCCGTACATAATTCGGAACACGGCCGCCTCCCTGCGCTGGTATCGCTGGTAGCAGCGGCAGCGGCTGTGCGGAAGCTCCCTGTGGTCTTTCATCCACAGCCGCTTCCGGCGCAGCCAACTGGCCTGCAGACAGATTCACTGCCGAGGGGGACCGGCTGCTCCGCTTACCTTCCAGCGTTCAACCCCCGCCGCCTCAGTCTGGGACGCATTCACTGACAGACTGGTCTCACTGATAAAAGACACGGGTTTAAGTTGCGGCAATTAGTTTCCTCTTACAGAAACAGGCTGTCGAACGGAAACACTTGTACTCTCCTGAAAATGGAGTCTGTAGGCAGACTTCTGTCAAGATGACAATTATTTTCTCCACTCAGTGTATTTTCTACGAAGCCTGAATGTGGTCAACTAAAACTTTGTATCGGACCGCTGTTCGAAACCTATATCCAGCAGTTAGCTAAGAAATGCGCTTTCCGAATTCGACAGACACGAATCAGGCAGTGGCGGCTGCTGTGTAAGAGCACAAGAACTCGTGAGTACCCTAACTTTCGACACCTTGCGGATCTATTGGTTATTATCCTTTGAATGCTGTTAAACGTAACATAGATGCTGCAATCTGAAGGATACGGCACTTAAATCTACTGCTCTACTGCTTGTGTAGACTCCGTGAAACTTGGAATCAGAGTCGCGAGCACACCTTCAGTTGCGCACGTTTCAAGGAGCTTTTTCCCATGCGCAACTGGGGTGACTTAATTAACTTACTGGTCAAATACATAGTGATTTGATAAACAACGTACCACTCAACTTGATCGTGCTTGAGTAGCTCAGTCGGTAGAGCATCTTCCAGAGAAAAGCAAAGGTCCCGAGATCGAGTCTAGGTGCGACACACAGTTTTAATCTGCCATGAAGTTTCATCATCCAACGCCGGCACGGTAGCTCAGCGTGTTCGGTCAGAGGGCTGATCGCCCTCTGTAATACAAAAAACTGAGTAGAGAAATCAACTGTCAACTTGAACGGATGTCATGTGACATCCGCCCAGACCAAGCTCAACGAACAGTATCGAAAAACGCGCGGCAGACTTTTATCCATCTTCGTTCGGCATAAATCCCGCTCTAGATGACAGAACACTTCTCAGATATGCCAGTTCACTCACTATATAGTTAAATTAGATTGGACGTCAGTGCGTGTTATACTCACAGAAGAACCTATTTTGAGGATTTATGAATGAGTTATACTGCATTAAGTTTTAAATTTTGTTGTACAGTAATCCATTTGAGGCGCAGATAATCATAAGGGCTTATAGTTCATAGCCATTGTTTGTGAGACTGTAGCATTTATTCATGCTTCTGAAATCTATGTCTCTTATTTTGGATCGGTTTTGTGTGTGCTGTGAGCCCACAATGTGAATATGAACATTCTCGAAAAGCTGTCTCACTGGGTTCTCCGATATTACTTAAATGTGGGATCGACGGTGGTCTGCTTTAGTCCTTTAAGGATCTCAGCGCCTCATTTGTATTCTAGTCAATTGACTACGTTCGTAGATATTACTATTTGAATTAATCATTTCCGCAAACTGCACTTTGTGTTTGGAGTTGGCTGTTAACTGTGCGGGGATCGGCTTTCGTGTGAGGTATAAACATGAACTATGATGACTATATTTTAAACGCTAACAAAAAAGTAAAGCGGGTAAGGAGTGGTTGAGAGTCGTACTTGGGTAGCTCAGTCGGTAGAGCACTTGACCATGCAAAGCAAAAGTTCCGAATTCTAAAATTAGGAAATTTGTGATAAGTTCTTATAGGACCAAACTGCTGAGGTCAAAGGTCCCTAAGCTTACACACAATTTAATCTAACTTAAACTAACGTACTCTAAGGACAACACACACCTCCATGCCCGAGGGAGGACTCCAACCTCCGACGGGGGGGAGCCGCGTGGACCGTGAAAAGACGCCCAAGACCGCGCGGCTACACCGCGCGGCTACGAATTCGAGTCTAGGTTCGGCACACGGTTTTAATTTGCCAAGAAGTTTCATATTAGCGCACACTTCAATGTAGAGTGAAAATCTCTTTCTAGGAATAGAAAAATAAATTACGAGGGAAAGTTAGCCGCAAAGAAACTGTAGCCTCCGAGACCAGACCCATTGATTGAGCGGGTGACGAAATCCAATAAGGGTGACTACAAGCGCACATTTAGCAAGGAATTTATGATTAACATAAGTTGTTGGATGTTAGCAACATAAAAATATCTGATTTTCAGGCCGGAAGTAAATTCGTAGACTAAATTTTTACAAAGGCACAGACGGTGTTTAGAAATGATAGATTACATGCAACCGGTGGTGGCGTGTTTGTCCCTGTTACTACTAGTTTATCCTGTAGTGAAGTAAAAGTGGATAGTTCCTGAGAATTATTATGGGTGGAGGTTACACTCAACAACCGAGCTAGGTTAATAATTAGCTCGTTTACAGACCTCCCGACTCAACAGCATTAGTGGCAGAACAACTGAGGGAAAATCTGAAATACATTTCACATAAATTTTCACAGCATGTTATATTCTTAGGAGGAGATTTCAATATACCAGATATAGACTGGGATACTCAGATGTTTAGGACGGGTGGTGCGGACAGAGCATCGAGTGACATTATACTTAGTGCACTATCAGAAAATTACCTCGAGCAATTAAACAGAGAACCGTCTCGTGGAGATAACATCTTGGACCTATTGATAACAAACAGACTCGAACTTTTCTACTCCGTAAGCGCAGAACAGGGAATCAGTGATCATAACGCCGTTGCAGCATCCCTGAATATGGAAGTAAATAGGAATATTAAAAAAAGGGAGGAAGGTTTATCTGCTTAGCAAAAATAATAGGAGGCAGATTTCAGACTACCTAACACATTACAAAGAAAATTTCTGTTCCGACACCGACAATGTTGAGTGTTTATGGAAAAAGTTCAAGGCAATCGTAAAGTGCGTATTAGACAGGTACGTGCCGAGTAAAACTTTGAGGGACGGGAAAACCCCACCGTGGTTCAACAACAAAGGTAGGAAACTACTGCGAAAGCAAAGAGAGCTTCACTGCAAATTTAAACGCAGCCAAAACCTCTCAGACAAACAGAAGCTAAATGATGTCAAAGTTAGCGTAAGGAGGACTGTGTGTGAGCGTTCAGTGAATTCGAAAGTAAAATTCTATGTACCGACTTGACAGAAAATCCTAGGAAGTTCTGGTCTTACGTTAAATCAGTAAGTGGATCGAAACAGCATATCCAGACACTCTGGGATGATAATGGCATTGAAACAAAGGATGACACGTGTAAAGCTGAAATAATAAACACCTTTTTCCAAAGCTGTTTCACAGAGGAAGACCGCACTGCAGTTCCTTCTCTAAATCCTCGCACAAACGAAAAAATGGCTGACATCGAAATAAGTGTCCAAGGAACAGAAAAGCAACTGAAATCACTCAACAGAGGAAAGTCCACTGGACCTGACGGGATACAAATTCGATTTTACACAGAGTACGCGAAAGAACTTGCCCCCTTTCTAACAGCCGTGTACCGCAAGTTTCTAGAGGAACGGAAGGTTCCAATGATTGGAAAAGAGCACAGGTTGTCCCAGTCTTCAAGGAGGGTCATCGAGCAAATGCACAAAAATATAGACCCATATCTCTGTCATCGATCTGTTGTAGAATTTTGCAACATGTTTTTTGCTCGCGTGTCATATCATTTCTGGAAACCGAGAATCTATTTTGTAGGAATCAACATGGATTCCGAAAACAGCGATCGTGTGAGACCCAACTCGCTTAATTTGTTCATGAGACCCAGAAAATATTAGATACAGGCTCCCAGGTAGATGCCATTTTCCTTGACTTCCGGAAGGTGTTCGATACAGTTCCCCACTGTCGCCTGATAAACAAAGTAAGAGCCTACGGAATATCAGACCAGCTGTGTGGCCAGAATGAAGAGTTTTTAGCAAACAAAACACAGCATGTTGTTCTCAATGAAGAGACGTATACAGACGTTAAAGTAACCTCTGGCGTGCCACAGGGGAGTGTTAGGGGGCTATTGCTTTTCACAATATATGTAAATGACCTAGTAGATAGTGTCGGAAGTTCCATGCGGCTTTTCGCGGATGATGCTGTAGTATACAGAGAAGTTGCAGCATTAGAAAATTGCAGCGAAATGCAGGAATATCTGCAGTGGATAGGAACTTGGTGCAGGGAGTGGCAGCTGACCCTTAACATAGACAAATGTAATGTTTTGCGAATACATAGAAAGAAGGATCCTTTATTGTATATGACAGAGGTACAAACACTGGTAGCAGTTGCTTCTGTAGAATATCTGGGAGTATGCGTCCGAAACGATTTGAAGTGGAATGATCATATAAAATTAATTGTTGATAAGGCGGGTACCAGGTTGAGATTCATTGGGAGAGTCCTTAGAAAATGTAGTCCATCAACAAAGGAGGTGGCTTACAAAACACTCCTTCAACCTATACTTGAGTATTGCGCATCAGTGTGGGATCCGTACCGGGTCGGGTTGGCGGAGGAGATACAAAAGATCCAAAGAAGAGCGGCGCGTTTCGTCACAGAGTTATTTGGTAAGCGTGATAGCGTCACGGAGATGTTTAGCAAACTCATGTGGCAGACTCTGCAAGAGAGGCGCTCTGCATCGCGGTGTAGCTTGCTGTCTAGGTTTGGAGAGAGTGCGTTTCTGGATGAGGTATCGAATATATTGCTTCCCCTACTTACACCTCCCGAGGAGATCACGAGTGTAAAATTAGAGAGATTCGAGCGCGCTCGGAGGCTTTCTAGCAGTCGTTCTTCCCGCGAACCATACGCGACTGGAACAGGAAAGGGAGGTAATGGCAGTGGCACGTAAAGTGCCCTCCGCCACACACCGTTGGGTGGCTTGCGGAGTATAAATTTAGATATAGATGTAGATGTATATGTTAAGGATCTTATAGAAATGTCCGAAGAAATGGAAAAGCATGAAAACTCTCACTGACACAAAAATGCGAAACGGAAAGTTGCGAAAGCTTACACATTATCTTACCCGAAAGTGAATTTGAACTTAATTTTGTACACAACAAAATTAAATACTGTTTTATGCAAAACTGAAATAATGTGTAAGCTTTCACAACTTTCCGTTTCGCATTCCACAAAAAATTCTTTCTTTTGTCAGAGAAGCTATGCATACCTTTATTACTATTATTATTATTATTACTGTTATTATTATTGTTGACAGTGGCTGTAGTTGTGTAAACTTGTTGATACGTACAAATGTTATACAGCAGATATTATTATTTTCACACCCAAATATTTACCTGAATTTGTGAACACCGAGAATGTATACTCACGAGTCCCCACTGGAATCAGGACTCGAATCCCAGTCTGGCATACAGTTTCACTTTGCCACTCAAATCACTGCAGGAAATATTGTGCTTAGAACAGCTGATTATTTGTATGGAAGCCGCTACAAACGTAAATATCAATTATCTGCAGCGGCTGGAGATCGGCTAGAAGTCTGGTTAGCGGGCTGTTACAAACATCCTGCTGATCGTGAACCTGGGTAGCATTCGTTGTTTTAAACGGTCGCAGTCTTCAGCGTACATACTGGACAACACAAACATACTCTACTTACAGTAAATAAACTAATTCCTAGCAGGAGTCCAGAGATTTGAAGAACGTGTTATAGCCAAGGTCACACTAATTAATATTTGTTATTGAGGACGGGTTTCGACAGTTCAAACTCGTCTTTTGATCTTCAAAAACTGTTTTGCTTCTAAACCGTGTTCCGTTATGAGTTCATAACCAAAAAAAAATTTTTAGAGATCGGAGGATGACAGTATTAACTCTCAAACCGTCGTTGATAACAAATATTAATTAATGCGACCTCGGCTACAATGTTTTTCAAGTAAAATATAGATCGCGTCTCCCAACTTGAATCAAATCGTCTGATTATGAATAAACACAACGCTTCACTTATCCCATTTGGAAGCACCAGTCTCAGCATCGTTGTTGTACCTTTGAACAGTTTCGAAGGAAAGGGGAAGAGCTCCTCACATGTTGAAACCTTGAGTCGGGCCGTATGGCATGCCCGGATGATGTATTTTGCTGCACAGTGTTAGTGAAAATTAGGGACTTACGTTCGAATCTCGGTTCGGCATACAGCTTTAACCTGTCGTGATGTTAAGAAAATCTTGTAAACAGCCCAAAAGTTAGACCAAACTCATGCTTCTGTTTCAGAACAGTTTTCAGTTGTACTGAATAACTGAACAATAACAATGTTAAAAGTTTATTCTCGTAAACTAATCAAATAGTCCGTGAACAGATCACAGTAGATAACCCTTCATCCGCAAAACAGAATGACAGAGGAATAAAGACTATGGTTAGCCGTTTCAGGTAATACTTATTATAATCATTATTGGCCTCGAGGACAAACCCCCCTTCTCTTACTGTCCACTCTTCGTTACCCCACTGAATTTGCGGGTTGGAGGCTGTCAGCATTGAACCTGGGGCGAATCGAAAGTGTTTCAATGCGTATTTTTGCATTTTACGGTACGTGGACAGCCTAATACAACACGGGAAAGCTGAAAACACTTTTAACGTAAATGTTTCCGTATATAAATGAGCTACAGTTCTTCTTACGTTATGCGACGATACGAAGAAACGCATTTACTGCGTACATCACACATTAACTGCGGATCTTACTCACTGACTCAAAAAAAAAAAAATAAATAAATAAATAAATAAATAAATAAAAGTACGGTTCGTTATAGCAATACAGATTTTCTGCACAGAATTTTAGTGCTGTACACGCACTCCTCCTTACAGATTGCCAATGAACGTGTTACATGCTGATTTTCGTCTCAGGATCTTCGGTCAAAGTTTGTATACTGTCACAGGCAGTGCGTCAAGATGTGGCTGTGAAAGTGTCAACAATTCTGTAGGCTACCAATTATTTACGATGAAAACCGATGAAAACAATTTTTTTTGAGAACGGAGGTCATTGTACCAGGTGGCTATAATTATAGTGGAATTACTCACAACGGTCCAGTGTGGGATGTAATTATCGTTGGCACCCAAATCTGACAGATATCTAACGCGTTAACACGAAAATGTTTTACACTGGAAAAAAATATTCAAACGATGACCACCGGGTACAAATCTGCCGCCGTCTCCAGTGCTCATATCGTTCATTGTTTATGAGGCATTTATTAATAACATCAATATTATGCCTTTTCTCACTTGATTGACCTTTTGTATTAACGACCCATTTCTGATCCATTACATACTATGGAAACATTACTATACGTCTTTCTTGCATTCACAGCACCAGATTGCCACCCGGTAGCCAAAATTTGACCTAACTTTTTTCCGCATTGACGCGTTAGAGGCCGCCCGCTGGTGGCCGAGCGGTTCTGGCGCTACAGTCTGGAACCGCGCGACCACTACGGTCGCAGGTTCGAATCCTGCCTCGGGCATGGATGTGTGTGTTGTCCTTAGGTTAGTTAGGTTTAAGTAGTTCTAAGTTCCAGGGGACTTATGACCTCAGCAGTTGAGTCACATAGTGCTCAGAGCCATTTGAACCATTTTGACACGTTAGAATATCTATCAACTTTCGCTTCCACATGATAGTCACAATTCAAACTCGAGATCTGAGAGTAGATACACTCTAATTATAACCATCCGGTACAACAGGTTCTCATACAAATCATCAATTTTACATAACTTTCATATTAAACTCGCCCTTGATAGAACCACAAAGTTTTCCGCGGTCAATCTGTTGTATTAAATATTCCTTGCACACTTGTCGCAATAATTACTTACGGGAATCGGAGCTTTGGACAGTGTCCACAATTGTGTTGGCCAGCAAAACTACTGGATATTAAAGAAGTATCGAAATTACACTGATGTAAAATCAACAGAAAACACTGGGCGCAGAGCGCACTTTTCATCCCGTAATTTCTTTGACAGTCTGTTGCTTTCATGACTGAAATAATAACGGATATTGTGGAAAGAAGATTGCTTTCTTTCGCAAAATTTTCTGGTAAAGATCTGTTGGACATGTCAACTTTTTGTTATCAATGGACTGTTCTTATGAATATATGTTTATAGATGTTTCAATACATGAATGTTCTTTATTTTACCTATGAAGTGAATGATTTGCCAATTCCATTCTGCATCTTAATATTAATTGTTTCTGCTTGGCGAAGTGCACTCTACACGTGCTCTATTCTTATTTCGAAAGTCTTCCTAGTCGGTCGAATAGAGCATGAGATAAATAACTAGAGAGACGTTTGGCTAGGTCTGATAGACTGAATTAGTTGTTCGGACTATCTTATTTGTTTGGAGTTTATTTTGAACAGTAAACGTATTTTTATGTTTGCTCTGCAGAATTAGCAAATTCCTTAGTCACCAGACTGGGTGATAGTGCGTATTATGCAAGCAGGCACCGACTGCCGTCCTGAAGCTTCTATCATTGGAATCTGAACGTTGCTCGCAACTTAAAATTAAGTATTTGATATGATTTATTAAGCGACTTTGTGCTTAAGACCCTCCGCGTATGCGGTGACTCAAATGAGACGCGTTGCCGACGCGGAAACAGGTCGCTTGCAAATCACTTCACGTGTTGTTGAAGAGGGCTCTGCAAACGAGGTGACTGTATAATGACTCACCAGTAAATTGTTTTGCAACGTTCTACCAACCAGTCCTCAACGACTCGGCGTCCGCATTGCTTAGCGAGCTACGTTGCGTCGTGCATTCGAACACAGTTCTGTATTGGTTTAATTTGAAAATGAACGAGCAGCTTTGTATCAGAGTGGAAAAACTCGCACTCTATTCAACTTCTGTCTCCTACTGCATTGCAGGAGGGGTTTGACAGAGAAAGCGTGGTGTGGACTGGGAAATGAAGTTCATGTGACGGGTACTTAGTGTACTCTATATCTGTTGTTTAAAACAAATTGCCGGTAGATCGTGGGAGAAAACATTTAAAAAAAATTTAAGAGTCGCTTCACACGAGCCAGCGAGAAGCGTTTCTCCGCAGCTCACCAAGCCTTCTCACGGCGCTCCGCTCCTGGAAAGATAAGCGGCCGCTCTGTCGTCGCGCTGCACAGCTTTGATCTGCCGCTGCTGCCGCTCGGCCGTGTTTCCATTCCGTCATGGAGTCTGATGAGCAGGGCGACTCTTTTCCTCCTCTCGTATAATAAGATAATCAAAAAGATGTAATTTAAAAGTAAATTCTGGGTGCCACTACTTCTCAAAGGAACAGTGGTTAAAGGTTTACTAAAAAAGCAACCAATTTACACACATATACGTCACAGACGCATGTTCATTAACACTAGAAATTGATCTGTGTCCGAGAATTCACATTCTCGAAGGAAGTTAACCGACAATGGAACAAAATTTCCTGAAAGCAGGCTGTGAGTACTTTTCCCTTTGTAATCGTTGGTGATTAACGTTACAGTATGACATTTTCTTCTGCGTTAATAGGAGACAGTTTCTGTGCATAGAGTTTTCAGATACAGTGTCTGTGGGGTTATAAGATATTTTGAATGTATTTTTGGATTCTTGCTGACGAGTGCAGAATTTTTCTGCCATCTTCGAATGTATCTGCATAATTAGCTGAATACGTTATAAAAAAATGTATGTTGCACAGTTTTGTTTGTGACCGAGGCAGATATAGGTTTGAAGACATTCTGAGTACTTTCCTGTTACGTGACATGAAACAGATACTTCACAAGTCGGAAGAAATATGAGTCACGCTCACCAATTGTCTTCTCCTCTGAAGAACGTTTGCCTGCAACGACCAGCGGTAACTTTAATTTTCTGCGGTTTATCTGAATATTCCTCGCATTCTTTCTTGCATATCAATGGATATTTTTCAGCTTCAATGATGAAATCTTCTGCATCGACTTCCTTGTCTAGCCGACAGTATGACCTACACAATCCTCCTACCAAATAATGGAGAGCTGCAGTCCCATTACATAACGAAACGACTGGTAACACTCGGCATTGTCCGCTGCTTGGTCGGCTAGCAGCGCCATTGCGTGCCGTTGTGTGAAGGTCACTAATGACAGCGATGTTCCGCCAGCAGTGGCTGCGCCAAGGGTGACGGTAGTCCGCCACTGAGCGCCACAGAAGCGTGGTGGCGCTTCAAGTCTAAGGGTTCCCATTTAAATCAATATTTTTCAGCGGAAGGCTAACGGCCTTGTCACAATGGTAGCGCCTGTTTCCCTCAGATCATAGAAGTTAAGCGCTGTCGGGCTTCGCTAGTACTTCGATGGGTCACCGTCCTGGTCTCCCGAGCGCTGTGGACAAGTGGTGTGCACTCAGGCCTTGTGTAGCGGCACCACCGTTTAGGATAGGGAAAGTTAGTTTCGTGCGATATTCTGAGCACGTTACAGCCAGGTGAGAGCGGGATTGCAGTAAGTTACGCTGATCAGCGGTTGCGAAGTGGATTGGAGGCCACAGGGGCCACCGAACGGCTGAAATGAGTAAACGCAGCGGTTCGCATGTCGCAAGCTTTAGGCAGAAGGGTCCCACTGGCGCAATCGGGGTGTGGGGCGTACGTGACTCGGAGCGATGCGTTTGTGAAACAGAGACGCGCAGACGAGTATAAATAGGTGTTGTTTTCTAACGAGATTCATTCAAGTGTGGCAGCTCTCCTGGACGGCGGGGCGTGTCACACTACCGGTGACACACGGCAACAGATGGGGTGACAGCGTCCCAGTCCACGGCGGGTCGTTGGTTTGGCCCGCTGAGGCCGACGCGGGGTCCGCAGCCAGCCAGGCCGGGCCATTCTTTGGCTCGCAACCGCGGACAGTCGGCTCAGCTCCCGACACACGCCGAGAAGCGCAGCCATCCTGACGTAATTGGAACTCTGCAGCTGGCGTACAAGGCCAGCTCGACACAGTGCGTTGCAGAGGCCGCTGGGGTGCTACCTCAGCAATGCAGGGCCCATGACGTGGACCGAGGACAATGAAGCTCTGTAGTGGAAAAAATAAATCAATTGAAAATCTCGGACGAGTTTTAATATGGCACCTCCTGGCACTCACCCACTACACCTGTAAGACCAATTCAGGAGCTGCAAAACTGACAGCGGTTGGGAGAGCGGTGTGCTTAACATATGCCCCTCTGTATCCGAATCCAGTGACTACAATCAGTTAGGGATGGCATTGTCATCGGTAGGTACCATTGGGCCTTTTGAGTTGTGTATGGGTGGAGTTTTGCCAGTGCAAACACTACTGGGAAACGCTTCTCAATGACGATGCTGGTGCTGATTTTGCATTTAACATTTGACGATGCACTGTGGCTGCAGTACATTAGGACATTATTTTTATAAAACACAGATACGAAGGTGGTCATTAGATCGAAACCGGTAATTTGTGAACAAAATTTTTGTGACCATAGACGTAAATTAAAGGAAATTTAGTCTGAAGTAGTGCTGGAGAGAACTGACACCATGAATCCTGCAGAGATGTCCATAAACCCGTAAGAATACGAGGAGGTGGACATCTCTTACGTACATCACGTTGCAAGGCATCCCAGATATGCACAATAATGTTCATGATTGGGGAGTATGTTTAAACTCAGAAGAGTGTTGCTGGAGCCACTCTATAGCAATTTTGGATCTTTGGGGTGTCGCATTGTCCGTTGGAATTGCCCACGTCCGTCGGAATCGGAATGCACAATGGACATGAATGGATGCAGATGTTTAGAGAGGATGCTTACGTACGTGTCACCTGTCAGAGTCGTTTCTAGACGTATCAGGGGTCCCATATCACTGCATCTACACACGCTCTACACCATTACAGACCCTCTAACTGCTTGAACAGTCCCCTGCTGACATGGAGGGTCCATGGACTCATCAGCTTCTCTCCATCCGCTCGGTACAATTTGAAACGAGACTCGTCCGACCAGGCAATATGATTCCAGTCATCAACAGTCCAATATCGCTGTTTACGTGCCCAGGCGAAGCGTAAAGCTTTGTATTCTGCAGTTCATCAAGGGTACACGAGTAGGCCTTCGGCTACGAAAGCCCGTATTGATGATGCTTTGTTGAATGGTTCGCAACGCCGACACTTGTTGATGGCTCAGCATTGAAATCTGCAGCACTTTGCGGAAGAGTTGCACTTTTGTGACGGTGAACGATTCTCTTTAGTCCTCGTTGGTCTCGTTCTTGCAGGATCTTTTTCCAGCTGCAGCGATGTCGGAGATCTGATGTTTTACCGGATTCCTGATATTCACGGTACACTCGTGAAGTAAAAATCTGATTTCATCGCTACTTCGGAGATCCTGTGTCCCAACGCTCGTGCCCCAGCTATAACACCATGTTCAGATTCACTTAAATCTTGATAACCCGCCATTGTAGCAGCAGTAACCGATCTAAAAACTGCGCCAGCGGCTTGTTGTCTTGTATAGGTGTTGCCGACAACAGCGACGTATTATAGCTGTTTACATGACTCTGTACGTGAATATGCATGCCTATTCCATTTTCTTTGGCTCTTCAGTGTATGAAATTTAAGTGGCCACCCTAAGAATAATTTAATATCAAGAAAATCACATGTACAGATCGATACTTGAGTGTTAGAACACGCAAACAAAAACAGCAAGCTAACCTAAGCTCGACACAAAAGCCGGGAATTCAGATCACGAAATAAATACCAACAAAAATTATTATCTTCACGAAAGTGGGGTAAAAATCCTGCATTCGTCAGACATCAATCTTGCAACGTAAGGGCCGCTACGGTCACAGGTTTGAATCCTGCCTCGGGGATGGAAGTGTGTGAAGTTCCTAGGTTAGTTAGGTTTAAGTAGTTCTAAGTTCTAGGGGACTGATGACCTCAGAAGTTAAGTCCCATAGCGCTCAGAGCAATTTGAACCATTTTGCAACGTAAGTAGAAGTGTCCGTATACAATGGAAGCCAATAGATGCATCGATTTGTCCATCTCTTACGCCTTATAGCCCAGACCATTCGAACGTTGATATACATTAACTGTATGGTTGTTCAATACAAGAAATTTTAGAAAATACCGATGTATTATAGCTTGAGTGTGATATGCTTGGAAATAACAGCGATAATTGCCAGGCGGCAGCACTTCGATATCTTACAGGCTGTCAAAAACAGGACCCGCCGAAATTTGTAAACTAATTCCCACATGTAACATATTTCCCTACGACTTCTTGCCGGAAGCATTTGCCAAAATTTACCTTAGAGCCTAGAAGCACTCTCACGTCAGAGAAGTTAGGGCATCATAGTGGCAACAAACAACTTGCTACAAGGGTAGTGAGGTAGAAATTTGGACTGCTTCAGTTCGTGCATGATGGAAATATATGAGCGACAGTAAGAGGGAATATAAAGAAAATACCACAGACCATTCTCAACTATACCTATATACTTTCAGCACTGTTACCAACAGTAAACTTTAATATTTGCTACAAGGTTAGTGACGTAGAAATTTAGACTGCTTCAATTCGTGCATGATGGAAAGATATGAGCAACAGTAAGAGAGAAACTAACGAAAATACCATAGACCATTATCAACTCCACCTATATACTTTCACCATAGTTACCAACAGTAAACATTAATATTCTTGACCCAACACTCACTCTTCTGTACGATCCCCGTTTTATCTGCTATAGCGCTGTGAATGAAACCCCTTGTTAATTTAAAAAGAAAGCAGAGTGGTTTGGCCGGGCATAGGCCTACTGTGGCAATCGTTTTATACTCTGTCATCACGCCTTTATTAGACGAAGTATTTGTGGAAGCGAAGGTTCCACGGATGCACTGACGTATCTGAATGAGGAAAGTTTTTGCATACAGGTTTATTTATTTCGAGTCAAAAACATTACAACAATATTTACAATATATACAATATAACAAATCAGGTCAAATCATAAAAGAACAAACTAAACGGTATTAGCCCAAAATTGTGCAACGGCAGCAGCATTGTCTGAAACATCAACAAGCTCTTGTGTGGAACATGATACAGGACATCTAGGACAGTTAATTAAATGTTTGGTTGTCTGTTCTTCTCCGCAGTCACACAAGGTGGAAGATTCCTTCATGAAGCCCCATTTAAACAGATTGTCCTTAGTTCGTCCGACGCCACTCCTGAGCCGATTTAGAGACTTCCACACTGTCCAGACTTGATTTCCACCAGGAGGAAGGGTCTCAGAAGGAGTCATCCAATCGTTACTGTCAGATTTTGCTGTCCACTGAGATAGTCTGGCTGCTCCAGTCCGACCGGTGAGGGGTGTAGTAGTTCTCATGAAGCTCCTCCTAGATTTGAGTCTACTAATTGGTAGCTGGTATCCATGTAGCAGGTGATCGGTGTTATGATCTGCTTTATGTCTCTCAAGTTTGGCTGCGACTTCACGCCTTATGTCTGGAGGAGCAATACCTGCTAGTTTATGGAGTTTATCAATAGGTGTAGCTTTGAGGCATCCCGTTACTGTCCTGCAGGTTTCGTTCAGGGCCACATCAACCTGCTTTGCATGAGATGACTTGTACCATACAGGACATGCGTATTCAGCTGCGGAATAACACAAGGCCAAGGCTGATGTTCTTAGTAGTTTGGGATCTGCACCCCAAACGCTGCCAGTGAGCTTCCGCAGGATGTTGTTACGAGCAGCAACTTTCTGCTTGGTGTTAGTGCAGTGTTTTCTGTAGGTCAACGTTCGATCTAAGGTGACACCCAGATATTTGGGGTAGAAACAATGTTCAAGCTCTTGATCTTCCCAAAACACTGTAAGTTTTCTATAGGCCTCTCGATTGCGTAGGTGGAAAGCACAAACTTGAGTTTTAGCAGGGTTCGGTCTTAAGTTATTGACTCTGTAGTACTCAGATAGGTCCTTGAGAGCAACAGTAAGCTGGTTTTCTACTGTGTCAAAATCTCTGGCTTGTGTGACTAAGGCAAGATCATCTGCATAGATGAAACTCTTTGTAAGAGAAGGTTGAGGCTGGTCATTTGTAAATATGTTGAACAATATGGGGGAAAGGACACTACCCTGAGGCAAGCCATTCCTTTGACTTCTCCATCTACTCTTTCTTCCTTGGAACTCCACATAGAATCGCCGGTTTTCCAAAAGTGTCTGCACAGTTCTGGTGAAATTAATGTCTCTAGTGATGTAATAGACTTTGTGCAATAATTGTCGATGTTGAATGGTGTCATATGCTGCTGTGAGATCCACGAAGACAGCCCCGGAAATGTATCCTTTCTCATATCCCTCTTCAATATGTTCAGTCAGATTAAGGACTTGTGCTGTACAATTCTTTCCAGGTCGGAAACCTGCTTGTTGAGGTATGAGTTGTTTTTCAACAATGGGAGTGAGTCTATTTAGCAACATTCTTTCATAGATTTTATACAAATGGCAAAGGAGCGAAATCGGTCGGTAGTTCTTGGGATCAGCTGCACCCTTTCCAGGTTTTAGTAAGGGAATAACTTTAGTTTTCCTCCAGATGGCAGGGATCTGTTTCCGCTTCAGACAACCATTATAGAATTGCAGAAGCCATCTTTCCGTGATGGGACCAAAATGTTTAATTTGCTCAATCATTAGGTCGTCTAGACCAGGCGCTTTACCATTTTTGCATTTCTGAATTGCGGTTCTGAGTTCTTGTAAGATGAAGTCATTTGATATATGGTTGTTTTCACGTTCAGGTTCTCTTTTGAGTTTTGTTCTATCTTTAGAACAATTGACCCTTCCATTCTGAACTAGATGATGAGCAATTTGATCTGGTGCAATGTTTGCATGGCCATGATTGTGGACAGGGTCGTTGTTCAGGCGTCGCAGCAACTGCCAGGCTTTCTGACTGCTTTTAGACATATCAAGGTTCTCGAGTAGCTCTATCCATCGTTCTTTTTTGGATTTGGCTAAGGCTGAGGATAAATTTTGGCCAGCAGTTAAGGTTTCAATGCTGTAAGGATTATCATTGAAAAGTTGGATATAGTTATGTAGATGCTTCACGGATTCTTCTGTCAAGCCAGGTATGTAGTTAACTCGACAGCCTCTGGGAGTTGAGAGTCTTGAGCATCTTTTCACGGCTTCTACAAACTCATCATAGTTGGAAACTGAGGGTTCTATGCGTGAAACTTCTGAGTCAAGGAGATCAGCAAACTTCTGCCAGTCTGCTTTCTTGAAATTGTATCGCCTTCGGAATGATGTGATTCTAGGAGTAATGGCTGCAAACACTTGGCAGCCTATGGGGCGGTGTTGAGTATTTGGTATCGGATTTAGAACAGTTTTTCTGCATTGGTGAGCTATGTTCTCGCTAACAAAAATTAAGTCGGGGTTATACCCACGTTTCCAACGCCCACTGTTAAAAGATGGTGGGAGTTTATTATCATGGACAAGATTAAGATGGTTGGTATCAGCCCAAGTCAAAACTGCTTCACCATTACTGTCGTCCTCAGCATAACCCCAAACACTGCTATGACTATTGAAATCTCCAACAATAAAGTGAGCTTGTTGATTGGTGTAGTTGTCTGTAGGTGAAAATTGGAAATCTGCTCCTGGGGGTTTGTAAATTGACGACACAATACAACCATTCAGTTCTACAGACAGTATTTCAATATTGTTGAATTCTGTAAGTGAGGTAGAGAGAACAGCTATATCGTTCCTCACAAAGATAGCACTGCCATATTGTCTATGGGGTCGTTCAACTGCCAGTTTCATCCCAAGGATTTTTGGTCTTCTCATGGTGTCATCTCGATGGGTTTCTTGTATACATAAAATATCACACCTAGGTTCCTTGGCAATATGTTGCAGGAGTTCTTCTTTGGCAACAGACAATCCTTCTATGTTGATTGATACAATCACAAGGTGAGGTCTTGATAAAGACCTTTGGTTTCCATTCATAGTGAAACCTATAATGCAATGCTTTTGGAATGCATACAGGTAATAGGCGCGGTACTTCGTTTACTTCGATGAAGTTGTTCTGGAATGTGAGATGAAGGTCAGTTGCCGGAAAGGCAGGTGGAAAGAACTCTTTATGCTAGGGACACTTGTCAGCTGAGTTTGGGACAAAGAAGACTGGTTTGGAGTTAGTAATGAAAACGTTCATTATTTTTGTGCATATTTCGAATTACCTTCAGCCTACCTCTTATTTAACAGAATTCGGTGAATCACGAGCTTTTTTACGATACGAACTTACTATCGTTGCAGACTTGTCGTAATCAGCTTTATGGCAAGTACGTTCGGCTATATTGGAGAATTACTAGATATTTTGAAGGCCCAGAATCTGCTTTAAGCAATTCTATTAGCTCTGTTAGTTGAATAATAAATTAAACTTCAGTTTTAGCGTATTATACTGGCAGGATTTCGATCAGTCGGTTTTCGCATGTCCTGCATTTGAATCGTTTCGTATTAATGTCATTTGGTTATTCAGCACGTATTCTCAAGACCACATAAATGTTCTTGCTTTCCGTATTATTTCTTTGTAACCTCTTATACCGACTCTCAGTGCCTTTCCCAGTGCCTTTTATAATTATAATCACTAAAGGTGTTCATGAGTCTTGTATTTTCTGTAACACCTAGTCACGCACTGTATGCTTTCAGTATTTGTCCACATGTAAATCCACACCCTGAGCGAATGGAACCCTGGAATCCTATTGGCCATTATAATTTCACTTACAATGCATTGATTTGATGGACTGAGCTGTGTACATTGCACCCACTTCGAGTGACATAAAGTTCGTGGAAAATGCCTCGAAAACTTTGGCCGTGGTTTTCTCAGAGACGGTCGAGTATCTCGAGTGCTGTGGATAAGCCGAGACACTTGTTCGCTTATTTCTAGACCTCTTCCAGTGAGCGAGGTTTCTAGAAAATCGGTTTATGGGCATTTGTTGCCGTCTTTTCATCAGAACCTATTATAACATGTGAGTAATAGCAATCTTTTCATACCGACGAGACCGTATATTAGCGATACCAATAGTGATAATAAAGAAATATTAAGGTACATCAGTGTAACGCATTTTACTAAACTAATATACACATTTTCAGGCCGTCGTTCGTCGCTGTACTAGATACAGTAGTAGGTAAAAATTCCTGAGATCGCCTTTCGGCTCAAATATTCCACGAATCGTAATATTAATCTAATCTTCCAGTCTACGTGATGTCGCTCTCGAGCACGGAAATTCCGCAGCTAAGCCGCGATGCCCCTGACAGAGAGCGGCTCACGTTTCCAGCGGCGCGACTCTTTGAGTATTCGCCGCCGAGGTGGCAGCGGACAGGAGCCCGGGGCGCGCCGGCAATTAGCATTGATAAAGTATTTAAGGCGCGGCCCGGCGTCGGCGCTTCCCCCGGCGCCTACGCCCTCCGATTCTTCACAGCCACTCTTGCTCTCCTTCTCCCGGCCCATCGTCTGTTTATTTTAAATTACGCCAGCTCACAGCGACTCCGTCCGTACAGTCAAGTGCCGTCAGAATGTCTCTGCGCGCTCCACAACCGTAACAGAGACAACCACGGAAATCCCTCCTACACAGGTGGTAGAGGTTTGGAATAGTTTCAGTAGTATTGGTACCTGAAGCTGTTCTAGTGATGTTCACTCCTTAAACAGAGACGTCAGTCTTTCAGTAGTGTTTGTAACCATAACAAACTGACTATTCTTCTACTTCGGAAGATTTCTCCTACGACAGGTATCGGCTCGTCACCACACATTGTCCTCCGTCCTGTCCTTCTCGATTAATCTGCTGGTAACCTAGAGAAGAGATTAGATGAATACAGTCTGACAAAATAACATCTGCCTTAACATTACTTAAGAACAGAAAAGCGACACAGAAATGGTATCAATGCTGAATTGTTGAAATATGGTGGAATGATGCTACATCTATAACTGCTCTGTTTCTTGAACGAGTGGCAGAAGAGCAAGAGTATCCCCAAAGACTGGAAGATTGTTAGAGTGATATCAGTTTTTAAAAAAAGGAGACAAAAGCCTATGCAGAAACCACAAAGGAATTAGTTCACTGGACTCAGAATACAAGATACGTGCTAAGGTTCGAAACACAAGACTTAAAACCATGACAGAAGTAGTACTGCATGAGGATCAAGTGGGCTTTATAAAAGGACGCTTTACGATAGATGCAGGTTTTATTTTACAACAGATATTACAAAAACGGAAAGAATATAATACAGACACACTCATTGCTTTTATCAGTTTTAAAAAAGCTTCGAACAGTGCTAACTGACAGAAACTTTGGGCGGTAATGACGAATCGCAGATATTCAAATAATCTAATAAATACGATAAAAAGATCATAAGACGACTATCACTTTATATCCCAGCAGAAAAAATTCTAACGAAGCACCAACTAACGAAAGAGTACGACAAGGCTGCAGTGTCTCCACAACTTGTTTCACATTTCCATGCATCAAATAATGGCTATATGGAAAATAGAATATCAAAAAGGTATATACTTAGACAGGGGGACTCTTTTAAATAACTTAAATAACGATGCAGTAATCGCAGCAGATAAAGAAGAGAACCTTCAGAAAGAAATTTGCTTACTGAAACAAATAAATGCGAAATCCGACATGGGAATCTCAACAGAAAAACAAAGCAGCCATTTTGGGGAAAGCACATATTAGAATCAAAATAGTCGTGGATCACAAGATTTTGGAGCAAATGTGAGGATATGAGGTGACGTACGGTTACTGCAAAGATACAGAAATTAAACATAGTAAATATAACCAGGTATGTGGGACCATTAACAGAAACCATAAAAGCAAAACTAGGAAAGGTACTCAAATTAAATTTGACAGAACAGTTGCAGTTCCCACACTGCTCTATGGAAGAGAGAACTGAGTGATTCTCAGAAATGAAGAAAGCTGTATTAAGGCACAAGAAACGAAATTCCTGGGACTAGTTAAAGGATGCACAATAGAAGAGAGACCAAGGAATCAAGATATTAGAGAACAAAAAAATATGTTTAGACTAAATGATAAAATTCTAGATTGTAGGAGAAAATGGGATGAAGTCCTAGAAAGAATGGAGAGTGATAGATTCCCTTTGAAGGCCAGAAATTATAAGTGCAGAGGAAGAAGAGATAGAAGAAGATCTCGGCAAGAATGGTTACCGTAACAGAGTATGTCACCTAACACCTGAAGAGGTGAGGAAGAAGACCTCATCTTCTGAAGGCATCCTTGATTTCTAGCCATCTACATGTCCTTATTTTCTCTGTAATCTTTCCTTCTACGGCTCTTCGTTGTATGTAATCTCTTCGGAGCATATGTCCCAGCGAAGACGCATTTCTCGTTCATGGTAAACAAATTCTCCAAGTTTGTAAAATTCTTTTATTGACAGAAGTCTTATACGAGAGTAGTCGCTATAAATCGCCCATCATCAGTGTCTGTTGGTTTGCTGCTCATCTGTTATTAGTCATGCTGCTTTTCTCCTGTTTGCTTGTTAAGATGAAAGTCTCTCGTAATCGACTGCCGTTACATTCGGTACCTATGTTTCTTCTGTTTCCTTTTCCGGCATTGGTACGTACTTGTACATTAGTTCCCCTCCATGCAGCGTTAGGCGCCCCCGTTACTGCATTTACCACGATTACAGCTCGCAGCGTTACTGCTCAGTCATCTTGCCGCAGCCACATGGCTCACAAAGATGCGCGCTGTATCGGCGTTGGCGTGTTGGCTTCGGATGCTGCCACCAGTGGTCGTTACTTAGTTTACATTCTATCTAGCGTACGTGTCTTTTACCCAGTGCCCTATGGTGGCCTTATTTTTGTAGACTGCATGGAATCACGGTGGTAATTTTGGGCAAGAGGCATTTTCCCAGGCCGCGCTCTAAAGTTAAGAGTTCTAGCACCACAATTTAGGATGCTACTATAGCCGCCCACTTACGGCGGATGTTTGCCTACGAGTTGCAAGGAAAAGACGTCCTACTACTGCTAGTTACGTTATTTTGAGTCATTCTATCTGATTTTTCAGATTCTCCATTTTATTTTTTAAATTTTTAATTGTTTAAAGCAGTAGGTTACAACAACTGTTTTATTTTAGATTTCAGGTACAGCTGATACTGGGGCTAAGAACCTGAAATCGTAATGGTGTATAGCGACTTCTGCCATGTAAGACTTTGGTCAACAAAAGTACTGTAGAACTGTGTCGGATTTGTTTACCATGATCATGTTCCAGAACAGTAGTAGATTTCTTACAAACAAAAATTTATGCGTTTCTTGCTGTCATTTATCATTTCCACTAATCTTCCTTCACCTTCTGCCTCTACTTCTTCGTTATTCTTTCTGTCAACAACACATTTAACTGTAAGTTCTTCTTCCTCAACAATAATTTTCTCCTTTCTCACTGCGAATCTCTGTCTGATAATATAGGTGGCCATCTTTCGGAAACTGTCTGTCAGTGCAGTTAGCACATTCATCTGCAAATAACTTCTGTTATATTTTGTGTGACACATGTGACCACATGTTTATACGCCTCACAGGAATCTGTGCCAGTTGATGGCCGTCTGTATGAAACACGTGTGTCTCTACCCGAAGTCCGCAAGTAAGTGCAAATGGATACCGCACATTGTGAGCAAACCTGTGCTAATTCGGCCAAAAATGAAACAAAAAAACATTTGTAAAATCTTCCATATCTTTTTCGGGCTCAGACAAGGCAGGTTTGGTAGCCAAGACGTCAATGTGAGTTCACTATTATGCTTCTGAGACCATTGAGACACGATTCTGATTTCCGACACACGATCCCGCTGGAAGATACCATGGATGAAGCCATGCAGGTGGTCCGCAATATTCTTCATGTGGACCACATCTCTCACGGTGCGCTCGATTACTGCCACAGCTCCCACTGAAGCCGAGGTGAATGTCACCTACAGCATACTACTGCCCCCAACGGCCTCCAGCCGTAGCGCGGTGCATGTTTCAAGCAGTCGTTTGCCTGGATGACGCCTATTCAAACACGACCATCGACCTGGCATAACAAATAACACGATTCGTCCGACCAGGTGACACGTTTCCATTGATTCATGGTCCATATATGATCATCCCGTGATGAATACAACCGTAATTTACAATACAGTTATGTCAACAACGGAACGTACCGGTTGTCTGTAGTGGAGATTTACTTTAACAGTGTGTGCTGAATGGTTTGTTGCACCAACATTGTACTCTGTCGGCAGATATGGCACAATTGTCTTGTATCCTGCTTTACAAAACGTGCAATCCTCCAGCCCCCATGTTCGGAGACAAGGCGTGGACGTCCAATACTCGTCGTTTGACCGTTCTTCAACCACTTTCCATAGATTCTTGCCACATGAGCAAGCGAAGAGTCGACCAGATTCATTGTCTCCGAGATGATCGTTTCTAGGTTCCGGGCCATAAGAATATTCTCTTAGCCAAAGTCGATTTTGTTTGTGAATTTCCTTACTAGTGGCTCGTATCGTACTGTGACTCATTCGTTATTCGTCCCTGCTACACAGCATTTAATCTCGCCATGGGCAATGGTCATGATGCATTGTAAGTAAAAAATATGAAAATAAAAAAGAGCAGCGCACAACTAAGAAGTTATGCAAATTGGTCACAAATTGATATTCTTACAGATATCGATGGAAAAAGCAAGAGTGTAAATTGATGAACGTGTGACGGTGCAGTTCAGTAGCACCGCACAGCTGCAAAGAATAGAAAACAGGGGACATGTCGATACCATGGCAAAAACTCTTCGCGAATTACTGGACACTAACTATCCCTCACAATCAGGAGCGTGAACAATATAATTAAGTCTCAGTATTTAAGAGACGATGTGTAGAATGGCCCAAAGAAGCCGGTTAGAGAAATCGGCCAATCAATCGACAACTGGAGTGATGGCAATATAGGACGACGTTGGTAGGAATGAGTGAACTATAGCCTAACACAGCATTAAGAAGGAAGGGGAAGGGGTAGAAATCAGTGATGAGTCCCGATTCGAACTGAGCCCCGCTGACCAGCGAGACGTGTCTGGAGACGTCCTGGAGAGCAGTAGGATACCAACCTGACCGTCACATTCCTTACAGCCCGACAACAACCAAGAGCGATGGCTTTCTTTTCATAGCAGGACCCTTTGGTGTCATCCGCAGCATCCTTACAGCACAGCTTTAAGTCTAAGATATTCTATCCCCCGTTTTGTTGCACTTCATGTCAAGCCATCTCGGCCTTATCTTTCAAAAAATAATGCCCGTTCGCAAGTGGCGACCAGTTTCCACAGCTTGTCTTCGTCGTTGCCAAACCCTACTGTGGCCAGCAAAGTCGCCGGATCTCTCCCAGATGAGAACGTATGGAGCATAATGGGCAGGGACCACAAAGTAGTTCGGAATCTTACGACATAATGCGCTAACTGCACGGAACTTGTCACGATATCCCTCAAGAGGACAACAAACAATGATAAACCGAATAACTGCTTGTATACGGACAGAGGTGCACCAACGCGTTATTGACTTGCTCAGTTTGCGAAGTTTCTCTTGGATAAATCATCTAATTTTCCTGAAATTGTAATCATTTGTTTGTCTGCACATGTACATCACAACTACCGATTTCCATGCCATTCCCCCATTTGGGTAAATCCTACGTCATTTTATTTTTTTACTCTTAGAACACTTTTTGGGATTTTCAATTGCTTTCCAGGTTCAACGAAGAACTGCTTGTCTGGAACTGTGTTTGGACGTTTTGCTCAAGTTGGGTCATATATTCAGAGATTTGCACATATGGGAAACTCGCGGACATCGGTTGTAACAATTACTTTGCTGACAAAAGCCCACGCCGATGCGGATATGTCTGCCGATATTCGGAATAATAATTACTTCATGGTTAAAAGTTAAAGGATAATGTTGAGATATACATAACAGCTATTGTTAAAAGTCGCTATTATCACTCATTTGTGATGGAGTGAGACGCACAGTGTCCTGGAGAAGGTACAAGCGTTGTTCATATCTGAATAGACTAAAGAAGGTAAACGCCCTTCTCCCTGCTTTTCCGAAAAGTTTAATGATCATCTGATTTCCAGCACACCAGCAGCACACTAAAACCTGCATCGTTGCTGTTTCGTTTTCGGTAACAGATATCACCTATTGAAGTAACGAAAATTGCAGAAAGTGACATAAAAAGCGACTCTAGAACAGTATAACCTTTTGAACATTCACTGTATGTGAGTTCTGCTCGCTTTCCACATACGACATAATTTAAAGTGTAAAAGCAGTCAATGTCTCAATATTTTTCTTAAAAATATTTAAATGTGCATAATGCAACTTTTACCATATTGGGAAGTATATTTGATAAAAGCAAAAAAAAATCAATATATGACGCTTTCATTTAATTTCACTGTGTTGCGCAAATATTCCGCCGAAAACTTGACAAATCCGGTTTCAGTAATTACACAAGAAAACTGTAACTTCTGGAACAGATCATAAAAATTACGGGTTATGTTGTAAAGTGAAGTGCAAAACTTAAGCACGAAAGTAGCTATCGCATGACGTGTCGCTGCCAAGAGATCTGTACAGATGGGGATACGCCGAGTCACGTAGCTGTAACTTGAACCACACGTGTTAAGAACTGCTACAGTATAATATAGAGGGCAAATGAAATAAACACGTAACGAGATGAACAGAAGAGACCATGTTATGCAAAGACAATAATTAGACTGAAGCCACCACGATTCATGATGATCCTTTGAAGATTAAAAAGGCGGGACATGGTCCTTAATATTTATTTATTTATGCTTATTTAATCTTATCTGTTTGGGGCAATCAGGCCCTCTCTTGCATCGGATCAGGGTTTCACACATACAACGCCTTTTTTCAAGTTACCGAATAAATGACACTTTTAATACGATGACTAGTAATAAAACGTTTTAAGTTTCCCGACTTGAGTAAATTATACTGACTACGAAATAATAATACTGACAATACCTGTACTACTGCGGCTGCTGCCACGAATCATGATAACAGTAACAATAATGATAATAATAACAATAGGGATACTGGCAGATACGAGAAGAAATTATAGGAGTACAAATTGATATTTTCTGATATAGCGAGATCTGAAGAAAATGAATTTAAGGAGACCGCATTGGCTAAGAATATTGGAAAATGAGGAAGATTGGGTTGGCAAGAGGCGTGCAGAATGACAGCGAGTGCCTACATCGACAATGATAATTCTTGCTGTTGCTTCAGTAGGTATGTCATTAAATGTCTTCTCAAGCTGGAGATGTTGGTCGATTCTCTAACATCATGAGGGAGGTTATTCAAGAGTCGGTTTCTCGCTGCTGAGAAGGACTTCTAGAAAGCGGCTCAGCGATGGAGTGGGACAAAAAGGATTTGCTGTTCAGACCAAAGCGTTATGGTAGAGGCGAGATATGACGGACGGTGTTCATTGATAAGACAGAAGAGATAGAAATCTCTGCCCTGGTCTGCATGCAGCCAGGATTGTTGTGCATATGATGGTGAAGAGTGATCAAAGAGTCGAACATCACAAATATAGAACAGCCATTCATAACCAGTTCCAGGCGCCGTGGGCTTTCCTGAGAAAGGTCTTGCAGGGTAACATCGCTATAATTAGTAATTGGAAGCTTCTGCAAATTTCTTTCCCAATTTTAAGAGGCAAGAGCTTCTTATGTTTCCGTAGGTCTTGAAGAGAAGCTGACGCCTTCTTGCACATGGCAGTTAAGGGCTCAGTCCAATTTAGACTTTCATCTATTATTATTCGTAGCCTATTTTGTTGAAAGTTGATATTTGATCACATTTAGGATTAAAGATCGTAGAGATATCACATATTTAGGGCTAATGAGCCTATAATGACAACCCAGTACCGTCTTGGGTTTTTGCTGGGTAGCGCTTTAACCCTGTCTCCTGCACCCATTTTGAAAATGCACAGAAGCCGGTATTGAGATTCTCGATTGCTCACTTTGGTTTTATTGATTAATGGGTTGTAGGTAGTGTTATCCCCACTGTCTACAGGTTTATTGGTTAGTAGGTTGTAGCTTCTATGGTCGCCTTGGAAGGCAATGCGTGGTTTGCAACGTGCCTCCATGTTGATCACAAGATTGGTAAGGATGTCTTGTGCTAGGACGTTCTATTCCACCATCAGTGCCGTCGACAATTGCAGTTTGGTCGTTGGGGAATGAAGGGGCGCTGCAGTACGTCCCCCAACCCAGCGCACCGCTAAGAGCACCGACGTTCCAAATGGATTATGGAGTTTACAATTGTTAATTTCCGTGGATGCTTACTTCGATATACCGAGCGAGGTGGCGCAGTGGTTAGCACACTGGACTCGCATTCGGGAGGACGACGGTTCAATCCCGTCTCCGGCCATCCTGATTTAGGTTTTCCGTGATTTCCCTAAATCGTTTCAGGCAAATGCCGGGATGGTTCCTTTGAAAGGTCACGGCCGATTTCCTTCCCAATCCTTCCCTAACCAGAGCTTGCGCTCCGTCTCTAATGACCTCGTTGTCGACGGGACGTTAAACACTAACCACCACCACCACCGTACTTCGATAAAGGACTTGCGGATACCTTCTCTCTTATCCACACAGACCATTTATTCTAAACTTTAAGCTCCCCATGTCTCAAGGCTTCTTTATTGATGTATGAAAATAAGTAGATATACAGTGCCTCTTACTAAATGCAAGCCAGCCTGTGTGTGGAATCAGCCTGTAGCCTCTCGGATGCGGTGTTACTCGCTATGATGTGCGAGTTTCTCGTGGCTGGAGCTGTACCTGAAGAGCGGCGGCGGGAGCCGGCGAGTGTGTTTAACAATTAAACCGGCGGCTGTTGGCCGCGCCGTGCGGTGGCCCCGTGTCATTAAGAAGCAAAGCCCGGCGCCACCGGCTCCTGTAAATCTCCCAGAGAGCTGGGCACTGTGATGGGTGTGGTGGGGGGGGGGGGGGGGGGGGACTGGGCAGAGGAGGCGGAGCAGAGTGTTAAAGAAACATTTAGTGCGCGCAGCGAGCAGGCGCCAAAGAAATTAAGGGGCGGGCAGTATACGGCGAGCAACGCCATCGCTCCCAGAAAAACGATTTTTCCATATTTTAACACGACTTGTTACCTCGGAACGCCTCTGGCACTATTGTTTGCTGGGCGGGAGCCACTCTTAACAAGTAATCGCATTTCCAGAACGTCTGCTAGAACCATCTTTTTGTTCTCGAAACGGGAACATATTTCGTGATTTAGAGACGTTCACAAAAGAAATTATCATTCTCACGTCTTTCATTATACTGCTGCTTACCGGTAGTACGAGAGCATACTCTTCTATGCTTATATGTGTTCTCTGTCAAATGATAGTCGCTTTCTTCAAAACTGACAGTAGTCGGTTTCCCACCATGCCTTTTATATAAAACGACGAACTGACACGTAAATGAAATCATTTATAAGCTACAATTTGTGTGATTAAATATCTACAAAGAATCCCAAAGGATCTGAATGTGGAAGAAGACCAGAACGACGTACTATCAATAAAAACGGAAGTGGGTCTATGTACAAAACTCCTTGTCACTCTGATATTTAACATGAAAGAAAAATGTTTGAAAACATATGGGGATATATAGTTGCTCCTCCTACTGCAGCAGCTACATGTTTCTAGGTAAAAAGAGATGTACTTCCGTCATGTACATATGCAGACAGAAGCGATGAATGAATGTCCAATACCGGAATCTGAACCCAGGTCTTTGCTCACGAGGCAGATGCGCTAACCACTACGCCACCCTGGCACAGTAACTTTGCACAGCTGCATAAACTACTGGAGTGCGCCTCTCTCCCCAGTTCAAAATCCCATTCAGTGGCCGGTCGGTGTGGCCGAACGGTTCTAGGCGCTACAGTCTGGAATCGCGCGACCGCTACGGTCGCAGGTTCGAATCCTGCCTCGGGCATGGATGTGTGTGATGTCCTTAGGTTAGTTAGGTTTAAGTAGTTCTTAGTTCTAGGGGACTGATGACCTTAGCAGTTAAGTCCCATAGCGCTCAGAGCCATATTTGAACCCATTCAGTGTTGTCCGTGCAGTTGTGCAAGCCACTGTGCCTGGGTAGCGCAGTGGTGTCGGCATGGTACCTCAGCATGTTCGGTCAGAGGCTCAGCTGCCCTCTGTAATTAAAAATACTTTGTGAATGGATCAACGTTGAATTGTAACACGTGTCATGTGACATCCGCCCGCAACAAATGCAACGAACAATAACGAACAAAAAAAGATGAAAAAAGTGGTTAGCGCTTGTGCCTAGTGAAGAGAAGGCCCGGTTTCGAATCCAGGCCTTGGTAAAAATTTATTTCGTTACTCAGGTCGGCATATATATCTCACAGATATCTGAGACTTTAAAAGCTCTCTGGAACCACATAGTTGCATTTGAGTAAAGCACCTACGCTATGGATTCAGGCAGAATTCTCCATTTCATATAATGCTAAGATGCTATTCCAATACAGTTGGATAGCCTCTGCAATGGTGTTCGAGTATGGGGTAGATACCAAGTGGGCTGAGGGTTGAATGGGAATTTGGATTGAAGAGCAAGGCGTGCTAGTGTAGTCTGTGCATTCGTGCCAAAGTACTGTGCCAGGGCGTCGTAGTGGTTAGCGCATCTGCATACTGAGCAGGAGATCCTGGCTGTAATCATGGCATTGCTACGAATTTCCATTTGTCACTTTCGACTGCATATATACGTCATAGATGTTTGATACTTGAAAAGGTCTCCGGAAACACATAGTTTCATTTGAGATTTACATCATCTACTACCGATCTTCCCAAAGCAAGAAGGTTTTAGACTTTAAGTCTTACAACTTGTACCTTGCATGGGTTCTATTTCGTTTTGTCGGTACATCTGTCGTTTCATTCACTTAAGTGTTTCAAGGAGGGTTTATAGAACAACTTTCAAACTTTTCCTCTACTGTTCCACTGCCGAACAGCACATGAAAAAATAATTTCAGATTCTTTCATTACGATTGCCATTTCTTCCTATGTCGGTGGGAGTCAATAATTTTTTTTAGTACTCCAAGACGAAAATTAGGGACTGAAATTTCGTGAAAAACTCTCGTTGCAACGAAAAACGCGTTTGTGGTGAGCACTCGCTCATCATACCCATGACACGTTCTCCCAACTATTGTAATAACAGAAAACGAATTGCCCGTGTTTCAGCTTTTCTACGTCCTCCGCCAGTCTATCGGATAAGGATTCCAGCCGCACAGCAACAGTAATGTAAGCAGTCACTCCAGTGGATTTTTAGCACTTCTAAAATTCCTCAAATAAAATACTCTTTGGTTCACCTGCACGATAATATTTTCCAAGCGATGGTTGTTTTTAAGTTTAATCCACAGGTGCAGAGTTGAATCGAGTTGTCCAGAATAAATGTGCTTTCATTCTAACCTTCTCAGCCACCCTGTTTCAAGCTCTCCAGTTGAAGCTGTCGTGTTTTTCCGCTTCCATCTTGATATGCAGAGTCTGCTTTATCACCACCTACCGGCTACTGATTCCCTCTCTCGAAGATACGCCTTCTAGCCTTGGATCCTAAGCACCGCCCCTACGTCTTTTAACGGGCTCCCTAAAAAAGTCCTGTCTCCTGGTGTATCACAGAAGTATTCAGCCAGACTTCGACAGTCAGCCACCATTTCTTATGTCGCATGATTCTCCCTCGAGAAAATATAATAATAGTAATAATATGAGCGTATAGTTGTAGTACTGTTGCCCATACTTACAGTTCGCTTAACATTCGTAGTTGTTTTAATGCGATATAGTTTCTCTTAATAGCTCTTGAAAGGATATGGATATCGATACTTTGCTTAAAGGACTGAGTGTACCCCAACGTTTCTTTGCTGCAGCGCAGCAACATCGCTGATGGAGATTGACACCTAGAAATCGTTTGTCGCGAAGGAGTCAGTCGAGCCTGAGTAAGCCTGCAGGACAGGCCGCAAGTGCCCCGCTTCCCGCGATCGTGCATAAAAGTGAAGTAGTTTGTTGAAGGAACATAGAGAGCCGTTCGAGAGCTGTCACGCGAGTAGGACGCCTATGTATGTCGGCAAAGTGGGAATTTTAATGCTCAAAATTAATTTCGTATCGAGGGAGTTGCTGTTCAGTTGAATGACAATCGCACAGCAAAGAATCGGCAATGGCAAAATCATAAAAAAGAGCAACTGCAAGTTTAGAGTGAGTGCGCTCAGAACAAGTAGAAACCTGATACCCCAATTTGACATGGAATAAATTAACTGTGTCACACAAAAGTGTTCACATATTTCGAATTCTTCATTATTTTCAGAATACTGTGGAAGGGAATGAATTACGGAAAAGTTTGTAAGAACAAACAGGTCTGCATCGTAGGCTTACGGTCGGAACTCTAGTTACTGTCGCGTGTACCTCGGCAGTAAGTTCACCCTCCAAAACTCGCTAGTTATAAATGACTATTTTTCTAACTAGATAGACTATTACAGGAAGTAATAATCAACTATAAATCAATAAATAGTAATGAGGACGGTGCGGCTTACACATTTTGCGTTCTTGTGAAGTTTCGACCGCTGTAAATCATTCACTGTAGTAATAACTATAATAATGCGATTGTAAGACACTTTTCAATCTGTTTCTTCCAGCAAAAAAATTACTTGCAATACAAAGTACTACATAATCTGTGGAGATACAGATGTGGGAAACGTATGCAGATGTCTGTCTTTCTCTTTTCTTTTCATTCAGTTTTCAAATTCACATTACCACAGTTCTTTAGTAATTGCATATATATTCTTCAGCCTCATTGACGTACATGTGTCGCAGGATACTAGAACACATTTTCCGCTCAAACATGATGAGGTATCTCGAACAAATTAACCTCATCCACACAAACCAGCATGGATTCTGGAAACGTTCGTTAGCGAAAACCAACTTGCGCCTTTCGCACGTCTCATCCTGTGAGCCACTGCTCACGGAAATCAAGTTGATGAAGTATTTCTCCACTTCTGAAAAACATTTGACTCGGTACCTGGCCAACGTTTACTAACCAAAGAACAGTCAAACGGGCTAGCAGAGAGATTTGTGACTGAATTTAAGAATTGTCGGACGGGAGGGCTCAGCAGGTTATCTTAGACGGAGAATCATCGAAAGATGTAGAAGCAATTTCAGTTGTGCCCCAGGGAAGCGTGTTGGGACCCTTGTTATTCATGTTGCACATTAACGACCTCACAGACAATATTAACAGTAACCTCAGGTGTTTTTGCAGATGACGCAGTTATCTATAATGAAGTAATATCTGATACCCGAGCTAACATACATGAAATGCCAGGTAATTCAAATTATTCAATTTTAGAAACGATGAGTCATACCTATAAAAGAGGTGACTACTACTGACCACAGTGCAGAAAAAAAAACAGTGATTTGCTGTCAGTGAGCAGATAATACACAAATGTCCGTTTAGTTATTTAGCAGTTTCGATGAAATTTTTCGTTTCTGCCTCCACGTATTCTTTGAGAAGCATTTCGCTGCACATATCAGAGTGAAAGATAATAACCTGGATGTCTTTTGGAAAATAAAACCAGGTGCGTGTCTTTACCTCTGTGATTTTGTTGTGCTGTTTGTTTCTTATTTCTACTCAAGATAGGAAATTTTAGTCACACAGCTTGAGAGAGACTGCACATTTTCTAGAAATCGGACGTCTTAACGTGCTTTCCGCCAGCCGCGCGACTTAATTAAACCCGCTCTGTGAGGCGTTCGCTTATTAGCCGGGCTGTTTATTTCTTGTCCCTGAAGTAGTTTACTCAACATGACAAGGGACATAGTTTCAAACACGGAGGGAGACCGTTTTCAATACATCGTTCTTGTTGGTACAGCACTCTCTTTTCAAATGGCTGTGTGTTCGTGCAAATGACCAACACTACCACATTCAAGTATTTGAAGCCTTGCCTCATACAGGCTGCCCATATCCAGATGAAATAAAATGAAACAATTCATAAGACAGATCTCAAATGCATACGTTGCCGTTTTGAAAGAAACACTCATCTTTTCGTCAGCGTTTCTTTCAAAATGAATATGTTTTGCGAAGGATACCGCATTCAATAACAAAAAGAAATTTCGTCTTTCTTGAACTATACACTTTCCAGTGAAGTTTCTGCATCACCATGATATCCTTTTATTTTTCTTAATATAATTCATGCAGCTGATCTCTCTGTCGCAGTTCGTCATGTGCAGTTATACTGCCGTTTACCTTGTTTTAATTGTGTGTAACTATACTCTCCAACACACACTCTATCACCGTTTACGAAACATTCGACAGTTGAATGTAGCTGTGTAACAATACTTATCATTACCGTGGGAGCGTTGGACACCGTGCTCCGTTGCAAGCTGTTAACGAAGGTATGAGCATATGGAATAAGTTCATAGATATGTGAGTGGCTGGAAGACTTCTTAAACAATAGAACCCAATATGTCGTCCTCGACTGCCAGTGTTCATCAGAGAATGTATTTTCAGAATTGCCTCAGGGAAGTGTGATAGGAGCGCTTTTGCTCTCTGTATACGTAAATGATCTGTCTGACAGGGTGGGCAGCAATCTGCGGTTGTTTGCTGAAGATGCCGTGGTGAGTGATTGTAGGGAAATCCTAGACGACTTAGACAAAACTTACAGTTGGGCTGATGAATGGCAGGTAGCCCTAAATGTGGAAAAATGTAAGTTAATGTGGATGCGTAGGAAGATCAAATCCTTTATGATCGGATATACAGGATGCCCATGAAGTCCCTTTACAACTTCAAAATTTTATTACGACTGTTGGTGAAATATTTTAACAAAATTTCATTTATTGTTATCACTGTGTACTAAAGTTTTTATGTATACTTAACCGCAATAGAAGGCACAATTTGTGTCCTGGTTTATTGAGACCAAATCGGATGTTCAGACTCAACGAAACTTCAGAACGAAGTATGGGAGAGATCCACCATCGCGCTCGTCAATCCGTGCATGTCACAAAAAATTTATGGGGGCAGTGACAATGTTGGATAAAGTGAGGAGCGGACGACCAAGAACATCCGAGGAAAACATGTATCGGGTTTTAAACGTCTTCACTCTTTCACCTACAAAGTCCATCCGCACTGCTGCCAGACAGTTGCAACTACCACGTTCAACTGTGCATAAGGTCCTCCACAACTGCTACAGACACTTGAGCCAAATGACAAGCCCAAACGGACAGAGTTTGCAATCAACATGCTATAACGCCTTTCGGAGGATGAAGCATTCCTCAAGCGAGTTTTTTTCAGTGACGAGGCCACTTTTCATGTTTCTGGGACATTAAACAGAAACAATGTGAGAATCTGGGGATCTGAACACCCGTATGTGACGACGGAGCTACACCGGGATAGTCGAAAAGTGAATGTGTGGTGTGAAATCACGTGCAACCGAATAATTGGTCCATTTTTCTTCAACGAGTCAACAATTACTGCAGATGTTTACCTCGACCTTCTGACCGAATATGTAGCAACACAACTGATTGACTTACAACTATCATTTTCCAGCAAGATGGTGCACCACCACATTGGTGACAGCATGTTTGTCGGTTCCTCAACGAAACATTCCAGGCAGATGGATTGGGAGGGATGGGCCAATTCCTTGTCCACCGCGTTCACAGTGTTGTTCAGGAGGAAAGGTACGTGCTTCAAGGGGTATTAGTGATTCTGAGCAAAAAACTGCATATGTACTCATGCCCTGTTCCGAATGGTTTCCGTAATAGACCGCATTTAATGTACAATGTTATTTATTTTCTGTACTTTTCAAACATCGTCTTCGTGTACAACTCACCGAACAAAGTAGTGTAGAGGAAACAGGGACGAACAATTTGATGCGGGACTCTTATGGTCTCTCTAGCCTGGAAACTATCTCATACTGGCCTACAAATACCACGTAAGTTACGGCACATACACGTTGCGTGACAGTTTCAGTATTCTCGCTCAAAATTTATGTGATAAAGGGAAAAATGAGTGGGACCTTTTTTGTAAGAAATTTAAAGCAGTTTACTTTTGTACTGCGTCCCGTTTTCGCTGGAGGGTGAAGTTTTAGAGGTATCCAAGAAAAAAGTACAGAAGTGATATGTGTGTTCAACGACGGTACTTTCAAAAGTCGTGCACACTGCACGTGCGCGATCCTTACGGTGGCGTAATGAAGTTGAAATTCATGTCAGTTATGAGTGGGACTTTAGGCGTGACGATCGTATATGTGTATGTCGGTTCGCGTGGCTATGTCCTGAGTAATTCAGTTTTAAAACGGAAGCTGTAATCGAGTGAGGTCGGATTACCCGTAGAGACCAACGTTCCTACATCAAACTTGAGTCCGTACGTGGAAAGAAAGCAACGGAAATTTGCAGCGCTTTGAGAGAGATGCATGGAAATAATATATTAGATCGTAGCACAGTATCACGGTGGTCTGCTCGTTTCGGATAAGGAGAGAGAACAACTAAAGAAATGGAATGTCATCAACTGCAACAAACTACACCTCTCAGGTTACTGTTGATGACTTTTGAGAGAGTATCGACGAAAAGCATACGAGGAAATTGCATATTAGGCCAGAATGTCAAACCTTTCTGCTATGATTATGTAAACTGAGTGACAAAGATGAGAAAAGTTGCTGCCAATTGGGCTCCGCATGATCTCAGTGAAGAACAGAAAGGATGTCGCAAAAGAATAGCAGAATAATTGCTTCATCGTTGCAGAACGGAAGGAGAACAGGACTCTTGCACTTATTGAAACTTGGATACGAGATTTTGAGCCATAACTGCCCCGTCGTCAGAATTCAAAAGTTCAGCCGGCCGCAGTGACCGAGCGGTTCTAGGCGCTTCCTTCCGGAACCACGCGACTGCTACGGTCGCCGGTTCGAATCCTGCCTCGGGCGTGGATGTGTGTGATGTCCTTAGGTTAGTTAGGTTTAAGTAGTTCTAAGTTCTAGGGGACTTATGACCTCAGCAGTTAAGTCCCATAGTGCTCAAGCCCATTTGAACAAATTGAAAAGTTCCGATTCTCCACACCCGAAAAAATTTCTCCACCAACAATCAAAAGTGAAACAAGATGATATTTGCGTATGAGATGAATGGAGTCGTAGCTACAGAGTGCCCGAGGGAACATCTGTAACAGGCACGTACTACAAGTTTCAAAAAAATGGTTCAAATGGCTCTGAGCACTATGGGACTTAACTTCTTAGGTCATCAGTCCCCTAGATCTTAGAACTACTTAAACCTAACTAACCTAAGGACAGTGCCGGCCGAAGTGGCCGTGCGGTTAAAGGCGCTGCAGTCTGGAACCGCAAGACCGCTACGGTCGCAGGTTCGAATCCTGCCTCGGGCATGGATGTTTGTGATGTCCTTAGGTTAGTTCGGTTTAACTAGTTCTAAGTTCTAGGGGACTAATAACCTCAGCAGTTGAGTCCCATAGTGCTCAGAGCCATTTGAACCATTTTTTTTCGAACCTGCGACCGTAGCGGTCACGCGGTTCCAGACTGTAGCGCCTTTAACCGCTTGGCCACCCCGGCCGGCTACTACAAGTTTCTCCCACAAAATTTTTGCGCGCGAATGTTCACCAAAGAGGACCTGACATGTTGGAATCTAGTGTCCTCAATTTGCACTATAATGCAAGACCGTATATTGCTCAACGAGTAATAGTTCCCCACCCACCATACAGTCCTGATAGGAGCCAACCAGACTTTGATTTGATCTCAAACTGAAGGAAAACCTCTGTTGAATACGTTTTAATGCAACTGATAAAGCTTCAAATGAAGTGATCCGAGTAATCAGACAGATCAACAATGAAGGTGTCTTATCTGGAATAAAGAAGTTGCTTAAACATTGGGAAGCTGTCATAAGCTAGAATGGATACTATATTGACGATCTGTACAGGCATTTTGTAAAACAAAGTATTTTCTTCATTCTATCTTGCAATGTGCAGTAATTTGAAATGACCGTCGTATCTCGGAAACCATTCGGAATAGGGCGTGAATCCACATGAAGTTGTTTTGTCCAGAATCACTTATACTCTCACCTCCCAAAGCATGTACTTTTCCTCCATACTCACCTCGTATATCTGTCAACCTTTGACGTGTGCAAGTCCATCGATCACCATCCTGCTTGAACCATGGAAATCCACCTGCACCCGCATCGGAAGAAAGGCGTTGAGAACAGGTTCCGGATTAGCTGATGGCGAGGGTCGGCGCTGAGAGAGCACGCAGTCTGGTGGTCTGGTGGTAACGGTGCGCCGTGGGTTCCGTGCGATGAGCTGTCAGTCGGGGCCGTGAAGCCTGGCCCCCGGGCCGGCACCTCGCGGCGAGAGCGATGCATCATCCCGCCCAGTGACATCTAAATCCATCACGAAACCGTTTGTCCTCTGACGGCGTCCAGCCGCGATACCATCTCGGGGCCCATTCCTCATCGTGCCGGCCGCCCACTAAAGGCTGCCCGCTTTCTCGTCCTTCTTCCGGGCAACCGGCATCTAATTGTGCGGCAGAAGCCGGAGTGACATCCCAGCGAGTTTCGGCGTCGTCGCGCAGTCCTGGCGCGCAACAGCTTTACGCGTAGTCACCGTTCCGGCTCCCAGGTATCTGTCCCTTTGAAGCATCGATTCATTGTGTCAGACACAAGCTGCGATTTCCAAGAACACATTCTGGCTTTAGATTATATGCTTTGAAATAAGTAAGGAGTTTGTGTTGCATTCGAAATCCGGATAGGGACCTGTGACAGTTCCACCTGGACGTTGAACGTGAAAGTGCTTTCTTCTCGTTGAACAGGTTCATCGACACTAATAAACAACAGGTCTTTCTATCTTTATTCAACCGCTGGAAATACAGTAATTCAATCTCTAACTAACAATCTAAATAATCTTTTTTCTAAACTCGCTACCGCTAATAATGCAACCACCCACGAGGACTATGACATTTTATTCACAATTGAGGTCACAGGCAATTTAGGAGTACACTATAGCAAATTCAGACCAAGTGAGACACAGATGTTACAGTAAAGTATGCCCAAATAGTCGCATCAGTACTCAGTGGGTCCCCCACTGGCGGCAACGCAAGCGAGTATTCTCGCAATCAAACTAACATAAAGGTAACGAGTGCACGCATTTGCCTACAGGGTAACAGCGACCATTAGATTATCGATACGCGCTTTGGCTGAAAATACCACATGATGCCTTACGTTAAGCTTTGTCGTGTCTTTTTGTATTACGTTGTATGCAAGAAGAAGTTACATGCGCCTTATGGTGGCTCTACAATTTTAATTTGATGTCAAGGTGCCGAAAAGCATTCTACGATTGATTAATCCAAGGATTTTGCGCCTGTTGTTGCAATTTTGCAATGGTTCTTGCAGGTCCTGGAGAATCAGTAAATTCCCACTTCATCGTCTTCCAGATGTGTTCAGTAGGCGAGACGTCTGGTGGTCTTGCTGGCCAGGGCACTTGTGCATGAAGGGTGACGGAGTGTCTTTATTATAAAAAAGGGAGTAATGAATGATTGCCTATACTAGTAGCGGTTGGAAAGCCAGTGGTGATGAAACGGCAGGCAGAACTCAAGCTCTGGGTGGAAGGCCCGCACAGGTGTTGGTCCTGCCTAAACGCAAGAAGTAGCTAGACGGACGTCGTGGCACCTGAGCTCTGGAGCACTATAGGGTGACGGACGGCCGCTGTTTTAGTTGGGGCCAGAAGGATAACCGCGTAATATTTCCGAACGCTGAAAATCTTGAACGCAGGTGAGAGGAACGAAGAAGCGGTACATCGGAATCCACGCAGGCTAAGTTATTTCCAAGGATTTTTACTCAGAAGCGTACCATTGTACGAGTATAGGTTTTTCCCCGCAAACTTTCCGCGATGGACGACAAAAGACTAAAATCTGGTTGGTCGGCTTTCAGAAGAATCTGTAGAGATGGAGAACATTCCGTGGTTTCGGGAATATGATTCGTTTTCGGAATTACGATGGTGACGAGCCGAGTCTTGCTGGGAAGCCAGCAGTGGAAAGGAGAGGTCTTCCGCTGTTAGTACCCGTGTGTGACGGTCGCTCGATATCAGCTTTGTTGGTACAGACGGACTTGCTGTCTCCGCTCTCAGGAGAGTTTATAGTTAGAACTGTACTGTTCCGAACCCATACGATTCTGGACTCCACCTCCAGGTTGGAAGTTGTCGTTAAGTACGCAGCGTTCAGTAATCGAGAGCGCTTCCTCTGCCTGTACGTAAGTTGAGACGTTATCTGAACTCCGTCCTTGTGGGTGGGAGTTTGCGTTTCTCGTCTGTAGAACACAGAGAGGAGAAGACAGTATTAGAGAATATTAGCCAGAGGACCGCCTTCTGCCCTCCTAGTGTGTGAAAGACTTTATATGTAGCTGGAGTTCTTCCCTCGTCTCAGACGAGTACGAGAACCATCACTTCGATGCACCGGAGGCAGTACAGACGGTGATATCGCAAATTGCTTCGGCTTTTTAGGGCTATAAAAGCTGAACAGCTGTGATCACGTTAGTTTATTTCCACTGAGGTTCCACACAACCGCAGGTCATCTTTGAAAGTAGTGTCTTCTAGTGTTTGGTACGTAGATGTCAGTCATTTTGCATTATTGATATTAGATCGCACAGTGATAATAAGGGGCAGAGTTGGGCAATTGATTAGTAATTTTACTTAGGAAATGTAAACTTTGTAATATAAGGGTCTTTTTAATCTACAATAAATATACAAGCAGGAACAAAGTATCATTTAGTAGTATTAGTTGCCTTAATCATTCATTTATGTTTAGGTTGTAATTTATATATTAAAGTCCATCAGGAGATCCTAAGATCTGCTTCACAGAGTAGTCAGGTAGGGCCAAATCTTCATTTTAGCGTTTATTATTTTCCGCTGCGCTCATTCATTTTACACCCGTCTGGAGTAGCATCTTGAAGCACACCACGAAGAGCGTATTGCGGCGCAACAGCCTTACCTGGACGTTCATTGTCCTTGTGAGAAAGCACATTACCTTTCTGTCAAAGAAATGGCAGTTACACATGGATAACAGCCTGTGCGATGTAGAGGACGCTTATTAATTTAATTCGCTGAAATATCAAACGTGTAAACGTGACCACGTGTTGTAAAAACACCATCAACCCTAGGACCACAATGGTGTGTTGTGGAAGTATGCGCTCTGGGATAGGCAACTCAGTAGGTCCTCGACATTAGCGTGAACTCCATCACTCTCGTACAGACAGAACCTATTCCGTTGACTGAAGCCTGCCGGAGTGGCCGAGCGGTTCTAGGCGCTGCAGTTTGGAACCGCGTGACCGCAACGGTCGCAGGTTCGAACCCTGCCTCGGGCATGGATGTGTGTGATGTCCTTAGGTTAGTTAGGTTTAAGTAATTCTAAGTTCCAGGGGACTGATGACCTCAGCACTTAAGATCCATAGTGCTCAGAGCCATTTGAACCATTTTGTTCATTGAAGGCAACAGAGCGCCATTCTACTCTCCAGCCAACTCACGACACTTGCCTATAAAGAGGCGCGTGTGATCTTAATCCTCCTGCAAGCAGACGGTTCCCAAGAGTTCCTGATGACACAGTAAGTGCGACATCTGCCCGGATTTAGTCCCTGGATGGTGTTCGATCGGTCATCGCTGCTCGCACAATTCGTCGGTCGCGACCTGAGTCTGTGCTACATGAATGTCCAGGATCTGGTCTCCATACGTGGGAATGTTCCACAGACCACTGTTGAAAGTAGCGACACATCAAGGATGCAGTGTGCTTAACATGAGAAGCATGCCGTCGATACGTCCATCTAGGTTCCCGCAGGCTTATAATAATGCGACCCAGTCCAAATAGCTGAAGCTGTTCAACAGGAATACGAACCTCGTCGCTAGGTGCACGGTTGAATCCTAGAATGAATGTTGGAAACACTGTTCACCTCTAAATACTTCACAGTTGTTGCCTGCAGAGTTGAAACATACCTACACAGAGTGCCTCCTGGATCGGCGATGACCGTGACAAATCACTGTCACTACGACCTCTCGGTATGCACGTGTCATACCCTGGTGACACTAAACACATGGCTTGAGCTTGCTGCATTTCTTCCCAGCAGTGCAGTTATACAAATAATTATCATTTCGATTTATCTTTTTTACTATGAGTGTTGGAAACATGCTAACAACACTGTTTCAATCATTTGTTCGTGTTCATTTGCGTTACTTATTTCGAAATTTAAAATATTTTCATTTTGTTACCTGCTGTACTTATGGGTGCTTCTTAGAATGTACGAGACTCCACAGATACAAGACCCCGACGAGAAAAGCTTGACGCAACAGTATCGTTTTATAACAGCGTTCTATGACGGGCGTGCAATAAGTAACACAATGCTTTTTCTGTAGGTTGCTTTTATTTAGAATTCCAAGAAACCTTGTTATTCCACACTCTTTCCGCTACAAAACCCTTCTCTGCAACATAATCTCCGTTCAGTGCGACGTCCTTACGCCATATTACTGAGAGGGTCTGTATGCCATAACGGTACCACTCTACTGGACGATGTCGGAGCCAGCATCTTGCTGCATTAATGTTCTCCCCATCATTCACGTACTGCTTCCCATGGAGTGCAACCTTCATTGCACCTAACAGATGGAAGTCGGAAGGTGCGATATCTGGATTGTAGAGTGGATGAGGAAGGGCTGCCAAAAAACTCAAGTTTTAAGAGTACCTCGGGGCTGCGCAGACTTGCATGGGGCATTGTCATGGGGAAGGAGAATTTCGTTTGCTTTTTTATGGCGACGAACACTCTGTGTCGTTCCTTCAAATTACTGAGGGTAGCACAGTATATGTCAGAGTTGATTGTTGCACGATGAAGGTGTACATCAAACAAACTAAGGCTTTCACAGTCCCAGAAGACCGTTGCCATGACTTTACCGGCTGAAGGTGAGGATCTGACCTTTTTCTTCGGAGAAGGGGTGGTGTGGCGTAGCTCCACGAATAGCCGTTTTGTTTCTAGTTGTTAAGTGATGAACCCCTGTTTCTTAGCCTGTGACCACGATTGACAAAAAAAATGTCACTGTCAGCCTCTTAAAGCACCATCAATTCCGCAATGGTGGTCCTTCGTTGCACTTCATGGTGTTCTGTTAGGCGGCGAGGAAACCTGTGGGCACACACCTCTGACTACTCCAAGCACTGGACGAATGTGTGAGCACTGCCAACAGAGACGTCCCCTTGTGCAGTGACGTGTTTCATTGTGATCTTTAGATCACCTCGTCTGAGAGTGTCCGCACGTTCCAACATTACAGGAGGCACAGTTGTGTGCGAACAGCCGGCACGCGGGAGATTCGACAGATTTGAGCGACATTGCTGCAATGATGACAGACGCCTATACCAACAGCTCAGAGTGCTTTTGTTCACTGTCAGGTCTCCGTACATATTCTGTAAGCGCCTACGAATATCTGCGGTGCTCTGGTTTTCCGCCAATAGAAACTCAGTGACAGTTGCTTATTTGGACACCACCTCCGTTACAGACGTCATTTTAAAGACAACATATGGCGCGGCCACCTATCGGAACTTCATGAAACTATAGGGACTAAAGCACGAATAATTCACTAATGTTCCAGAATAAATTTCGCATTTTTTCAACCGAAATCGGCCAAGGAAGAAAAGTATTGCATTACTTGTTGACCGGCCCTCGTAGCTTAACGGAGTCATGATCTCACGAGAATTCTAGTAAAACCGAGGCTATTCATTTATTGCAGGTAACTTATAATAAAAGACAACGTTTTAACTGAATAGTGGAAATGTCGAAGTTCTAAGTGCCAAGCGTTCACAAAATGAATTTTCATTGCGGTTGTGTTCTAGGTACTCTGTGGCTTGTCGTTATACAGGTTCCAAGTGCCAAATTATGATGAAATTGTTTATAATATGCATTAATGGATAGTGCACTATCTCGGTGCCAAGTAGTGCTTCTCTCTGTATTCAAAGTGCCATACGTTAAGTTCTCCTCTATTTAGTTGGTTTACAGTTTGTGTGGTAGCCAGTGGGCATGTAAGCTTTTGTTTGCATCAGTAAAATATGTTTGTAATGAAAGAAGATAATCTTGGTTTCAAAAATACTAAAAACTTTTGGAGAAATGAACATACAAAAGAACTACTGTCTTGAAAATGTGAACATCATCCATTTCTTCCTCGACAGCACAGGGCCTTCTATAGCAAACTGTACAATATCTGATCCAAAGAATGAAGCTGTGTCAGTGACAGAAATAAATGTAGAAAGATTGTTTCCTTGATTTCATTACTGTTATTTTCTTGTAACTATTTTAAAAATTAAAAGAAATGGTTTTTGTTGATTACAGTTTTACTGTTTAAAGCATTACTTCTGTAGTCCTGTACCTGTATTACCACGTATAAAACTTAATGCCTCAGTATTAATGGGATCTGAAACAAAAATTTTCTTATTGACACTTAGAACTAGTAAGCCTCTTAGCAGGACACTTAGATCGTTATTAAGAAATTATTTTCTTCTTTGTCGTCTTACTTTTTGCAACTGAGCAACATAATTCTGTGGCATCAAAACACATTCTCAGTTTATTTGCATACAGTTATGAACAAAGAGTGATACGCTATTTTTTTATTCTCCTGACAAAAGTGAAATTTGGCACTTAGATAGTTCGACATTCATACTCTTCAGTTAATGAGTGGAAAGCACTCAGATCATTGAGAAATATTATTTCTAATCCGAAAAGTTTATTCGTACCGTCAATTTGATTCTGAATCAGAAATCCAAAGAATTGCGCATTATGTAACGTAGCGAATTATTTTCTAGCGTTCAGATACCCTATGTGATCAAAAGTATCCGGACACATGGCTGAAAATGACTTACAAGATCGTGGCGCCTTCATCGGTAATACTGGAATTCAGTGTGGTATTGGCCCACCCCTATCCTCGATGACAGCTTCCACTCTCGCAAGCATACGTTCAATCAGTTGCTGGAAGATTTCTTGGCGAATGGCAGCCCATCTTTCAAGGAGTGCTGCACTGAGGAGGGGTATCGATGTCGGTCGGTGAGGCCTGGCATGAAGTCGGCGATCCGAAACATCCCAAAGGTGTTCCATAGAATCAGGTCAGGACTCTGTGCAGGCCAGTCCATTACAGGGACGTTATTATGGTGTAACCATTCCGCCACAAGCCGAGCACTATAAACAGGTGCTCGATAGTGTTGAAAGGTGCAGTCTCCATCCCCGAATTGATCTTCAGCAGTTGGAAGCATGAAGGTGCTTAAAACACCAGTGCAGGCCTGTGCTGTAATAGTGCCACGCAAACCAACAAGGGGTGCAAGCCCTCTTCATTGAAAACACAACCACACCATAACAGCACCGCCTCCGAATTTTACTGTTGGCACTACACACGCTGGCAGATGACGTTCACCAGGCATTCGTCATACCCACAACCTGCCATCGGATTGCCACGTTGTGTACGGTGATTCGTCACTCCACTCAACATTTTTCCACTGTTCAATCTTTCAATATTTACGCTCCCTAGACCAAGCGAGGCATCGTTTGACGTTTACCAGCGTGATGTGTGGCTTATGAGGAGCCGCTCTGCCATGAAATCCAAGTTTTCTCACCTCCCTCCTAACTGTTATAGTACTTGCAGTGGATCCTGATTCAGTTTGGAATTCATGTGTGATTGTCTGGACAGATGCCTGCTTATTAGACATTACGACCCTCTTCAACTGTCGGCGGTCTCTGTCAGTCGACAAACGAGATCGGCCTGTACGCTTTTGTGGTGTACATGTCCCTTCACGTTTCCATTGGAAACGGTGGACCTAGGGATGTTTAGGAGTTTGGAAATGACACAAGTAACACCCTGTCATCTGACCATGTTCGAAGTCCATGAGTTCCGCGGAGCGCCCCATTCTGCACTCTCACTGAGGTCGCTGATATGGCGTACCTGGCAGTAGGTGGCAGCAAGTGCACCTAACATGGAAAATATATGTTTTTTGGGGTGTCTGGATACTTCTGATCCCATAGTGCATATATATTTGTAGAGCCGAGGGGCATGTCAGAGGAGGAATCATAATGTAATGGGGAAACAGGCGTATAACATACACTAGCCGATACTCAAAATGAGAAGTGAAGCCGAAAGATCACGGACTGCAACGAAACCACATACATTGAAGAAGCCTGTATGAATTCCAGTATGATATCTAGGTTTCGTTTGAATCACAGCAATAGCTACCTTTAGCAGAATGGAGTTTCAGTGAAGTTTTTCTTTTTTTATATGGAGGACCTATTTTCAATACCAAGTACTACTGGAGATTTTTCCTTACTGCTAGGGCTGAAAAGCAGTACAGTCAATCTCAAGATAAATGAGGAGCTGCTTGGCTGAGAATTAGAGGCCTCCAGGTCTGGGAAAGTGATAAGAGCCTGGAGAGCGGCATGCAAACACAAACGTTCCCTGCAGCATCCGAGTGATTCCATTGGCCGAGGATGAAACAGTGGTCGGCCAGAAATGCCACTTCACAGTGACTTGCGAAGCCTAACATTTGAAGATGTAAGTAGATGTTGCATATAATTGACTCCAAAACGAAAAAAAAAATGTGAACATCGAGCTGCATCTAAAGGGACTGACTACCAGTTATGACGAACCTCCGGGTAAGCACTTACGCATAGTGTACCAACGATGAGCTCCTTGCGGTCACAGCAGCTACTCCCATATCCTGTCGGTTGTTGGTTTGTAGTGAAATTATCGCCTTTGATACGATGCATGAGACAAGTATCCACTGTACACTGAAGCTCTTTAAAGTACGCTTTAGACAGTATAAGCAAATTGAGAACTGGGAATCATTTCTCCCTGGATGAAGCTGACCACGAACCGTAGATCTTGCCGTTGTTGTGGAGGCTTACGTGCCTCAGCGACACAGATTGCCGTACCATAGGTGCAACCACAATAGAGAGGTACTTGTTGACAGGCCAGACAGAAGTGTGGTTCCTGAAGAGGGACATCAGCCTTTTCACTAGTTGCAGGGGTAATAGTCTGGATGATCGATCGATATGGCCTTACTGTGCTGGTACTGCAGTACACGTTTATATGCCAACTAGCTACACAGATGAGGAGGAGACTGAGGAAATGTATGATGAGATAAAAGGGACTATTCAGAAAATGAAGGAACGAAAATTTAATAGTCATAGGGAACTGGAATTCGATAGTAGGAAAAGGAACAGTAGTAGGAGAACATGGACTGGGGAAACGAAATGAAAGAGGAAGCCACATGACACAATTTTGTACACAGCATAATTTAATCATAGCTAGCACTTGGTTTAAGACTCATGAGATGCGGCACATGTGGAAGAGACCTGGAGACACCGGAAGGTTTCAAATTAATTAGGTAATGATTAGACAGAGATTTAGGAACAAGATATTAAATTTTAAGACATTTCCAGGGGCGTTTGTCATGGTTATGAACTGCAGATTAAAACTGAAGAAACTGCTAAAAGGAAGTAATTTAAGGAGATGGGACCTGGATAAACTAAAAGAACCAGAGGTGGTAGAGGGTTTCATAGGGAACATTAGGGAAAGATTGACAAGAACGGAGGAAAGGAATACAATAGAAGAAGAATGAGTAGCTTTGAGACATGAAACAGTTAAGGTAGCAGAGGATCAAGTAGGTAAAAAGACGACGACTAGTGGAAGTCCCTGGGTAACACAAGAGATATTGAATTTAATCGAGGAAAGGAAAAAATATAAAAATGCAACAAATAAAGCAGGCGAAAGGGAATAGAAACGTCTAACAAATGAGATCGATAGAAAGTGCAAAATGGCAAAATAGGAATAGCTAGAGGACAAACGTTAGGATGTAGAAGCATATATCACTAGGGGTTAGATTGATACTACCTACAGGACAGTTAAAGATACCTTTGCAGAAAAGAGAATCACCTGTACGAGTATCAAGTGCTGAGATGAAAAACCAGTCATAAGCAAAGGTGGCGGGGATAAAATACAGTGAGCGAAATGCTATTTACAATCTGTACAGAAACCAGATGGCTGTTATAAGAGTCGAGGGGCACAAAAGGGAAGCAATGGTTGAGAAGGGAGTGTGACAGGGTCGTAGCCTATCACCTATGTTATTCAAACTGCATACTGAACAAGCAGTATAGGAAACAAAACAAGAATTTTGAGTTGGTATTAAAATCTAAGGAGAAGGTCGAGAGACAGATAAGGACTTGGAAGAGCTGTTGAACGGAATGGACAGTATCTTGAAAGGAGGATATAAGATGAACATGAACATAAGCAAAACAAGTGTAATGAAGTGTAGTCGAATTAATTCAGGTGTTGCTGAGGGAATCAGATTATGAAATGAGACATCTGAATTAGTGAACTAGTTTTGCTATTTGGGAAGCAAAATAACTGATGGTCGAAGTAGAGAGGATATAAAATATAGTCTGACAATGTGAAGGGAAGCGTTTCTGAAGAGAAGAAACTTGTTAACATTGAGTATAGATTTAAGTGTGAGAAAGTCCTTTCTGAAAGTATTTGTATGGACTGTAACCACGTATGGAAGTGAAACATGGACGATAAACAGTTTAGACAAGAAGAGAATAGAAGCTTTTAAAATGTGGCGCTACAGAAGAATGCTGAAGATTAAAAGGATAGATCACATAACTAATGAGGAGGTACCGATTAGATTTCGGAAGAAGAGAAATCTGTGGTACAACCTGACTAAAAGAAGGGGTCTGTTGGTAGAACACATTTTGAGGTATCAAGGGATCACCATCTTCGTACTGGAGGGAAGCTTGGGGGATAAAAATCGTAGAGGGAGGCCAAGAGCTGAATACATTAGGCAGATTCAGAGGGATGTAGGCTGCAGTAGTTACTCGGATATGAGAGGCTTGCACAGGCTTGCATGGAGAGCTGCATGAAACTAATCTTTGGATTGAAGACCACAACAACAAATGCTGCGTATTGTCGAGCAGAAAATTTCTTAATGATATCTGCAAATATTGCTATCAAAATAACACTAGCTGCGGTCTGGGAACTGTCTTTTATTGTGAATTAGCTGTGCGTAAAATATTCAATTTAATGAGGATACTTTCACTGTTTCTTCAAAACGTTCATACTCTGGAACAATAGCGAGGCAAGTGCTAATACACATGAAGTGAGAATACGTTGAGGCAAATAGTTTTACCTCATTTGCGATGTAAACGTTATGCCGCACTGGTCATCTCAAGTATCTGCTAAAACAAGCTTACACAAATTTTTTAAAAGTACGCTATATTTTAGTCCAACTATGAAAATTTTCCTCTCCACATTACAAGACTATACTCTGTGTCTCTGAGGTAAAGTGAATTAAACACTGATGACTGTTATCTCCTCGAACATTCCGGTGATTTTCACAATAGTGTTCAAGTAATGAGATTTCTATCGAGCAGTCTTAGCACTGTTTTTCGAGGCCTAAGGTTAACGATCCACAGATTTCTTCTAAAATCACATGCCTCATGTTGCTCTCCAACCACCTCAAAATCTTGTATATAATCCACAGCAAAATAACGAGGAAATGATAGGATTTGAAGTTTTGCTCCTGAACACTTCTACCACGTACTTATATGTGAATAGTTGTCAATAAGGAAACTGTTGGCCTAATGTGAATTACAGTTCATCGGTTGTGCCTGGAGAATGTAATCACTTATCTGGGAATCTGATGAAAATACCAGTTGTGAAACATCTTCCGAGGCAACATTCGGTCTGCTAATGAAATCTTGCGTCGTTCACTCTCCGTTAACACATATTCCGTCAACTTCGAAATCCAAAGTATTGTTAAGAAAAGATAGTACATAATACTAACGAAATTTTATTCCAACCCTCAGATATTAATAAAAGCATCTTACTGACATTTTTCAACTCATAAAATAATCTGATACGGCTATCTAAATTTAGTAATGTAAGAAGTGGCTTGGATGTTGCGAAATAGAGGAACTTTACTAAGAATAATATTAAGACAACACATAACACGTGGTGTCAGGTTTGCATCAGAAATCGGTCCAGCGCTCTGTATGAACGAAGACTTGTCGAGAGCTAACTAAGGCTCCGGAGTTGCTGTAATTGGCGGTGAAGACAACACCCTCCGGCGCTAAGGCGACTAGCAGATACAGGCATACAGACAAATTGTTTGGGAAAGTTCTAGAAGGTCCTGGAAGACCTTCGGAGGAGTCGATAGGAAACTCTGCAGGAAAAACTCTCATAGTAATTCCCGAAAACCCAGTATGTAAGTGGCTAGTTCAAAGGACCACAGATGGTGAAGAGTGGCAGTCAGAAGCAGTCCCTGCCATGAGTTATAAGGGTCATTATCAGGAAGCAGTCACAGTAAGTAGGCACCGAAGCAGTACCACTGCCGAGCCTCTACAGTGTGACACTTCGATACTTTGAGGGAGGATACTGAGTTTCTGCTTAGTATCTAGCAACAGATATTATCCTGAGTTTCCTGTCTATTAAAGAAGAAGCGCTTTAGTGTTTGTCTTCAGCAGCAATGGGTGATAGTTTATATTATCTATCACAATATTAAGAAAAACAAGCACTGCCTCACACTTGTCTCCTGTTGTGAATTAGGTGTCTGACAGCGAGTGTCGTAACGAGTAATAGTCGATGTTGTCTTTGTGTCAGAATGTAGGGAGGAACGTGCGCTGCCTCGCATTTGTCTGCTAGTGTGAGTAAGGTATCTGATTGCATTAAGTCGCAACGAGTGACAGTTCACACTAGTTGTCCACCTGAATACAAAGAGAAGCAGTTTGTCTTTAGTTGTAATTAAGGTACACTGCACAGTCGCATTAATGTAACTTCCTGTCCGAAGCCTGAATAACCACATTTTGCGGCGCGGAACGCTGTTAGATGTGCAGGAAGAGAGTCTGAGAGGTTCTGGAAGGTACCGACCAGGAAGTGGAGCCATGCCGATTGCACTGCCGTGTCCAGCTGTGCTAGGTTTCTCGGCTGAGGATCCATGGTGCAAATAGCCCAATCGAGGTGGTACCCCGGCATCTCAATTGGTTTTAAACCAGGAGAGCTTGGTGGTCAGAGGAGTACGGTGAACTCATCCTGGTGTCTTCGAACCTTGCACGTTCACTGCGCCCTGTGTGACATGTTTGCTGTGCTGCTGCCGTCGTGCCGAAGAAAAACAAACTGAAGATAGGGGCGGAAATGGTCTCCAAAGATAGATTCATACTTTTGTTGGTCCACTGTGCCGTCCATAATGACAAGATCACCCAAAGAATGCTATGAAAACATTTCCAAGAGCATAACTCCCCATTCTGAACTCTTCAGACGTTTGTTACAGGGTACTTGCTTAAAACGAAATTCATCTGAAAAGGTCACCTGTTACAACTCAGTGGGCTTCCAGCTGCGGTTCTGGCGTACAAATTTCATCCTTCGATGCCGATGAAGATCAGTCAGTATGGGTTCATCAACCAGCCACCTGTTGCAGAGACCCCCACGCAGCAACGTTTGCTGTACTGTCGTTGAGGACACACTGTTGGTAGCCCCTTGGCTCATCTGGGCGGTCAATTGCTCAGCATTTGCACGTATATTCGCCCGTACACATCTCGCCAGCCGTCGTTCACCCCTGTCGTGAATGGTCCGTTGTGCAACATAGTTGTCTCAGCGCTGGGTTTGCATAGCGCCATTTAACCACGCACGGTATACTTTAACCGTGTCAGCAAACAAACAGTTTACTAGCTTAGCCGCGTCCGCAATGCTTTGGCCATTGACCCAGAAGACAATGATGATGCCTCTTTGGACGTCAAATAAATTGCTCTGTTTCTATATTACGAGAACAACTACACTGTTTCCCGCGTCTCCCCGACACAATTTATATACCCACCTATACCATTGCTGTCATCTGCCGTCCAAGACAATTTATTACATGTCGCCGTCTAACATACACGGTAATCACATTAATGAGAAGGAACCCTGTATTTGACTGTGTATTGTGGGAACAAATTGCAAGCAGAGTGCTCCTCTTCGAAAGTGGAAGGTAGAACTCAGGAACTGGAATTGTTGGAAAGGCCAAACAAGTGGCAGGATGTACTCATTGTTTTGGAAAGATACACAGCCACGTAAGATATCTCTCTGGATAAGGCTAAATGGCTGGGAAAAATAAAATGTTCTTGAATTAAATCCGTAAGTGTCTGATCCCTTATGCGCTTCCTACGAATCAAAATTTCTCCTCTCCGCTTCAGAATCATCTACTCTAAGCGTACAAAGAGACTTTCTCTCTCTCACTCTGTTAAAGTTGGCTTATTAAAGCTCAGTCCACACGGTCGTTCACATAATGACTGGACGATGCAGGCTAAACTTTTACCCAAGCTGTTGACAGGACATGTGGTGGGACGTGACAAATCAAACCTGAAATTTATCCGCAGCTTACCTGTAAGCGCCACCCCATCTTTTTTGCTTGTGTAAATATGCGTGTTTGTGTGTGTGTGCTGGATGCTGATTTCAGACTCTCTCATAACCTTGCGAAACAGGCAAGAAGGGCGTGTGGCCAGTCGGAGGACCCAAACAGTCAGCCCCTATTGGAAGGGCTGGGGAACACAATTTAACATATTTTATTATTAAGTACGTCCTCCAAAAATTAATTATCCGACAAGAATTTTTTCTATAACAATAACGAGGTACAGCCATTCGTGTTTTCTTTCCTAGTTAAAAAGGAAAAAAAAATTGAAGGTCATTTTCAAGATAATCATTAAACTCCAAATACCAAACTTTAAACAATTTAAGTATGCTTTAGATTTTAAAAATATATCAAAAGGTCAAACACATTAAATATTAATAAATGAGAAATGATCAGCTCGACGTCAGACCGGTACAAGCTAGCTGGCGGCTCAGCACACTCCAGGCGTAGATCTCAGGCACCTGTCCCAGTGACAACAAGGCAGGCGAGAGAAAGTTGACCGCTACAACATGCACAGCAAACACTCTCTTAAACAGTGAAAGGATAAAACGAAACTAAGGCCTTCAGCCCACGTCTCTAAAATATCGCACTTAAAACGGGTATAAATACCGGAGTAACCATGAGTAAAAGGTTAAATGTACTTTAAATGTCACCACAGTCTTCACAAATGCAAAAAGCTCTTTCCGGCTACTATCCACAACTAAAAATGTATCTAGATCCCGCTGGGGTTCTTAACTACTTCATCCTTGTACAATTTCATACATAATTTAACAGATGTAAGCATCGTTTGAGTATGAGATAAAACAGTCCACTAATTCCGCTAAAGTAGCTGTGGTATCTAAGGAGGGAGATTTACTATTTGCTGCTAAACTAATTAAAGTGGGTCGTCTTTCTTAAGATCAACACTCCGTCGAGGTGAATTCTAAAATTGGAACTGAGCACCGACCACAATTTTACTTAAAATCAGGCACTTGAAGGAAAAAAAAAATGCTCCAAACAGATAAGCCAATTTCCATATGAGAGAGAGTTGAGCACATGACAACGGCTCTTTCAAATAAATGCCAATTAAATGCAAAATGCGGGAACGCTGCACAACTGAAGTTGAAAACCAAGCGGTAGGCAAGCTCCAAGCTGCTTCAAACAAAAGACAGGCAACCTAGACAAGTTTCTGGCGAACATTACGAATGACGCCCACCCATAAACATAAGGAGGCAGGATATGTCTCTGTCCTCGACCAGAAAACCAAGGGATGTGTTGACGCAGTGTCCGGCGAAACCGACGATAAAGCCGTTCTGAGCGTCGAGGGCAGCCTGGGGCCCGATCCACAGACTTCACCGAATCGCCCTGACTTCTTCAGGAGGAACCTCGAAACAACGTGAAATAGTACAGTCGTAGAGGGGTAGCCTCGCCAGGCACGTCACGTCAGCAACCACACCGACCGATAGAGTAAACGTCGGCTATCCACGCACGCACCAAGAAATCCGTGGTCCAAGAATAATGGCCAATCGCTCCCCAAGTAACACGTACGCTCCACCGGACAGCACTAGCAGCCCCTGCCAGCCTCGACCTTCTCCTTTCTTCCTCCTAGAGAGAGAGAGAGAGACCAAGACACTCGAACAGGCAATGAAAATGCTAAACTCGCCGGCCGCAAGCTATCGAACTTGCATCACGCCTGACTTGGCGCCATTCCATTTTAGTAGCAAACGTTGAACTACTAACTGCAATAAGAACGTACTATGAAGTAATTAAAGGTGTTTAAATTAATTAGTCAAACCTAATAATAAATCTACAATAGGAAAACGTGACGACAGAGTCTTGAGTACTGTATATCAGTCACTGAAAAAGACTCGACAGTGGATGGTATCTTGGATCTGTTTGTACTGTAGTTCTAATTAAAATTGGACGGGGAAGGAAGGGAATTTTAATTTATAGCTAAATAATTTTTTTTACTGTAATAACTGTATTATTCATTATTACATCTAATTATCTCAGGTAACAATTTACTGGCATTCTGAAGTAAATCTTCAAATAATTTGTGTAATGCTTCCGAAGCAGCACGCAAAGTCTTGTCACAGATTTTCTCTTTGCATTTCTTTTCGCTTTTTACCTCGCTGCATCAGTTCCTGATTCCTAGCTAGCAAGCGGCATTCCCTGAAATCTCAACATCAAGCTGGCTTAACACTATGACACTTTCACCTACATTCTAAACTCAAGTGCCTCTGTACATTTAAATGGAATGTTTATTAGGAAACCGCCGACAATAATCTTAATGCAGCCTCTACTTTACGCTTGACTGCCGACTTATCTTCTCTCCCAGCTTACCGACGAGAGCGAAGGTAGCTAGGGCCTTGAAGAGTCGCTTTGAGTTATTGGACAAATCCAGATACCAGCGTCTACGATGCCTCGTCACACACATATCAAATAAACGGATTACCCACTTCAAGAGGGTCCCTTATGGATAACTAGTTTCATATTTTTAGAACGGAGCGTTTTACTTTTTGCCTCAGGTTAACTGTTCCAAACATTGCAGGGTGCTTCCGGAAGACCACTGGTATGATTTGCGTTGTGAAGGGAAAATATCACGTAAACTATTGCTGTATTGTTAACGATTTAAAGTGCACAGATAATTGAAAATTATATGAAATGATGTAGCGTATAAGGTAACGTATGATCGTAACCGTTGAATGTTATGGCGCATTTAGAAATATGCCTACGCCATGTTCAATAATTTTGCTTATTGCTAGGTGGAGCGAGGTGCTGTTTTGTATCCTTCATTAGCGTGGGCAAAAACTTTTAAATCTCGAACGCACATTGCCTCCCTTATATGCATTTTCTATCTACAGATTTTGGTCTTCGACCAACTCGGTAACAACAATCTAGTGACGAAAAGTTGAACGTCTTTGGTGAGCTGGCAATGAACGCTGCGGTGGCATATCCAATACTCTTGATAGGATTCATTGATGGACTGTAACAATGACGGCGAAAAATGCTCCGTGACTCCACCCAGTTCTATCTGCACCCTGGACCCTGTTGGCCAAGAGGTATGAGGTAAAGTACTCCGGGAATATTTACTTAACTGTAGATACTGCATTCTGTTATTGCGGTTGTCAGCAATAACTGCATCATTGAGTTGGTTATCATTGATATCTTGGACCGTGAGACGACACTGGGCATTATTAACTACTGTGATGTTAGTGTGCGTATTTACGTTATCAACATGGAAGATGTAGTGATTTTTAAACAAAAATATATCGAAAACAATATGAAAGAGATTATATGTTTATCTGATATATTCCCTTATCTACACGTTTGGTCTTGAAACAACCTGAACAATGCTCAGAACTTCTTACAGCGAAACCTGTAAAGATTCAGAAAAGAACGCACATAGAGAAAAGCTTTTCTACGGGGTCCAGAACCCACTGAGAGCTCGTTTTGCATTCTATACTATCACCACAATCCGGAACTGTTATCTCTGTTGGAATGGGTTATACATCCAAGCCCCCCCTCCCCTTCCTCCCCAGAAAGGTGGTTGCTTCGCAGTAACTGCCTTTCTATGAGAGGGATGCTCGTTGTTCTCTGCCACCGCTACACTACACCACCAAACATACAGAGGAACTAGCTTAACAGTATTTCTTGTCAATCATTATGTTCTTACGGGAGAGATTTCCAGATTCATTTATTTGATATAATAAGCCTGCTTTCAGTCTCCGTTATTACTTTATTTAGAGTAATTTATTATTTAAAGGTTACTAGAATAACATGTTGCCTACAAAAGAAATTATGATAATAACTGATACATCCTGGGAGATTAAAACTGTGTGCCATCAGTGGGCAGTGCTTTTACTGACTAAGCTATCTGGCTATTATGCATTTGCTATAATTATACGTTAACAAAATAATTTTACAAGAAACGCTGTTAATGATCATTGAAATTGTCTAAATTAACGAGGAAAAACATGTTCTGCGTCACAAAAAGCTTTAAATTAGCAACTGCATACATTACTTCATGTCTGTTACGACTATACAGATTAAATGCATCCAGCAAGGTGCCATTTGCCCTACACAGTGGGAGAGTTAACGGCACACATTCTTGATACATTATTATATTCTGAGTGGTATCATTATGTCATGTGAACTGAAACTTGGTATGAAAATCGATGTATACACTATTCTTTCGCTCAACAATTTACTCTATACCACTTCCTCCACAATGAGTCCTGAATCATCTGAAGTTTGTCTTTTGTACTTCGTGTGTTTCTCACTTCAATGCGATAAACCTGTAGCCACCATCCAGACTATTCATCAGTTATGTAACTATATTCTCACGGGTAAACAGTCATCATAATTGCCATCAAACACTAAAGGCAACGCTACCCTTGAGTGTATTTGCAGAAAGTCATTCCACGCATAATAATTTGTAATATGGATATTCTGGGTCTGCCTCTTGTTTTACTTTTCTCTCCAGACGTTTTCCCTCTAAGATCTTTTTATGAAGTCTGTACATCGAATTAGGTGTCCAATAAATTTAGTTTTCTTCTGTACATCGTATTAATCCACACTCTTTTCCCTTTAGTACCTTGTAGTAATGGTACACTACCCGTAAATTGCTGTTTTTTGAAGTCCTTATTAGTACTCACAGTTCTTCTTTAGGTATCGATTATTCTTTTCTTGTCATCTATTAGTGTATTTTTCAAGTATCAGAATTCATCTACCTGAATCAGAGTTTCATTTCCTAGCTCAATGATTGCATCTATTTGCCTACTAAATTTATCAATCGCCATTATTTTGATCTTCTTTGTGTTATTTATTTATTTATTTGTCATATGACAACATAAATCGGTGACAATTTTATATACAAATATGAAAAAGTAATTAATGTTACGTAAAATAATATACAATGAAGCACAACGCGTTAGAATTTTTTGCGTTTATTTTCAGTTTGTGTTTGTAGCAGATACCAGACAAAATTTTAACATACAAGTTCTCCTTTTCAGAATCAGCTAAGACTACTACATCGTCAGCAGATCGCTTACAATGCCAAATTGCATACAATGAATTTATTCACCACATTTGTTTCCTTTTGTACTACTTATCGCTGTTTGTGTTGCACGTTGCATAAATAAATTAGATAAGTGTGGAGTGAGAGGACAGCGTTGCTAGATAGTTCCCATATAGTGATTTCCTTTGTGCCATTAATATCTATTTCTGTCCTCTGGTTTTCGTAAAGGTTGAGAATCAACCTTTTATCTGTCCAAGCCATTCCCATTTTATTAAGTTTTTCAAACTGTGCCTTCCAGTCCATTATATCCAAAAGTCGTCTCTGGATCAATGAACGCGGCATACATTCTCCAATTAATCCAGTTTCTTCTTTCTAAAATTTTTCCTTGTGCCATAGTTCCCCTGATTGTGCTTCCTTTCGTAAATCCAAACTGGTCTCGTCTTAATCATTGATTGAACTTGCCTGTAATATCTCCTTAGTAGTGATGAGTAGTTATATATTCCTGACATTGTAAGTGTGGGGATGTGGGGGCGTTCTGCAATGTTGGTACGCTAACTAAAGAAAACTTCAGAAGCCAAGGTTGCTAAATAAAAAGTTTTTTGGGTGACCAGTTGCCATAGAGATATGTTGTAATCATTGGATCTGTGTGAGGATGAACATAAATTGATAGGAAAAATCATTGTGGTCATTGTGTTCACATCACTTCTCTGTCATTCGCCAGCTGGTGGTGAACATGAACACTCGTAATCAGCACAGTACAGCTATGTTTATGTTTGCACATAGTAATTTTAAATTTGACACCCTGATCTGTAGTGATCTTCATGATAAGGGGAAGTGCATATGAAAGGTCAAATGACTTGCAACAGTGAAGTACAATATACTAGTGTGTAATAAAAACGGTCCTTAAAATGTACTGACTCTTACATAGCATTATGTATCTATCTTTTATGTTGTGTAGAACATGACAATCCAGTCACCCATCGCAGTGCGACCTGGTGGACGCACATGGTGTTCGTTGTGTTACATCACTTCTCTATTAGCCACCAACTGATGATGAATGTGAACACTTGTAAACGGAGCAGTGCAGTTATGCTTAGGTTTGTACATAGTAATTTTACATTTGACATGCCAGTTTATAGTGATCTTCATGATAATGTGAAGTGTATACGCATTGTGAAACGATTTACAATACTGATGACCAATATGTTGTCGTATTTTAAGGCATAAGGTATGTCATATTTCTATGCGTTGTCTTGCAAAACAATTTATCGAGTTATGATATCGGGATCGTAAAATATTTTTCCTATCAGTTTCTGTTCATCCTCTTGCAGATCTGGCGATGACAGGACCAGTCATCAAATAAAATAACTTTTAGCGATCTTGACTTGTAAAGTTTTCTTCAGTTACGAAATGTTCAGTATATGAGGTAACAGGCGAGTTGTGGCGACCTGAAAATACCCTAAGTTCGGTGTTGACGTGGCCGCACGGGTCGCTCGGCAAGCCAGGGCTCGTCAGCAACCACGTGTTACCGAATATTAACCGGAGCAACAGGGGCGACTACAGCACGAGGTGTCGAGGACTGTGCTTTGTGTCAATGAAGGAGATTTGTATGCCGGGAGTGCCGAAGATGGTGGTCTTTTTGAAACCATAGTGGCAGACATCTCACAGTTCATATAGAAATTAATAGTAATCAAAGGAATCATGATACCTGAAAACGGAACATGTACAGTCATGCTCAAAAGTATCCGAACGACCTGAATTGCATTTCACCTGATTCGCATACAACCCACATAACGCAGTTGTGTAGCAGGTCCTCTAATCGCTCCTTGGTACAGTCGTTTGACTATTGAAAATGGTTCCAACAAGTTTCCACTAGAAAACACTGCTCTGTATCGCAATAACTCAAGATGTAAAGTTATACCACGATACTAGAAAAATCAGGGTACACCTTATCACAGATAAGACTGTCCTTCAGGCTTGTAAGCTCACATTTATTCCAATAAATTACATACCTGAAATGTTACCACTCTCATTATTACATCAGATAGGTAACGCACGACGGCCGGAGTGGCCGTGCGGTTATAGGCGCTACAGTCTGGAGCCGAGCGACCGCTACGGTCGCAGGTTCGAATCCTGCTTCGGGCATGGATGTGTGTGATGTCCTTAGGATAGTTAGGTTTAATTAGTTCTAAGCTCTAGGCGACTGATGACCTCAGAAGTTAAGTCTCATAGTGCTCAGAGCCATTTGAACCATTTTTTGAACCAGGTAACGCACGTAGTAAGTTCGTCGTATTCGTGAACTCCTCTTCAAAGTAAAATAACGTACAAGTTATTTAACACAAAATTACATAAAAAATTTAAGTTATTCACAAGCAGGTAGTTGAGAATATGTATGAACTTCAAATAACACGACGAACCGTCCATTCCGCATATGGATTCAAACCCAGGTCGTGCAGACTAAGATTTCGCGACTAATGTAAACTAATAATTATTCCTGACTAGGCATACAGAGAGTGATATACCTCGATTTTAGACAGTATCAGTTAGCAAATATGAACTTTAAATTACATAATGTAAACATTTGTAATGGACGTAAATTCCTACCCAGCATCTATTGTCCCTGTTAACGAACTACGAGAGATGTCAAATATTGCTTATTGACAAGTAACTTACTTGAAAAACCGTAAGGTAAAGCTTTGCGTTAGACAGGGATTCGAACCCAGAACCTAATGGAATTGTTATCAAAGCACAATCAACTGCGACATATCCGATTTTAACTGAAATAACGAGAGGAAACATTAATGTTTTCGTTCCCAGAAGTCCAACACGGCACCTATCGCTGTTATATTCTAGAAAAAACGAACGTTAAATGTGAGTTTGTTACACGAGCAGCGACATGTGAGCATGTTTCAACTAGAAATAATACGAAGGAGATTTGAGTGCTGACTAAGAATCGAACCCCACACATATTGTTGTTGACTACACACACAGAGACGTCAGTCACCGAATTTTTCTCCGCTAGCAGCTCGGAATAACATCCTTGACCATACAGTGATCTCTCAAATAGTTTTGTGTCCCACTGGGAGTCAAAAACGTCAGATTTCGTTAGTGTTGACAGCGAATGAAAATGCATTAAAAATCAAAATTATTATCCACCAGCAGATAAGTGTTCTCATGCTAGAGCTTGATTATACATAATGAAAACTTAAGCGCCGGGCCACGATTCGAACCCACTCACGCGCAATATGTGGAGATCTTGAGGAATCTGCAGTTTTGAACAAACAACAATTAGTATTGTCACGAAGGGGCGGTCTGAGTTGCATTCCAAGTTCAGAACCAATTTCATCGACATACAGAAGCTCAAATAAAAGATGGAATAAGTGTCCTGTGACCCTACATAGCGTTTGTTTCGTCACTAGAAGTAAATAACTAGTATAAGAAAGGTTACTGGTGATAGAGTTCCCACATTTCGCAACTCCTTACTTTATTGTGGTTCAACCTAACGTTTACTTGGTAGAGAAGGAATACCACGTTTAATGTGAATTTCACACCTCAATGCCATTATACCTTCTTCACTTGGTGTAGCCAGAAGAGAGTAGAATCTGCCTCTCCCTATTAAAAATTGTCGGCAGAAGTTGGAATCGAACCCATACCTATGATCAATCCAACAGACCACCAAATCCTCTACAGTGCGACACATTTTTCCATCATAACACCGTTGCGGCACACCCGATGAGAAACCCTGACACACAGGCTACCTGTAGTTGTTTGCAGCATGTTCAGTACAGTCATTTACTTGGTTGACCGAATCACCATGAAGTAGCTGTCTCGGCTACTCGGTGCATACATTCGACTCAATTTTGTAATCACCGAAATAAAATCACGTAACTGCCACCTACACAGAACTGCCAACAGTGCAGGATGCAGAAATTTAAATAGCAACTGTTCCTTTCCATTTGAGCTACTCTACTGCGCTATCTGTTCGTTGAAAACATTGTGCAGTGCAAAAGAAAAGCTGTAACTGTCTGTCTCTCAGAAGTCTAGATCCGGCCATACGCATTATCTCACAGCACTGTGGAATGCCTAACTTCTGGAGGAACTCTTACTGACTTCTGGAGCTGCTGTTCGTACCTGATAGGTTGTAGCGTCATGATAAGCGTCGCGCTCCGTTGGTGAGACGTCTCGAGTTCTATTAATATCTTTGTTCCTTTCTTTAAAACACAGTTCTGCTGTCTGCTGAAGGTACCAATTTAATGGAACTTTGAACATAATTCCCTTCACTTCTCAACCCAAAATAGGCCCATGTGGGAAAAGGGCTAACTTCTGTGACATTTAGTTCTTTTCAGGTTTAATAGACGGCCAGGCAGCAGATGCATCTCGAAACTTTTGTATTATCTATGGTGTGTGCACATCGTGCCAAAATAGAAAAGTATTTTCTACATTAGCAGTCATGTGGTAGTGGCATTTTATTCTTCTTCAAACCTTGTTTGACAGCTTTACCTCAGAACAAGTTTTCTACATGGATGTAACCAATAAACTGCATGTGCATTGTCAGACTGTTATAGATAACATCAAAGAATTCGCATATATTGTTGATGATTAATTTCTCTCTCATGTTTAGTATTGGTTTAACAACACCAGGAGAAATCTTACGAAAATTGTGCACTGTATTACGAGAAATGAAATAAAGCTACCCACGATAACCTTACGACGAAAGTCTGTTTTAATAAAACTATCTGTACACAAGCGTGCCTCTATCGGCACGAATTAGTAAAATACTTCTCACTTAGATTTCGATTGGGTCTGTCTTTAATTAGTATGCTGTGTCATACTCAGCAGGTATGCAAATGTGGCATTTCATAAATAGAATTAAGTTTTCCTAGAAACCAAAAATTTGTTAGTCAGCTGCGGAATGAGGCGTCACCTGTTGTGCAGCATTGTAAGTTTTTCACCATTGCACTATGAGCTGAAAGTATTTTCTTGCGATTTCCTTGTCGATGTTTGATCTGACTGCTTATAGCTCTTTCACAGAAGGGATAAAAAAGTTGAAGTCTGCGAGACTGGAACGTCGAACCATAAGAGAAGCTTCTTCACAGCCCAACAGGTCACCACACAGCTAGCGAAGAGTTACGTGTTGTGCATTCCTCGTACGAGAGCAATAGGGGCTAGAGCTCGAAAACCGCTATTTAAAGGACGAAATTAGTTGCGACATCCACGTGCAACGGCTTTCCTGAGATGAAAACGGTAAATTTACAATCTTTTGTTACACCTCAAGCGATAATAAGTCAGATTATTCAATGGAAATGACAGGAAATATCAAGTGAACTTTGAGGCTCAATTCCGTGCACACCACGAAGTAACTCGTCGATCACAGAGTTGCCAAGCATTCCTTGCCTTGTTGCCAAATCTCAGTTAACAGTACCAGCAGGAAGAAGACGAATCGAGGCGATCCTACAGCGGTCTGGGAAGTGACCATAGCTGGCGTCTCAAAGACGCGGCTGCTACAGCGTGGAATATGTAATGCGTCTGATTCGCATTTCTGGAACTAGGTTTAGGGACTGGAGCGTAGTTACTAATAATACTCAGAATTGTCTGCAAACTAAGCATCATAAATCAGTAACTCTCATAGTTGTTTTTATATTTCTTTCGTAACTGTACTCAAAACTAAGAAACTCATTCACGGATGTTTTCGTGCATCGCCAATAGTCGAGCACACCAAACAAATAAAAATATAAAAGGAATGTGTGTGAGTGTGTGTGTGTGTGTGTGTGTGTGTGTGTGTGTGTGTGAGAGAGAGAGAGAGAGAGAGAGAGAGGGAGGGAGAGAGAAAAGAGAGTGTGAGAGAGAGAGGGAGATAAAAGGGGAAAAGAATGAGAGAGAGAGTAAAAAATTGTTGTAAAGAAATTGAATACCGCTATGTAAAGAAATCTTTCATTAAAATGCCATGGTTCAAATAATTAAGAAATGTCGTATTCGTGATCTATGGAACAAGTATTAATCTAACCAAATCTAATCATATCATATTGCTGTCTAGCCGTGAACAATCATGAATTACCGAAATTTTCGCCAGTAACAGTAACCAAATCGTAACTTGAAAATAAAAGACGACAGTTTTTGTAATAAACCGGGACTCCTATCAAGACCCTTTCATCCCTGTTAACTAACCACGAAGCCGGCCGAAGTGGCCGTGCGGTTAAAGGCGCTGCAGTCTGGAACCGCAAGACCGCTACGGTCGCAGGTTCGAAACCTGCCTCGGGCATGGATGTTTGTGATGTCCTTCGGTTAGTTAGGTTTAACTAGTTCTAAGTTCTAGGGGACTAATGACCTCAGCAGTTGAGTCCCATAGTGCTCAGAGCCATTTGAACTAACCACGAAAGATGACTGATATGCCTCCATTCAGAAGTAACTAAGTGTGTATGCATTTAAAGATGAATCGCATTATGTGTAGGTCTGTGACAGAGAAACGAACCCAACACATAATCGGATTGTTCACTAAGTAAAATCAAATGTTACGTATCGGTTTTTCTTACCAGCTCCTAGGCGTTTGAATCTAAAATAAGGATACAAATTGTTGTGCCAGAGCGACAATCGAACCGCACTCCTATCATTCTTCTTTATCGTCCAAGAATATAGCTTAAGTATCAATTACTTACTCACCAACAGTAAGATATGTGCGTGTTTGACCAGAAATTGTTGGCAACACATGAACAGACATTAAAAATGCACGTTAATTTTCACTAGCAGGCCGGTGTGCACGTGATAGGACTGGAAATGAAATTATAAATATTGTTGTACTGGATCAGGAATCGGACCCACATACTTACCTTTGGAGGAGACCTAGAAAAAATTGCAGTTTTGGAGAAAGAAACGACATGATTAAACCATACTGTTCCGAGAGACTCAGATCCTCGAAAGAGGAGATACGAATTCGAATCATAGTCCAGCACCAAATTTTTCAACGTCTCTAGTTTAATCGAGTACAAGTAAAATAAGAGCCCTGTTTCTTTAAATGGTTATCGCTTCATTAAATAAAAAAAATTCTAATATAAGTAAGTTTACTGGCGATAGTATTTCTGTTTACCATGACCTCAACCTATGTTATTTCCCAAAGTAAAGCAGCTCTGTCCAGTTGGGAACGAAGGAACGTGATGTTTAATGCGGGATCTGGATTATAACGTCTTTCTCTTGAGTTTATCAGAGGTGAAGTAAATCTGTTCGAAGATCATTTAAAGCCTTTTCGTTATTATAGAAGTAGTTGCCCAAGAACAGTTTCCTTCCCTCTCTACGGAATCCTTTTCGTGTTCAAATCAAACATCAGTAAATACTCGTAGACGACTTTAAAACTAAAGTAATCGATGAAGACGTTACTTGATAACAAAAACGTGTTGCCCTTTTTCAATTACTTGCGCCTGGAAATGGCTGTCGAATACTGCCAAACCAAAAGCCAAGGGATCTTACTGCCTTCCGATATACGTCGCTGTCAGTTCTTCCATATGATTTGGTCGATGTGACCTGTTTCAAATTGTGCATGACAGAGAATGTTTTAGGAAATCAATTGTTTTCCTATACAATAAACAGAAAGGTTTTGATTCTAATCTACCCAAGTAGACAATTTTTGCAATATTATTTCAAATTTAATATTCGCTTCTATAACGTAGGGAAGTATTTCACAATTGCAATACTCACATCCGACCCATTGTCCTTACACTTAATCGCTGACCATAAATTCTAGCTCAGAGTGACACAAGTTTAAGTAACTTAATGTAGCGAAGACTGTTTGCCAGTGCTCTTCCACACAGGAAAATATGCAATTCAATCATTGGGCTCCATAAGTACACTGTAACTATAATCTCTGTGTGCATGCAGTGCATACGGATTGTAGGGTTTAGTGGTGCTCTCTCCTCCACGTCTGTATGCAATATGCCTGATGTAAACAGGCCATTTATCATTACAGGTCCTGGGCGGTGCAACATCATACAGACAACAGTAATGTGCTTATACTGACAACCTCACTGTTCGTGCTACTTGATTTTGTAATCATTTAAATAAAACAACATGACCTCCAGCCAGCGAAATGCGGCAGTGTACGGCCAGTAAACGATTTACAAACCCGATTTAGTGCCGTTAATACCATTTCTTTAAACATTGGCGTAGCTCAAAGAATTTAATTTCTTCTTAAATCGTCTTATGCAGCAACGTTCACAGATATCTCAAATAGGAAAAGCTCTTTATCCAGGTACGAAGGTTGCAAAACAAACTTCCGACAGTTTATGTCAGGTTGATCTTTTCGTCTGGTAGCACTGCGTAAGTATTTTGTCTAAGAGGTATCACAAATAGTTCAAATGGCTCTGAGCACTATGGGACTCAACTGCTGTGGTCATCAGTCCCCTAGAACTTAGAAGGACTTAAACCTAACTAACCTAAGGACATCACACACATCCATGCCTGAGGCAGGGTTCGAACCTGCGACCGTAGCGGTCGCGCGGTTCCAAACTGTAGCGCCTAGAACCGCTCGGCCACTCAAGCCGGCGAGGTATCACAAGTAGTGTTCCTGTAGCCGTGGGAATCATTGGTTGGGAACGAGTTTAACACCAGTGGGTACAGCACTGCAAAATATTCAAAATGATTATCAACCTAAGTCTAGTTCATCCACAAACTGAGGTGTATTTATAATATTGAAGCTAGACTATGTATCCTTGTCTTCATTGAGTGGGCATTGGAAGGCGTTGACATACACGTATACAATACAATGAATACTTCGAATGCTATTGTTAACGCTGCTCTCATAAACTAATTTTGTTGTTTTTTAATTCTTCTCGTTCTTTAGTTTGCAATATGTGTTAAAGATACAGTCTTAGAGAATAAAACGACCGCCGAATCTTTCACGTAAGCTGGGCAATACAGTCGTGCTCCCATCAGAATCATATGTCCAGCAATATGCTCGATCTGGCAACATTGTAGACTGCTACACTTCTCGGAGGTACTCTTGACTGCAGTCTGAGTACATCACTCTTGTATACGAGCCTAGTCTTGAGGTAAAAGGCGTGATTAGGTAATACGACGTCTGGTAACAAAAGCACACGTCGACAAAGTTTTTATCGCCCCTTTGCTCTCGGTGTTGAAGTTATGAGTATAATTCAAGCGAATCTACAACGAATTTGGCTTTCTGTCACATTTGTAATAACATCTACATCTACATCTTTATTTATACTCCGCAAGCCACCCAACGGTGTGTGGCGAAGGGCACTTGACGTGCCACTGTCATTACCTCCCTTTCCTGTTCCAGTAGCGTATGGTTCGCGGGAAGAACGACTGTCTGAAAGCCTCCGTGCGCGCTCTAATCTCTCTAATTTTACATTCGTGATCTCCTATGGAGGTATAAGTAGGGGGAAGCAATATATTTGATACCTCATCCAGAAACGCACCCTCTCGAAACCTGGACAGCAAGCTACACCGCGATGCAGAGCGCCTCTCTTGCAGAGTCTGCCACTTGAGTTAGTTAAACATCTCCGTAACGCTATCACTGTTACCAAATAACCCTGTGACGAAACGCGCCGCTCTTCTTTGGATCTTCTCTATCTCCTCCGTCAACCCGATCTGGTACAGATCCCACACTGATGAGCAATACTCAAGTATAGGTCGAACGAGTGTTTTTTAAGCCACCTCCTTTGTTGATGGACTACATTTTCTAAGGACTCTCCCAATGAATATCAACCTGGTACCCGCCTTACCAACAATTAATTTTATATGATCATTCCACTTCAAATCGTTCCGCACGCATACTCCCAGATATTTTACAGAAGTAACTGCTACCAGTGTTTGTTCCACTATCATATAATCATACAATAAAGGATCCTTCTTTCTATGTATTCGCAATACATTACATTTGTCTATGTTAAGGGTCAGTTGCCACTCCCTGCACCAAGTGCCTATCCGCTGCAGATCTTCCTGCATTTCGCTACAATTTTCTACAGTTTGGTTCAACAATATTTTAGCGACAGATTTCTTCGCCGACCATCTGCCTCTGAACACCGCATGCGTCTGAGTGGTCTTTGACCCGTTTGCTACCGGTGGGGGCTGAGACACTGCGCTGCGTCGCCTTCTGCTGACAACATCTGCTCTCGACAGTGTAGAATGATTTAATGTTGTTGAGTCGTGACCCATAAAATCTGTCTACGATTTGTGTTTCACACTCGATAGCAATGGAGGCACAAAACCGTTTTTATTTGATGAGTATTTTATTACTCTAGTATGCAATACATCAATGTGGCACAGATTTAGTTTCATTGTTTCTTACCCAGTCTGCTATAATTAAAGTGTCACACCCAGTTCTTTTTCCTTTCACAGGAGATTCTTCAAATAATTTATTTTTGTCATGGATTTATATGTGTTAGTCAAGGCACAGAGAGTAAACGCAATGTAATGTGTTTGCTTTCTTTCTTTGATTCGCTATGGTAAATGGATGTGAAACATTGTGGCAATACCTTTCAGAACCTGCTCTGTAGCTACTAAGGCAAATAGATTGTTTTGAGGTCCATATATTAAATAATGGAGATATTTAAAATATTCAATTGGATTTAAGGCGGCAAAATTGCCCATATTTGAAGCTACCCAGAGAAAAAGTAAGTTGCTAGAGCCGCTGTTAGCAAATGTCTGCAGGGAGTTCCTAATTGCTACTGTGGAAATTTAGCATAGAGGCTCTGTAGTAACCAAGAGGTTCCTTTCCTTCATACCTATCACCCTGGCATGTGAGTCTTAAGTGAAGAACAATATTGAATTTCGTATCGTTGATGGTCAATTAATATTTCTTCAGAGACGCTTGTATTGTGAAGCAGCTTGGCAGTCAGAAAGCTGAGATCTATGACCATTAACACAACTTACTGTGTTGAGCTACCAAGAGGATTTCATGTGTAAAGGTTTTCTCCTGATTTCGTTACAGAATTTTTTCTGGAAATTCACAGCCCCATAAAATAAATCAGAAAGAAAGCTTGCACATGCTGGCCCCTACGACAATTAGAACTGACGACTCATTGAGCTGTTGCGGCACGAAACATGTGCGGTATCACGGGGCTATGGACACACTGCTGCCAGCACTCCACTCTCATCATGGTGTTGGTCACTCAGCCTCATAATGCATCGTGAAAGGTAATAAAAGTTGTTACTTATGTGAAGAATAGCATTTCTTTAGCCAAAAAATTGAATTTTTTGTCTCAGTGTCTTAGATTACATGAGGATTATATAGCACGAATCATTCAAATGGAAAGGGAATATCAAGTAAATTTAGCGAGTCAATTTAGTACCATACGCGGAAGTGATTGCACTGTCACAGTGTTGCCAAATGTTTGTGACGATGTTGCCAATTCTCAGCTGTGCTAGGAACAGCTCTGTAGCGTTATGGGACGAGAATCCCGTGCTCGAGTCATAGGAGGATATGGAGAGGAGGTGCGGCGTTTGGTTAATAGGCAGCGTTTTCTCCTACCAGTAGTGTCAAACACTCAAGTGTGTAATCTTCCATCACGGTTACAGTTTCCCACAAAATATGTACGAATAAAACACTTACCTTGTTACTTTGTGACAAAAGTTTATTTCAGTACAATAGAAAGTCTTTGGAAATCAACTTCGCGCACTTGTCACGAAAAGTAAGATAACAAACACTTTGCACCTCGAAATCGATTGCAGCTATGTGCAGTCTTGTGATCATACAAGTAGAATTTAATTAATTGCACGAGAATGTAGAAAAATGTTGGGCGAATGGAAGCTGTAAGAAACACAGTTAACTAATTATTCTGTACCACATAATAACCAATTAATTTGAAAATTCAGAAGAGAAGAAACTAAAAAGGCAGAAACTAAAGTGCAGATGCGGGTACTGTGCAGACCTGCGCTTTTTCGTCTTCAGATTTATACAAATAATGTATAATAACCATCGTATTCATTGCTTGCGTAATGTTTCCCTGTTGTTTAGTCTTCTAGTGATGAACCGGATCCACACCCATGAGTCTGATTCTTTCTTTGTATCCTTCCATCTACTATCTTTGTGTGTTATTGTTACGTGTTCAAAAAGCAAAATATTATGCCTGCTCCCACGAGGTATTAAAACGATGTCGCAAGAAGGCTAACGAATTATAATCAAAATACAGTAAGACGCCAATTTGTTTGTTGTCATGGTGTTAAGTCGACAGAAATAGTTGGGTGTTATAGCCTGCATCAGCGGCATCCCGTTGTCGTCTTCTCTTATTGAGATTTTCGTATTACCCTGAACACAAGACGCCGAGATAAATGTGTATAATCTCCGTGACGAAACATCCCACAGTCCATTCATCCTGATCCACTCTTTACGTGCATCGTCAGCAATGAGTGATAGGAAAGCTATTGTGAGACGAATAACTGTGAAAATGATAGTAATAACAAATCATTAATCAACGATGTTTACTGCAGTACAGACGATTAACAAAATAACCAAGAAAGGCTGAGTCCTTAATCGGCCCACTGCATAGGTGTTCTTACCACTTTGTTACTGAATTCTATTCTGGTTGTTTGCAGAGAGAAAAGAAAGAATCCTGTAGCCATACATATAGCTAGTACAACGAAATATTACCTATCAACTATCCTTGCTTTACATCACGAGACGAACATGGGGACACCGAGCTGATATTTGAAATACATTTCTGTTTTCTCTCTCTGTCTCTCTCTCTCTTTTTATTTTTATTTTTATTTTTTGAGGAAAGCATCGAGAAGAGCGAATAATAAGCAAGTAGGCATATAACCTGTTTACAGTTATTTTCGTTGGGATACGTAATGCAAAAATACAACTTTTAAGTGTATTATTGCGTAATTCCAGTTATTGACAGTCTATTCGTGAGCTTGCTCGCATTCAGTGCGGTGAAATCTATCACAGAAGCAAGCAAAACACAAATATTTCTTGCACCATGCGCAACACACAAACGAAATCTCGCTGCACTGACTTGTTGTTCGTTATATTGCCGGGGGGTGTCATCCGAGATGTGGAGGAGGCCCTACCGGCGGAGATAGAGAGCACTGGGTGCACCCGACTGCAAATTGTTGCTCATGTCGGCACCAGTGACTCCTGCCGTCTGGGTTCAGAGGTCATCCTCAGTTCGTACAGGCGGTTGGCGGAATTGGTGAAGGCGGAAAGCCTCGCTCGCGGGGTGGAATCAGAGCTAACTATTTGTAGTATCGTTCCCAGAACCAATCGCGGTCCTCTGGTTTGGAGCCGAGTGGAAGGCTTAAACCAGAGGCTCAGACGATTATGCAGAGACCTGGGGTGCAAATTTCTCGACCTCCGCTATCGAGTGGAGAAATGTAGGGTCCCCCTGAATAGGTCAGGCGTGCACTACACGCCGGAAGCGGCTACAAGGGTAACGGAGTACGTTTGGAGTGCACATAGGGGTTTTTTAGGTTAGAGAATTCCCTCCCTAGGCCCGACAAGACGCCTCCTGAGACGCGGCAAGGTAGGAGTAGGCAAAATGCAACAGGGAATAACAATATTAATGTGCTAAAAGTGCAGGAGCGTCTATAGAAAGGTCCCAGAACTGCTCTCGTTAATAAGCGGTCACAACGCCCATATAGTACTAGGGACAGAAAGTTGGCTGAAACCAGACGTAAACAGTAATGAAATTCTAAACTCAGATTGGAATGTATACCGCAGAGACAGGCTGGACAGTGAAGGGGGAGGCGTGTTTATAGCGATAAGAAGTGCAATAGTATCGAAGAAAATTGACGGAGATCCGAAATGTGAAATGATTTGGGTGAAGGTCACGGTTAAAGCAGGCTCAGACATGGTATTTGGATGTCTCTATAGGCCCCCTGGCTCAGCAGCTGTTGTGCCTGAGCACCTGAAGGATAATTTGGAAAATATTTCGAGTAGATTTCCCCACCATGTTGTAGTTCTGGGTGGAGATTTTAATTTGCCGGATATAGACTGGGAGACTCAAACGTTCATAACGGGTGGCAGGGACAAAGAATCCAGTGAAATTTTTTTTAAGTGCTTTATCTGAAAACTACCTTGGGCAGTTAAACAGAGAACCGACTCGTGGCGATAACATATTAGACCTTCTGGTGACAAACAGACCCGAACTATTTGAAACAATTAACGCATAACACGGTATCAGCGATCATAAAGTGGTGACGGCATCGATGATTTCAGCCGTAAATAGAAATATTAAAAAAGGTAGGAAGATTTTCCTGTTTAGCAAAAGTGACAAAAAGCAGATTACAGAGTATCTGACGGCTCAACACAAAAGTTTTCTCTCAAGTACAGATAGTGTTGAGGATCAGTGGACAAAGTTCAAAACCATCGTACAATATGCGTTAGATGAGTATGTGCCAAGCAAGATCGTAAGAGATGGAAAAGAGCCACCGTGGTACAACAACCGAGTTAGAAAACTGCTGCGGAAGCAAAGGGAACTTCACAGCAAACATAAACATAGCCAAAGCCTTGCAGACAAACAAAAATTACGCGAAGCGAAATGTAGTGTGAGGAGGGCTATGCGAGAGGCGTTCAATGAATTCGAAAGTAAAGTTCTATGTACTGACTTGGCAGAAAATCCTAAGAAATTTTGGTCTTATGTCAAAGCGGTAGGTGGATCAAAACAAAATGTCCAGACACTCTGTGACCAAAATGGTACTGAAACAGAGGATGAGAGACTAAAGGCCGAAATACTAAATGTCTTTTTCCAAAGCTGTTTCACAGAGGAAGACTGCACTGTAGTTCCTTCTCTAGATTGTCGCACAGATGACGAAATGGTAGACATCGAAATAGACGACAGAGGGATAGAGAAACAATTAAAATCGCTCAAAAAAGGAAAGGCCACTGGACCTGATGGGATACCAGTTCTATTTTACACAGAGCACGCGAAGGAACTTGCCCCCCTTCTTGCAGCGGTGTACCGTAGGTCTCTAGAAGAGCGTAGCTTTCCAAAGGATTGGAAAAGGGCACAGGTCATCCCCGTTTTCAAGAAGGGACGTCGAACAGATGTGCAGAACTATAGACCTATATCTCTAACGTCTATCAGTTGTAGAAATTTGGAACACGTATTATGTTCGAGTATAATGACTTTCCTGGAGACTAGAAATCTACTCTTTAGGAATCAGCATGGGTTTCGAAAAAGACGGTCGTGTGAAACCCAGCTCGTGCTATTCGTCCACGAGACTCAGAGGGCCATAGACACGGGTTCACAGGTAGATGCCGTGTTTCTTGACTTCCGCAAGGCGTTCGATTCAGTTCCCCACAGTCGTTTAATGAACAAAGTAAGAGCATATGGACTATCAGACCAATTGTTTGATTGGATTGAGGAGTTCCTAGTTAACAGAACGCAGCATGTCATTCTCAATGGAGAGAAGTCTTCCGAAGTAAGAGTGATTTCAGGTGTGCCACAGGGGAGTGTCATGGGACCGTTGCTGTTCACAATATACATAAATGACCCGGTGGATGACATCGGAAGTTCACTGAGGCTTTTTGCAGATGATGCTGTGGTGTATCGAGAGGTAGTAACAATGGAAAATTGTACTGAAATGCAGGAGGATCTGCAGTGAATTGACGCATGGTGCAGGGAATGGCAACTGAATCTCAATGTAGACAAGTTTAAGGTGCTGCGAATACATAGAAAGATAGATCCTTTATCATTTAGCTACAAAATAGCAGGTCAGCAACTGGAAGCAGTTAATTCCATAAATTATCTGGGAGTACGCATTAGGAGTGATTTAAAATGGAATGATCATATGAAGTTGATCGTTGGTAAAGCAGATGCCAGACTGAGATTCATTGGAAGAATCCTTAGGAAATGCAATCCGAAAACAAAGAAAGTAGGTTACAGTACGCTTGTTCGCCCACTGCTTGAATACTGCTCAGCGGTGTGGGATCCGTACCAGATAGGGTTGATAGAAGAGATAGAGAAGATCCAACGGAGAGCAGCGCGCTTCGTTACAGGATCATTTAGTAATCGCGAAAGCGTTACGGAGATGATAGATAAACTCCAGTGGAAGACTCTGCAGGAGTGACGCTCAGTAGCTCGGTACGGGCTTTTGTTAAAGTTTCGAGAACATACCTTTACCGAAGAGTCCAGCTGTATATTGCTCCCTCCTACGTATATCTCGCGAAGAGACCATGAGGATAAAATCAGAGAGATTAGAGCCCACACAGAAGCATACCGACAATCCTTCTTTCCACGAACAATACGGGACTGGAATAGAAGGGAGAACCGATAGAGGTACTCAGGGTACCCTCCGCCACACACCGTCAGGTGGCTTGCGGAGTATGGATGTGGATGTAGATGTAGATGTAGATGTAGAAAACATATTTGATTCATGTTGCTAAATATAGCTCTATCAGATATCAATTTCTATGCGTGCTAAGTGTATAAATGTCTATCCAGAGAAACACAGAAAGTCACATAGAGGTATTCAACTGAAACGTAGCCATGACCAAGATTGTAACTGGGGTCGACAGCATCGTCGTCTACCACCTTGAAAACTCGAACGGTGACAGTGCTCGGCCGGTTACTTACATTTACTGGTATCAAAGCTACAGCATGAAAGCACAAAAATGTTAATAACTCGAAGATCATTAACTTTGGAAACCATAGAAAGTAAAGTAGTCATCAGTCGGAAGAGTGGTTTGAACACCACAGTACCTTAACCTGCACGGTCTTGTTGGAGGTGGTATGCCGTTGCTCTCCTCCGACCTCTGAGTTGACCTGCCTAGCCAGTTAATAGGGGAACCAACAGTTTAACGTGGCTTTCGGACCACAGTGCAACTCGGCATTTTTCACATTAACAAACACTGCCCGAAGGGAAATAAGTGTAAAAAGGCACTTAAAATCGTGGGCCTGACGAAGGATTGAACATGAGATCTTCGTATTTGCAGTCTTGCTCTTTATCACTTCACCACAATGCAGCTTCTACTGAGGTTTCTGCTGGGCATTAAAATTAGGAATCTTTCGTTTGTGCCTGCGTTGACACTTGCGTGTCCCTTAGGAGACCTTACTTTCGGGTTTACCCCCGTATACGTGTGTGTAAACGACTTCCGATGCACAATAAAGGAACAGAAGGATACACAGTCTAGCTTCAATATTATAAATACCCCTTGGTTTTGAATAAACTCAGACTTAGGTTGATAATCATTTTGAATATTTAGCCACTGGTGTTAAACTTGTTTTCAACCAATGATTCCCACAGCTACAGGAACACTACTTGTGATACCTCTTAGACAAAATACTTACGCAGTTTTATCAAACGAAAAGATCAAACTGACATAAACTTTTGGCAGTTTTTTTTACAACATTCGTACGTGGATAAAGAGCTTTTCCTATTTGAGATATCTGTGAACATTGCTGCATAAGACGATTTAAGAAGAAACTAAATTCCTTCAGCTACGGCAGAGTTTAAAAAATCGTCTTAGCGGCACTATACGGTGGTTTGTGAATCGTTTATCGGCCGTACTCTGCCGCATTTCGCTGTTTGGAAAACAAAAAGCTTACAGACAAACTTCAAAGAAGGAAAAGAGGGACGAAATGTTTCCCACTGGAAGATCATGTTGTTCTATTTAAATAATTACAAAATCAGGTAAAACGAACAGTGTGGTTGTCAGTATAAGCACATTAGTGTTGTCAGTATGACGTTGCACCGCCCTGGGCCTGTAATGATGGGTTCAAATGGCTCTGAGCACTATGCGACTTAACTTCTGAGGTCATCAGTCGCCTAGAACTTAGAACTAATTAAACCTAACTAACCTAAGGACAGCACACACATTCATGCCCGAGGCAGGATTCGAACCTGTAATGATAAAGCACCCGTTTAGGTCAGGCATATTGCATAGAGACGTGGAGGAGAGAGCACCACTAAACCCTACAATCCGTATGCACTGCATGCACACAGAGATTATAGTTACAGTGTACTTATGGAGCCCAATGATTGAATTGCATATTTTCCTGTGTGGAAGAGCACTGGCAAACAGTCTTCGCTACATTAAGTTACTTAAACTTGTGTCACTCTGAGCTAGAATTTATGGTCAGCGATTATGTGTAAGGACAATGGGTCGGATGTGAGTATTGCAATTGTGAAATACTTCCCTACGTTATAGAAGCGAATATTAAATTTGAAATAATATTGCAAAAATTGTCTACTTGGGTAGATTAGAATCAAAACCTTTCTGTTTATTGTATAGGAAAACAATTGATTTCCTAAAACATTCTCTGTCATGCACAATTTGAAACAGGTCACATCGACCAAATCATATGGAAGAACTGACAGCGACGTATATCGGAAGGCAGTAAGATCCCTTGGCTTTTGGTTTGGCAGTATTCGACAGCCATTTCCAGGCGCAAGTAATTGAAAAAGGGCAACACGTTTTTGTTATCAAGTAACGTCTTCATCGATTACTTTAGTTTTAAAGTCGTCTACGAGTATTTACTGATGTTTGATTTGAACACGAAAAGGATTCCGTAGAGAGGGAAGGAAACTGTTCTTGGGCAACTACTTCTATAATAACGAAAAGGCTTTAAATGATCTTCGAACAGATTTACTTCACCTCTGATAAACTCAAGAGAAAGACGTTATAATCCAGATCCCGCATTAAACATCACGTTCCTTCGTTCCCAACTGGACAGAGCTGCTTTACTTTGGGAAATAACATAGGTTGAGGTCATGGTAAACAGAAATACTATCGCCAGTAAACTTACTTATATTAGAATTTTTTTTATTTAATGAAGCGATAACCATTTAAAGAAACAGGGCTCTTATTTTACTTGTACTCGATTAAACTAGAGACGTTGAAAAATTTGGTGCTGGACTATGATTCGAATTCGTATCTCCTCTTTCGAGGATCTGAGTCTCTCGGAACAGTATGGTTTAATCATGTCGTTTCTTTCTCCAAAACTGCAATTTTTTCTAGGTCTCCTCCAAAGGTAAGTATGTGGGTCCGATTCCTGATCCAGTAAAACAATATTTATAATTTCATTTCCAGTCCTATCACGTGCACACCGGCCTGCTAGTGAAAATTAACGTGCATTTTTAATGTCTGTTCATGTGTTGCCAACAATTTCTGGTCAAACACGCACATATCTTACTGTTGGTGAGTAAGTAATTGATACTTAAGCTATATTCTTGGACGATAAAGAAGAATGATAGGAGTGCGGTTCGATTGTCGTTCTGGCACAACAATTTGTATCCTTATTTTAGATTCAAACACCTAGAAGCTGGTAAGAAAAACCGATACGTAACATTTGATTTTACTTAGTGAACAATCCGATTATGTGTTGGGTTCGTTTCTCTGTCACAGACCTACGCATAATGCGATTTATCTTTAAATGCATACACACTTAGTTACTTCTGAATGGAGGCATATCAGTCATCTTTCGTGGTTAGTTAACAGGGATGAAAGGGTCTTGATAGGAGTCCCGGTTTATTACAAAAACTGTCGTCTTTTATTTTCAAGTTTAGATTTGGTTACTGATACTGGCGAAAATTTCGGTAATTCATGATTGTTCACGGCTAGACAGCAATATGATATGATTAGATTTGGTTAGATTAATACTTGTTCCATAGATCAAGAACACGACATTTCTTAATTATTTGGACCATGGCATTTTAATGAAAGATTTCTTCACATAGCGGTATTCAATTTCTTTACAACAATTTTTTACTCTCTCTCTCATTCTTTTTCACTTTTATCTCCCTCTCTCTCTCTCACTCTCTTTTCTCTCTCTCTCCCTCCCTCTCTCTCTCTCTCTCTCTCTCTCACACACGCACACACACATACACACAAACACACACACACACACACACACACACACACTCACACACATTCTTTTTTTTATTTTTATTTGTTTGGTGTGCTCGACTATTGGCGATGCACGAAAACGTCTGTGAATGAGTTTCTTAGTTTTGAGTACAGTTACGAAAGAAATATAAAAACAATTATGAGTGTAATTGATTTATGATGCTTAGTTTGCAGACAATTCTGAGTATTATTAGCAACTACACTCCAGTCCCTAAACCTAGTTCCAGAAATGCGAATCAGATGCATTACGTATTCCACGCTGTAGCAGCCGCGTCTTTGAGACGCCAGCTATGGTCACTTCCCAGACCGCTGTAGGATCGCCTCGATTCGTCTTCTTCCTGCTGGTACTGTAACTGAGATTTGGCAACAAGGCAAGGAATGCTTGGCAACTCTGTGATCGACGAGTTACTTCGTGGTGTGCACGGAATTAAGCCTCAAAGTGCACTTGATATTTCCTGTCATTTCCATTGAATAATCTGACTTTTTATCGCTTGAGGTGTAACGAAAGATTGTAAATTTACCGTTTTCAGCCCAGGAAAGCCATTGCACGTGGATGTCGCAACTAATCTCCTCCTTTAAATAGCGGTTTACGAGCTCTAGCCGCTATCGCTTTCGTAAGAGGAATGCATGACACGTAACTCTTCGCCAGCTGTGTGGTGACCTGTTGAGCGGACTGAATCACTCCAGCCATATGGCAGAGTTATTAGCCATACAGCCGAACGCTGGGCAAGTTTTAGCACGTATCCAGTGCTCAATGGTGTCCGACAGGTGCGAATTGCCCTTACGAAACATGTGCCATCGTACATAAACATCGGCGGCTGTAGAGCTATTGTCATCTATGATGGACAGCCCAGGACATGCTCCGGGTGTGGTGGTGAAGGACATCTTCGATCAGCGTGTATGCAGAGGAGACTCGTGCAACTCCCCAGCGGAGACTTCCAGAATCCGATTACACCAACGTCACTGCCGATGACTTACGTGACGGCACTTCGCGGGGAGGTGACGCCGAGGTCGGAGCGCACCATCGAACCGACGCCGCAGTTGATTGAGGCGCCTTCGGACGCCACTGAAGAAGGAATGGCTCCGACCAACCTCCAATCTCAGACACTACAGGTGGCGCAGAAAGAGGATGAGAGCATCAAAATAGGCATGTAAGCTGAAGTGGAACGGCCCCAGGGGATTGTGGCGGCGGCGGGAACGCAGGAGATGCAAGATGCGCCAACACCAGAGGCCGAGGTTAGGGCCCGCAAACAACGCTCGCCAAAGCGCCGCAAAAAGCGCCGACTAAACTCTGCGGAGACGCTCCCTTCTCTTCTAGGGAGCCCAGACGAGTCTAACACTATGGACCTGTCTAACATGGAACCACAAGCTTCGGATGTCGCGGATCATATGAATTCGGACAGTGAAATGGTGTCATATCGTTCAGACGGCGCAACCGCTCAGGGGCCTGCTACCCCTTCGGCGGTGGAGTCTACAGCTGCGAAAGAACAACAGATGTCACACATCAATGCCGCACAGGAAAATTTGGATCACACCAATAGTATCAGCTGGTATGAGCAGGACGACGACATCACCGATGCGGACCATTCTATTGGTGGGACCTTGCATCCGTCCGCATCTCAAGAAACCTAATGCCGCAGGGACACGTTCCTCGGGCGACCCTCAGCGGATATGCAACGGGACTATCGACACGGTGAAACTTTGTCATTCTAACATCATGTGGAGATGACAGCTACTCGACCCCAGGCATACAGAATAGGGACAGTGAATGTAAATACCATTAGATCGCCCGTGAAACAGCAGTTGTTTAGGGACATGATATACGCGTCGGATGTGGATATACTGATGGTGCAGGAAATTTACATTCCTGAGTTCCAGGAAGTACATGGATACATCTCCTCCACCTCGCCGCACTCGAACAACGACAGTGGAACGGCGATATTGGTCTGGGACGGGATTCCGGTCCGAGACCTGGCTTATCTACCTTCGGCACGAGGACTGGCGATAACTGTTAATGGAATTCGCATTCTCAATGTTTATGCCCCTTCCGGCACAGAGAACAGACGGGCGCGTGCGAGATATTATTCGGAAGAGATTGTGCCCTTATTTACCGGCAGATTCGATCATTTCATTATAGGTGGTGACTTCAATTGTGTTTTAGCCCAAAAAGACCAGACACCACATTACAATACCTGTCGTGAATTGCATGTGCTATGCCGGGATCTGGAGTTAAGTGACACCTGGGACATGATTCATAGGAACCGTGAGGGATATACTTTTGTTACCAGTCACTCGGCGAGCAGACTCGATCGAATATATGTTTCGGTTGGCCTACAGGATAAGGTGGCCGACGCGGAACGATGGCCTGCGGCATTTACTGATCATCTGGCTTACATTTGTACCATGTCACTCCCTAGGCAAAGTGTGTGGAGAAGCCGCGGGACATGGAAGCTCAATTCGTCCCTTTTGGCGGACCCCGAATGTCGTCAGAGAGTCGAGGAGGTATGGGCCACATGTCAACACCGTCTACCAACGTATACCTCCGTGCTTCAATGGTGGCTCGAGTGCACTAAGCCGGCAATAAGAAGAGCTCTAATACAGTATGGTCGGGATAAGGCGAGATGGCAGAGAGACACTCTCGATTATTATTACACCACGCTTCGTGAGCTGTCCTTCCAGGTGCCGTCTGCAGAACATCATGCGGAAGTTCATCGTGTCAAGGCACAAATCCTATCGATCACGCGACGACGACTGGGTGGCATCCCAATACGGGCAAGATGTCTTGACACCATCACTGGGGAACGTACCTCGATGCACCATGTGTCGCGGGAACATAAACGTTACCACCGGGCATTGGTAACAGTGCTCCACGGTTTAGATGGCCGTCAACTGACAACACAACAGGACATTGCAAATGAATTTTTACAGCATTTCCGCCATCTCTATGCCGGTACACCGACGGACCGTCAGGTAGGGGAAGAGATACTGCAACATCTGCAAACGACACTGACAGAGACGGATAAGGCAGCGCTTATGGAGCCACTCACAGAAGACGATATAAAGGTGGCACTCACAAAAGGAGCGGCCCATAAATCACCGGGACCAGATGGGATTACGCTAGAGTTTTATCGAGAATTCGTGGACATGATGATGCCACAGTTGGTGTCGATGTACATTGAGGCGATGAGTCCGAACATGCGCCTACCGTCGGATTTTGTGACGGGCTTTCTTCTTCCCATCCCGAAGATGGAGAGGAGTCGCAGTGTTAATCAATATCGGCCTCTCACTATGCTAAACACCGATTATAAAATTTTTGCACGGCTACTAGCGTCTCGTCTCAAGCTGGCGATATCCAGGACAATATCCCCTGATCAGGCTTGCCTAGGGGTGCGAAGCAGCATCTCCTCGGCGTTAAGTGAATACCGTGACGTTATCGCCCTTGCGGAAACTTGTAAAATGCGAGCAGCGATGATATCTGTGGACTTCGACCGTGCGTTCGACAGGATAAACCATGACTTCTTGGCGTCAGTCATGAGCCGAATGGAGATTCCACCTGTTTTCATCTCCATCATTATGAGGCTAATACGAGGGGCTACATCGAAGGTGATTGCAAACGGTCGGGAAGCGGGCTCGGTTCCTATTAACAGCTCCGTCCGACAAGGGTGCCCACTCTCCATGATGCTGTTTGCGATAGCGCTTGAGCCGCTGATGTGTGTTATGAGGCGCTCACTTACTGGGATAGCGCTTAATGAGAACTCTTTCGTTTGTCGCGCATATGCAGACGACCTGATCCTTCTTGTCAGATCAGGTCATGAAGTGCATCAGGCTGTTGAATATCTAGACTCTTACGGGACGGCAGCAGGCAGTGTCATTAACATGACGAAATCCAAAATTATGCACATTGGACGGGGTCTGGAAGACATACCGGGACCGTTTCAGACGGTGGAATCGCTGAGATGTCTGGGGATCACATTTACTCGTTCACTACGGCGGTCAGCGGCGGCGAGTTCCCGGCGGCTTCTGCAAAATGTTCGTCTGGCGATACGGAACAACTCACTGAGAGCCTTTGACATGATCCAGCGTGTGGCACACACTAACGTTCACATAGCGTCACGTCTGCCCCATTTAGCGCAGATCCTACCAATACCGAAGGGTATTGCAGACCGCCTCATGGCTGCCTTTGGTTACTATGTTAGTACTGGGATGTTGTTTAAGATCACATATGACACGTTAACGCTACAATTCCGGAACGGTGGCCTCAACCTCACAAACGTGCGAAACAAAGCTCTGGCGCTTTACATGCGAGCGATGATACGAAATTGGCAACAACGAAAGCACACCATTACGTCAGCTCTGATAGAAGTACTTGTTCCGCCTTCGTACGAACCCCCTATTGCGGTGGGCAATATTTCGCCTTCTCTTGCACACATTGCCTCATTTCTGGTTGATTACAGTTATGTTCGTCTGAATGTACCTTCGACGAGAATACCCACGACTCGGGAGATCTATAGGTGCTTGATGGATCACCATGCCCGCAACGTAATGGAATTCAAATACCCGTCGAGAACGTGGAACCACATTTGGTGTGCAGTGCATACTCCATTACTGTCAACAGCAGCGAGATCGATGTGGTACATTCTTATAAACCGTAAACTTGTGACCAGGAGTCGATTACATACAATTCATATGGTCGATTCTCCTCTTTGCACAAACTGTGGCCTGTTAGTAACGGAAGAACATGGTTTAGTGTGTGGCGCAGCGAGGGACGTCTGGATGCAGACGCGTCGAATATTGGCCTTCCTTCGGCGCACTAACTACACAGAAATCACATCGGATGTACTTTTTCTACCGGACAAGACCTTTTTTCCCAAACAAAAGACGTATGCGGTCAATTGGATCGCTGGACATGCGACGAAATATTTGTATTCGTACGATATTAAGTCCGTGATGGATTATTGGATGTATTTACAAGAACAACACGAGCTCATACGGAGTCATACGAAATACAGGACTTACTTTTCCAATTTTTTAGGAAGTGTTTTTCACAATCCGCCCGACAGCTGGGGTGTCCCAGAACTGAGAAGACTCTTGCAGCAGAACGACTAGAGACAATACTGCGCGGTTCAGTTATATTGGCATACAGCACACTGAGAAGAAAACGGGCCCCTACATGGTCGACGCAGGAGAAATACATGAATATATGCCACCCACAAAGGCAGAAATGGTCTAGATTATATGGCTGTCTGACAGATTTATGATGCGACACCGCGTGCTGCAGGGATTGTGATGCAGATGATAACTTCATTTTCACTCCCGCCCGTGACTAGGATTGTCATTTACTTTCTTCATGTTACACAAAAAAAAGGGCGGCCTTTAAGTTGATTTTCTGGTTTCCAAATTGTTTTTGCTTTGTTTTTGCTGTCTCGATCCTTTTCTTATCCCTAAGATAGTACAATTGTACGAATAAAGATTGTTTGTTTACCCTGCCTTCCTGCTCCCAAAAAAAGAGATAAAAACATCCGCTTGGTATACGAATTTTTATTTTTTATTTTCACTTTCATTTAACTTGTATGTAAATCTTATTTATGTATTTGTATAGATGTATGACATTTAAACAAAAAAAAAAAAGTCTTAGATATCGGGCTGTATTTATATACGAGTGCAACGAACGGACTACCAAGGGAATATCTGCTGTTATCCGCTCTATGCCCACGGTAGCAGCCTCTAAACGTCCGCTTTCTCAGACCCATAATATATATTATGTATTAATTATGTTAAAAAAAAAAAAAAAAAAAAAAAGCTGTGAAGAAGCTTCTTTTATGGTTCGAGGTTCCAGTCTCGCAGTCTTCAACTTTTTTATCCCTTCTGTGAAAGAGCTATAAGCAGTCAGATCAAACATCGACAAGGAAATCGCAAGAAAATACTTTCAGCTCATAGTGCAATGGTGAAAAACTTACAATGCTGCACAACAGGTGACGCCTCATTCCGCAGCTGACTAGCAAATTTTTGGTTTCTAGAAAAACATAACTTTATTTATGAAATGCCACATTTGCATACCTGTTGAGTATGACACAGCATACTAATTAAAGACAGACCCAATCGAAATCTAAGTGAGTAGTATTTTACTAATTCGTGCCGATAGAGGCACGCTTGTGTACAGATAGTTTTATTAAAACAGACTTTCGTCGTAAGGTTATCGTGGGTAGCTTTATTTCAGTTCTTGTAATACAGTGCACAATTTTCGCAAGGTTTCTTCTGGTGTTGTTAAATCAATACTAAACATGAGAGAGAAATTAATCATCAACGATATATGCAAATTCTTTGATGTTATCTATAACAGTCTGACAATGCACATGCAGTTTATTGGTTACATCCATGTAGAAAACTTGTTCTGAGGTAAAGCTGTCAAACAAGGTTTGAAGAAGAATAAAATGCCACTACCACACGACTGCTAATGTAGAAAACCCTTTTTTATTTTGGCACGATGCGCTCACCCCATAGATAATACAAAAGTTTCGAGATGCATCTGCTGCCTGGCCGTCTATTAAACCTGAAAAGAACTAAATGTCGCAGAAGTTAGCCATGGGGCTATTTTGGGTTGAGAAGTGAAGGGAATTATGTTCAAAGTTCCATTAAATTGGTACCTTCAGCAGACAGCAGAATTGCGTTTTAAAGAAACGAACAAAGATTTTAATAGAACTCGAGACGTCTCACCCACGGAGCGCGACGCTTATCATGACGCTACTACCTATCAGGTACGAACAGCAGCAGTTCCTCCAGAAGTTAGGCATTCCACAGTGCTGTGAGATAATGCGTATGGCTGGATGTAGACTTCTGAGAGACAGACAGTTACAGCTTTTCTTTTGCACTGCACAATGTTTTCAACGAACAGATAGCGCAATAGAGTAGCTCAAATGGAAAGGAAGAGTTCCTATTTAAATTTCTGCATCCTGCACTGTTGGCAGTTCTGTGTAGGTGGCAGTTACGTGATTATATTTCGGTGATTACAAAATTGAGTCGAATGTATGCACTGAGTAGCCGAGACATGGTGATTCGGTCAACCAAGTAAATGACTGTACTGAACATGCTGCAAACAACTACAGGTAGCCTGTGTGTCAGAATTTCTCATCGGGTGTGCCGCAACGGTGTTATGATGGAAAATGTGTCGCACTGTAGAGGATTTGGTGGTCTGTTGGATTGATCATAGGTTGTTATGCTGATGGTATGGGTTCGACAATTTTTAATGGGGAGAGACAGATTCTACTCTCTTCTGGCTACACCAAGTGAAGAAGGTATAATGGCATTGAGGTGTGAAATTCACATTAAACGTGGTATTCCTTCTCTACCAAGTAAACGTTAGGTTTAATCACAATAAAGTAAGGAGTTGCGAAATGTGGGAACTCTATCACCAGTAACCTTTCTTATACTAGTTATTTACTTCTAGTGACGAAACAAACGCTATGTAGGGGCACAGGACACTTATTCCATCTATTATTTGAGTTTCTGTATGTCGATGAAATTGGTTCTGAACTTGGAATGCAACTCAGACCGCCCCTTCGTGACAATACAGCTCGACTACTAATTGTTGTTTGTTCAAAACTGCAGATTCCTCAAAATCTCCACATATTGCGCGTGAATGGGTTCGAATCCTGGCCCGGCACTTAAGTTTTCATTATGTATAATCAAGCTCTAGCATGCGAACACTTATCTGCTGGTGGACAATAATTTTGATTTTTAATGCATTTTCATTCGCTGTCAACACTAACGAAATCTGACGTTTTTGACTCCCAGTGGGACACAAAACTATTTGAGAGATCACTGTATGCTCAAGGATGTTATTCCGAGCTGCTGGCGGAGAAAAATTCGGTGACTGACGTCTCTGTGTGTGTAGTCAACAATATGTGTGGGGTTCGATTCACAGTCAGCACTCAACTCTCCTTCGTATTATTTCTAGTTGAAACATGCTCACATGTCGCTGCTCGTGTAACAAACCCACATTTAACGTTCGTTTTTTCTAGAATATAACAGCGATAGGTGCCGGGTTGGACTTCTGGGAACGAAAACATTAATGTTTCCTCTCGTTATTTTAGTTAAAACAATTAGCTACTGCCGAGAAAATCGGATATGTCGCAGTTGATTGTGCTTCGATAACAATTCCATTAGGTTCTGGGCTCGAATCCCTGTCCAACACAAAGCTTTACCTCACGGCTTTTCAAGTAAGTTACTTGTGAAGAAGCAATATTTGACATCTCTCGTAGTTCGTTAACAGGGACAATAGATGCTGGATGGGAATTCACGTCCATTACAAATGTTTACATTATGTAATTTAAAGTTCATATTTGCTAACTGATACTGTCTAAAACCGAGGTATATCACTCTCTGTATGCCTAGTCAGGAATGATTGTTAGTTTACGTTAGTCGCGAAATCTTAGTCTGCATGACCTGAGTTTGAGTCCATATGCAGAACGGACGGTTCGTCGTGTTATTTGAAGTTCATACATATTCTCAACTACCTGCTAGTGAATAACTTAAATTTTTTTATGTAATTTTGTGTTAAATAACATGTACGAAATATTACTTTGAAGAGGAATTCATGAATACGACGAACTTACTACGTGCGTTACCTATCTGATGTAATAATGAGAGTGGTAACATTTCAGGTATGTCATTTATTGCAATAAATGTGAGCTTACAAGCCTTAAGGTCAGTCTTATCTGTGATAAGGAGTTCCCTGATTTTTCTAGTATCGTGGTATAACTTTACATCTTGAGTTATTGCGATACAGAGCAGTGTTTTCTAGTGGAAACTTGTTGGAACCATTTTCAATAGTCAAACGACTTTACCAAGGCGCGATTAGAGGACCTGCTAGATAGCTGCGCTATGCTGGTTGCAATCGAATCAGGCGAAATGCAATTCAGGTCGTTCGGATACTTTTGAGCACGAGTGTACATTGCCAATATTTGCACGACGATTCTGATTGTGTAATCAGATTTTCAATGTCTTTACTAGTTTAAAGATTAGTATCTGACTGTAAAGTATGCAACTAACACCCAATCCAAAATGTAAACGGTTCACTCAATTTGGTCGTTTGATCTGTCTTTAGAAAGCTATTAGTGTTAATGTAAATTGGTATGATCACAGGCATGTAACTTGAATAGCACATGAGTTATTGAAGGTCAAAGTAGCCGATTACTATTGATCACGTCAGGCCGTAAGTACCCCACAGTTACACGAAAAAAAGGTAGCAGCACGCATATAAATATATATTTATTCGTCTGTGTCTTTGTTTGTAACCGATATATATTATTCCTGAAGAAATTGATCAAATATTTACTGTGTTTTAGAAAGCACAGAGACATTAGGCTACTGGCCTACTTTTGCTTCTATTCCTTTGATACATGTTTATTTAATTTGTTTATGTATTTAATAATGTGTGTTAGAGCGTGTTTATGGTCCATACCTAGGAATATTTGTTTAATTTCAAGTTATTTAAATGTAAATCCAGTATTTCATACGTGTTTCAATATGTCTGTGACTGTGCGTTGGCTTGGAGACATGGCGGGAGTGCTCTAGCCAATCACAGCGCTCATTAGTATGGTAGGTGACTACCGAAGTCAATGGAGAGACTGTATGGAAGTGTGGGAGGAGCATCGGGTCGCACAGGAGACGGAAGAGTTCTGGACGGGAAGGCGCGACGGAGGGTCGCATGAAATACTTGGAGAGCGTTGAGAATTTTGCACGTGGTCGCAGGAGATAGAAATATTTCGTAGTGCCGACTTGTGCACTTGTAAGATTTCTGTGGCTTCTGCAGTGGACACGTAGTATGCGTTTTAGAAGTGAATATCTCGCGAGCTATGTTGTTGTTCATAACTAATTGCGTGAAGTAGTAATCTATTGTTTCCCTCTTACTCAACTTATATTTATTTAATTGCTGGACCATCGACACCAATAAGTGTTTTACAAAAATAAACACCATTCTTTTAAGTACTTCTGCCATCGTACTCATCATTTTATTTAACTACATTTTTTTATTTATAAATTTCTATGTTACATTCAAAATTCGAAATTGCAGAGTGATAGAAACCTTCGACCATTCCTTTCGTGTGTGTATTCGTATTGTATACTGTAGACTCAGCTGTATTTTGCATGTAATGACGCAACTACATATCCCACCCCCTAGACAACGAAACCAGCCAAAACTTTTAATATACCAACTCTGAGTCGGAGGGTACGCAGTTGAGAGGCACATTCTTTGTTTCTTGTTTTTTTTTTTTTCTTTTTTGAAAACCCGCAAGTAGAATTTTCGAAGTTTGGCTTAGTAATGTCAACGTTCCATAATTTGAACAGTCGTGGCATTTCAATTCTTAGGTATGGTAATATTTTTACTTTTTATTAATTTTAGGGCTGCTGCATACATGAGAGACACACCTAAATTTGGACAGTTTTTCTTTCAACTTCTCTCTAGCATTTTTTAAAAGTCTGCAAGGAATTATCTGTTACAGCAGCTTTGTTGTTGTTCATGTTGCTTAAGGCATTGTCGAATTTTGACCTGGTAGTTAGTCGTCCTATGAACGCTTTATCCAACTCTTCCTGTGCGTGTACGTAATACAATGATGAAAAATAGTTGTTATTAATTTGGGTGGGAACCAACACCCAATATACAATGACCAAAAACCGGAGAGGAAACTAATCTACAGAAGGGGAAATGATACAATCTGCTTCAAAGGTAAATTTAGCAATACTTCTACAAATGAGGAACAGACTGCGTCCGGTGTCCGGCATCCATTTCCAGCCAAATGGCTTCTGACACCGAGTGGCAGGCGCACACACACACACACACACACACACACACACACACACACACACTGTGTGGCCCGCGACGCTCCCAGCGCGACCAGTGCTCTCGTTAGAGTAGCGTTTACGTGATTATGCGCGGCAGGAGAGTGGTCTCGGGTCTCGGGTAACGGCTGCGATAAGATCTGCGTGATTTACTGGCCGGTTGGTGGCCGGTACTGAGGTAATAGGAACGCCGTCCGCTGGCGCAAGAAGGTCGGGTTCTGGCGCCACTGCGGAGCACCCAAGCGCGCACTGTGCTCCCTCGTTCGATGCCATACCGACGAGAGCAAATCTTCACTATCACCTCAATAGTGTGCAGGCAAGCTGTGTTAGGACATGCAGTTGTGAGATAATAACTTGCAACGTGTCAGTACCTTCGAAATTGAACATTGTGACTCTTTTCTATAGATGTTCGCGGGGTTCTTGGGATGTACTGAAATGTTGACACGGGGAGCCACAAACTTCCCTCATCGTAGAGTTTCAAGTGCCAGAGGCCTTGTCGCAGTGGTAACCCCGGGTCCCGTCAGATAACCGAAGTTAAGCGCTGTCGAGCTTGGGTATCACTTGGATGGGAGACCGTCCGATATGCCGAGTGCTGTTGCTAAGCGTGGTGCACTCAGCACTTTGAGGCCAATTGAGGAGCTACTTGACTGACTAGTAGCGACTGGTCACGAAAACCAACAATGGCCGGGAGAGTGGTGTACTGGCCACATGCCCTTCCACATCCGCAACTAGCGATGCTTACGGGCTGAGAATGATGCGGCGGTCGGTCGATACCGTTAGTACTTCCGAAGCCTGCTCGCAAGACGTTTAGAGTGTTCTTCAGTCGTATGGGTGTCAGTTTCGACTTTCTGCTCATCGAAGATTTTTGTTAGTATAGTTTATGAATGTGATTGTCCGTAATGAATACTGCTAACACTTCAAGGTGGGCAATTTTCGCAGGTACCATATCAAGAAAAAACTCCAGTGAACATGGGCTCCAAAGAACTGTGAGCACTTGTTCGGTAGAAGAGATGTATTTCGTAGTAGCGAAGATGAACAAGTGCTCATAGTTATTAAGGTATGCATTTTAGAGCCCACGTTCACTAGACTTTCTTTCTAGTTTTGGTCCTGGCTACACCTCTAAAAGTTGTAAATTTTTTTCTGGCTTGGTCCATACCACCATCTCTTGTAAGTTGTCTATCTTGCAGCCTGAGTGTAAGTTATTTGCTCTGACTCGACGGTTCGTTTGTTCATGAGCATAAAATGTTTGCCTGCTTTTTACTCAAAACTCAATGGACAGTCCTGTGTAATGAAAAGGTGGAACTGAACTGACTATTGTGAACAGGGTGTCTCAGTGCCCACATTTACATAAAGACCAAACTGACTGGTGTAAATGTGCAGGAAATGAAATAGAAACTGTTACTCAAAACCACTACCAAACTTAAAGTGTGCACTGCCCAAAAAACTGAAATACTGTTATTACGTAGCAACACAATGAAACACACACTGTTCACTGGCCCATTAAAAATCCGAATTACGAAGAAAATACTTACAATTTGCACAATGCAAACGTGAGATAAGAAACAAATAAACCAACCAAATATGAAAAGAATTTCATCTGAAAAACTACAGCATTATCAGCAGCAAAAGCACAGCATGACGAAATCTCTTCAGCTAAAATATGCTAAAGTAAAACTGAGCTATTGGGAGAAAGATTTGGATGACTTTCTCGTACTAAATAAAACTTCTTCCGTGAAATGAAAATACTAATCCCTTTGTCATAATGACAATGCTGTATTTTAAACTGTTACTTCACAAGTACATAAAACTCGCAGAAAACCAAAAACTTTACATTCCTCACAACAATCTTGCAAGGCAATGCTTTCACGATTATGCAAATTGAAGTGAATTAAACTGATCTGACCTAAACTGAGATGGGGAGGTGAACTGTTGTGTTTCAAGAATCGCTAATATTATCAGTACATGCCAGCAAAAATTATTATCTTAAAAACGTACGTCACTCTAACGCTGTGTCTGTAAGTCCTTCCATCATATTAATAATCCATAACATTTTTCCTCAGCAAAATCCTCCTCCAATAAAAACTACGCAAAAAGCTCTGCCAGCTTACTCCACGTCCAACACTCGACAACTCCCCACTCTACAACTGAGTCAAACATACACAAGTTCAGAGATCCTACTGTCACTCCTGTAAGTCGACTATTCCGCAGATGTCACAGGCGCCTGCTTCGCTCTCGTAATATGAAATTTCCGCTCATTCTGAAACTATGCGCTAATAGATGTCCAGTCCACCGATATACAAGGCTATTACAAATGATTGAAGCGATTTCATAAATTCACTGTAGCTCCATTCATTGGCATATGGTCACGACACACTACAGATACGTAGAAAAACTCATAAAGGTTTGTTCGACTGATGCCGCACTTCAGGTTTCTGGCGCCAGAGCGCTCGAGAGGCGCGGAAGGCGACGAATAAAACAAGCAGGGATCTAAACGTACCACAGCCGACGGTTTGGAAAATCTTACGGAAAAGGCTAAAGCAGAAGCCTTACCGTTTACAATTGCTATAAGCCCTGACACCCGATGACAAAGTCCAACGCTTTGAATTTTCGGCGCGGTTGCAACAGCTCATGGAAGTGGATGCGTTCAGTGCCAAACTTGTTTTTAGTGATGAAGCAACATTTTTTCTTACTGGTGAAGTGAACAGACACAATGTGCGAATCTGGGCGGTAGAGAATCCTGACGCATTTGTGCAGCAAATTCGCAGTTCACCAAAAATTAACGTGTTTTGTGCAATCTCACGGTTTAAAGTTTACGGCCCCTTTTTCTTCTACGAAAAAACGTTACAGGACAAGTGTATCTGGACATGCTGGAAAATTGGCTCATGCCACAACTGGAGACCGACAGCGCCGACTTCATCTTTCAACAGGATGGTGCTCCACCGCACTTCCATCATGATGTTCGACATTTCTTAAACAGGTGATCGGAAAACCGATGGATCGGTCGTGGTGGAGATCATGATTAGCAATTCATGTCATGGCCTCCACGCTCTCCTGACTTAGCCCCATGCGATTTCATTCTGTGGGGTTATGTGAAAGATTCAGTGTTTAAACCTCCTCTACCAAGAAACGTGCCAGAACTGCGAGCTCGCATCAACGATGCTTTCGAACTCATTGATGGGGACATGCTGCGCGGAGTGTGGGAGGAACCTGATTATCGGCTTGATGTCTGCCGAATCACTAAAGGGGCACATATCGAACATTTGTGAATGCCTAAAAAAACTTTTTGAGTTTTTGTATGTGTGTGCAAAGCATTGTGAAAATATCTCAAATAATAAAGATATTGTAGAGCTGTGAAATCGCTTCAATCATTTGTAATAATCCTGTATGTCCACCTTCCAGTAGTACGGACAGCACTGGTACATGTATCCCACCGTTAAAGGTCTCATGTAGATTTGCGCTGATAACGATCGACTCAATCGTTTCCGGACCAGGGGCTTTAACTTCAAATAGGTACATTTACCCTTTTCCATCTTCCCTGAATGTTTGTAACGTCATCACGGAAACACCATGTAGGTGTGTTATTTCCGTATGAAAAGGACTGTTTGTCGTAGTGGCAATAGCGACAGCAGAGAAGAAGAAATAACACTGTTCGGTTTTAGAAATATTTCATCCCGTGTACTTAAACATTTGTGTCAACAGAAAAAGATTCAGCTCCTCAGAGAACCTGCCAGTACTAGGAGAAAGTGACCAAACAGTCTCCATTCGTGAGATACTACGTGCTATTGAAATATGTGACGGCAAAACTACTCTTCCTTTCTCGTCCGCTAAGCTAACAAGAAATGAAACGGCCATTGACTCTAGCTCTGAGAAAATACAAACGTCAGACTCGTGGAATAAATATTCTTTCTTTATTTAAGAGTCTGTTAGAGGAAATTGGACCTGCAAGAAATGAAGAAAGAAGACGAAGGAGACGTAGCAAGCTGGCTTACACTGTAGTTCATTCGTTTGCTCATTTATCAACCTACTAGGACAGAACATGGACTCGATTTTTGAAATGGGTAAATGAGCATGGAAGAGGTTCTGTCGATAAAACCAATGACATTGCCGGACCAAAGCGGACTGTAACTCAGGAGAATGTACAGATATCGGGATGAACATATTATAAGTAGACAAGACTGTTCAGAAGTGGTGACACAGTAATCAGTCAGTTAAACGCACTGTTGCCCCAAATTTATAGTGTGGGGATGATAATCATTGGCCGTGAAACGTAAAATAGGCAGAAGAAATATATGACTGAGAAGAAACTGTGACCTGAGAATTGTCATTTCTTTCTGCTACGGTTTTAACGAAGAGCCTAAAAATTTTAAGGAAGCTCACCTACGTGTACTCATAGTAAAGACAAAATTAACCTGCTCATAGGTCTGCCAAAAAAGGAAAGATTTATTCCACGTATTATATTCTTACGTAGCATCAGTGATCGTAGCTCATACTGATGGTGTAACGATGAAGAAATTTAAGCTATGGTTTATACATCGACAGTTTTAGCGAAAATGACAGTTACAACTACACATACATGCATATTCCTCAAAGCCACTGCTGTGTGCCGGAGGGTTCTCTCCAACTCACAAATAGAGTGAAGCTGAAAAGGACTGTCTACATTTCTCCGTATGAGCCCTAATTTCTTTTGTCTTATCTTCGTGGTCATTATGCGAAATTTACGTCGGCGACCGTGCAATCATTCAGCAGTCTGCTTAAAATGTCGGTTCTCTAAATTTCCTCAACAGTATTCCTTGAAATGAGAGTCGTCTTCCTTCCAGGGACCACCAATTCATTTCCTGAAGTATGTAAGCAATACATGTGTGTTGTCCGAAGTTACCGATAACAAATCTAGCACCCCAATTCTAAATTGCTTCGATATATTCCTGTAATCCGATCTACTACAGATCCCAAATACTCCAACAGTAATCAAAGATGAGTAACAATGGTTTCCTATATGCAGCCACCTTTACAGATGAATCACAAGTCAACCATTCTCCTTCTCTACTATCATCTGCAGCAATCAAGGTACTGTTAAGATACGTAATACTAATAACTAACTAGTGATGTGAGTAGGCATTTTAGGTGAGAACTAGGGCAAAGTATGTCACCGATGATAACATCGAAAAGTCATGGGATTTCCCCCATCCCTCCTAATTTAGCAAAAGCTAATTGTCCCACGCATAAAATAACGAGATATTCAAATTGTGGCGGGGAGTTAAAAATGGCCGGTAATTCAAAAACAGCCCAGTTGTGCTACTGTTCTTCCCACTCCTGTAGAAGTAGGGCTGCTGTCCAAAGTATAAACTGCCGAAAATCCAAGATGGCGCACTGTCCTACTAGCTGACCCGGAAAACTGGTCCTGGAGTTATGACGTCGCAGTTCTGCTCAGGCCTGTCGGGCTGTTTAAACCAGTTTAGAACTGAGGTATACGGCTGCCGCTCTTAGCACAATGGGGCAAGTTTTATGACACGGAATGCAAGTTCTGCAATACTATATAATGATGTCAGTGGCAAAGGATGTTTGTACAGGTCCAGGGCTGTCTGATGACCACCTTGACCTGTTTTTCTGCCAAGCTACATTTTACTTAGAGGTGTATGTCACCGAACTGCTTTTCCTAACATCAGGAGGGTCAGGGCCTTTCGGACACACTCCCGTGCTGTCGCCCCGATTTACTCCCGTAAATACGAACCGTATGCTGTGCAGTAGGAACACTTGTGTCTTTATTTAAACAAACACATTTTCTGCGATAGTTTCCTACTCTGCAGTCGCAAAGTTCATGAACACCAGACCGGTCGATAATTCCACCACCAACACATCTGTAGTGCCTCCGCTAAAATCCAGGTCGCCCTGGAGTCGTGTCACCGTGCACTTGTGACAGCTCCATTCAGAGAAATACCATACATACCGGGTGATCAAAAAGTCAGTATAAATTTGAAAACTTAATAAATCACGGAATAATGTACATAGAGAGGTACAAATTGACACACATGTTGGGAGTGACATGGGGTATTTTTTGAACAAAAAAAAAGCACCCCATATTGCTAGACGCGTGAAAGATCTCTTGCGCGCGTCGTTTGGTGATGATCGTGTGCTCAGCCGCCACTTTCGTTATGCTTGGCCTTCCAGGTCCCCAGACCTCAGTCCGTGCGATTACTGGCTTTGGGGTTACCTGAAGTAACAAGTGTATCGTGATCGACCGACATCTCTAAGGATGCTGAAAGACAATATCCGACGTCAATGCCTCACTACAACACCAGACATGCTTTACAGTGCTGTTCACAACATTATTCCTCGACTACAGCTATTGTTCAGGAATGATGGTGGACATATTGAGCACTTCCTGTAAAGAACATCATCTTTGCTTTGTCTTACTTTGTTATGCAAATTATTGCTATTCTGATCAGATGAAGCGCCATCTGTCGGACATTTTTCGAACGTTTGTATTTTTTTGGTTCTAATAAAACCCCATGTCATTCCAAGCATGTTAGTCAATTTGTACCTCTCCATCTACATTATTCCGTGATTTCAAAAAATGGCTCTGAGCACTATGGGACTTAACATCTATGGTCATCAGTCCCCTAGAACTTAGAACTACTTAAACCTAACTAACCTAAGGACATCACACAACACCCAGCCATCACGAGGCACAGAAAATCCCTGACCCCGCCGGGAATCGAACCCGGGAACCCGGGCGTGAGAAGCGAGAACGCTACCGCACGACCACGAGATGCGGACATTCCGTGATTTATTCAGTTTTCAGTTTTATACTGACTTTTTGATCACCCGGTGTATTACTGATCCAATAACCTAACGCGAAGTGGGGAACGGAAGCTCCGATTCCTGACTCCAGTATTTCGTTGTCACAGTACTGCATGACTTGAGTTAAAAATGATGGGAGACATGAAATATGGAGTAAATACCCTCGTACTGTAGCCCAAATAACAGAAAGTCAAAACGCACTTACACTGAAAATAATCTACAATGCACTCATACATTCTGCATGGAAACTGAAAAATCTGGGAATGCATATTCGTCGTACTGGTGGTATACACTTTTTCAGTGCCCCTGAAGAGAAAGACAATGACCAAAAAAAAGTTGTGTGCATCTATGGCGGCCATTTACTGACACTAACATAACCAACCATCAATCAGGGTCAGGTAACAGAGGATGTAGGTTCTTTATGCAAAGATTTCACGAAGGAGGATGCCGTGGTTATAGTGGGTGGTCCGGGAAATAGCATTGACAGAGACTCTGAATATTCCATAGAGAGTGACCTCGTGAAGATAGCATCAGCAACGAGGCATACGAGTGTGGGATTTGTGTCTGTGTTGAGACGCCATGATCGGCCTCATTTGAACTCATCTGTCAGGAAGGTGAACTTGGAGTTGGGGTGGCTGCTTAGGACGGATATAGGGTCCCATATTGGTTTGATTCCTGTGGATGCTATCGATAGGTGGGACTACACTAGGCATGGCCTTCACCTCAATAGGAAAGGGAAGGGAAAACTGTCTGGGTTGATTGCAGAAAACGTAAGGGGGGGGCACTGTCACAAGTGGTAAAATATCAGTGGTTACAGGTGTCAGAGGAATGCCTTTTTTAGGATAGGGAAGGGGGAAAGAAAACGAGTTTTAAGAGAGATTGGCAGACACACTCAGTTTGAGAAGACAGATGAACAGGAGTCAGATTTTAGCATAGAGATTCCATTTAAACAATGTTTAACAGAAAGTAATCAGAAACTGCCAGTTCATCTTCGCCATCTTTATTACACCAGAACATTCTGGGACTCAGAAATAAAATTGATGAACTACTCATTTGTATTGATTAAATGAATTCATCTAACCAAATTGACATAATCTGCCTCTCTGAATATCAAGTGACCACAGGCATAGATATGTTAGACATTTCAGGATTTAAGCTAGCTTCCTATTTCTGCAGAGTAGATATGGATGGAGGAGGAGTTGCCACATTTATTAAAAACTGCCATAAATTCAAGAACTTTGACATTAATAAATTCTGTTTAGACCAGCATCTAGAAGCATGTGCAACAGATCTAGAGTTCCATAACAGAACCTATATAACAGTAACTATTTACTGAGCACCTGCAGGAAATTATAATTTATTCATAAATCATCTAGAAGCTCTTTTGGGTTATTTAACAGGAAGAAACAAAAAAATTTTGATTGCTGGTGACCTTAATACAGATTTTCTAATGCAATCTTCCAGTAAACATTTACTGCAGTTAGTAATGTTGTCTTTCAATCTAACTAACACTATAAACCTTCCAACTAGGATCACTAAATCCTCAAGGACAGCCATTGATAACATTTTTATAGACAAATCAAAGGAACAAAATCATATCATAAAACCTGCAATAAATGGATTATCAGATCATTCCATGCAGCTCCTTGTTTTAGATGTAAATTCTGAGCAGTTTATCAAGACTGCTAAGTCTGAGTACCGGAGAGTAGTCAGTCAACCAAAAATTGAGTGTTTTAGAAAACTGCTCAAAGATATGAACTGGAAACATGTTTATAGTGCCCATGACATGCATGAAAAATATAATACATTCATGAACAATGTCAGTATCATGTTTGAAAACTGTTTTCCTCTAAAAGTTATACAAATTAAACAGAAGTCTATATAAAACCATGGATTACACAATGAATAAAGATTTCCTGTAAGACAAAAAGCAAAATGTATCTGTCGGCCAAGAATAGCTCCAATACTGATGATTTAGCTAAATACAAGGAATACTGTAAAATATTAAAAAAAAGTAATTCAGATATCTAAACAAATGCACTACGAGAAGAAGATAGCAATGTCAGGGAACAACATAAAAACAATATGGGATGTAGTGAAAGAGGAGAATGGTAGAACCAGAAAGGAACAGGAACAAATAGCATTAAGGATAGATGACACATTATTAACCGATGGGCATAGTGTGGCAAATCTATTTAACGAGTACTTTATATCCGTTACTGATAGAATGGGATTGTCATGATCAGTAAAAAATGCCCTTGAATATCTGAAACCATCTTTTACAAATAGCTTCAGCTATATGAATATGTCACTCACTTCACCAAAAGAAATAACTTCCATAATAAAATCTTTGAAAGCAAAGCATTCTAGTGGTTACAATGAAATATCAACAGAGTTAATTAAGGCATGTTCTTGTGAGTTTAGTACAGCTCTAAGTTACTTGTGTAACCAGTCAATTATAACTGGGACATTTCCTGACTGGCTAAAATATGCAGATGTTAAGCCTCTATTCAAGAAAGGGGATAAAGAGATACCATCAAACTACAGACCGCTTTCACTTTTGCCAGCATTCTCAAAAATTTTAGAAAAAGTAATGTACAGGCAGTTTCTCAACCATCTGACCACAAATAACAGATTATCAAGAACACAGTTTGGATTTCTGAAGGGTTCTGATATCGAGAAGGCTATTTACACCTACAGTGAAAATGTACTTAATTCATTAAATAACAAATTACAAGCAGCAAGTATTTTCTGTGATTTGTCAAAGGCATTTGATTGTGTGAACCACAACATCCTTTTAAATAAATTAGAATTCTATGGTGTCACGGGCAGTGCTGCAAAATGGTTCAAGTCATACCTAGCTAACAGGAAACAAAGGGTGTCAGTACAAGGGACTAGTGAATTAAGTCATCAGTCATCATCAGAATGGGAAGAAATTACATGTGGTGTCCCACAAGGATCCATCTTATGCCCATTGCTTTTTCTTGTGTACATTAATGATCTCTCATCAGTTACACTACCAGAAGCAGAGTTCGTTTTGTTTGCAGATGACACAAGTATTGCAATAAATAGTATGTCGAGTGCAGTTCTAGAAAGATCTGCTAATGATATTTTCATGGATATTAATAAATGGTTTAAAGCCAACTCATTGACATTAAACTTTGAAAAGACTCACTGCATGCAGTTCAGAACCTGTAAGAGGTTTCCACCCAGCATATGCATAAAGTATGAAGAAGAGCAGATAGAAGAGGTTGAGAGTCTTAAATTCCTGGGATTACAACTTGATAATAAATTCAGTTGAGAGGAGCACACCACAGAACTGCAGAAACGCCTTAACAAATCTGTATTTGCAATTCGAGTGTTAGCGGACATAGGCGACATAAAAATGAAAAAGCTTGCATACTTTGCCTACTTTCATTCCATAATGCCATATGGTATAATATTTTGGGGTAACTCTTCAAGTCAAACAAAAGTTTTCAGAGTCCAAAAGCGCGTAATACGTATTATTTGTGGAGTAGATTCACGGACATCATGTAGAAACCTCTTCAAAGAACTGGGTATACTAACTACTGCCTCTCAGTATATTTAGTCCTTAATGAAATTTGTCCTAAATAATATATCTCTTTTTCCAACAAACAGCTCAGTTCATACATACAATACCAGGAACAAAAATGATCTGCACAAAGACTTAAAAGCATATACTTTAGTTCAAAAAGGGGTCCACTACTCAGTAACACTCATCTTCAATAATTTGCCAGCAAACATAAAAAATTTAGTTACAAATAAAGATCAATTTAAAAGGAGCCTGAAAGACTTACTAGTGGTCAACTCCTTCTACTCCACGGACGAATTTTTTAATAGAAACAAATGATGTATTGTATATATTCATACTCTTAGTATTGTTATTTCAGCTAAAAAAAAAAAAAAAGAAGTTGATGTGTTCCACATCCACGAGGATCTCCTGAGCATGCATCTATGGAACGAAAAACTAATCTAATCAAATCCAATCAAAGAATCATCAGACATGTGAACTGGCACATAGGAAGCACGTAGCAGTACGATATGAGAATGAAACACACACGTACTTATTTACAAGTCGAATCGGAGCCGTCAAATAGTGGCAAACCCACATAATGGAGAAGTATAATAATTTCTACGAGAATGGTTGTCAATAACGTAATTGAACACCGCATTTCAAGACGAAAAACTGAACTACAGACTGTAACAGAGTTCTGCGACACCTAGTGAAAGTAATCCCCCAGCACTATGCATCATCCCTCAGTATGAGAGGAAAGCGCGGCAATGCCATAAATATGAGTACATTACAGTTACATGGATCGTACAAGGTTCGACAGTCAGACGTGTGGCGCCCAGAAGCTAGTGGCTATAATCATCTCTTTACACAAGCTTATCACGTAGCTGACCACAGCCAATCGAAGTTTATATATCGGTATACATTACTCAGTCGACTGTATGTTAAACAAGACGAGAATGCTGCTGACAGCTAAAATACTCGGACTAACACTTCATCGCCATCTCTGCATCTCCTGCACTGTCTGCAAACTACATTCCAATCATCCCACTCTCTCCCCTCCGATGACCAACTCTGAAATGTTGCCACGCCTTCACAAACACATCCCTCCGTTCCTACACCTACACACCTCGGTGTCCCATCCCAATGCAAGTTCAGTAAACTCCCTCTCCCAGACAATGAAATCTGCCCTGATATTTATCTCTTCTACCTAATTAAACGCTTCTCCACCTTCCGCAATCCACATCTGGAATTCTCTCTCCACCCTCTCTCCATCCCTTCCATCCGTTTCCTATTGCAAGCACTGCCACACTCGCACACAACACACTCCATATATCCTCTGTCTTTTCCATCGACTGTGTTTCCCACTGCCCACCTAGCTTCTACCTCTCATTTCCGTAGTTTCTCCTGTCAAACATACCCCTATCTTCCTACCTACATTTCTCAACCCAAGGGAACAAACTCGCTCCTCCTGCAATACCTTTCACCCAAGTGCAGTGCTTCAGTGTTTTTCAGAAGAATTTCGCCTTCCTGCAACGTGTTTATAAAATGTATATAATTCGTTTTTTTAACTATCTGTCTTTGAGTTTTAATTTAAAATACAAAACAATACCAAATTTTGTTATTATTTTTTATTGTAAAATATTTGAATTTGCTTGGATGACGACGAGAGAATTGTACTGCTGGCAGCTCACCCTCTGACCATCTGGAGTCAAGGGGATGAAATAACAATAAATTAAAAAAGCACTTCAACAACGGGTAACACGGAAGCGTCATCTACTAACCATTCTGTAGAAAGCCCATGATAAATTAAAATTATTAAAACTGCTAACCAGGCGAACATGGGGATTGCACCCTTTCACAACCCTCCACACCTATAAATCCTTAATGTGACCCATCCTGTGTTATGCCAGTGCAGCATGGACTTGTGCTCCTCCATCGCTTTATTACGTCCTATGGATCCTTGAATGCCATGCACTCTGCTTAGCCTTTGGATCCGCTTACTCTCCCCCTGCCCACATCGTCTACCAACTTATCAATTCCCCAACCTACTCTTCCATCTTCAACACTCCCATATATCCTATGTTAGTCTATCCATAAGCTCGACGCTACACACCCCCTAGTTTCCCCACTGTTCACTGATCCTGGTACTCTGCCATACCTCTACCACCACATTTCCTCAACTCTACAACTCCACGCCCTCCACATCCACTCCGAAGGAACTTTAATCGCCATCCCTCACCTGACCATTAAATCTGCCTTGATATATACCTGTCCTAACAGGCCTAGGAGATCCCTACCACCCACCCCTCGTCAGGGTTCCCTTCTACTCCATCCCTCTCCATCCACTTTCTACGGCCGCCAGCACACAGGCTGCTAATTCGAACGTCGAGCATTGCGTGTGCCGAGTTTCTGGCGTCACAGCGTGGAAAAGCACGTTGGGGCATCTTTTCGAACGTGTGGAGCAATATCTAGCATGACAGATGTTTTGAACGTGCATTTGAATGTTAAGCAATGAGACGGAACAAAGCCATCTACGTCACATCTGTGCCATCTCTTTTTCAGTAAAAAGTTGCGAGACGCCATATTGGCTTCCAATTGAAGCCCACATGTATGTATCCCGCTTCCAGGCAGCAGCGAATATAGGTTCTCTCGATAACCCGTGGTTAATCATGCTTTGTTGATCTAATTTAATGGGAAATGTCATATTGCTGATTGAGGAATAATTGTAACTTCAGTATTATGAAAGTATGCTGTTTCAAAGCAGCGGCACTCTGAGGATCAATAAGAAATGCAGTGTTCTTGCTACAGTTACTTATAATTAAATGTCAGTCAATAACATATCTACGATTAAAGCTTTGGTCATACAACACTCTGAGTCGGCGAAGTGCAATTAGTACAGTCACAGAGTTTTAAGGCCTCACATGGTGTGTTGCTAATTCACGTCTCATTGGATCCAATAATTTTTTACTAGTCTTCGCTTTTTCTAATAGATTCAGATTCTTTCTTATTAGTGTAATAAAAGCATATTATGTAATATTCGATGTTATGTAAATATAAGTGCGTTCTTTCTGAGGAATGAGTTTGTTCGATTGGCTGATTTTGTTCGATTGGTTTAATGTGAAAGACAGCTTGCATTTTTTGCAGTAAAATTTTTTTCACTTTGTTCATTCAAGTTTTGAATTTCACTTGTTGTAGAGATTCTGCTGCTGAATGGCAATAATGATCAAGTAAGAATGACATTAGGATTTTACTACAAAGTGAGACTGATGAAATAGTTTTTATGATCTGTGGAGAACTATTGCAAATTTGTATCCCACTGTAATGGAACTTTATAAGCCGATGGAAGTGGTACTTTCCTTTGGCGTTGCAACATGTTCATGGATATTGAAGTTTTGATTTATGTATAATACACACAGAACATCACTAAAAGCATCTGGACAAGGGGGGAAACGTGCGTTTTAATATAGCTAACGCAGGAATTTTACGCTTGTCCATTTCGTAAACAGTGTAATGTACGGGCCATTTACAACCGACAACTACAGCTGGAGCGCGCCGCGATCGTGTCTCCCACGTTGAGGCACACATACTGTATGCACAAGTCGCATCGTTTCTGAGCGTTCAGCAGCACGATGAACTCGGCATGCTCAACGTTGATGTTCGACGGCACGGTCTGTGTGCTGATGGATTAAGTGTTGGTTCGGAACCGCATACCTCTCCACTCTTCCCCCATGCCTTCTCCAAACATTCACCCACAGACACCCTCCTATGCACTACATTCCCCTGATACCCTTCTACGTGGTAATCTGTTTCCACTCAGCTCTTCACTCATCCACGTACCTCTATTAATTACTTACGCATCGGCCTTTCCGACTTGCTTTGTTCAACTGTCTATCTCTTTTTACACCTTCGTGTGTAACCCTCATTTTCCATTCAGCTGTGTCTCTGTCTTAATTAACCACAGAATCAAGGTTTTATATTTTAGTTCATGGAACAGACGAATTGTCTTTTCATTGTACAAAACGTTTTTTTGCCAAACGCCATGTCCACTTTTATATTATGTTTTTTATAATTTTTCTCTCATGTGGCTGAAGAGCGGCAAATTGTATCTGCTGATCGCCCACTCACTTGCTGTATGGAGTAGCAGGGAAGAAAATAAAAATCAAGAAAAAAGGCTTGTAGTGGCACTGACAAATTTCGAGTCTCCCAAACAAAATGTAGGCTCTATCCTGTAACATGTATTATTTTACAGTAAGAGCACTAGAGGACTATGTCACTGTAAATGCGAAAAGTTTCTGTGGTCGCAATTGTTCCAATGGAGGCAGGACTTGTATTTGGTGGTGTGATGTGTTATTGAAGGGGTTATACGGCAGATGCGTACGTAAAATTCTCAGAATCGTTTGATGAGCAGGCAGTATCCGAATTTCATCTCTGTTCCGACATGACTACAGTTCTTGAAAAATGGGAATGACGTTGAATCGCATAACAGTACACACTGCAACATCAGTTGCGTGTTGCACAAGACGAGAATGTTGACGATGGGGCTGATATACACCGAATTCGTCACCAAAATTTTGTGTTCGACTAGCACTAACAGCATTACGCAGATTCACATGTCTAGCAGCACTACATCTCTAAAGTACATATGTTCACATATTTAGTTGTTAATACCTCTTTCAATTTCTGGAAGCCTCGGTATTTTACATCTACATGCAGCTAACTTTCTGAATGCAACATTAGATCACCACATCTTTTATGCGCCTGTCTCGCTCTCTCTCATATATACACTCCTGGAAATTGAAATAAGAACACCGTGAATTCATTGTCCCAGGAAGGGGAAACTTTATTGACACATTCCTGGGGTCAGATACATCACATGATCACACTGACAGAACCACAGGCGCATAGACACAGGCAACAGAGCATGCACAATGTCGGCACTAGTACAGTGTATATCCACCTTTCGCAGCAATGCAGGCTGCTATTCTCCCATGGAGACGATCGTAGAGATGCTGGATGTAGTCCTAAGGAACGGCTTGCCATGCCATTTCCACCTGGCGCCTCAGTTGGACCAGCGTTCGTCCTGGACGTGCAGACCGCGTGAGACGACGCTTCATCCAGTCCCAAACATGCTCAATGGGGGACAGATCCGAAGATCTTGCTGGCCAGGGTAGTTGACTTACACCTTCTAGAGCACGTTGGGTGGCACGGGATACATGCGGACGTGCATTGTCCTGTTGGAACAGCAAGTTCCCTTGCCGGTCTAGGAATGGTAGAACGATGGGTTCGATGACGGTTTGGATGTACCGTGCACTATTCAGTGTCCCCTCGACGATCACCAGTGGTGTACGGCCAGTGTAGGAGATCGCTCCCCACACCATGATGCCGGGTGTTGGCCCTGTGTGCCTCGGTCGTATGCAGTCCTGATTGTGGCGCTCACCTGCACGGCGCCAAACACGCATACGACCATCATTGGCACCAAGGCAGAAGCGACTCTCATCGCTGAAGACTACACGTCTCCATTCGTCCCTCCATTCACGCCTGTCGCGACACCACTGGAGGCGGGCTGCACGATGTTGGGGCGTGAGCGGAAGACGGCCTAACGGTGTGCGGGACCGTAGCCCAGCTTCATGGAGACGGTTGCGAATGGTCCTCGCCGATACCCCAGGAGCAACAGTGTCCCTAATTTGCTGGGAAGTGGCGGTGCGGTCCCCTACGGCACGGCGTAGGATCCTACGGTCTTGGCGTGCATCCGTGCGTCGCTGCGGTCCGGTCCCAGGTCGACGGGCACGTGCACCTTCCGCCGACCACTGGCGACAACATCGATGTACTGTGGAGACCTCACGCCTCACGTGTTGAGCAATTCGGCGGTACGTCCACCCGGCCTCCCGCATGCCCACTATACGCCCTCGCTCAAAGTCCGTCAACTGCACATACGGTTCACGTCCACGCTGTCGCGGCATGCTACCAGTGTTAAAGACTGCGATGGAGCTCCGTATGCCACGGCAAACTGGCTGACACTGACGGCGGCGGTGCACAAATGCTGCGCATGTAGCGCCATTCGACGGCCAACACCGCGGTTCCTGGTGTGTCCGCTGTGCCGTGCGTGTGATCATTGCTTGTACAGCCCTCACGCAGTGTGCGGAGCAAGTATGGTGGGTCTGACACACCGATGTCAATGTGTTCTTTTTTCCATTTCCAGGAGTATATATATATATATATATATATATATATATATATATATATATATATATATGTATATAATCAGTTGCCAAGCAAGTGGTTAAGTGGTTAGATGAACGTATGCATACAACTGACTGAGCCCCACCAAAGCTGTAAGTGATTCTGAGAATATTGCATATGTCAATACACACAAACGACCGACATATGCATCAAACGTTATAAAGTGACTTATACATGATTTCTAATGAACTTCAAGGTTACATTTACAGGAAAATGTGCTATAATAACTAATACATACGTGTGGGTCACTGAAGCTCAGTTGAAACAGGACCAATGATTGTAGTAGCAGTAATAGTAGTAGTAATTTCAATAAATTCAAACAGTAGGTCTCATTACGAACTCAGATTGCAATAGGTCCCCAGCTATTTGACGGATGGCAGTATTATCTTAAACCAATAACGATATTCGGTGTAGGTATGCGTTAGTGTGATGGAAATTTTATATAGATGCAGGCGAAACGTTAAACTCAGATCATCCTTCCTGTAAACAGAGTGCTACTATTGTCCATATTACCACTACACGTTTAAGTGATTCTTCACACAAATTAAAAGTGTTTCACGCTATTAATGGGGTATCTAGCATTTCAGCAGGTTTCTATCCGCCACTCATCTTAAGCGTCCAGGCTAACTAGGCATCAAGAATATACTGGTAAACTGGAACATTGCTCTGATCAAACTCACAGACCACAAAGAAGCACTGTAGGGTATGAAATGGTTGCATAGTGGTGACAGTGCTGAGATTGTTAACAATTACGATGATAAGGGAAGCTGTAGTATAGGAAGCAGTTTGCTACACTTGGGTTGTACTTCTTGGGACTTTTTGACACAGTTTGGAGACATTTTCATACAACATTTTTTCGGCGGTATGTATGAGGTAAAGTGTTACAGAAAATTTCAGACGTAGTCCCTGTTATGAATTTCTATCATGTTATTCGCTTGTGACATTCCAATACAGTAAAACACTCAGCAGGGTAACAGGTAGTAATTGCATGGTTTTCGGTTAGGATCCATAACGTCTTTGATGATACTAGACAAATATATGGCTGACATGGGAATATGAGCGCAGTCCAAAATGGTGGTTCCAGTTTCCACAGAACTATAGTTTTCTACTCCCACCACTCATCCTCAGCATTCAAACCTTACTAGTTCAAAAATTGCTCTGAGCACAATGGGACTTAACATCAGAGGTCATCAGACCCCTAGAACTTAGAACTACTTAAACCTAACTAACCTAAGAACATCACACAGATCCATGCCCGAGGCCGGATTCTAACCTGCGACCGTGGTGGTCGCGGTTCCAGACTGAAGCGCGTAGAACCGCTCAGCCACTCTGGCCGGCCAAACCTAATTAGTCATCAAGTGAACTCACCATTTGTCTCCCACACAACACAATGAAAGGTTGATCATCATGAAGCATCATTAGAAATCTGCCACCTCCAGACAGAAGAAACTGATTTGTACACTCTCTTGTAACTTGTAAGCCATTTCTCTCTATCATTGCTAGTTATTCAGCACATTTCACGTGTATGTATGTGTTTTTGATGGGTTTCTTTTATTTCTCCTTCAATTCAACAGCTTCATGCCGTAGGTGATGCGGTGTCTGAGAGATCTGAGCAGCAGCAGCAGCAGATATCATTCCAGCATCCAGATACACACCCTGATGCTCCTCCCAAAACGCTTTAGTGGATATAAATTACATTCGATCAGCAGCAGCTGCAGCATCAGCAGTAAATATCAAATCAGCATGAAGACTAACTCCCTGAAGCAGCTCTCGACACGGTCAAACTTTCAGGAAACATTCCTCACACACAAAGAAAGAAAATGTGTTATGTGGACATGTGCCCGGAAACGCTTACTTTCCATGTTAGAGCTCATTTTATTACTTCTCTTCAAATCACATTAATCATGAAATGGAAACACACAGCAACAGAACGTACCAGCGTGACATCTAACACTTTGTTACAGGAAAAGTTCAAAATGTCCTCCGTTAGCGAGGACACATGCATCCACCCTCCGTCGCATGAAATCCCTGAAGCGCTGATGCAGCCCTGAAGAATGGCGTATTGTATCACAGCCATCCACAATACGAGCACGAAGAGTCTCTACATTTGGTACCGGGGTTGCGAAGACAAGAGCTTTCAAATGCCCCCATAAATGAAAGCCAATAGGGTTGAGGTCAGGAGAGGGTGGAGGCCATGGAATTGGTCCGCCTCTACCAATCCATCGGTCACCGAATCTGTTGTTGAGAAGTGTACGAACACTCCGACTGAAATGTGCAGGAGCCCCATCGTGCATGAACCACATTTTGTGTCATACTTGTAAAGGCACATGTTCTAGCAGCACAGGTAGAGTATCCCGTATGAAATCATGTTAACGTGCTCCATTGAGCGTAGGTGGAAGAACATGGGGCCCAATCAAGACATCAGCAACAATGCCTGCCCAAAAGTTCACAGAAAATCTGTGTTGATGACATGATTGCACAATTGCGTGCGGATTTTCGTCAGCCCACACATGTTGATTGTGAGAATTTACAATTTGATCACGTTGGAATCAACCCTCATCCGTAAAGAGAACATTTGCACTAAAATGAGGATTGACACATTAATGGATGAACCATTCGCAGAAGTGTACCCGTGGAGGCCAATCAGCTGCTGATAGTGCCTGCACACGCTGTACATGGTACGGAAACAACTGGTTCTCCCGTAGCACTCTCCATACAGTGACATGATCAACGTTACCTTGTACAGCAGCAACTTCTCTGACGCTGACATTCGGGCTCTCGTCAACTGCACGAAGAATTCACTCGACCATTGTAGGTGTCCTCGTCGTTCTAGGTCTTCCCCAGTCGCGAGTTATAGGCTGGAATGTTCCGTGCTCCCTAAGACGCCGATCAATTGCCTCTAACGTCTTCCTGTCGGGACACCTTCGTTCTGGAAATCTGTCTCGATACAAACGTACCGCGCCACGGCTATTGCCCCGTGCTAATCCATACATCAAATGGGCATCTGCCAACTCCGCATTTGTAAACATTGCACTGACTGCAAAACCACGTTCGTGATAAACACTAACCTGTTGATGCTACATACTGATGTGCTTCATGCTAGTACTGTAGAGCAATGAGTCGCACGTCAACACAAGCACCGAAGTCCACTTTACGTTGTAACGTCTCCTTAGAAAAATTTATGAATTACTGTGCTGATAAATCTCTTACATTATTTGATTTTCAAACAGCTGAGCAAAACTCAACGCACTTAGACATTTCGTCAACACTACACTGACACACAATATTTTTTAGCGCAACGCAATCTGACTTTCGATAATCCCTACAAAAGAACAGCCCTGACTAACATTAACCTATACCTTCCACAGATCACTTACCTCACAAAAATCTTCGTTACTCAAGCTACTGCAATACAGCGAGCGCCACTACTGCCAGCTAAATACAAGACTCATACTACTAAAGGCACTAACTACTGATAGGCATAGTTAGCAAATGAAAGATTTTGATAGAGAGCAAACAATGTATTTACCTTAATAGCGTTCAAAAGTCATAATATATATAGCAGTTTATGACATCCATTCTTACAAATGTACTGTTTCTTATGGACACACGTCCAGATCATCCGCTCTCAAAAATCCGACATCTCACTTCCCCACATCCACCACTGCTGGCGGCTCACCTCCAACCGCGCAACGCTACGCGCTGTTAACATCCAGCTGCCCAACACTACAATGGCAGACAACAATGCAAACCAGCCACAGACTGCACACAGCACAGCCAGTGATTTTCATACAGAGCGCTACGTGGCGTTACCAATAAAAAAACCTTAACAGCCTACTTACAACCTTCCTTCTATTGGGCCAACTGGCGGTGAATCGAGGAAGTACAGTACATACTGACGAAACTAAAATGAGCTCTAACATGGAAATTAAGCGTTTCTGGAGACATGTCCACATAACATTTTATCTTTATTTGTGTGTGAGGAATGTTTCTTGAAAGTTTGGCCGTACCTTTTTGTAGCACCCTGTATTCATCACCAGCACCACAAAGTCGGCATGCAGAACAGCTCCCTGATGTGGCACCTGACATATCACAGCAAAGTACAGAATTGTTTCTCGACTTTCTACAGTACCTAGAACTTGCACCACATGTTGGGTCTCAACTAAATCGTTACCGAGTGCTGTTCTTCAACACTATTTATCAATTGGCTGCCAATGATGCAAAATGCGTTACGTTTTGTTTAGCACCTCATATTGACATAAACGTCATATTGGAAGTAGAGAATCCCCAGCAGAGTTGAAAGGTGCAGTTCAGTGATATGGAGTGAGGTAAACTGTACAGCAGGCTGAAACACGTCGAGTGTTGCATGATAGCTGGAAATAATCCATTCAATCAAGATAGTACCTTCGGCGGCAACAGACAGGTCTCCATAACATCTACAGTGACTATGATACCGAATTGCCTGTTCCCTTGGAGAATCATATGGCACACGATAGGAAAATTCAAGACAATAAATATATAAACTGTCTCACAATCTCATTCTTCTGCAAAATACACTTTCTGCTTCTTCGTATTAGACAAAGCAAAATGATGAGTGGTGTACGCGCTGGATATATTACGGAGGCTCGAAGTTTCGAGAAAGTTCTCAGTGCTCACTTGATTTCCACTCCAGCTTGTCTGGAGCTCCATCTGGGAGATTGTCTGCAACCTCATTTGACTCCTCCTGCTGATGCTCCTGCTGCTGCTGATCAAGTGTACTTCATTTCCACTCCAGTGTGTTGGGAGCTGCATCAGGCAGCATGTCTGCATGTAAGCTTGATATCTCCAGCTGTTCTGATCTATCAGACACCACACTGTCTACATCATGGAGCTGTTGAACTGAGGGGGGAATAAAAGGAAACCATGAAATCAGATGCATACACACATAACAAATAATAAAGACTGAGACAGAGGAATAGTTAAAAACTTACAATTGACCGTGTGAGTCAGTTTCGTCTGCCTGCAGGTGACAGATTTCTAATGACACTTCATGATGATCAACCTTTCATTATAGAGCATCGGACACAAGTGCATTTGCTTGAACGCTGAGGATGAGTGGCGGGGACAGATAACTACAGTGTCGTGGGAATTGGAACAACATTCCTGAACTTCGCTCATATCCCCAGGTCTGCCATATTTTATTCTAATGTCGTCGAAGACATCATGGATTCCAAACTGAGAACTGTGCAGGTTAGTCCTGTGTGGCGAATTCATGGAAATACCATTACCGTGCTAGGTGTTTTACTGCGCTGGAATGTCACACATTATTCACATGCTATAAATTCATAACAGACGTTTCTTCTCCTGAAGTGAATTGATAAATCTGAAGTGTTTCAGAAGAAGTTGTGACTTTGAGGAACTTATTTGAAGGAGGAAAATGACCCGTGGAGACTTTATGACACTCCACTTCATACATGTTACAGCAACGAAATGTTGTGTCAAAATGTCTCCAAACGGTGGCAAGATGTGCCACAAAATACAACACAGTTGTAGCAAATTACTTCAAAAACTACAGCTTCTATCCTAATCATCAACGCGAACACTCTCAGGACTTTCACCATCACACAAGCATTCCATACTTGGTGGTCTGTGAGTTCCGTCAGTTCAATGGCGTCTTCTATCAGGGTGGTCAAGTTTACTAGTATATTCTCGATGGCTACTAAGCCAGGACGCTACGGGTAAGCGGCAAACAGAAACCTGCTGGAAATGCTAGATATCGTATGTACAACATTAAACATGATTTGTGTGAGATATCATTTAAAGGGGTAGTGCTAACTCGGACAACAGGTCACATCTATTTATAGGAACGATAGGTGAGGTTTAACTTTTAATCTGCATCCACATAAAATTTCCATCACACCAAGGCGTTCCTACAGCGAAAATCTTTGTTAGTTTGTAACGCCGGAAATGCATATCCTCCTATTTCCATCTATGGCACTATAAATTGTTTTACTATCTGTATGTATATGCATTTATGTCGATGTATAATTGGTTTGTGTTGCGAATATTATTTGTATTTATACGCAGGATCTGGCCTAGGGAAAACTATGGATCAAAGCCGGATGGTTTTTTCGGGAATGACCTGGATTTAGACGAGGATTTACTGTGGGAAAATAGAGAAACAGTCGAGGACAAGCGTAGACAGATAGTAGTGTCTGGTAATATGCACGACCTACAACTAAACGTGTTGATTGACACTGGTGCAGAATTGAGTGCTGTATCTGGAAAAATATTTGAGTTGCTGAAAGACAGACCTGGCATCGTAGTTATGCCAGTAACAGGAGTGAAAATTATCGGTGCTACTGGGAAGGCAAGTAAACCGGCCACAAAACAGATTTCTGACAACTTCGAGATATGTGGGGCACGATTTGAACAAGAGTTTGTCGTCGTGCCAGACTTAACTACGGAAGTAATTATCGGGTTAGATTGGCTATTAAAGTACCGTGCAGTGATTAATTGCGAAAGCAATTACGTCACAAGATAAAACAATAGTAGTTAGTTTTGACGAGGCTGGAGGCGGTGTGCATAGGCAATACCAGCCTATACACATTGTTAACTGGCCGGATGGTATTGACGTAGGTATGAATTTGAACTAATGTAACGTGAGGAATCTTGGCATTAGCAATAGTGTAGAAAGTGGATTGGAAAGTATTGTAGACGGTGTCTCAAACGTAGAGATAATCAAATTCCCTCCACGGATTGACATTAGTATTGGTGTGAAAAAAAGATCATTTGCGAGAAATAATGAAGCTAAAAGCCGATGCTCGCAAACGTCCTCAAGACGCTAAAGCGCGTTTTGCTAAGTTTACAATCGGAGACTTAGTACTTGTAAAACCTCATGAGAAATTGAGCGAGATAGAAAATGAAATATCTAAATCTAAGTTTGTTTATAATGGACCATATAAAGTCATTGGTATAAATCACACAAATGCTTATTGCTTAGAGTATCCAAGCTCTGGAAAACTATTAGGTATACGGAACATTGTAGACTTGAAATTGTACCAACCTAGGATTGATTAATACCACAAAATGGGTAATTTGTACGGTATGTAAATATAGAGTGTAATATTTAACGATTTGCTAGATTGCCATGCTTTTGCCTGACCAAGAGGTCATTAAAGAAGTTTTGATTAAATGTTCTAAGAGTAACTTATTATTAATCAATTGAAAAATCCAAGCTGCTAGTTAAAGTTTTCAGCTGAGTCACAGTAGATTAACTAGCTGTAAGATTTCATATATATGTGATTTACTAGTCATTGCCGATGTACTTAGACGCTGTTTTAAGTTTCAGGCTAGTACATGCGTTTGATGATGGACAGTGTTGAGTTATCCACTATGGTGGTATTAATGGACTCCTTGAGATTACTCGGAAGTGAGTTTTTCCGAAAGATTTCAGTGAAACGGACGTTCTGGAAATGTCGTTACACAGGCGAGTGAGATCAAGCTTGCCGCACAGGCGGGCGCAACGGTACTGGCGAGGCGGAGCCGCTGTCGGCTCTTGTGCCGGTCGGCATTCTTTGTACTTGGGGGTACGGAAGGCGGAATTGTTTTTCTTCCCGGACAGCTGATGTGAAAGAATTCTGCTATCAATATTTATGTTTTTGTCGATCTGCTGTATATTATTTTCTTGTTTAGCATTAAGTGGACTCTCATGAAGAGAATATTAATTATGAAAAGGTTACATAAAAATGTGTATTCTATGTAATTAATTATTAATTTGCGTATTTTGATATACATGTTTTTTACGACCATGCACTCTGGTTAATTTTGTAAATAGTATTCCATTTCTTGATACTGTTAGGAATTTTGACGATTTTATAATAGCTAAACCATTTTCTATGTGTTCTATGAATTTTAATATGTTGTCAACCTGTTTTCTTTTGTGTAAGATGACAGAGTGGAATAAGATTAGGAGTGTCTCCACTCAATTATTGTGGTCTAAGAATCTGTTTACGGTTAATCGGCCTAATGCTAAAATTTCTTGATGTTTTGAGCATATGCATTTCCGCTGTTTTTTTTCTTTTTGGGACATTTTCTGAGGCTGTTTAGGTTACACGAACATCCTCAGACAATGGGGGGCTCGTGTAACGCCGGAAATGCATATCCTCCTATTTCCATCTATGGTACTATAAATTGTTTTACTATTTGTATATATATGCATTTATGTCGATGTATAATTGGTTTGTTTTGCGAATATTATTTGTATTTATACGCTGGGTCTGGCCTAGGGAAAACTATGCTATCGAACGAATACATCGATAGGTCATGTGGAGAAGCAAAGTGTTTAGGATCTTTGGTAGTGTTAACTCTGCCGCGTGGAGCGCAGGTAGAGCAGAGAGAGTCTGTCTAGAGTAGGGCGGTGGAGCAGGTGTGTTGTGTGACGCTCCCGCGAGTTGCCGCGCTTTCGGGGTTTGGCAGCATGTATTTGCGCTCGACTTGCTATGATAGTTTGTGACACAGTGTCGCGGACGGGAAGCATTAGCTGGCGCATATCAAAAGCCCGTTTCGCCTGGTGACCGTGTCGAGAAGGAGGTGCGCCAACATCCAACTTCTGCAACAGCGACGGCCGCCAATGAGTGACTGTCGCCACCTCCTCGATCGACAGCTCCAAACCTTCAATCATCCAACAAAGAAGACTGGAAGCACGTAAAGTTTTAGAACTGTATGGCAGACCTCAGCTTTTAAAATTGTTGCATCACAAAATTACAGCAACTTAGCATGAACCTTTGTTGCTCATTGTCCCAATTGCATTACCAAGCAGGGAACCCGAGTGTCATTGAAATTCAAACGCCAGCATTAAAGTAATATCATACGATTTCACTGCTTTAATTTCAAAGTTCAGTTAAGGTATTCATAGCTGGCTACAATATTTAGATTACACAAGCACAAATTAAGAGTGTGGGTTTTGTTAGCATATTTTAGCTTATCTGTGACTACAGCTCAGCTTGGTATGTACCAAATTTTACTGTTGTTAATTGTTCAGAATAATTTAATTCAAGTTCAAAGTTAAATCTCTTATTTCTAAATTGCGTAGATTCAAGTAGCTTTTGAAATGATTGTTGAGGTAGCCCAAGACTAACCGTATTTTACTGAATTTCGATGTGCTTCAGAAACCAAGCTCACTATTAATTTCAACCACTAAATTAACTTTCAATTTTCCGGTTTTATTAATTCTTTTGCTAAGTTAAGTCAGCGTGTACCGAAATTTATTACTTCTGACAAACTTTCAGTTTTCACACAACAAGTGTCAACCTTCAGTTGCCGCGCTTTTAGTGCTAATTAAATGTGCAATAACCTTTCTTTTTCATTTATTATAGTAGTTGTCCATAGGACTGGCGACCGTAATTTTCCCCAGATCTCAAATATCTAATTAACGCCAATTAATTGTTAACGTGACGACAGCACATTTACTTTCTTTATTAACTTTACCCCTTTTCAAAATTAATTTCCACCAGTTTCATTTGCATTTTTCCTTTCATTTAGATGTAACCCTTTCCTCCCTCTGTACCGACAGATTAACTTCGGTGACGATTGCTTTTCCCAAATTTCCATTGGGTACACGCGGTTTAATTTTTCAGTCATTAAGGTTGATAAGTGAGGAGGAGGTTACAAGTTCAAAAGTAATTCTGCCATCCATCAAAAGAGTGTGTGGATTAATTGGTGTAGTACAGCTAGCTGAGAATCTTATGGTTAGATGTAAACCTATTGCAATCTCAATTCGCCATGAGACCTATTGTTTGAATCTATTGGACATATTACTACTACACTGAAGAGCCGAAGAAACTTGTACACCTGCCTAATACCCTGTAGGGCCCATGTGAACATGCAGAAGTGCCGCAACACGACGTTGCACGGACTTTACTAATGTCTGAAGTAGTGCTGGAGAGAACTGACACCATGAATCGTGCTGGGCTGTCCATAAATCTGTAAGAGTACGATGTGTGGAGATCTCCTCTGAACAGCACGTTGCAAAACATCACCTGGAGAGTTTGGTGGCCTACGGAAGTGTTGAAAGTCAGATGAGTGTTCCTGAAGCCACTCTGTAGGAACTCTGGACGTGTGGGTTGACGCATTGTCCTGCTGGAATTTCCCAAGTCCGTCGGATTGTACAATGTACATGAAAGGATGCACGTGATCAGACAGGATGCTTACATACGTGTCACCTGTCAGAGTCGTATCTAGACGTATCAGGGGTCTCATAGAACTCCAACTCCACACGTCCCACACCATTACAGAGCCTCCACCAGCTGCAACAGTCCACTGCTGATATGCAGGGTTCATGGATTCATGAGATGGTCCCCATACCCGTACAAGTCCATCAGGTCAATACAATCTGAAACGAGACTCGTCCGACCAGGCAACATGTTTCCAGCCATCAACAGTCCAACGTCGGTTCTGACAGGTCGAGGCGAGGCATAACTTTTGTGTCATACAGTCATCAAGGGTACACGAGTGGACTTCGACTCTGAAAGCGCATGTCGATGATGTTATGTTGAGTGGTTCTCACGCTGACACTTGTTGATGGCCTTGCACTGAAATTTGCAGCAATTTGCAGAAGGATTTCACTTCCGTCAAGTTGAACGATTCTATTCAGTTGTTTCCTTTCTTGCAGGATCTTATTCCAGCCGCAGCGATGTTGGAGATTTGATGTTTTACCCGACTCCTGATACTCGCGGTACATTCGTGAAATGGCCGAAGGGGAAAATCTCTACTTCCTCGCTATCTCGGAAACGCTGTGTCTCATCGCTCTTGCGCCGACTATAGCACTACGTTCAAACTCACTTAAATTTTGATAACTTGCGATAGTAGCAGCAGTAACCGGTGTAATAACTGCTCTAGAATCTTGTTGCCTTATATGGGCGTTGCCGACCGCAGCTCAGTGTTCTGCCTGTTTACATACTTCTGTATTTGAATACGCGTGCCTACACCAGTTTTTGGCCACTTCACTGTATTACTACCACCACTATCGCTAGCACTCTACCAACTAAGCTACAGCGACCCACACATATGTGTTAACTATTACAGCATATTTTTATGTAAAAGCTCCCTTAAAATTCATCGATAATGATGTAATCGTTTGATGTATATGGCAATTGGTTACGTTTACTGAGATGTAGTACATTAGTAGAAATCAAAGGCCTCCTCTGACAAGTCTAGTACTATTTGCCATATTCGTAAATACTGAACTTCCACGCTATTTCAGTTAATTGTAACCCTAGAAAACCGAGTGTGTGAATAGCAATTGCTTTAGATTGTATGTAAACGCCTGGAGAACCAATTTCAAATTAAAATTCCATGTTTATGACGCAAAATCAAATAATTAGTTTGCAACACCTCTAGATGATTTAGTCCATCAAACGATGATGCTTTTGAAGCACACCATTTCCCTGTCACATCTTTGTCATCGCGTTGCTTACTGAAAGATTTGTCGATAACTGGTGATTTTTACAGGTGAAAATTACTGACTCGGAAAAGCTGGTAGCTTACTGCAGAAAATCGTTTAAAAAAATGTATGGTTCAAACACCTGTTGAGTACCATCCTTGAGGCTTATAGTGATTTGGAGAATATATCGTCAACGAATCTAGTGCTAATTGCTGCGTTTGCGTGTGTACTAGACTTTCACACTTCTTTTGTCAAGCTGCAACACTGTGATCCAAAACGATGATCATCAGAAATAATTCAGACATCCTTTGGATATGTTTGAAGTCACTAACATGTGTGAGACTGTTTCTGATCTACCTTCCTACCACAGTTGCGCAAGGACGCTCTGTGAGTGTTTCAGCAATTTGGTGCTGAACCTACGGCCTGCAAGGTAGGAAGATACCATTTCACGCATGCAGGGTTAGAAGTTGCAGCAGTATGGACAGTGGTAATCAGACAATGATCTCAATGTCAGTTCCACTGCGCTCCCTGTGCAGGAAACGTTATCGCTAACAGAAATTAATGTATGGGTTCAGACGTAACTATATGTTAGCAAAAAATTAAAATCTTACACTTTCTTAACCAAGATTTATTTTTTTTCTCTAAGTATGACTTCAGAATATAATAATTATAATACGTACAAGATGGTAAAATATTGGTATTTGGTGTTCACAAGTTTGAAGTGAAATTTCTAACTATTCTAAGGTTCTTCACTAGTAAGGTGGTTGATGACCATGTTTGGGGATCGATAAAATACAAACAAGTGAAATGCAATTGGGACCAGAGATGTCAATTAAGCTAAAATACATAGTTAAAATAACCAAATAATGGATAGGGGTCGGTAAAGAGTAGTTAGAAAGATGTACACAATTAAAACAATTGCATAACTTAAGAGTATAAAGCGCTCTACCAGTGGCTGATCAGTTCTTTTCGTTAAATCGGATATCTCGCATTTCTGCTTCGATTAAGTATGAAAATCGTGAATATGTTTAACTATAGGTCATGACTGAATGTAAAAAAGAGAGAGAGAGAAAGTAGGAGAGACGGAGATGATTGCAGTTCTGAGTATCAATTGTATATCACTTGCTGGTGTAGCACAAGTGTGCGTGTATACCTTTCGTCGGCGCGGGAGTGGCGGCTGTCGGCGCGAGCTTTGAACCTGAGAATCTATTCCAGATCTGCTTCTACTGTTAAACACCAGTATGATACGTTTCCTACATCTCGTATGAAGCCGAGACTCCTAGTTCTTCCCTTGCGAAGTTAATTGGCGTGGTACACGCTATTTGGCTGGAATAGTGCGGATGTAGTTGTCCTCAAATCGCTCACAAGCATTAACTGTCAGTGCTCGGTATGATTCACTGTGCCAGGAGACTTTGCAGTCTAACTCTTTACGAGTTAAGAGGAGCCTGTGAACAGGTGTTCACATAATGACTCTCGCAATCGCCACAGTGCGGCTCAATCACTCAATGATTTGCTACAAGAGAAAAAGCTAATTTCTGTGTAGGCGTTTGCCTATATCGAAGCTGGTGGCCACACGTTTCCTTTTTGGCAAATCAGAGCGTTTTTACTTGTTACAACTCCACCCAATAGAGTTTTTGCAGCCTATCAGAGGCGCCGTTTCTTTTGTCCGACAGAGTTTAACTTCTGCTACATAATTCTGAGATAAGCAGCTTTTTCTTTCATGCGAGTTTTAGACACAGGTGGCTACAGTGAGTCACCATTGTTTTGAGTTGGGTTTCTCTGGACGTTTATCTGCCATCTATGGCTGTGTTCCTGCAGAAAAGCTTCTGAAGGGTCGTCGTTAAAATTAGGGCTTTTGGCGCCAGTGGTCTGGACAGTGGCTCTGGCGTCTCATTGGGTGTGCTACATGTTCCACTGTGAAGTTTCTGGCAAACATTGGACAGGCTTTGCCATCGTAAAATTCACCTTCCCTCAGAACTGCGTCTCATAGCTCGTGACTGGGAGATTACTTGCGTGCAGCTACTAGCGTGAGTGTTAGTGGTTTATATCCACAAAACGCTAGCTGGTTTATTCGTTCTGCATATCAATAAAATATGTACAATTTGACATAACTATGTCGTGTGACATATCGATTTAACTGCAGTTGTTTCAGGAATTTGATGTAAGATGAGTTATTTGTTTGACACCTTCCAAGTCTATTTCCATTATTAATGTGTACTGAGATGTGGCACATCCTCAAAAACACACAGTTTTCGTTTGTTTCTGTCAGCTCTATGCATGAGTACCTCTACTCATTTGCTTGAAAGCTATTATGATGGAGAGAGAGAGAGACAGAGAGAGGGATAGAAAGAGAGAGAGGGAGGGAGGGAGAGGTTCTGGTGATCTAGTGTTCTGTCAGGGATATTTAAGTTCGGTTGTAAAACATCGAGACTTCCAGAGAACTGAAAGAGGTATTAACAGCTAAATGTGTGAACATCATGTACTTGAGAGATATAGTGCTGCTATACATGTGAAACTGCTTGAAACAGCGCCAGCCGACCACAAAATTTTGGGGACGAGTTCAGTATGTATAAGTACCATAGGAAACATCTATGTTGGGACAGAGAGATTAAATTAGGATATTGCTAGCCTGTCAAACGACACAGAATTTTATATGTATAACTAGCATTTAACCCCTCAATAAACATACCACACCATCAAACAGAAATTGTATCTCCTGTGAAATGATTGTGCCCACAGAAACTTTTCTCAGTTACAGTGACATAATTCTCTGGTTTCAAAAGGTGCAGCTCTTATTGTCAACTAATACGCAATAAAGACTGGAGTGTACAACCTGTGTGACAAATTCGAAGTGTGTCAATGCCATCATTCTCTTCTTGTGTAACACACAGTCGACGCTGTGACTTAACCTGACGTATAAAATTGTATTTGTTGTGGTCAGCTACGTGACAAGCTTGTATACAGGGGTGGTGATGGCAGCTGGTTGCTGGCCACTGGCCGCTGGCCACCCATTGGCCACTGGTTACGGGCTGTCTGTGCGTCGAATCTTGTGTGATTCACATTAGTGTAATGTGCCTACATTTATGGCAAAGCAACGCTTTCCCTCGTCCTAAGAGACGTGAAAGAGGCTACTGACTGCCTATTACATTCAATAGATGGCAAAGAACTCTTCTGTGAAGTGTAGTTCAGTTTTTCGTCTTACAATGTCGTATAAAATTATGGTATTGACCACTGTTCTCATAGAAAATATCATTCTTTCCTATCATATGTATTTGCCACGTTTTTAATGGCTGCAACTCCTCTTTTAAATAAGTCTAGCCTTCTGCTGGGCATGTGCGGTATTTTGAGACCAATACGAATTGTGTTTTTTGCGATTCATTACTTAACTGATTCTGCAATGCTCATTATCCCTGATATCTCTCTTGTAGTTATGATCTAAATGACCACAAGCCAAAAATGCCATTCATTAACTATTTCGTTAATTCACGATGAGGTACTCCAGGAATCAATGAAAGAGGGCACTTGGGGTCTTGAAAGACCCCAGCTGGTTTAACTGACTCAATGTTGCCAGCAAATGTCTGAAGTTGACAGAACTTAGTAACAACGAAGGCTATTCATTTGTTGAACTTCAGACAGCGTTGTTGACGACAGGGATGCAGATGATGGCTGACTTTCATTTGTATTTGTTTACCAATCTTATAGTTTTTCAGAAATGTGTGATACTATTGATAAAAAGAAAAGAAAATTGAAGAGAAAACTATCGTCTGGTAACTTAGATTAGAATTTAAATATGGTATTACTTTTTGATTTAGAGTTAATGGAAAATTTTTTCAGGCAGAAGTGGCCAGAAGAATCTTCTTTCGATGTGGTATGATGCTGATGTCGCTAATGAAAGTATTTCTGACTTGAATGATGATGGATACTTGATCTCAGATAGTAAAGAGGAGAAAGGTAGTGATGTAATGGAAGAGAAAGAGAAAGTTAATGAAGACTAAGTCATTAATAAGGATGATGATGTAACTGTAATTAATGCAACATTTTGAAAGATTATTTCATTGGAAAAATGAAATCATTTGGTAGAAAGAGCCTATGGCTACGAAGGAAACTCCATCTCATAACGTAATGCAGGGTAATCCTGGTCCAAAAGTGGCAGCAGCTAGTTCGGTAAAAGACTCCTTAAAGCTCCTTACTTACCCCAGAAGTAATATCTGTCGTGGTTAGGGAAACTATCTAAGCGGCTACACGAGTGCAAACCATTTGCAATGAAGATTACGCCAATAGCATAACTAACAGACCGAAGGTAATAGATGAGGAAGAATTAGATGGCTACATTGGTTTGCTTATATCACAGAGTGGGGAAGGAGGACTTGAGTGAACAGTGGAACAAACAACATGGTAGGGAACAATGCGCCTAAGGTGCTTTCAAACTATGTCACGCTTCCTCAGATTTGACAATTAGGAAACAAGTAAAGACCATAGGATTCATGATAAATTAGCTACAGTGAGAGACATTTGGAAAATGTTTGTTTCACAGCTTTCTACCATATACTGTGAAGGCTTTGACATAACTGCTGATGTACAGTTTTTTTGCGTTTAGAGGAAAATGTCCATTTCAACAATACATGAAAAGCAAGCCTGCTAATAACGTATAAAAATACGGTGGGCTTCCGATTCTAGAAATACATTCCATTGAATGGACAGATTTACTAAAGAAAACGACGGCAAACAGTGAGAAATAAATCAGGCTTTCAGTGTCCTAAAAGATGCAACTGCAAAATGATTCAATAAAGGCTGTACTATTGCTACAGACAAGTTTTTTGAGTGGCATGTTCTTAGTCAGAGAATTTCTGACAGTGAAAACCAACTATTTTGGAACTCTAAGGGAAAGCGAGATTAAAATTCCTACGGAGGTGCAGTCGCATCGTTCAAGACTCCATCTTTTTCTGGATCATCCATATCACTATTATACACACCAAAGACATCATCAGCAATTATACTTGTCTCCTCCCTTCACTTATCAATAACTGTAGTTGGTGATGCAAAGAAACCAGAAGTAACAGAGCATTACAACAAACACAAGTGGGGTGTTGACACAATGGATCAACCTGTAAGGGCACCTATAGCATGAAACGCAACCCCCAGCGTTGGTCTCTTGTACGTTTCTGCAATATGATTGACACTGCTGGATTCACTCCAATCTTCAGATCAGAAGAGGCGTCAGTTTCCTTACATTAATAGATGACTGCTTGATAGGAGGTGCCAGCAAAAGAAAGCAATAAGTGGTCTTCTTGTCCCTTGATTTGACTGAGCCTAAAAACACAGTGGACCTATTAATCACCAACCCACCTACAAAAGAAACCTAGACAAAAAATTTAAAACAATTTGTAACAACTGTAGGCAATTTCCATTCTGCCGGACTGTGATGTGCTTAGAATGTGATAAAAATGAGTAAATTTATTGTCTTTTCATGACCATTTCCAAGTACAGTAAAACCAGAAAACGTATTTCATTGTACTGTGGATTTCATTTTTTTCATTTTTGTGACAATCACTACAGCTATAACAAAAACTGAGAAAGAACATAACAAAAGCTTTCAAACTGCAGAAATACAAAGTTATTGTAACAAAAAGCTATGTAAATCAAAATTTTGTAAAATTTTAACATTGAATTTTCTCCCAAACAAATTAAAAAAATTTTTCATTTGATATATATGTTCCACTAATAAAAAATGTTTGTCTTGCAACACACAAATGATGAAACACCCAGCAATAAATAAAAAAGCTCCCTTAAAACAAACTGGGCGCTTGGAATGACCAAGTGCCAAGTCATGTAAATTTTCCAATGTGCCATACAGAAATAGAGCTGTTTTTCGTTTTCAGATGTGGCTTCTATATGCCTGGTACATGTAAGTTTGAGTATTTTACAGCTCTGTGTGATTTTAAAGGCTCCCACTTCCTCATACAATGTCCCAATGACACCTCCTCTCCCACCTGAAAAACCTGCAATCATTCTCACCGTACTTATTTCGTCAAGTGCAATGCTAAAACTCCACCTGTCAAACCAGAATTGACAGTACATGTCCGTCCTAATTTTTATCCGGTGCATCCTAAAAACTGACTCTGCCCAACTGCCACTGCTTAACACATAATCAGACCCTTCACCAGCTTCCTCCGCATCGACCACTTGCGCTGACTGCATACCCTACAATAAATTTCCCACACTGCACACTCCACCTTCCATCTCAATACCCAAGCCACCTACTCCCAAAACCAAGACCACGTCGTCTTCACCAAACTCTCATCCCCATCATCCACCCAGGTTCTCATCATGGTGTGACAACAATACAGCATTAGCCTCACGGAGTAGCTGCATCGTCTGGGGCGCCTTGCCACAGTTCCCACAGCTCCACCAGTCAGAGTTCCGAGTCCTCCCTCGGCCATGTGTGTGTGTGTGTGTGTGTGTGTGTGTGTTTGTTTGTTGTCCTTAGCGTAAGTTAATTGAAGTTAGATTATGTAGTGTGTAAGCCCAGGGGCCGATGAAATCAGCAGTTTGGTCCCATAGCAACTTACCACCACCACTAATACAGCACCCTGTATCAGAACATGGCCATCATCAAGCCCCTTTCATATGAATACCCTGCCCGAAAACAATGCCGAAACCTTCATCTTCAATGGAACATTCCTCCAGCCCAATTACACGATCCAAACGTTTCCCTATATCTTCCATCCAATCCCATGGTCAAGAATGGGTGCTAACATCCACAAAAACATCCTCATTTGGCCATAGCCCTTACTCAATAATCCTACGGAATGCATTATTCTTAGCCTCCTCTCCTAACCCCTAACTGTTAACTGTGTTACTATTTACGTCTAACATAATCACACCTTCTTCAATGATTTCCTCTTCCACATTAACCGTACCTTTCACACCTATGTTATTGCCACTGACCACAATATCCATAGTAGACCTTCAGCAGAATTACAGTGATGGCATCAGTTTGCAGACTCTGTCCAAATTGACAAGACACTCATCCTGAAAGTCAACACCATCTCAGATGTCTTCCTCAGTTTCTAGGACACATGACTGTAGAAATCTTCTATCCAACTGGAAGTGACCACCCACCTGTCCTCCTCACCATCTCCTAGAAACTGCCACTTCCCCGAACACTCCATCCCAAGTTCCATCCAAAGTTTTTCATTAATTTGTTTGAAGTTTTCATTAATTTGTTTGAAGTTTTCATTAATTTGTTACATCAACCTGTTGTGTTTTTTATTAATTTGTTTGTTCGATTCATTAAGTTGTCTATAATTGTTGTCTAGTTTCTCATTAAGATGTAGCAATATTGCCACCACTTGATCCATGAAAAATTAGGTACTCTATTTTCTGTGCTATGTGATGGTGTATCTGCAGTTGTCACGTTTTGTGTAACCATTTGGTCATTGTCTCATTCATGAAAAGGTTTGCTAATTGGATGAGCACTGTTGGTCACTACATCGGAATCTAATAAATCTGACGTATTTTCAGTACACTGTTCATCTTGACTAGAAACCTTTATCTGTTCACTATGTAAATTTTGCAAATCAGGTGTGTCAAACTGGGCAGCGTTCATTGTAACGGAACGTGCCGCGTCATCAACTGTCGTTAAATTTACTGTGGACATAATTGAATTAATTCGTTCATCAATTGGATTAAAATCATTTCTGGTGGTCGGCACACATTGATTATCTGTAATTGGAAGATTATCATTATGACACTGAGTGTCGCTATTATTATCAGTCTTATTCAAGTCGGCTTTTTCACTCATTACACATCGTGATGTACTGTTGGCAGTTTCTCGCGGCATTTTCAAAAGTAGGCACAAAATCAGACAAAGACAAAGCAATTGTGACTCATACATAACCTTTCTATAATTAAGTGACTGTGAATCTACACCAGTAAATTTGGACGTCAGCAATGCTGCGTCATGGCCCTGAAAAGTCATTTTGAATAAACTGAAAATTCTTACCTCAATTAAGTCGCCGGATAACGCGTATATATCTGCTCCTATAAGAAAATTTTCTGACACAGCCCAGTGCAATGCTGGCCGCTAGATTTGTCACGTATAATAAGAAATAGCTGGTTTTTCTTTACGATAATCGGGATGACCATGGATAGGAGAAATTAGTAAAATCTTTAAATTCAAATGAATGACTGTCCAAAGTTAATTTTATAAGGAAGATTATTATTAAAAGATTAAAAAAACATTTACATGGGACTTGATATAACAATAGTACAAAATCAGTTGTTACAAATTACATATGCACGCAGCTGTGAATACTAATTCTTGGTTTTACCTTATATTACATCGCTCAGGCACCGCCATCGCTCTCTACGACCATCGACCTGACCCAACCGCCCGACTGCGAGCTACTACTCTTACTGCTGCCGACACTGCTCTCTGGCCTGCGATTCTATTGTAGCTTACATATCGCAGGTAGCGCGTGAGCATTCCATCGAAGTCACATCTGCTCGAGTCCACTAGCAATAAATTCCTTATTCATGAACTTCTTCTTACACTATTCTCCGCCGGCCGAAGTGGCCATGCGGTTAAAGGCGCTGCAGTCTGGAACCGCAAGACCGCTACGGTCTGTAATCTCCCCACGGAAAATTACCCTCTACCACGCAATAATTAATAATTATCAATCAAATCATCCACATTTATTCGCTTTTGAAAAGCATCTGATCGGATTTTCTAGTAATATATGCGCCGACAGCTCGTCGACGCCAAGGTATTTTCCAGTACGTTTATTCTTTGGAATAACAGAGAGACATATATCTATTCTCCATGGTTATTATGGAGACGGGTAAGAAGGACAGCTTCGGAAGTATCTGTTGGAAGATTGTCGGGTTTCTAAAGGAGACATATTTGCTCTTCTTCTTGCTAAAGCGAGCTATTAACGTTTGTGCCACTAGCGGGTTATTTGAAGAGAGAGAAAAACTGTAAATGCAAATTAAGTAAGACTTGGAATCAACAGGAAACGGAACATGTAATAGAGATGGATTGAATATACAAATTTCCTCAAAAACAAGGTTTGTGACCCTTTTATTCTAGAGTGAATGACGAATGAGTTCTCTGTCTGAATCATTGATGATTGTCTTGGCCCTGTAATTAGTGGGGAAGTTTCAGTTGTGACGAAGAGAGCCTGCAATCACCAAGATTTTATAAAATCGTCCAAAAAGGCTTCGGACACATCTGAAATTCTAAATCTGTCGTAAAATGAACGAATTGTTCAAACGATCGATTTTCCCAACTGAATGCAGCGCTTAACAATAATAATAGATATAAAGATCTTTTACAGCAAGCCAGCCGCTGAATATTAAGACGAAGGGCTCCCCCAGAGAATCTATTGGGCTGAGTTCACGTAATGAAATATTATATTTAAAACTGTATATAGATAAAGGACAGAGAGAGAGAGAGAGAGAGAGAGAGAGAGAGCGAATGAAATTAGAGAAAATACGCAGAATCCTCCATTAGTATAATTGTTGGCCTGTCTTATCACGGATCAGCTAAAGTTGAAACAGGAGGCCCTTACTTTACTGTACAGGTTTATGTGTGAGAGACATTACACCAAGTTAGCGGCAAGCTGCATTCACATACTTTCATCATTTACAGTATAATCCATTATAATGGCCAATCCGTGAGAGGACACGTTTTTGGACGTAGTTAAAATAATTTTGTTCTCTGTTTCATGTGAACTATGACGAGCCAACTTAACTGACACTTGGAAAAGAGAAGAAATACTCGCAGTCAAATTAAGTGGATCTACAAATAAGAACATAAAACAACACGCCGGGTGCAGAGAAAAGTTCAGATCAATAATTTTATTATTAAAGCTTGCTAGTATAGATGAAGTATACGCTTTTCTATTTAGTATTATTGGATGTTTGTATATTGATAATTGTGTTCATGCTAGATGTAGTTTGATTGACCTGCCCCAGTAGCACTTAATTGTATAAGTACAGTAAGAAACTAGCCACAGAAGTACTCCGCATTTATATGGTTTTAACTAGGGCAATGTTTAAGATGAGTCAAGCAGAGCAGAGCAGCACGCAACTGCCTTCAGCTGTTAGCACTGATAATAATGATGTAGTAAGAAGTGTTGTAGAACCGATTGCTACAGATAGCGCAAGAGAACGCCCTGTAGACACGGCTGGAGATGAAACGGCAAGTACGCAACATGGGTTAGATCCATTAGTCATTATCATGAGACAGATGCAGATGATAACCGAGAGCATGAATAACATGAATACAAAATTAGCCTCAGTTACTGAAGGGCAGGAAAATCTGAAAACCGACATTAACGCGAAATTAGCCTCAGTTACTGAAGGGCAAAATGATTTGAACGCGAAATTAGCCTCAGTTACGGAAGGGCAGGAAAATTGGAAAACTGAGATTAAGCAGCAGTTACAAGACAGTTTTTCCGAATTGGAGCAACGGATAGAGGCGAAGACAAAGGAACTTAAAGATCAGGCCGAAGAGACGGAACGAAAATTAACTGCACAAATAGAATTGGTGAAAGCTCAATGTGAGGAATCTACTCACCGCGTACGTGTAGAAATGAAGGAGTATGTGGCTATTAAGATAGATACTGTACGGGAACAGGTGGAAATGGTTCCGCAATTAGTACAAAAGCAAGATGCCATGTCATGTGCAATTGCGCAACTTCCTGAATTGGCACGTACGCACACTAACCTAAAAGAAAGTGTTGAACATCTGACAGAGCGTCAAGACGTTATAGACCACCAAATTAATGTATTAACGGGTAAATTATCCGAAATCACATTAGAAAATAAAAGGCTAATGTGTGAAAACGGTGAGCAAAATGTTAAGGCAGCATTCCAGAGTCTATCTGGCAAACAGGAAGAGAATTTGTTTGCGAAAGGACTTGAGGAAGTGCGACAGCAGTTAGGTGCTGATTTAGAGCATTGGAAACAAACGATAGAAGAGTCGATGCGCGTTTCACAACAAGGCTCAGAACAAATGAATACAGGCCAGCAGCAGAAGTTGGCAGCGACTATAGAGCCAGTTACTGCACATTCGCACACGATACCGACTGGTGTAAGTAACTCAAACATTAAATTGCCACGAGCTAGTTGTTCGCGTGAATTTTTATCTGACGGAGATTACGAAAGCCTTTGCCATGCCGAAGAAAAATGGTAAAGCATCGGCAATTCCAGATTTTTAACACTGACAAAAGGGGGGGTCCATCCAATTGTTTTTATTCGAAGTTTCAGAGGAGTGCTACCCAGAAATTGGTCGGAGTGGCAGAAGATCAGTTTCGTTACAGGATATATACAAGGTTCGGGGGCGATCTGGGCTTCGGACATGACTTCTGTTTGCTCGACATATGACGATTTTGAGAAGGCGTTTTTAGCAATGTTCTGGTCAGAAGGGGTACAGGAACGCCTAAGGCAGGAGGTGCTCTACCCAGAGCCTTTCTCCTTTTCAAAAGGAAGCCTTAGGAAGTATTTTGAAAAATATATAAATAAAACTAGATACTGGGACAGACCTATGCCCTTGCCAGACATAATAAACATACTTAAGGCAAGACTACCAATTAGCATCCGGAATCAACTGATTTACGGCAATGATAAAGACTTGGAGTCGTTCCTCACAACGTTAGATCATATAGATATTATTGAAGAGAACAACCAGAAAGTCCGTAATAACAGATTCCAATATAGGGAGATAGAACCTCCGCCAAACGGTAGGCAAGGGAATGGACAGAGATCGTTAAATAGCGGAGAAACCCCTCAAAATCTCAATAGTAATACCGGCAATAGTCTTGCGAGGGGCTATCCAAGGAACAACAGGAATGGGAAAAGATACAATCCCGTGTGGGGGAACGAAAGGAATTTCAGACCTCAAGCCTGGAACAATAACAGTAATAGAAAGTGGAATTAACCGGGGGGAATGAACTCAAATAACCAACATCAGTGGGGACGGACATCTGCGAATCAACCGGTAATTACCGAAGTGACGGACGATGTCAACCACCAGGCGAATCAAAATCCAACAAACTTGTAAGGACCCACTCGTGCCCCGGAGGAGCGGTCAACAATTGGTTGAGGGGCAACAGGATATGTGTACCCATGCTAACGTATAATGATGGACGATTACTGGCAGATGAATTGACCGAGGACTTAGAACCACAGGTGGAGGATAAGGAACAGGTGGCAGTAGCCGAAGTGCAAGTCATTTTGGAGACTGTACCTATAGTGGCGGTTTTAGACACAGCTGCAACCACAAATGTTATTTCGGAGGCTCTATTCAACAAGATCAGAAATATAAGACGAGTACCAATTTTTCCAGTTCAAAATTGCAGAATAATAGGCGCCGTTGGGGCTAGATCGGCTAATGTAAAAGTGCAGTCACTACTTAGTGTAGAAGTCGGAAATATAGCAATATTAAGCACATTCCTTGTTGTGAAAAATTTGGTGGTAGACTGCGTTATCGGAGTCGACAGCCTACGTCAATACGGATGCAGAATAGATTTTAAAACAGGAAAAATTGGGTTAAATGTAAATAAACAAGAAATTGAGTTGGACTTGTAGATAAAAGAAAGCCTTACCAGAAAATATAATCGTGAGATCAGTGTGAAAGTAATCAGGACGGCACAAAATTCTAAACAGCATGTAATTAGTGAGTTCCAAGTCAAAGGAGATTTCGGTCAATTAGTGTACGAGAAATTAAATGAATCCGACTGCATTACTGAAGATCAGAAGAAGCAGTTAAAAGAATTATTATTAGCGTATAAAAACGTGTTTGATGAAAGGCCAGGAGTTATTAAGGGATACATATGCCATCTCTACGTTAAGCCGCACGAAACGTATTGTAGAACTTTCTATCCTGTTCCCTGGAGGTTAAAGGCTCAAGTTCAAAAAGAAATAGATCGCATGTTGAAATGGGGTTTAATCGAACCCTCTACAAGCCCATACTGCTCCCCATTGTTGGTCGTGCCAAAACCAAATGGGACTGTGAGACTGGTACTCGACGCCAGAGAAATAAATAAAATCATAATTCCAGTCAGAACACATCCGGAAAACATAGACGAACTTATACAACGGTTCCAGGATGTCCAACATTTGACGAGCATTGATTTGCGGAGATCTTATTGGCAAGTCAAGCTGGATGAGTTATCAAGGAAATATATGGCTTTCATTTATTCCGGAAGAAGTTACGAATTTACTGTAGTTCCTTTCGGACTCAACATTAGTGCTGGAATCTTTATAGCAGCTCTATATTATGCACTAGGCCCAGAACTAACAACCAGGATAACAGTGTTTGTTGATGATTTGCTTATTGCATCGAAGACTTGGGAGGAGCATATTACATTACTGAGCCGGGTGTTGGACGTGTTCAAAACCATGGGAATAACTGCTAACCTACAGAAATCCCATTTTGCACTAAACAGAATCAAGTTCCTGGGGCATATAATTGACGCAAAGGGAATTTTACCAACCAAGGAGAAGCTAATTGCGATTAGTAAGTTTCCAACACCCAGAAATAGGAGGCAATTAAAAGGGTTTATGGGTCTTGCCTCATTTTTTAGAAGATTTATAACAAATCAGGCCATGAATGCAGCAGCTCTAAATAGTTTGCTGAAGAAGGATGTGCCCTGGCTCTGGACATTAGAGTGTCAAGAAGCATTCGAGGAGATAAAGAAGCAATTAGTAAATGCACCGCTTTTGTACCATCCGGACATGCAAGAAGAATTTTACTTGTCAACAGATTCGTCGAATGTGGGTCTTGGAGCGTGCCTTTTCCAAGTACGCAAGATAAATGGACAACTTACCTTCTGTCCTATTGCGTTTGCTAGTCGTGTTTTGTCCAACTGTGAACGAACTTACACGACGACAGAATTAGAGCCTCTTGCGGTCGTATTTAAAAAATTTCATTATTATCTATATGGGTCAAAGACTATCGTATATTGCGATCATCAATCATTAACGTTTTTACAAACGTGTAAACTGTTACACCCCAGACTGGCTAGATGGACTCTCGCTCTGCAACAATACCAATTTAAGATCGTGCATGTCTCAGGACAGCAAAACATTATTGCTGACGCTCTATCAAGGTCACCGCAGGGTTTGACTAAAGAGATTGAAGTAAATAATAACTCTGAATTCCCTGTATTGCTGTTGCAGGAAAATCCATTTAAGACGTACTACGTCAATTTGTTTGCGCGCATATGGCCCAGTTACAGAAAAGAGATGCTCAATGGGAAAGTGTCATTCAAAGACTAGAACACCAACCTTCGGATCAGATGGCAAATTATTACAAGCTGGTAAATGACGTATTATTTTTCCACTGTGGAAGGCCAAACAAACTCCGTTGGTGTGTTTGTATACCTGAGGCGCAAATAGAGAAACTTGTATGGTTCACTCATTTAACCTGGGGACATTTCGGTGCGACAAAATGTGCAGACAAGATAAGTGGGTACTGTTATTTTCCCAACATAAAGCGCAGAGTGCATGAGGTCTTAAAGAGATGCATAATCTGTCAAAAAACAAAGCCGGATTCAAAAGGGACTAAGCACCCATTATGCTCTATATTAGTCCAAGAACCAAAAGAATTAATTTCGTGCGATCTGTGTGGACCGTTACCTACTTCAAGAGGTGGTGTTAAATATGTGTTGGCATTTCTCGATGTGTGTACGAAATACGTAAAGCTATACCCGATAAAGGCGGCTACAGCCAAAGTAATTGTATTAAGATTGATAAGGGATTATCTTCCACATGTTGGTACACCTAAGGCGATCATAACAGACAATGCTAAAATATTCACGGGACTCAGACTTTGTCTCAAGTCGGTGTGAAACATATACTAACATCATTTTACCACCCACAAGGCAATTTGGTTGAGAGAATTTTTAGAGAATTCAATCGATTTATGAGGACGTATTGCCATAATAAGCAGACTGCGTGGGCAAATTATGTGGAAGAGTTTGAGCAGATACACAATAACATGCCCCACTCCTCAACTGGATATACACCTCATGAATTGATGTTCGAAGCAAAAGAGGAAAACTTCTGGACTGAACATATGCCCAAAACTCAGGAAACTGAGATGCCTTGGGAAGAAAAAATAAGACAAGCCATCATAAATATGACGAAAAAAGCTGATCAGAGAAAACAACAATTTGACAAATTAATCAAGAGGGTACAGACATACCGGGTAGGAGAAAAGGTACTAGTCAAAAGACATACCAAATCATCCTTAATAAAGAAAAGTATAAAGAAATGGGAGTTACTATATACTGGCCCATACATTATCCTACAAATTCCGAATCCTGGGGCTTATCTATTAGCATACCCGGGATCGAACAAAATAAAAGGGCTATTTTCCCATAACGACTTGAAAAAATTTAATGAAGATTAGAAGATAGGGAGGAATGGTGTTGCGAGTGACAGAGATGAACGCTCGTAAAAAACATAACAATAAACTGTGTGTGTTGGGTTAGAAAACTTTAAATTGAAACAGTTAATCAGTGACATAGATTATAGAAATAGTGACTAACTATTACTATCGAGTGTTGTAAAGAAGATAGTGGAGATAGGCTTCACCTGCGGTTTGGGTGAACATGGAACTTTAGCATTGCTAATGTCATCAAGATTTATAATGGATCTAACTGACCTTCAAGAAGAATGAAATGTTTCCCGCAAATGACGCTGAATAATCAAAAGAGGTTCCGAGTGAATGTTCATATATAATTTCAAATGCACGCTTAGATGTGCAAACGTGTGAAGGGATGTGTTGAGGCAGTGAATCGTGAGTGACAGTTAACGCCGCAAAGATAATTTCCCGCGCAAAACAGTTGACGTCGGCGCGAGAGTTAAAATCGATATAGACGACACAGATATGCTTTGTAAGAGACTCGCATCAAACGCGAGGGTAAACTGATTCAGGTTGAACTTTAAAAAGAAAAGGTGTTATAATTAGAAGTTAAGAGTTTTTAATTTATTAATGAATGATTAAAGAAAGTAATATTCATAGAATTAGTAGTTATTTAATGGTTCGTGTTCGTTTGGGAATTTTGTTTGAAAAATCCATTTCCATATATGTGCATGTATGAACGCCGTATGAATCAGAGAATAAATGAAAGAAGTGAATCCGCATTCCTCAATGCTAATAATGCTAATACATTACAGCAATCAAGCGGAGAAATATATGTATTTAGAACAAAAAAGTTTTTGAGTATAGATAAATTATATGACTTTTCAAGGAAATGATGGATTATGTCTTTGTATAAAATGAACTACACTTTCCATTATTCGATGATTTGAATCCAAAATCTATTGTAAGTTGCATGAATCCTTTAAATTACGAAGAACAAATCAGTGATAGAAAATGTGTCAGAACTTTTGGACTTACAAGCACAAGTGGGGGTGCAAAGTCAAAAAGAGTATTCAAACGAGAGTAAATATGATGATGCTTTTGGCAACATCATTAGTTAATGGCTAAATTCCTTGAAGTACGTCGTAACAAAAAAGATGCATGAAGCCATAAGGATTTTGCTTTCAAAAAGGAGAATCTTGGACGGTGCAACCTAACCAGTTCTCTTACAGGAAGAGTTTCCCTTTTGGTCATTGCTAATTCTTTTGGAATGAATGTTGCATGTGAATTCGAGTATCCCTGTCCCTTCTACTCTTCCCATTGTGGGCCGCGTAGAAGACGGACTACAAAGTGGGCCGCGTAGAAGACCGACTATAAATGTGGACGTCGGGGACATGCAAGACCCGGGGGAGTTTTAGCACCGCAAGATATTGTCCTAGGAACAAGATTGTAAAACGAAAATTCACGTTATTTATTGTAAAATGGTTTTTTTTTTTTTTTTTTTTTTGCTAGAGGCACAAATCACTCTTCTCCAAATCGTGATATAAATTGATCCCTGTCTTTCCTTTAGAGATCTATTTCAAAATAATTTTTTTTCTTCTATAGGCTTTCCTATCTTCTATGTACCGTAGGCTGGGGGTCTAGGCTTAAGAGGTTTTCCAAGGTTTCCCTGCTTAAGAAAGTTCCCGAATGGGTAGACCCTGATAACAGTTTCATGAAAGATCATCTTCCTTGGTTGTGCACAGCAAACATTACACCTAGATGCACGTAAAAGCAATACAGCCGCGGTACTTGTCTCTTCATTTCTTCCGTTTTCAATATTTCTTTTCTTCGTCTGTCTTAAACACAATATTCTTTTTCAGTCGGAGGACTGACAATTATCACTTCCGGGTTATCCACACTAATAGATAGCTCGCGAAGTGTGTTCGGTAAATCAAAATTGAGCTCACAAACTTCGCTCGCTGCGAGGGACATTGTAATCTCCCCACGGAAAATTACCCTCTACCACGCAATAATTAATAATATTCAATCAAATCATCCACATTTATTCGCTTTTGAAAAGCATCTGATCGGATTTTCTAGTAATATATGCGCCGACAGCTCGTCAACGACAAGGTATTTTCCAGTACGTTTATTCTTTGGAATAACAGAGAGACATATATGCATTCTCCATGGTTATTATGGAGACGGGTAAGAAGGACAGCTTCGGAAGTATCTGTTGGAAGATTGTCGGGTTTCTAAAGGAGACATATTTGCTCTTCTTCTTGCTAAAGCGAGCTATTAACGTTTGTGCCACTAGCGGGTTATTTGAAGAGAGAGAAAAACTGTAAATGCAAATTAAGTAAGACTTGGAATCAACAGGAAACGGAACATGTAATGGAGATGGATTGAATATACAAATTTTCTCAAAAACAAGGTTTGTGACCCTTTTATTCTAGAGTGAATGACGAATGAGTTCTCTGTCTGAATCATTGATGATTGTCTTGGCCCTGTAATTAGTGGGGAAGTTTCAGTTGTGACGAAGAGAGCCTGCAATCACCAAGATTTTATAAAATCGTCCAAAAAGGCTTCGGACACATCTGAAATTCTAAATCTGTCGTAAAATGAACGAATTGTTCAAACGATAGATTTTCCCAACTGAATGCAGCGCTTAACAATAATAATAGATATAAAGATCTTTTACAGCAAGCCAGCCGCTGAATATTAAGACGAAGGGCTCCACCAGAGATTCTATTGGGCTGAGTTCACGTAATGAAATATTATATTTAAAACTGTATATAGATAAAGGACAGAGAGAGAGAGAGAGCGAATGAAATTAGAGAAAATACGCAGAATCCTCCATTAGTATAATTGTTGGCCTGTCTTATCACGGATCAGCCTAAAGATAAAACAGGAGACCCTTACTTTACTGTACAGGTTTATGTGTGAGAGACATTAAACCAAGTTAGCGGCAAGCTGCATTCACATACTTTCATCATTTACAGTATAATCCATTATAGGTCGCAGGTTCGAATCCTGCCTCGGGCATGGATGTTTGTGATGTCCTTAGGTTAGTTAGGTTTAACTAGTTCTAAGTTCTAGGAGACTAATGACCACAGCAGTTGAGTCCCATAGTGCTCAGAGCCATTTTTTGAACACTATTCTCCATTTAACTTCGTACTATCGAATCGTAGTGAATTTGCGGTTTCTCTCTGAATGGAGCGGTCAGAGGTGCACTCTGCCCTGACTCCAGAGCGACCAGACTTGTAGTGCGTTGGTACCGAACAGTTGCTGCTAGTGTAGCTGCTCTTCCTAAACAGCATCCCACACCATCGAACCAGCTACGTCTTTACATGTGGTTACTCGTACTTTAGGTACTTGGGCTACATACGGCGCCTATGAAAAGTATAGCTCGACGTAGTCCTAGGGTCGTGCCGCACACGTCTGCTTTCGTGCCTAACAGCTAACTGGCTACAAATATTGTCCTATAGCTGTGATGCTCTAGTCAAATACCTCATGCATTCGCTAGAACTGCGAGTTAATGAAATACACAGAAACGCTTAATAAAATTCAAGCAAATAATTGAATGACAGAGGTTAAGTTCTAACATCTGTAATTGATGTAGACGACAGAGAATTACACTGAATAATGTTTATTCAGGAAAGGACATCTCAGACAGTCCCATATTGCAAGCGGAGCACATACAGACCTCTTGAATTATGAAGTCTCTTCAGAAGTATGAGTGTGGTAGCGGCCGTTCACCGCCCAGAGTCCAACATCTCCATAATCGAACACCACTCGTTACCACAGGCAGGTCTGCTTTTTTCCAGAACTTGCTTAAAAGTGTCCAGAATCGCTCACTTTAGCTCTTAACTCGAAAAGTCATAGTCTTTACTTGAGTGCCGTAGTGTTCCGCCACTGTCCAACTCCCAATGGCTGAAGGCCACTCCACCAAAATTACATCGTCCTTAAGCTTTGCAGACACGTGATTCAAGCTGACCACTTTCCTAGACTAAACTAATGTACTACAACAACATTTAAATAAAAGCAATGTTGTACACATTCGGTTACATTCAGATCATTTACAATAAATATAAGTAATAGTTGGTTCATAAATAAATAAGCCAGTACTCTTGCGCAAGTGCTCTCATGTCAGATGACTACAGGATATCGCTAAGTATTGCTTAAACAATTATTTATGCCTACTGAACAGAAGCGACACTATTTACAATAGCTAACCAAGAGTTAGCCGACAAGCGATCTTTAATAGCACTTGCAGTCTACATTTAAATAAGGTTACTGGCAAAGTAGTAAACCATTCATTAAATAACTATACAAGTATGACAAAATGTGAGGTAGTCACGCACTATTCATTAACCATACAAATGTGGAGAATATGATGTTCTGACAAACATCTGTAAAATAAAAAAGATATAAAAGACGTAATAAATCAATGAATAAAATACATACAGATACTTAGCTTTCAGGAATGATAGCTCCAGTGCAATGCTATCATCTGAGATATCGTTCGAAATTGCATTAAGCCATTTAAAGCTGTTGATTCAGAGGTTCATAGTGACAATGGTTATTTGTTGTGAATATTAACTTCTGTAATATTAAAGATATCGAAATATTTATTTTATCATTGGATGCGCGTCATTTATCTGAGATCGCAGACGCATTCAGCTTTGGACTAATATTTGGCTGTGAGCTATTGTCGAATCTCAAAGAGCTGTAAGAAGCCATCTTTCATTTTGTCTCAAAGCCTGCCATTACCTGAAACATATTCTGCACAAAAGTCATGCGAGCCTCAGCTGTCCAAATTCCCAGCTCTGGGATTTACCCATTTCCAGCGACTACGTGACGCCCTCGTCCCTCTAGAAGTCGGAAGAGCCGCAGCGTGTCCACTAGCGTTCAGCTGTACAACGCATAAAGTGTCAACAGGGTGGTGACGAACTTTGGGACCACGGAATGGGAAGCTCTTGCTGTCAAGGTGTTTGTTTAAATAAAGACGCAAGTCGAGTTTGCAGATGGAATAGGTTCTTCAGAGATGTTCACTGTGAGTGTGAAGAGATGAAGTATGGGATCCATGTGATAGTGGGTAATCTGATGCAGAAGATGAGGCAGAGTGCATGGCATTCAAGGATCATGGGGGCTTACATACATGCGTCTTCATACCACGATTGGTATGTAAATAGCTCGAGGTCTGGGTTGTATGTTAAGGTAGACCGAGGTCTCCATTCCGTGCTCATTGGAACCCAAGGTCTACGTTATGCCTCATATATGTCTTACTGATCTGTATTGTAGTTCATTATCTGACATAATTTTCTGACATCTTCAGTTTATACACTTATAAATTAACTCTTTATATTATTTATACAACAGTTTCACTTTACTAGTTATGAGCACTCGATGTTTAAGGTGCAGACAAATGTTTTACTTTCGTATTTTTGTACAAAAGCTCAATTTTCCCATATAATATGTGAGCTGTCAAACATTAACTGTCATGAAGTATTACAGTTGCTCACATGTTATTTTGTTAGTTATAAAGATGACACTTGGTACTGTAATGAAAATTTTTAACCCTGACACTTCCTTGTGGAACAATACGCTCAATTGTCGTGATTACTTTCTATAACTGTAATTTATCAACGCAACTAGTTTACCATTAGGACGATAACCTGACATTGTCAGCTGTATTGGAGGCGATCTCAGAAACTAAACACGGTTGTTGTTCATATTAAAGGTGTTTATTCGCCAAGGTCGCACAGAAATGCACAATGATTATTGCTTTCAGCGAAATTAAATCTCTAACTACAGGTCATTTGGGTAGAAAAAAATTTACAAGGCCAATCCGTTTCATTGACTGTTCACATTAATTACACAATTTATAGAGAAAACTTCCCGTAGTACTATCTCTCGTCATATAATCAGAGAACAGATGCTTTAAAAGTAACAATCTGTAACTGTTGTGCACAGTTCACACAGCTATTCCCATGCTGTGTGACGAAAGACAGTACTATGGAATATCGTCTCTATAAGTTGTGTCCAGTTAATGTGGACAGTCGATGAAACGGATTGGCCCTGTAAAAACTTTGCTGTGCAAATGTTATGAAGATGGCAATTTAATTTCGCTGAAACTAATAATCACTGTGTAGTTCTCAGCGCTCTGGGTGAATAAAATTCTGTAACAAGAAGAACAACCGTGTTTTTATTATACCTTTATATGACCCTTTCATAGCATTGTATTCATATGTACATTTTATTTGTTTGACATGTTTTGCAAGTTAATGTTCATTTATCTATGCTATACTATGCTATACGATACTTAGTGCATATTGTTTGTTAGCAGCGCCACGTGGTGTCAACACAGGCATTAATCATGTCAACTAGTGTTCCCTCTGATTTCACCAACGATTGTATTACATATCGCATGTTTTGACTCTGCGTTATTAGTCGTTTTGGACATCTGTGGATGCATATCCTAAGATGTCAGTCGCCCTTTACCTGTCAGGATTGAATGTGTAATTTATGTTGTAACCTTTCCGTATAAATAATATAAATATATAAAATAATGATGTGTGTAACCTTCCCAAACAGAAAATAAAAGAAAAATAATTACACCTGGATATTAAATTCTGGCGTATGAAAACTGATAAACCTTAACTCATGAGGAACCGATAAAAAACAATGATGTGTAACCTTCCTGAAAAGAATAAAATAAAAAAATTAAATTTGGATGTTAAATTGTGACATATAAAAATTGATAATTCTTAACTCATGAAAAACTGATAAATTTTGACGTAAGCAGCACTATGCCATGGCCCAGTGAAATGAATTTTAATCTGTCCGTGAGAAATAAACTGAAAAATTCTTGCCTCGTGTGTCTGTTTGTCCTTAAGACAATTTAGGTTAAGTAGTGTGTAAGCTTAGTGAATGATGACCTTAGCAGTTAAGTCCCGTAAGGTTTCATACATATTTGAAATTTTTTTTTAACTTTTGGAACGTTAAGCATAAAAACGGTTCTATATGTTCCACACTTTCCAGGTAAAATAAATTAACTACATCTCTGCTGAATTTTACCCTTTTGGGGTAGTATAAAAAGTGACGTGCGTTCCCAGATCATTTATCGTATAAGATGCCCATTGTTGTAGGGGACTGAACGTGTTTTCGAGGGAATAAGGTTCCAACTTTTCGTCTGAACACATTTTTTTTGGTCACCTTGAGGTACCGAAAGCACTTACATCGAATACCAATTATAAATATGCTTAGCTTCTCATTTTTCATTGAAGCTGGCTCAAAAAAATGAACTATGATGGCTTAACGTCCCGAGGTCATTACAGACGGAACACACTTTCGGATTCGACAAGAATGTGGAAGTAAGTGGGCTGTGCCTTTGCAATTGATGCATACGGGATTCACCTTCAGTGGTCGGGATAAAATCACAGAAAAGTTAAATCGTGATCTCAGATTTGAACCATCATCCTGCCGAATACGATTCCACTTCTCTGAGCGCGAATCGAACAAAATGAAGGGAATCATCCAACTGTAAATAACAGGTAGGCGGTAGGCTGCACTCCGCCCACGTCCTCGCTGACACAGAAACGCCATTTCGACAACAAGCGAAAGTGCGTACCTGTAGGCGTGGTGGACGTGAACGCATCCATAATTCGTAGTAGTGCATAACAGAGAACGAAGGTCAGCAACAGAAACCAGCCGACGCTAGCATTAAATCCGCAAAAGACATAGGCAAGTGGCAGTTTTCATTAACAAAACTACTGTTGGGTATAAAAGATACCACACACCAAAGTCCGAATAGTCTTGGCTGTATCTGCGATTCGCATTTAAGGTCATGAACACATAATGTGGTGTCAACGTTCGATACCACACTTGTTGGGGGTTGCAGTTATCGACTGCGGTCCGTATTAGTATCGTTGCACAATTTTGACCCCTTTTTGTGCTAAGGATAACTTTAATGTGGAGTAGTAACGTCATTTTTCCTTCTGGTTTTGGAAATATGTACAATATTCTCCCTTTTGGACAGCAGTGAATTACTTATAACAAACTTCCTGATAGAATAAATACACTGTGAAGCAATAGTCAGACTCACCAACGCTTGAAACAGATGTCTACAAGATGAACGTGGGTGTGCACTACACATTACACCTATAGAACGTTTTCGAGCAATGAAGACTTTGTTTCTTAAAGATGGGCTAGCACAGGACGTTATTCCACGCAACGCTACTGAATATATCCGTAATACGTCAGCTCACTGATTCGTCTCTCCCTAAGATTTTCAGTGATTCTAAGTGAAAATGTGCCTGAAATAAGTAGGTTTTGGGAGTTCCAAAATGTGGCTTTTCCAGTTTAAATTCTCACCAATACGAACACCTACGAATTTTGAAGTTTCTACCCCATTTATTATTTATTCACCATGTGACACGTTACACTTATCATTGGTTTAGTACCTGCACATGTACGGAATTGATTTTTTTTTAAAAATTGAGGGTGACAGCTTCACGGAAAAGCAATCAATGATACTTACAAGACTTTGTCTAATATTTATTATGTTTCTGTATGTATTCTTGGAATGTTTGCGATACAATTGTCACCTGCAGAAAGAACTAATTCTGCTTGTTCTATTAGACGGAGGATCGTTTACATACATAATGATGAGCCTAAACATTATGATCACCTGCTTAATACCTTGTCTGTCCGTCTTTGGGATGAAATACATCACTGATTCTGCGTGTCAGAGGTCCAACATTTTGTTGGAAGATTTGTGGAGGTATGTGATATTAGATGTCTACGCACAGGTTATGTGATTCACGTACATAACAGGCCACTGATTTGCGTACGCGGTGATGACGCCCCATAGCGACCCCGATGGGTTCCATAGGATTTACATCAGGCGAATCTGGTCGCCGAGACATCAACGTGAGTTCACTATAGTGCTCCTCAAACCACTGTAGTACTGTTCTGGCTCTGAGACACGCACAGTTATACTACAGAAAGATGACATCGCCGACGGGGAAGACATGAAGCATGAAGGGATGCAGGTAGTTCGCAGCTATCAGCGTGTCTTCGATTACTACCACAAGTCCTATGCAAACGCAGGAGAGTGTCCCCCATAACATAATACTTCTCCCACCAGTCTCCTTCCGTGGTGCTCTGCACGTCTCGAGCGGCTGTTCATCTCGATGATGGCGTTTGTGGAGACGACCACCGACCACCGACCAAACATGTGATTCAGCCGAAGAGTCGAGACGTTTTCACTGATCGACGGTCGACTCCTACGGCAATCGTAACTGACGATGTCGTTGGGTCAACAGGTGATCACATAGGGGTGGTCTGCTGCGATGGTCCTTGTTCAATAATGTACAATGAACGGTGTGCTCGAAAACACTTGTGAGTGCACTGACATTGTGCTCTTTCGGCAGAGCTGCGACAAATCACCATCTGACCTTCTTTTCAGAGCAGACAAGCCACCGAACCGCACGTTCTGTGAAGAGTCAAGGACGTCCAACCACTAAGCTCCTAGTGGTTGTTTCACTATTTCCGTTGATGCTCACGACAGCAGCACGTGAACATTCGACCACCTTCGCCGTTTTCGAGATACTAGTTCACAGGCTCTGCGTAATAATAATCTGCCGTTTCTCAAAGTTGCTCATCTCAATAGATTTCCCCATTTGCAGCCCATATCTTTGCTAGGGTGATCCTTTGTCCCTGTCTACCACGCTCAAATGATTTTGTTACCGCGTCACGTGCCCACAGCTCCACCAGGCGACATCCAGCCCTCTTGGCGGCCAGTCGTCGTAGTGTTTTGGCTTATGAGTGAACGAGGAACAATAGTGGACCTAAATTCGAGCGCTGGGGAAACCTATTTGCAATTTCTCCCTAGTCAGAACTACGTATCCGGACTACATTGGCTGCATTTGTAATTACAACTTCCTGTTATTCTGTTGGTTAGATAGTACGGTATCCACTGGTCGACTATATCAAATGGCTCTGAACACTATGGGACTTAACATCTCAGGTCATCAGTCCCCTAGAACTTAGAACTACTTAAACCTAACTAACCTAAAGACATCACACACATCCATGCCCGAGGCAGGATTCGAACCTGCGACCGTAGCGGTCGCGCGGTTTCAGACTGAAGCGCCTAGAACCACTCGGCCACCAGCGGCCGGCTCGATTATATCATCTATCCCTTAAAACTTCAGTTTATCTGGAAGAATATTGTGATTGGCACCGTCAAATGCGTTACATAGGTCGCGGAACATAATACTTACTGGCATTATTTGATTATTTATGTTTGTAAAATTTGTTTAGTGTACATATCAGTCAACGCTATTCGCAGTAGAACAACTTCTCTAAAATAAAAAATGTGATCACCTTCTCAATATTCTGAGATATGATGTCAGCACTGGAACTGGTCGGTGGTTATTGACGTCACTCCTGTCTCATGTCTTATGGAGGGATCTGACAATGGCAACAATGTTTACTGATGAACAGACATTTTATCTTGGGTCCTTCCATGCGCGAATGGAACAGGATGGAGAAAACGCTAATTTTGGTATGAGATACACTCCGCTGTGAATTGTAAAGTGATTTGTGGAGTGTACTTGTGGAGGTAGAGAGATTGGTCCACTTTTAAAACGGCTATGCTCTTTCACGATCATGTGCTCTAAAAATTTCTCAATCTGTCTGAGTGAAAAACGGCCTACAAAATAAGTTTTCGTGTTAGCTCTGTTCTGCCGCGGCGGCCGGAGTCGCTGCATAATTCTCCTCGGCGGCAGCTCGCGGCGCGCCCATCCCGTTTCCCGATGAGCTTCCAGGACTGGCGGCGGAGGAACTGCGCTGTAAATCTGGCCTGGCATTCGGAGCGTCGCCCCAGCTAATTGGGAACACAGCTGCCGGCGCAGCCGCGACTCGGGGCTCAGCTTCGCGGCCCGGAGGCCACGACCCGCCGCCTGCGCGGCCGCCGAACAAAACGAAGCTAAGCAGGGGGCCTTAATGTAGGCGTTCTCTAGCGCGCTGGAAGCGATCGCCTACCGCCCTATCAGTCCCCACCACTCTCTCCGAATGCACATAAGGGAACTCACCCGAAAGTCCTGTAAACCCATTTTCCACGAAAGAATGCTTAACTTCGCCTCTGGATATTAAACTAATGTGTTCGCCGCCGTAGTTTATTTTTATATCCAAGTGAGATCTGGTGAAGGGTTCCTTTCGCCCGTCGAGCGAAGCGTCTGTCTCAGCCACGGCCAAAATCTTCAAACTCAAGATCCTACCGCTGGACTGAAAAGATACAACGTCATCAGTACTGTTTAAGGTCGAATCATCTCTTCTCAATGCACCTGTGAGTTCGACATTTACAGTGGTAAAAATAAATATTACATGTTGCCAAAAATTTAGTGATGAACGTTTTGATCCACAAGTACATTGTAGTCAGTACACTGGTCTCTTTGTAACGTAATTGTGTCGAAAACAGTCCATGTTTCTGCTGTAAGGGTGCAGTATGTGCCCTCTATGATAACATTAAAGTACTTGTTGTGTGGTGTCTTTAAGAGAGTTGTGTTGGTTCAGAATGGTTCGGGCAACAATAACATACAATCACAGGCTCCGTGTAATCACTCAAGAGTGATGTCTCGAGTATCGAGAACAAGTTGCTAGCAACAGAGTCAGTTGCGGGTCGTCACAGAAATGGCCGTACAAGAAACACAGTAGGTTTGCGGGTCCGATACCTGCATAAAAGAGCAAACAGAAACCCCGAAACTGTCCGTAGCGGCAGTTAAAAACTGCTGCTTGAGTGAAGGTGCTACACAGAAGTTAGGAAATAGCAGGGATTTGTGAGATAAGACCTCTCAAAGCTCTATCTCCAAATTTGGTACGGAGAGGTGCTCGTGCCGCCAGGGAGCGAAAGCACTGTTTGTGGGCAAAGCAGCAACGAGGCACAACGCCGTTTTCTTATGACACCTGTATCAGTCTCCAACCTGACAATACTGATACTCATGTGTAAAGGCAATAACGAAAACGTTTACGTCCTTACTGTATCGTTTACTGTCACTCTTACCAAGGTGGCTCAGTCATCTTTTGATTTGGAGTAAAGTACGACAGCAGGACGGCCTTTGTCAATATATGGAAGGATGACTGATGTGAAATATTGCGACGACATTCTTACACGCATTGTGGCTCCATTTCGTGAACATACTGCAGTGGCATTCACGCTGGTAGACGACAAAGCACGCTCCAATCGTCACAATCTACCACCTTCCTAGTGGAGCACAGATTTACTATAGTGGAATGGCCTCCGTATTCTCCATATTTCACCTACATTGAGAATTCACAGGCCATGCTAAAACGAGCAGTTTGCAATCGTCCTGAGGCACCACATTTTCAGGACATCATAGAGGCCACTGTAGAGGCACAGGACAATATCCCTGAGCCGTGCATAGCTCGTGTTCATACCATTTATTGTTTTTCATCTTCTATTACGGTACTGCCGCCTCGTTTTCTTATTCCATTTACTGGCGTCACTAACTTCCTGCCTTACTTGCCCTTGAGTGGCAGTAGCAGCGAGTATCGATAGTGCAATGTCGTACCATCTGTGAAGCGACCGATAGTATTTCTGGGCCGTCATGTGTCTGGAAGTCAGTTGGGGACGGACCAGCAGCGCAGACGGGGACGGAGCAACGGTCGGCGACGAAGGAGCGTCGGGGACGTAGCACCAGTGAGGTGCGGACAGCCGGTACTTGCCGACCGCCGGCGACGCAAGTGCACTGTCCGACTGAAAGAGACTGGAGTGGGAACGACCATTGGTTGGTCGTTCGGTCGGTCGTCCTATCAGCCGACGTCTGTTTGGTCCCTTTACCGTTTCCGGTTGGTGGCAGTCGGTCAGTTGGCGCTCAGCAGCGAGGAGGTCCCCGTCGCGCGGAGTCGGGCCGGAGCCACAGGCGTCGTGCACGCGCGGTTTGTTGTGAGGCGCTTCTTGCTAGTGTTAACGAAGTTCGTCGCCCACCGATCTTGGTCCCTAAAGTTGAGTGCTCACTTAACCTACAATCAAGCCTCAACTGCTATCACTTCTCTTCGTTTGATCCTGGTTGTTGCTTTATGCAAGATTCCCGTGAGCAACAACGTGTGTGCATTGAAGTCGGCTAGAATTGCAGCCGTTTTCTTGGATAGGGTTTAATTTAATTCACTGCATCATTAATGAAGTGCACCAGTGGTATCTCCTGCATTGTGGCCGTTAACGTTCCAGTTACCTGCCATGGACGTTGACAAAGTTTTTGGCAGTGTATTTTCATCGTCGTGCTGTTGCTGTCCAGCACGGCGTGTAGTTCGACAGCTGAGGTGTGTTGGTAGTTTGGGCGTTTATTGTGACTTGGCTGGATTGGGCACCAGTATCCAGAACGCTGAGCTATTGACGTCTTGTTGTCATTTTGCTCGTCAGGTGGAGCATAACTGATTTTGTTGGTTGGTTTGTCGACTGGCCTTCGGTTGGGTAGCCTTCCCCTTAAGAGGTTGTCGGTCTGGCTGCCTGTCTGACCTAAACGTGTGTTAGTGTTACATCCCAGGCCGACTCCTGGAACCTTATTAGCGCTGCTCCTTGTATTTAACATAGTGATTTGCATTAGTCTTAAGTACGGTACTCTGTGTGGCCTTCAGTCGACTTTTAGCTTATTAAAATTGTAAGCTTTTTTCTCTTTAGGCCTTAAGCCCTGAAATTGTTTTCTCCATGGTGTGCTGCCTTCAGCCGAGTTTTAAACTCTCTTATACTGAAAATTCAAAATCTTGCTCTTGCCGTTAAGTCATAACATTGTTATTTTTTTGGGTATGGGGCCTTTAGCCGAGTTTGCATGAAATGTTTTAAGTTAAGGCCCTCAGCCTTTTCAAATTGAAAGCTCATGTTCCTACGCCTTAAGTTGTAAAATTGTTTTCTGCATGCTGTGTGTGGCCTTCAGCTGAGTTTCAACCTGTCTTAAATTAGAAATTCAAAATCTCTGTCTTGCCCTTAAGTCATAACATTGTTACTCTTTAATATGAGGCCTTCAGCCGAGTTTTCCACGAAATATTTTAAGATAAGGCCTTCAGCCTTTTCAAATTGCAAGCTCTTCTTCCTAGGCCTTGTTTGTTGATATGCGGCATTCAGCCGAGTTTTCAGCATATTTAGAATTAATATTGAAGATCTTTGGTTTGGCCTTAAGCCGTAACACTGTTCTTGCTTAATGTGTGGCCTTCAGGCGGTTTTTATTGAAGTAAAGAAAAAAATTTTTTTTGAAAGATGTGAAATTTCCAGAACTCCTGTACCTCAATTCCTTGCTTAGGCCTTGGTCCCTGGATGTTAAATCAAATCAAAGGAGCTCTTTCGTTGAAACCTTGAGAGTTTTTTAATTCTTGCTTTTGTTATTGTGTGTTTTAAATAATAAAATGAATGCAACTGAGAGCAACATATTTTGTCCTCTTTCCACAAACATAACCTCAGCTACTCTGTCTACATTTACATCTACATTTATACTCCGCAAGCCACCAAACGGTGTGTGGCGGAGGGCACTTTACGTATCACTGTCACTACCTCCCTTTCCTGTTCCAATCGCGTATAGTTCGCGGGAAGAACGACTACCGGAAAGCCTACGTGCGCGCTCTAATCTCTCTAACTTTACATTCGTCATCTCCTCGGGAGGTATAAGTAGGGGGAAGCGCCTCTCTAGCAGAGTTTGCCACTTGAGTTTGCTAAACATCTCCGTAACGCTATCACGCTTACCAAATAACCCTGTGACGAAACGCGCCACTCTTCTTTGAATCTTCTGTATCTCCTTTGTTAACCCGACCTGGTACGGATCCCACACTGATGAGCAATACTCACGTATAGGTCGAACGAGTGTTTTGTAAGCCACCTCCTTTGTTGATGGACTACATTTTCTAAGGACTCTCCCAATGGATCTCAACCTGGCACCCGCCTTACCAACAATTAATTTTATATGATCATTCCACTTCAAATCGTTCCGCATGCATGCTCCCGGATATTTTACAGAAGTAACTGCTACCAGTGTTTGTTCCGATATCATATAATCATACAATAAAGGATCCTTCCTTCTATGTATTCGCAATACATTACATTTGTCTATGTTAAGGGTCAGTTACCACTCCCTGCACCAAGTGCCTATCCGCGGCAGATCTTTCTGCATTTCGCTGAAATTTGCTAATGCTGCAACTTCTGTGTATACTACAGCATCATCCGCGAAAAGCTGCATGGAACTTCCGACACTATCTACTAGGTCATGTATATATATTGTGAAAAGCAATGGTCCCATGACACTCCCCTGAGGCACGCCAGAGGTTACTTTAACGTCTGTAGACGTCTCTCCATTGAGAACAACATGCTGTGTTCTGTTTGCCAAAAACTCCTCAATCCACCGCCCGCATCTCGTGGTCGTGCGGTAGCGTTCTCGCTTCCCACGCTCGGGTTCCCGGGTTCGATTCCCGGCGGGGTCAGGGATTTTCTCTGCCTCGTGATGGCTGGGTGTTGTGTGCTGTCCTTAGGTTAGTTAGGTTTAAGTAGTTCTAAGTTCTAGGGGACTTATGACCACAGCAGTTGAGTCCCATAGTGCTCAGAGCCATTTTTTTCCTCAATCCACCCACACTGATGGTCTGATATTCCGTAGGCTCTTACATTGTTTATCAGGCGACAGTGCGGAACTGCCGGCCGGTGTGGCTGTGCGGTCTAGGCGCTTCAGTCTGGAACCGCGTGACCGCTCCGATCGCAGGTTCGAATCCTGCCTCGGGCATGGATGTGTGTGATGTCCTTAGGTTAGTTAGGTTTAAGTGGTTCTAAGTTCTAGGGGACTGATGACCACAGATGTTAAGTCCCAAAGTGCTCAGAGCCATTTGAACCAGTGCGGAACTGTATCGAACGCCTTCCGGAAGTCAAGGAAAATGGCATCTACCTGGGAGCCTGTATCTAATATTTTTTGGGTCTCATGAACAAATAAAGCGAGTTGGGTTTAACACGATCGCTGTTTCCGGAATCCATGTTGATTCCTACAGAGTACATTCTGGGTTTCCAGAAATGACATGATACGGGAGCAAAAAACGTGTTCTAAAATTCTACAAGAGATCGATGTCAGAGATACAGGTCTATAGTTTTACGCAATTGCTCGACGACCCCTCTTGAAGACTGGGACTACCTGTGCTCTTTTCCAGTCATTTGGAACCTTCTGTTCCTCTAGAGACTTGCGGTACACTGTTGTTAGAAGGGGGCGAAGTTCTTTCGCGTACTCTGCGTAGAATCGAACTGGTATCCCGTCAGGTCCAGTGGACTTTCCTCTGTTGACTGATTTCAGTGTCTTTTCTATTCCATGGACACTTTTTTCGATGTCAGCCATTTTTTCGTTTGTGCGAGGATTGAGAGAAGGAACTGCAGTGCGGTCTTCCTCTGTGAAACAGCTTCGGAAAAAGGTGTTTAGTATTTCAGCTTTACGCGTGTCATCCTCTGTTTCAGTGCCATCATCATCCCAGAGTGTCTGGATATGCTGTTTCGATCCACTTACTGATTTAACGTAAGACCAGAACTTCCTACGATTTTCTGTCAAGTCGGTACATGGAATTTTACTTTTGAATTCACTGAACGCTTCACGCATAGTCCTCCTTACGCTAATGTTTAGCTTCTTATTGTCAGAGAAGCTTTGGCTGCGTTTAAACTTGCAGTGAAGCTCTCTTTGCTTTCACAGTAGTTTCCTAACTTTGTTGTTGAACCACGGTGGATTTTTCCCGTCCCTCACAGTTTTAGTCGGTACGTACCTGTCTAAAACACATTTTACGATTGGCTTGAACTTTTTCCATGAACACTTACCATTGTCAGTGTCGGAACAGAAATTTTCGTTTTGATCTGTTATGTAGTCTGAAATCTGCTTTCCATTACTCTTCCTAAACAGATAAACCATCTTCCCTTTTTTTATATTCATATTTACTTCCATATTCAAGGATGCTGCAACGGCCTTATGATCACTGATTCCCTGTTCTGCGCTTACAGAGTCGAAAAGTTCGGGTCTGTTTGTTATCAGTACGACCAAGATGTTATCTCCACGAGTCGGTTCTCTGTTTAATTGCTCGAGGTAATTTTCGGATAGTGCACTCAGTATAATGTCACTCGATGCTCTGTCCCTACCACCCGTCCTAAACATCTGAGTGTCCCAGTCTATATCTGGTAAATTGAAATCTCCACCTAATACTGTAACATGCTGAGGAAATTAATGTGAAATGTATTCCAGATTTTCTCTCAGTTGTTCTGCCACTAATGCTGCTGAGTCGGGAGGTCGGTAAAAGGAGTCAATTATGAACCTAGCTCGGTTGTTGAGTGTAACCTCCACCCATAATAATTCACAGGAACTATCCACTACAGGACCATCACTACAGGATAAACTACTACTAACAGCGGCAAACACGCTACCACCGGTTGCATGCCATCTATCCTTTCTAAACACCGTCTGTGCCTTTGTAAAAATTTCAGCAGAATTTATCTCTGGCTTCAGCCAGTTTTCCGTACCTATATCGATTCCAGCTTCGGTGCTTTCTGTGAGCACTCGAAGTTCCGATACTTTACCAACGCAGCTTCGACAGTTTACAATTACAGTACCGATTGCTGCTTGGTCTCCGCATGTCCTGACTTTGCCCCGCATTCTTTGAGGCTGTTGCCCTTTCTGTACTTGCTCGAGGCCATCTAACCTAAAAAACCGCCCAGTCCACGCCACGCAACCCCTGCTACCGGTGTAGCCGCCTGCTGTGTGTAGTGGACTCCTGACCTATCCAGCGGAACCCTAAACCCCACCACCCTATGGCGCAAGTCGAGGAATCTGCAGCCCACACGGTCACAGAACCGTCTCAGCCTCTGATTCAGATCCTCCACTCGGCCCTATCGACAATGCTGCAGATGGTGAGCTCTGATTTCATACCGCTAGCGAGACTGGCAGTCTTCACCAAATCAGATAGCCGCCGGAAGCCAGAGAGGATTTCTTCCGATCCATGGCGACACACATCATTGGTGCCGACATGAGCGACCACCTGCTGATAGGACTTCAGATAGCCGCCGGAAGCCAAAGAGGATTTCCTCCGATCCATAGCGACTCACATCATTGGTGCCGACATGAGCGACCACCTGCAGATAAGACTTCGATCCCACTCTCTTTCTAAGAAGCGTGAACAATAGCTTGTAACAGTGCATTAACGTATAAGAATAGCCAACTGATTCTTATATAATGTATTATGCAACATGACCGTGAGAAGAAACTGTAGTGTTCGCAATGGTATATTTTGTAAGGTTTGGCCATTGACTTTCTGTGTTTATCAAGAGGGAAAGTGTTTACCTTCTTTATTTTTGTTTTCTTATGACTGTACTTGACAGAACAAAATCAATTTGGTTTCCTGTTGTATCCAGTATTGACAATACACAAATACGCAAATTTTTTTTCACCACTGCCTAAAAGACTTCGCGATGAGAACTGAATCTTTCTGCTTCGATAGAGCAGGAAATTGAGGATGTCAGCTTCTAGATCTTTCGTTATGGCGAACGAAGAAAATTCTTTGCAGTTTATTCTCCACTCAGCTAGGTTATTGGATTTGTTGATCTACGGTCGATTTTAAGGTAATTATGTCTGCATCATCTGAATCGTTCCCGCCCCTCACAGAGCTCGTTTTGTAGACTAGCACTTCTCCAGATACATATTTATTTCCATAATATAACACACAAATTCCGCCACAAATATTAACGATAATGTCATCATACAATTGACTTCGAAAGTAAAAAAAAAAACCTGATTCGATTTTATTACAGAAAAGTGGTGCCGTAAAATCATATGTGCCTGCGATATAATGACAAAGCCGTCTACGAAAATCTGAGCCGCCACTAAGTGGTTTCAGATGCTGTTGGACCTAACCGCTTCCCACCATGAGGGTTCTCAGTCGACTCCTCGTTTCCGCCAGTTTAGAGCAGCTTTCGTGATATGGGCTTTCTAGCCAATGAGTGATGTAGCTGCGGAATGCTTGCTTTGCATCACTCCCCCAGAAATGCTTTCGTTCTCCTTCTTCCGCAGCCAGCAGTGTAACTACGCCCAAAACCAAATTTGGGAGACTATCAATAAGAAAAGTTATTGTTACAGGATATTGCCCGAAAACTCCCAGCACTGAGAGCTTTTCAAAGTGCCATCACACTTACATTTGAGGGGAAAAAAAGTGAAACACGCCTGCTTTCGCCGGCCGGAGTGGCCGAGCGGTTCTAGGTGCTACAGTCTGGAACCGCGCGATCGCTACGGTCGAAGGTTCGAATCCAGCCTCGGGCATGGATGTGTATGAAGTCCTTAGGTTAGTTAGGTTTAAGTAGTTCTAAGTTCTAGGGGACTGATTGCGGCGCGGCACGTTTCCTTTTTCCGCCCTGCCAGTGTCCAGCAATGTTCATTTGTCCAGCTAAAAGCTGTAGTAGAAAATACTAGACTACTACTGTCTACTGCAGGTCGCAACATACATAGAAATGTCCGGTAAACGGGATATGGCTAGTACTGAAATAAAAGTTTTAGCTTGGCAATGTAAATTTTCAGGTGTATTTTTACGAGAAAGATCACAGTTAATACTGCCAAGTCCGTACTAAGTGAAACACAATGTCAAGTTCACACGCAATCCACAATCACACACGTAGCCAGTTTATGGTATTTACACCCATTACCGAAGTTAATAGAGTTCACTAGATCGTTTAGTTGTGAAAATGCTCGCTCAAATGTTGTGCACTTTGCTCTACACGTAATACCTTTTCCAGTCTTAGATCGCACAACACGCCACGCGGTTTTAACTAACAGTCACAAGTAACAATAATTTTGATATTCCGCTGAAATTCCACACGACTTCCACTATACCGTTCACTTAAATATGCTTTGTACTACTTCGCGAACTCGTAATTAGCATTTTTCCGCGATTGTATAGTACTTTCGTCGGAGCTGCTTTCCATGACATGTTACTAGTTCGAACCCTCAGCCCCGACTTCCCTAGATCATACCAAATGCTTTGTTCCCAGCATAGATTGGCGAGAGCCTGCATTTTTCTGATTGGCTGATATCACAAACAGCAAATCAGGTTGCAGTATTATCCCGCGCTAACCCGCGATTTACTTCAATGACCAATCATAGTAAAACATTTGTTTCTATGGTAATTGCTAAATAAATAAATGTAGAAAAGTATCAAATATAAAATTACTCCTTCCGAAATTACTGATTAATTTATTCTACTCACGATTTATTAGTACCATAAACTGAGTGCACATTTAATTATAGTAAATCCCCTGTATAGTTTAACTGGTACTTCGTGAATAAAGAAAACAATTTTCATTTACTTCTGTTCTTCTTCACTCATACAACACTCACACTGCTAATTACTACATATATAAAACAATTATAATTACGCAAATACATTAAATATTAGTCAAACATAACTTTACAACATTGTTTTGACTACGACTGCTAGCACTGTCCGTCAACTGCTGACCTCTGCCGCCTACTAGTGCAACTACGTGCAGCTCTGTAACTCAGGTCCATGTCAGCTGGTGACATCTGTCTATGACTCATGCCTATAACGATATCGTCCTAACAAGTGACAGGAGCGATGCAAAGGCGCTACGCCTCATGATGGCCTCATAAGTTAAGTCCCATAGTGCTCAGAGCCATTTGAATGCCGGCTTTCGATAAATAAATATTAATTCAATAGTTTCATGAACTGAATACTAAGGAAGAAGTTTCCGATTTAACGTACCATGGACAAAACGGTTATCAGAGAGCGATATAAAAAAGGACTTAGAGCCGTGAAACGTATGGGAAAGGGGTAGTATTGGAGTTGTTTTTGATATACTCCCCTTGGGAGTCAGTTTATACTTCTTAGCCTACGTCGCTGGTAATCGCTAGTTTCATAGTGCTAGAGCTAGAGGTGTCTGGTTCGAATCTTCACGCCCGCATCTCGTGGTCGTGCGGTAGCGTTCTCGCTTCCCACGCCCGGGTTCCCGGGTTCGATTCCCGGCGGGGTCAGGGATTTTCTCTGCCTCGTGATGGCTGGGTGTTGTGTGCTGTCCTTAGGTTAGTTAGGTTTAAGTAGTTCTAAGTTCTAGGGGACTTATGACCACAGCAGTTGAGTCCCATAGTGCTCAGAGCCATTTGAACCATTTCGAATCTTCACGGCAAGAGAGATAAAGAGGAAACAGAAGGAGTGATGGTGATATGCAGATCCTTACAAAGAGAATGTACGCAATCATCACTGTGTCAAAACCGATATCTTCCCTCACTCTTTCTGTGTTGAAGACCCCTCCCGTAATTTGGAATGTTAAGCTCACAGGATGCTTTCTCCAGAAGGTATACTTCCTTTCCAGTTGTTTGGACAAACGAATCTTTGTGTTCGAGTGAAGCGCACTATGTTTCATGATTTTCTAATAGATCGCAGTTGTATGCCGTGCACAATTATCTAACCAACCAACAATTCACTGTCTCGTATATTACAGATACTCGTACTTCCCAAAATTCTCAGTCGTTCTGCTAAATGTTTTGCCAGACTATCATTCCTGAGAGAATAGATATTACGGAAACAATGTAACCCAGAGTTTGTTTCTAAAACGAATCTTGCACCTACAGCTTATTATGAAAATTTATAACAGAGTAAATCTTTGTGACTGACCGTGAGTCGATCCCGGACCCTTGCCTTCAGCAGCCGAAGCTTCCTTGTCTCGTGGCCAAGGAGGCATTCACGAGTTCTCGTTCATCATACTCTTCAAGAAAATGTCACAGCAGTAAATGTCATATGCTACGTTGAGGAATTAAGAGGGACTATACTTCAGTATTACAATGTATCACACGATCACCCTGAAAAATGATTTCAGTATTTCGTGTCGAACAAAAGTTTGGAGAAAACAGGACTCTACGTTCGCAAAATGTTAACCAGTTAAACAGTGCACGACGAAAAACAAAAGACATCTTTTAAGGATATCTAAATGGTCCTGATCGCTACGAACGAAGGGCAAATAATAGAAAAATTTTCTTTCTCCTCTGGATTTGGAAAAGTGACTACAACAACGATGCATGGGTCGCATTTTAAGAAGCAGTCAGAAGCAGCTGCGTAATAACGCTTCTGTTCCGGTAGTCTTTATGACGACACATGGATCGTGGTGCTGGGGGTGGCCATTAACTTCCGGGCGGGCACCGGCTACCCTCCGCGGTCCCTCGCTCGCGGCTGAGTAATGAGGCGGCGGCACTTGTCATCGGAGGTGTCGATGCTATCGGCCGGTGATGAAGCACCCTCTGCCCGCCACCGCCGTCGCTCCTGCTGCCGCCGGCGCCACACAGACTCCCGCAGCGACCTCCGACCGGTCGATGACCGAACCAGACGCAGACAATGTCTTACGATGCCGCTCTGGGCGCCCGTTGTCTCCGTCCTCTAATGTTTCCAAGCGTGCTGCGCAATGAGGAGGGCCTTAGTGGGTAAATAAACAGAGAGAAGACTGCTTACTTCTCACCACATTTCCATTGGCATCGATCTTCCTTCCGGAGGAAAACAGGTTTCAGAACTACTAATATCCTACTGTCCAATGAAACTATAGAAATGTAAGTAAAACGAAATTTATACATTCAACAATCATAATCTTTTTCTGTCATACTACTGCTCTATAAAATGTTATAAAGTAAGACAACAATAAGTTTTATACACTGAAGCGCCAAAGTAACTTGTATAGACATGTATATTCAACTACAGAGATATGTTAACAGGCAGAATACGGCGCTGCGGCGGGACAAGCCTGTATAAGACAACAAGTGTCTGGCGTAGTTATAGATCGATTACTGCTGCTTCAATGGCAGTTTATCAAGATTTAGGTAGTCAGCACACGAGCGATGGAACACGGAATCTCCGAAGCAGCGATGAAGTGGGGACCTTCCCGTACGACCATCTCACGAGTGTACCGTGAATTTCAGGAATCAGGTCAAACACCAAATCTCCGACATCAATACGGCCGGAGCAAGATACTGCAGAAACGAGACCAACGACGACTGAAGAGAATTGCTGCAGACGTCAATGCTGGACCATCAACAAGTATCAGCGTGCAAATCGTTCAACGAAATATCATCGATTTTGGCTTTCCGAGGCAAAGGCCCACTAGCGTGCCCTTTATGAGTGCACGACACAAATCTTTACGCCTCGCCTGGGCCCGTCAACATCGAAATTGAATTATTTATGACTGGAAACGTGTTGCCTGGTCGGAAGAGTCTCGTTTCAAATTTTATCGAGAGGGTGGACGTGTACCGGTATGGAGACAACCGCATGAACTCATGGACTGTTCAAGCTGATGGAGGCTCTGTAATGGTGTGGGGCGTGTGGAGATGGAGTGATAAGGGATCCTTGATACGTCTGGATACAACTATTACAGGTGACACGTACGTATGAATCGAAGTTGTTGTACCATCAGCACCTTGACTGAACACAAATAAACTGATATTCGACTATGGAAGTGGTACACATTCAGGTAACAGAAGTCAAGGGGTATCTCCTAATATCATGTCGGACCTCCTTTTGCCCTTCGTAGTCTAGCATCTCGATGTGGCATGGACTCAACAAGTCGTTGGAAGTCCCTTGGTCAAATTTTGAGGTATACTGCGTCTATAATCGTCCAGAATTACCAAAGTGTGGCCGGTGCACGATTTTGTGCACCAATTGATCTCTCGATTATGTACCATAAACGTCCGATGAGGTTTATTTATGTTGGGCGATCTGGGTGGCCAAATCACTCTTTAGAATTGCACAGAATGTTGTTCAAACCAATCACGAACAACTGTGGCTCGATGACTTGGCGCATTGTTAGCCATAGGAGTTCCATCGTTCTTTGTGTACGTGAAATCCATGAATGGCGGCAATTGGTCTTAAAGTAGACGAGCATAACCATTTACAGTCAATGATCCATGTAAACATAACCCACACCGTTATGGAGCCACCACAAGTTAGGAGACTTCTTTGAGGAGAACTTGGGGCCATGGCATCGTTGGGTGTGCTACAATCTCGAACCTTACCATCAGCTCTTTCGGACTCAAATTGGTACTCAATTAACCAGACCACGGTTTTCAAGTAGTCTAGGGTCCAACCGATATGCATACTAGCTCAGGATAGACACTGCATCCGATGTCGCGCTATCAGCGAAGGCACTCTCGTCAGTCGTCTGCTGCCGTAGCGCATTAATGGATACCTTTGTCGTACGCTCCACGTTGACTTCTGCTGTTATTTTACCAAGTGATACTTGTCTGTTACCACTGACAACTCTATGCCACAGCTCTCGGTCTTCACTTAAGTCAAGGCCGTCGGCCACTATATTGTCCGTGGTGAGAGATAATGCCTTAAATTTGGCATTCTCAGCACACTCTTAACACCGTGGATTTCGGAATACTGAATTCCCTAATGATTTCCGAAATGGAATATTCCATGCGTCCAGCTGTTACTACCACTCCGCGTCTGTTAAATCCCGTCGAGCTGCCCACAGCCTGGTTGGAAACCGTTTCACGTGAAGCACCAGGATAAAAAAGACAGCTCCCAAAATTCACTCCCCTTTTACGCTTTCCCCTGATATCTGTCACCTGAGTGTATACACGTAATTCTTATAGCGCTCATGGTCATACCACTGCTCTACGATATGTTACAAAATGACAGAAATAAGACAATATTTTGTTTTGTAATATGCTTTAATACTGATTCGCAAGTGCTGGCGAACTGGACAGACTTAGGTCATACGTCTCAACACACTGTTTACAGGGTATGAAGCATTACAACAAGATCATCGCAAACATTGGCAGGACACCGTCAGTAGCCGCACTTGCCTTTGGGAGTAGTGCAAGTTTCGTTTCCTAACGACGCTAATATTTATGTAAATGGAAGGATCACTTGAACAGACGTTACTATACCTACGAAACTGGGAAGTGTCAGAACATCGTCACCTTGACCGAACGTTACCAAACTATTACTTGAGTATGAGTGTGGTGTGTATTGATCGCATTTCAGAAATCAAGCAGCTTATTTTCAGTACAAAAGAACGGTGAAGAATGGTACGAGCACATGGTGGCTGTTGGTGCGTCAGATGTTACTAGAGCTTTTCAGGTGGAAACTGGAATACGAGTATAACGTGCTCCGGGTACGTACACGTGCAACTTGTCGTTATCTTTCGGACTTTGAGAAAGGACGAATGTTTGGATTGAGGGATATGGTAGCAAAGACATGATAATGAATACGGTATCGCAGGATTGTTGCACTAGTTCCTCAGCCGGATCACAACAACTAAAATATGGGGAGACGTTAGAGGCAGAATGTCAACACGAACCATGACTGGACGTCCCGGAGGTGATCTTTATTTGCTCAGTGCCACTTACCGTTAATATCACGTGGTACCACTCCATACCATAGGCAAAAGAGATTTTCATGATGCAAATTTGTTTTCTGTGGCGTTTAGCGGTGAGTCTCATTCCAGGCTTTTAGGGGCCACATCGCGCCGGTGTTCCCACAGACGACGAGCTGAAAGGTCACAGGAAGCAGCCAATCTTTAGCCCCAGATTGCTATCTAGTGGTCAGCATCGCTGTCTCCAGATCGTTGGGCCCGCGGGTCAGAGGTTTTCTCCGCTCGGGAACTAGCTATTTATGTTGTCCTATTCATTTCATCTCATCGTCCTCGACGAGTAAGTAGCCGATATGGCTCAAATACAAAGGCTTGTATCAGGCGGTCTCATACCCAATAATGCCATACGATTATTCTGCCCTCCTGCTCCAAATCTCTCTGGAATCATGGTCTGAGGAGGCATTGTATATAATGAAACGAGTGATACATTAATTGCTGAAGGGAGGCTGAACGCTCACTAGCATGTGGCAAGAAAGACAAGCGCTGTTGCCATACCCTTCACCATCAGGGTACAGATTGGCGTATTCCAGCACAATAATGCAATACCCCATACTGAAATTCACGCCACAAAGATATTGAGTTATGTACGGATCCTTCAGTGGCCTGCCACGTCTCATAATTTTTCATTCACACAGCATGTATGGAATGGGACGGGAAGACGTATGGTTTGTAGCAGGCTCCAGGCTTCAATATTCATGGCAGCATATTTCTGATGTCGACATTCGGAGCTTGTTCGCTTTCCTATCGCAACTGAATGAATACAAGGATTTATTCACGCCCACTGGAGGTCACATCTCATGTTGCTAATGATGGAGATCAGTACCAAATAGAACGACAGTTAAACTGAAAGGTGTTCATCTCACCTACCTGCCATGAGATTACTGTTTGTAACAATTAACGTGGCTGCATCACATTCAGGGGATTGCTTTTTTGCGTTCTGCATATCATGTAGTCAAGCCTGGGAGAAGGACTGCTTGGAGAAATAATTTTATTGATTTCATTTCCTTTTATTGCATATCAAGGTCCTAGATACTGCACGGAGTTACGCTTAGCTCCATGATTTATGAATTTGCGTTTAATTAGAAATGCATGTGCGATCGTGGGATCTGTACAGTTATCTTGATTCTCGTTGCGGAAGTGTTGGAACATCCGCTGACATATTAATTTCAAAGCAGACTCGGGGCGTGCCCGGGCTGGAGACAACAGTAGTTCCCCTCTTTTCAAAAGGTTCGACTTTTGTTTGGTCGAGCAGGCCAACCATCGAACAGTGGAAATTTCCACTGATGGTTCGTTCATATTTTATACAGAAAACTATTGGGAGGATTGAGTAACGGTTACAGGCATTTTTAACATCTTCCTGACTGGTTAGGGCGCTTGGGGCCACGACGCCACTTCTTTGCGACTAGCTGGGCCTTCGTGCCTCACGTGAGGTCGTGGTCTATGTAACTGAGTGCTTTCAATCAACTCGCTGACACTCTTGATTCAGTTACTCGTATGTTCCAGAAACACTGTATTTTTATATCTTTTCTGCGTAGTTTGGGTCCAACTTGACAAATGTTAACGAATATCACAGATTTCGTTTACGAATAGTGTAAATTAAAGTGTTCGCTCAATTAATGTTTGTAAATATCTAAGTCAGTTGAAAACTATAGTTCTCACGAGTACCACGTTGGATCACGCGAATTAATTGCTGTGTATATTGTGTACCTACTTTTTATTTTTATTCTAGCCAAATGCTGTTAATGAGCTCCGCATATGGTTCGTGCTCACATGGTGCATTGAAAGTCGGGTTCACGTACAGGGAATGGGCAGAAGTATGGAAACACCAAAAACACAACACGTTACAACGCCTACTACGCTGTAGAAAAACATTAGGCATTCAAAACAGCTTCCAGTCATCTGGGGACGGATAAATACAGGTCTTGTGTGGTTTTACGAGATTCTTATAACACTTCTTCTACGAAATAGCAGCAAGTTCAGATAACGGTGATGGACGTGGTGCTATCACGCACCCTTCTCTCCACAGTTGCTCACAAAGGCTTAATAATGTTGACATCTGGATCCTATGGGGGCCAGAGAATATTCGACGGTTCATACAATTCATCCTCGTGCCCATAAAACCAGTCCTGGACGAAGAGAACTTTGTGAAGAGTCGTCTTGGAACACGGCATCGTATTGAGGAACAAATTTTGGGCTGTGTGACGTATCTGATCAGCGAAAACAGTTACATAATGCTTGGCAGTAATGCGACCTTTCAGAGTAACCATGGTGCTCATAGGATGCCACGATGTCTCTCCCCCAAATCATCATCTAACCCTCGTCATATTTCACTCTTGGGAACGAGACTCAGCCCACTAAATGTCTCTCTTTCATTGCTCTGCCGACCAGGTTTTATGGTTTCCTATTACGTTCATCTACATCGTCCGCTAGTTGCTTCGAAATACCAGCTCGCACTGAAATTATCTGCTTACAGAACTCTGTTCGTATTTTTTGGTGCTGACAGGGTTCTCAGTGACTTTCGTAGCATTCGTCCTCTTATTTTTAGTCGCAGTCCTCTTCAGTGACCCTCTGTCACGATCACTTGACACACACTTATGTCAGTGCTGTTAGTTAGCGGGTATCGTTCTTCCGCTTTCAATGCACACGGTATTAGATCTTCGTCTCGGTGCCTCTTGAAACAGCAAACACTTCGGCTCTCTTCGTTACGGAAGCACCACATATACGAGATACCGAAAGTTTGCCCACGTTCGAATTCACTTAGCTCCTACATAATGCACTCTTAGCTACAGAGAATACTGTTCTGGTCAAGGGTGACATTTTCAACGTATCGTGGTCAAACGCAACAACGCAAACTGCGGACTTGGTTAGCATCTGGATTTGACTTCAAGCACGCGTTTCTCGCTGTTTTTCTACAATTCTGACCAACCCACGTATACCTCATTACTTAAAGTTGTTGAGTGAGCTTTAACATCCCAATTTTCTTCAAAATGACAAAATGCCCATAATACATCCACAGTAAATATTTTTAAAGCCATATACGGAATAACAACGTTCACTAACCAAAAGACAAGGCCCTGCTTGCTCTCTCTGACACCTTATTACGAAAGAGGCTATCAACATTCCTACAAGTGAAAATTTGATCGACGAATACATGGAGCACATCGACAGAAATTACATACTATATCATGTGACAAATCTAAAATTACATCGACATCAGAGTACGACACTGCAAAAGAAATAAGTAGTCCTGTACCGTATATTTCATGTATTAGATAGCCAAAACGACGACATGCAGTGAAGTGGCATAACTCATGCGATACCTCCTAAAATCGTGTTGGACCTCCTTTTGCTCGGTGTAATGCAGAGACTCTACGTGGCGTGGACCCAACTAGTCGCTTGTACCCCCTGCAGAAATTTTGAGCTGGGCTGCTCTATAGCCGACCATAATTGCGAAAGTGTTGCCGAAAGGGTAGAAGGACGGATCCCCAAAATTACAGACCAATATCCTGAACATGGGTTTGTTGCAGGATTCTCGAACATATTCTCAGTTCGAATATAATGAATTTCCTTGAGACAGAGAAGTTGCTGTCCATGCATCAGCACGGCTTTAGAAAGCATCCCTCCTGTGAAACGCAATTCGCCCTTTTTTCACGTGATATCTTGCGAACCATGGATGAAGGGTATCAGACGGATGGCATATTCCTTGACTTCCGGAAAACGTTTGAGTCGGTGCCCCACTGAAGACTCCTAACTAAGGTACGAGCGTATGGGATTGGTTCCCAAGTATGTGAGTGGCTCGAAGACTTCTTAAGTAAAAGAACCCATTACGTTGTCCTCGATGGTGAGTGTTCTTCGGACGTGAAGGTATCATTTGGAGTGCCCCAGGGAAGTGTGGTAGGTCCGCTGTTGTTTTCTATCTACGCAAATGATCTTTTGTATAGGATGGATAGGAATGTGCGGCTGTTTGCTGATGATGCTGTGGTGTACGGGAAGATGTCGTCGTTGAGTGACTGTAGGAGGATACCAGATGACTTGGACAGGATTTGTGTTTGGTGTAAAGAATGGCAGCTAACTCTAAATATAGATAAATGTAAATTAATGCAGATGAATAGGAAAAAGAATCCTGTAATGCTTGAATACTCCATTAGTAGTGTGGCGCTTGACACAGTCACGTCGATTAAATATTTTGGCGTAACATTGCAGAGCGATATGAAGTGGGACAAGCATGTAATGGCAGTTGTGGGGAAGGCGGATAGTCGTCTTCAGTTCATTGCCAGAATTTTGGGAAGATGTGGTTCATCTGTAAAGGAGACCGCTTATAAAACACTAATACGGCCTATTCTTGAGTACTGCTCGACCGTTTGGAATCCTTATCAGGTCGGTTTGAGGGAGGACATAGAAGCAATTCAGAGGCGGGCTGCTAGATTTGTTACTGGTAGGTTCGATCATCACGCGAGTGTTACGGAAACGTTTCAGGAACTCGGGTGGGAGTCTCTAGAGGAAAGGACGCGTTCTTTTCGTGAATCGCTACTGAGAAAATTTAGAGAACCAGCATTTGAGGCTGACTGCAGTACAATTTTACTGCCGCCAACTTACATTTCGCGGAAAGACCACAAATATAAGATAAGAGAGATTAGGGCTCGTACAGAGGCATATAGGCAGTCATTTTTCCCTCGTTCTGTTTGGGAGTGGAACAGGGAGAGCAGACGCTAGTTGTGGTACGAGGTACCCTCCGCCACGCACTGTATGGTGGATTGCGGAGTATGTTTGTAGATGTAGATGTAGATGTAGATGCAGATATTTGTGCACTAACTGACCTCTCGATTACAGCCCATAAATGTTCGATAGGATTAATGTCGGGCGATCTGGACCACCAATCATTCGCTCGAATTGTCCAGAATGTTCTTCAACCCGATCGTGAACAATTGTGGACCAATGATGTGGCTCATATTCGTCCATAAAAATTCTAGCGTTGTTTGTGAACATGAAGTCTATGAATGACTGCAAATGGTCTCCAAGTAGCCGAACAGAACCATTTCCAGGCAATGATCGGTTCAGTTGGGCTAGACGACCCAGTGTATTCCATGCAAATACACCCCACACTATCATGGGGTCACCACCAGCTTGCACAGTGTCTTGTTGACAACTTGCGTTCATGGCATCGCGGGGTCTGCGCCACTCTCGAACATTACCATCAGCTCCTGCGAACGGAAATCGGGTCTCATCTGACCAGGCCACGGTCTTCCAGTCGACTCGGGTCCAACCGACAATACCACGAACCCAGGAGAGGTACTGCAGGCGATCTCGTGCTGTTAACAATGGCATTGTCCTACGAGATTTCTTCGTCGTGCGTTCCATACTGATTCCTGCGTTTCTTTCACGCAATACTGCTTGTCTGCAAGCACTGACAACTCTACGATAACGCTGCTACTCTTGGTCGTTAAATGAAGACACACTGGACTCGCATTCGGGAGGACGACGGTTCAATCCCGTCTCCGGCCATCCTGATTGAGGTTTTCCGTGATTTCCCTAAATCGCTTCAGGCAAATGCCGGGATGGTTCCTTTGAAAGGGCACGGCCGATTTCCTTCCCCTTCTTTCCCTCACCCGAGCTTGCTCTCAGTCTCTAATGACCTCGTTGTCGACAGGACGTTAAACACTAATCTCGACCTCCGTTAATTAAAGAACGCTTAAGATTTGGTATTCTCGCCACAATCTTGACGCTGTGGAGCTCGGAATATGTAATTCTTTGAAGTTTTCCGAAATGGAATGTCCCATGCGTCTAGCTCCAAACACAATTCCGCGTTCAAAGTACTTATGTTAACTCCAGTCGTTCGGACATAGTCACTTCGGAAACCTTTTCACGTGAATCACTTGAGTACACATAATTGCTCCACTAATGCACTGCCCCATTATTCCTTGTGTACTCGATGCTACTGCGATTTATATATGTGCATCTCTCTGTCCCATGACTTGTGTCACCTCAGTTGATTATTACCATATATCAACATTGTTCTCTGTAACCGAGTGTAGATCAGTCCTTGATGCTCACACAACAATTTTAATCCTCTGCTTCGGTTAATCCTTTGCCTGCCAACAGCCAACATCAGCATCTGGAGATGATGACTGTGGCTCTATCTAAATACGCGGTTGTGTTACCAAAAAAATGGTTCAAATGGCTCTGAGCACTATGGGACTTAACATCTGTGGTCATCAGTCCCCTAGAACGTAGAACTACTTAAACCTAACTAACCTAAGGACATCACACACATCCATGCCTGAGGCAGGATTCGAACCTGCGACCGTAGCGGTCACGCGGTTCCAGACTGAAACGCCTAGAACCGCACGGCCACACCGGCCGGTGGTTGTGTTACCGAAAGCATCTAAGATATCCCCATCTACATTATGCTCTGTGCACCGCTGGACAAAACTTCTAGATCATAAGGTGTAGCTAGGCGCTTCAGTCGGCAGTCATTTAGTTAGCATCTGCGATTAAATTCCTAATTATTAAACTTATTTATAAAATTACCTTTTCTGTAGAACGAGAAACGCATGGAAATTCAAAGGTGTAGCATTTAAGCAAAACTGACCAAACAGAATAGGAGTGACACCATTTACATTCTGCATATAAGGCACGATTACGCAGTGGGTTCCTCATTAACAAAACATAATTCAATGTTGTTTCGTTTGTGAGAAGATCCTGTTATAACTTATATAAGGAGAAGAAACATCCAACAGCACGTAATGGACTTCTCAGCAGCAAGATCGTGACCTACTGAGTCCGTGGATTATCGCTCCGCGATATTGCAACTTGTGCTGGTCGGTATCCCAAGACTCTGATGAAAATACGGTGTCGAAGGGTAAAGGAGTGCTGTACTAAAAGCCAAGTAGGATCCTAACTGTCCCATGTGACTGGAGCCCAAGAGGAAACACATCTTGGTTATATGGTCGTGCAGATCACACAGGCACATTACTATCTTGAATCACTAAATGAGCTTCTTTGCAGCAAGACGAGTATCAACATGGACAATGCTACAACGGCTGGAGTACCACAGCCAGCGCTTGAACGATTTTTGTGGCTTTATATGGGGACAGAGACAGGGGTCCTTATACCGCTGCTTCCAATGACAGTGCTGGACATAGGAGCAGCACTAGGCCGTCTTTTCAGAAGAGTCTCAGTTCTGTGTGTAGGGTTACGATAGACCTCTCCGTGTGGGGAGACTCTCAAGATAAGGAACGTATCTGATCACATTCGTTATCGTAACTCGGGCCCAGCTGGATACAGACGCTAACCTCTAGGCCGCGTAGCCTTTTATTAAAGCAGCAGAGTTACAAGTCTGGTGTAGTAACGGCTTGGTTGTGCTCTATCTTCTATTTCTCTGTGACGTTATGTTTCAACAAAGTCATTAATGTACGTCCACGCTGTCCTGACCCACCTTAGTTCAGACATGGTTTCACTGTTGACCTGGCTAGCAAGTAGTCGATCCGTGTCATCCTTTGAAAACATTTGGTCATACGTTCCCAAGCTGTAAAGGATCATTCAAGGGCCGAGGCCGTCGGTAAATGCTGACCGCCATTGTGAGCGACAGTGCAGGTTTTCATTGTCCATAGGGCTGAGGCTATTCTCCAGCCTAAAGGTAACAACTTGGTTCAACTAAAGCGTTTAACAGGTGTTGGCCTGGCCCAACTGGATGCCTTCAAAGGCGAGTGTTTCTCCAAGTGTAGGGCTGGTGTTTTCTAGTAGCCTTTGGGGAACAAACTTCTGAAACTGTCGGCAGGCAGCAGCACTATACAGATGTACTCTGAATGTTAGCAGGAGATTGTCAATCGCAGTGACTACTTTCTGACTGGTCGAAATGTTAGCATTTGAAAATAATATCGTGGAGCTATGGGCAGCTCGTGAAATCGAGGAATCGATCGGTGCCAATTATAGGATGCAGGAGACAAGTTGAGCCCTCTGCGGCACAGCTGGTGTGGAGGTATACTTCAGAGTTCGTAGTCAGGAAGCAGTAGGGTTGTTCTTCGTTCTCTAGATGCGGAAATTTCAGAAGCGTTAGGAAGTGCGACCATTACGCGCACATCATTAACGTCTAACTTGTTGTTGGTTTACAAGGTGGATGTTGATGGTACTGAGCTTAAATGGTCTGTTAAGTAAGAGGCAGCCTACAAGAGTGTGGAACAACTGACTAGCTGAAGATGTGCAAAGAGTGAAGGTTTGGCGATGGTTATCAGAGGAAGAATAAATTGAGTTTTCCTCGGATAGAAATTTGGAGTTCTCGTGTAAGTCCTTACCTTCTTTGACTTTGGACCATGCCCCTGTGTTGTCTACACAGTGATGGTAAAACTGGCTGGCAACGGTATGGTGACTAATTGCAGTGTTTGTTGCCCAATCCAATGGTCAGATCTGGATGCTCTTACGCCCCTATACACAGACCGACCAATCGGCCGACCCTCCCCCCCCCCCCCCCAATTGCCTAGCAGGTGTGCGCCTACCTGTACGTCCGTGGACGATTTTATAGTGGTCGGCTCCGTCGTCAGGGCGCCCTCCAAGCATTCGCCATGCACTCACAGCCAGATGGATGGGAGAGCAGGCTAGCAAAGGAGTCGTCCCATCGTATGGGGTGTGAATGGGCGGCTTAAGAAATCGTGGGCTCTGGCCGAGGCAGTTAGGGACTTCACCAGATGTTACAGGATCACCTAGACGCAGGAGGGTGCGATTCCATCGCCGGCTACTACTACTGATGAACTCTAGCACACAGTTGAAGCATCATGGAATGACAAGTACGCGGGATTAGATGTACTGTAGATGCCAAAGGCGGCAGCTCTGTTCTAAATTTTGCAACTTGCATACCCATAAATGATCAACATATTTAATAATGTTTTCCTCCTGTTGTATTCTATACGAACAATAAGCGAAAATTGATTGTTTTCTATCCTCTCTGGCAAGGACGTAGCCGAAAGGGGAGGGGGGGGGGGGTGTTCCAGGGTTCCCGCACTCTCCCTAACTGAAGTTACATATGAACTAGTTGGCATGTAGTGAAGTAGAAAGATATTTCGATTTTCAGTCATATGACGGAAAAGGGATATAAACTATCATTAGTCAGCAAAGCACGATAGTGTCAAACTATCTATACATACAAGGCACTGTCGGCTGTCTCCCATCCCTGTTTTAACCAAGACCATTTCTTGGCCTTTCTTGAGCTCATTTGTTTTGTTAATCACTTCAGGTCTTACTTGCTACCGTTTATTGTTTTTGTGTTGATAGTTGTGATAGTTTCCAATTATGGAGAAGTTTGCAACAAGAAAGAAGAGGAAAACCAGTTGATTCATCTACTAATGGTGAAGTTAAGAATAAGTACGTACCACTATAATAGCCTAATCTACCTGTCTATAGTAGTTTCATGTTACCTCAGGAGCCATCATTTGAAGGCTGTCAGAACTTTAGGGTTGCAATATTTCAGTATTTCACAAGGCAGCACAGCGGTAAATACCATTACAAATAACATTACATTAAAATCAGTGCATAAAAGTTCATTTTCATTTGTCTACGTCACTTAAAAAGAGCGTTGATCAACAAAAATATCGACTAAACCGTGATAGTTGCATGTCTTTAAAAAAATTGGGCAATATTCTATCATTAGTAGCCCAAATGGCAGAATATCGCCCAAATCTGCTCACCTACGAGGTACTCAATTATGAACACCAGTTCCCATACGGAAGAATAGAGAGGGTTTTGTAGAGAGCGGAAGGGATATGTGATGTCAGCACATTCTATAGATCGGGTGCGTTTCTAAAAGTCTTTTCAGCAGGCTGCTTGAAATCGTCCGAGCTCACTGCAACTTGCGTCTCGTCCGGCCCCCTTTCGTACAAAACGTATTTACGCTCTTGTAAGACTATAAGAACCGAAGCTATCAATTCCAAGAAGGCAATTAAATCACAAAATATGTATGAATTGAAGCACTATCAAATAGCAAAACATATACAATTAAAGGAATAACATGCAATATTTTGCAATATCATAATTCAATCTTTTGTTGTCACGCATTTCGTTTTATTTCAAAATAACGTATAACAACAAGTTTTTCCCAGTTCTCCAACGACTTGGGATAACTCTGCTTGCTGAGACGATGAGCTAGCAATCCGGAATTTGGGAGGTGAGGAGCTTTTGAATCCATACGCTTGTAATGTTGAAAATGGTTTTCTGTGTTTACCCACTTCCAATTTAGGCAAATGCCAATGTTGATCCCTTACTATAGGCCACAGCCAATTCCTTTCGAAAACCTTTCTTTCCTGACTGATTGAAATTGCCTTAAAGATGCAGTCGCTCTGCTTACGTGAAAAGAGCTGCATCGGAGGTGAGTCGAGCTCTTTGGAGACACCAGTCACTAAAAGCCATGAGATAAATAAATCTATTTATCTATATCCGAACCCCGCTCCAGCTACTGCCGGGCCTGGGTGCTGACGAGTCCTCTCCATTTGGCTCGGTCCTCCCACCACAATAATCCAAATGCTCCTCTCTTAGGTTCGTGCATTTGTCTGGCGGAACAGTCTTTTACGTAGTAAATGATCTTACTTACAGAGCAAGAAGTGACAGATGCATGAGGACGTGTGGGAAAGTTTAAGGTTGAATAATTTCCTATCCTTATGATTTTCACCACCAACAATTGTTCTAGTTTCTCTGTCGAACAGAGATCTCTTTATTCCATATACTCCTGATCACTTCCTCAGCCGAAATCCAGACTGAAAGTGTATCTTCGTTGGGTGAAAACCACCAGATCATTGGGGAATATAATGGTTGAGCCGTGGTAAAAAAAAAAATTGTTGTTTTCAAGAGCGCGCCGCAGCGCGTTGTGTGAAGCAGTCGCCCTCCGTTTCTGGCGGTGGCGCCGCTGTGGTAATCGCAGGTTTGGTGTCTCCCTCTGGTGGGAAAGCGGAAAGGTCGCCTGTTCACGTGCATTTAAGCGGCGCTATCAGCTCGGTAGAGGTGGTGCGCACCGTTAGCTGAGTGGTCAGCGCGGCAGACTGTCAATCCTAGGGGCCTGGGTTCGATTCCCGGCTGGGTCGGAGATTTTCTCTGCTCAGGGACTGGGAGTTGTGTTGTCTTACTCATCAACATTTCATCCCCATCGACGCGCAAGTCACCGAAGTGGCGTCAAATCGAAAGACTTGCGTCAGGCAGGCGGTCTACCCGACGGGAGGCCCTTGTCACACGCCATTCATTCATTCATTAGGTAGAGGTGAGTCGGTCAGTCCAGGCGAGTCTAGTCGGTTGGCCAGCCGGCTCAGTGTGGGGGGCAGTCAGTGTCTGTCGGTTGTCGGAGTGCGAGTATGCCTGTCGTTTGGATAAAACTTTAAGCCAGAAAATGAGAGTCTTGCCACTCCGCCAGTAACAGAAGTCAGCTAGTAGTCGCCCGGTCGGCGCTGAGTTCCTGCATCTGAGTCTGCGCGTTAGGCCGCCAGTCTGCTCGAGTTGCTCCGGCAACTGTCATTGGTCGGTTGGTTGGTCGCGCACTGAGACACGAGATGACTTGACCGCCTTGAGCGTCGGCGCATGTGAGGTCTCCACTTGAGTCCAATGGGCAGCGCCGTATCGAAAGTGGTAGTGGCTTCGCGGTTCACAAGAGAGCAACAGGAGCGAAACCACGACATCGGGATGGCCGGGCCAAGCTGCGACGCCTTGCGACGGGAGATCTGCGCGCTTTCCTGCGTCCGTTGAAGCGACTGGCAGCGGGAGAGCGTTGGGGGTGCTGTGCCAGTTCTTCGCCAGATATCGCAGTTTATTTGAGGTTAAGTGATTGGAGATATGTTGTTTCATTTACTTGTTAAATTCTACTTGTTTTCTTGGTGAGGTCACCAGCCGCTTTGCTTTGGGGTCGTCCTACGATTCTTCTCCGTTTGCCCACCCGCGGGAAGGTGGTTATTGTGAATTGGGTGGCCCGTTTTTCCCTTGAGGAATTGGGGAGGTTTAAAGTAATCTGCGGTTGGGATTGTGTAGTACCCCCTCCCCCCCCCCTCCCCTGTCAATATGCCATACGTTAATAGCTGCCTCTGTCATGGTTGTCGGATTCGATGTTGACGAATTTATTGCTTAAATGCCGAATTCGTGGAATACGTTTCTACCTTGCTTATCACTTTGCGAGGTGGTATATGTCTAATGTAAAGCATGCTGTACATTTTATGTAAGTCTGCATTTTATGGGTTTCATTTAAATAGTTATTTTAGGTTATAAGCTTGCCACCCTTCCACCGTAAGAGCACTTAAAAAAATTGCACTTCCGCTGGCAAATAATTTGAGGGTTGTACGATTTCCATTCCTCTTACGGGATGCATGATGTTTGTGTGAGTTGTAAAAAATTTTTTGTTAAAAGTAATCTGGTGTGTTGCAGATTTGCACCAGTGTACTCTTTCAGAGGTTGTTGTGAGCGGTCGTGACTACGGCCGTGGTGAAAGAGAGCAGGCAAGCTTCTCAGCCCAAAGGCTCCTACTGTTGATATTGTTCTTTGCCTCTAAATAAAACTGTAACTTGATATTTCGAGTGGGCTTTTCTGCTTATAATTTGAAATCTGTATTGAAAAGGCTTTTAGGAATAAATTCACATTTGTTAAAAGCAGTTTTCCATCAGTTACTTCCTGGCAACTACTTCCAGCTCACCTAGTGTGGCCGGCCGAAGTGGCCGCGCGGTTCTGGCGCTGCAGTCTGGAACCGTGAGACCGCTACGGTCGCAGGTTCGAATCCTGCCTCGGGCATGGATGTGTGTGATGTCCTTAGGTTAGTTGGGTTTAACTAGTTCTAAGTTCTAGGGGACTAATGACCTCAGCAGTTGAGTCCCATAGTGCTCAGAGCCATTTGAACCATTTGAATCACCTAGTGTGATTAAATGCGTCAATGTTCTTGATGAATCGCCAGTAAATAAAGTAAATTTAAAAAAAAAAATTAAAGTAAATTCACGGTTCAATGGCTTATTTTCAGAATAAATAAAGAACACGAGTCTTCTTAAGATTCAAACTTTGACAATATCCTGGCTACGTCCTTGCCTCTGGTATTGCTGGTTTAATTGCCAGTAGTGTGTCACACAGACAAACGTGCCCATCAGTACCAAGATTGATTCCTTTCGAGAAGGAATCTGCTCCAGATTAGAGTGTAGGGGAGCACAGATTTCAGGAGGAAAGGGTGACCCGCGCAAAGGCGCTCTTCTGCGGGAACGCGCGCCAAGGTAAATCGATTAACAGCGGCGGCTGGAGACCTGGTCGGCTTAACGAGCGCCGGCCAATAAGTGTGTGCGCGCGCGCTCGGGGCCGCGCAGTAATTATGATTTGGCGCGTCGACGTCGGCGTCGTCGTGTGCTCGCGCGCCCGCCACCCAGCCGGCGCTAATTTGACGACGCTGGCTGCGCCGGCCTCGGACGCGCCCTCCGATCCAATTAAAGTCGGGACCCAATTAACATCAAATAAATTAACACGAGTTTACTTTAATTTGGATGGAAATTAAGGGGTTTGTTGCCGGCGGAAGCGGTGACAATTTCCTACGTCCACGTGCCTGTCGGTGTCTTCCAAGTCAACGGCCTGTTTACACTTCGGTGTGGTGTTCTGCTTCTCGAAGACGTAACTCTAGCCAGTGTAGCTCTTTCTAGTTTCTCACCACCGTACAATCGACCCTCTCCCTTCTAAATATGAACAGAACATAAACAGAAAAAGGTACACGTTCCGATCTCGGTCTCGCGATAGCTCGTGTAGAGAGTAATTTGCATACTTGTGCAGTGCTGTGGCCCATTCCAGTCACAAATGGTTTTTACCTGCCGTGACAGTTGCCGATAAACAGTGAATCGGACAACGGTACAATTTTCAGATATTTATTGTGGGGCCTATTTAATACATGATAGCGATCTTACCCACTTGTCAGTATAAAACAGGGTGTGTATCTCTTCAGAACGTGTGTTTATGAGATTTTTAACCAGCATAATGATCTATACCGACTTACTGATATTATCCAAAATCGTAGACTACAAAACTTTTTCCGCGGGGCTCCACTTTCCTAAATGGCTCTGCTACTACTTTAATAGTACAGGTAACGAATCCAATGGCATTTGCTTGCGCATATTTGAACGTTTTAATCGGACGGTCACTGTTTTACCATGTGGCACTACCACACCGTACACATTTATTGTGCACTAATGCACGATATTCTCACAAAATGCATATTGTGAAATTGTAGTATAATAACACACTGAAATTTCTAAATTAATTAACAATCAATTAAACAATTGTTTGATTACTAAATTGAAAATAAATCAATAAACAACGTACTGTGGATAAATCTGTGATGAACATTTTGAAGCATTTCTTTTTCAGCGTCCTCTTCCCAATCAGAAATCTATACATATAGGCAAATATTTCACCGTGCAAGAAGTGTAGTAGCACGTGCTGCAATCATGTCGCAGCTGTACAATCACAGTTGTCTGAGGACTCGGTCTGTAGAGTAGAAACAGCTTGTCGCGGCTTGCAAAGTGAAAATTTAAGGCGATTTCACAAGCAATTTCTGCTTGCTCATTGACGTTCGCAAACAGGCATCAAGCACAACAAATAACTGGTACTTTTTTGAGGATGTGCTCTTAACTGCACAAATTTTTGGGACTGATGAGGATTTAATGACGAAGAGTAAAGCAGTCTTACAGACAATATCAAGCCGGTATGCCACTGATCTCGAAATATTTAAAATGACCTGCTTGAATATAGCCAAACAGTCTGTAGAATTACACTCATAGCATAAAATGCTGATATCAGTCCACACTGTTCTGATGCACGTATATACCATAATGGAAGCTGCTCGATTGCCAATTGGTCGGCTAACTGAAGATGCCCAGAAGCTCGGAAGAAGGATATCTAGAGTTACCAAGAGTATTTTACGCACAAATAATCCCGTGGAAAACGATTCTTGACCTACTTCATCGGCTTCTGGCATGTTCGAATCATTTTACCTCGATCTTCCACAAAATGACACTTATAGAAGGTAAAAAATATGTTTTAAACCCATCTCCCGGTGGACAAAGCATCACTGACTTTCCTGTTAGCGTTAATGACGCAAACGACGTGTGTGACAACGATTTCGATTGAAAGTCCGGGAAATATTGAATAAACTGTTCCAATACCAAACTATTTCAATACCACTATTCTGAGTTCAAATTCGTTATCAGCGATCTCATAATACCTTATACCCAAAGTTCTGCTCGAATATCCAAAATGTATAATTTTTTATTCGCCATATTGAACACGGCCGGCCAGGGAGGTCGGGCGGTTCTAGGCGCTACAGTCGGGAACCGCGAGACCGCTACGGTCGCAGGTTCGAATCCTGCCTCGGGCATGGATGTGCGTGATGTCCTTAGGTTAGTTAGGTTTAAGTTGTTCTAAGTTCTAGGGGACTGCTGACGTCAGAAGTTAAGTCCCATAGTGCTCAGAGCCATTTGAACCATTTGAACCCGACATTCTTACGTAATTCAGACATCGGATTTGTAATCAGTGACCCCAAAAATCTAAAACGAACAGTGTTGTGTAAAGTTTTATATCCAGTTTTCTATTACGTCTAGGGTTGAGGCGAGATGGTCCACTGTGTACCATGGCTTATTTCTCTGGATTCTTAACAATGATCGGCTTTCATACACTACCACTAAAATTTGATCATAACTATCGTATCTCATACCTAGTTCACTCATGTGTCTGGCATTAGCATGTACACACCTCTTCTTGTTATTCTCCGTTTCACAAATTAGGCCTATCGACCTGTTTTGGCCTCAGTTCCATATTTTAACTAGCCATCCTAGGCCCATCTTTCCTTTGTGTTAGCAAAGGTGTAAGAACACCTTTGTAAGCTCTGATTCTTCCATTCGTTCCTTTCAAATTTATTTACGTTCTTCTTAATCACCATATCCTGAAAGAGAACTCAGCTTGTCTATTGTTTTCTTTAGGAATCCTGTCAAACTTAGTGCAGCCATTGACTTCTACACTGAAGAGTCAAAGAATGTGGTACATGTGCGTAATATCGTGTAGGACCCTCGAGAGCACACAGAAGTGACTCAGTGCCACGTGGCATGGACTCCAATAATGTCCGAAGTAGTGCTGGAGGGAACTGACACAATGAACCCTGCAGGGCTGTCATAAATCCGTAAGAGGACGAAGGGGTGGAGAACTCTTCTGAACAGCACGTTACAAGGCATCCCAGATATGCTCAATAATGTCCACGTCTGGGGAATTTGGTGCCCAGGGGAAGCTTTTAAAAGCGAAAGAGTGTTCATGGAGCCGCTCTGCAGCAAATCTGGACGTGTGGGGTGTCGCATTGTCCTGTTGGAATTGCCCAAGTCCGTCAGAATGCGCAATGGGCATAAGTGGATGCAGATGATCAACAGGACGCTTACTAAATGTCACCTGTCAGAGTCGTGCGTAGACGTATCAGAGGCCCCATGTCACTCCAACCGCACAGGTTCCACAACATTAAAGAACCTCCAATAACTTGAACAGTCCCCTGATGACTTGCGGGTCCATGGATTCAGGAGGTTGTCTGCATAGCCGTACACATCCATCCGCTCGATACAATTTGAAACGAGACTCGTTCGACCAGGCAACACGTTACTAGTCAACAACAGTTCAATGTCGGTGCTAAGGGGCCCAGTTGAGGCGTTAAGCTCTGTGTCGTGCAGTCATCAAGGGTACACGATTGTGCCTTCGCCTTCTAAAGCCCATATCCATGATGTTTCGTTGAATTGTTCGCACGCTGACACTTGTTGATGGTCTGCAGCAATTTGCGGAAGGGTTGTGAAAGGTATCTTTACTATTAATGGGGTATCTTTACAATTGATCTGAATATTGGGGGTAAAGTATGGCCTCAATACAACTGTCGCGCAAACGGAATGCTGTACTATGTGCTGTACATCAGAGCTGGATGAAGCATGGAGTCTAATTTTAGCAGTGAGAGCGTACACTAAAACTCTGGCAAAAGAACATTTATTATATCGCTAAATTTAATTACACATGAACCTATATAGTAAGTAATATGATGGTTGCTGCATGCAGAGAACCTTCATCACACACACACACCCCGGAGAAAAGACTGTGCAGGGAGTGGTTCTGCCATGCAAGGACACACCCAAGCAGGCTTTAACTCATGCCACCGACATAGAATTGTAAACAGTTGCACAAGAGAAACGGGAACAGTATGAAATATAATCAAGATTGATAACAGGCAACCACAACTGCAACTTAAACCTAACATTTTAAAAATTCGTCATCAGTTTCTGTGACACTGGTTTTAAAATTTAAAAGAATTTCGTTTTGAAACTGAAAACTGTATGACATTAACAAGACAGCAAATATTTTTAAAAAAAGAGATGCAAACTGTTATATAAAATAAGGAAAGAACACATTAAGCAAAGTGAAATGCTATTTAAAACACAAAGTATTGAGTAATAAATGAAAATTGTGTAACATGATAAAGAAAGTACTATGACATTAGTAAACGAATTCAAGGGGGTGATCAATTAAGAACCGAATGATGACACAAAACTGTAGTGATGGTTAAGCACGTAATTCTAAAACCACAGTGAAGTGTGAGAAATATTAAAGGCGCACTACGTAAGATTTAATTCTTTGTACGATTCCTTTTTTTACATTTTTTAAGAAGTTATTGTCCGCTGAAAAAGGAATACGTGAGAAATTGACAGTTGACAGACAGATTTAGTGAGTTCCTGACACAGATAGCACATGTCACAGAAATTATTATTGTCCTCTCAAAAGGAATGCATATTAAAGTGGACACTTGCGAGACTCAGACTTAGTGAGTTCACAACAGAGATAACACACCTAATTAATATAATTGGATCTAGTCTAAGCACCGTGATGCACTGTAAAAATATTACGTTCCCAGTAGCTTTACAAATAGGGAAAAAACTTAATCAAGCCCATTTATCGTGATGTGGTGTAAAATAAGTTTAAAATAAGTTATCACGATTTTATAAAAGAAAAGCAAAAGGTGAAATCTGGGAACAAAACTTAGTCAAGCCTTTTTACTGTGATGTATAAAATTAGTTTCGTCACGATTTTATAAAGAAAAGTTTGCATTCATGGAATCACACAATCAGCATTCACCCAGACTAAATGGAACACAACACATGGAACACAACAAAGTATGGCTAGTAACAACTGCTTCATTAAGTACTCAGACATATAACATACTTATAGTACGACACAGAACACATGCTACCTAATCCCAACTACTTCATGACGTATACAGATACATAACACACCCATAGTACCACATAGAACACCTACTAGAATACTCTTTGGCCAGAACTAAACCACTTGTTACTGTTCTCTTTAACCATCGATTTTCCTCCCTTATTCCGTGCGATGGCCCTATGCTTCTTGGTGGTCATCGAGATGCTCGTAGATTCAGGTCAAGATGGTGAGTGAACGACAGAAATATGGCAGCATTATCTAAGATATTTATTTTAAGGGGAATAGCATCTTGTCATTAAGTACACATATTTTCAGCGTCTCCTTGTGGATATATAACTGGTGTATTAATTGCTACTGCACTAAGTCATAAGGAATTACACATACATGTTAATTAATATGTGCAAGAATATAAAGATAACAGAATGTGGTGATTACGTCTATTGTCACCCCAGCATCCGGCGATTCCTTCATCTGCAACTTCCTCTCATTCGAGGAATGGCTTTACATTGGAGATGTGGTGTAGACCTTCCGATAGTTTGGATCGAAGTGTCTCTAGTTCCAGTGCGTTGGGATCTGGAATGGGCCGCAACCGATATCGTCCTCTAAAACACTGAGAAACTTTTTGCAGAGGGCAGAACGCTTATGTGAGAGCCTGTGGTTTGTGACGAGGACCTTTTGTCCAATCTGAAATACCTTTCTTATATGCCTTTCTTCTAGCCTCGGCAGCCTTTTTAATGTTCTTTGGTTCCAAGTCTCTAATTACTTGACGCCGAAGTCTCCGTTAGTTTGGCCAGGAAACTGTCTATTTGATCTTACTCAGCGGTTCCTTGTGTTTGAGTACCATGATTGGAGGTAGCCTGTTCGATGAATGCGGCAGCTCGTTCAGTATGTCCTTAAACTATTTCAGTTGCTTGTCCCACGTTCAGTGGTTACTGTGGAAGTAGATCTTGCATAACTTCACGAGTTCTCGTATCATGCGTTCCACGGGGTTACAGCTCGCTTGGTAGACTGAAATGAATGTAGGCTTTACTCTCTGACGCCTCAGCATTTGTAACCATTCTTTAGAACGAAACTGTGGACCACTGTCGGAAATCACCCTCTTCACAGGTCCCACTTTTTCGCAAGAAGTTGTTTGCGAATGCCTTTGCTACAGTCTTGCCAGTTGCTCTCCAGAGTGAGGTGTGGGAAACAAACTAGGACGTCAGTTCGACAGCCACCAGTACATAGACAAAGCCTCATCTAGTGCGGGTTACTGGTCCGAACAAGTCGACTGCGGCAAAGTCACATAACGACGTGGGATTATTGGGCGGAGAAGTGCAGCGTACGTCACTGCGGCTGGTTTAGCTCGCTGGCATGGCCCGCATACTCTAATGACGCGACGTATTCGCCTGAACATCTCATTAAAGTAACAGGTCTCATGCAGTTTCTCGAAGCATTTCCTCGCGCCGAAATGCCCGTAACTCAAGTGTATGTACCACACTAACTTACCCGCAAGTACATGTGGAATTGCTAGCAGCCAGCGCGTATCGTCTGGACTACGTCTTTTGAATAGAACACCATCTTTTATTAAATAGAAGTGACGAATCACCGCGTTATCGCTATCGCCCAATTTTCTTTGATATCCCTCAACACCGCATCTCTGTCCTGCTCGTGTGCGACGTCTCTTGGAGAAATTGTTATGGAATTTTCTCGTGCCACCCCTTTCAGGCACAGGATGCTGAAGTTGTTCTCTCCAGGGTCAACATCTTCTGCATGTACTATTCCTACAGGTACACGTGTGAGAGCGTCTGCAATGACGTTTTTGTCCCCGGAAATGTCCTCCACCGTAAACCGGAATTCTTGTAGGTGCAACACCCACCTTGTTAGTTTCTTTTGGGGCAGTTTAGAGGTCGTCAGAAATTGCAGAGCCCGGTGATCGGTAAATATCCTTGTCCTACGACCAACAAGGTAGTACCGGAATTTGGAAAATGCCCACACGATTGCGAGCGCCTCCAATTGTGCAACCGAATAATTTCTTTCACAGCGAGTGAGCAACCAACTTGCGAAAGAAACTGTTTTCCAAGATGATGGGTCGTTCATATCATCTGCTTGGAATACGATAACGCCAAAGACTGACAATGAGCTGTCAGTAATGACACAGAAACATGCGATAGGTCGGGCTGCGAAAGAATAGGTGCATTGATTAGCGTCTCTTTGAGTTTCGTAAATTCGTCTTGCGCCTGCTGGTCCCAGATCCACATGGAATTCTTCCCAGTCAGGGCACAAAGACGTGGTGTGAAGGTTAAGTTTAGGTTCATAAAACGTGTGTAGAAATTGAAATCCTGAAAAACCTCTCAATTGTTTTTGCTAGTTGGTGTTGCGCATTCGGCAATCACTCTAATTTTGTCCAGGTCCGGTCGTATTCCTTTCGCAGATACGATGTGTCGTAAGAATTTTCTCTCTTTTCTGCCTTTTCAAAGGCTTCCAATAAACGGTCCCTCACTTCATTGTGGTCAGCGCATTACTTTTCTGCTACCTGAAAGTCGTCCACATATAGAGTAGCGTGTGATCGCAAATCCTCCGGAATGACGCTGTTAAGGCCTCTAATAAACGCGGCTGATGAGATATTCTTCCCAAATGGAAGGCGTTTGAACTGATGACAGTTCCCATAACACAGAAACGCACTGTACGGCCTGCACGAGGGGTGAAGAATAATTTGCCGATAGCTTGCGCTTAAATCAATTGATGACAAGACTTTTACACCATGGAAGCCTTGTAAAAGTTCGTCCAAGCTCTGCGGTCTATCCGTTTCCGGTATAATAATGGTATTCACCTGCCTTGAGTCGAACACTAACTGTGCAGAACCATCACGCTTTTGCACTACAAGTAATGGTGAATTGTATGAGCTTACTGCTAGTTCAATCACGTCCTGGCCCAGCATATCATTAATATCCTTTTCCATTTGCGCCTGAAACGTCAGTGGAATGGGGTATGGCTTCACGAAGAATGGGTTGTGCTCACGCACCCTAAATTGGTATATGAAGCCTAGAATCGCGCCGGGTGCGTCCGAAAATACTAACGCATGACTCTGTAAAATGTGGTATAGCCGCCGGCCGGGGTGGCCGAGTGGTTCTAGGCGCTACAGTCTGGAACCGCGCGACCGCTAAGGTCACAGGTTCGAATCCTGCCTCGGGCATGGATGTGTGTGATGTCCTTAGGTTAGTTAGGTTTAAGTAGTTCTAAGTTCTAGGGGACTGATGACCTCAGAAGTTAAGTCCCATAGTGCTAAGAGCCATTTTTTTTTGTTGTGGTATAGCCTCGGTCGGTCAACTTCCAACGCTCCGACATTGGCGGTACACCTCTCCACAATCTTCGCGAAAACAGCATCACTGTGATGCTCGTCGGATGGATAGCTCAACCCATTAACGTAATTGATAGTGATCTCCATTTCGGGTCGCGATCCGGACCGAGTACAACATATCAAGCAGCTCACACATTCGTCACGCAGGAGGTATTCATTAAAAACAACTACCGTGGAACCTTCCCCAACTTTAACCGACGTGGTTCCTCCTTCCTGGTCAATTACCACCTGGTGGCCATGCATAAAATCAGTGCCCAGAATTGCTTCGACATTAAGCAGCGGGACGATTAAGAAATTCCATTCAAATTCTCTCCCTTGGCACTTAAACATAATTCGAGTCCACTTTCTGATTTCGATACTCTTTCCGTAGATCACCTTTGTTCCATGCAATGGAAGAGTGGGTCATCCCCTGCCTCCTAACACCTTCGAAACGTGCTGAACGGACTCCCAGTGTCGATTACGCACGTAAGTGACACTTCTCTACTTGAGATTGTAACTACAAGGTTAACAGTTGGAACCGTCATACAAGTAGTTTCACGCAGTAATTCTTCCCTCATGTCTCCCCTAGCAGCAAGCCGTAAATCGCCCATTTCCGTTATGTTTTGCCTGGTGAAACGCCATCCGCATCCAACAAACGTCATTGCGGCGTCCGCGGTCTGCCATTGGGCCGATTGTGGCGGGTAGTAGCTGACCTTACTTCAGCGTCAGTCCGGAGCAATGTTTTGATTTTGGTGCCTGCCACGTTCGTTGTGGAACTGATCGTGCTTCTATTATCATTTTATGTGTTCCGTTCATCACGCCAATTGTTCCTCGCGCCAGCATTCCAATCATTTCCACCACTACGTTGCCAATTTTTGTAGTATGGCTACTGTCGGTTGTTATGTTGATTGTTGCATTGCGAGCGGTATCTCCTCGTCCTACTGTGTTCGCAACTGTTATCGCTCGAGTGCGGCCCGCAATTACCTAGTGGGCCTTGCCCACCGTTTGATGGACCCTCACTCGCGTCGTACTCAAGCTCTTGTAGGAAGTTTTTGAAAGACTCTAGGTCATCCTTACACCTACTAGCTAGGAGTATATGTCGAAGACGTGGTGGCATCTCTGTGATACGAATGCGAATAAGCTCCGCCGAGCCCATACGGATTGTACAGGAACTGATTTCTCTGTACCGTGAAGTCGAAGAAGCGCGTTGGACCAGCACCCCCTATAGAGGAAAGCCTGCGCGCCCGCTCAGTGACGTCACGCACGTAGTCTGGTGCCGGTGCTCGCAGTCCGTTTGGCCACAGCAATAGACTGTTACGGGAACCGCACGAGGAAAATTCGTAAAGAAATCTGACATACCTCTCTCATGAATTACAAGATTTTCTTTCTCAAATGACCCAGTTCTTTTGTCTGTAACTTATTTCTGCATACCTTTTAGCCCCGACGTAAAAAGTGGCTGTAATAACTTTCATTATCTGAGGCATCAAAACTCCCAAATGAATGGACCCATTTCATTGTAGTTTATTTTAAAGTTGCTTTAATGGGGATTGTCACGACTTGTTTGATGGCAGTCTGGTTAGCCGTTCAAAGATCGTCAGCTACGCAAAGTGCAAGTGTTTGCCACCAGTGTGCTCTTTCCCAATACCATTCCTAAACTGTAAGTGATGTAGTATAAATTGAAAATCTCGAAAAGGCCAATCTAAACGTCTGCAATGGTATACATTTATCTTTTATGGCTGACCACCATTCACCATTCTTCCGTTTTGCAGTTCCTGTGTAAGACGATTTTTAATGACAAAAATTTTGATTGAAAGCCACCCGCAAAAGATTCTCGTATGCTCTCGCGGACTTTCTTTTAGGGGTTTTGTTCCGTTTTTTAAGTTAAATATTGCATCACTTTGACGGCACTTTGCAAAGTAGCACACTGGCAGCTAACATTTTACGGACACTGTTATTGCCGCTGTTTATTCCTTATGTAGCAAAATCCATTTTAAAACCTCATTGGATGATATACCTGTGAATTAAAAAAAGAAACACGAAAATTGGGCAAATAGTGTTCGAATTATAACACCCCCTATAGAGAGGCACTGGTAATAAGCAATAGTATGAGTCGTTTCAAAAACTAACACTGCCCTGAAAGACATGTTCTACATATGTTTTAGTCCACCATTTCAGCAACCTTGTATTCATGCTTTTTTTTTAATTTAAAGAAATTTCTCCTGTTAATATTTTTTAAGTGAAATGCAGTTCTAATGAATGATATGATATCTCTTCTCAGTTTGTGCACCTTTCCCTAAGAAACTTTCTTTCCATTAAGAAAATCTCACTGACCTGAGATGAGTATGTAATGGTATTGCCATAAAGTTTTGGTATGCCAATACAAATTTCAATGAATTCTCTTTTCCCAGTAAGTTAACTAAATTTCTATTATGTATTGAAATTACAAGAGGTCTCAAAATACAGATTACCAGGTTAGAATTTCGCTGCTCTAAACTGAATACCTTTGAAGAAAGAATGTTTCTGTACTAAGAAGTATATACTTTGAAACAAACTGTTTGCATGAATTGCACATAAATAAATTTCAACTACGAAGTAAACTTTCATTTCATCTGTTGAGAAGTTTTATGACGTGATGTGACCTGTGATGAAATAATTGTGAAAAATGAACACTTACCTTCATTTGGCATCACATTTGGGCCGCACTCACCAGTGGCTTAGATACTTCATCCTTCCGTAAGTTTGGGGAAAGGGGTGGGGATGGTGGTTCAGCTCTATTTAGTTGCAATACTTTAACAGATCATCATTCCAAAATATATATACTGGTAATTGTTTAAAAGTGGAAGACAAGTTTCATCTACTGACCATGCTGGTATGAATGAATGCAAATTAAGTAAAAAAATTCTGTGTATGAATGAATTTATTTATTTCTTTTGTTCATCTTCCATACACTCTTGTCAATAATCATTAACACATGGAATGAGAAAAATTTTAGATTATAGTGGTTCACAATAGAAAATTATAGATGTACAGCATGAATACTATGTAGGGACAAAATAATTAAGACTTATGGACACCAAGGCTAAACATTAACAATAACCACATTCTTGAGACTTAAGTTTCATAATTTTAGGAATAATAATGATAAATTTTGAACAACATTAATTATTAAATTGCTATTTTATAATCTCCAGGGTAGTAATGGAAGGTCTTTAAGTGGGACACTAAAAGAATGCAAATAAAACACTGCACCATAAAGTTTTGTGTAGGAAGAATGCATATGAAAGCACTGTAGTAGAAAAATGGCGATGCATATAGACATTATATTAGGTCACCCTGTAAATTGCAAGTAATTACCAACTGTAAGTGTATGTTATGTGGCAAAAATGTGTCAAGTGGTGTTGGAATATGATCTGGTTGCATTAATTAGATTAGGTGAGTGAAAAGCAATTGTGACAGGCTTAAGCTTTTTTAATATTCTTTTATAAACAAATATATTCAAAAAGCCAACAGAAGGGCATACCTGAGAGTCCACCTCAGTTATTTTTCTCCTCAGCAAAGATGAGCTAACAAGAAGGCACTTTATGGCACAGAGCAAACATCTATTTAAAGAGCTCAGTAATTAGTCAACCTGAGAATTAGTGGCACTCAATAGTGCTTGTAACAGAAGTGAGAGCTGTTCCCCAATTACATTACTATTAGATGAGGAGACCTGCCAATCATTATACACAAAGAAGGCCATGAAAGTACTGCAAAGCCCTCCCCTACCAGCTTCTCCATTTGTATTGGTAGTAAAATACATGCAAACATGATCTACATAAGAAAATGTTGAGAAAACAACAGTTATAACAGCTGCAGAGATAGTAGTAAACTCAGAAAAAGAGAGGCAATTGTCACAGCATGCACATCTGCACTCATAACAGTGACAGTAGTAGAAGATAGAAGAACACCACAAACACTACGTGAAATCGAAATTTGTCTACCTAAAGAATGCATAAACACTATAGTAGCTTTTTCAACAGTAACAATTAATGAATCATTACAAATTGGCAGATTTCTCACATGTATCACAAGCTAAAGTAATAACTTCAGTATACAAAGAAAAGTGTTGCAGAGAATGTAGAGAACTATAGAGCAATTTTGCTCTTGTCTCCCATTTATCACCAAAACAAACTAACCTTGTTTGCAAAAAAAGTGGAGTCTGCTATAGCACAGTTTGTGTAAGTTTTTCTCAAAATAATAAAGGTAGGTGATCAAAATGCCATTGTCTTGTCATTGTCAAAGGCATGTGCCATGTTGGGCCACATAACTTTATTACACAAATTGGAAATACTATGAATAAGGCATGCAGCAAAGAAGTGGTTTAAGTCATACTCGGAAAAGCAAGCGAATTGATTTTTAGGTTTCACATACTATAAAAAGATTACTATTGGTCCTCTCTGCCTGCCACACCCCCTCCCCTCCCTCCTGTATGTATCATTCACCACCCAACTTCAACTGAGAAAAAATTAGTGTAAGATTCTTTATATTAAAGATTAATTTCTTTGATAAAAATTTCACGTTAGGCTATTAGTGTTGATAGCTGTTAGCAGCTGTATATTAAAATATTTATACAAACTCTCAGCCATAAGTTGCAATTTGGTAAGTTTGACTAGTTTCAGATTAACCTGACTAGTTCAGCTTAAGAGGCATTTGTTGATGTGGCAATATTACTGATGACAGGTTTTGTATTAATGATTTAAAAAGAATCTAAGATAAATATTTCAAAGTTATGTTGTAAGAGTTTACAGTTTTCGCTGAGTGTTTTTTGAAATTTTTTTTCCATTAACCTTTTTACAGTAGTTGTTTAAACATATATTGACACCAACCCAAACAACACTTTTCATTATTGCCTGGGATGAATGTCCATTGCAGCATACCCCATCAAATAATAAAAAGTCATTTTCGTGAAGAGTAGCAAGTGCTACTGCACAGGCAATAGCACGTTGATTCGTACAGGCAAGAAAATCTCTTTCGTGTTCTTTGAGAAGTTTGCTGATGACAATATAAGTGTAGACAATCATATTTAAAATAGTGTCTGATGGGTATTTTAGTCCTCCATGATCAAGTCTCTGTATCAAACTAAAATGTTCGTTTATTGGCAACTCCTTTTCAATCACAATTTCATTAAGGCAACTCTCACATTTCAGCTTCTTAATCACTGCATGAGCACAGTAGCCTGCAATGAAAGTTAAAGACGTTGCAATATGTTTCACTGAAAGAACATCGTCTTGAGTTACACTGACTTCTATGTCTAATGTGTCTGTTTCTTCAACTTCAGAAAACATAAAATTTTTTATGGCCCCTACTGTGATATTGCCATAGGAAGGAGAACATAAAACTAAAGGCATTACACTTTGAATTCGAAGTTTCTTTTCTGCTTCATAGACTTGTGTCACTGAAACATTGTATTGGGAACCTGCAAGCTGTCTATACTTTCCAAAACGCCGCTCAAGCACATCTGTTTGTAGCTTGGCTGTCAGTAAATAGCTCATACCTAGCTCTTCAGTACAGTATCGAGCAATCTCTACAACGGCATATGTTGTATGCTGAATAGCAAAAAATGTTTCTTTTGTGAGAAACCCACTTGACAAACCTTTTGCTTTCCACACATCAAGCCAGTCTAGAAAATCTAGCAAAAATTGCATAGGAACGCTATCAGTTAACGGATCCATATAAGGATTCTGTTTGTGTTTCCCTTTAAACACTGATTTCACATTCATGACATCAAACCATTTTGTTATTATTCGAATGTATTCTGCTGTTGATGGTGCATGTCTCAAATCAAATTTATCACTAGCTACCTCAAGGCCCTCTGACACATGTCGATTGAGTATCTGCAGCACTAGTTTGATGCTCTGTTTTTCTAATGATGTAGGGCAAAGTGATTTGAGAGACAATGTGTGACAATATTTTACTAAAGAACTGGAATCTATGTCATAAATCTGTTTCAGTGTTTTAAAAGAAGCTACAGAAAACTTATTTTCTTCCACTTCTTTTCTAACTGGAAACTGAGGATAAAACATATCTTTACCATCATTTTTTTGGTTCAGCCACACATTTCTTATGCATTTAACAATGTGTATGGCATCAATTAAAAAGAAAAGTGGGCGATTAGGATCAGATGAATGTTTAAAAACTATATTAACAGCTTTATCCAGAGAAAACATTGACATGGTTTTGCTATTTATTTTGTTGTTGTCAGTTACCACACAAAAAACCCTATAGCCTCTTAGTTCAAGGCCATTTATTATGGCCAGTAGCACATCGTATAATGCATTAGATGAAATGGTTTTCACCGGTAAAATGTGAACAACATCCCTACACAAAGACTTGACACTCTGCAACATAAATACAAATGCTGAATTTGCAGCACATTCAGAGTTATATGACATGCCCAAAACAGTACCTCCTTTATATTCCAAATAAGAATTTAGATGAATTTCATCTACACTCAAAACAACATTGACATCATCGCTGTTCAAGTATTGAAATTTCTGTCTTGCATAGGACAGGAAATTACTTCCCCCAAGCCTTTCGTGAGACGGATTCACATTAAATTTGCTGCAGATCCTACGCAGAGTGCTTGGATGTTGCATTTTCATTAATGAGCTGCTACGTAAAAAATTGTAAGCATGAGATGAAACTGAAAATAGCAAACAACACAGTATCATAAATGTAGAACTAAACCTATGATTAAATTTCTTTACATTTATGAGACTAACTTGTTCATATATAAAGTCTACCATCTCCTTTTCACTCTCCTGTAAACTGTCTTTCAGCACTCCTAGACTGTCTTTCACTATCTCTACAATACTATCTATAGAAGTTTCTGAGTGCCCACAATCTGTGTCTGAAAACTCCTGCAGTACACTGACAATTTCATGGATATTGGTTACAATTACAGGAAAAGATCTTTTTCCTAATGTCTTAATTTGTACATCTTTCTTAAACAATGGAACATTTAAATTACTATCTATAACGACAGAATGTGTGATTAATGGTGCTGGATTTCTTATTATCTTTAAAAAACAAACAAAATCACAGTGTTTTTCGATCACACTCCACTCGTTGGGCAAATCCACTTCCTTCATATGCAACATCAACTCTTCTAAAGAACTGAAGCTGAAAGTGTTTTCATAGTCCTCCTGTGATGCTAAACTATATTGTAACGCTGCAGCTAACTGCTCATTTTCAAGCCTTTGCTTTTTCTCCTCTGGCCCTTCACATCTACTTTCTTCCTTTGAAAGGTAGGAAGGACAGTTTGGGAGTAGTGATGGAACTGCATCTGGTCTCAAACGTGGTTTGAGAAGGGGGGCTCTTAATAACTGACCAGTCCTTTCATCCACAATTTGTGTTTCCCAAATAACATCATCCTTGTGGAAGTGAACACGACATACCTGTAATTAAAAATGAATAAAAAATGAAAAAGGTGCTTACAACTGAATGTGATGACAATATTAATAGTGTGAAAACAATTTATGAATATAAAGTTAGTTTCTAGTTCTAAAACACAAATAGACTCCCAACTAAAATGCAGAAGAATACTCAAGTGATAAATGTGGCCATGGCATAGTAACTCTATAAAACAATAACACTACAATATCAAAACACATGCAGTTACATGTCATGGCAACAAGCTCTTAAAGAGATGGTGAAATGAAGAAAGTACTTTCCCCATCAAAAATTACAAACATTGACTAATGTTTGTAGCATAATTCAATAACAGTGACAATTTTTTTTATAATTTAGCCTTGAAGCTCATATATTCACAAGAGGGGTGGGATTTTTGCTTAATATCTTGCTCTATTCCCCCCCACCCCCACCCCACACACACACCTCAGACACAAGAAAGCATGATGACACCAAACTCACGCAGGTGTAATCCATAGAAGCAACTGTGACACAGTAACAGAATAATACAAAGTAATTGTCAACACTGTGTAACCTTTAGAACTATGAAATACTTAAAGGTAGTGCTTTTTATCAGATAGACACTGTTTTGCTTTTGATATCAGTTCATAACTTACATAAAAACTGACAGTATGATAAACTAATACATTGCCACTTATGTGCTACCTATTAGGCTAAACATGAACACAATTGCTTTCAAGTACTTTAGCTGTGTATCTATAAGACAGCTGTGTAGGCCACTGGCATGTATCTGAAATTCCAGACCCAGAAAGTAAGAATTTGTAAAATCCACAAGTACTTTTTATATGTTTTCACAGTTTCTCCCTTTGCATTTTGTGATGGCCTGTTAATCCATTCATGTACTCATTCATTTTTCCTGTCTATGGTTCACTGTTAAGTCTAAAGCCTACTATATTCCCTAATAGTAACATTCCTTGCAATGACTTCAAATTCCCACCAATAATTTATTAAAAACAAGTGACTGAGACACTGTTTTTACTTCATTTTCAATTTCTGGGTACACCACATTACTTGTTTTTGAACAGGCAACTTCCTAAAGACTTTTACAGCAAAAAGAAACACTAAATACAGAAGCAGAATACATCGAAAGTCGTCTGTATCTTAAGTGCGCGTACTTAATTATAAACCGACTTTTATTCCTAACAACAGGCAGCATAAACAGTAAGTATAAAGATATACTGAGATATTTAACTACGTAAGTATGACTGTGCTTAGGCTATACTGGTTGAACTTGCAGAATACAGAATTCATATAACCTATACCAGCTAAACTGTAGAATTGCCAGGGCAAGAAAACGAAACGCTATTTTCTTCGGCACTTATTCAGTTAAGATCTGGTATATTAGTCAAAATGTCGCTGACCTTCCTTACTGCATAAGTGCCTATTCTTTGTTAGCACACTTAACCTCTTTTAAGAAATAAACAAAACAAATACTTACTCTTGAACTTGAAGAAGGAGTGAAGTTATCTCTGCGACTACTTGACAACCATTTCTTCCTCGTTGCTTCATCCTCCGGAAATTTAAACACGGTTACTTTTGGTCCACCGTCGTAATTTCCTCTACAATTCGGCACACAACAACGATACGGCATTTTGCAGGCAACGAAATTTTCACAGGCAAGAAAAACAGATCACCAGTTTAGTGCACAGAAACCAAACAACCAAATCACGTACACTAACGCAGGAACACCATTCACTATAATAGTAAACTGACGCGAAACTCGCCGAACGACTATTCACAAGCACTGTTCGTGTAACTGTTGAAGAAGGGACTATGTGTGTAGCCATCTTGTGACGTCACGCACTACGTAGACAGGCTTTCTTTTACAGGGGGTGCTGGTAGGACTCGTGAAGCCGGACTGCTTGAAGTTTGGTAGCATTATGATGCCATGTTTCACTTGTTCATGGACTGCTTCTGACCAGTAGGCCGAAAGGAATGCCTCGTAGAACTCATAAACCGTGTTGCACTTCCGCGCAACCTATCTCATTCGCAATGCCGGTTCTCGTTTGAGATACCCGCACACGAATTCTACCCTACGTGCATGCGGCCACGTGGGAGTGATCTAAAACTGGAATTGATCAGGCCAGGCTTGGGAATTAATTCCGTTCTTTTATGCTTTAATGCTTTTATGCTTATGGTCGACATCTTGCGTTTCCTCTCTCGACGAAAATCAGCGAAAATTACCATATTTCGTTCGTCTACGCGCTACTTCGCTTTCGTTCCTGAGATCAGAGTCGTCCTCATCGCCCGAGTATCTGTCCTCATTGTATAGCTTATCTTTTTTGTTGTTTCCTTCCCTCCGTCATTACCTTTGAGCCGGTTCTCTAGTAAAGTTACGAGCTCATTTAAGTCCTCAGTAGCCCCTCTTTGTCTCCTGTTGACTTCACACTGCCCTAGTTGAAATCTTAACAGGGACCGCCCTTCCTCTGTTTCACTTACTGGTGTCGGCACGATTTTTTCACTATCCGCAGATGCACTTACGTGACTCGCGCTTTCTGCAAGTTTTTCTAGGTCGCGCTTCACCTTGATTTCCTCCTCGCAGTTTAGTTGGAGTTGTTGGAAACGCTCTTCGAGCGAAGAAATGTTTTTATCTATCCTAGCGTCGACGGCCCTGTTGTCCTCCGCCCTCGATATTTCCAGCAACGCTGACCCTAGTTCGCGTTCGTGTTGAAACTGTTCCTTAAGAGCCCGGAAATCCCGCTCTATTCGGTTGCTGCGTCTTTGTCCAATTTTGTCACACGTACCTGTGTGACCTCTATTAGTGGAGACGCTGTCCAATGCATTCAAAACTCGGCCCAAGTTCAGAAACGATAACTTCTTTACTGTTCGTTGTTACGTCTCGTAATTTGCCTTGTACATTAGCCAATTTCTCGGAATTCGCCGTCATCTGAGCTCCTAAGTCTTCTTTGATAGCGGAGATCCGCGCCTCAAATTGATTATTATTCGCAGCCATCTGCGCCCCTAAGTTTTCAACCATGTGTGCATTGTTCGCGATCATTAGCGCCTCAAATAGTCCCATGAACTGCGCCCATTCAGGTAAACACGTCACCTGGTTCTTGGCTACGCTGCTGACGGATCCAGCAAATATGTTGACAGCTGTCTGGGAACCCTATGTTGTTGTGCTCTTTGTGAGGATAATGTTCCAGTAGCACTGCTGAAATCAGGTGCACAGAACGAATCGTTTGATTCGCTAACACTTCGGGAAGCGGGAATATTGTTTAGTTCATTGGCGATTTTTTTCCGGTTTCCTAGGCGAAATTTCACCGGAAGGCACTGTATTTTCTGTTCCGTTGCGTCCCGAGTTGCTCTTGGAACGGGTACGCTTGTCCATTATTTATAGCTGACGAAGTTTGCGCACCAGTCACTTACTACAAGAATACTACTTGGTATGCGAATATTATCATACGCTCCTAGCACCAAATTTACCGTACGTTACGCATAGACGAGATCGAGATTGTAACATCCTAACACAAGGAATATCTTTCGCACGCAAAACAACGACAAATTACCTGTACGTACGTAAAATACGTCCCCAGATACTGATAATTGTCACACGATCTTGCTATCGGACTGTGAATTAGCACACCACAAATACACACATAAACGCTGCTTCCACGCTGATACTTGAAACAACGCAGAAATTGTTCAAGTGCCAAAGGGAAAACATTTTGAATAGTTAGTGCATTGATGCATCCTACGGAACCTGACTTTTTCACACAAAATTCCTAGGAAGAGGGTACTCAGAGATCAGGGTCGCGATATGAAAGGTATCGTTACTATTAATGAGTATCTTTACAATTGATCTGAATATTGGGGGTAAAGTATGGCTTAAATACAACTGTCACGCAAACGAAATGTTGTAGGATGTGCCGTACATTAGAGCTGGATGAACCTTGGAGTCGAATTATAGCAGTGAGAGCGTACAAAAAAATTCTGGCGAAAGAACATTTATTACATCGCTAGATTGAATTACACACATGAACGTATATAGTGAGTAATATGATGGTTGCTGTTGCCTGCAATCTATTACGTCGCATGTTGATTAACCTTATAACTTTACTTCGGAGTCCCCTGCAAGGTCTATGATCTATGGGAGAGGAATGATCAAAGGATGGTTTAATCACCAACACTTACATTCACACGCACATGAGAGACTAAGAAGAAGTAAAAGAACTAAAAACGTTCACCACAGCACACGTGGATAGCAAGAGGGGCTGTTCCCTTGATTTTAACAAGCGGGATAAATGCATAAAATTTCTATTAAAGTGAATTGCTATAAAAATGAAGCGTAATAAAGATTCACAATTAATTCAGATGCTCTACACCGGAAGATCACTGTGGCCTTGACACTGTAATGTTTCTCATTAGATCACGACCACGAGGTCCTCACAAACAAAAGGGTGCACAAAGAAAGTTATCAAGTGAGACGAATTGCACTAAATTCAGTCATAAAATCACGGAAATCATACGCAATATAAATGCTCTCACGAGAGGGATACTAAACTTAATTAACCGAATCACAGTAAGCTTAACACCATGTTCTACTTTTGTAGTCCTGTCTTCCTCAGTTGCGTGTAATATTACGGTATATTGATAATTTTTACTTATGGACCGTCTGACAGCAACTGAATAAAACACAATTTTAGTGCCATACGCGTTTCGCCTTTATTTTCTGCAAGGCATCATCAGTGGCCTGGAACATGTACATATGGTAGCTATTTTATTTACATTTTTGTCATTGTGCCTATAGGTTATAAACAGTTATGGTGGTTGGTATTTCCTATTTAGTAGTAATGTTTTGAACTGTACTTACAGGTTGCGTGGACAATTTCTTACATATTACGCTCCTGTTGCATTTTTGGTGTTGTTCTTCTTCTTATGAACGCCAATTTGCGGTTTTTTCTACATTCCACAGCACTATGCACTGAACGCTTGTTTTAATGCAATGTTTTGGTTTCTGTTGCCGACTGTCAAATGTTTTTGCCACAGATCGAATGTTATTGCCAAACTTATGAGTGTAACTATTGAAGTATCTGTATCTGTTCGTGTATGCATCTGTGTGTGCGTTTGTATATATATATATATATATATATATATATATATATATATATATATATATATATATGTGTGTGTGTGTGTGTGTGTGTCTCCAGATGGTGTGGGGAAGAGCTTTTTTTATTTTTTTTTATGTTATCATTTCCTTTACTAAGTGTAGTAGGGAGCCTGTGGTAATGTGTGTTTGTTCATTTATCACATGTTTGTTTTCTGGTATGGCTTTCTGGATGTGGAAGTTTTCTTGCATTTGTATAAGATGTTTGTCATGGTTGGTTATTCTCATTATTTTCATTTCTTGTTCCATGTTTGTGGATGATGGTTGTAGTGTTTTAAATTCTCTGCAAATGTGTAATGGTTTGTTTCATACTTCCAACATCTGATATGTTCTTTGTATCTTGTTTCAAAATTCCTGCATGTCATGCCTATGTATACTGCATTACAACTTTGACATTCAAGTTTATATATTCCTGATTGTTGGAATTTATCCCTCTTGGTAGCTGGATGGCTTCGGTGTGATTGAAGGGTTTGTCCAGGCTTATATGCTATTTTGAAGCCCTGTCTCTTTAGGATGTTTGCAACTCTGTGTGTTAGTTTATGTGTGTAGGTCATGGTGTACCATCTGGTTCTTTTCTATGTGGTGTTGTCATTGTGTGTGTTTGTTGAATGTGTTTGTAAGTTTTCAGCTTGTGAGTCCTTTTGTATTGTGGAACTGTTGTGTTTGTTTCTTATTTGTGTTTTTATTTTTTGATTGAGCTTGTGTACCACATGTGTGTCATACCCGTTGTTCCTAGCTATTTGTATGATTGTACTCATTTCTTGTTCTTAGTTTCTCTTGCTGAGTGGGATTCTGTTTAATCTATGTAACATGTGTCTTAGTGCTGCAAGTTTCTGGCTGTGGGGGTGGTTGGATGTGGAATGTCCCTTTGAACAAGAGAACGGGGTCCCTCAAGGTAGCGTTTTAAGTGTGACGGTCTTTGCCATTGCTATTAATAGTATTACGTCTGTCGTGAAAAGTTCTGTGCAATGTTCCTTGTTTGCGGGCGATTTCTCTGAATTTTACTCTTCTTCAAGCCTTGCAACGACGACCTGTCAGTTGCAACTCACTCTGCAACGTTTGGATGAATGGGCACAGAAGAGTGGTTTTAAGTTTTCAACTGATAAGTCAGTGTGTGTTCTTTTTAACCATTCTCGTTCCATCTTTGACTTGCCTTAGTTGAGGATGAGCGACACCGTTCTGAATTTTAAAGACAAGGTGAAGTTTCTGGGCCTCACTTTTGATTCTAAGTTTACATGGCTGCCACAGCGACAGACACAATAATACATTCCACATCCAACCACCCCCACAGCCAGAAACTGGCAGCACTAAGACACATGTTACATAGATTAAACAGAATCCCACTCAGCAAGAGAAACTATGAACAAGAAATGAGTACAATCATACAAATAGCTAGGAACAACGGGTATGACACACATGTGGTACACAAGCTCAATCAAAAAATAAAAACACAAATAAAAAACAAACACAACAGTTCCACAATACAAAAGAACTCACAAGCTGAAAACTTACAAACACACTCAACAAACACACACAATGACAACACCACATAGAAAAGAACCAGATGGTACACCATGACCTACACACATAAACTAACACACAGAGTTGCAAACATCCTAAAGAGACAGGGCTTCAAAATAGCATATAAGCCTGGACAAACCCTTCAATCACACCGAAGCCAGCCAGCTACCAAGAGTGACAAATTACAACAATCAGGAATATATAAACTTGAATGTCAAAGTTGTGATGCAGTATGCATAGGCATGACATGCAGGAATTTTGAAACAAGATACAAAGAACATATCAGATGTTGGAAGTATGAAACAAACCATTACACATTTGCAGAGCATTTAAAACACTACAACCATCATCCACAAACATGGAACAAGATATGAAAATAATGAGAATAACCAACCATGACAAACATCTTATACAAATGCAAGAAAACTTCCACATCCAGAAAGCCATAGCAGAAAACAAACATGTGATAAATGGACAAACACACATCAGCACAGGCTCCCTACTACACTAAGTAAAGGAAATAATAACATAAAAGAAAAATATAAAAAAAATAAAACTCTTCGCCACACCATCTGGAGACACACACACACACATACACAGCAAAATAAGAACAAACAAAAAAAAAGAAAAAAAGAATTATATAACACCAAAATACACAAACACACATATATATACACTCCTGGAAATTGAAATAAGAACACCGTGAATTCATTGTCCCAGGAAGGGGAAACTTTATTGACACATTCCTGGGGTCAGATACATCACATGATCACACTGACAGAACCACAGGCACATAGACACAGGCAACAGAGCATGCACAATGTCGGCACTAGTACAGTGTATAACCACCTTTCGCAGCAATGCAGGCTGCTATTCTCCCATGGAGACGATCGTAGAGATGCTGGATGTAGTCCTGTGGAACGGCTTGCCATGCCATTTCCACCTGGCGCCTCAGTTGGACCAGCGTTCGTGCTGGACGTGCAGACCGCGTGAGACGACGCTTCATCCAGTTCCAAACATGCTCAATGGGGGACAGATCTGGAGATCTTGCTGGCCAGGGTAGTTGACTTACACCTTCTAGAGCACGTTGGGTGGCACGGGATACATGCGGACGTGCATTGTCCTGTTGGAACAGCAAGTTCCCTTGCCGGTCTAGGAATGGTAGAACGATGGGTTCGATGACGGTTTGGATGTACCGTGCACTATTCAGTGTCCCCTCGACGATCACCAGTGGTGTACGGCCAGTGTAGGAGATCGCTCCCCACACCATGATGCCGGGTGTTGGCCCTGTGTGCCTCGGTCGTATGCAGTCCTGATTGTGGCGCTCACCTGCACGGCGCCAAACACGCATACGACCATCATTGGCACCAAGGCAGAAGCGACTCTCATCGCTGAAGACGACACGTCTCCATTCGTCCCTCCATTCACACCTGTCGCGACACCACTGGAGGCGGGCTGCACGATGTTGGGGCGTGAGCGGAAGACGACCTAACGGTGTGCGGGGCCGTAGCCCAGCTTCATGGAGACGGTTGCGAATGGTCCTCGCCGATACCCCAGGAGCAACAGTGTCCCTAATTTGCTGGGAAGTGGCGGTGCGGTCCCCTACGGCACTGCGTAGGATCCTACGGTCTTGGCGTGCATCCGTGCGTCGCTGCGGTCCGGTCCCAGGTCGACGGGCACGTGCACCTTCCGCCGACCACTGGCGACAACATCGATGTACTGTGGAGACCTCACGCCCCACGTGTTGAGCAATTCGGCGGTACGTCCACCCGGCCTCCCGCATGCCCACTATACGCCCTCGCTCAAAGTCCGTCAACTGCACATACGGTTCACGTCCACGCTGTCGCGTCATGCTACCAGTGTTAAAGACTGCGATGGAGCTCCGTATGCCACGGCAAACTGGCTGACACTGACGGCGGCGGTGCACAAATGCTGCGCAGCTAGCGCCATTCGACGGCCAACACCGCGGTTCCTGGTGTGTCCGCTGTGCCGTGCGCGTGATCATTGCTTGTACAGCCCTCTCGCAGTGTCCGGAGCAAGTATGGTGGGTCTGGCACACCGGTGTCAATGTGTTCTTTTTTCCATTTCCAGGAGTGTATATATATATATATATATATATATATATATGTATATATATATATATATATATATATATATATATATATGCACAAACGCACACACAAATGCATACACGAACAGACCACAGATACTTCAATAGTTTCACTCATAAGTTTGGCAATAACATTCGATCATTGGCAAAAACATTTGACAGTCGGCAACAGAAACCAAAACATTGCATTAAAACAAGCGTTCAGTGCATAGCGCTGTGGAATGTGGAAAAAACCGCAAATTGGCGTTCATAAGAAGAAGAACAACACCAAAAATGCAACATGAGCGTAATATGTAAGAAATTGTCCACGCAACCTGTAAGTACAGTTCAAAAAATTATTACTTAATAGGAAATACCAACCACCAGAACTGTTTATAACCTATAGGCACAATGACAAAAATGTAAATAAAATAGCTAACACATGTACATATTCCAGGCCACTGATGATGCCTTGCAGAAAATAAAGGCGAAACGCGTATGGCACTAAAATTGTGTTTTATTCAGTTGCTGTCAGACGGTCCGTAAGTAAAAATTATCAATATACCGTAATATTAACACCATGTGTTTGATTAACAGCTCAACTGAACAATAGTTTATACCGTCCGTGGATTTTAACGCCTTTGACACTAGCGATTTAGCAACTAAAACTTGTCACACACGATAGAAAACTGCGAATGACGAAAGGGATCATTTACTTTGACCAGCTTCGAAAAACTTACATAAAACACAACATTAACTTCCCAATGAAAAGGCGCACTTAGCGCCAGTAGGTCTCACCCGTCTCGCGTCCCTCGGAACACTACACGAGCATTCCCTCTCCAACCAAAACCGCCCCCGAACTTGCGGAAGTGGTCAGAGGTAGTCCTATTATGGTGCCAACCTATACAAAAGGTTCGTCCAAGGCAAACACAAATCTCTTTGCTACCTGGTTCGTTTTCCTACAGTTGGCTATTCTGATACAGTGGCGGACTACTACATCTCCACGGATCCACACACTGAAATACTTGCACACTGTCATTCATACATTCAACTGATCGGACAAGAAGAGGAATGAACATATACATTGAAATACGGCACTTAAATGTGTCAAACATGCATATGGGGATCCGATAAGTACTTTTAACCTAATGAAATGTTAAAGCTAAATATGGTTAATGTACTGTTGCCACCACAACCACACTCAGCTGCTCAGTTTTTTCCCTTTTCTTTTGTACATCTAGGGTAATACGCCATTTGCACCAACAACTGAGGTGCCAGAGATGGACAGATGAAACTGTGTAGTATGGAAAAATTATGAAGATGCTCATGCAGAAACCCTTCAGTTGCACTTCTGTCACGCTGAACGATTCTCTTCAGTCGTCGTTTGTCCCGTTCTCGCCGGATCTTTTTCCGGCCGCAGCGACGTCGAAGATTTGATGTTTTATTGGATTCCTGATATTCATGGTACACTCTTTAATTGGTCGTACGGGAAAAACCCCATTTCATCGCTACCTCGGAGATGCTGTGTCCCATCGCTCGTGCGCCGATTATAACATTAAGTTCAGACTCCCTTAAACCTTGATAACCTGACATTGTAGCCGCAGTAACCGATCTAACAACTGTCTCATATAGGCGTTGCTGACCGCAGGGCCGTATTCTGGCTGTTTACATATCTCTGTATTTGAATACGAAAGCCTATACCAGTTTGTTTGGCGCTTCAGCAAAGTAAAAGTTTCGTTTCAGGCTCCTGAACATGGCTAGAATCTTTTTGTGCCGAGCGCATGCAACATTCTTGGTACCCTAGTATTAATTGTACCTGCCATGTGTTTGTCTCTGGTCCATTACCGGGATATAAGAGGTTGCCTGTCCACAAGAGGGAGCGTAAGCAGCTGCGGACTTGGGTGTAACGGCATGCTCGGTAACCAATGGGGAAATGACTAGGTGGCAGCAGAGTGGGGAGATAGAAATCCGGGTTTCCCGAAGACGTGTGAGCGCTGTGCTGGGCCGAACACAGCCAGAAGGCGGCGGCCTTGCCTGTGGAGTGTTACTGGCACCATCACACCTGCTGCAGTTTAACTTTCGGTTACTCGACCGCTGGAATAAGCGAGCCTGCTTGGAATAACCATTGCATCCCCATATTTTTGCGAAAAACCTAACGGTGTTCCGAAAGGATAGGCTATACACGGTTGGCGTTGTATGTTGCTGTCAGAAGTAGTTTATCTTGTCACGAAATTGAAGTAGATACTTCCTGCGAGTTAGTATTGGCAGAGGTCATTTTTGGCAACCGGAATAAAATAACAATTGGATCCTTTTACCGACCTCCCAATGATACAGTTACTGAAAGGTTGAGTCTGATTTCAAACACATATCCGACTCATACGATAATAGTTGGTGGTGACTTTAATTTAACCTCGATATGTTGGCGAAAATACATGTTTAATTCCGGAGGTACGCATAAAATATCATCCGAAATTGTGCTAAACGCATTCTCTGAAAATTATTTCGAGCAATTAGTTCACGAGACCACCCGAATAGTAAACGGTTGTGAGAACACACTTGACCTCTTAGCAACAAATAATTCGGAGTTAATAACGAGAATCAAAACCGATTCAGGGATTAGTGAACACTGAGTTGTCGTAGCCAGATTGAATATTGTAATCCCAAAATCCTCGAAAAATATACCTATTCAAAGATGCAGATGAAAATTTACTTGACGCCTTCCTAAGAGACAATCTCCACCCATTCCAAATTAATAATATAACTGTAGACCAGATGTGGCTTACAATTCAAAGAAATAGTATTGGCAGCAATTGAGAGATTTATACCAAATAAATTGACAAACGACGGAGCTGATCCTCCTTGGTACACAAAACGGGTTAGAACACTTTTGCAGGAACAACGAAACAAACACGCCAAATTTAAACTGACGCAAAATCCCCAAGATTGGCGATCTTTTACAGAAGCTCGAAGTTTAGCGCGGACTTCAATGCGAGATGCCTATAACAGTGTCCACAACGAAACTTTGTTTCGAAACCTGGCAGAAAATCCAAAGAGATTCTGGTCGTCAGTGAAGTATGTTAGCGGCAAAAAACAATCAATTCCTTTTCTGCGCGATAGCAATGGAGATACTATCGAGGACAGTGCTGCCAAAGCAGAGTTACTAAACACAGCCTTCCGAAATGCCTTCACAAAAGAAGACGAAGTAAATATACCAGAATTCGAATCGAGAACAGCTGCCAGCATGAGTAACGTAGAAGTAAATATCCTCGGAGTAGTGAAGCAACTTAAATCACTTAATAAAAGCAAGTCTTCGGGTCCAGACTGCTTACCAATTAGGTTTCTTCCGGCGTATGTTGATGCATTAGCTCCATACTTAACAATCATATGCAACCATTCACTCAACGAAAAATCTGTACCCAAAGACTGGAAAGTTACACACGTCACACCAATATTCAAGAAAGGAAATAGCAGTAATCCACTAAATTACAGGCCCATATCGTTAACGTCGATATACAGCAGTATTTTAGAACGTATATTGTGTTCGAACATTATGAATTACATCGAAGAAAACGGTCTATTGACACACAGTCAACATGGGTTTAGAAACACAACTAGCTCTTTATTCACATGAAATGTTGAGTGCTATTGGACAAGGGATATCAGATCGATTCCGTATTTCTGGATTTCCAGAAGGCTTTTGACACTGTACCACACAAGCGGCTCGTAGTGAAGTTGCGTGCTTATGGAATATCGTCTCAGTTATGAGACTGGATTTGTGACTTCCTGTCAGACAGGTCACACTTCGTAGCAATTGACGTAAAGTGATCAAGTTAAGCAGAAGTTATTTCTGGCGTTCCCCAAGATAGTGTTACAGGCTCTTTGCTGTTCCTAATCTATATAACGATTTGGGAGACAATCTGAGCAGCCGTTTTCGGTTGTTTGCAGATAACGTAGTCTTTTATCTACTAATAAAGTCATCAGAAGACAAAAACAAACTGCAATACGATTTAGAAAAGATATCTGAAGGGTGCGAAAAGTGGCAGTTGACCCTAAATAACGAAAAGTGCATCCACATCAGTACTAAAAGGAACTCGTTAAACTTCGGTTACACGATAAATCGGTCTTATCTAAAAGCCGTAAATTCAACTAAATACCTAGGTATTATCTTATGAACAACTTAAATTGGAAGCAACACGTAGAAAATGTTGTGGGGAAGGCTAACCAAAGACTGCGTTTTATTGGCATGTCACTTAGAAAATGTAACAGACCTACTAAGGAGGCTGCCTACACTACGCTTGTCCGTCCACTTTTAGATTACTGCTGCGCGGTGTGGGATCCATACCAGATAGGAGTGACGGAGTTCAAAATGGTTCAAATGGCTCTGAGCACTATGGGACTTAACTGCTTTGGTCATCAGTCCCCTAGAACTTAGAACTACTTAAACCTAACTAACCTAAGGACATCACAAACATCCATGCCCGAGGCAGGATTTGAACCTGCGATCATAGCGGTCGCGCGGTTCCAGACAGTGGCGCCTAGAACCGCTCGGCCAGTGACGCAGTACATCAAAAAAGTTCAAAGAAAGGCAGCACGTTTTGTACTATCGCGAAATACGGGAGAGACTGTCTCAGAAATGATACAGGATTTGGGCTGGACATCATGATAAGAAAGGCGTTTTTCGTTGCGACGGAACCTTCTCACGAAATTCTAATCACAAACTTTCTCTTCCGAATGCGAAAATATTTTGTTGACACCGATCTACACAGGGAGGAACGCTCACCACGATAAAATAAGGGAAATCAGAGATCGTACGGAAAGATGTAGGTGTTCATTCTTTCCACGCACTATACGAGATAGAAATATTAGAGAATTGTGAAGGTGGTTCGATGAACCCTCTGCCAGGCACTTGGATGTGATTGCAGAGTATCCATGTAGATGTAGATGTAGATGTAGATGTAGAGGAACCTCTAGCTGTTTAACTACAGTTGTATCAATGTTCTCTAGAGAGCAGCTTGTTGGTTAGGCAGTTGTAAAATAGTGGAATTTTCTACGGAGAATAGTTTACTAGTAGGTTTCCTGTCGCTTATGACGGGTAATGGTAATGCACTTCTTTATCCAGGAAATCCATATCGACTCTTTCCATGACTGTTTCTTGATGATCACAATTTATGTGATGTAACCTTTCACTCCTACTGTTCAATCTGTACATTGAAGAAGCAATGATGGAAATAAAGGAAAGGTTCATTAGCGGAATTAAAATTCGGGGTGAAAGGATATCAATGACACGATTCGCTGATGACATTGGTAACCTGAGTGAAAGTGAAGAAGAATTACATGATCTGATGAATGGAAAGAACAGTCTAATGAGAGCAGAATATGGGATGAGAGTAAATCGAAGGAAGACGAAAGAAATGAGAAGCAGCAGAAATGAGATCAGCGAGAAACTTAACATCAGGATTGACGGTCACAAAGTAGATGAAGTTAAGGAATTTTGCTACCTAGGCAGCAAAATAACCCATGACGGACGGACCAAGTAGGACATCAACAGCAGACTATCAGTGGCAAAAAGGACATCCCTGGTCAGGAGAAGCCGTCTAGAATGAAACACAGACTTTAATTTGAGGACGAAATGTCTGAAAATGAACGTTTGGCGCACTGCATCGTATGGTAGTGAAACATGGACTGTAGAAAAACAGGAATAGAAGAGAATCGAAGTATTTAAGATGTGGTGCTACAGACGAATATTGAAAATTAGTGGACTGATGAGATAACGAATGCGGAGGTTCTCCTCAGAATCGGAGAGGAAAAGGAATATTTGGAAAACACTGACAAGGAAAAGGAACAGGATGATAGGACATGTTAAGACACCAGGAAATGACTTCCATGGTACCAGATGGAGCTGTAGACGACAAAAACTGTAGAGGAAGACAGAGATTGGAATACGTCCAACAAATAATTGAGGACGTAGGGTGCAAGTGCTACTCTGAATCCTAGAGGTTAGCACAGGAGAGGAATTCGTGGCATTCATCATCCAACCAGTCAGAAGACTGATGACTCAAGTCATGTTAGCACTTGTACATCGAAGAAGCCATGAGACAAGTGAAACAAAATTTTGGAAACGTACAAGCTGAACACATAGCAATTTTAGGCATCGTATACGACATAATAGCCCTCAAAATTGTATGCAAGGAATACTTGGAAAGCAATGAACGGTATTTTTTTTCCTTCATTTATTTTTCCCTGTGTATAACCCATAGAACCAGCCTCCATGTGATTTATCCAGGTGTACACATAGCTTGCGTCGGGTTCACATATTTATAATACAGAACAAATGAAAACTCCTCTTTAAACATGCAGGGGGCCACGGGTATAAGTGCAGATATTGTTATATGTGGTGCTATAAAACCTATACACATCGTTGTGTTGGTTGTTTTTTCTCTGTGTCAAATAATTTGCCCATAAACATATGACTGTCTTGTGTCCACGTGTCCACATTTCAATACCTGACTTGTTGTCCAGGAGAAAATCATCATCAGTGGCTTTCCTTGCCACATGTACTTAAGAGGTACCAACTAACCTAAAAACATACGACTTACAATTATTAGTCTCCAAATGGCGTAAATCCCGTTAATCCATGATGACAGTTTTACTCTGGCTTGAAAATTCCTGTACTTCGTCTAAGGTGTCAAAAACATAATAATATCTTGTGCTCTTGTTGCTAAGTTACTTTAATAGCAGCAGTGTCAATCTTGAGTCGGGTAGTACACTAATAGTGTCTTTTTGCGTAACTTTAATGACTACTAGTCAGACAAATGGCTCTGAGCACTATGGGACTTAACTACTGTGGTCATCAGTCCCCTAGAACTTAGAACTACTTAAACCTAACTAACCTAAGGACATCACACACATCCATGCCCGAGGCAGGATTCGAACCTGCGACCCTAGCAGTCGCGCGGTTCCGGACTGCGCGCCCAGAACCGCTAGACCACCGCGGCCGGCACTAGTCAGACACACGAACTGTGCATGTAGTATCAGTAAGTGTGCAGTGCGCGTGTAGAATGGGGAATGGACTCGATCTATCTGAGTTGGACCGAGGCAAATTTTGATGGCCCGGAGGCTCGGCACGAGCATTTCGGAAACTTCACAAACGCACGGGAAAGCGGTCTGTGTGGCGCCACCTGGGGAAGGTGTGTTGCCTTCCGAAACTGGGTTAAAACCGCCAGAAGACCCTCTGATTCCCGGAAATCTTCAGAATGTCTGAAGTGCTCTGTGGCTCAGAGGAACCTGAGTGGGGCGGGGACCATAATGTCCTATCCTGTGGCCTTGACGTGGCCCCGGCGCTCAGTAACCCCTTTAGATGGGGTGAAGCTAACACGGGAAGGGCCGTCCATGCATGACGTTAAAAGGCTAGCCCTTAACTGGGTGCAATCCTCACTGAACCGCACTGGCCCACCGGGAATTATCAGAAGCGGTGGGTGAGACATGGTCGGCCACGATCCTCCAGTACGTGTGGAGGCCCTCCGGGGAACGTAACTCGGGTTTGAGTGCCGCACCGTCTCGATGATGTCAAACTCCACAACATAAGACCCGGGTCATACCACCATTTTCATCACATCATCACTCTCGTAACACCTCCTGGCTGTGGAACGGTGAAGGTTGTCGTTGTGTCAAGGAAGGACGTTAAACTCCCGTCAAGGTAGGACGTTAAACGCCCCCAACCCAAGGCGAAAGCGAAGGGTGCGTGGCACAGGGGGAGCTGTGTCTGAGGGACTAACCATCTGTCCCTCCCTCAATTCGCAGGGCACAAAACCAGTTGGTGCTCTGCATGCCGGCGACCTCGTTTGTCGGCGTGGGACCTCGGCGAGAGTCAGCAAGTGCGCTTCGCCGCGCCCGTGGGTAACCGGGGCGTGTTCTGCCAAACTCAGGGGGTGGTGACATCGCCTGGGCCATCTTAGCTGGGTCCAGACCGAGGAACGACTGGATGACCGGCCCGCCACCTGAGTAGGAGCGGGTCCTTGGCCTGTAGGTGGGAGCTCGGGCAAGTAGGCAGCGAAGGACGAGAAGTGCATCCGCTTCTCCGGAGTGCGGGGTGCACTTGCCGATGAACACTGGGAGAAATCGTCGGTGACGAGGCCACTGAAGGGGACCAGTACACTGGCAACGGTGTGCTGAACTCGGCGGCTCAGGGATGCCCTTGACCTAGGGACGAGGTTGGTGGGCGAGCTGCATCTTAGTCCCCCCCCCCCCCCCCCATGCCAGAGGAGCCGGTCCGGGAATAGAGACGGGCTCCCAACCCTCTTTTTTTCGCTTGCCAAATCATGGCTGAACCAGAGACAAGCGATTCGTGCGCTTCTGCGAGAGCTTCGATGCTTTCTGCTCCCGACCCATCGGGGCAAATGGAGGACATAGATGAGAGTGTAACTGAGAGACGCAACAGGATCACGCAACTGTTGGAGTCCAACGTTAAAAACGGAAAGATTAGCCAAACTGCAATTCTGGCAATAAAAAATTAACTTGCCTCCTGGGCGATTGCTCATGCTAGGGTTGAGGGGCGAATTGTAGAATTACAACGGGAAAACTTCACCCTTAGGAGACAACCGGCCAAGACATGGGCAGGTGTAGTGGCTCAGGCTGCCCCCAAAACCCAGACAACCAGAGAGACAAAAAATGGTTCAAATGGCTCTGAGCACTATGCAACTTAACTTCTGAGGTCATTAGTCGCCTAGAACATTCAACTAATTAAACCTAACTAACCTAAGGACATCACACACATCCATGCCCGAGGCAGGATTCGAACCTGCGACCGTAGCGGTCACGCGGTTCCAGACTGAAGCGCCTTTAACCGCACGGCCACACCGGCCGGCCCAGAGAGACAATAGCGAAGGTCACTCAAAAGCCGGACACGGCGGTCTTCTTAAGATCCCTGCCCGGCCAAGACACTAAGAAGCTCCTGGAAATTTTTACCACCATGGTAAATTCAGTTAAGGACAAAATTAAGGTAAACAAAGTTAAAGCAACAAAAAATGTCGTAATTGTAGATGTAGCAACTGAAGAGGACAAAAACAAAATCGTAAATAATGAAAATCTGTGCAAGGCGGTCAGGTGTGAACCCCCAAAGAAAAGGAATCCACTCGTAATCATGTACGATGTACCGGTTAAACCGGTTACGATGGACAACAATGAATTATGCGACACGATAAAGAATCAAAATTTTGACAATATGACTGATGAACAATTTAGAAACGACTTTAAACTGAAATTTAAGACAGGACCAAGAGACAGACAAACAGTACACCGAATAGCAGAAGTAACGGGATCTATGTGGAAAAAGCTCACATCTATGGGTAGAATATACGTTGGATTTCATGCCATTAACGTGCGGGACTACTTGGTGGTGCCTCGCTGCCACAATTGTGGCGATTTGGATCATATCCACAAGTACTGTGACAGGAAGCCGGCTTGCTCCAGATGCGGAGCGGAAGATCACGTAAGAAAGAACTGCACCAAATCTGGAATCTGCATTCCATGTGTAAAGAGAGGCAAAAAGACCTGTAACGCCTGTGGAAGGAATTGCCCAACCTATAGGATGTTGGAGCAAAGATTTATATCAAGAATTGAATATGGCTGAAGCTGCAGCTGTGCGCAGGATGCCAAAAAGGAAGTCTCCGGGGAAGAGGCGTAGAGACGCGGCTAGGGCTGCTAAATTCAAGCAATTCCTAACCTTCGTTGAAGGCAGTAAAACTGAAAGAACAGGAATGGTATACGTGTCCGTCCAGACGGACCTGTGTGAACGGGAAGATGCCGCTCTCCCCTCCCCCCGGAACTCGAGACCGCCAGAAGGCCGGGCACCCGAAGTCAGGCGTCCTGCAATAGCGGGCCAAATAAAAGCCACAAGAAACAGCTCCACATCCGAAGAACCACTTAAAGTAAACACAATCAGCAGCACAATAACCACACCTACTTCTGACCAATCATTAGTAAAACGTCTAGAGGTGGATCCCATCAGGATCTACCTAACTCTGGAAAATGCCTTGCAACTTTCCCGTCTGGAGGAGCCGGCTGTCCTGACCACAGCACTAAGGCACATAGTGCGGGTGGGACACCAGTATGGACGTAAAGTCACCTTCTCGGCCATGGAGGCTGTCGATAGAATACAGTTAAAGACCATGAATCTCCCCACTGACTTTGGCGCCCTGCGTGACCTTGTCAAAAAGGTTTTTCAAAGAAGAAACGAGAAATTTGATCTAGACGAGATTTACAATCAGGCTGTCTTAGCCAATGGTAGGATAGCGTATGACTGGAGGAAGACCTTTCCAGAACAATATGTACACACGTATTTTCCATGACCACTAAAATACTGCTAGGACAACTTAATGCACATAACAGCCGATAAGTCATGCAGGAGCTCCGAAGGGTGGTGGAGGAGATGAGTATCGACGTACTCTGTCTACAGGAGCCATACTCTCTTGCGGGTAACATAGCTTTCGCTAGCTTTAATTGGCAAATAGTATCCTTTGGAGATGACCCTAAAGCCACCACTATAGTCATAAATAGAGCCATAAGAGTCACAGTGCTCGCCCATCTCTCAAATGTACATTGTATTGTAACCGAAATCCAGACTACAGTTGGAGTCATTCATTTAGTTAATATGTGCTTCCAATATGGTGACGACATTGAGACATATTTAGATCAACTAGCACGAGTCACAACAGCACTAAGAGGCCGAAAGATAGTGGTGGTTGCAGATGTCAACGCGAAGTCCCCCCTGTGGCGCAGTGGCACCCGGGTTGGCAGAGGGGAGAAGATGGAGGATACAGTAATGTCACTACAGTACTTGGTTGCCAACAGAGCCGGGAACCCCCCCACCTACACGGGCGGAGGAGGAGAAGGAACTAACATTGATGTAACATTAATTTCACCAAATTTTGCTGGTCACTTGAACAACTGGATAGTAAGAGACCAAGTAACAACAAGTGACCATAACTTAATCACATTTGAGCTCACCGACAGGGAATGCCACTGGGACATAGGGTGAGAATTTCAATTAAATTACAACAAAACTGATTGGGAGTGCCTTGCAAGAGAGTTTGTTCCCCCGAAATGGCCGGAAGGTGATGAAGAGGTCGACAGGCATGCTGAAGAGCTGGTTAGTACCATCACAAAAGCGGTAAAGGCTGCAGTAGCAACTAGGAGGAGGGCCGTCGGAGCCTCCCCGTCACCATGGTCCGTTGAACTAGGGCAGACGCGTCAGTCGGTCAGGAGGGCGAGGAGGTACTACCAGCGAAGTTTCGTCTGGGAAGAGAAACAGAGATGGCTAGAAATCTATAGGAATGCTAAGGAAGAGTTCCAGAGGGAGCTCAAAAGGGTTAGACTGGTAAGCTGGGAGAAGTATGTCCAGAGCCAATTGGCTACAGATCCCTGGGGCATCCCATATAAAATAGTTAGGGGAAAAAATCAGGTCTCCTATGATACTATCAACCATCCGGGATTGGGAATCGGATGACAGGGACATGGCAGAAAACTGCTGAAGTCCTTCTCCGGTCCCTGCTTCCGGATGACACGGAAAATGAGGATACAGGAGAACAAGGCCTAATTAGGCAAGCTCAGCAAGAAGAGTACCAAAACAACACTGTGATGTACCCTTTCTCGGAGAAGGAGGTGGCGGTGCATATTAGGGAACTTAAAAGAGGAAAAGCCCCAGGACCAGACGGCATCATAGCGGAGGTGGTGCAATACCTCGCTCCTCAACTAGTAGCACCTCTAGCTAGAATCTACAATAAGGCCCTAAGCCTCAGAGAGTTTCCCACCATCTGGAAACAAGCAAATGTAGTAATAATAAAAAAAGGGATTGGATAAGGATCTAAAAGAGGTCAAGTCCTACAGACACATATGTCTGTTGGATCTGCTAGGAAAATTGCTGGAGAGGCTGCTGGCTGACAGGCTGATGGCACACCGAGTGCTTTGTGGAATGTGCAGCAGGCAGTTCGGATTGCGTCTGACGCAATCGCCATGGCGGCTGAGGTCTGCGGGTCGTCACACATAAGTACATAGTTGGCATCATGGTGGACATCAGTGGCGCCTTTGACAACCTGTGGTGGCATTCGTTCTTCTCTCGCTTGCGAGAGAAGGAGTGTCCAGGGCCGCTATGTGGGTGTCTTAGGAGCTATTGCATGCATAGGGAGGTTTGGTTATCATCCCCTAGCGGAAGAGTGGGCAAAAAGATAACAAAGGGGTGTCCACAGGGCTCTGTCCTGGGGCCACTCTTTTGGGATATCAATATGGAGCCTCTCCTTGAGACATTGGAGAATTGTGCAGATGTGCTAGAGGTGATAGCTTACGCTGATGACCTCCTCCTGTTGGTTGGCGGTCGGAGCCGAGAGGAATTGGAACCAAAAATTGAGAGGACCATGACATTACTTTCGCAGTGGTGCCATAGAACCAAGCAAAAAGTAGCACTAAACAAATCCACCTACCTACTCCAAAAGGGCCAATTGGTCAGAAACCATCCAGTTAGGATGGATGGCACACCAGTTATACGTCGTCGAGAAGCTAGATACATAGGGGAGCTTTACCAGGCACATTGAGGTAACAACACATAGGTCGATAGAAGTGTTAACCAGCTTCAACACCATAGGCCACAGAAGATTTCATCTCCTACCGAACCTCATCAAGCTCTATCACAACACAATTCTTGTCTCCATCATGGGCTATGGGTCCGGGGTCTGGGCCCACAGGCTCACGAGGGTCCTTGCTGCTATGGCCGTGAGGAGAGTGCAGTGGAACAAGATACTACGATCAGTGAGGGCATATCAAACATCACCAGGGGGAGCGTTACTGATACTCATGGGCCTGTGCCCCCTTGATGTAAAAATCAGGGAGCAGGCTGCATGGTATTGGGTCAAAAAGGGGAAAATTGAAAAAAACTAGGGATATCATGGGGTCAGAGTGGGGGACAAAATAACAATGAAAAGAAGGGGAATGGAACTTTGGCAGGAAATCGGGGATGGGGATGAGACAGGAAGAAGAACTCACCAATTTTTACCAAACATTCTGGAAAGATTAAGGATGAAACATTTCCAGCCAAGTAAGGGACTGCTGCACTTCCTCACTGGGCATGGCCCGTACCCGGCATATCTTTGCCGGTTCGGGAAAAGAGCGACACCGTCGTGTGACTGTGGTGCCGAAATGGGCACACCGGATCATGTGGTCTACGAGTGTCCGCTTTTCGACGACGTTGCAGCTAACTTACGGAACTCACTGCCTAACACAGACACCGTTCACCTTATTAGAGACCCTATCACCTTCACCATCATCGATAAACTGGCTAATGAGGTATCCGCCAAGTTCCTAAGGGAATATAGAAGGGAGATCGAGTAGATAGGAAATCAATATGTGACATCACGCACCATCCCATTCCGCCAGCGTGTGTACTGGCCGACCGTCAATGACGATCGGGATCCGACGCATCCAGGACCAGGGGGAGGGTGCGACCACACCGACTAGAGACTACAGCACACCAACTATGACTGATAAAAAATTATTATTATTATTTGTAGAAGTAGATTGTGGGAAATTTTATTTAGACCTGCAGCGATTGCGGTAAGCCCAGCCCAGTACGAGGGGCACGCCCACTGGGGTTAGCTCGGTGGGCATGGCCATGAAACAGTAGGTTTATATTATATACTGGCACACCTGTAACGCTGCAGGATGCAGTTGTTAGTAGTAAAGTAGGTTAGAGTTGATAGCATGATTGACTAACAGCAGATCATATTGATACCCTTAGATCATATAGATACCCATAGATAGAACTAACTTCCTGTAGCTGATATTAATAGTAGAATATAGAGGATCTCGTAAATGCTGCTAAAATGTAATATTGTATCTAATTTCGACCCACTAATGATTTTAGGTGGTGGGTTAGATTGTATAACATTGGGTTTTGATGAATAAAGATTTAAAAAAAAAACTTCACTTCTTTTAGGATGGTGGAGGAGAGCTGTGTTGAATGTCTTCAACGAGTGGTGAAACCAAGTCCAGACGTCTTTGGGCGATCACCGCTCATTACAAATGTTGGCCGTTGTAGGCTGGATAGACCGGTAAAACATGAAATCCGGGAACTGTGGCGGAACTAACATCAGATTTTAATTCAGGGGAGAGTATAAGGGTGGAAGAGACGATGCACCGAACACTCTTAACAATGGGCCTCCGAAGTCGACGACCCATATGTGTGTAATGTTAACACCACGACATCGACAACTACGAGACAAATGGGCACGTAACCATCGGCACTGGACACCGGCACTATGGCACAGTGTTGCACCGTCTGATGAATCCCGACATCTTCTTCATCACGCCATTGGGAGGGCGCGAATCTGTCGCCTTCCAGAGGAGCAGTTCCTTGACGCCTGTACTGCAGGACGGAGACAAGTTGCCGGCGTCTCCTTTATGCTCTGTAGGACATTCAACTGGGCATTCATGGGTCCAGAGGAGATAGTACAATTTCCCATGACAGCCAAGGAGTATCGTACACTGGTTGCAGCCCACGTTCACCTTTTCATGATTATCACATTTCCCGACGGCAGTGGCATTTTTCAGCAAGATAATACATGTCACAAGGCCAGAAGTGTGATGCAGTTGTTAGAGGAACACAGTGGCGAGTTCCAATTGCTGTGTTGGTCAACCAACTCGTCAGATCTGAATGCTAACGAACACATCTGGAATTTGATTAAACGTGGCGCCAAAGCTCATCTCAACCGTCCCCGGAATTTACAGGAACTATGTAAGTCATGCGTGCAAATGTGGTTTCATCTCCCTCCAGCAACTTACCAAGGCCTCATTGCTTCCATACAACGACGCGTAGCCGCTTTTATCCACGCCAAAAGTGGACATACCCGCTATTGGGTAGGTAGTCATAGTGTTCTCGCTGATCACTATATGCTAACGCCCTGTGGGTGGTGTTGAGTATGTGCTAACTGCCTCATCAGAGCTTTTCGAGGAATCTGTATATATCGATCTTTTTATTGATCTGTCTACAAATGAAAGAGATATGTGCACGGATATCCGTTTCAGATGTAGCATTTAGGAATGGCGTGTCGCAACAGCACAGATTTTGGAAATCAGCGTAAATTCTTTGTAGGAGCAGTGCTTCTTTGAATTCGAAGCCTGTGAACATAATGCTTAATCTGGAATTCTTCTGTCTTTCGTAACTATCTTGTGTGAAATGAAAAAGCTGCGACAGAATTTTGACAATATAGCTGTTTTTTCTTAAGATTAAAGGCATTTCATTTCATTCCACCAGGAGGGATGTTGTTGGAGGTTAGTTTTAACACTCCAAAGTATATAATGATAGCTTTGAAGAGACACTTATTTTCTCTAGGGCGGTTTCTTGCTAAGCTTGATAATCCATTTATGGCCTTATCTGCGTGGGACATAGATTGCTGACGGAAGGGACTCCTCCCTAGAGGCATTGATTGAAAATGTGACGACGTGAGCACGCGTCAATCGTACCCTTCTTCCCCATAGCAGTCACTGTGTGTGACGACTCGTCTCCTTCATCTATTGCACTGAAATTCACTGAGTTACGCTTGAACTGCGGCTTCACGGAATGTAGAGCGACTGCTAGAAATTTAGCACTTCTTCCAACAGTTCGAAAGATTGATAGTAGTCTTTCGTGAACTAAAAACCGCAAAATTACGATACCGTTCAAGAAAAACTATGGCCAAAACCTATGAAAAGTATTAAAGTGATGGAAAATAACAGGGGTGCTATGAAGCAGTGGCTAACTTAGCACGACAGCCAAGAACGACAGAATGCATATTAGAGAATGTGGCTTAAGAAAAACAGAACGAAGACGAAGGTGATGAAGGCCAGTAGAAAACTGAAAAACAACTTTAACATGAAAATTGGAACGATGTGGTAGGGCAGGAATTGAAAGAATCCTCCTGTCTAAGAAACAAGTTCACACACGATGGTCACAGCGAAGAAGATATCAGGTGTAAACTAGCACAAGGGCCGGCCGCGGTGGTCTCGCGGTTCTAGGCGCGCAGTCTGGAACCGCGCGACTGCTACGATCGCAGGTTCGAATCCTGCCTCGGGCATGGATGTGTGTGATGTCCTTAGGTTAGTTAGGTTTAAGTAGTTCTAAGTTCTAGGGGACTGATGACCACAGCTGTTAAGTCCCATAGTGCTCAGAGCCATTTGAAACTAGCACAAGGAAGAAAATTTTCTTCAATGAAATAATTGTACCAATATCAGGTATTTTCATGGAACTAAGGAATAATTTCCTGAAAAGTGTGTGTCTGGAGCACAGCATTGTTTGGAAGTGAATCGTGACCGTTGGAGAAACGAAAGAGAAACCGGAAGCACTTGGAAACGTCGCGCTGTGGAACAATGTTAAAATTAAGCTGTCGGATAAAGGACAAAATAAAGAAGAATTAAGAGGAGTAGATCGGAGGGGGGGGGGGGGGGGGGAGAAGTCTACGGAAGATTATTAACAGAGGAAGGGCACTGGTCACCTGGCTGCTGATCGCCACTAACCCACAAAGACACATACACACATACACAAGTTAGTGGGACATCTGCTTCGGCATTCACCAATATTTAAATTGGCGATAGAAGGAGTAGAAGGAGACGAAAATAGTAGAAAGAGAGAAAGCCTACAAGATGTACACGGATGTTAAAGGATATAGTGTGGCTCAAATGGCTTTAAGCACTATGGAACTTATCATCTGAGATCATCATTTCCTTAGACTTAGAACTACGTAAACCTAACTAACCTTAGGACATCACACACATCCACGCCCGAGTTAGGATTCGAACCTGCGACCGTAGCAGCCGCGTGGTTCCGGACTGAAGTGCCTATAACAGCTTGGCCACAGCGCCCGGTGCTATGGTGAGCTACAGTTCCGTAGTGATGAGAAAATTAGCACAAGGCTGGAAAGTGTGGATATCATCAAACATGTAGAAACAGTATCGATACAAAAATAAAATCTGATGGATTTCACAGGCAACAGCAGGCATATTCAAAGAAGGGCTGTGCGAAGGACTTTCCCGACTGGCAAGACATTGCAACAATTGAAACTCCTTATTTTGTATCTTTTTGGAACTAACGCTTTAAACCGTTTTGGACCTGCAGCTATTTAAATGATTCAACTGAAACGTATAACTTTCGGCATGGTCACGTTGGTTGCTTGCGAGGTGTAGCTTCCAGTTTAGTCCAGACAGCGAATTACATAGTAGCTCTCACTAGACTCAATGTTGTCTCGAGTTCATTCTGTAAGTCTCGGAACTGAAAGTTCAGTAGACTACATAAGGGAAAGTAAGTCATATATGCATGCATGTTTCGGCGTGAAGTATGTATGTTGTGAGTACACTATATTTAATGATGTCGAATTTCTACGAATGGCGAGGAGTGGAGGATGCCCTAGAAGAAAGACGGCGTCCAGTACCACCATACTCCGAGGCCTGTGAGGTGAGCCAGGTGACCAATCACTACTCATGGCATTGCCACTCACCTCAAAATTTGCCGTCCTGATTATATTAGGAAGGGTCTTTTAAATAATTACCTAACTTCGAAAGTTGCTTGTCACGTACGTCAACCTTCATCTTTTCCTATTTGCCGCGTTTGCTGACTTGTTAGCACTTTTGCTAACATAATCGGTGCCCGATACTCGACGCCTGAGATAAAGCGGTCTTCGGTCTAGCCGAAATAGAGAGCTTGAATGACATTCTTTGGCGAGCAGTGTTCGGGCATTAAGAGATCAGCGTGGCCGGGGCTGGAACTGCGTGCTTGGTGTTCAAATGGAACTAAGGAGACTTGTTCTTGGTCTGTAACTTGTCTGATGTATACAGACGGAGAGGTTGGCGGGCGGTTGCTCTTTGGGACTGTATCTAAGAACTTGCAGTGAGATTTTCTTCCTGAATTTTTTAAAATTATTATTACATGCTACATTTATCTCATGCTACTAGTTATTACATTCTGCTAGTTATGTATAGTACAGCTTAGGGCGTTATTTCACGACAAGGAACCTACTTCTGTACTGAACCATTATGAGTGATAGGATTCAGGTGCTCTGTCCGTGTGGTAGTCAGTCTCGACTCACGTAGTCCAGATTTCGGTTTCTCCATATATCACATCCGACTCAAAGCCGAATTATATAAAGCTCTTCCTGATACTTATAACAATTTTTGATTTTTCGTAAGTTTTTTTAATCCGTAGTGGCTAAATTCTTTCTAATGCAGTGCAGTAGAATGCCACGTAGTTCAAGTAGAAGTAATTGTGTTCTTACAGTAACTGTGAACTGTGTTTGGAGCTGAAAAAATTAGTAGTTTGAAAACAATCCCGCTGAATTTATTTATGTAGCTTCCCACTATTAAATTAATAGCTGATATTTCATGATTCTATTTGGTACGCCATGTACTCATGGATTTTACGAATTGAACTACAGTACAGTTTCTACCACGGTCATTTGCTTTGAGTAAACGTATTTATTAACTGGAATTTGCTTGGACAATCAGCACTCATTTCATCAGTATGAAGCTCTTATAGTTTTGAAGGTAAGTTTGCGTCAACACCTTCGTGGCAGCTAACGATATCGTAGGATTAATTCAGTGTTTGTTCTGTTACATAAAATTTCAGTCTTTGCGTATAGAAGTATTTTGATCATAACTGTGAGCCAAGTATGTTCACTGCACATGTGTTATGTAGAAGAGGGAGCATCTACCCATTTACTAAGTCAAGAGGTGAACTGATTAATAAGAAATTGGATCGTTAAGGTATATTTAAATCTTCTTTTAAGACTGTTGTGCAAAGTAAGTAATCCCCTTGTTACGTGCTTCTTAAAATACAGTCGGATAGAGTTAAACAATATTTTCCATGGGACAGTATTTACAGGTGATAAGAGTGAATTTTAATCAGAGTAATTTATGTAGTCATTCTTAAATGCATTCGGAATTTAATAACAGGCGAGGCACTTCAACTTGAAACCACCTTTGCATCTCATTGTTAGTGACCGCTAGCCTTTTCAATGGCCGGATTCCTAATCACTACTTTTCTATTTTTTTTTTATATTCCATTTGGTAAGATATCCTGCAAGAGTGAAAATTATGCCTATAATGCTAACAGCTTATGATCTGGCTACAGGAATTTTCTGTAATTTTCCTAAAGCGATTGACTACCAGGATGATTCCTTCCAAAAGACTACGGTCACATTTTTTGCCTTCTCTCTACTATCATGTTGTGCTAAATACCTAATGGCCAAAGCGTTGACAGCACTTTAAACTCTGTTCTTCCTCTTTTTTAACTCACTTTCGTCCCCTGCAACATTTAGACATACAAGAGTAAGCCAACTTAGTACCGGATTTAAAAACTACTTTACTTGAAGGACGTACAGTACCAGCCCCCCATTTAATTTTCATTATCTCATATAAGAAAAAGTAATAAATGTAATTCCCATGTATGTCCTAGTTCGCTTAATTCCGTAATCACTAGCTTCACGGTACGTGAATATGGAGGAATACTATTTCTTTCTTTTTTCGGAGTGAACAAATTACAGTGGGATACTTATTTTATAGCTTATTTGAGCTTAAATATAAATAATGTTGTACTGATTTGAGGAACATACAAAAAAATTACTTAATTCCACTTTTAATCTACTCAGTACATTTATCTTATTAAACATCACATACAAGTTTCTATGAAAATAAATTTAAGGTTTGTGTTTGTAAACAAAACCAGGCAAAAACCAAATTATCTATCGCAGAATGAAGAAAGCGGTAGGGCCAGACCGCTCGTAGGATCAGTATGGGTTTCAGAGAAATATGAGGTAATACTGCCCCTACGACTTATCTTAGGAGATAGCTTAAGGAAAGACCAAACCACGTTTATAGCACTTGTAGACTTAGAGAAAGCTTTTGACAATGATTGGAACATGTTCTTTAACATTCTGAAGGTAGCTGGAGTACAATATAGGGAGCGAAAGGCTATTTTCAAACCAGACGGCAGTTACAAAAGTCGACGGGAAGCAGTGGTTGCGAAGGTATTGGACAGGGTTGCAGCTTATCATGATTCATTTAGTCTGTACACATACAAAACAAAAGAAACCTAAGGAACATGTGGAGAAGGAATTAAAGTTTAGGGAGAAGAAATTAAAGCTTTGAGGTTAGCCGATGATATTGTAAAACTGTCAGAGGCAAGAAAGGACTTGGAAGAGCAGCTCATTGGAATGGACAGCGTCTCGAAAGGAGGATATAAGACGAACGTCGACAAAAGGAAATGAAGAGTAATGGAATGTAGTCCGGTTTAATCAGGTGACGCTGAGGGAACTAGATTCGGAAACGGTACCTGAAAGTACCAGACGAATTTTGCTACTTGGGCAATAAAATTAATAATGATGGCCGAAGTAGAGAATGGCAATGGCAAGAACAGTGTTTCTGTAGAAGAGAAATTTTTAACATCAGATATAGATTTAAGTTATAGGAAGTCTTTTGAGAACGCATTTGTGTGCAGTGCTGTATTGTATGGAAGCGAAATGTCGACGATAAAGAGAATGGACGTTTATGAAATGTTGTGCTGCAGAAGAATGCTGAAGATTAGATGGGTAGATCGTGTAAGTAATGTGAAGGTACCGAGTAGAATTAGGGAGAAAAGAAATTTGTAGCACAGCTTGAGTAAAAGAAGGGATCCGTTGATAGAACACAATCTGCGACATGAAGGGAGCACCAATTTAATACTTCAGCGAAGTGTGGGGGAGACTAAGAGATGTACACAGTAAGCGTGTTCAAAACGATGTAGGTTGCAGTAGTTATTCGGCGATGAAGGGGCTTGCACAGGATAGAGTGGCACGGAGAGCTGCATCAAACGAGTTTTCGGACGAAGACCACAGCAACAACAGCAACAAAAATAACGACGATATTTGGCACATAGCCGTCATCAGATCAAAACTTAGAATCTGTGAAAGAAGGTTCAGTGTCAGTTTGAGATAACACCCTGCTTAGGCTCAGGTTTGATTTAAACTGACAGTGAAGCTTGTTTACAGGTTGTAAACTTTAACTTACGGTGGCAGTAGGAGCAGCGTCATTATAAATAAAGAAACATATTCTAGCGGTCAAGGCCGTTTTGTTCACAAGTATCCGCAGTAATCACGGACTTATGGAGATTTATTTCCTATATTAATCATGAATTTTAACTTGGAAATTGTGAAGATCGAGTGTTTACATATGAGAAGCATCCACGTTGCTACGCAGGCGCTCACGGCTGCGACCTTATCGTTGCGTGGTGTCGGCGGTGAAGTCTCGCCTTTAATCGAGGGAGCGCGCCATGCTAATCGCCGCAGCGTCTTCCTCGAGGAAGTAAAGCTCCTTTATAGTCGGGCGCCGTAATTGTTGTTCTGTATAAATCGAGACGTTCTCGGGAGCCGCCGGCGCTATTGAATAAACCACACGGAGCGTACCAAAATCCATTTTCTGCCTCCCGCCGGCTATTGAGAGAAGTTATTCATGAAAAGCTGCGCCGGAGGAGGTATACACGGATAACCGGCCGACCGGCCTCTTGCTTGTCTTATTTTACTCCTTCCCTTCTCTCCTCCCTCCTCTCCCCGCCCCCCTTTCCCCCTGGTTTCATTCTCGTTTGTTCTTAGGGAAGTTCCTCGCGAAACGGAAAATAAAAGCCTGCCATTAAACCGGAAAACAAAAGAACGTGCGACGCTAAGACTAATGTGAGTCTTGGACTGGGAAGAAGTATAGCGGTATGGAATATCTGGCTACGAATTTCTTATTCAAGTTGGGTGTTGTTTTATGGGAATATTTTGAAAGCTAATGGCATTGCCCTGGAGTTTTCAGAAAGTGAGATGAAACTCAAGCAGCCTACGAATTTCTTAGCACTTCGTGGAAAATTTCTTCTATTTGCGTAATACATGACCGACAGATCCAGTATTGGACAAATTTCGAGTTGCATGGAGTATTCATCAGGGTCATCGGAAAATACGGAAGTGCAGTTACCACCTAGAAACATTTCATATGAGACTAAAAGACATGGAGGCAATGGATCATGTAATAAAAATAGGACGGAAGTTTCTTATATCGGGGGATCGCAACAGAAGCATATAAAAAAATTAATTTTTGGACCCATTTCTGCTAATTTTCATTGAAAGCATCGTTACGTAAACTTTTGTACCGAAGGAGCAGCGTTCTTATCCCTGCATATATAAGACTGTCATTTGAGGCTGTAGTCACTGGGTGCGAGATGTGTAATGTGAGGGACTTCTTGCCAAGTTTCTCAATCCTACTGATGTCGAGGGTGACAGATTTTGACCATTAGGTGTCACGTATCAGCTTTCCTCCTCTCTGAATTGCACTCACATTGGGGTGTAGTTTTTTGGAGTAGGTTATAACATTCCTGCCTTCACCGAAACCAGCCTGAGTATACCTTTCTAATCCTTGCAAATCTGCCAATATATCGCCGTGTAGAGAGCCTTTTATTTTTTATCTGCTTTGATAAATGTGAAAGACACTAGCGTATGAATTACGTGTTTACTATATTTTAATTTATTTATTTAAGAAATTTGTTTAAGAAAATTCTCTGCTTCTTATTTATTTTTGGTATTTTTAGCTATGATTTCCAGTGCTTTTATTTAGGTTTTAGCTTCAGTCTTTTAAAAGCTAAAGATAAATACCACAGGAGAGCTAGATATATGTTCCGTAGCGTCGATCTCGCTGACACTCCTCGTCGGAACTGCTCCACCTGAATTCTCTAAAATGTTTATTTCGCTACGAATATCGTTCGGAACAACTAGATGCTATGTTGTATGATGCGTATGGATTGATGTGTCTAACTTTTTTATCAACGAAAAGTTTATTGCTTCTGCGATATTCTCTCGAAGAATATTGATCGTGAAAAGATGCAAGCTCATTCCACACTGCACCTCCGATCGATCTACGTCACGTGATATCTGAAGAATGTTTGCCAAATCTTTCATAAATTGATAAATACGCACCTAGACTGTGTATTATTTTCTTGAATTTGTTTATTTGGCCATCGACTAACTAAATATTCACAATGGAGCTTAATAGCGTCGCACCACAATAGCAAAATCTCTCCAACATAAAACACATCCGATCTCTATAATAGCTTCACACAGAGTCCCCAAATAATCTTTGGTTACACACTCCAGAGAGATGAGTCCGTAGCACGGGACGTCCAATTCTCGCAGGTAGTTTATACTACTCTCGGCATTCATAATTGGCTGCAGCTGATTGACGGGTTTTCACCATTCAGAATCCATTGTGTTAGAATGACTATTAGTTGACTGAAGAAACCAGTTTTTGAGGACCAGTGACAATTAAAGGAAAAGGAGTATCCTCGCCATCCCGCGACAATGATTTCAACGAAAACGTCATCATGTCATCGATTATGGCGCCTTCTTCCACATAGATGGCGGTGGCTCAGCTTTCAGGTACTTAAACATCTGTTAAAATATTAAAACAAAATTGACTGTTGGGAACGTAACGATATCTGAGTACTTCTTTCATTCCCACATACCAGTGTTCTTCAAATCATACACATTCGGGCGAACTCTCCTGAAAGTAGCTCTTTACCGCTCATTCCTGAAGTTCAAAACTGTCACAAAGCTGGTTGCGTATTTTAGCACCTTTGTGCTGTTTAGCCCTCAGAAACTTAATCACTGTAATTCACGCTCGACAGGATTGTTATTTTCGCAGTCATTTTAGTCCTTGTCACAGGGCATGAGGAAATATGTGCAAAGTGATATGATGTAATGTATGAAACATATAAAAGAATATACGTCAAGGAATACATTGGATTTCTGTTTGATTAGGCCCAAAACCTTTAGAAGAACGGTGAAAACCGAACTATAAAGCTAAACATATTTTCTAATTAGCCGATCGTTACTTTTGAGACGTACTTCGGCTGTTCGAAGAGTTACAAGCGTAATAAAAAGAACTACACTCATTTACGCGTTACTTGAAACATACTGTCAGTGACTTGGTCCTCATTGTATCTTCTTTATTTTGTATTTGTACTAACTGTAGCATCTAGTTTTAGATTTTATAAGAAAGACCAAAGACTGCTCTTTACTAAATAAAAGTGGCTGAGCGATTGCTTTTAATTGCCGATATCTCCATCCTTTATAAGTGAAAGAATACATTTTTAATTCGTCGATGGTTACCAGACAGGAAGTCAGAATGTAAATCTGGTATAAGGGAATAAACTTTTATATCCAGAAACAAAGCATCTGACATACGTCCTAATCGTAAATATACAGGGTGCACATAAAGTCCGGGAACAATTTCAATTATTCATTGCAGAAGAACAAAACATTGTACTGGTATCATACATCTGCCATTTTGATGAGAAACCCCGAAAGTTCTTTTTTTCATGTATACTGCCAAGCGTAGTTTGGTAATTTGATGATAGTCAGCGCTAGTCGTAAACATGGCGAGTTCAGGTGCGGAGCAAGCTGTTTCATGAAGTGGCCTCCCCGATCACCAGATCTCAATTCTTGTAACTTTTTTCTGTATTGACACATTAGAAATCTGGTGTATGTACCGCCTCTACCACGTGATGTAGTAGAGCTCCAGGAGGGAATACGGGAAGCGACTTCCCCAGTCGACGATGCCAAGCTGGGACGGGTATGGCAAGAATTCGATTCCCGTATTAAAGTATGCCGGGTCACTCATGGTTCGCATATCGAATGTTTGCAAAAAAAAAAAAAAAAAATAAAATAAAATAAATAAAAATAAATAAATAAATAAACTTTCAGAGTTTCTCTTCCAAACGCGACATCTGTACAATGTTTAGTTCTTGTGCAATAAATAATTGAAAGAGTTCCCGGACTTTATGTACACCCTACACATACGTAGGTATAAAGGAAATGAATCAATTTCAGAGACAAACAAAAATGATTTTATATGTGCAGACTGAAGTGGCGAGTGAATATTTGTATCAAGGTCGGGAATCGAACATGAGTCTCTTTTTTATTAGGCAGGTGCGTTAGCCTCTAAGCCACCTTGGCCCAGCGGTTGACACAACTGCACGGACTACCACGACACGCCCCTCCTCGATCCTAATTCTCACTGCCGCACCAGAGTATCCCCGGCCTTGGTACACATTTTCACTCGCTACCTCAGTCTATATGCATGAAACACTGGCAATATCCCAGCACGCTTTTAAGAAATTTAATGATTATGATTCATGATTATGATTCCAAAGAAGAAGAAAGCAGCTGCATGTGAAGATCACAGGTCTTTGGGTATTCTAAGTAACACTTAGAAAATATTAACCAAAATAATACGCAGATGCATTAGGAATAAAACCGAAACAAATTTGCCAGAAACCCAGTCTGGCACCCGAAAAGGCAGAGGAGAAGCCGTCCTGCGCCTTCGGAGTATAATTAAAGAAAACTTTTGGATTAACAGAAAAATTTTCATATCTTTTACAGGTATCTGAAAAGCATTCGACACAGCTAAATGGAAGGAACTAACTAAAGTTCCAGAAACAGTGCATGGGGGCTTAATTAAATACAATGCAAATATTTTTGGTAGCTGTAAGTCCGATTACGCTGTTTCGTAGACGGTTGGCCCTGACTAGTATTATTACGCTATCTGACTGCAAAGAACAACAACAAAGAATGAAATGAAATTTTCGTTAACACAATTAATTAATTAAGTCCCCAGCAACTATAAAACCTACAAAACCAAGGCACAAGTATAACTGTTCTGTGTGTGGAAGTATGACTCAACATACACATCTGGCACGGTTCTTCTTCAATAAGACAAGAAATTTCAAATACCATTTATACTGAAGTGATAAAAAAATAGAAATACTATAATTGCTCAAGAAAACCAGGATTACACTCTAATACAAGAACACAAGCCAGATGCTTTGTTGACTGAAACTGTAATGACGCATTATTTAGGACACTGAAATAATGAGAAAAAAAAGAAAAGTAGTTTGTTACCTTAATTTATATTGATGGAAAGCACTCTAATCATTACAATCTCTCCACACCGACTCGTTACTATCACATCTCAACCAGGACTCTCCAATATCACATCTCAGCAAGCACTGTTGCGCCAAAGAGTATTATTAAGCCGCCTACACAGTGCCTGTTAAGAACTCGTAGCAGTCAGTACTTGTTAAGAACTCGTAGCAGAGAGTGTTTGTAGGCAGTGCTTGCTGAGATGTGATATTGGAGAGTTCTGGTTGAGATGTGATAGTAACGAGTCGGTTTTGCCCAAGCACTGTGTAGGCGGCTTAATAATACTCTTTGGCGCAATCTCTGGCGCAGTGGCTCAGTGTAGCCACCTTTCAACAGTCACTCTAGTCCCTAGAGACAGAAGAAAATTAAAGAATTATGCATAAAAGAAACGCTATGGTAAATATAAGAAATACAAAAAAGCAATTGGAATTGTCAAAGGCCTCAGGCAGGAATTCTATTTCTCACCATCACTATAAGATGAACAGCAACAAAAGCAAAACGAGGATAATGGAATGTTGTCGAAGTAAGTCGGGTGATGCTGAGAGAATTAGATTAACATCGAGTATAGATTTAAGTGTCAGGAAGTCGTTTCTGAAAGTATTTCTATGGAGTGTAGCCATGTATGGAAGTGAACCATGGACGATACATAGTTTGGACAAGAAGAGAATAGAAGCTTTCGAAATGTGCTGCTACAGAAGCATGCTTAAGATTAGATAGGTAGATCACATAACTAATGAGGAGGTGTTGAATAGAATCGGGGAGAAGAGGAGTTTGTGGCACAACTTGACTAGAAGAAGGGATCGGTTGGTAGGACATGTTCTGAGGCATCAAGGGATCACCAGTTTAGTATTGGAGGGCAGCGTGGAGGGTAAAAATCGTAGAGGGAGACCATGAGATGAATACACTAAGCAGATTCAGGAGGATGTAGGATGCAGTAAGTACTGGGAGATGAAGAAGCTTGCACAGGATAGGGTAGCATGGAGAGCTGCATCAAACCAGTCTCAGGACTGAAGACCACAACAACAACACCATCACTATTCAAGATCTATATAGAACATATCATAAATGGGTGCAGATAATACTATGCATCTATAAGAATGAACACAGAGAGAGTGCATATGCTTAGATTTGCAGACGGCATACCCATTATAACTCCACATGATAGAAACTTAAAAATATACTCAAACGTTTTGGATATAATACTAAGGGATGAGAACAAAATGCAAATTGAGAAAAAATATACAGAAAAACTCGTGCACTCCAAGGAATCAAAAGAGGTAAACAATAAAGTCAACAAATAGACATCAACATTCTTTAGGAAACTCCCAAGAAAAGCTAAAACGTGAATCTTCCAACCCAGTGTTAGGATAATTTCAGTCAGATCATGTGGCTATTTCGCAAGAAAGTATAATGGAATTTACGAATGTGAAAGTAGTAAGGAATGCTGAATTTGATTCTGATCATTATCTCTCTAAAATAAAATTCAAACTCCTACCTAATAAAGAACGAAAAAAGTTACAAAGGTTAATAAAATATAATACATACAGTCTTACTATAACAAAAGACTCAATTAAAAACTGTCAGGACGAAATTAAAATAGTTAAACAGGACAAATGGCAAGAAATATCAGACAGAAAATATTTGGGTCAATAAAAAATAAAAGGAAAATATGGTAGAAAGAAATATGCGGAGAAGCCATAGCGGCAAGGACTAAAAAGTGGGGAAAGTGGAACAGCCCAGAGAAAATTGATGATCGTGATCAATTTAAACAACACAGAATGAAAAAAAAAATTGTAAAAAATAATACTCGTGTCTCTTATCAGACTATTAAGGACAAATTAAATGGGTACCAGACTCCAAATGTCCGTTTAAAAAATGAAAACGGTAAAATTGGGTTAATCAACACTGAAAAGTACTTTTTTTGGGAAACTTCCGGGCAACCAGTCGGAGATGTGACTGCGAGTATGAGTCTAGTCACATACTTGTGACACCAGCGGCGACCATCCTGCAAGACAGAAGTCATTCCATATCAATAGACTCCTCACTTCGATGTTGACAGTTTCTGTGATAAAGTATAAATGTTCTGTGTACAGAGTTTTCCATCCGCTACCATGTGTCGAGAGCCATGCTTATACTATTCATCTATTCTTGTTTATAGTAAGCGCTCCCTTTTCAGGGTGTTACTTACGGTTCTCGGCCAGTTGTAAACACAATGCCTTCAGGCAGCTGGTTCGATTTTATGACTCTCGAAGCATTTATTATTAAACTGCGGTTCTTTCACATCCTGCAGATGTCTAAAACATGAAATGAGTAATCGCTATTAGGTTGGTGAGTGCAGCGTGCTTTATCAGTTTTTCCGTATCGGTAACACACTGATACTTCGAATTCGTTAAGGCAGATAATTACGATAACCCTTCGATGTTATGTACCGCTCAGTTTATTCGTATATTGGTTACTGCCCATCATTGAGTTCTAAGGCTAGATTGTCTTAATATTTCTGAGCGAAGGGCAGCGACTGCATACACGGAATACGTAGTTCAGCGTTGGCCGCGAGATGACAGCAGAGACAAGACTCGACGAAGGAGTTCCCCACTGTAGCGAGAGATGTCTCTGACCGAGGAAGGCGGCTTGCTCCCGATGAACACACACTGTTTTCCATAGGCATCTACACATTCACCTACACGCTGTAGACCACTGTGGTGTGTGAGTGCTGGAGAGAACTTTTCTTTGGAGAATGTGTTAAGGTCTCTCTGGCATGGGCAGAGTAAATGATTGAAAGCCTATCTGCTAGCTGTTATGCTCCAGATTATATTTCCACAGCACCTGCGGGATCGAATAGGTGTGGATGATGGATATTCTTATATTTCGCGGTCAGAAACGATTTTTGACGTTTCTAGTTACTTGCGACGATCATCTTTTCTTTATGTACCTGATATTTAAGGTTTTCCAACATGTCTACTACACTCTCCCGCAAATGTAGTCGTTGCACTTAATATCTCTACATATTTTTTACTTTCAAGTATTTCTATGAAATGACTGGCTCTGGATGGGACTCATTAATCCTATGTTCAAAGACTGCTACATTCATACGTTTTGTAAAGTGCACAACTTTACAACATTTTTCGTTAAGAGTGTTGTCCCAGACGGAAATTTTCGGAGGGCTAGCTGTAAGCCACTAGAATTGTTATCGGATCCAGTTTTCTCTTAGATGACTGCAAATCTCTGGATAGTGTAAGCGTATAACGTGAACGTAATTGTACTGTTTCACTTCCTTAGGACACTCCGTATTACTTCGGTGTTTTGTGACAGTGAATAATATTTAGAAAAGTGTATGAAGGTACTGAAGTCCGAAATACCTCAAATCCTTTAAGGGAAAACTGTTTCACAATTGTCTCGGAAGAAGAAGAGCTCAAAACGCAAAAAATAAATAAATAAATAAATAAATAAAAATTATTTGCTAATATCAGTTCTGAAACACTAAGTACCGTACAGGTTTCATGAAGGAAGACCCGAAATTGATTTTTATTCTGAGAGGAATACGTCAGCATTTGATTAATAATGACAGTTTACTTTCATTTGCTCACCTTCCATATCTTGTAAGCTATTTCAACGCTGTGAGCTCAGTAACAGTAATGGCACCCGAACCAAGTACTGCGGTAGTCAGTTCCGTAGTAAAAAAAGTAATCGACATGGTTGGCATGAAAGTGAAAAGCGAGGACCACACTGATTAGCCAGACACTTCCCCTGAGAAACAAAATGCTGTTGCGTAATAAAATTAATCGCCTCCACACTTTTACGTATTCGACATCCGACAATGTTTCATAACTCTTGATCTAAGAAAGGACAACCACATTCAGACCTGAAGGCAGAAAAAGGTCTTCAGAGGAGGTTAATAAAGTTAGGTGTATATTGGAACCGTTAAATATAAAAAAATGAGACATTATTTATTTACAAACAGTACACCTAATATTTATGGAAATACTTCTTATTAATGCCAACAGTATAAAATTTATTGATGGTTGCAATGCTATGAAACAGTTTCAAACTGAAGGTAGCTTAACGATTATCGCTTCTGTACCAAAACACTCAGCGTGTCAGTGTCATACCCGAATATGGTACCACCAATTATTTTAGCTTAGCAGGAGACCCACAAAGACATTCATTCACCCTCATAAAGACAACTGAGTTTTCAATAGGACCTTAACCACAGGGAACTTGTCTGTCCAACGACATCTAATGTCAATGATAAAGCAGCCGTTGGGTGGCATTTTGATGTCCTGTGTGGGCAAAAACAGCAGAGAGCACAGTTTTTCAAAATTTAAAAACCCCTGTGGAATTCACTTTTCTGCTCTACTCCTGGGTTGGATTTGTTGAGTATTACTTTGCTTCAACCATTAGTCAGCACACAGAACAATTATTCAACAATGTACTGAATGTTCACGGTCCACTTGTCGCCTTAGGTTGACATGAAGTTCCGAGCTTCGTTAGGGAAGCAAGTTACATCGGAAGAAGTAATGGAATAACACAGCTGAATCTCCTATAGTAGAGCCCATTGCGGCAAGAGGGCCCCAAGGTCAAACCAGAATTGCCACGGGACTTCAAAATAATTCTGTTTATTTACGTTTTGAAGACCAAAATATTTCTCATTTTTCTAGTTTTTACTGTGTCCTTTATTAGTAACAGCAGTGGCGAATGCTTGCTGCTGCTACACAGATCTAGACGTGTCAAAGCAGGAAAAATTACTTAACGTAGGTAACTGCCTCGAACTATTCATTATCGTTAGGGCTATATTCCAATAAGAGGCGGTTCCTTTCTTGAAAATTATCGTGGCACAATGCAATAGAGAGTTCACTGTGTAGGGATGATTTACGTGGCTGCATGACTACGTACTTTACAAGTTCGACACAAATTCGATAGTTCGGAAGTATGTTGGCAGTCAATCAATTAAAAGTATACAGATTAGATCAGTTTTGAACTGAAGATAAGATTTATGTGTGTGAACTTTAGTCATTACCAGCGGTTTACAGAGATCTCCTAAACATTGCACTTTCTTTAAAGTAGTAACAATAGCGCAATGTAGGAGTAGTAGTAGTAGTAGAATATGCAATGTCGAGAATTAGTATCTTAATTTTCCTGAGGACGAACTAAGAATGGATCTATGGTACAAGAAAGAAAAAGCGGAATAATTTCGTCCCTGAAAATACACTCCTGGAAATGGAAAAAAGAACACATTGACACCGGTGTGTCAGACCCACCATACTTGCTCCGGATACTGCGAGAGGGCTGTAAAAGCAATGATCACACGCACGGCACAGCGGACACACCAGGAACCGCGGTGTTGGCCGTCGAATGGCGCTAGCTGCGCAGCATTTGTGCACCGCCGCCGTCAGTGTCAGCCAGTTTGCCGTGGCATACGGAGCTCCATCGCAGTCTTTAACACTGGTAGCATGCCGCGACAGCGTGGACGTGAACCGTATGTGCAGTTGACGGACTTTGAGCGAGGGCGTATAGTGGGCATGCGGGAGGCCGGGTGGACGTACCGCCGAATTGCTCAACACGTGGGGCGTGAGGTCTCCACAGTACATCGATGTTGTCGCCAGTGGTCGGCGGAAGGTGCACGTGCCCGTCGACCTGGGACCGGACCGCAGCGACGCACGGATGCACGCCAAGACCGTAGGATCCTACGCAGTGCCGTAGGGGAGCGCACCGCCACTTCCCAGCAAATTAGGGACACTGTTGCTCCTGGGGTATCGGCGAGGACCATTCGCAACCGTCTCCATGAAGCTGGGCTACGGTCCCGCACACCGTTAGGCCGTCTTCCGCTCACGCCCCAACATCGTGCAGCCCGCCTCCAGTGGTGTCGCGACAGGCGTGAATGGAGCGACGAATGGAGACGTGTCGTCTTCAGCGATGAGAGTCGCTTCTGCCTTGGTGCCAATGATGGTCGTATGCGTGTTTGGCGCCGTGCAGGTGAGCGCCACAATCAGGACTGCATACGACCGAGGCACACAGGGCCAACACCCGGCATCATGGTGTGGAGAGCGATCTCCTACACTGGCCGTACACCACTGGTGATCGTCGAGGGGACACTGAATAGTGCACGGTACATCCAAACCGTCATCGAACCCATCGTTCTACCATTCCTAGACCGGCAAGGGAACTTGCTGTTCCAACAGGACAATGCACGTCCGCATGTATCCCGTGCCACCCAACGTCTTCTAGAAGGTGTAAGTCAACTACCCTGGCCAGCAAGATCTCCGGATCTGTCCCCCATTGAGCACGTTTGGGACTGGATGAAGCGTCGTCTCACGCGGTCTGCACGTCCAGCACGAACGCTGGTCCAACTGAGGCGCCAGGTGGAAATGGCATGGCAAGCCGTTCCACAGGACTACATCCAGCGTCTCTACGATCGTCTCCATGGGAGAATAGCAGCCTGCATTGCTGCGAAAGGTGGATATACACTGTACTAGTGCCGACATTGTGCATGCTCTGTTGCCTGTGTCTATGTGCCTGTGGTTCTGTCAGTGTGATCATGTGATGTATCTGACCCCAGGAATGTGTCAACAAAGTTTCCCCTTCCTGGGACAATGAATTCACGGTGTTCTTATTTCAATTTCCAGGAGTGTATTTCAGTATGTGATGAATCACTAATTTGCTGCATGACATAGCTCCAAATTCAAAGTTTTCGAGATACATTCACTTTTGCGTAGTAGGAAGACATTTCGCGACGCCACCCCAGCATAATTTATCAAAACAGAGGCTTAGATATAAGATCAAATAGCGTACAAAACATAAAAAATACCGGTGCCTATTCCTTCGGCTCTAATAACAAAAAAGTGTCAACATCTGAACTGTGACTAGGGATGTTCCGATAGCAGTAATGTATCGGTATCTATTCAGATGAGTAGTGCTCAGGTCGAATTGGTGTAATAATATTTGAGTACTACAAAAGTATCGATACATACTCAAATCGATACTAATTTTGTATCTTTATGCAAACGAAGTAATTTCGTATACATTTATTATTTTTCTGGGTTGCTTTTTATATGGTGTAATAAAATACATTAAATACTTTTATCTCTTTGTTAACGATAATTCCCAAAGAAAAAATTCACATTTTGGATGGTTTCTCCAAAAGAGCAATTCCTATAAATATTTAGGAGACAACTTATTTGTGTTCTGAGTCATAGTTGCAGCAGTTTTTTAAAACAAACAATCACAAGCCACAGATGTTGCAACGAGAATGAAATATTGTTGAGAATTTTTGTGTAAATACAGAGAAATGACGTCCATGCTCTCGCATTCTGCAGATTGGTTGCTGTTTTGTGATATTACAGGATTTAACGAACAGAGAGATACTTCGTCACTTAGTGTGTTTTCTTTTTTGTAGCCTCCTCCTAGCTTTTTATGATCTCTTCGAAAGTCGTATTCCTGTGTTGACCGTAAACCTAGCAGCATCTTCCTCCGGTTTTCTTGGGCTTGCAGACAAACCATATATCAAATTTTTTGTGTGGCTCACCGGCATGCTGCTGGATCCTGAAGACGCATGTTTTTAAACCTCGGATTCAACAGCGTAGCATTGCCAGCATGCTCATTCAATTTAGTTAACTCATCTCGTTTCTTCAGCTTAGTCTATAAAACTTCCTTGGATTTTTTGACAATTGGTGAGACTCAAGTGATACTATTAACTTCTATTGACTAGGAGTTAATCATTGGTATAATTTTGGATATTTTAACAGTCGTCGTTTGCCCCGACGCTTCTCTTGCAACATAACCAAACGACGTAAATCAACCTGTATGTTAGCCGATTGTTCCCATCTGTACAGCAGACGCAGGCAGTCACTAACTGGGATATGTGCGTAAAATCTTTGCGATACAAGTACTTTTCTTTCGATACCGAATAAATATCGAAAGAATGACTCGATTCTAATAGTACTCGGAATCGAAACGAAAGTATAGAATATTTACTTGTATTGGAACATTCCCAGCTGTGACAGTTGACGCATAAAGCGAAACGTCCTTGCATTTACTTTTGAAAAGCACTAAGCTATGTTTATCCCAGATGTTAAACGAAAATTATGAAGAAACCTGTGAGACTCGTGTACGGAATCGGCAGTGCCTTTGAACCATATATGTCTGCATTAGCGATGCAATGTCATGCAAAATGTGGAGAGCACTACACTCAAACCTTACGCCATACCACTGTCACGTGACTTGGGAAACAATGTACGTTGGCCATAAAATTTCTGTTCTACGCATCTGAATGCTCACTCCACAGATGTTCCTGCATAATGATTGCGGCCAGAAAGTGTGCATTACCGCCAATGAAGGAATGTCATTCGCAGCATCTTTGCTACCATCACGTTGTAATGTGTAGTATGAGACATACAACTTCGGGTCAGTTCCTTCTTAGGTTTAGGAAATGAGAAATAAAATAATGGAAAAAAAACTATGCAGTCAGAACTAACAACACAGGAACACATATACAGTGTATATATACATAAATACATGCATTCACAGGCACATATATTCATATACATACATGAATGCATTCATAAATAACTTAATACACTGAAGCGCCAAAAGACTCGTATGTTGTTGTTATTGTGGTCTTCAGTCCTGAGACAGGTTTGATGCAGCTCTCCATGCTACTCTATCCTGTGCAAGCTTTTTCATCTCCCAGTACCTACTGCAACCTACATCCTTCTGAATCCGCTTAGTGTATTCATCTCTTGGTCTCCCTCTACGATTTTTACCCTCCACGCTGCCCTCCAATACTAAATTGGTGATCCCTTGATGCCTCAGAACATGTCCTACCAACCGATCCCTTCTTCTGGTCAAGTTGTGTCACAAACTTCTCTTCTCCTCAATCCTATGCAATACTTCCTCATTAGTTATGTGATCTACCCATCTAATCTTCAGCATTCTTCTGTAGCACCACATTTCGAAAGCTTCTATTCTCTTCTTGTCCAAACTATTTATCGTCCATGTTTCACTTCCATACATAGCTACACTCCATACGAATACTTTCAGAAATGACTTCCTGACACTTAAATCAATACTGGATGTTAACAAATTTCTCTTCTTCAGAAACGCTTTAGTTGCCATTGCCAGCCTACATTTTATATCCTCTCTACTTCGACCATCATCAGTTATTTTGCTCCCCAAATAGCAAAACTCCTTTACCACTTTAAGTGCCTTATTTCCTAATCTAATTCCCTCAGCATCACCCGACATAATTAGACTACATTCCATTATCCTTGTTTTGCTTTTGTTGATGTTCATCTTATATCCTCCTTTCAAGTCACTGTCCATTCCATTCAACTGCTCTTCCAAGTCCTTTGCTGTCTCTGACAGAATTACAATGTCATCGGCGAACCTCAAAGTTTTTATTTCTTCTCCCTGAATTTTAATACTTACTCCGAATTTTTCTTTTGTTTCCTTTACTGCTTGCTCAATATACAGATTGAACAACATCGGGGAGAGGCTACAACCCTGTCTTACTCCCTTCCCAACCACTGCTTCCCTTTCATGTCCCTCGACTCTTATAACTGCCATCTGGTTTCTGTACAAATTGTAAATAGCCTTTCGCTCCCTGTATTTTACCCCTGCCATCTTTAGAATTTGAAAGAGAGTATTCCAGTCAACATTGTCAAAAGCTTTCTCTAAGTCTACAAATGCTAGAAACGTAGGTTTGCCTTTCTTTAATCTTTCTTCTAAGATAAGTCGTAAGGTCAGTATTGCCTCACGTGTTCCAGTGTTTCTACGGAATCCAAACTGATCTTCCCCGAGGTTGGCTTCTACTAGTTTTTCCATTCGTCTGTAAAGAATTCGTGTTAGTATTTTGCAGCTGTGACTTATTAAACTGATAGTTCGGTAATTTTCACATCTCGCAACACCTGCTTTCTTTGGGATTGGAATTATTATATTCTTCTTGAAGTCTGAGGGTATTTCACCTGTTTCATACATCTTGCTCAGCAGATGGTAGAGTTTTGTCAGGACTGGCTCTCCCAAGGCCGTCAGTAGTTCCAATGGAATGTTGTCTACTCCGGGGGCCTTGTTTCGACTCAGCTCTTTCAGTGCTCTGTCAAACTCTTCACGCAGTATCATATCTCCCATTTCATCTTCATCTACATCCTCTTCCATTTCCATAATATTGTCCTCAAGTACATCGCCCTTGTATAGACCCTCTATATACTCCTTCCACCTTTCTGCTTTCCCTTCTTTGCTTAGAACTGGGTTTCCATCTGAGCTCTTGATATTCATACAAGTCGTTCTCTTATTTCCAAAGGTCTCTTTAATTTTCCTGTAGGCAGTATCTATCTTACCCCTAGTGAGATAGGCCTCTACATCCTTACATTTGTCCTCTAGCCATCCCTGCTTAGCCATTTTGCACTTCCTGTCGATCTCATTTTTGAGACGTTTGTATTCCTTTTTGCCTGCTTCATTTACTGCGTTTTTGTATTTTCTCCTTTCATCAATTAAATTCAATATTTCTTCTGTTACCCAAGGATTTCTACTAGCCCTCGTCTTTTTACCTACTTGATCCTCTGCTGCCTTCGTTACTTCGTCCCTCAAAGCTACCCATTCTTCTTCTACTGTATTTCTTTCCCTCATTCCTGTCAATTGTTCCCTTATGCTCTCCCTGAAACTCTGTACAACCTCTGGTTCTTTCATTTTATCCAGGTCCCATCTCCTTAAATTCCCACCTTTTTGCAGTTTCTTCAGTTTTAATCTACAGGTCATAACCAATAGATTGTGGTCAGAGTCCACATCTGCCCCTGGAAATGTCTTACAATTTAAAACCTGGTTCCTAAATCTCTTGCTTACCATTATATAATCTATCTGATACCTTTTAGTATCTTCAGGGTTCTTCCATGTATACAACCTTCTTTCATGATTCTTAAACCAAGTGTTAGTTATGATTATGTTGTGCTCTGTGCAAAATTCTACCAGGCGGCTTCCTCTTTCATTTCTTAGCCCCAATCCGTATTCGCCTACTATGTTTCCTTCTCTCCCTTTCCCTACACTCGAATTCCAGTCACCCATGACTATTAAATTTTCGTCTCCCTTCAAAATCTGAATAATTTCTTTTATTTCATCATACATTTCTTCAATTTTTCCTCATCTGCAGAGCTAGTTGGCATATAAACTTGTACTACTGTAGTAGGTGTGGGCTTCGTATCTATCTTGGCCACAATAATGCGTTCACTATGCTGTTTGTAGTAGCTTACCCGCATTCCTATTTTCCTATTCATTATTAAACCTACTCCTGCATTACCCCTATTTGATTTTGTGTTTATAACCCTGTAGTCACCTGACCAGAAGTCTTGTTCCTCCTGCCACTTCCCACTATATCTAACTTCAACCTATCCATTTCCCTTTTTAAATTTTCTAACCTACCTGCCCGTTTAAGGTAAACTTGCTGCCTCAAATTCGGACAACAATCCAAGCTTTCGATGACTACCTCTGCCATTGTGGTCAGTCGCCGGTAAGTATCATCTACCGTCAGTTACCTGTCTCCATGTCCCACCTCCAACATTTATACCGTCCCTTCTCGGCTCCAACTATCACTACACGGAGCACATTCTCTGGTCCACCACCTTACGTCACGCTGTCCTTTCGACAATGTCGTCCCCATCTGCAGTCTCTTCCTTTACCTACACTAACATTCCTACAAGCTCTTCCACACTTTCAACCACTTCCTTTGCCCATCTCCCACTGCCAACTTAACCCACACAGACGCTTTTCCACGTAATGCTAGCAAAAATAATATATCGCTGTGATACCATGGTGGTACCAGAAAACGACCAAACTTTTTCCCTTCAACAACAGACTATCTATCAATGGTTCAAATGGCTCTGAGCACTATGTGCTTAACAGCTGAGGTCATCAGTCCCCTAGAACTTAGAACTGCTTAAACCTAACTAACCTAAGGACATCCCACACATCCACACCCGAGGCAGGATTCAAACCTGCGACCGTTGCGGTCGCGCGGTTCCAGACTGAAGCGCCTAGAACCGTGCGGCCACTCCAGCCGGCTGACTATCTATCCCTGGACAGTTCTTTCCACTTATTGTGACAGTGAAGTGCTTGTTTTCAAACAACAGGGCTTTGCATCATGTTTTAAATATTTTAAAATGTTCTCTTACTGTCTCTTTTTTAGCTTTTAATACTATTTTTAACTAAAACCAAAGGAAGTCATGTCTTTTATATATACGGATGGAAAAAATCGCAAATGTGAAATCCTGGTGTATTAATAACCGATGTAACTGCCGGAATGTGAATGCAAGCACGCAAACGTGCATCCATTGTGTTTTATAGGTGCTGAATATCAGTTTATAGGGTGGTATTTCATGCCTGTTGCACCTGGTAGGTCAGTACAGGGACGGTTAGTGCTGGTTGTGGATGACGCAACGCGTCGAAACTCTGTAGTGCACGTTGGGTTACAACAGCAGTATGTGGGCGAGCGTTATCCTGTTGGGAAACACCCCCTGGATTGCTGTACATGTAGGACAGCACAACGGATGGAATCACCACATTTGTGTACGAATTTTCAGTGAGGGTGCGTAGTATGACTACAAGATACTGCTGCCGTCATACGAAATGGCGCCCCAGACCGTAATACCAGGTGTAGGTGCAGTGTGTGTAGCACTCAGACAGGCTTCTTGCAGGCCTTCAACTGGCCTCCTTCTAAGTAAAACACGGCCATCACTAACACCGAGGTATAAAACACACAAACACTTCCACCCTGCCGTCGAATGAGCTCTTGCTTGACACCACTGAAGCCGGAAACGGTGGTGGTTTAGGCGTCGTGGAATGCATGCCATAGGGCGTCTGAATCGGAGCGCCGGCAGGAGTGGCCGTGCGGTTCTAAACACTACAGTCTGGAACCGAGCGACCGCTACGGTCGCAGGTTCGAATCCTGCCTCTGGCATGGATGTATGTGATGTCCTTAGGTTAGTTAGGTTTACTTAGTTCTAAGTTCTAGGCGACTGATGACCTCCGAAGTTGAGTCGCATAGTACTCAGAGCCAGTTGAATCGGAGCTGTGTTTGAAGTTATCGATTTTTAACAACTGTGGTGCCAACTGCTGTTGAAATTGTTGCTGCAGATGCAGTACGATGCGCCAGAGTCATACACCGAACACTATGTCTTCTTTCTCGGTAGTGTCACGTGGTCGTACGATCCACGCTCTTTCTTGCGATTGTACATTCTCGTGACGGCCGCTGCCAACACAGTACAACAGTACAGTGGCTACATTTCTGCCGAGTCTTTCTGCAGTATCTCAGAAAGAACATCCAGCTTCTCGTAGCCCTATTACACGACCTCGATCGAACTCAGTAAGGTCTTCAGAACTGGACTTTCCTCGCCTTAAAGGTATTTTTGTTTCACATCAACCCACTACGTAGAATCTCAAAGGTAGCTAATGCTCACGACCATTACAGTGTGTATTTAGAGCAAATCTAATTTGCATCCTCATAGTGGTGCTAGTAAGGCAATTCTTATGTGACTGAGTAGACTGAATAGACTTTATCTTTCTGGTGTTGAAACACGCTTACCAATTTTCGTTTACATCGCAGAACTCCTTCTTGGTGTTGCGATTTTTTCCTATCAGTGAATAAAACCATAAATGCTATTTTCAAGTAAATTTGTTTTTAAATTCATTGTAACAACATCAGGTTTCGTTTGGAGTTTTTTCATCTCATTAAGCTGAAGAACAGGTTGACTATACTGCTGCACCCGCCCATATGGGGCAAGAGGAGATTAAATAACAACAAAGAAAAAATAAACCACGACTGACCTTTCTAAATTCCTGTATTCAATGCAACGTTCCAATTCGACACTGTGACTGGCAGTAGTTCTTGTAGAGTGCCAGACGCAGCTGATGCCACACTTGCAAGAAATTTTAAAAATCTCTCGTACTCTCAAGATTATTTTTAATGGATCCCTACATATTCTTAATTTTCCAGAGTGGGTGAAAAATTTGTCTGATTCCTTACATGTCAGTGACAACAAAAGGTGTATTGCCTTTAAGTAAATAAATGTGTACAAAACACTTCACTTTGCGTGTCCGATTTGTGTTCTGAAGTATTGTAATTTGGGTCCGTCCTATAAATAAAAATGTAAGATATCTCCACAGTACTCCTCTCGCAGCTCCATATGAAATCGATAATTTGGGAAGTCAAATAAAAATTGACTGCTGTTACAGAGGCTTGAACAGAAACATTTACGTCTGCATCTACATCTACACATACATACATACATACTCCGCAAGCAACCGTACGGTGTGGTCTTTACGCGAAATGTTTGCTTCTTGTAGTAGAATCGACATGCAGTCACCTTCAAGTGACAGTTGTCTAAATTTTATCGATAGCGTTTCTCGAAAAGAGTGTCGCCTTCCATTCAGGGATTCCCATTTGAGCTCCCAGAACATCTCCACAATACTAGTGTGCTTCTGTCAGTCCATTATGGCTGAGGGACATAGGCTAATATGTATATCTCGATTCAGAAAACTATACCAACTGCAGTATATTTTGGGTTACTTTATTTTGTATATCAAATGCTACCAGTTTCGGCATTTCAGTATTGCCATCTTCAGGCCCCTGCATAGAATTTTCCCTGACAGGGAGGACTCCAACTTAGCCTATTCAATTATTACCCACAATATACAAGCGCCTTTAAAATGACAACCTGACTTCAAATAATTAACACAAAAGAATGGCCCTGAATTGGAAGAAACCCTAACAATAACCTGAACTTTTTCATAAGTCACTTCCCTCACAGAATATCTTCATAACATGAACTACAGCAATTACAGCAAGCAGCAACTACAGCGAACTGAATAAAAAGACTTGTAAATAATACATTTCACCCATCAGTCGTCCTTTCGAAGTTTTATTGGCAGATCTAGATTTCAGCTAGAAACTATCTGTGTTCTCCACACAACCTGCCTTCCGCAAACGTTAGTATTCAATGGACTGTGGATGAAGCCCTACCAACAGACATTACATGCATCGATAAAAAACGATAGTGCATTGAGAATGGCTAGTTTCTAGCTGAAATCAAGATCTGCCAATAAAATTTCAAAAGGACGACTGATAGCTGAAATCTATTATTTACAAGTCAATATAATAGTCACTGCGTGCAACAGCCTTCTAAATGGAAGGTAACCTGATGATGACTATAAAGATTCTAACTGTTATAGGCTCTAACTACTAGTAGCCATATGGTTAGCAAAATAAAGATTTAGTCGAAGAGCAGACAACTTATTTAGCACATTTTACCTTAATCATGTGCCAACATACAAACATATAAACAGGCTGTGACTCTTCAAGCTTTCCCGGTGGATGTGTTGTAAACAGTCTTCACGGGTTAGCCGCCGGATCACGTTGTGCAGATTCCTCACACAAACAGGATTCTTACAACAGGTAACCATGATACTCTTTAAATTTGAAATGATGAAATTATTAGCGTTAAATCAAATGTATGTGTATATCCAGCACAATAGACGAAAACATATGTATATGTTTGTTGATACCATTAAACAAAACTACTCTGTACATCTAGCACAATAGACTAAAACATGTGTACACATTTGTTATTTATAGAATTATTTTACATGACAGATTTAATAGGGAGCATGTAAAATCATCAAAAAGGTCAGCACTAAACAGCGTACAATCAAGAGCTCGAGCAAACAAAATCGTCACTTTTTTAAAAAATAATGAAATCCTTTAAATTTCTTATAGATGAGGAACCGCCTAGTGTATATGAGTCCCAATCATTCATTTAAAGTAAAATGCCACATAGTAGGGTATGAATTACAATAGTTCGCATATTTACAGCCTAGGCAATATCACAGATGGTAAGACAAGTAGTTGTCACGGTATCAAAACTAACTTAAGACGAAATCCAATGGTAGTCGACATACTAAGAGGAAATAGCATGCATAGCGAACACTAAGAATATTCACAACTAACTTGTGACTTATGTTAAGCAGTAAATCGGATTAAAAGATATGACTGGTTTCATTTATACCACTAAACCGGCTGACATTACCACAGTGAACCAAATAAACAAGAAAGTCAAATCCTACTTCAAGAAGGCCAGTCCTCTAAGTTCACAGTCGACTAGTTCACACAATGTCATTGGAAGTATAAAGCAATCCTAGCACGACCTATCCATAGATGTCAAACCATCTACACTACTGGCCATTAAAGTTGCTACACCAAAAAGAAATGCAGATCATAAACGGGTATTCATTGGACAAATATATTGTAATAAAAAATGACATGTGATTACATTTTCACGCAATTTGGGTGCATAGATCCTGAGAAATCAGTTCCCAGAACAATCACCTCTGGCCGTAATAATGGCCTTGATGAGCCTGGGCATTGAGTCAAACAGAGCTTGGATGGCGTGTACAGGTACAGCTGCCCATGCAGCTTCAACACGATACCACAGTTCATCAAGAATAGTGACTGGCGTATTCGGACGAACCAGTTGCTCGGCCACCCTTGACCAAACGTTTTCAATTGGTCAGAGATCTGGAGAATGTCCTGACCAGGGCAGCAGTCGAACATTTTCTGTATCCAGAAAGGCCCGTACAGGACCTGCAACATGCGGTCGTGCATTATCCTGCTGAAATGTAGGGTTTCGCAGGGATCGAATGAAGGGTAGGGCCAAGGATCGTAACACATCTGAAATGTAACGTCCACTGTTCAAAGTGCCGTCAATGCGAACAAGAGGTGACCGAGACGTATAACCAATGGCACCCCATACAATCACGCCGGGTGATTCGCCAGTATGACGATGACGAATACATGCTTACAATGTGCGTTCACCGCGATGTCGCCAAACACGGATGCGACCATCGCGATGGTGTAAACAGAACCTGGATTCATCCGAAAAAATGACGTTTTGTCATTCGTGCACCCAGGTTCGTCGTTGAGTACACCATCGCAGGCGCTCTTGTCTGTGATGCAGCGCCAAGGGTAACCGCAGCCATGGTCTCCGAGCTGATAGTCCTTGCTGCTGCAAACGTCGTCGAACCGTTCGTGTAGATGGTTGTTGTCTTGCAAACATCTCCATGTGTTGACTCAGGGATCGAGACGTGGCTGCACGATCCGTTACAGCCACGCGGATAAGATGCCTGTCATCTCGACTGCTAGTAGGAACCCAGCACGGCGTTCCGTATTGCCATCCTAAACCCACCGATTCCATATTCTGCTAACAGTCATTGGATCTCGACCAACGCGAACAGCAATGTCGCGATACGATAAACCACAATCGCGATAGGCTACAATCCGACCTTTACCAACGTGGGAAACGTAATGGTACGCATTTCTCCTTCTTACAGGATGGCTCTGTGCACTATGGGACTTAACTTCTTTGGTCATCAGTCCCCTAGAACTTAGAACTACTTAAACCTAACTAACCTAAGGACATCACACACATCCATGCCCGAGGCAGGATTCGAACCTGCGACCGTAGCGGTATCGCGGCTCCAGACTGTAGCGCCCAGAAGCGCTCGGTCACTGCGGCCGGCCTCCTTACAGGAGAAATCGGTTGGAAGCTTTCCCCATGCCAGCACGTTGTAGGTGTCGCCACCGGCGTCAACCTTGTGTGAATGCTCTGAAAAGCTACTCATTTGCATATCATAGTATCTTGTTCCTGTCGGTTAAATTTCGCCTGTGTAGCACGTCATCTTCGTGGTGTTGCAATTTTAATGGCCAGTAGTGTAAATACTAAGACCTAACAAGTTTTGTAGCGATAAGGTACAGGGGAAAAAAAAACTAAATGAGTATGCGAAGACCACTGTATTGTCGAAGTTGAAGCCCGTAAAGCGAGCACCATCTTCTACCTCCATGAATACCAAAACCCATCCCTAGTAAAATCATTATTGCACACTCTCTAAACTGTATGGAGAAGTAAGGAACAGGCTAACACGCTGATAAACTAACCAGGTCTTAGTCATACTCGTCAGGTGCGGTAAAAACATACTGAATTCCCACATGTGAATTAGAGCGGTGACAGTTTGGGTCTAAAAAGCTGTTGGTATTATAAGGAACCATTTAATACTTCACTGTCCTCAGTGTAAAAGTAGCGAGAAAGGTACCAATAACCTAAAAACATGGTCACTACATAATGCTGTCTACCATGTGATGATTTGGGAAGCCATATCGTGAGGTTCCAAGGGCTGTGTCGTTACTTTTCAAGGTCGAATAACTGCCAAGGGTTATGTGACCTTTTGGGCTGCACAGGTCCACCCCACGGTACAGAGTACTTTAACTACCCGTTCCGAGAGAACTGGAAGTTGTTTTGAATTCCAACGGTTTTTTTTTCTCTGTATTAGGCATGATAAAGTGCTGTGGTTTTGTGTTTCCATGATTTTGTCCACTCCCTGTATATATATATATATATAATGCTGAATATGGAGAGGAAAGAATGTTCGTTTTCATTCAAGCACTGGCAACATAACCATGATATACTTGTTTATAAATATTAACGCTAAAACCTGAAATACGAGGTGCATTCAAGTTCTAAGGCCTCCGATATTTTTTTTGAATTAACTACTCACCCGAAATCGATGAAACTGGCGTTACTTCTCGACGTAATCGCCCTGCAGACGTACACATTTTTCACAACGCTGACGCCATGATTCCATGGCAGCGGCGAAGGCTTCTTTAGGAGTCTGCTTTGATCACTGGAAAATCGCTGAGGCAACAGCAGCACGGCTGGTGAATGTGCGGCCACGGAGAGTGTCTTTCATTGTTGGAAAAAGCCAAAAGTCACTAGGAGCCAGGTCAGGTGAGTAGGGAGCATGAGGAATCACTTCAAAGTTGTTATCACGAAGAAACTGTTGCGTAACGTTAGCTCGATGTGCGGGCGCGTTGTCTTGGTGAAACAGCACACGCGCAGCCCTTCCCGGACGTTTTTGTTGCAGTGCAGGAAGGAATTTGTTCTTCAAAACATTTTCGTAGGATCCACCTGTTACGGTAGTGCCCTTTGGAATGCAATGAGTAAGGATTACGCCCTCGCTGTCCCAGAACATGGACACCATCATTTTTTCAGCACTGGCGGTTACCCGAAATTTTTTTGGTGGCGGTGAATCTGTGTGCTTCCCTTGAGCTGACTGGCGCTTTGTTTCTGGATTGAAAAATGGCATCCACGTCTCATCCATTGTCACAACCGACGAAAAGAAAGTCCCATTCATGCTGTCGTTGCACGTCAACATTGCTTGGCAACATGCCACACGGCAGCCATGTGGTCGTCCGTCAGCATTCGTGGCACCCACCTGGATGACACTTTTCGCATTTTCAGGTCGTCATGCAGGATTGTGTGCACAGAACCCACAGAAATTCCATCTCTGGAGGTGATCTGATCAACAGTCATTCGGCGATCCCCCGAAACAATTCTCTCCTTTTTCTCGATCATGTCGTCAGACCGGCTTGTGCGAGCCCGAGGTTGTTTCGGTTTGTTGTCACACGATGTTCTGCCTTCATTAAACTGTCGCACCCACAAACGCACTTTCGACATAACTCCATAACTCCATCACCACATGTCTCCTTCAACTGTCGATGAATTTCAATTGGTTTCACACCACGCAAATTCAGAAAACGAATGATTGCACGTTGTTCAAGTAAGGAAAACGTCGCATTTTAAGTATTTAAAACAGTTCTCATTCTCGCCGCTGGCGGTAAAATTCCATCTTCCGTACGATGCTGCCATTTCTGGGACGTATTGACAATGAACGCGGCCTCATTTTAAAACAATGCGCATGTTTCTATCTCTTTCCAGTCCGCAGAAAAAAAATCGGAGGCCATAGAACTTGAATGCTCCTCGTATATACAGTTGTAAGTACAGTACTGTAGTAGCAAAGCCTTGCTTAGTTTTGTAATATGTGGGTTGGGCTATAATCACATGACTCAAGGACCTTAGTATAAATTTGATAGTTTTCTTTTGTTCTTAATGTGGTAATTCATTTTCTGAGGGCTTCGTCTTTGGACTGGTGGTTACTTAATTGCGCAGGGTTATCTCACGTTCCGACATTTGACATTGCTTCCAGTAAACGTGCTCGAAAAACTGCGAATAGGGCACTCCAGTCTGGAATCTCATTTGCCATCTCATTATCTTGGTATCAGACTGAAGAAGGTGGAAGCCAAGCCAGAAAGTAGATCATAAAATAGCAACAAGGTTCACCAGCTGAGTTGGTGAAGGCAGGACCGTGGCCCAACTCAGGGTCAGAGTTTCAGCATCACGTCATACATCGAACGAACAAAATTATGCAACCAAGATTACATTTATTAAACATACTATTCTTCCTAGAGAGAAAATTTACCATTAGCAAGAAAACCTTATACTCATGGGGACATAGGTGCATGATGTGCATGAAAATAGCAACGTCATTCACACATACATCTTTATCCTTATCAGCGCAGTTTACTTCTCTCTTTATTCAGAGATAGAAAAACGCTGTGTGTTCGCAGATTTTCCCGGCGAATGAGATGCTTGAAGGTCTCTCGGGCATGCAGCCGGGTTGACTGGTCGCTTGATCTTTGGCGCCGGCCGGTAGACGCATTTGATGTTATGACGTCCTAGAATCCTGCCTATTTTTCCAGATACGTTGCCCGCATGTGGTATGTAGGCTGTCGCTTTCGGTGGATCACCATCAGGTGTCGGCTGTGGTGTGGTCTTCTGCTTGAAGGCGCGTCGAATTTGGCTGTCACTATAGCCGTTCTTCTGGAACACATCCTCGAGGTGATCTAGTTCTAGTTTTAAGCTTTCTTCGTCGGATATCACACGGACTCTGTGAACCAATGTATTTAGTACTCCTTCTCTTTGTGATGGGTGATGACAGCTGGAGGCGTGGAGGTACAGATCCGTTTGGGTTGTCTTCCGGTAGACGCTGTGTCCTAGTGTTCCATCAGGCTTTTTCCGTACCAGAACGTCCAAGAATGGTAGCTGTCCGTTTTTCTCCACCTCCATGGTGAACTGAATTTGGGGGTGTATAGAGTTCAGATGTTGTAAGAGCAGTTGGAGCATCTCTTCCCCGTGAGGCCAAATGACGAAAGTGTCGTCAACATATCTGTAGAAGACTGTTGGTTTTAGTGGTGCTGATTCTAACGTTTTCTCCTCAAATTCTTCCATGTACATTTTGGCCACTACAGGTGACAAAGGGCTACCCATAGGTACGCCGTCTGTCTGTTCGTAGTAATGTCCGTCAAAAAGAAAATATGTTGACGTGAGCACAAAGTTAAATACTTTCGTGAATGTGGGCCCAAATTTCTTCCCAATAAGATCCAGCGAATCCTTAAGTGGAACTCTCGTGAAAAGTGATACAACATCGAAACTGACCATAAGATCTGAGCTGGCCAACTTGAGTTTCCCCACACGTTCCACAAACTCAGCCGAATTTTTGATGTGGTGCTCACATTTACCAACCAATGGACTCAATACTGCGGTCAAGTGTTTGGCAAGCTGGTACTCACTGTCGGTCTCAGAGGAGTGCCCATCTTGTGTACCTTTGGAAGTCCGTAGAGTCTTGGTGGTGCAGCAGCACGCGGCCGTAGTTTCTTCGCTGTCTCTTCGGTAAAGGTACTTCGAAGAAGTTCAATTGTCTTGCACTGTATCCGACTGGTTGGATCCGTCGTCATCTTCCTGTAAGCAGGGTCGTCCAAGATCTTGTACATTTTCTCTTTGTATTCTGCCGCCGTTTGTAGAATGGTTATGTTCCCCTTATCCGCTGGGAGGACGACAATGTCTGGATCGTCACGCAGAGAACGCAGCGCGGCCCTTTCCCGTCTGGAGATGTTGTGTTTCGGCGGCGCGGCCCTGGCGAGTGTGCGACACGTTTCCCGTCGTAACTACTCCGCTGCGTCGGGTAGCAGCTTGGAGGCGACTTGTTCCACTCCGCTGATGAATTCTGCGACAGGGATGGCTGCTGGTGTTGGAGCGAAGTTTAAGCCTTTTTCCAGGACGGACAACGCAGCGTTGTCGATGGTTTTCCCTATAAGATTCATAACCGTACGTTTAGTCTCCTGTTTGGGCTGTTTTGATGCTAGCCGAACAAATTTTGATGACTGTTTCGTAGTTGCAGTTCGTTGAGTCCTTTCGGCTTGTGCCCAGGAGGAAGATTCAACCCATTCCCAGGTGACAGGAGAGAGCAGGGACGCCAATTCTAGATGTAGGGCAAAAGGTTTGCGCCCTATGGAGTCTAGCTGGCGGCGTGTGTTTCTGATACGTTCACGCTCTAGGGCCAGGCTAGCTCTTCTGGTAATTTGGTTCACAGCAGGTGTCTGGATATGGTGTACGATCGTGGGAAAGGTTGGCACAATACGGACGTCACGGCATCTCTTCAAGAATGGTAGCTGCCCGTTTTTCTCCACCTCCATGGTGAACTGAATTTGGGGGTGGATAGAGTTCAGATGTTGTAAGAACAGTTGGAGCATCTCTTCCCCGTGAGGCCAAATGACGAAAGTGTCGTCAACATATCTGTAGAAGACTGTTGGTTTTAGTGGTACTGATTCCAACGCTACCATTCTTGGACGTTCTGGTACGGAAAAAGCCTGATGGAACACTAGGACACAGCGTCTACCGGAAGACAACCCAAACGGATCTGTACCTTCACGCCTCCAGCTGTCATCCCCCATCACAAAGAGAAGGAGTACTAAATACATTGGTTCACAGAGTCCGTGTGATATCCGACGAAGAAAGCTTAAAACTAGAACTAGATCACCTCGAGGATGTGTTCCAGAAGAACGGCTATAGTGACCGCCAAATTCGACGCGCCTTCAAGTAGAAGATCACACCACAGTTGACACCTGATGATGATCCACCGAAAGCGACAGCCTACATACCATATGCGGGCAACGTATCTGGAAAAATAGGCAGGATTCTAGGACGTCATAACATCAAATGCGTCTACCGCCCGCCGGCAAAGATCAAGTCCGTTGTAGGGACAGTGAAGGACGATTTAGGATTCCGGAAATGTGGAATTTATTTCATACCGTGCGTGTGTGGGAAAGCATATGTGGGGCAAACCATTCGCACCATCGAGGAAAGGCGTACTGAACACAAACGGCACACCGATCTCCAACAGCCTACAAAATCTGCCATCGCAGAACATTGCCTCGAGACCAATCATCGTATGGAATGCGAGAACACAGAAGTCCTGCACAACACATCCCGCTTTTGGGACTGTGTATACAAGGAAGCAATTGAAATCCGGCTGCACGAGAACCTTATTAACAAGGACAACGGATTTCAACTCAGCCAAGCGTGGAATCCAGCAATAAAAGTTCTGCAGGAGCAGCGGAAACGGGGCACCACACCCGCCGAAGACGGCATGCGTACTGACGCCCATCAGTCATCTCGTCAGCGCAAGCTACCCCCACCACCGCGGCCTGCACATCCCTCGGTCCATACGCGGAGTCAGTGGAGAGGAGTGGCGACAGGTATATATACCACACCACCCGCTGGCCTAGGACGTCAGTCAACAGGAGTAACCTGATGATGATGGCACGTTACGCCGTCGAAAATTCGTTCAACAACGACCGGTCAACCCGGCTGCATGCCCGAGAGACATTCAAGCATAGAAAAACGCTGTTCACTGAAATCATTTCTGTTCAAGTAATCTTAAGTCCCCATCTGTCTCAAGGGTTGGAAGCAAGGTTCATGTACATGCACTGGTTGAGTATTAGCTTTTCCATTTTATATAGTGAAATCTGCACCTCTGTCTGTATAAAAGTTACTAAATGGAATTATTCATGTCCCAACAGAGCTGAATGAAAGTACGCATGCACTGGACACATGATCTGGATGACTTGTTAATCGTATAGTTTTCCTCTCATCAGTGTACTGCAATTGCTGCAGAAAATTTGAGTACATATGTCAGAATACTTATTTATCGAGATTTCGTGACATTTGAAACAGGAGACTGGTTATAAGTGCACAGTTCATACCATTAACTAACCTGTTCTGTGAAGTATAAAGTATGAAAACAAGTATAAAAAATATTTCTCTACCCACATATTCTAAACCAAATGTGAAATCAAAGAGCGTAGTGCTATGTAGTAATGCCCAACCTCTACCTTCACTAAACTGTGAGTGCAATCTTCATCATTATTCAAGTCAATAAATCACCCAGAATAGAATATTCTTACAACTAGCATACAATATATCTGTACAGACTGGCAAAAATATGTTTACTACGATAACAAAATCATAAAAATAGTCTCATGTGCTATGCATATTATTCTGTAGTATTTATACACACACTGCCTATGTAACGCCTTCAGTTACTGGCAACGGTACAATCCCTTAAGCTTACCCAACTCTGAATATACTAACAAAAAGTTTGCTGGATTAGTTATTCTGGCTACAATAAATGGCTGTACTCTGTACCAGTGAACGACATGTTGTTGCGTTCTGCTTAGACTTTTGTAGATTTATTGTGACTCAACCATCTTTAAATTTTTATAGAATATTTTACAATATTTCAAGATGGTCTGTTCTGTCAGTAAGTCGTTAAAAATACAGCGACTCTACCTAATAACTCAGATAGTAGTGTGGCAAGAGTAGAAATAAATGCAACAGAGACATTACATTCAAGCCAAATGGCAATACCACAAACCGGTAACCTCTTCCAGCAGCAATGAAAGAGATGTATTTGTGCGACTTTTGCGAAAGAGGAATCTGCTAGTACGAGCCTCTTAGGTCAATACATGATAAGAACTTTACCCCATGAAAGACGTGCGTCCTTTCTTCCAACTTTTCTGGTTGAGTTCTGTATCAAGCACTGGACTTTAGCTACCATCGGGCTGAGGTATAGCAGGTAATGAATTACAATATGGACATTTTGAATGCTCAGTTGTGCACAGTCTAGCATGTTTTCTAATCTTGATGCCGCTGACCATTTTGCCAAAGGAACGCTGTAGGAGACGCAGCATCATGTCTCATGAGGATGCACACCTAAAGTACGCCCATATCCACTGATAATACCAGGACATACCTCAAATACTGTATTACAACATTTAAATACTTGCTGCAACTTGATTCTGTGCTTAGCAAGGAGACAGTCGATTGGTGATTGTGTCCCTCTTGCTTTAAAAAAGTCTTCTAAGCATTCGTTTCTCAGACATTCTACAGTGAGGAACTTGGGAAAAAAATAAATTTTTCAAATCTCATTTGCAAGTGGGCCTGGATTTTTATGAGGTTAGATTTGGCGCTGGCTGCTCTCGTAATTTTACACCCACTCACAGCAAGTATAGGTTCTTGTTCTTCACTAATTCAATTGAACAGTCCAGCAGAGACGGCAGTTAACTGAGTACTTGTGTCTAAAGTTATCAGAACTGAGAAAGTACCAACTATTGCATTTATAGGGCAATGCGCTTCATGTTCTTCATCTTTAGAACAATCTGTATGCTCCTACCACAACTCGCCTTGCCTCGCCTTGCATACTTACTCCGGTGTTTTATCTAATCACATTTACTACATGTTACACGCCCCTACAAGTAAGTGGGGCACATTCTGACCTCTTCTAATTTTTCGACTTATTCTGATGTGAGTCGGGGTGCACTCCAGACCTAATGTATCTTCACATCTGTTTCCACACCTATGTTGCGACTGTCCGTTTGCAGTGTGTATGGAGTGGTTTCTGTCGCACCTGTTGTTGTTGTCACAGTTATTATTACTATTATTATTATTATTGCCATTATGGCTCTCATGTTGTGGGCCGTGGTTATATGGATGAGATCCGATTTATCTGTGCCACTCCCCACAGAGGGCACGGTTTTCGCACATTCGGAGACTTAATTGTCCCTATTGTATAACCAATGTCATGTTTTGCTATGGATTTGCGTATTTTGTGCTGGCCTTGCTTCTTCGTTTACCAAGTCAGTATTGCCTAGTACAGACATAACAGCAATCAGATCTTCGCCTGGTCTATTTATTAACTATACCTTTACTTGGACAGGCAACTTGACTTCTTTGCGAAGGATATCATAGTTTGTTATTGACTTGTCCCGTTGTTTTGTTTCATTAATTTAGGTTTCGAAATAGCGTCGGAAGCAAGCCTGGTGTTCATTGTACGATTCTGGATGAAAAACTACTTTACGGAGGCATTCCTGCCCTCCTCGTCCACAGTAGCTTGCGAGGAATGATTCTTCGAGGTCATATGTCAGGCAACTGTTTGCAGCCTCTGTTGTCCAGAACATTATGTTGTCTTGCAATTATCCACTTAGCAGTTAAATTTTCTGTATCTCTTTCCATGCATAGTGTAGAATTATCCTAAATGACGGGGTGAATAACATGGGATGGACACTCTTTTTGTGTGGTGTAAAAATAACAAACTCTCTATGTTAATGATAATTTCTTTAGTGATTTTATTTATAGTAGGACTTCCTCGTTCGTCTTGCCACTGTGGCTTGTTTGTGTACTACTTCCAGCCTGCGCTACAAACATGCAGATCAGACTTGATGGATGGTTAACATCACTGTTTTCACATGAACTATCAGCTGCGTTTGCCTCAATTATTTTATTTGGATCGTGTTTGACCGTGGTGATTTCCTTTACTGCTTTCACATGAGCTATCAGCTGCAGCTGCCTCATTTATTTTATTTGGATCCTGTTTGACAGATTCACACCACTCCTTAAAATCAGAGGCAACTGAACCATCCAGTTCGGAAATTTGTTTATTTAAGTTGTAAACTTGGTCATCACGTACTTACTTTATCTCACTGAGCCACTTTCCTGTTGTCTAGCATACATTTGCCTGGTATTTGTTCCTTATACTTCTTAAGCGTGTTGTTTCTTCCTTCATTCGGAGTTGTTCCCAATGGGAAAACTTTTCTTCAATTAAATCTATTACCCGCCATCTCTTTCTTTCAGCAATTTCATCTTTCACCGTTCTTTGGTGATGTTCAAATTGTTCGGATGTTACTCATTAGCAACATTTTCCACTCGATTGAATGGATCATCTTGTGTTTTAGCGTGAGCGTTAGATAACTCAATCTGTGTACTAGAAATTTGTTCAATCTTAGTTAGCACTGCTGTTTTTGTATCTGTATGAGAAGTAGATAACTGTTCAACGTTAGTAAGCATGTCGCCCTCATGGATCGAAATGGGTTTCGTAGCAACAGTTAAAGGCTCTAGTTTCACTATTATTTTAGTAATGTTGTTTACAGGATTTGCGGCTGTCAAATTTCGTCCGTCTATTTTTATTTTTTTAAAAAAATATATTGCATGCAAAATTCACACAACAGAGAAATAAGTGATTACCGGTACTGTTCTGCAGGATTAATGTAGCAGAACTATCATAATGAAATAGCCCCCATAAATATCGCACATAGAGTATGTCATTGTATAAATCTTGGAGTGATTTGCCTCTTAGAAGCTCCGCGCACTGTAGGGGACGCCACATAATAGCTGGTTGATATTACTGAGACTTGAACAGATTTATTGATTATTAACGATATTCGATAATCTGTAGTGCACTGGAAATAAGTAAGGACGAATTGTGTATTAACTAAGATTTATTTCATGCATTTCATAGCCATTCAACATGTGTAAGATTTGACCCTTCAGTGAGAAGTTCATGTCAATGTAAACGTGTGCGATTTCTGGGGTGGTGAAAACTTGCCTACTGCTTGTTAGCACATCCAGACAAGGAGACGGTCACAGAAAGAGAGATAAAATCGAATCATATAAAACAAGCTCTTGGTGTATTTAATATCACCTTTCTCAAGAATTATGATTTTTATAACAAGGCCATATTGATCAAGCTAAAATTAGATAAATTTACTTCTAAATATTTATGGATACTACAAACGGCATTGTGTCTTGGTTTGCTCCACAGTACTGGCATCTCTGACTGAATACCTGCTTATTATTAATAATACCTGCTTATTATAAATATCGGCAGAACTGTAAAGATTGGTCAGAATAGTTTCAGTGCCATCGTTTCTGGTGAAGTAATAAAGGCAGATGCTGCCCCACAGAGGTTTCAGATCTGTTACTTTCATGTCTTGTTCGGTAACTAGTAGTGAATTTTCAGTTCTACATTTGAGAGAAAATTCGATAGCTATCGGCAGATCCAGAAAGTGTGTTAACACTGAAGAATTTCTAACTGGAGGTGCACAACGATTGGCTTATTCCTCTATATGACCATTCTCATTTGTCATCCTTTGTCTGTTTCCTGCCACTATATAAGCTTTCTGGTTATTATCTCTTGTATTATTATTTGTTACCAAATGTTACTTGGAAAATACCTAACTACGACAAAGGTTCTAGCAGATTATCCCTGAACGTTTCATCGTGCACTGTGAATATCCACGATAACCCACTCTAAAAGGATTAAGGAAGGTCAGCCCATCGGATTTCCGCTCCAGACTAAAGCGGTCGTGTCTAGCACATATTACTATGAACGTTAAATTACTACCCCCAATAAAATCTAAATCGAATAATATTTACTCTAACATTAGTCCCTACAACTTTGGAATTAAGCTATGATAACATTCGTAAGAGTCTCATAATACTTCGAGAACATGTCGCTCCTTTCGGATGTATTACGAAATTTCACCAATAAAATAAAATAGTTTTGCTTTCAGTTTTCTGTTGCGTGACTATTTGTGGAAGCCCAAAGTGTGGAAGATGTTTGCTATTCCTTGGAAGCTGCAGTGCAGATCGCAAAAACAATAACATAAGTTTTGTATTACATTTAGTCTTTGTAATTGTGTCCATGTTTTGCTGAAGGTGTGAGGTGGCCATTAATCTTCATAGGCCTTAGACATTTCACTTACGATTAGGATAGCGTGAGGCAGAAATTTCTCCATCGTTAGTAGCTAAAGACCACCCGTTCGTAAAAACTGTGCCTGTGTCTAAAAACTGCGATAAGGTAGACTAAGGATCTCCAACAATATTTTTATCTCCGAGCCAGTTTGAGTAAGAGTTATGGTGTATTTCTAGACACAGCATTGCGTTAGTTAAGCGTGATGTACGATATGAGGACGGACGCATTTGCAGTAACAGATGCCGGAGATATGCTTTATGTCTGCCTTATTCCACTGTCAAGCTGCGGTCCGTGAAATTATTTCCAGCGCTCCGGGGCAGAGAAGTGCATTCTCTTCCAGCAGACACGACTAGGGGTACCTCCATATCTGGCCTAGAAGAAAAATACATAGCAAATCTTTCCAACGGCAACATGGAAATGCTACTCAAGGGAGGTCACTGCACAAGTGGGTGATGTTTTAGATAGTTAATCACGGAAAATATTTTTGCTTGCGTCTATGAACACAGTAATATCAGCGTAATATAATTATTTTGTAAAAAAAAAGAGTTTCTAGGGGAATACGAGTACTGGTTTTCTTTCCTAAGCCGTATTTTGGCAGCTAAACGTGTATAAACAACAAGTAATGCAGCAAATTTTCAAGTATTGAGCGAATGAAAATTTGATCCTGTTACAGACATTACAAAATATATAAATATCGTAGCTGCTTGAAAATATGGTTTCAAGTATAAGAGATTTAAGCTGTCTGTAAGCAAAACGGCATCACAGTTCTTACCCGTGTAACTGTATATATATAACTAAACGATCTTATAAAAGTACGAAAAAAGCTAGAAAGAGCAAAATACCAGGTGTCATCCAATAATCCGTTGAATAATTTTATCAGAAACAAAGTAATAAGCGCACGTGGAATGTGATTTAATCTCCTCCAGATTACGTCCTTGGCTGGCAGTGCAATCATCCGAACGTTGAATCCATGACTGCAAGCATTTCTCGGAAGTTTCTTTTGGACGGGCGTACAGCTGTTCTATCGTGGCTCTTTCACTGTCAGAAATTGAGTCAAAACGTTTCTGCTTAAGCAAATTTTTAATTTTGGACACGAGCCAGAAGTCGCATGGTACTAAATCTGGTAAGTAAAATGGAAGTGGACAGACGTAAACACTTTTTGCGGCCAAAAGCGAGGTACGGCAGGGGGTGTTGTCGCGGTGAGGAAGAATGCCATTGCCTCGAATTTCTTGTCTCTTTCTTTGTATGTCTTTTCGCAAACGTTATAATAAGCCCTCGTAATATTCAGCGGTTACAGTTCTTCCCCTTGGAACGAAAACTGATCGCACTATGCCCTCAGTATCGAAAAAAAAATGACGAGGATGATTTGATGTTCGATATTGAGTTTCGTGCCTTTGTAGGGCGAGAAGATTCACTGCTTTACGATCGGGAACTCTAAATTTCCGTCTCAGAGCCATACACATAGAGTCAGGTTTCATATCCAGTTACAGTTTTAGGCATGAAGTCCGGATCTGTGTGAAGGCTATCGTTGAACTCCATGCAGACTGACACCCGATTTTCATTCTGTTCATCACTCAAAAGTCTGCTAAAGATTTTGCATGCACTCTTCGTCTTTGCAAATTATTGATTAAAGTCCCTCGCACTGTCACCTACGAGATGATAAATTCTTCGGTGCACTCTCAAACAGTTATTTTCCTCCAGAATGAGATTTTCACTCTGCAGCGGAGTGTGCGCTGATATGAAACTTCCTGGCAGATTAAAACTGTGTGCCCGACCGAGACTCGAACTCGGGACCTTTGCCTTTCGCGGGCAAGTGCTCTATCATCTGAGCTACCGAATCACGACTCACGCCCGGTCTTCACAGCTTTACTTCTGCCAGTATCTCATCTCCTACCTTCCAAACTTTACAGAAGCTCTCCTGCGAACCTTGCAGAACTTAGCACTCCTGTTACAGTAAATAGTTGCAGCGTCAGCAGTTAATGCTAAAAAAATTCATACACCGTATTTCTTCTCACACATCGTAGCACGCGTGTGATACCAAACTACAAAATAGTATCACCGCACACCTGTCATAGAGTGTAAGCCCATTTCGTCAACAAAACTAACAATAACATGGGTTATATACTGAATAGCCAAAGAAACTGGTATAGGCATGCGTATTCAAATGCAAAGATATGGAAACAGGCAGAATACGACGCTGAGGTCGGCAGCGCCTGTTTAAGACAATAAGTGTCTGGCGCAGTTGTTAGATCGGTTACTGCTGCTACAACGGCAGGTTCAAATGGCTCTAAGCACTATGCGACTTAACTTCTGAGCTCATCAGTGGCCTACAACTTAGAACTAATTAAACCTAACTAACCTAAGGACATCACACACATCCATGCCCGAGGCACGATTCGAACCTGCGACCGTTGCGTTCGCTCGGCTCCAGACTATAGCGCCTAGAACGGCACGGCCACTCCGGCCGGCAACAACGGCAGGTTATCAAGATTTAAGCGAGTTTGAACGTTGTGTTATAGTCAGCGCACGAGCGATGGGACGCAGCAACTCCGAGGCAGCGATGAAGTGCGGATTTTTCCGTACGACCATTTTACGAGTGTACCGTAAATATCAGGAGTCCGGTAAAACATCGAATCTCCGACATCGCTGCGGCCGGAAAGAGATCCTGCAAGAACGGGACCAACGACGAATGAAGAGAGAGGTTCAACGTGACAGAAGTGCAACCCTTCCTCAAATTGCTGCAGGTTTCATTGCTGGGTCATCAACAAGTGCGAATCATCGAACGAAACATCATCGATAAAGTCTTTCGGTGCCGAAGGCCCACTCGTGTATCCTTGAAGACTGCACAACACAAAGCTCTACGCCTGGCCTGGGCCCGTCAACACCGACACTGGACTGTTTGATGATGACTGGGAACTTACTGCCGGTCGGACAAGTCTCGTTTCAAACTGTATCGAGTGGAGACAACTTCATGAAGCCATGCACCCTGCATGTCAGCAGGGTACTGTTCAAGCTGGTGGATGCTTTGTAATGGTGTGGGGCGTTGGTGTGATATGGCACCCCTCATACATCTAGATACGATACAGATGACACGTACATAAGCATCCTGTCTGATCACCTGCATCCATTCACGTCCATTCTGCGTTCCGACAGCCTTGAGCAATTCCAGCAGGAAACCGCGGCACCCGACAAGTTCAGAATAGGGTGGTTCCCGGAGCACTCTTCTGAGTTTAAACATTTCCGCTGGCCACCAAACTCCCCGGACATGAACATTATTGACCATATCTGGGATACCTTGCAACGTGCTGCTTAGAAGAGATCTTCACTCCCTCGTACTCTTACGGATCTATGGACAGCCCTGCAGGATTCATGGAGTCAATTCCCTCCAGCAATACCTCAAACATTAATCGAGTCAATGCCGCGTCATGTTGCGGCACTTCTGCTTGCTCGCGGGGGCCCTACACGTTATTAGGAAGGTTGAAAGGTGGCTACACTGAGCCACTGCGCCAGAGATTGCGCCAAAGAGTATTATTCAGCCGCCTCCACAGTCAGTGCTTGGGGAGAACTCGTCGTAGCCAGTGCTGGGGGAGAACTCGTAGTAGTCAGTGCTTGTTGAGATGTGCTAGTGAAAAGTGCTTGTTGAGAACTCGTAGCAGGGAGTGCTTGCTGAGATGTGGTACTGAAAAGTTCTTGTTGAGATGTGGTAGTAGCGAGTCGGTGTGGAGATATATTGTAATGATTAGAGTGATGTTCGTTAATATATGAAGGTAAAAGAAAAAAAATTTTTCCTTTTCTTTTTATTATCTCAATGTCTCAAATTATGCAGCATTACAGGTTCAGTCAACAAAGCATCTGGCTTGTGTTCTTGTATTAGAGTGTAATTCTGGTTTTCTTGCGCAATTATAGTATTTCTAATTTTTTTTTAATTACTTCAGTATAAATGGTATTTAACATTTCTTGTCTTGTTGAAGAAGAACCGTGCCAGATGTGTATGTTGAGTCACACTCCCACACACAGAACAATTACACTTGTGCTTTGGTTTCGTAGGTTTTATAGTTGCTGGGGACTTAATTAATTAATTGTGTTAACAGGAAATTTTCATTTCATTCTGTGTTGTTGTTCTATGCAGTCAGATTGCGTACTAAAACTAGTCAGGGCCAAACCGTTTACGAGACAGAGCGTAATCGGACATACAGCTACCAAAAATATTTGCATTTTATTTAATTAAGCCCCCATGCACGTGGCGACCGCTGCTTCGGATCGTCCCTTGGAATTCTTCTGATTGTAAAAATAGTAGACAGTAGTATTGTTGTAGTAATTTGTAGTTTAGTAATTGTAGTCTATATTGCATGTGTAGATTTGGTAATTGGCATTCTTCTAATGGTATTTTTCAAAATTAATTTTCTTTGTTGTCTTGTCTACGGGTTTGATAATTTAGTGCAATTATTTCAATTGTTCGTTAATCGTGTTTGAGGGAAGCATATCGTGTGAATGGTATTGTTGGTGATAAGGTGTTATATTCTCTGTAATTTTCGTATTGTGACGAGTTTTGTATGTTTTGTAAATGATTACGCGATCGATGAAAAAGGCGAAAACGATGAATAGTGAGAATGACGAAATTGTTGACATGGCGAACTCGCCAACACAGGACAACAGTATCATGAATAATGGTGTTGAAGACAATTTAGTAAGTCGGGAAGATAGTCCGGAACCATTTCAAAATTTTTCTCAAACAGAAAATTCACAGAATACGAGATTAACGACAGAAGATATGGAGCAGTTGATGAGTGCTATATTAAATTTGGGAGCACGAATGGAAACACGGTTAGACTCACAAATAGGAACGATTAAAACAGAGATAGGAACAATTACAACTGGTATGGGAACAATGGAAACACGGTTAGACTCACAAATAGGAACAATTAAAACAGAGATAGGAACAATTACAACTGGTATGGGAACAATGGAAACACGGTTAGACTCAGTGGGATCACAGATAGGAACAATTAGAACTGAGATGGGAACAATGGAAACACAGTTAGATTCTCGAATAGGGACATGTTTCAAAAATATGAAAGATGAATTAAAGAAAGAAATCAGAGAAGAAGTACAACCAATTTTGAATGCTCACAATAATAGATTAGTTGCAGTAGAGATTAGACAAAGAGAACAGGTTAGAGAACAGGAAGAAAGAGATCGCGTGATAGTACAGAAATTTTCAGAGTTAAATTTACAACGTGCAAAAGATAAGGAAGAAATATTTGAGAGAATCGAGGAATCCGTACCAAATGACAGATTAAATAGCCTAACACAACAGTATGAACAGTTAACTACTAAATGTGTTAATACTGAAACCCGAGTCGCGACACTTACGGAAGACGTAAATAAACAGAAAGAAAAAATAGGTGACTTATCGGAAAGAGTTGAGGCGATTTCAGATAAATTGTCAAATCTTAGTTTACATGGGGACAGAGATTCGGATGATACAGCTCCATTACCATTTGCAGAAACCGAAGAGTACCAGAACATAAATAAGCATGTTGAAAATCAGGGAAAATTTAATGAACGCGTGAAAAGGGAATTTGAGGCATTAAAAAAGCAAGTCAAACAAATTGAAGGCGAAATCGTAGGTAAAGACAGCAAAAGAAATTTAGAATCACAGATACCAGAGGGGTTTGAAGAAAACAATGTGTTTCATTTACGGGATGCAACAAGAGAGCGCCAGGCGCGTGAATTTAACAATAATGGTCATTGTGACTGGGACAGACGCGGTAGGTCTTTGTCGCCACGAGGAGAAAACTTTGACTATAAACACTGTTTGACTGTTCGGAAATTTAAGATCTTCCGCAATTCTAAGAATGACATACATCCATGTGCATGGTTAGATCAATTTATGTACGCACTTCCACCAAATTGGCCACTAAGTCACAAACTGGAATTTATGTGTGGATATTTAGACAACGAACCGGTGACGCGGATGCGCGCACTCATTAGAGATTGTAATAATCTGAATGATTTTTATCATGCATTTCTATCGGCATATTGGTCCGAAACACACAAGACAGAGTCAAACATAGTCTGATTATGCAGCGTAGTTTTAAACAGTCTGAGTTCCGCACGCCAGCAGAATATTTTGAAGACGTGATTCGAAAGAATCAGTTCCTTTCCAACCCTTATAGCCCGACTGAATTAATTCGCATTTGTTTAACTAAGCTGCCACAATCCATAAGACAAATTGCTTTAGCTGGAAGATGTAAAGACGACATTGAGACTTTTAAGACTTTGCTACAAGAACTCGAGTATGACAACGACGATGGGACTTCCTGTAATTTTTTCAGTAACAGTAATTACAATAGATTTCCAGAGAAAAGGGATAGTGATCGGAACGGACGTTATAGCGGTAATTTTGAGAATGACAGACGTAACAGACAGGACAATAGATACCAGCCTTATGACAATAACAGACGTTCTAACAGAAATTACACAGACAATTATAATAACGGTAATTCGTACCGGAATGATCAATCATACGGAAACAGTAATCGGTATCATCAAGACAGAAATTATTCATACAGTAATAGAAATTCTTGCTACAGAAATAACCAGGGTAGTAGATACAACAATAATTTCAGAAGTGACAGTAGAAATTATACAAGGAGTAGTCATGCAGACAGACAGGAAAATAGAAATTTTAATAACAGACACAACCAAGAATTTGCATCTAACAGACAGCAGGGACCTAATTGGCATCCTCCGCGTGACAGAAATTCCGAGAGACAAGTGCAAATCGTAGAAATTGATCCGCGAAATGACGCGAATACTCAAAGACGTGACGCAAACAATCGACAATGACTTGTAGCTTCGGCTTCTGGCAGCAATATAGACGGTTCAGAAAGTAATGACACTACGACTTTACACTACGTACGCCTGGAAGACATGAGAGACATTTTGCTAGACGAAAAGGAAAATAATGTAGACGCATTTTTACATCCTGTTATTGAAGTATGTGTGGGTAAGAATAATTTCACTGCAGTTTTAGATTCTGGGAGCCCGCTGAATGTCATTAGTGAATCAGTTTTTCGTATATGTGTAAGAACTATTACTTGTCCTGTGTTACCTGTTTCTAAAACTACAATTCGAGGAGCGATTTCTGGAAAAAGTGTGGAAGTCATACAACAGACCAACCTTAATTTCAATTGTCAAGGATACGAATTTTCTGCTAATTTTATTATTGTTCCATTACTCAGTGCACAAATTATATTAGGTATGGAGTTTCTTAACGCACATAAGGCAATTTTGAACTTTAAAGAAGGAATTGTGAATTTGACTGTTGCCGGTATGCCGAGATGTTTGAAATTTTTCGAGTGTTTAACAAGATGTGAATCAGATGCAAAATGTTTAAGGTTTCTTACTTCTGATGTTTTCGTTGAGCATTATGACGACGGTGTGTTTATTCATGACAATGACAATAGATACAGAGACGCGATGGATGATATAATTAATAGCGAAGAATTAATTAATGAAAAGGTTAAGAAAGCTGAAGTGCCAGATGACGTTGCCAGAGAAGAGCTGCATCACATTTTGACTTCACATGCTACAGTATTTAGTCATCACACAGGAACTATACAAGGCTTACAATATTTATTTAAAGTAAAAGAACACACACCATTTCGGGGGAAAACGTACGCAATTCCTTTGGCTTACAGAGACAAGGTTAAGAATGAACTTCAATACATGTTAGATCAGGGCATTATTGAGCCAGCAGTCAGTCCTTATACTAGCCCATTACACGTCGTTCTTAAAAAGGATGGGTCAATTCGTTTGGTTCTGGATTCCAGACAGATAAATAATATCATCATTCCTGAAACTGACCGCCCACAAAATTTAGATGAACTTCTTCAACATTTCCATGGAATTAAAGTTTTATCGACGATTGATATGCGCGCAAGTTTTTGGCAAATAGAACTCCACCCTGATTGTAGAAAATATACTGCCTTTTTAGCCTTTGGTAACTGTTACCAGTTTCGGAAATTACCATTTGGACTTACTGTATCTTCTGCAGCATTCATTCGTAGTTTAAATGAAATTTTACCTGTTTATCTTCGTGACAATATTACTTCATATGTTGACGACATTCTTATTGCTAAACATTCTTGGAGTGAGCACAACAAAATTTTGGACTCATTATTACGTATTTTCGCTAGAGTTGGCATTACAGTGAACTTAGAAAAATCTGAATTTGGTCGTTCTCAGGTGAAATTTCTGGGTCACATTATTTCTACAGAAGGTATTCTTCCTGATCCAGAGAAATTAGACGCTATTCGTAACTATGCTGTTCCTACCACAAAACGTGATGTTCGTAGTTTCCTTGGTGTCTGTAATTTTCTTAGACGCTTTGTTAGATTGGACAATTTGGCCACACCTCGTTTATGTGAACTATCTGCAAGGAAATCTAATTGGTGTTGGGATGAGGAAGCTCAGTCAGAATTTGAACAACTCCGTGATGCTTTAGTTGCTGCTCCACTTCTTTCACATCCGGATTTATCTAAAGATTTTTGTTTGGCGACGGACTCATCATACAAAGGCCTAGGTGCACATTTATTTCAAGAGATAGAAGAAGACGGCGTTGTAGTACAGAAAACTATTGCATTTGGAAGTCGTGTTCTCTCTAAATCAGAAAAGAATTATTCGATAACGGAACTTGAAGCTTTGGCGGTTGTTTGGGCTTTCACAAAATTTCGCACATTTTTGTTTGGCCGACATACTAAGGTTTACACTGATCATCGAGCTCTGGAATTTCTTATGTCGACAAAATTAACTCATGGCAGATTGTCACGATGGGCGTTGTACCTACAGGAATTTGACTTAGTATTGTTTACATACGGGGTTCTTCAAATATTGTTGCTGATGCTTTATCACGTGCACCTGTGGATTTGAAACAAAGTGCTGAAGAGGACTGCATAGAAAACAATTATTGTTTGATGTATATTCAAGGTGTTGCGTTTGAGAACTTTATTTCGTCTTCGCTCCAGGACATCGCTAAGGAGCAAAATAAGGATCCAATCTGGAAGGACATTAAGGAGAAGTGGAGGAGAAAGGAAAGCGTATCGATTAGACAGCATTATTTAGTTCGCAATGACATTCTTTTTAAACGAAAATCGGTCGACAACTCTGTTTGGTTAGTTTGTATTCCTGATGAGTGGGTTAATAAGCTGATTTGGTATACGCATTTCAGTTATGCACACTTTGGTCCCAGAAAATGCTTTCATAAATTACGGGAAAATTGCTACTTCAGTAATATGGAAAAACGTATTCGATCTGTTCTGTCCAAATGCAAATTACGTCAAAAGGCTAAGCCGCCAACAATTTCTCACAGAGCACCGTTGTTTCCTATCATTCCAGCGAAATTAAAGGAGATGGCTGCAGTCGATTTGTTCGGTCAAGTGGTTCGTTCTACTAATGGTTTTGCGTACATTTTCGTAGCAGTGGAGTTGACATCAAAATATGTGTGTTTTACACCTTTACGCAAAGCAACAGCTCGTTCAGTATCTAATGCTTTCATCAAACATTTTCTTAAAGAAGTTGTTATATCAGATAATGGATCACAGTTTCGTTCTAAAATTTGGCTTCGTACTCTACGGCGTCGTAAAATTAAACCAATTTTCATTTCACTTTTTCACCCTCAATCTAACGCTTCAGAGAGATGGATGAAGGAAATCAATAAATTGTGTCGTCTTTATTGTCATCAGAATCACAGAACTTGGGATCAGTATCTTCATATTTTTCAAAACTTCCTGAATGAACTTCCTAATGACTCAACTTCTTTACCGCCTATATTGATATTAAAACACAAAGCACCGACAAATCGCATTTCTGAAATCGTTCCTTTTCCGCCTTCACGGAAACTACGGCATTCTGAGGTTGTGAACCTGGCTCTGCAAAATATTGTGTCTGCGGCTGCTAGAAGAGAGAAATCAGCTAAGCGTCCTGGTCGTTTAAAAATCTTGTCAGTTGGTCAAAAAGTGTTAATTAAGTCTCATCGTTTGTCTCACAAAGGAAAAGGCTTGTGTCGCAAATTTTTTCTGCTTTATAATGGTCCATATAGAATTCGGAAAATTATACATGATAACACTGTCGAAGTAGAAACTCTTAAATCTCGACGCTCTAAGGGAATACATCATACATCAAACGTTAAAATTTTTGTGGAATGACATACTTTCGAGAAACCAACAGTTTACTTAAACATGCAGAGAATACAAGGATACCGCGCTGTGTTTTGGGGGCGGCACATACTCAAAGCAACAGTCAAGTCTGCGCGCCGCACAAGGCAGTCGTTGACCGCAAACAATTGCTTCCTACGTTATGCGCCTGCAGCTGATCGAGCGCTCAGTGCGAATGCACTGACAGCCGTAAACAAATACACAGTTTAAGTTCTCCGATTAAATTCAGTATAAAGCTATAGTGACTTGATGAATTATGTTATTAACATTCAGTATTTTTCAGGATACGGTTCTATAAATTATTTAAGAACTTCAGGTAAATTCTGTGCGTGTCCGACGTTAAGACGACTTGCTATCGAGAAATTTTCAGGAAGAATGTAATTTCGAAGAAGAAACTAATAAACTAAAAAAGGTAACTATTAATTGAGTTTATTTTTCAGGTAACATATTTCCACTTAGGTACGTACTTTAGACGTAATTTGCTGCTCGCAATGACGTAATTCATACTTTGTGCTAATTTCATGTTCTATGAATTTACTTGTGAAGCGACGTGCTTGCGTACGTTAACTGATTTTGACAATGATTATTAATGAACTGGGTTGGAACTTGTGTATATTATGCATCGCTTGGCTGCTATGCTTTTTCACTGATGTCATATTTTTCTATTATGTGCATGCTGTGCTTATTTATTTAAATTATAATTGTCACCTGATTAATTGTGCTGACTGTGGTCATGTATGTAGGTTACACTTTGTGATTTATCTGCTTGCCCCTTCATGTTTACTTATTAAGATTACATGTGAACATTTATTTGCTTATGCTGATATGATGCTAATGACCTGTTTATTATGTTAGATAACGTATTTGCTGTCTTGCTTATGGATTGCATATTTACACATTTCTGTTTTGTTGTCATAACTACTCTTTAATTTGGTATATAGAAATGCTGATATGCTGTGTATGAACATAGAGTTTAGGTCACACTATTGTATTAATTATAGATTGTTCGCTTGGCAGAGCCTCGTTGTAAGAATTGTGCTGCATCCACTTGTTGACATTCTGTTCTCTACTAGTATATTTACTCGCTATTGCATGTTTTGCTTACGCTCAGTGCCTTATATTTTTAAGATAGGAAAATGAACTGCTATAATTCGACATAAACGACATTAGTACAAGAAACTTCATAGAAGTCACATGAGCTGGAGGTTTTATGGAAGCTGTATAAATTTATGCTAATAGGAAGGAAGCTAACGACATGGCATACCAAAACTAGGTTTAGACCATTGACAGTTATTACACTGCATTTTTCGTGAGCAATTGAAATAGGAAGTGACACTTGACACAAGAAATACTCCACATGTTTGCTTCTGTTTGCCATAATTCTTGAAGTGGTGTACACACTGTGAAATATTATGATCATTCACACTCCGTAATCGTACTTAATTACTGAGAGTTATTCGGACTAAGTCTGTTAGAGGTCATGTATGCATTTCTTTTGTTTATAATTCATAATGAGTAGAAGATTTGGGTCAGATGGATTACACAGAGGTTGTGTGTGGATATTGTGTTTTCGGATTGTATGGGATGATGAGGTTTGCATTAGGATTTTATCTGTACTTGTTCGAGGAGACTGACTAGAGGAAAGAGTTGTTATGGAAGTGAAATGATATTGGCGATAAGGTTTATATGTATCGACGTATTGAAGAGGTATTATTGAGGTATTATTGAGATTATATGAAGTTGATGATTATTGGAGATTTTGTGGACAAGAGGTAAGGTAAATGATATTGATGATAAGATTTATATGAATCGACGTAAGAGGTATTATTGAAGTATTGAGATTATGTGATGCTGATGATTATTGGAGTTTTGGTGTATGAGAGGTAAAGTAAGTGAGGTGCATATTTCTTTTGTTGGTCTATATGGAACAAGGAGGATGAAGATAGCAGACTAGAACACTAAAGTGGAAGGAAGATTGTCTACACACACTTTGTTAAATCACTAAGCAGTATATACTTTTTTTTTTTGAAGAGAGGAGGTATTTGCATATCTTGGCACACTGACAGTTGTTCAGCAACCGTACATTTTGATCTGGCTTGGCAAACATTGGCCTTGACATGATGACTATGACGTTGACTTAACTATTATTGACTGTTGTACATTGCTGCCACTACTACTTGATACACAAGATGAACATCAAATTTTGACAGAATTGCATTTACACAGTTAACACTATTCAATTACACAGTAGTACTTAATGTGGATGAAAGATGAGTGAGTGTGTTTTGTGTGTTTTGCTTTCCTAATCCTACCCACCTATCTCCTAAATATTATTTTATTTGTATGTAGTGGCTTGCACTGACACCCATAAATATTATAGGTTTGCTGGTATTTGTGTATTTGTAATAGTTAATATGACAATTATCTGACATCATTTGTGCGTTTGTTATGATTTGTATGTTTAGTGTAAAAGCATTTGTATGTGTATTCAAACTATTGTTCATGCCTGAACTGTCTGATTAGTGATGGTGAATATTATGAACTGTTACCTGCACTTGTTCAACATTGATGGACGCCACTTAGAAATGTTTAATTTCTGCTGATGAACTGTGTGATTAGTGATAGTGAATATTATGGACTGTTACTTGTACTTTTTCTACATGATTGGTGCCACTAGGACATGTTTAATTTCTGCTTATAAACTCTGATGAACAGTGTGATCAGTGATAGTGAATATTATGGACTGCTATCTGGACCTGCTCATCATTGCTAGGTGCAACTGATGGACTGCTTCTACTGAAATGAAGTCACTTGTTGGTGTCTGCACCTGTTTAACATTGCTGGGTGCAACTGATGGAGCTACTTCTATGGAAATGATGTCACTTGTCGGTGTCTGCACCTACTCAACATTGCTGGGTGCCACTGTTAGAACTGTTTCTACTGAAATGATGTTACTTCTTGCTGTCTGCACCTACTCAACATTGCTGCGTGCCACTGATGGATTGCTTCTACTGAAATAATGTCACTTGTTGGTGTCTGCATCTGTTCAACAATGCTGGGTGTCACTAATGGAACTGCTTCTGCTGAGAAATGTGACTTGGTGCTGTGTGTACCTCCTCAACATTGCTAGGTGCCACTGATGGATTGCTTCTACTGAATTAATGTCACTTGTTGGTGTCTGCACCTGTTCAACAACGCTGGGTGCCACTGATGGACTGCTTCTACTGAAAAGATGTCACCTGTGGTGTCTGTACTTGCTCAACATTGCTGAGTACCACTAATGGAACTGCTTCTGCTGAATGATGTCACTTGTTGGTGTCTGCACCTGTTGACCATTTCTGGGTGCTACTGCTGGAACTATCAACTACTGGTTTTTTTAATCATTGAAAGCATTTTATGTGAACATTTGTATAAACTGATTTCTTGTGTATTGTGTGAACTATTATGTAAAGTCACATGTATGAAAAGAAGTTGTATTGCTTACTGTATTTCATGTATTAGATTATTGAAAGGTCAGTGCAAAACCAAAAATTTTATCTAATTATGTGATATTTACGTATTAATATAATCTTTTATTTTTGTCTGTATTTTTGTGGACGAATTTGGTGGTATTTTCACCACCAATGCTGGCAAAAATACCATCAAATTCTGGCCCGTGGAGGAGGGGCATATGAAAGGTGGCTACACTGAGCCACTGCGCCAGAGATTGCGCCAAAGAGGATTATTCAGCCGCCTCCACAGTCAGTGCTTGAGGAGAACTCGTAGTAGTCAGTGTTGGGGGAGAACTCGTAGTAGTTAGTGCTTGTTGAGATGTGCTAGTGAAAAGTGCTTGTTGAGAACTCGTAGCAGGGAGTGCTTGCTGAGATGTGGTACTGAAAAGTTCTTGTTGAGATGTGGTAGTAGCGAGTCGGTGTGGAGATATATTGTAATGATTAGAGTGATTTTCGTCAATATATGAAGGTAAAAGAAAAAAAATTTCATTTCATTCTTTGTTGTTGTACTATGCAGTCAGATTGCGTACTAAAACTAGTCAGGGCCAAACCGTTTACGAGACACAGCGTAATCGGACATACAGCTACGAAAAATAAAAAATTATTTTCAATAATAATAATTAAGCCCCCATGCAAGGTATACCAGTTCCTTAGGCCCGTCAGTGCTGAATTCTGCCCAGTTGTCAAGTAGGGGTTCTAGGAAACTTGCTTTTATTACCAAAAGTACATAACAATGTGTTATGTTTTTACTTGGTTTTCGTTTGTTTTCTGACAGATTCAGCTAGTGAACAAGTCTGAGATGCCGGGCTCAAAGTCAGTGTTGTGTTACGTAAAACATAACGTTGTGTTTCAGTGAATGGTACAGTGTGACACATTTTTGAATAGGTCGTTAGGAGGGGAAATGAATTACCAAATAAAATTACAGGGTGAAATTAAAAAAGTCATATCGCTGTTCATATCTTCTTAAAAAAACAAAGCTACAACGGCTGACGGTTAAAGAGCATTTGCTTGAAACATTTTGTAATTTACATCTGGACAAACAGTTATTTAGGATGGTCAAGATAAATGGGACTCCCTGTGTAAGGGAAAGCTGTTGTAATGATCATGTCCAACTAGCCGTATATGTTAACTGGAATACTTAAACTGTTTCAGCTGTCGATCTAAGATGTATCAAGAGTTTCATTTTAAAGACGTTAGTTCGAACCCCCACTAATAATGTGGATTCCCATAATAACAACTTTTATTGGTATACCTGTCTTGTAGCCGTGTCTTCTTGCGAGCCAATATCGCAAAGGTGTGTCGGGTTCACATGCGGTTCCTCTTCGTTGAAATGGTTCAAAAATGGCTCAAATGGCTCTGAGCACTATGGAACTTAACTGCTGAGGTCATCAGTCCCCTAGAACTTATAACTACTTAAACCTAACTAACCTAACGACATGACACACATCCATGCCCGAGGCAGGATTCGAACCTGCGAAAGTAGCGGTCGTGCGGTTCCAGACGGTAGCGCCCAGAATCGCTCGGTTACTCTGGCCGGCTTGACATTAGATTAAGGGGAGCAGGACGTCAAACGGGCCGACTTGGAGCAGGAGAGGCACCACAGGACACTTTAATTTCCACTGTCTGTAGTTTTACGAATAAATTCATAAAACCTTAACAGCATGACCAAGAAGGATTCAGGTTTCATACTCATAACAGTGGAAGTTCAAAAACATAACAAAACACATTTTTATTTACATGTGAAATTTCATCATTTTTTCACTTACTACTGGCTGCATTTGTTGCTATAGATACACTTTTCTTCCTAAGTGAGAAAGATTCTTCGATGACTTTTGCACAGCATACAAACCATACTTACAGGTGTATGAAACTCTAGAAGTTATTTAATTTATGACAAAATGAATGAACTGTTACATTTTAAACTTCATGTTAAGAAAAATTCAAGTTTTATAGTTAATTATCTCAATTTTTTCCACAGTTTTTTAATAGATTTGGAAACTTCTATAGTTTCATACACCTGTAACTACTGTTCGTATGCTATGAAAAATACATCGAATAATCTCTCTTACTTAGGAAGAAAAGTGTACCTATAGCAACAAATGCAGCCAGTAATAAGTGAAAAAATGATGAAATTTCACATGTAGAAAAAGGTATTTTGCTACGTTTTTGAACTTCCACTGCGATGAGTGTGAGTCCTCAATCATTCCCGGTCATGGTGACAAAGTTTTATGAATTTATTTGTAAAAGCATAGACAATAGAAACTAGAATGTCCTGTGGTGACTCTCCTGCTCCAAGTCGGCCCGTTTGACGTCCTACCCCCCTTAATGTGTCAAACTTTTTGCTAGCATTAGTTTACAGATTTATGCAAACATATTTTCAGTATACTAACGTTTTTTGTAGAGATATTCGTTGATAAACGGTCGGAATTCTCCTAGCCAACAAGCGACACAGAAAGAGTTTGCCTGCGGATGGTAACCTATCTGGTTAACTGTTGATATACAGAAATACATTCGACAACAACAATGTTCAGAAAGATTCTACAGATGATGAAGCTCATCACGTATGATCTACACACCGGGGTGGAAGCTATTTGACGATTTGACTTCGGACGTAAATATGGAGGATAAATAGGCAGAATGACTTTAACTCCAATTTGAAATATCCAACTGATCCAACGTTAACGTAACCTATTGCGTATAATGATACCAAGGGCAGATGATAAGACAACTTGGTTATATGGTACTGAACGGTAACTAGGGGAAATTGTCAGTAAACGACGTCTAAGTTTACGGTTTGTTCTGAGTCCGGGTAAGCCAAACTTTACAGCTTGACTTGCAGAAAGTGCGGATTAAGATCTTCCACGCAACAGAACGCAAACAAGGGCGCAAAGCACGGTATCCCAGAGCAAACGAAGCTGCACAAATGAAGTTGTCGCTTCATCATCTGTATTGACTCTAGAGCAGCCAGCCGACATGAAGTTCAAGGGCACCTCCGCAACCTCCGGCGTTGTTTGGAAGCGCGTTACTCTCTCGTCAGGTGAGGAACTTGGGTCCTTCTAGTGAAAGGGGACTGTGCGAGCTGACGCGGTAACTGACACTGGCATTTTTACCTACTGCCTTTATTGTTAAATTTTTGTCAAACGCTATCTCAGTGGTTCCTCCTTCATACATCTTTCATTCCTTTCATCTATTCAAGCGGTAGACCACAGCAAAAAGTTAAAATGCTTGTTACATGTAAACAAGGAATTTACATTCGTTGTTTTTTTACCTTGTATCTTCAAGAGGGAAAGTAGGGAATACAAGAGGAACAGAATCAATAAACATTCAGAAAATGTATATGGAACTAACAGCAAGCAGATATCGTGGAAACAGAATCATGCTACTGCTCATTAAACTGACTACAGTCCAGCACAATCGTACCTTTAGTTAGGTTGTGTGTCTTTTATGGGCCGCTAGTGCGATATAAAAAGTGTTTCAGCTGCCTCTGCCAATTCCGTAATGTTATATTCGCATACCGCCCTCAAAAACCACATGAAAGAGTTTTATATTCTCTCGCTCTCTACGCACAAAATGCTAACCTTACAGAAAGAATGCAAAGGATCTTTTCGTAGGACATGTAGTGTGGTTAAATTTTGCATTTGGTTATGTTTCCCTGGAGGCCACAGATTTCGAATTATTGAAGAAAAACATACAAAAGTGACCTTAAAACACACTTCCACCATCACACTCATCCATCACCAGTCTGAATATCTAGTGTTGTTCGTGACACTCCTTCCTGCGAGTGTACAAAAATTTCTGACTACACGAGCTACTCCCGAAATTCGACCTTTTTTGGTCTCAATCGATTTGGGCTATTACCCCAGCATAGTCAGCTATTTCGTTAATATTATTAATTTAAACATATCCGTGAGACAGTGAAATGAAAAAGACTTTTGTAACCTTACACTGAAACTAAACATTTCGATCCAAATTTAACACCTACAAGCAGATAGCTTCGTAATCAGAAGGCCTAACGAATGCAGCGATGTAAATGTTTATTTTATGCTGTTAAAATTCACAAAACTGTAAGGTAAAATTTACAGAAACGTCAAATTTTAGAACTTTCTGGTGGCGCAATATGGCCGATCAATAAAGACTAAAAACACTCGAATGTGGAAAATATTTGGTACAGTCGCAAATGTTTGTGCAGTGGTAGGAGGGAGTGCCAGCAACAACATAGGCCTACAAGAAATCCTGACCGTCGGGGGCAACATGCGGGAGTAGGGGTGTGTTGAAGTTCACTTTAGTATGTGTTTCTGGAATAACTTGTAAACTACAGCCTCTAGAGAAAACGTATCCCTGTACAAATTTGACTACATTGGATTTCCTACAAAAATTTCCCGTTAATTTTTCTGTACAAATAATAGTTTTCACGTAACGAGCGAGAGAAAACGAAAATCTCGCATGTGGTTTTTGAAGACCAGATATAACACTACGGGTTGCATAAAACGACAACGACAGGGGCAGCTAAATCAACCAGTATTCTAACAGCGCAGAGTTAATAATAATTTGCAGAAAGAATTTTCACTCTGTAGCTTAGTGTACACTGATTTGAAACTGTTTGTCGGGTTAAAACTGTGTGCCAGGCATAGCTTTACTTACTGAAGATTTGAAAGCAGGAAAGATGTACAGGTGGAATTATAGGTATGAGGGACGGGTTGTGAGTCGTGGCTTGATAGCTCAGCCGGTAAGAACATTTCGCTGCAAAAGTCAGAGTTTCTGTGTACGAGATCCGATAGGGAACACAGCTTTAATCTTCTAGGAAGTTAAATAACAATTTCTAAATGAAATATGGTTATGTGTCAGCCATACACAGAAAATGTTACAAAATAGTGAATATGTAATTTAATTAAAGGGAGAAGTGCGCAGTATTATTCATAAGACACATTTGACAAAAAAGAAATTCCGTGAAATGGAGAAGCAGAAACTTTTTAAAGCTACTTTGGAACTCAGCTTTCCTGTCTGTCAGACGTTATGAATCATTTTGTATCCTGCCTTGGTAGGCGGTGCGTGGGTCTGCTCCTGTGAACTGCTTCTGTAATGTAGGCCGAGAATGAAAAGGAAGCGAGCAGGAGCAGGTGAGGTGACGCTCTTCGGTACTGCATGTAACTTTAACGCTTTTAGTAGAGTCAAAAACAGAAGTAAATATCAAATGCATACATAACTTTGGGTAGGATGAGCACGTAGGTGTGAAGCCGTAGTCCATGTCTAATCCTGTGAAGTTAGGATGACTGTTCTGTATAATCTAAAAACTAGCAAATGCTCGTTGCTGTCCAAACTTTAACTGAACGTAACTAATACAAAGTCTCAAAAGCAAGCTAGGCCACTCGGTAGTAGAAGCGATATTGCCAGGCCTTCTGCTGTTGATCAGAAATCAAGTCGGCACTCCCTGAGCTCCACTGCGTCGGCCAGAGGGCGCTGTGGTCGTCGTAGTTAGTGTTCTCTCGTAGTGCCAAATTACGAGAGCGTGCACCTACGTTGTGGCATCGTAACTGTCGAGGACACAAATCATCGAGTGTGATATTCACACCTTAGCGAGATAACGCTTATTTTTGCGAAGTGTATGAGATTTTCTTCCTAGCGCAGTAATTACAAACATTTTTATAGCCTCTGGACTTACAAGTATTATTAGAGAATAAGATGCTGTGTTTCTGCAGTTCAATACTTTCGATTTAAACACACTGAGTTTGTGCACTGCCTGTAGTTCTTGCCCCACGCTTTTCGGTGATGATAAATGAAAGATCAACAGCAGCCGTTCTTCACGGAATTTCTCAGAGTTTATTTTCCAACAGTGAATTACCCACGAATATACATGTCTAGTCACATTAATGTGACGACCTGTCAAAAGCCTCAATAACCACCTTCTTCTGCGGGACGGGCACGAAGAAGGTCAATGAAGTTCTGGAAGGTACCGACAGGTATGTTAAGCCACGCCGACTCCTGTGCCGGGACAACTGCGATAGGTGTCTCGATTGAGGATTTATAGTGTGAAGAGCCCGATCAAGGTATCCCAGAGATTCTCGATTGAGTATAAATCCGGCGAGATTGGTAATCTCATCCTGGTGCTCTTCGAACCATGAACGTGTACTATGAGCTGTGTGACACGTTGTGTTGTGCTTCTCGTAGACAACATCATGCCGAGGAAAAACTGAAGTAGGGGTGGCGATGGTTCTCAATGATACGTTGTGTAACCTCCCCACAAAAATTTACAAGACAATATTATATAGAAATGGAGCCAAGAAGCAATATCGTCCCCACAGAAATATTTAAATAAAATATATAATAATAAATGGGACCCAAGAATAACCTCCCTGCAATGAAATGTAATGACAACAAAAATGAGAACCGCAATCTGACTCAAAGTATAAGCTGTCACGAAAATGATGAAAAACAATTCAGTGCTAATGAAACTTCAGTGACAATGAAAATTCAATTAAACCGAAATATCGGTCTTTGGCCCTGTGCAACAATCAGAATTAAATTCTTAACTCATTGTAACTGCTTGTCAAATTTCTGCTCTTATTCTTGCGCACGGCTTGGAGGAACTGCATTGCAAATAATAATATTCCTTTTTTTTTTGTAATGTAACTGAAACTTTTCTTTAAGGGAAGTGGAACGAAATCATTAGTTCAATTAAATAAATTTTTTTTGTAAAATTGCTTTTGAAATCAAAATTATTATTGGGGCACTTGTTGGAAATTAATTACAATAAATAGACTTTACATTATCTGATGATTACCTTAATTAACAATATACCTCATTCATCATCTTGACCAGTATTGCCGACAGACTACATCACACAACCGGACTGGGCTGCTACTACTGACAGAGTGCAGTGGCCTACTGCAACTCGCGTACTGCTCTACATGACGACAACTAGTGTACTCCACGACGACTACTACTGTACTGCTCGTAACACTCGCGCGGTCAAGCGCAGACTAACTACGATAATAGGCTCTCTGGTCAAAGATTTTAACGTGCCTCACCATCGCTGCTACGTTACATACGTGTTTCATAACCCTCCACTGGGGGGGCAAAAATTTGGCAGCGATGGTGAGTCATTTGGACTTGCCATCGCAAGAAATTTTTACAATTCAAATTTAGTACATAAATTAAATGTGGTGCACACGCACCAAGTACAAAATATATCAGACAAAGACAAAATGTGAGTACAAAACATAGTAGCAAATCAGAAAACTGTATATACAAATTATTTGAAAGATAACAGAGTGCACACGCACTGAAAAAATTCTGTAGCATTTTCAGAACAAATAAACAGAATGGCAGAAAATCATGTTGATAAGTGACATGAGTGCACATGCACTGCAGTTCAGAACATATCAGTAAATGATGAAATGTATATACAATTAGTAACAAATGACATAAGTGCATACGCATTGAAGTATTGAATATACAGAATGAGTACAAATCATATTGAAAAATGAGAAAAGTGCACAGGCACTGAAGTTCAGTAGAAAACATATTAACACCTAACATAAGTGCACATGCACTATAGTTCAGAACATATCATCAAAATAAAAAATGTATATGTAATATAAAAGATAAGAGTGCACATATACTGTACTTCAGAACAAATCGAAAAAATGTCTTTAGCATTTTCGCAATAAATAAACATAATGGCAAAAAAAAAAAAAATCATATCGACAAGTGACATAAATGTACTCGCACTGGAGTTCAGCGAATCGAAAAAAAATGTATAGCCATGAACATAAATGATGTTAACCAAAAATGATCTTCACTATGTGACAAGAATTAGGATAGGAAAGGGAAGGATTGCATCATGGTTGTAGCACTTTAGATTGCACACAACTGTTCTGAAAGTCCATATCTTTCCACAGAAGTACAACACCCAGTGACACAACTTGAAGTTCTTTTCCCATCAGAATTTATCAGCGTAGCCAAGATACTGAACTGTCGTAGTAATATTCCATGTTTTCATTTTGGCAGTACATTAGGTACACCAAACAGTGGGACCATAATAACGTCTTCATCGCTCACGGTGGTGGACAGCATGTCGTGTCAACACCACGCTCTTACAAGGCACACCAACGTAGAATTAGTGCAAAACCAAAGATAGTGCTCCATGATCACTAGGATAAACAGGACAAATGGACATTGCAGTAATTCAGGGTAGTTAGCTCATGAGGTGAAGGACATTAAGTCACATAATATTGACAATTACAGTCTTCATTAGTAGTTTGCGGCATTCATAGCCCAGTTATTGAACATTTCTGTACCAAGTATGTAGTATTACAGAAAAATGTTCATTAATTGTTTTACATAGAATCAGTAGCCTTCTTTTCCTAGTTACAAAGCATTATGAAATAATCGCATTCTTTTCCAGTTACAAAGCATAGAATAGTTAATTAATCATTTGTCATTCCAATAGTATTAATCATTAGCCTTTTCCTAATTACAAAGCATTATTAAACAGTCACATTCCTTTCCAGTTACAAAGTATGGCATCGTTAATTAATCATTTGTCATTTCAATATAGTAAGAATCATTAGCTTTTTCCTAATTACAAAGCATTATGAAACAATCACATTCTTTTCCAGTTACAAAGTATAGCATAGTTAATTAATTATGTGTCATTGCAATCTAGTAAGAATCATTAGCCTTCTCCTAATTACAAAGCATTATTAAACAGTTGCATTCTTTTCCAGTTACAAAGCATAATTAAGAATAGCATAATTAATTAATCATTCCAATACAGTAAGAATCATTAGCCTTCTCCTAATTACAAAGCATAGCATCATTTGTCATTTCAATATAGTAAGAATCATATTCTTTTCCAGTTACAAAGCATAATTAAGAATAGCATAATTAATTAATCATTCCAATACAGTAAGAATCATTAGCCTTCTTCTAATTACAAAGCATTATGAAACAATCGCATTCTTTTCCAGTTACAAAGTATGGCATAGGCATTATTTTATATATATATTTTTTTTTGTCTCATTAAGAAGTCATTACTCAAGTGACATACCATTCAGAGCTGAACAGCATTACTCAGAACTTTCTCAAACTGGTATCACTATTTGGGACTGGTAATACATTTTTTTTTGTTAGCAATGCATTGCGTTGGGATTGATAATTAATTGCTGAGGCATAACACTATTTACTTTTGACCTATTGCTGCAAATGAGGATAGGTAACGTCATTCGTCATGAGTCAGCTGTAGCAAGATTATGTAATAAGGCAGTATATGTGATCACATTTATAAATGATAAACACAAATGGGTAAAAAATAAAAATGCAAGTACTAGAACAGGTATAATAAGTAACAGGTTTAGTAAGTATCATGAAAAGCTTCTCTTGAAGAAAATACAAAATGGATTATTGACCTGAAAGAAGAAACGCACACTATGCTGAAAAGTAGTGAACTTCGAATTAACAGGTAGTGAAATGTGTATAAAAATGTGTTCCATAGCTGTCCTTTCCAAACTTTCCGTCATCCTACTATGCAATATAACACCTGCTGTCAAACAAACTGCAACAAATACTTAAATAACTACATAGCCTAAATATATAACTTCAACATTATCCTCATCTGTAAAGAGAAAACTTCATTATTCATTATCCATATTCTTCATCATTATTCATCAGTATTCATTATCATCTGCAAAAAATCACTTCATTACTCATTATACAACTATTCCTTATCTCTAGCATATTTCATCACTAAAACTAAGATGTGTAGTTCTGTCTGACAGCCTGTATCAATCACCTTGTATTCTGAAAGAAAAAATTAGTTAAGACTGCTATTCTACGATGAGTATAGTATATTCTTGTTAATGCTTGTTAATCCTGATCCATTTACTCTTCCTCATAAAGTTATTGCATCTTCTTTTGTTTATTCCGTAGGTGAAATTCCCATTTCTGTTGAATTTATTTCTTACACGCATCATTTCTTTCTGAAATTGATGAACAAAGATTAATGTCTTGCATTTAAATCATATACCCACTAGATAATGACTGGTTTATGGTAACATAATTAACCATACAGCATAACATGACAGAAAACGTAATATGTCAAAAACATTGACAGTGTTCAGATGCAAAAATGTACACAGAATAATACAATGCAGCAGCAAAAAACGTAAAACAGTCACGATGTTGAGATATCATAGGGCAAAAAAAAATGTCAAAGTCAGCTGGTGTGTTATATATCCTAACTATTTCACAATACATACAAACAAAACTGGAGTACAATCATATACACAAAAAATGGAAAATGTGCATGGTCTGATGTGTAACGACAAGAAAAGCGACCTGCTAACCTTACCTTGTCGGGCACTTGCCAAGAAAAAATACGATAATCATCAGTAATTAGTCAGGTGAATATAATTGCATTAGTAAATGGCATCATAGTGTGTTGAATCATACAGTGTCTTCATTCAATAAAGGGTTTAATATTTGACCAATGGTGGTTGCCTTTCGATTTTCTGGTTCTCAAAGTTTCGACGTGTACAACATTGGGATGAGGAATGCTGCGAATCCGATATGGACCTGCGTATAAAAGTTCAAATTTACTGCACTTACCTTTTAATTTACTGGATAAATAGTGTGTACGCACTAATATCTTCTGTCCAACGTGAAAGTCTCGGCGTCTACAAACCTGTTTTTGCTGTCTTCTCCGGCGCTCTGCGGCACGTTTGATGTTGTTCAGCGCAATGTCAATTATTTCGTGGTGTCTTAGTCGACGACATTTAGGGAAGTTTACTAATTCTTTAATTTTGTTTGGTGGTTCAACGTTTTTCAGTATAACAGACGGAGATAGCATAGTGGATTCATTTGGAATGGAATTAATTACATCTTGGAATGAGAGTATGTGTGTATCCCAATCAATATGTCTTTTGTGGCAGTATATTCGGCACAGCTTACCAATTTCTTTCATTAACCGTTCACAAGGGTTCGAAGAAGCATGGTACTTGGATATATAAATCGGAGAAATGTTTCTAGCTCGTAACATGCGTGTCCATATGCTAGAACGAAATTGAGATCCATTGTCAGAAATTACTCTCATCACATGCCCTACATGAAATAGAAAATGTTTTACAAATGCTTTCGAAACAGTTTTAGCAGTAGCTTTGCGTAATGGAGTGAAAGTAACAAATTTTGAAGTGAGCTCAACAGCGACAAAGATGTAGCAAAAACCTCTGTTAGTTCTCGGAATAGGACCAAAAATGTCTACAGCGGCCATATGTCTTAATTTAACAGGTATAATGGGATATAATGGAGGAATATGTGAAGTGGTGTCTGATTTAGCTTTCTGGCAAATTTTACAAGACGCTAAAACTCGTCGTATACGTTTCTCCATGTTAGTAAAATAACAGTTCTGTCTCAGTATAAGAAAACATTTTCGTGCTCCGTAATGTGCGTAACTTAAATGAGTGTACCAGATTAATTTGTTAACCAGTTCGTCAGGAATGCATAATAACCAATTGTTGCTGTTAGGATGAGAGCGGCGAAACAGAATGTCATTGCGTAAAGTGTAATGATTTCTAATCGTAACATTATTCTTATCTTGCCAAAGGTGTTTAATTTCTTTCCACACGTTGTCTTTATTTTGCTCTTGTGCTATGTCCTGTAATGACGATCAAATAAAGTTTTCAAATGCAACTTGCTGAATGTACATGACACTGAAATTTGTTTTGCAGAAGTTGGTTGCTACGTCTTTCTGATTGTTGCCGAGAGAACGCGATAGTGCGTCTGCTATAACATTTTGTGTGCCGGGAATGTGAACTATTGTAAAATTAAATTCCTGTAAATAAAGTTTCCATCTACTTAATCTGTCGTGAGTAAATGTAGCTGAAAGAAAAAATTGTATAGCTCTATGGTCTGTGTAAACGGTGGTATGTCTGCCATAAAGAAAGTGCCTAAATCTCGTGAAAGCCCATACAACGCATAATGTTTCAAGTTCTGTGACGGAATAATTTCGTTCAGCAGGTGACAGAATGCGGCTTGCAAATGCGATGTTTTTAATTACTGTAGAACCATCTTCTTCAATTTCCTGGAAAATGTGTACGCCTAAAGCGGTATTGGAACTGTCGGTGGCAATGGAAAAATTTCTAGTAAGATCTGGGTGCGATAAAAGTGGTGCATTCAACAGAGCATGTTTCAGGTTCATGAATTCAGAATGTGCTTGCTTATCCCAAGACCAAATAGTGTTTTTACCTGTTAATTGGCATAGTCTAGGCGTGTCTAAAGCAGATTGGTGAATAAATCTACGAAAAAAGTTAATTAAGCCCAAAAAACTGCGTAATTGCTTCTTCGTTGTAGGAACAGTACTGTGACGTAGAGCTTGAAGTTTTTCCGGATCAGGCGCAATGCCCTCTGCTGAAATTACGTGTCCAAGAAATTTTATAGAAGTTTTGCCAAAGTGCGATTTACTAAGATTAACTGTAAGTCCTTGTGCATGAAAAGTTTGTAACAGTTGTTCAAGAATCATATTGCGTTCAGACCAGTTAGCTTCTGCAATAAGAATGTCGTCTACATACGTCGTAATTCTGTCCTTAAGTTCTGTCGGAAGTATTGTGTTCAAACCGCGAATAAAAGCTGCAGAAGAAATAGTTAAGCCGAACGGTAATTTGCAAAATTGATAACAGTCGCCGAAACAGAGAAAAGCTGTATATTTTCTGCAATTTGGATGAAGTTGAATTTGCCAAAATCCCGATTTCAAATCTAGTGTAGAATAAATAGCTGTACCGTGAAATTTCTGTAGAAGTTCCTCTAATGTCTGTGGTCGATCAGTTTCATTAATAATAATGTCATTAATGTGACGTGAATTAAGTACAAGGCGAAGTGAGCCATCTTCTTTCTTAACAATATGTAGCGGGTTTATGTACGGACTAACTGCTGGTTCTATAATTCGTTGGTCGAGCATATCCTGCAATTCTTTTTTAACTTGTTCTCTGTGAATATATGGAATGGGATAATGCTTTGCTTTAAATGTGTCGTGCTGCTTGACTTGAAATTCATACATAAATCCGGACATAGTACCAGGAATGTTGTCGAAAACTGGAGCTTGCTGTAAAAGAATTTTGTGTAATTGCGTTCGTTCGTCGTCTGTAGTTGCACTGCTCTCTTTAACCTTATCAGAAATCAATTGCATTACGTCGTAGTCAGCTTCGTCTGGAGTGTTATACTTGTGTACGTACGTATCCGTGAACAATGTGGAATTACAGTCTATGTCACGTGTTGCGGAAATGACCTCTGTGCGGTTAATTGTTTGTTCTTCCGCAGATAAAGAGTGCTGAAATTCTAAAGCCAATTGCACATTTACATCCTTTAACATTAAATAAGAATTTTGAAAATCGATAACTGCGTCGTGTTGTACCAGAAAATTCGTACCTAAAATAACGTCTGTTGTCAATAAAGGAACAATCCAAAAATTAGAGTGGAAAGTATGACCTCCAATACAAAATGATAAATGCGTCTGTAATTTAACGTCTACTCCTTTACTCGGTACTGCTCCCTTCACTTTTGTTTTGCCTAAAGGTAATGTCGGATAAGTATTCTCTTTGTTGCACTCGTTGAAAGTCTCCTCATTTATTACTGATATAGGTGATCCGGAATCGATTACTGCTGAGAATTTCGATGAACCAATTTTAATTTCGATGACAGGATGTGAAATGGTTTTCTGAACAACTGGTCTTTCCTGTAAAAGAGTGTCTCTGATGTCGTCAAAAGTAATTACATTTTCGTGAATAACATTCTGCGTGTCTAAAGTAGTGCTTACGTTATTAGAAGATGCGATCTGTACAGTATCTAGTCAGATTCTATCTGACGTGTTATTATTATTAGGAGGATTCTGTCACATTTCTACTATTTGAACAGTTCTATTACTTCTCCCAGACGTATTACGCTCTGGATGATACCTACTGTCGGGTTCGTTCATGAGAATAGGTTCTCGTGCATAATTTTGCTGTTGGTATGACCGACTGTTGTTAGATGTACGCTGAAAATTGTCCTCATTATTTTTACGTCTGTCGTAATAGTCATTCCTATACGGTGCATTACGATAGGAATTGAAATACTGCCTTCTTTGTACGTAGTTGTTTCCTTGCTGCCGTACGTTGCTATTTCTTGCATCAGGGACTATACGTGCACGCGGCGGAACATTAAAGCCTGGTTGACCTTGTGCATTCCATTGTTGGTTAGGTATGCTAACCGGCTGGTTTTGATGTTGTTGTTGTGAAATACCTGTATTGTTACTAAAGTGTGGTTCCTGTTGCTGAAAATTTTGACGATATTGATAATCTGAATTTTGTCTGTGATTTAAGTTCTGGTAGTTGTCGTTCCTAAAGCGTCTGTTACTTTTCCTATTCAAATTACGTCCCTGATCATAATTACCGTAAGTTTGTTGACCTTGGTTATTATACGAAAAGTTTTTGTTTACAAAAGAATAATCAGATTGCTTTACTTCCAAGAGCTGTAAAAGATATCTGAATGCTGAAATGTTTTCTTTTTGCTGGCCCGTTAGAAGTGACACTCGTAATGACCGTGGTAATTTAGAGATGCATAATTGTATAAGTGCAGATTCACTGTACGGTTCACTTAGGTACTGGTTTTGTTGGACCATATGCTCAAAAAATTGCGTCACACTGGGAAAATTTGAGTTCTCGTAATTTGGCAAACTAATTAACTGATCTTTAATTCCGCGCTGTGTCGTCTTCGACCAGTACGCTGACAGAAAGGCATTCTGAAATTCCTCTACCGAGTAACACTGTCTCGCGATTGGTCTCATACGAGTCGCCGGTTCGCCTTCCAAAAAACTGCAAATAAATTCAAGTTTGTGTGTTACAGGCCAAGTCGGTGGAAGAGCAAAGCTAAATTGTTGAATCCAATCCAGTGGGTGAATCTGCGTTCTATCGTTTTTAAAAACTTTAAACTTTCTCACTGACAGAAAATGTTTGTAATCGAAATTATCATCTCTGTGTGATGGAAAAGGTTCAGGATCGTAAGAGAATCTATTGAACTGTGGTTGATCGGAACCTAAGTCCCGTACTCTCTGTAGATTACCCAAATTATACGCGCTGCGTGAGTCTGACAAATGTTCATAAAGTGGCGTCTGTTGTGGTATGTTATTAACTGAAATGTTTTTCATCTCTGTTACTTCTTGTTGTAAACTCGACAATTTTCTACGCAACGTGTTATTAGACGAATCGATCTCATTAATTGTCTGCTGTAAATTTTGAAATTCAGGTGTTTGGTTAAATGAAATCGGTGTAGTATCGTCTGATTTATTGTCATTAGTATTTTCGATAACATCAATACGACTGGCCAATTCATCACATTTTTCAGTCAGTATTTTAACCTGATCATCGGCTTTAGAATCAGACGCATTAATCTGTTTTTGCAACTTACGCGTAGTTTCGCTCAGTTTTTTAACATCAGCTTTGATGACATCGCAATCCTGTGTTAGTTCTAATTGTTCGAATCTGTCTGTCACTGTTTGAATATTTATTGTGTGTGTATCTGTTTTTGATTTAAGATCAGAAATTTCATCCCGTAATTCCGCGTTCAACTGTTCTATGGTATTCATTTTGTCGGACACTGTAGTAATATTATTGTTTACATACGTCTTCGCTTTCGCGAACATTTTACGTTTGTCATCTTGTCTTTGTGCAGTGATTGTTTCCATGACTTGTCGTTTTACTTTGTTTTGATCCTGAATAAATTTGCGGAAACGCGTATCACTGTTTTGTATGTGAAGCTTAAAACGTTCGTCAATCTGAGTATTCTGTTGTTCGAATTTCGCGTCTATCTTTGCGTCCATAGTGCGCGAAAGTTCTACCGTCATTGCTTTAAACTCATCCCGTAATTGTGTTGCTTTTTCAGAGCATTGTTTATCGACTCCGCTAATTTCGTATCTGAGTGTTTCTGTTGCGGCTGTTTGCATTTCCCTTAATTCTTGCGCAACAGACTTAATCTCTTCGCTATTTTTTCGTGAACAAGCCTCAATTTCCGTGCGCAACTGTTCCTTAGTGTCATGACACTGCGCGGCAGCGGCTCTAATTTGTTCACTAAGCTGTCTGGAATTGTCGTCTAATTTTTCATTTAACTGTTTGTTCTGCTCACTAAGTTGTCTAAAATCTTCACTCTGTTGTCTCGCCTGTTCACTAAGTTGTTGTTTGAGTTTTTCGTTATCTTGTTTGTTCTGTTCTTTAAGTTGTCTGAAATTGTTGTCTGTTTTCTCACACTGTTGTTTGATATCTACACCGAGATCGTTCTTAAACTGTAGCATTATTGTCATAAATTGATCCAAACTTAAAGTAGCTGTTGCATTCTCAGTACTCTGTGATGGAGTACATGCAATTGTCACGCTTTGTGTGACCATTTGGTCATTCTGCAACTTACAAAAAGGATTATCAGTCGGATGTACACTGTCAGACATTATTTCGGAATTAAATGGATCCGTCATACTCTCACTACACTGACCATTTTCATTCGAAAAATTTGTTTGTATGTTACTTGAATTTTCCAAACCGGTTGTATTAAGCTGGGTAGCGCTCATTACAATAGGGCGTCCCGCGTCATCAATTGTCGTCAAATTAACAGAAGAGACAATTGAGTTCGTTTGTTCATCATTAAGATAAAAGTCATCATTAATGGTCGGAATGCATTGATTGTCAGTGAACGCAGGATTGTCATCATTACTCTGCGTGTCACAATTATTATCAGTCACGTTGTTTAAGTCGGTAAATTCATTCACAATACCTCGCGATACACTATTCATAGTCTTTCGCGGCATTTTTACAACAGTCAATTATTCACAAAACAAATAATCACAAATGCAAAAGCAACACACAAATACAACAGAGCAAAGAATTGCCGTTGATCTGTGGAAAGAGAGTCACAAAATTAGTAAAAGCGTTGCGCCAAATCCTAATTATATCTAAGCAAATAAGAGCAGATATCTGACTGTTTTTCAAAAGATTCTCAACGAAATACGATCCTGGACCGGGTGTCGCCAAATGTAACCTCCCCACAAAAATTTACAAGACAATATTATATAGAAATGGAGCCAAGAAGCAATATCGTCCCCACAGAAATATTTAAATAAAATATATAATAATAAATAGGACCCAAGAATAACCTCCCTGCAATGAAATATAATGACAATAAAAATGAGAACCGCAATCTGACTCAAAGTATAAGCTGTCACGAAAATGATGAAAAACAATTCAGCGCTAATGAAACTTCAGTGACAATGAAAATTCAATTAAACTGAAATATCGGTCTTTGGCCCTGTGCAAAAATCAGAATTAAATTCTTACCTCATTGTAACCTCCCCACAAAAATTTACAAGACAATATTATATAGAAATGGAGCCAAGAAGCAATATTGTCCCCACAGAAATATTTAAATAAAATATATAATAATAAATGGGACCCAAGAATAACCTCCCTGCAATGAAATGTAATGACAATAAAAATGAGAACCGCAATCTGATTCAAAGTATAAGCTGTCACGAAAATGATGAAAAACAATTCAGTGCTAATGAAACTTCAGTGACAATGAAAATTCAATTAAACCGAAATATCGGTCTTTGGCCCTGTGCAAAAATCAGAATTAAATTCTTAACTCATTGTAACTGCTTGTCAAATTTCTGCTCTTATTCTTGCGCACGGCTTGGAGGAACTGCATTGCAAATAATAATATTCCTTTTTTTTTTGTAATTTAACTGAAACTTTTCTTTAAGGGAAGTGGAACGAAATCGTTAGTTCAATTAAATAAATTTTTTTTGTAAAATTGCTTTTGAAATCAAAATTATTATTGGGGCACTTGTTGGAAATTAATTACAATAAATAGACTTTACATTATCTGATGATTACCTTAATTAACAATATACCTCATTCAGCATCTTGACCAGTATTGCCGACAGACTACATCACACAACCGGACTGGGCTGCTACTACTGACAGAGTGCAGTGGCCTACTGCAACTCGCGTACTGCTCTACATGACGACAACTAGCGTACTCCACGACGACCACTACTGTACTGCTCGCAACACTCGCGCGGTCAAGCGCAGACTAACTACGATAATAGGCTCTCTGGTCAAAGATTTTAACGTGCCTCACCATCGCTGCTACGTTACATACGTGTTTCAGTTGTCAACAGCGCAAATATTTTTCGTAGCATACAACTGTATTTAGTTTGTTTATCGTACTACCAGTTTTGACTACAATCCATCATCTGGTACGAAGTTTTTTCGAGTTTTGTACCAAATGATGGTTTTTAAGCGAAACAGGCAGAGCTACAAAAGAACCTAATACAACTTCGCGTTATGAATTTTGTGTAAAATATAATTAAAGTGCAGCTAGTCACGGAGATCCAGCGTGGGCTGTGGTTATCGTATGGCAGTATCCCGTGGTGGCCATTATAATGCGTTAATGCGGAACTGATTTGTACGAAAAACGTTAGTTCCAGTTTTGGTACAGGGTGTAAATCTAGTGCTGTGAATACAAGAAGGACGTACAGAAATGTTTCTATAAGTAAAGGATGAGGAACGGGACGTGGGCAGTTAAGGTCAAACAAGCAAGAATGGCGTAATTGTGCTATTATTATAAACCGCCGCTTCACAATTTGCTCAGTATCAGCATCGTAGATGTCGACGAGATGTTGCATTTGTAAAACGACGTGATCAGTAGTTGCTCGCAGTAGTTGCCTTGGAATCTGAGCATCGTATTCCTGTACACTGGCCTTCACATCAGGTACAGATCGAACATGTCCCTGGTAAATGCGTCTCTTTAAATACTCCAGAGACAAATATCATATGGCTTCAGATCAGGTGATCCTGTAGGCCATGCATCAGGAAAACCTCTGGACATAACACGTTCGTGGAAGGTTGCCTTAGCCGGCCTAGCGGTTCTAGGCACTACAGTCTGGAACCGCGCGACCGCTACGTTCGCAGGTTCGAATCCTTCCTCGGGCATGGATGTGTGTGATGTCCTTAGGTTAGTTAGGTTTAAGTAGTTCTGAGTTCTAGGGGACTGATGACCTCAGATGTTCATTCCCATAGTGCTCAGAGCCATTTGAACCATTTTGATTTGAAGGTTGGCTTAAGCAGATCTTCCACCTGGTGAGCGACTCAGGTGTTGCCCCATTCTGAATAAAAACAGTGGGTCTTACGTACCTGCGCTCTTACAAAGCAGGAGCCACAAGACGTACAAGGAGGTTGAAATTTCTTTAAAAATTTTTACTTAAATATAAATCACTGAGATGATGAAACTTATACGTTATTTAATTCTGAAACTGCTGTATGCTTACTCATTGTTGTTAAACTGCTGAGTGAGATTGAATACTGACGTCACTTTACTATTATTTATTACTTCAACACTGGTCCAGAGAATTATTCCTGACAAATACAGCTCAAACTTTTCCTATTCATTAATTAATTACAATATTCTAGGATAACGTTATCTGACTGCTTTAAAATTAACTCAAAAGAGTGGCCCTGAATTAGTAGAAAACCTAACAATAACCTATACATTTCATCTGTCATTTACGTCACAAAAATCTTCATTACCGAAACTACAGCAATTCCGCAAGCACCAATACTGCCAGCTGAATAAAAGATTCTAGCTACTGAAGGCTCTTACTACTGCTAGGCATGTGGTTAGTAAAGGAAGGATTTTATTGCAGAGCGAACAATTTATTCACCTCAATAATGTGACATCCAGTACAATAAAATATATAATCGTTCGTGACATCCAGTTACTAAAACTGTATAATCATGAATAATATTCATTCTCCAAGTCGGACACCTGCAGATCGTCCGCTTTCGCTAATACTTCAAAACTCTAACCTTCATCACCGCTGGCTAATCACTCCCAACTTCCATCAGTGCTGGATGTTCACCTCCAACAGCAAGTCCGATCACCCACAGAGAGTCTCTTACATAGTGCGCACAGCGTAGTCAGAGATTTAATAGAGAACACTACATAGCGCTACCAACATACAAACACATAAGCAGCCTACTTACAAAGTCTCAATAACGTACACATGATAGGCACTCTGGGTGTATACCTTTCAAAGAAGAATGGGCCGTGAACAGAGGGACTATGAATCCACACTACACAGTCACATACGGCGTAAGCAATGGCTCTTCGTGCAGAATACGCACTTTAGCACTACCCTACGTTCGGCAGTTCTGTGTATCCACTGCACCCTGCAGTGTAAAATGTGCTTCGCCACTCCACAGAAAATTGTCCGGCCACGTGTCACCACCTTCGATGAGTGCAGAAACCGAAGAGCGAATTCAGAACGCTCCAGCCATTAACGAGGTTTCAGATGCTGCACCGTCTGGATCATGAACAGAAACCAGTGTGAAATAGACCACAAAAGTTTCCGTACTGTTGACCATGGGATAGACAATTGTGATACAATACGAACACTAGCCCCAGCTGGTCACGTGCTGCATGGTCAGTTACAATGACAACAACCTCGTCAATAATTTCCGCCGGGGTAGAACGCCTTCGTCTTCCAGGAGCCACAACACGCTAACCCGTGTTTTCGAGTTTCATTATCATCTTCTTGAAACCGTGACATCGGACCTTTCCTAAGAGCTTCCAGTCGGCGATGTTCCCTTAACACAACACGGTATATGCTGCCGTTCACATAAAACAATTTCACTAACAGCACATGGTCTCTCATCTCGATACTCATACTGTTCACTCGTGTTATGACTCGTGAGCCTTATATAGTCACACAAACAGTGTACACCACCAGATTTGCAACTGATCACGGAAATTAGAATTAACTTTTTCCCGCCGTAAATTTGTTCCGCAATAATGCGTTAGCATGTCTGCGAAGTTTCGCTGCCATACGGTAATTAGCCGGCCGCGGTGACCGAGCGGTTCTAGGCGCTACAGTCTGGAACCGCGCGACCTCTACGGTCGCAGGTTCGAATCCTGCCTCGGGCATGGATGTGTGTGATGTCCTTAGGTCAGTTAGGTTTAAGCAGTTCTCAGTTTTAGGGGACTGATGACCTCAGAAGTTGTCCCATAGTGCTCAGAGCCATTTACACTATACGGTAGTTATAGCTCACGCTGAGTCACCGTGACTAGCCGCACCATAACCACCCGTTACAATACCGTGGTCTAAACCTTCTTGTTGGGGTCGAGCTGAGAAGCTTTATTGGAAGCTTCCAACTTTATTTCAGTGAACTACGGTAAAGGGCGAAGGAGTCGCCTGTCATGAGAAAGCGTGGTCTGTCTGCTAACTTTAGGTGTATAATATGGCAGTCTTGTTCGGCTAACCTCTATGCAGAATAAAGTTTGTCTGAGGTAACCGTAACGCCCTGTGGTGCGTGGGAGAGGGTCGATCACCTGTCAGTGCGTCGAGGGGGTGGGTGGAGCGAGTAGCGTTGCGTCAGCCGCCCCCGCCGCCGCCGCCGCCCCCAGACCCTTCTGCGGCTGCCACTCGGCCTTGCCCCTGAGTAATTAAGCTGGCCAGCCGCAGATTAGCGCGGCCGCAGCGCAGCTCTTCAATTAATCGACCAATTAAGTGGCGCGGGTCGACACTTTGAGCTTTGAGGCCGCCTACGTCTCAGCTACACGGCCGGCCCGTGCCCTGTGCCAGTCAGTTTCTCCACGTCAACGCCCCTGGCCCCGAAGGAAATAAATACGGATTCTTCTGGTGTTGAAAGGGGCACCTGAGACGCAAAACGAACAGTTACTTCAGGAATCAATTGCAACGTAAACATTTCGGCTAAGGTCTAGAGCGGCATTTCTCTGTTGCTCATAGGTTGGCAACACATCAAATTTCGTACAGCCGATGTTCTGTTACTTTCACGTAACCACTCAAAGGTGAGAAAACAAGCGATGAATTTACAACGCTGAAACTCAAGTATTATCTAAGCTGATATTTTTTCGGGTGCGTATTTGAAATTTTCGTTTCGAATTTTGACGTGATTATGGTGCGCCATTCTATGAAACGGTCTGAATTAAAAGACATGGTTTTACGCGGTAAGATCATGCAGTGGTTTATGTGTCGCGGTTTGAGTGCGCAGCCAAAGAATGGTATGAAATGCGGAGCAGAAATGTCTCTTAAGGAATCGAAGTTCGTATTGATGGTTTAACTTTAGTAATTACTACTTACATACGTATCAGTTCGATGCCAGAACAAGAAGGAAAAGACAATCTAGTGTCGCATGTATGCCAGATGGAATAATTATCGGAGAACGAAGATTGGTATAACTTCAGTGTGGTTAAGATATTGATTTTTCTAAGACTTTACTTTTACAAAGGGCGTTGAATAAGTAACTCAGCACTTTTGTTCCGAAAACAGATTGGTTTTAGTCATCCACTTCGTCCTTCAGTAAGACTGTTGTAACAGAAGTCTAATTTTTTTGTAGCTCTAAAAGTGCAACAAAAATTTTTGAACAGGGGAGAATGAAATGCTGCACATGATGCTTCAGGAGAAACGACATTTACTATATACGCGGTGTTTCATTTATCTTGGGGTAGCCTTGTGGTCTGGGGCGTCCTCTCACGGTTCGAGCGGTTCCCCCTGTCGGAGGTTCGAGTCCTCCCTCGGGCATCGATGACTGTGTTGTCCTTGTCGTAAATGAGTTTAAGTTAGATTACGTAGTGTATAAGCTTAGGAACCGATAACCTGAGCAGTTTGGTCCTATAAGATCTTACCACAAAAATTCCATTTATCTTGACCATCCGATATAGGATGCCTTTCTTGTAACTTATGAATAGCAGTAGATTTTTCTTAAATGCTACCCTATCTTTCGTCTATTTTCCTTAAAGATGAGTTACCCCAAAATATTATTCCATATGACATTACCGAACGAAAATAAGCAAAATATGTCAACTTAATGATTTCTCTCTCCCAAAAATTTACTATGTTACTAAGAGCAAATGTGGCTGAACTGTGTTGTTTTAGGAGTTCCAAAATGTGTTTTTTCGAATTTAAATTCTCATCAATATGGACAGCTAAAATTTTTCAACTTTAGACCCTATGTATTATTTCAACACCATGTGTTTCACTTATCACTGGTGCAGTACCCCTAGACGTGTGTCTTTGTGAAATTCTGTGTGAGACTATTCGCAGAAAACCAGTAAATAACACTTTTCAGAACTTTGTTCAGCATTTCTTCCATTTCTGTATGCGTGCTGGGAGTGATTACAACACTGGCATAATCTGTAAAAGGAACTAATTCTGCTTGATGTACATTAGACGGTAGATCATTTATATGTATGTGAAACAGTAATGGACCTAAGATTGAGGTTTGGGGAATCCCATACGTGATTTCTCCCCAGCCACGATTCTGTTAGTTGAATTACTACTAAGTACAGCTTTCTGCATTCTTTTGGTTAGATATGACATGATCCATTGGTTGGCTGTACCATAAATCTCGTTAAACTTCTGTTTATATAGGAGTATACAACGATTCACACAATCAGATACCTAGGATAGGTCACAGAAAATACCTACCGGTGCTATTCGGTTATTTAATGCTTGTAATATCTGGTATGTGAACATGAAAATTTGCAGGGGATTTTATTGTTGCCAAGGTGTGATACTATTCTAGAATGCATCACCGTCAGAAAAATTTTGGAAAATGATGTCAGCAGTGAAATAAGTCGGTAGTTACTGACGTCTCTCTTATCACCTTTCTTAAAGAAGGGTTTAACAACAGCATATTTTAGTCTCTCTGGAAAAATGCCTTGAGTTAGTGACTCATTACGTACTTCCGACAATACAAGACTTATTACATTGGAACAAATCTTTAGTAATCTATTGAAACACCATCAAAACCAGAAGAGCTTTTATTCATGAGATAAAGTATGATCGTCTTAATTTCAGAAGTTGGTGGTGCATTCATACTGAGACGTGGCACTTACTGGAATTAAGGAACACGTGGAATGGAGGACCCACCAATATTAACTTTCTTTTCACACAACCTGTTTATTTAACAAAATATAACCATAAATTTTTTTTACAAAATGAACAAATCTGTAAAATGAATAAGCTTTTGCAAGAGAAATCAAAAGAGTAAACAATATTACAATGATTACAAGACGACCGGACCTGCGGCCCGCCCGTTATCGAGTGAAACACCGGTGTTTACTACCGCGCTGGACACAGTCTCTCTAATGAAATGCCCTTCTGCAACACATGAAGACTATATAAGCAACACTGACGACAAGAGTGATTCAGTTGCTCAGGTTTTAATTGAGTGACGCAAGTTTTAATTTGGAAGCTGTATATCGAGAGCTTTGGGGTTAAGATGCAGATCTGTGCTTATAAGTTACACAGACTAGGAAACAAGATGACAATGATAAGGCTTACTTCAAAGCAAGCAACTTCATAATTTCAATCGGAAACCAAGGTATGATTGGATCCCAACCCATCCCTTTTGACAATCTTATTTTGACTAAAGCACTGATGACAGATGGCTTTTAATATTTTCCAAGTTAAACTGATTGTCAGTTATTAAGATCGCTGTGAAGGAACGTTTTAAAACATTACTTGTGTACACTTATTATAAGAGAACCCACTCGGTGGAGCCACAAAATCCAGTAGAAAATACACCAATAATGACCCGGTATTTCAAAGACAGCAACGCACAGCTTTAGTACAACTGGCTGTTCAGATTATAGCTAAAGCAATTAACATCTAAATCTAACCACAAGACTCCTGTTTTATTTAGCGGCAACTTGTGTCTTAGTGCAACTGATCCGGCTGTATTTACGACCAGGAGCTGATTCATTAGAACATTACTGATCGAGTATAAAACAGAAAGGAAAGGAAATATCATAATAGCGGAAAAATTTTCAAATGACAACTAGTGTCTTAGTACAATACTACGGCCTGTATTTACAACCAAAGAGCCGACCGAGTAAAGCTCTGAGGGACGGTTACAAACCAGAAAATAATTAGGATGACAGGTAGATAATGACACAAATCTCCACGAGGATTACAGAATGTACTCCCCTTTATCAGCAATCAGTTCCATGGATTCACGATGCGTGGTGGTGGTTACTGGGTGGTGCCGATGAATGACAGGTAAAACAGGGCAGCCAGGGCACGAGCGGCCGTCCGACATGAATGCTGCCAACCAACCGACGGGATGTCGACCTGCTGCTTGTAGTCGACGCTGACCCTGGTGGAGTACTCAGATATCTGCGCTCTGCGCAGGCCTTCCTTGCGTAGCTCGTCGCTTCGGCCTCTTGGACCTCGTCACCACCTCTTGTCGCGACGCTATCGCCAATCCGCCAATCCCCAAACTTCGTGCCTCTCCGTCTCGGGCCAGCGAATCTGTATACGTATATAACCCACAGATACCAACTCTTTCGCATAGATATTGGCAATGGGACAGCAAGAGGGATAGTCGAAGAAGGACAATTCTTGCGGCAGCACGCCCGAAACTTAATGGAGGCGTCTGTCGTCATCGCAACAACGTCACCCAAACCTGTCTGATCTCTGCGTGCTGGTCTGCCTCACTCAGCTGTCAGTCCTGCAGTGTTGGAACGTGCTGACACTCTCACACGAAGTGGCGACGAATCACCTAGCCGCCCAACTGAACGTCTCTGTTGGTGGCGCCAGACAGAACAGTCTATTAACTTAATGGTACCACAGCTCACATATGATGTAACATTGTGAGAGTTACTTCTTCAACATATTGCTGTGATCTTTCTCTCGAACTGTTGTTCCCTGTGATTTCGACTTTGTCTAAGAAATGGTTATTAAGTACATTTGGTACCAGTGACTTGCCATTTGTAACCCTTCCACTCAATTCAATAGTAATTGTATCCTCTTCTGTGGTTGGTTGTCCTGTCTCTTGCTTCACTATATTCCAATTGCCTAAACTCTCTTGTCAGACGTACTGATTTCTGACATTATGTGCATGTTTCTAGATTTTTTAGTAACCTTTCTTAGTAATTTCAAGTAGTTTTTGTAGTGTGCATCTACTGCAGGGTGTCTACTTGTTCTTGCCAAAAGACACATTTCTCTTCTCCTTTCACAAGATACTTTAACCCCGTTATTGATTCACGGTTTTTTACGTGGCTGTTTAACATCTCTTCTGATTAGCTTATGCGGAAAGCTATTTTCAAATACTGATATGAATTTATCATGGAAGATTAAATTTTATATTGGCATTTGGTTCCTTATAAATTTCATCCAAGTTGTTTCTTGCAAACTACTCTTAAAAGCATTTTCCCTGTAGTCGTTAATGATTCTGACTTCCACTGAGGCGCGTCCACACTGTAAGGCACTATGTCATTTACCCTAACTAACTGTGTAAAATGTTAATAGGTTTTCGAATGAAGATGCGGGATCAGTGTTTCAATAGTAAAGTACCGATAAAGCGCGTAAGGCGCTCGATCGTTGCGTCACCAAACAAGCCGCTTCCAGCTAAATTTAAGCTGCCGGCAATTAATTATCTGATCTAATTAAAACAGGAGAACTGAAATGTTTGTAGTTGTACAGAATAAAACGGTTTAAAACGCATAATTTATATTATTGTTGGTAGAAAGATGGATTTAGTTTTACTTAGTCCATATCAACTTAATGCCAGAACAAGATGAAAAAGACAATCTAGTGGCACGTTTATCTCATACAACAATTATCGGACAAGAAAGATTGGTATAACATCTGTGTGTTACTTATATTGATTTTTCTAAGACTTTGCTTTTACGAGATCGTTCAATAAGTAAAGCTCAAAGAAGGTGGATTTTATTCAAGATTTCACTGGCAGGGCCTGTACGCCCGCACGGTAGCACTCAACTGGTCGATGTCCGGGGAGTCAACGTCTTACTGCATCACTAACCTCACGATCATCCACGTAGTGCTTCCCGTGGAGCACATCATTGGGCCAAACTAATGGAAGTCGGAAGGTGCGACACCCGAGCTGTAGGGTGGGTCAAGAAGAACAGCCAAGTGAAGTTTTGTGTCTCGGGTGAGATCTTGTGTAGCCCTGGAGAAGGAGAAGTTCGTTTACATTTTAGTGGTGACGAACACGCTAAAGTCGTTTCTTCAGCTTCCTGAGGGTAGCACATTTCACTTCAGAGGTGATTGTTGTACCGTGAGAAAGGACATAAAAGAGAATAACTCAGAGAGTCCCAGAAGACCGTCGCTATGGCTTTACCGGTTCAGGATGCCACTTTGAACTTTTTCTTTGGAGGAGGATGGTGTAGCGCCACTCCATGGGTCGCCATTTTGATTCCGGTTCGAAGTGATGAAACTATGTTTCATCACCTGTAACAATGTTCAAAAAAAATTGTCACGACCAGCCTCCTAACGCGCAAGCAACTCAGCACAGTTTGTCCTTTGTTGCTCTTTATGGTCTTCTGTTAGCCAGCGAGGAATACAGCGGGCACACACCTTTGAGTATCCCAACTGGTGGATGATTGTGTGAGCACTACCAACAGAGACGTTCAGTTGGGCAGCGAGGTGTTTGGCTGTGATTCGTCGCCACTTCGTATGAGAGTGTCAGCACGGTCCAACACTGCAGGACTGACAGCTGAGTGAGGCAGACCAGCACGCAGAGATCAGACAGGTTTGGGTGACGTTGTGGCGATGACGACAGACGCCTCCATTAAGTTTCGGGTGTACAGCCGCAAGAATTCTCCTTCTTCTTCTAATATTCCGGCTGTATAACGTTCAACCATCTTCAGGATGAGCCGCAAGACTGCCACTGTAGTGCTTGCTTGGTCCCTTTATACTCATGTACCGCGCAGCTGCGCATGCGGCCACAGATGCGAATGCGCCAGAGACGTTTGTCGGCAGCAAAGACGTGCACAATGCGCGAGTTATATCTATGACTCCGCATTCGATCTGTGTTAGCATGTCGATATATCGTTGTGAGCTCCACTGTGACGACGTCTTCGCGAGTTTATTACACCAAGTGCCGGATTCCATGATTTATCAAGCTTGAAACCACTATCTCTCTTAACTAAATTCGACGTCAAGCGAACCTCAATTGCCTCCTTCACTATCGAGTCCCCAAGAAGATGATGTAGTTTCCAGAATTTTGACGTTGTCATACAACATACTGTGACCAGTGACAATACAATGCTCTTCCACTGCCGACTTTTTAGGTTGTAAAACTCAAGTGTACCTCCGGTGTTCTGTACATCTTTCTTGGACAGTACGAGTTGTTTGTCCAATGTAAGAAAGGCGGCAGTCTTGAGGCTCACTCTGAAGATGGCTGAACGTAATACAGCCGAAATATTAGAAGAAGAAAGAGAATTCTTGCAGGTGCACACCCGAAACTTAATGGAACAGTGTTCGCGCCACCAAAACCTGAATATTCACGACAGACGCCTCGCCCAACGACTCATCTTGATTTTGTTCACTACCAGGTCTCCGTAGACATTCTGCAAGCGCTTATGAATATTTTCGGTGCTCTGATTATCCGCCAAAAGAAATTCAGTGATAGCTCTCTGCTTGAAATGCACCTCCGCTGTAGACACCATTCTGAGTGGTAAGTGTAGCGTTGCCATCTATAGGAATTTCATGAAACTATAGGGGCTGAAGAGGGAATATTCCAAAATGTCCCACAAGAAGATAGCATTTTTTTCAACCGGAATCACCTGAGAAAAAAATGTGTTGCTTTACTCATTGAATGCGCCACGCACATAGGTACAACCTGAGGGAATAGTCTTTTACTGTGCATTCAGCAGAGTTGACGTAAACTGGCAGACGTTTCAACTGGGATAGTATTAGTAGCTGGTACTTAGAAGACCACAAGCAGAAAGATCACCTGAAAGCGTTATTATCATGTCTCTTTAAGATTATTTAATTATAAATAATAGTTCACCCATGTATCTTTATTAAAAGACATGTTTTAATCTGACACAGTTAAATGCTGCAAGGAGAAACCTAAAACATGTTCAAAGTAGTCTATTGCATTTACAAACCTGAGTCCTACTTAGATAAATCATGCAGGTCCTCATTTCTTTTTGTCGCTCTTAAATTAATGAAAGTATGTGCTGTGTGACTACTTTCTGTTTATTTTCGAGTCAGATCGTTCTACTATGCTTGTTCTCTTGGGCGTTAGAAATTTATATCTTGCATGTCTTTAAACTGTCAGAGATTATCTATCGCTGCCTATGCACACACAGACACACACACACACACACACACACACACACACACACACACACACACACACACACACACAACTTTCAGCCTGTTCTAACACACAGTGCAAGTATTTGGGATAAAGTAAATCCTCTACTTGCTGAAGCTGACAACAAATAAATGCAAACACAATAAAATGCACACAGGTCATTCAGTCAACCATCTTCAGTTGAAGGTTGGTGTGAGTTCAATGTACACCAAGGTCTGCCTTTAGTGTACACAACATACTACGTACAGTTGAAAATTAGTAAAGCACAAGAAAACATTATTGAAATTACTGTTTGTAATGCATCTGAGGTGCCAGTTCTTAGGTAAACAGTCCATGACACTCTGTACCAAGCTAAGGGAGAGACCTGATAGATACTTTTGAACACTCGAGCCTGCTAGAATCTGTTTCATACTAAGGTAGTTCAGTTTCTTGTAGTTAATTTTACTTTGTATAAAATCTCTTCTATTCCTTCTGTTCCCGAATTATAAGGTACCTCTCTGTGCATATACACTACGCTCTACATGCCGCCACAACAAACCAATCATCGAAAGGCTGAAAACTTTGTCATTTTTACTTAAAATTTAGATCAATACAAAACTGATATTTCAGACTATCTCAAGTCAGATTACAATGGAATAATATCAAACATTCTCCATGGTGAGTGGCATTCACATTCTTTGGCCGTGCACATTGTAGTCACAGATACCTGTAACCGAAGACTGATGACTGCATGATCGGTAACCACTATCCTTTGGTTACCATTTGTTTACTGTAGACTCCAGCAAGTGGACGAGTTAAGTTGTTTCTGGGACCTGCACTGTACGCTAGTGCAGGATTGTCACAGTCGTTGCTAATCAGAGTGTACCATTCACGCAAACATGACATGAAATTAATTGACCTTATCTGGAGAAGAAGATGTGAATTACCGCATAAAAATACAGGCTGCTATTTGAAAGTACGTACTACTCTGTTCATATCGTTTGTTTCTATAAAAAAGTTACTTGAGACGGTCAAAATAAAATCTTTTACTGCTATACACACGCGTGCTTTCTATGCTTATACGAGGTCTATCGTAATTAATAGCGAAAACTGATACGAGTAAAAGTATTATTTTTTATAATTTTTTTATTGGAACCATAAACTCTCCCCTCCTGTTTGTCTAAAGCAGGTCGTACAATACCTCATTACACTGAAAATGCTTTATGAACAGTACGAATTTTTTTCTTGAACCCTAATGATGATACATTAAGATACCAACTTTTACAATAAAATTTTATAATAAATATATGTAGAAAGAAAACGTACGTAGTTAGAAAGAAAATAAGACGAAAGTTAGTAATGAAACAAAAACAGAGGATATGAATATATTACGTTAGACATTATGTAAAGTTCTCTAACTACGGTTGACGGTTACCTCGGTACGTCTGCGGGGAAATAGCCTACATTTCAGCCCTGCTTAATTGATCGTCAGTTTGAGACCTAAGTTTCTCCCGGCGTATGTACTGTTCAAATAACTTACGGTAATGCAGCCGGCTGAAGTAGTCGACAATCACCGATATTTCGACAGGATTAAACCCCACCATTTTCAAGGCAAAAGTGCCGCAAGCAAACGCTGTGAAGGGATTTTAAAACCTCGATTTTCAAAGAAAGTCCGTAAAGGTAACACACACTGTAAATACTAGCACCTCCTCAAACCAAAGATGATCGTCGTCAGAAATTATTGATAGCCAAATTAATAATCAACGGGAGGTAGCATAAACTCTGTTCCTCTGTTTCTGACACGCGAGAGAGCAGGAATCCAAGCAAAATTTAAATGAAGACCACCATCTCTATTTATGAGATTACTTGCTAATTTAATTTCAACAGCTTCCTTAATAACACTGTCCCAATAGCTGGACGTGCTTGCCAGAATCTCCATGTTGTTATATTCTATAGGATGACCAGTGCCAGGCAAGTGTTCTGCAGTGACGGATTTACTCGGTTGCTCTGAGCATGTGTGCTGTTTATGCTCAATACACCGGTTTTTCACAGTCCTGACAGTCTGATCAATTTATGACGTGTCACAACTCCAAGGAATACGGCAGACATCTGCCTTACGCAAACCAGGATCATCTTTTACGGAACCTAAAACGTATCTGATCTTAGATGGTAGTCAAAAACCACACTTGACATCATATTTCCGCAATTTACGACCAATTCTGTTCGAAATGCTCCATGCGTAAGACCAACAGGCCGTAGACTTTTGTGCCACCTCGGTATTATCATCAGTAGCCCGGTGTACAGGTTCCTATTCTATGCGGTTGTCGACGACGTCAGCTGGCGGCATTCCAGTAAGTTATTTGAAATTATTCAGTTGTTTAGCGACTCGACAGAACATCGGGTCACCATAATTATTATTACTACCACCTTTATAATGAAACTAAACTACAGTTGAATATGCTCATATTAACCGATACCATACAACAGAACTTCACTGACCACGCAGTGTTTGACTCTTCCTTACGATCGGCACTACCGTCGTCCTTTCTTACGTCCTCTTAACTCACATATTCCCTCTTTTCTGTAGCCGTTTGCAATGAGTAATGTTTGTCTTACGGAAGTTTATTGTGTAATGTGTTGTTTAGCAAATGATGTGCTTAATCAGTTTTACTGTAATCTAAAGAAAAATTAAACAACTTAATCTAGGAAACCAGTATGTAATGCCTATAGTGAAATCAATCCCTCTGAAATTTACTCAGTCTCGTGAGCACAGAGTTATATGGCCCTGTGCAATAACCTGATAAAATTCCCTATGCAAATGCACAATGAAATACACTTCCCTTAGGTCTTGAGTCGCAAAGGATGTAATCTTGGTAGTCTGTTCTCTCTACAGTAGGCATACAATATATTCAATCTTGGCACAGCGAAGTGCAATGCCGGCCGTAAAATTGCTTCATACAAATAATGTCAGTAGATTAGTTGGTAAATGAATAGCCCTGCAAATGTTCACTGATAATTTTGGATATTGGCTCAGCGCTGTACAATGGTACCCGCATTAAAGCTGTTACAAACTTTAATACTTTTCTGATTCTGGCACATAAAATTTTTTGACTCTGATTAAAAAATCATTTCTTTTAAAAAATATTCATTAGATTCAAATAAATACACTGTGAAAGAGGATGAGGTACTGATAAGGGGATACGATAAGACCGACTGGTTCAGTTTTGAAACTTGTATTCAAAATAAAGTTTCTCCTTCACAAAATCTGATATGATACATTTTACGTTAACTACATAATCAGTGAACTTCTCAACTGTTCTACCATTTTCACTTACTGAAGTAGTTAACAACACTTGGATTGTTGCATGACAAAAGGTCTGACATTGTTTGACAAAATATATTCGAAAATTTAACTTCCTTGTATCAGGTTTACAAAATACACAAAATATTACAAATTGGATATATCTAACAAACCTATACATTAAATCTGATGGAAGATAATTGGTTCCTACATTCAAGGGTCGTTACTGTTAGAATTAGCAAAATCCACAATGCGTTGCTGCATACCTTAAACTAAATATATAAAATTTCATTAATTTAAAAAATTGTTTTATGCTGCGTCCATAGGCCAACAGCTAAATTCTCACAGCTAGCCACTAGCTTAAAGTCTTACCTTTAACAGAGAGCAATGGCAAATGCTACTGCTCTCCGCGCGCCCCTACTTACAATCGATTCTGCCACTCAGGCAACATCTTTGGTTCAGTAGTGTCAAAGATATAATCTCTTCTACATGTGATACCCATTTCATGTCATTTTTCATGAAATATATTACAAAATCTGGCTCCACGTACAATTGGACCCTCACAACGACTATATCTATTTCTGATATCGGCTCTGAATTTGTTTAGTTCACACGTAGATATATTGATCGTGACTGGTTCAGTAACTGGTATGCGCCTGCATCCCTAGTTAGATACGCCTTACCGCACTGAGAGGGTTCATGTATTGTAGATTCCCCTTTGAATGGTCATGTGAACACAATATTCTCTCGAGATCCTAAATCATCACCGACACAGAATGCTGACCGTCTGTTTCTTATTCTACGTACGTATTGGGGGTAAAGGCCGTATCCTGTCATAAAGTGAATTATACCCTTCCTGGGATCTATATATTTCATTTGTAGTCTCTCTTTGGTGTTGGGAAAGATGTTGTGTAACAGTTCCGCTGTCCCAATACCTATTTCATTAATCAAGAATGCAGTCTCTAAGATGTAAGGTTTTAGTTACTCTTGAATCCGTAACTTCTTTTACTATAACTGTGTTATCGAGTTGTAACCAATATGTTGCGGCAAGATATTGTACTGTGATATCAGTGGTACGGTTTCACAGCCTCCTGGATAAGCTGGAACTGCCAATTTTATGCATAATTTTGGCAGCCCTTAGGCAGACCGTGTCTGCATGAGCTGGGATGTGTCTTCCATCATCGGGACAAACTCCGAAATACTAGCATGCAGTGCTTCTTGTAACTGGGCTGTTATCTAACCTTAAGGCTGGATACCTGTTTAGGGACAATTTGCACTTAAGCAGCACGTATGTAGTTTTATTTGCTGCTACTGTTGATTTGTTTCTCCGGCACCACGCCTGCATCTCTGAGAGCAAGTCGTTTACACTTCTTTTTCAGGCTTGCGTCTTCTGTCTCCAATTACCACCACCAAGATATGATCAGCTTGGGCTGCAGCTCCATTCGCTTCATCAGTCGCAACCAGCAGCTCCAGCAGCGGAATGATTGTTAACGCCTACATACCGAGCCTTGTCAACAGCCCTTTGTTACCTTTTTCATTGCCTAATGCAGCCCGGAAAGCCATTCGAATGTAAAATCCTTGTAGTTGTACATGAAACTCAAATAACGCAGTCCGTCGTAAATTATAGAAAACGGCTGCGATGACGATCACAATTGCAGCACAGAATTTGTTTTTGGCTTGTCTACAATTTTAAGTCAGGTTAATGACGTCATATATCGATTTATCTCTGCAGAACCCAAACTGACTTGTGATGAAACCCTGGAGCTCTCTGTGCTCTTGTGACGTTTGCCGAGTAGCAGCCTCTGAACTTTTGACACTGTGTTAACTAAAAACACAGGTCTGTCAAATGAAACTGCATGGTTCCAGAGACCTTTCTGAGTATCAAACATCCGTAACGTATGTATGCAGACTCATGTAGAGTCCTTTCTTTATGATAACGTTGTAACCTGGCAAGAAGACAATAGCTTATACTTGGCATTAGATGCTGATTTCTATCAGCAGCTTTGAGACGCGAGTAAAATCCCGAACCATGGTTTGTAAAAACTAATGAGAATAAATTACTTTGATAATCATTCCCGTTTGTATTACAAGACTTACCGCATATCCAACGTATCTCGCTAGTGATCCCCGTTTGTATTACAAGACTTCCCGCACATCCAACACCGCCAAAACTTGGTAGAAATTGGACAAGTATCCAACCCGTATCATTCTTTCCACGACCTAGACGGAATTTTATAAAAGGAAAGTGGGATGCATTTCCTAAAAATCTGGATAGATATCTGGCTTGGATTCCCCGAAAACTATGAGAAGCTTGTTGGAGCTATGGAAAGTGCACCAATGAAGGAAATCCGTAAGTGCTACAGCGAACAACGTATTCCAGGTTGGAATGAAACTAACGCGAAACAGTAGGATGAATTTCTAAAAAGTGGTGGGCTGGAAAACGCGGACAACCTGCTTCATAACCTCGATCTAGCCGGACAAATTAGGTGGTTATACTGTCGAATCACTCAATTTTTCAAACACCATGTAGAGAAGCATGGTCACTACTTAAGAAGTTCGGTGGAAACAAAATTAAAGTAAGAAACAACATACATACACTCCTGGAAATGGAAAAAAGAACACATTGACACCGGTGTGTCAGACCCACCATACTTGCTCCGGACACTGCGAGAGGGCTGTACAAGCAATGATCACACGCACGGCACAGCGGACACACCAGGAACCGCGGTGTTGGCCGTCGAATGGCGCTAGCTGCGCAGCATTTGTGCGCCGCCGCCGTCAGTGTCAGCCAGTTTGCCGTGGCATACGGAGCTCCATCGCAGTCTTTAACACTGGTAGCATGCCGCGACAGCGTGGACGTGAACCGTATGTGCAGTTGACGGACTTTGAGCGAGGGCGTATAGTGGGCATGCGGGAGGCCGGGTGGACGTACCGCCGAATTGCTCAACACGTGGGGCGTGAGGTCTCCACAGTACATCGATGATGTCGCCAGTGGTCGGCGGAAGGTGCACGTGTCCGTCGACCTGGGACCGGACCGCAGCGACGCACGGATGCACGCCAAGACCGTAGGATCCTACGCAGTGCCGAAGGGGACCGCACCGCCACTTCCCAGCAAATTAGGGACGCTGTTGCTCCTGGGGTATCGGCGAGGACCATTCGCAACCGTCTCCATGAAGCTGGGCTACGGTCCCGCACACCGTTAGGCCGTCTTCCGCTCACGTCCCAACATCGTGCAGCCCGCCTCCAGTGGTGTCGCGACAGGCGTGAATGGAGGGACGAATGGAGACGTGTCGTCTTCAGCGATGAGAGTCGCTTCTGCCTTGGTGCCAATGATGGTCGTATGCGTGTTTGGCGCCGTGCAGGTGAGCGCCACAATCAGGACTGCATACGACCGAGGCACACAGGGCCAACACCCGGCATCATGGTGTGGGGAGCGATCTCCTACACTGGCCGTACACCACTGGTGATCGTCGAGGGGACACTGAATAGTGCACGGTACATCCAAACCGTCATCGAACCCATCGTTCTACCATTCCTAGACCGGCAAGGGAACTTGCTGTTCCAACAGGACAATGCACGTCCGCATGTATCCCGTGCCACCCAACGTGCTCTAGAAGGTGTAAGTCAAGATCTCCGGATCTGTCCCCCATTGAGCATGTTTGGGACTGGATGAAGCGTCGTCTCACGCGGTCTGCACGTCCAGCACGAACGCTGGTCCAACTGAGGCGCCAGGGGGAAATGGCAAGGCAAGCCGTTCCACAGGACTACATCCAGCATCTCTACGATCGTCTCCATGGGAGAATAGCAGCCTGCATTGCTGCGAAAGGTGGATATACACTGTACTAGTGCCGACATTGTGCATGCTCTGTTGCCTGTGTCTATGTGCCTGTGGTTCTGTCAGTGTGATCATGTGATGTATCTGACCCCAGGAATGTGTCAATAAAGTTTCCCCTTCCTGGGGCAATGAATTCACGGTGTTCTTATTTCAATTTCCAGGAGTGTATTTCAGCTAAGAGAATTGCATCACATTTCCTGTCCACATCCAGAGTAAAAAGGGATAAATTTCGTACAAGAGACATCAGACGAAAACGTGCAGTCCTGACAGAGAACACTAATGAACAATCTGAGTTCTCAAGAAGTTTCTGCTTTTAAAACACGAAAGCATGGAAATACATTGGGGAGAGATGGAATCCATCCAGACTTTCTTTTGCATTGTGGGAACTACCCAATAAGATAGCTGGTGGATTTCTTCTCTGACATTATGATATCTAGATCAGCACTATAATAAATGAAATAATCAGAAATTATAGAGATACTCTAACCCAGGAAGGAATCAGACCAACCAAAGAAATATGGTCCAGTCGCACCATTTGCTTGTAAGGTCTTTTAATGAGTCTTTTACAATCACATTAGTTCAATGATCTGTGTGAACCTTACTGTTGAACAAATTGGATTCCAGTCTGGAAGGGAGCTGCATTGATCTAGTCCTATCTTTAACAAAATGTACTGACCCAGAATAGCAAATTAAGCAAAAAATAGCAGTTTACTTCGTTGATCTAAGTGCAACTCATGGCACAGTTTGGAGCATGGATTGCTTCGTCTATTATTAAAACTTATTCCACGCAGACGGACAACAAAACTAAATGGTAACATGTTAGCTGGAGGAACATTTACTGTAACTAAGGGAAACGACAGTAGCTATCCAACAGTGTAGACTAACGGCTTAACACAGGCAGGTGCCCTTGCTCTGCTCTTGTTTAATTTATATATACACCCGATATTCCTCCAACACGGCCCGGAGAAATCCACTGAGCAGACGACTGGGCAATAGCTACCCCCTGAAGAAATTATGACTTCTGATTTAGACATCCAAAGCCTGTATTTCGATAAATATTCCAGGCTTCAACCAAGCTCAAACACAACTGAAGTTGCATGTTTTCATCTTTGCAGTAGATTAGCACACAGCGTCTTGATTCTTTTTTTAGGAAAACAAACTGTATCATTACATGCATCCAAAATACCTTGATATGGCCATACGTTGTGACTGAGTGATTTTAGGCTCTCTAGTCAGGAACCGCGCTGCTGCTGCGGTCGCAGGTTCGAATCCTACTTCGGGCATGGATGTGTGTGATGTCCTTAGGTTAGTTGGGTTTAAGTAGTTCTAAGGCTATGGGACTGATGACTTAAGATGTTAAGTCTCATAGCGCTCAGAGCCATTTGAACCATTTTTTACCTTGATATCACGTTAAACAGGGCACTTCTTTTAAGGAGCACATGACACGAACATCAGAGAAGGTCAAAAGGAGAAACAATATTCTTCACAAACTTTGTGGCAGTGGTTGAAAATTATCAACAAATACTCTTCCAGGATCGACACTCAGCACTCAACAACAGAGAACGGTGCGCCTCTTCAGACACGTATTCGCTCGCCATGGTGCTCAATTCGAAACGGGACTCATCACTAAAGACAATTCTACTCTAGTCAATGAGACTCCAGGCCGAAGACATGTCTGGAGACCCACGGACTGTCATGGGACATCAACCTGACTGTCGCCTGCCATACGACTCGACAACCAGAAATGATGGTTCGGGGTGTCATGCCATTTCGTGACAGAACCGCTTTGTTTGTTATCCACAGCACTCTTACAGCGCAGTGGTACATCGCCGATATTCTGTGGCCTGTTTAGTTGCATTCCATAGCAAGCCATCCTGGGTTTACGTTTCAGCAAGATAATGCCCGCCGGCGCACGGCGCTCGGTGAGAGTTTTTATTCTTTGTCTTCTTGTTTGCCAAAAATTGCCTTGATCAGCAAAGTCGCCGCATCTCTCCCCAATTGAGAGCAGCTGGAGCACAGTGGGAAAGGCCCTCCAATAAGCACGGGATTCCTGCGATCTAAGGCGCCAATTATAATTTGGCACGATATCCCTTAGAAGAATATGAAGATTCCAATCCCAAAGAAAACAGATGTTGACAGATGTGAAAATTACCGAACAATCAGTTTAATAAGCCACGGCTGCAAAATACTAACACGAATTCTTTACACACGAATGGAGAAACCGGTAGAAGCCGACCTCGGTGAATATCAGTTTGGATTCCGTAGAAATGTTGAAACACGTGAGGCAATACTGACCCTACGACTTATCTTAGAAAATAGATTAGGGAAAGTCAAACCTAAATTTCTAGCATTTGTAGACTTCGAGAAAGCTTTTGACAATGTTGACTGGAATACTCTCTTTCAAATTCTGAAGGTGGCAGGGGTCAAATACAGGGAGCGAAAGGCTATTTACGATTCGTACAGAAACCAGATGGCAGTTATAATAGTCGAGGGACATGAAAGGGAAGCAGTGGTTGGGAAGGGAGTGAGACAGGGTTGTAGCTTCTCCCCGATGCTATTCAATCTGTATATTGAGCAAGCAGTAAAGTAAACAAAAGAAAAGTTCAGAGTAGGTATTATAATCCACGGAGAAGAAATAAAAACTTTGAGGTTCGCCGATGACATTATAATTCTGTCAGAGACAGCAAAGGACCTGGAAGAACAGCTGAACGGAATGAACAGTGTATTGAAAGGAGGACATAAGATGAACATCAACAAAAGCAAAACAAGGATAACGGAATGTAGTCGAAGTAAATCGGGTGATACTGTGGGAATTAGATTAGGAAATGAGACGCTCAAAGTATTAAATGAGAGAAAATTGTTAACATCGGATATAGATTTAAATGTAGGGGAGTAGTTTCTCAAAGTATTTGTATGGTGTAGCCATATATGGAAGTGAAACGCGGATGATAAATAGTTTAGACAAGAAGAGAATAGAAGCTTTAGAAATGTCGTACTACAGGAGAATGCTGAAGATCAGATGGGGAGATCACATAACTAATGAGGAAGTATTGAATAGAATTGGGGAGAAGAGAAATTTGTGAACAACTTGACTAGAAGAAGGAATCGCTTGGTAGGACATACTCTGAGGCATCAAGGGATCACCAATTTAGTACTGGAGGGCAGCATGGAAGGTAAAAATCGTAGAGGGAGACCAAGAGATGAATACACTAAACAGATTCAGAATGATGTAGGTTGCAGTAGATACTGGGAGTTGAGGAAGCTTTTCACAGGATAGAGTAGCATGGAGAGCTGCATCAAACCAGTCTCTGGACTGGAGACTACAACAACAATCCCTTAGGAGGACAGCCTGCAACTCTATCAGTCAATGCCAAGCCGAATAAATGTTTGCATAGGGGTCAGAAGTGGGCCAATGCATTACTGGCGTGCTCTATTTGTGAAGCTCTTTCTCATAACTAAACTATCCAATCTTTATTAAACTATAATATATTGTTTGTCTGTACATGTACATCACATCTACCGATTTTTGTCCTATTCAGATAATTCCTTCATGGTGCGTCCGTTGTTTCTTTTTTGTCTTAGAGTGTAAATGGATTGCCACATGATAAATAAGAGAATGGCACTATGAGCGGACCTACTTTCTGTATCACCTCTGAACTGATAAACTGATACCATCTTGATCGGGTGCCTTGTCAGGTTTATACGTGGCTATAGCAAGCGCTACTTCTGCCTGAGAAAGCGGAAGTAGAACATCGTTGTTATTATATTCGGATCTCATTGGGTCACGTGGCAGTAGATGATTACAGTTGTCTGTATTTGCAGAATCATCTGGCAAAAGAGCGATTAGTAAATATTACGTGGGGTTCCTCCAGCCGTTTGTCATTGTTCCAACCGTATTGCGAAGGTTGAAAATGATGGTAGATATTTTATTTTGTCAGTTAGATGTTAGTATGGCTGTCCCGACACACTTCTTTCAGTTGATCACTCTGTAAGCGTTCATGGTGCTCGTTTCCAGTGTCTCGCATCTTCTCTCCCTATGTTCATTTTATATCACGGTTCACATTAAGTCTTCTTTCGTCGCTCCCTTGTCACCGCTGGCACCTCCTCTGTGCGTCACGGACTTTTCTACGAAACACTGTCAGTCCCCTACTCCAAGAGGCCTTGGGAATAGCTCTATATCGCCTTTTCGGATGTGATTTGCCTGCGCTGGATGAAGTAGCTTGATAACGGCAAAGGTCCCGAGATGAACATTTTCAGTTAAATAGCCTACGTTGGAGGTAGCTATTCCGGCAATAAGTGCATATCATTATGCTCTCTTCAAACCCCATCCATACGGAAACCTGTCGCCTTAATTTTTCCTGGAATTTGCAGTTACTGTTCTGACGCTATGGTTGTTAGTGGTAATCCATTTCTTAACCTCACAGGAGATAAACTTAAGAGCCGCTGCCCGATTTCCCAGGGTAATGCCTATGTTGACCTCCTCACCTGTGCTGTTTGCAAATGTGTTAGGCTGCCCTTCGTTTTGGTCACAGTCAGGTCCAGTTCCAGGATCAAGCCCTGGAGCATTAAATCATGTTCCACTGTCGTTTTACCGTGCCAAAGTAACAACACTGCATCCACAGCAATTCCTATTATGTGATATGCAGCTCTTAATTTGTCAAAATACCGATAATTCCTGTAGGGGTACTTCGTGTATGTGACAAACAGTCCACTTCCATTGAGGAGTACACACCTCCATTCTTACAGCATGCTCATCGCGTAATTGTGTGATTTTAAACAAAAAGTTATTTTATGTTATGTTAACTGGGGACCTAGAAACGACGGAGAGGCCCCGTCCCCACCGCAGTCGCAGTGGTCCACAACCCCACGACGACTACCGCAGTCCACTTCCTCCCTCCGCTGCCCCAAACCGAACGCAGGGTTATTGTGCGGTTCGGCCCCTGGTTGAACCCCCCCCCCCCCCAGGGAACGTGTCACACCAGACGACGGTAACCCCTATGTTTGCGTGGTAGAGTGATGGAGAACTTGTTTGCGCAGCAATCGCCGACATAGTGTAGCTGAATAGCGGAATAAGAGGAACCAGCCCGCATTTGCCGAAGCAGATGGAAAACCGCCAAAAACCATGCACAGACTGGCCGATTCACCGGACCTCGACACAAATCCGCCGGGCGGAATCGTGCCAGGGACCGGCGCTCCTACCCGCGCGGCGGACGGGCAAACAGAATGTACTACGATTGAGAATGATATTGCTGCCATGTCATTTTGGTGGCCAACTATTGAGGTTAATGTGTCGAGAATAGAGGAACTTTCTCATTTCTTACGTATAGTACCTGTACCTGCAGGACACCGCACCCAATTCCTCTATGATACTGATGTGCACTGCGTATCACTGATCTGCAGGAATCTAATACTGCTATGCGCATGATGAATGGACATAAGACTTAGATGAAGGCTAGGTGGGGGAGGGAGAGGATGGGTAGAATTAAACTCATTCATGGGCCTTCACAAAATACTTGTGCGCTTGTTCAAGAAGGTAGACTTCATTACGGTGTGAAATGACATATCTGAGTAAATTACAGAGATCTTTAATATCTGCAGGGAGATATCTGTACTTAAGCAACATGTGATCAACTGCCAGTGACGCTGCAAAAGTAATTGTGTCTCCTTTCCGGTGTGCAACGTATGTTACAGTTGTTATGGTTGTTTGAAGAATTACAGAATCCCCCTGTTCACTTAGCCTGACGTTGCTTGCTGTATATTCGTATATCTTGTTCGGCTTCGTCGACATCATACACGCAGATTTGTTAGCATTTTGTGCTTGCAAGAAGGAGAGTGTACTACATCTCTCGTGCTCCAAAGGTTCACTGTCGTTTGTCTACGTGTGTTTGCACGTTCTGCTGCTGCAAGCACTAGAGGCGCCTGGTGCTTCCAGTCCAGCGAAACGATCGCTAGCTGCTGCGTCCACTGCCGGTAGACAGGAAGCGTGACATTTGCCCACATGTTGACGCATGCTTTCGTCATAAACAGTACTGCATGTAATCGATGTCGTTTCTGGTATTTCAGATGAGAAAGGTAATACCTTGTCACTCTTCTGTAAGTCAGTAGCAGAATTTTCCTGCAGGCTTACACTGATTGAGAGTACTACGAAGTATGATGTTAACTTTGCAGTATCGCAATACCGATGACGATATCGCAGGGTCTTGGGTGGGCACTGCTGCTAAGCGAGTAGGTTCGAATCCTGCCTCAGGCATGGCTTTGTGTGATGTCCTTAGGTTAGTTAGGTTTAAGTAGTTCTAAGTGTAGGGGATTGATGACCTCAGATGTTAAGTCCCATAGTGCTTAGAGCCATTTGAACCATCTGGGTTGGCAGCTTTGCGTGTGATGATTATCAAAATCTGATTCAGAATTATGACACCCATTATAGGTCTAGAATTACAATAAGGAGCTGTGAGATTGGTTTCACCTAAATAAAAGCTGAGCCTAAAAATTAAATCACTTGAAAGCTTTCTTTTTCATCTCTTGAACTGTATCTTGTAGACTTTGTTCCAGCGGCTCATCTGTGTAGCCAATCATTTCGCTGTATTGGTATTCAATTATGTCGGTGTTCATAGCAGGTGGCATGACATGATAAACATTATTTTGAGTTTGCCTAGGATACGGGATACCAAACTGTTCACGGCACGCAGTTGCTCTGGACTATTTTCCTGTTCTCCTGGAAGGTGACTTTTGGGTATTGTGTGTCTTGCGACTGCCCGTGGTTTGAAATCCATTGCTTGTACGTGGATTTTGAAAACTAGTTATGCCAGATTCAAAAATATATGGGTTAATAAACACTTCCATTTCAGTCCGAGCTAATTGTCTTTGCAGGAAGGACTAGTAAGTTGAATAGTTCTCTTTCCTTTCCTGTGAACGTTGTTTTCCCCTTTTAAGGCATAATACGTGCTTCCGTTTTTTACTACACTTATTACAATCTTCCCTACAGTATCCATTATCTACACAGTGGGAACAAATCTGTTGGTCTGTTATGCGTGATTCGATGACGTGGTCTAGGTCACAGAATTTAAAGCATTTACAGCCAGATGGTCCTTCACATTCAATGCCGTAAAGTGAATGTACAATTTATGTTTATGTAACAACAAATTGTATACTCGAGAACTTACTTCCATTCTATTGTGTGAAAAGCATCAAAGTTGTGTGCTTCGGCTCTTTTCGTTCTGTGATACGTCAATATGTAAATTGGCTACATTTTTATATGCAAATTAGAGACAGTTTGATATGCAAATTAATTACTTTTCAATTAAATCCACTCTAAAGTCGGGAGACTGTGTATACACATGTTTATTTCTCTTTGCAGTGTAACGACAGTGATTACGTAGGTGATTTCCCCTCTTTTCTTCTTTCCATTTCCGCACTTATTCGTAGACCTTGCATGTATACTGTCTATGGCTTAAGGCAACCTCGGCAGGCTGTGGACACTCCAGAGCATACAAGACGTTGCGACGGAGGGACTCTTCTGGCTTAGGAGGTAGGCAAAGTGCCGGGCCTGAGGTGTCAGGCGTCAGGTATGGAAAACTACCGCTGGGCGACCAGTTACGATATTGCAGTGCCTGTTTTATTTCGGTTACGATTCAAAGTTGCTTTGGATGTGCATACGACTACAGCCTTTATGAAATACATCAAATGGAATTCGCAACTGCGAATAAAGACAACCATAGGCTGTAGAACGGAATGACAGAATGAAAATTCTTGCCGAAGCTGAACTCGAACCCGGATTTCCCGTTTACCGCCTTACCATTTGGCTATCCGTGCACGTCTCGCGGCCAGATGCATGGCTGGCGACATATAGAAGTTTGAGTCTGGCACGGATAGCCAAATGGTAAGGTGACCGCTTGCGAAAAACAGGAAATGCGGGTTCGAGTGTCGGCCCGCCAAAAACTTTCATTGTCATCATTCCATTCTACAGTGGATGGTTGTCCTTATTCGCAATTGTAAATTCATATCATGAGTTACCTATTGTGCAGCCCGCTTCGTGTGGAGACGCTGTGGGGTGAGGCGCCCTCAGCTAAAAGTTTACTTGCTGTTGACATCCACAAAACGCTTGTCTATTGGTAGGAGGATTCTCAAACAGCACGGGTATTTTTTTCAGTCATTTTTAAGAGGGACTTTCTAGGGAAGATACGGAACTTGAAAACTCTCTAACAGACAAGTTAAGTCTCTGGAAATAATAATCACATACTTCTGTCAAACATTTGGGGCTTATCCCAGTACTTTTACTTCCTTTTTGCTTTCCCACACTAGAAAACTTCGCGCCAGAGGCACTTACAAAAAATAAGACAAAGCGACTGGCTGGAACATCGTGAAGCGAAACTTCTAGATGCAAGTTTCTGGAAGTGGGTCTCACTGCACTTGACTGGAGGGGCCGCACTTTTCCTGATTGGATGGGAGTACGGCAGCATCAGATTCATTTCTTTTTTCACAATCGGGACGCTAAATGTAACTTTTCTGACTAGCAGTTGTTAACTTGAGGCATGGAAAACGTCCACAGGACGGATACCCTCTGTGCTCTACATATTTTTGTCGGGTTCAGCTTCCAGTGGAGACACGTACTTCAGGCTCGGTTTTCCGGGAAGGAACTATGGAATCTGCTCTCAGTACAGGCACTTCAGATTCCCAAGCCGTCGGCACCATCTGCAGCCAACGCAATCACATTTCAAGAATGGTGATACTTACAAGCAGCACTGACAGTATAGGTCAAAATGAAGTCAGCATCCCCCCGTAATTTCATGGTTTGGGTCATTCTTACCCTTTGGGACAGTAACAGCTGCCCAACGACTTCACTTCAAGCATGACAAGCAATTGCTGTTATCGAGTCGCAGACTTTGGTTAGTCCGTTTTTAACATGTCAAGAAGCTGAATTTACCATCATTTAGTTCTCTGTCTTATACTTTGTCAACAACAGGACTCCCCAGTTTTGCTTTCTTCCTTTTATTATCACTGTCTGTCTCATCGGGAGTAAGCTGTTACCGAACTGATGAAGTGTAAAGAAAATAGTTGTTTTAAAGAATATTTGTAGTTAAGCAATCCCATTGAACCGATGCTGCGTCAAAAATTATGGTCTATAATTCTGTTGTGCAGACTTTAATTAGCACTTTTCTTTAGTTAGAGATATAGGTAGCCAATTAGTGAACATTATGTATCTCTCTTTAACTGAGTGGGGGTTTTGCAGGCACACAGAGTATTTATCTCTACAACCAGTCTTCGAGCGCAATGTGAGACCCTTTTGGAAAACTTCGTCTTAAAGGTGCTGCACTGTAGTGACTTGCAAATTCTTTGATCTGTAGCGGCACCCCAGTTTCAGACAGCAAAGTTACTTTTGTGCAATATTCTGAGCACACAATTTACAGCCAGGTGCGGGCCGGTTGACAGTAGGTTATGCTGACCAGCAGTTGCGAAACAGATTGGAGCCCACAGGGTCATCGAGCTGCTGAAAAGAGTAGACGCAGCGATTCGCATGTCACAAGTTACAGGAAGAAGGGGCCCACCGGCGCAACCCAGGTGTGAGCCATACGTGACTCAGAGTGGCGTGTTAGCGAAACAGAGGTGCACAGCCGAGTATAAATAGGTTCCATTTTATAATGAGATTCATTCAAGTGTGGCAGCTCTCCTGGATGGCGGGGCGTGTCACACCGCCAGGCTACGCGCAGTAACAGATGGGGCTCCAGCGTCCCAGTCCATGGTGGGTCACAGGTTCGACCCTCTGAGGCCGACATGGGGTCCGCAGCCAGCCAGGGCGGGCGACTCTTTGGCTCGCCACCATGGGCAGATGTCTCGGCTCCCGACACATGCTGGAGACTTCCTGAGGCGAGGGTCGCAGACTCGGACACCGTATCGTGGGTGGTCGTTGTCGTAGTGTTCTCAGATATGCCAGTGAGGAAGAACAAGCAGCGGGGCCGGCCTACAGCTCCCGGTGGAGCAGCGCAGAAGCAATGAGCATGGTGGCCACTGAGTCGGCTGCTGGCGCAGCCATCCTGATGTATTCAGGACTCTGCAGCTGGTGTACAGGGACAGTTCGACACAGTGCATTGCTCTGGGTCGCTGGGGCCCTGTGACACGGACCAAGGTGAATGGAGCACTGTAACTAAGAAACAAATGAATCTCTTGGAAAGTTCTCGCCGAGTTTTAATACGGAAACCCCTTGGGAACCACCCAAAACAGATATTTTGCATAAACTGACATGCAGGTTACTAATAATACTGCCCCATACTGGGCCTCGAAAATGTCGTCAGTGCTTCAGAACTCTGTGTTATGACGTGATATGCAAATTACTGATAAGATTTTCATATGTTGGGAGCCACAGCCTTGCTGCAGTGGTAACACCAATTCCCGTCACATCATCGAAGTTAGGCGCTATTGGGCTGGGCTAGCACTTGGATGGGTGACCACCCAGTCTGCCGAGTGCTTTTGGCAACCAGAGTGTACTCAGCCCTTGCGAGGCATGCTACTTGATTGAGAAGTATAACTGACATACGGCCTGGAGAGTGGTGTGGTGACCACATGCCTCTCCACATCCGCATCCAGTAGCTTCTGTGGGCTGGGGATGACACGGCGGCCAGTCGGTACCGTTGGGCCTTCATGGCCTGTTCGGGCAGAGTTTAGTTTAATGTTAGGAGCCAATTTCAGTGAAATCAATAATTAAGTTATGAGATTAGGGGAATTGATAAGCAAATGAAACAGACAGTTTAGATGGTTAAAATGATTAAAACATGAAATATTACCTATTATTGTAGTGTATTTTCTGCATAAAATTACAAAATCTCTGGGACCGTTTTCATTGGGTGTGGATATGACTCAGGTATTAAGGTGAAGGTGAGGGTCAGGGAGGGGGATGACTAATTTCACTGTTGTTCGTGATCATTTGTGATGCCAGCGGCAGTGGCAGGTGCCTCGGAGCTGTGCGGCACGAATTGGCTGCTCTTGCCGATGTGTGACTGTGCGTGGGCATTGACCGGTCTGCATGTCAACCGCTTGTCGTTGGTTCCCTGGCCGATGCAGCGTTATCCCGGTGACGGGAAGCGGATGTGGGCGACGGATGGTAAAGCATCTATCTCCTCTTTCGTCCCCTCTGTCTCACCTACTTTCTCTTCAACTCTCATACATCTGCCTAGCTCATTGTCTCATAGATTATTTTTTTTCTCTTGGCTTTGTCATTGGCGGACTAAATTAACCATGCCGCCAAATGACTGATCGCCGTTTCATGACCCCGCCTCCCAGTGCAGGGACTCGAGAATTGGAGTAGTTCTCATGTTTACACTGCCAGGGCTATTCCCGTAGTTGATCGCAAATTGTTCGATGTTTTTGTGCATTCCTAAGTTGCTGTGAAAGCAGTTGCGTACCACTTATTTGTAATGGCTGTCTCTATGTGAGGCGTGGACAGTCTTAAGTTTACGCTTCGCCTAAGAATCTGCTGGCGCTCAAGATTTGTAAGCAGCCTTCTTACTGTCCAGAAAACATTTTTCTCACGCAGGCTGACTTCTTTGTAGGTTATTTAGTTTCTCATGTCTGCCTATGAACATTCATGCTGCTTTGTGTCTACGCTCGGACCCAGTGCCTTTGGGGAGTGCATAGTTATCAGCAGGATTCTCATTGTGCACCAAGCTCTTCGTAAGGTGTCCATTCCTAAGAGAGACAAGGGCGTCTGTCAGGCTACCCTCTGCGTGTTCGCCCTATGGAGTCTGACTTACGCCTCATCCTGGGCTGCAGGCGCTGGAAGCTAGCAAAAGTGGCCACTGGCGGTGGTATCACACCACATATTCTGTTGATAGAATCTGGCAACTTCTCATTGGGCATGTCGTGGTGTATATCACACAAAGTTAGGCATGGGCGTCTTTTTCGAGGGGGATCGTATTTAGTGTGTGGAATTTTGTTGCTTTTTCCTGAAGTTTCTCAAAGTCTTGCTGGGATTCGGCTTCTATTATGGCAACAGTACTGGCTTTCCTTTATGGACTTAATTCAAAGTCTGTCTGTCCTAGAATTAATAGCATCTTTTTCTAGTGACTTTTCTGTCTGTAGATTTAACAAAGATAATATTTCACTATTGACATATCCTTTACTGAATTTCAGTGATCATGCCCTCTTTCTGTCTGCAGGGACAACAACCATAAGGAAGGAGCAGTTGCGTTAAAATCTGCCATAACCTTGTTATTTTCGCATATTAATGCTGAGATCCGCTGTTGCTAAGCTACAGAGCTTAAATTCTGACTCTCGTCTCTAAGCCACGCATTTTCCAATCTTAATTTATCTACCTGCCCTTACAGTTTTTCGTGACATATTACTCAATTTGAAATCTTATGTGTTAGATCCGGAGGCAGTTACAATGAAACCTTCTTTTTCTCAAGTTCCTCCTGAACAAATTGCACAATTTCAACATAGAAATGTTCGACAATGTAGCGGGCCTAAGTAGGTTGAGACGAGCATTTTGCTCATCAAAACTGTCGAAACTGCAGGTACAGATGTTTTCCTGCTTTTGTATGATAAAGCAGCTGACGCAGAGACCGGGGTATGTCCTAGATGATGGATACAGAGTAGCAGCGAGTCGTTCTTTGTCGTAACAGACGATATAGCGCCATGCCCCCGCCGACCGGGTCCTGCTGACGCCAACACGCTGTGCGTCCAGTGACCATGCAGACACGTACAGTCACTGAGCTGACGCGTGCGCCCTCTTCTGGCTGATTATGTTAGTACTTGTTCCATAGATCATGAATACGGCACTTCGTAATGATGTGGAACGTGTCAGGTTAGTAAAACGTGTCTATACAAGATATTACATTACATTGTTAGGGGTTGGGGAGATTACCTACTTACTATATCCAAAAATTCATCCAATGAGTAGAAAGAGTTGTCATTAAGAAAGTCTTTTAATTTCTTTTTAAATGCTATATGGTTATCTGTCAGACTTTTGATGCTATTGGGTAAGTGACCAAAGGCTTTTGTGGCAGCATAATTTACCCCCTTCTGAGCCAAAGTTAGAGTTTACCTTCAGTAGTGAAGATCATCCTTTCTCCTAATGTTGTAGCCATATACATTGCTATTACTTTTGAATTTGTTCGTATTGTTAATAACAAATATCATAACTGAATATGTATATTGTGAGGCTACAGTGAAGATCTCTAGCTCCTTAGATAAGTGTCTGCAGGATGACCTTGGATGAGCTCCAGCAATTATTCTGATTACACCCTTTTGTGCAATGAACACTCTTTTATTCAATGATGAGTTACCCCAGAATATGATGCCATGCGAAAGCAGAGAATGAAAATAGGCGTGGTAAGCTAATATACTGAGATGTGTATCTCCAAAATTTGGAACGAACCTAATAGCATAAGTAGCTGAACTCAAACGTTTCAGCAGATCTTCAGTGTGTTTTTTCCACTTCAACCCCTCATCAATGCATACACTTAGAAATTCGGAATATTCTAACTTAGCTACCGATTTCTGATCGAAGTCTATATTTATTAATGGTGTCATTAAATTTACTGTGTGGAACTGTATGTACTGTATCTTGTCAAAGTTTAATGAGAGCCCATTTGCAGAGAACCACTTGATTTTCTGAAAAACATCGTTTACAATTTCACCAGTTCATTCTTGTCTGTTGGGTGTGATAGCTATACTTGTATCATCGGCAAAAAGTACCAATTCTGCATCTTCGCGAATATAGAATGGCAAGTCATTAATATATATTATGAACAGCAGATGATCCAGTACCGAACCTTGCGGCACCCCATTCGTGATTGTTCCCCAGTTTGAGAAATCACCAGTTTTTTGCATATTATGTGAACTGCTTATTTCATCTTTCAGCACTCTTCCAGTTAGGTATGATTTAAACCATTTGAGCTTTGTCCCATTCATACCACTGTACTTGAGTACCACTGTACTTGAGCTTATCTGGAAGTATTCCACGATTTACACAATCAAAAGTTTGAGAGATCACAAAAAATCCCAACGGGTGACTTGCGGTTACTCAGAGCATTTAATATTTCATTAGTGAAAGTATATATAGCATTTTCCGTTGAAAAACCTTTCAGGAAACCAAACTGACATTTTGTTAAAACTTTATTTTTACAAAGGTGTGAAGCTACGCTGAGAGCACAGCAGCCTTGCCGTCCAGCTCCACGGGCAACTGGCGGGAATGCTGTATTGTGGAAAAATAATACTGCTTTCAGATTGGGAGTGGAATATCGGTGTTTGTTACTCGTTGCTTTTCGTGACGGCTCGGGGCAAACAATTTCGACGCACCACTTGTGAAACTTTGAATAACACGATTTTAATGAGTTTATCACACACCACAAGTTATACATAATCACTGTACAGTTTCATTCAGTCCTCAGCCCGCAGCTGATGTGAAGTATCAGCAGCGACAGTACTCTTCGGTAATTCGTACATTGATCCAGAGTTTCCTTTGACTATATGTACTGTGAATGGACAAAAGCAAAGTTTATGTGATTGTTACACACTTGTAATGTGTTTCATGTTTACTGTGAGCAGTGCCAGCACATGTCAGGGTATCGATATCACAGAGCCCTGCCACAAGTGTATCTATGGCCGAGGCAAAACTTCGGCAGCATTGGCCGGTGTAGGCTATCAGTAAACACGGGCGCTGGAGTGTCTTTGGTAGCAGTCAGCTTGTGTATTGGAGTTGTGGCCACGACAGTGAGCAATGAGGGCAATCATGAGTCATGCCCGCCGTGTCAGGCTATTTGTTTGCTTGCCATTTACTTGGTGACATGCACTGAGTATGGCGACAATATAGATGCTGTGGCGTAACTGGTATTGAATAGTGGTTGTATGCCTGTCAGTATTTTGCTTCTGTGTATCAAATACGACTCCGAGATGAATGCTTTGGACTCACAAGCAATGGTGTACGCTTTCATCTTGTCACTTTCTCAGTGCTGTGTGTGGCGTATGCTGCCCGGGTACGTGTTATGCCTGCCACGTTTCCGTTCGTGTAGATGTTAAAGTGACAGCAAGAGATTAGCATCTTGCTCAGCTGTAGCTACTAGAGGTCAGTTATGTGTGTGTGACGTAGTCTTGTCACCCATTGTGGTTCGTATGACTTTGCGTTTTTTTCTGGTGTCTTTGAAGTCATGTCTCCCTAGTTCATTGAGTTGTGTTAATGTTACCTGACGTGCGTGAGGTAGTGTTCTTGTTAAACTGTTTATGCCAATGTGTGGGGCATTTGTACAAGCGCGTCGTATCTTTTCGAATGTGAAACTAATTTTTTTGTATGTCCCTGTTGACTGAAGTTAACTCTTAGCTTGGCTGTTCGCCTATCCGGGTCTGTAGGTATCTCCTTTACGTACTGCAAAACAGTCATGTTTCATTGAGTCGTTAAGCTGTGAAGCTTACCTCCATTCTAATACTGTCAAATATTTTTTGTTCAGTTAGCGCTGAGATTGTGTCGTAGAATAATTGAATCATGTGAAGTTATTCATCTCATGTTGGCCACCGTTCGATACTGTAAGATTCAGTATGCCAGTTGCGCCAAGACTATATCAAGATCGTGATGTGCGTTAAGATAATTGATGTACATGTACTTTATGTTCTCTTTATAGGTTTTTATTAAGTATTTTCATTTAAATCTTTCCTTGTCTGCTTGTAAATGTGTCACTGCTTGACTTTGTAAAGTTTGGTGCTCCAATTGCGCTAAGGTTAATCCAGCTGATGTACATGAGTTACGAACGTTTTTCTGCGTGAACCTTTACGTTAAAGACTATTGTGATTGCTTGGAAATGACTTTTATGATTCACAAGCCGAAGATATCACCGGATGCGAAGTTGCAGTAACTGTAAATATTTCTCATGATAGTCTGTTTTATGTTCATCATTGGCATTCAGTTTTGTTATCAGCATTGGTGAATCAACGTGCCTTAATAGTATGTATGCTGAGTACTTTTATGTTTTCTACATAAAGTGCTTAAGACATTACAGCCACAAATAGTTTTCTACCAGTTATAAGTATAAGTATTTATTTTCTTATGGTTAAACGCCATTAAGTATATTTCGACTGGAAGCTGTGTTGTCAGCATTTCTTCTCTCATGGCCATATGTGATAAAGTGTACTTTCAATCAAACTGTTGTGATCAGCAAGGATGAACTCGCTCTTGTAGCTAAACGTAACGCTGAGGTTTGACCTTTTATTGATAAATGAAATGAAATTTGTCCAGTAAAATAAACAGTGTCTCCCACTCCCGTACCTACTCTCCATGGAGTTTCGCGCTTCATATACACACACAGGTGTTCCATGACACTTAAATACATACCATACGGAAAACAGTTAGTTTTCTGATTACGTCAGTGAATGTTGATACACGACAACTCATAAAAAAACACACATACTTCTCAACAACCGTGAGTTTTTTAAATTTCCTACGACGGTTCTTACTACCGGAACACCGTGAAACCACGCTACAAAACTCGTTCGCGCATCCTCACGTCCACTGTACGTATGTTTACGATAAACATGCCATAACTGAAGAAAGAACTTCTCAGTAAACACGGGTCCCCAATTGAGCTGTTTGCAAACTAAATACGAATTTGCGGTTACGAGCAACGAGTGGCACCAGTACAAGAAATTGTCCTAGTTATTTGACCTACCTAATCATTTCTCATGTTTGTCCCACCTAATCATTTGTCATTTCAAATTCATCTTTTTAACCATTTCCTTGCTCATGTATATGTCGTGCTTATTTCCTTCTAAACTTTTCCCTTTGCTTTCTTCTTACATATCATTCATAACTTATGAGAGCTACTACCGTACTACACTTACAGAATTATCATGCTGATGCTGCCACATCCTATAGATACACTTTATACAGAGAATACGGATTATAAGGAAACTCTTTAAATGAGGCAAGAGTAAGACGCAAACACAACCTGAAAATTCCTTAAGGTAAAACAATGCATGTTATTATATTACATAATATGTAAATGCATGAAGACAGTAGTTCTACAAGGCCACACATGTCAGTAGAAAAATATTTATAAAACAATCTTATCCTATGCCACAGCAAAAAGAAGAAAGTATTCCTTATCCCTTCATAAAGTCCTTTCTCTTGTTGCAGTTTATTGTCTTCATTTCAAAATTTTGTAAGCACCTAGATTGATCGACAATGTTGTTATGACATCGTTTCATCCATGTATAAAGTTTTTCTCTCAGGGAAACAAAAGGCAGATAAGATTCACAGAATTCATTACAGGTTGAATGTTGAGTGGATGGAACTATATACTCATCACAAAAGAAGTCATTCATCAACACAAAGAAGAAAACTGACAATACTACAGAAACAAGTCATAAGAAGTTCAGTGAGAAACCATATGCTAAAACAGTGTGTCACAATACAGAGCAGCAATCAATGTTGAGCCAGATCATTGCAAAACATTTTTCGTGCACAAATGGAGACAAAAACGTACACTTCTCGAGTTAATGTAAAGTATAACTTTTATATGTTGTGTTGTTCCGATGAGAAATGACATGTACTGTATATTTAGTAAAAAGGTTGAATAATTGGCATCAAGTAATTATACCCTCCACATCAAAGAAATAACTGTGTTGACTCAAGTGATGTTACCTTCATTCACTATTCTTGTCAAGCCACATCTTCTCAAAAACTTACCTTTCACGCTTATGAACACAAAATGCATGCACATGGCATGAAAATTGACTGTAACAATAAATAGGGTCCCTCTGCCCTCACCATTAATCATTCTATAGTTCTCTACATTAATCATCATAATCATTGTCTCATTCTGTTACAGTATACATCATGAATCACATTAGTATCATCTCATATTCTTCATAAAAATAAATCTCGTAAGTTTATCACAACATTGATAATATTCACTGTCTTCATCTCAATATACTCTTCAAATAACAATTCCCTGCTCTTTTTTTGTCCATGTATTTCCACATAGACAATTCCTCATAGCCATAATAGTAAAGATTACAGTTCAGTAAACAAATCTTCACTACCTCACAATAGATCCTGAAAAACTTCTCGCTTCGAAATACCTATTCCTTCTTCCCAGACAACACAGTTAGCACCCAGACACTCTGCATATCTCATCTTTTGGCAGAAATTGTTATATGTCTCTTTATTTTCATCACTGTGTATAGCCAAAAATATTCCTCAAGTGAAAAACACATTGCTGACAGCCTGTGTATCATCTCAGAACTAGTTTTAAAACATTCTGTCAGTCTCAATTTTTTTTTTGAAATTATTTGTTCTTGTTCGGATTCTGGATGAAATTTCGAAGTAGTTTGTTTGGAGTACGTGACATGGCAGCCAGTCGCTCAATTTATTGCGTGATAAATGAAGTTTGTTGCGCGACAATAGTTGCCCTATTCTTGTCAAATGATGCCTGCCCTGCGACTGAAGTCACTCTGGCATGCGGTGCTACGGCATTGTTTATCACTGAATGTTTCTGTGCGCTACAAAGCAAGAAATATTTTCGAAATAATGGGTGCAACTTTAGGTAATACAGTTATTTTGTATATTATTTGATATGCTAAATGTGATGAAGTATCTTTCTCTTGGGTATCAGATTACTTTCAATTTCGTCCGTATTGCTTCCTGGTCGTTGATTATCTCTTGGATTTGGTGATCTGACTTCAATTGTTTCTGTCTGTCGCTCTGGGCTTTCCCTTCCAGAATTTTGCTACTGTGAATTATGATTACTGTGACTGCATTTGTTGCTATTTGCAAAATTGTTGTTGTGCCATGTATTTTGACCCACCGGAACTGTGCCTATGAAAATTTTCATCTACCATCTGAGTATCATCAGTGAAATTTTGACTGTTATGATAGTTCTGATTACGCCTTTTCTCGTTGCCGTAATTCTTGTAATGCCTCTTATGTTCAATGTCTTTTTGATTATTTTTTTGTGATATGTTACAATACAGCATCACCCGGGTCTAACTGTTTTGATGAAGCGGTAAATTTATCCACAGAGCAGTGACACTGCGTCACTACAATACACTTTGGAGGTGTGACGGTGGGACTTGGAGTCCCGTATCACCCTCCAACGGTGACAGTGCTACGTCAGTCAGGCATAAAAATTTAGCCCGACTTGAGCAGGTGGGGTGGTAAAGTATTGGGCTTAGAATGGGGGGCTGGTCCCGCCAAACGATGCGTCCGTGGTGGGCGTGCCCGGCCTATCGTTAGGCATGGTCGGAATCCGATTCCGACCTCCGGAAATTACTTCTATCACAATAATCATTATTCATCTGCGGGAATTGTGTGTCATGCGGGCGATGTCGGTTATCACGTCTCTAAATGTTTTTGTGGTTCTGTTTGTTATGCGAGTTCCCGTAATTTTTGCTCTCACGCTGTACAGTATCATCATGCGTGTTATTCCTTTTTTTATTGTTCAAAAAATGGCTCTGAGCACTATGGGACTCAACTGCTGAGGTCATTAGTCCCCTAGAACTTAGAACTAGTTAAACCTAACTAACCTAAGGACAACACAAACATCCATGCCCGAGGCAGGATTCGAACCTGCGACCGTAGCGGTCTTGCGGTTCCAGACTGCAGCGCCTTTAACCGCACGGCCACTTCGGCCGGCTTTTTTATTGTTACTGAGTCTTTTTGTTAAGTCTTCAAACTGTCCAATTCCAATTCCGGATATTATTGCGTCTTTTCGTTATGTCTTTTCATAGTCCAATCCCTATTTCGGAGGTGACTGCGTCTTTTTGTTAAGCCTTTGCACTGTCTAATTCCAATTACGGAAGTAATGTTTGCCGGCCGTTGTGGCCGAGCGGTTCTAGGCGCTTCAGTCCGGAACCGTGCTGCTGCTATGGTCGCAGGTTGGAATCCTGCCTCGGGCATGGATGTGTGTGATGTCCTTAAGTTAGTTAGGGTTAAGTAGTTCTAAGTCCAGGGGACTGATGACCTCAAATGTTAAGTCCCATAGTGCTTAGAGCCATTTGAAGTAATGTTTGAAATAGTCTTTCCATCTGCCGGCCAAAATTACATGTCTCAAATGTGTAGGTACCATTGTTAAACAATTGTGAATTAGCTCTGATGGACTGCATGAGTTTGATAAGTACTGATCTCTGTGGACCAACTCTTCAAAGTATTTTACTGAGCTAGAGAATTGTAATGCTGTATTTTACCCAATCTTGTGTGACGTGCGGCCAGTAAGCTGACAAAAATGATTGGCAAAAATAATTTACGCTTTGATAATCTCTCACCATTGAGTGCATTCTTGCCGCTGGCTCATTTTCCAAATTCTAATTTGTGTTCAAGTGACCAATTTGGTGGTAAAGAATATAGGAACTGATCAATCCGGGGTTGAGTGGTAAATCTCAATACTGCGATTCCAGAAAACTTTGAATTTAGGTACTGACCGAAAGTGTTTGTAATCGATGTTACTATTTTTGAGTATACCAAATTGTTGTCTATTGCACCACGTCGACGATTCATCGTCGCATTTCGATGTGCAGTACTGTTATCGCGGAAAATGACCTAAATGCCGTAAATTTGTATGTTCATCAAAGTTTTGTGAATACGAATGTGAGCAGTCAAATTCGTCCTTTTCGTCGTCGTGGTTAAGCTTTCTTTCAATGTGGTAAACTTTTTCATTCGTAGTGTTCCTACAACGCTTATTTACCCGATTAATTTTCTTCTGGTTGTCTTTAAAATTTAGTAATAACAAGTATTCTGCTGTGTCTGAAAATTGTACTGGCGCTTTGTCATTTGAATCTCTATTTGCACTATTTGACAAATTTGCCATTTTCATTGACAGGTAGTCAACTTATTACTTAACTGTGCTTAACTGTTCTTCTTATTCTTCAGAATTTAATTTCAGAACTTCCTCTTGTTCTCTAATTGCTTTTACCGTTGTGCTGAGCTGTTCGTTCTGTTGTTTCATCTGTTTAACTATAGCATTCTATGTAATTATAACATTGATTTTAGCTAAAAATTCGTCTATTGCCATTACGGTGATTCGTCTTCATGTTTTCTTGTTCTGTTTCAATGTCACGCGTTCTAGGTTGCAAAACTGCTAATTAATGGCTGAAGATTGTTTTTAATTTCATTCTAAACTGGTAAATTTTCTATTTTGTTTCTTTTCTTCGTGTGATTTTCTATTTTCATCTACTGTTTTCTGTGTTCTCTTCCTTTAGTTCGTAGATTTTCTTACTCATTTCATCTTGTGTTTTGTCGATTTTCTTGTCCATTTCATCTTGTGTTAAGTCGATGTTCTTGCACCTTTATGCATTTGATTTTAGAGAATTCGTCGGATTCGCGCAGTGTGCTTCTATATTATTGTTCACTGAAGGTGACTGATTTGTGTTCGTTCAAAAGACACTGACGCAAAACCTGATTCCGATGTGTCTGTAAAACTTCGCGCGACTGTGACGACTTTGGTAGGCTTTTGTTAGACTGCGGCGACTTATCACCAGCCGACTCAACTTCAGAATTTACGTGTTCTTTGCCCATAGATTGTTCAGTTTCACTATTGTTGGCTAAACTCGTTGATAATTGAGGATCCGCGCAGTTTACTGCAATCTCATGTAAACTATTGGTATTTGCTAATTGGTCAAGGTGGCTTACTTCATCCTGTACTGAATTGTTACTCTGCAACACCCTCTTCTGTCTTGGAATTTTCATATTGTTTCCTGTTGTACTGAACATGTTGAAACACTATTTCTTGGAGAAACAAAATTGCTCCAAAAATCAAACAAACAAAACAACTTTACAACTGTGCACGCATGTACTCAACAATGAAAGGAATCCAAACAAAACCTGTTCTGTTATGCCAAATGTTTACGTAAACAGTAATCTACAGTCTTCGGAAGACATAAAATTTCACAAAATGAACACAGAATTTTAGATGATCTGTCTGTAAAACAAGTACAACATTAGTAAAACTTTACATATTTCCAAAAGAACCAGCGAACTATCCTCACAGAAAGATAATCATACACAACGTCACCAATATGGGTAGTCCACCAAAGTACAGTAGCAAATTTGTTTATTAGAAGCGGCCTAGGAAGGCCCTTCTACATAATGAATAAACGACAGTACTACATACCTTCCGAGGTAGTCAATCATTTGCGTGCCTGCAACAATAACTGCTCTGTAATAATATCGGATTCTGTCTGTAACATGGAATATTCAGACGGTAATGGAAGCAAAACCCAAAACTGAAATTTCACTTAGGAGCATTAGACTAAACACCTGGCCAGTCTAGCAAGTTTCTTAATTCTGTTCAGTTAGGCAGCTTACGGGTAACATAAAGCTAGACACAGTAAACGGATCAGCTACATTCTGTTTCTGTTGTAAACTATGAATCAATTGTTAAGTTCTGAGTTTACTCCTAATAAGGTGCCGCAAGTTTTTGTGGCTCCTCCTGTTCTTAATTTTTAAAGCAAATGGAACATTGTGTTTCACGGATAACGCTCTCCATAAAATACTTCCAGACTAGAGATGGTGCCATCCTGTATTCAACTGACGTCCGATGGCGACAGGGTGAAACTAACGTGTAGACCAGATGGGGCAAGCCTCGCGCACTGCATGTGCAGGCTTACCATCCAACAGGCCACACCTACATGGTAACAGGTATGTTACTGATCAAGCAATGCGGCAACATTTCTGATGCCATGTGTGTGTTGCTCTTTTCCATCGCCATTGTTATTAATAGAACACTGATCACTTTTCCCATTTTCTATAATAACGCAATACTTCAAAGTAACGAAAATTGTGCGAATTAACATAATTTTTTTGTAAAAGTCATAAATTTTAGCACTGGTGCTGTATTTTTCTTCACGCAGTTATTAGTAAAAAATGAAAAAGAAAATACCTGTTATAGCTGAGTCCGCACAAATACCGAAAAAATCTATTCATAACTAAGATACCGGTATCTGGTCGGTTTATCCAATCCATAACTTCTGTTCTCTATCAGCCATTTTTAAATCATTTTTCACTTGGTTAACACATAAGCCTTCGGGTTCGTCGCCGTATATGGATGCTTTAGAAAAATAAAAAGAGGATATATTAATGTTGGCGTGAAGAGGCTGATCCTTTTACATTACAAGTAACCCTAAAGCGTCTGAAGATAAAGAAACGCCGAAACTGCCAAACACTCGTTTTGAATCCCAACTGTGGCTGAAATAAATAATCAGCTACATTTTTACGATTCTCACTGAAGTTCTCTAGTAATTTGTTACTTTGCATTTTCATTAGTCGATCAGAAATTTTCTTTCATGCTCTCAGAGACCAAAAGATCTAGTTAACGACCGTAACTATAAAAGGTTGAAAGAGAGTGGAGCGCATTTTAAAACATAACATTTCCAGTTCCACAAAATTCGACAACAACGAAGAGATTTCCATATTATTTGAGAATATTCGAAAATATTATTAAAAATTCTCTACAAGAAATACTCGAGTGCATTAAGCCAGCCACAATGGAAGATACTACACACACACATATGAGTTCCTCATATATTTCCCCATAATGTCTTCTAATTGTTGAGCAGTAAGTAAGAAGTTCGTTCAGTCTTTTCAGTCATGTAATTACTTTCATATGTACATTCAATAAGGCATTTGACTGTTCTTGGCATGGGTTTTTTTGCAGCGGTTCTTTCGTTGTCCAGAGGTTAGTGCAACAGCCTACTGGTGCAGATAACCAGCATTCTAGTTTTATTACTTATTCAAGCAAGTATCAAGTGAAAGGATATTCTGTTCAACGCATTGACAGTAAATGAGTATCTGCAAGCATATGAGAGCAGTTATCTTGATTTTTAGACGCTTGGATGGCATCAAACAAGAAGACCCTACGCTCAGTGTTCGCTAAACGTATTTGCCAGGGATTCAGGGCTGGGAACTACGAGTACCATTAGACTTTGCGTAAAAATCAGAACGTGTCTGCTTATCTTAGCTATATCAGAGTGCTCTTTTAGCGAACATATGATTAATTTTTGTGATTTTAAATGCCCCAGGCGGTTTAGGAATCAACAGACAGACCTAAACAATAAAAATGTGAGAAGACTAAAGCGCAATGAGCACTAAAACTGAAGCTGTGCATTACGGCAAAGGCACTGAAAATGGATAGCGGAACTATGCCACAGACTTCAAAAGACTACTCGGAACTATTGGGTGGGGGGGGGAGGGGGGGGGGGCGGCCGCATATATGAACTGTTTACATTAACATGCATATATCGACTGATCAGTATAATATATTTCAGAAGACGATCATCGTTTGTGAAACGTAATATTCTCCCTATAAATACAAGACGTGACGCCATCTTTTGTATAGTGGAAACAGAAGGATTCGTCTCGACTGATGGCAGTTCGCGAGGCTTGCTTAGAAATGAAATTTTCCCCGTTTTGCCTATTAATCCTGTTGGAAACATTTTTGTAGTATCGTGCAGTAAGAACAGAAATAATTTTCTGGAGCCTCTTAAAAAATCGCGTGAACCGCTTTGGGTAATTGTACTCTCTATATGGAATTGCTCTCCCACCGTTACTTCAAATGACCACTGTATCGTTAGTTGAAAGAATTTTCTGCAAACTGCTAGCCTTGTTATCTTGCTACAGTGACGGTAGCAACAAGCAAAGTTTCGCTGCTGTGAGAATCCGTACTGAATTTGTTTAACATCCGTTCCACCGCAATTAATACAGCGCGAAGTATTCGGGAATTTGCGGTAACGATTTCCTGGAATCATTCTGGCATCAGCACAGCGATATATCAGACGATTTTCCTATAGATGGTCGTTTAGGACGCCACGATGGCCGCTAGTGTATAACTGCGCAAACATGTCTGCATTCTAAACTTTTTAGCGAGTTTGAGTGATATGTTCCGAGAAAGGCTGCAAATAAAATTCTAGGAATCGCTCTCCCAAGGGAATTTTATCAATAAACATTTCCCCTCTGTGTTGTGCGTGGTATTTTCTCTTTGCCTGCTCTATCAATTGCTCCTTCAGATTGGCAGTACTACTGGTTGTGGCAGTGGAGTGAGTGACTGAGCCGGCCGGGGTGACCGAGCGGTTCTAGGCGCAACAGTCTGGATCCGCTGACCGCTAACGTCGCAGGTTCGAATCCACCATAGGGCATGGATGTGTGTGATGTCCTTAGGTTAGTTAGGTTTAATTGGTTCTAAGTTCTAGGGGACTGACGACCTTGGAAGGTAAGTCCCATAGTGCTCAGAGCCATTTGAGCCACTTTTTGAGCGACTGATCTGCCTCACCAGATGGAAGGTCGCATATTGTGACGTGCGGCTTAAGAGCAGCCACTAGATTTGCACTCAGTTCCGGGCCGGCAGTGAGCTGCGAGCAAGGAAAGTGCCTTCGGTGTCGGTGTCGGGGGTAGACTTGGCAGCTTCGAAAGCTAGTCTGTGCTGTTCCTGTGTCCCGGTTACTACTGTCAGACCAGCGAATATCTCCTGGTGGGAAACTTTGTTCCGACGTTACCGTTGGACATTGACTTGTGCTTCTCATTTGAATACCTGGAGAAAGCCTGTGCCAGCTGTGGAGGCGGGTTGTTACCTGCCCGTCAGTTGCGATCACTGGTCGTCAGGTCTGCCTGTGGATTAGGGACTGTTGGTTCCGACCTACAGCTGCACGGTGAATGCACCCAGTGGCTAGCGGTCTCCGTTATTTGGGGCTGCTGTTGATTTCCTCGTCGATCCTCAGAAATCATGGCGACCATTTTGCATTTACGTCTGGTAATTCGTTATGTGATCTGTTATGTCAGTGTGCTCGCCGTCCTGATCACCCAGAACCTTGTCAGAAGCACAGTGGCAACAGTGGGCTAGTTATATCAGGCTGGCTATTAGCTGATTTTCTGGTCGGCCGTGGCGGCCGAGCGGTTCTTGGCGCTTCAGTTTGGAACCGCTCGACCGCTACGGTCGCAGGTTCTAATCCTCCCTCGAGCATGGATGTGTGTGTTGTCCTTAGGTTAGTTAGGTTTAAGTAGTTGTACCTTGTGTGGACAAGCGGTCCCTTAACCTCAACGTGCACTGTTCTGTGTATGTACGGCTTGCAAATTTATTTTCACTGTTCACTGTGCCCGAAGGGCGTCCTGTAATTGCGTAATCATTTCAATAAAAGAATTGTTAAAATTATCTACGGAGCATGTAACCCACTAACTAACTGAATGACGGACGGACTTCCTTTTATTTGCATATTTACTCGTCATTTAATATTTTGATTCTATGTATCTTGAAACTGAAAAAGTCAAAATTTTTCGATCTTTTTTCGATTTCTACGTTTATCACAGGATGTAACGTAAATATAAAACAGAAAATCGGCTATTTCAGAGGTCGGCTTTTTGAGCGGTTCTAACACTGAGGTCAATTGTCATTGAAAAAACCGATATCACCGAAAACCGTTTGTTTCAGCGATAACCACCATCCCTACTTGAAAGCAGTGATGGCTTATATTGAACATCAACCACGACTGTAACTAATAATCAACTACAGATTTCCTACAGTCTCTCATCGTTGAAGATGTGCTGTGAGAATGAGGTCCGAATCTTGAGGTCAGGTGCACTGAGTGAATATATACACGATATGTGAGGAGTTGTTGTAGGCAGTAAGTAGTGAGCATATCGCACATAGCCGTTAACTGACTTAGAAAGCGTGATGACACACCGTGCTTGTCGCTTGGGCCGTACCGTATCGGAAATCAAAGTAGAACTCGGGATTACGAGATCAGTAGTGCCTAGGGAGGATCTCTTAATATCTCAGCGACTGTGTTTCCACACACGTAAGCGGTCGCATAGGACAACCATAAGTGTTCGGACGTCCAGACGCTCCTGTAGAGCCGTGCAGTCATGTGAGTGTCAGGTGGCCGCCGATTTGAATGTGGGGCGCCAGAGATCTATATCTATCAGAAAGTACCAAGACAAACGCACTGCATGGCTTCACAGTTACGACAAACATTCAGGGGCAGGACAAAAATATAGAAACACAAAAACCACTGTACTTTTATAAGTCTAAAAAGGTGCAGGAAAATAATAGACGTTCAAAACAGTTGCCAGTTGTTTCTGAATGGAAAATATAGGTCCTGTACGGCAGTGAAGATTATCTTACACCAGTCTTCCTGCCAAATAGTGACAAGTACTGGTAACGGCGATGGAGGCGGATCGCAATCATACAACCTTCTCTCCAAAGCAGATCACTAAGACTCAATAATATTGAGATCTGGTGACTGTGGTCGCAAGGGGCGATCGGACAAAATTCACCCTCATGGTCAAAAATCCATTCCAGAACGATGCGAGCTGTGTGAAGAGGAGCTGAGTCTTCTTCGAAAGCAGTATCACCACTGAGGGAACAAACGCCATGGGATGGGCCTGATACGCCAACATGGTCACTTGATCCTTGGCGGTAATTCGACCGTGCAGATTAGATTAACCACAGGGCCCATGAAGTGCCACGAAACAGCTGCCCATATCATCACTGATCCCCAGCCACACTCTATCTTGGGAAGTAATCTTGGCTGGAAGTTGGAAACAGTGTGAAATAAGACTCATCCAACAAAATGACTTTCTTCCTTTTCTCCTTACTCCAGGTATTATGGCTTCGGCACCACGTTTTCCTGTTAAGGCCATTTGCATCACTGATGAGGTGTTTTGGAATTCAGCTAACCCTGCAGTTCTCTGCTTATAGAGCTTCCTTCGTGGTAATTTATTTATTTATTTGCAGTTCTGCAGTGACGTTTGCAGCCGTTATCCACTTATTTTTCGCCACAAACCCCTTCCACAACTGTCTGTCACGATCACTCAACATACGCTTTCGTCAGCGTTGTCACTTAGCGGGTAGTGTATTTCCGCCGCCGGCCAGAGTGGACGAGCGGTTCTAGGCGCTACAGTCTGGAACCGCGAGACCGCTACGGTCGCAGGTTCGAATCCTGCCTCGGGCATGGATGTTCGTGATGTCCTTAGGTTAGACAGGTTTAAGTAGTTCTAAGTTCTAGGGGACTGATGACCTCAGAAGTTAAGTCCAATGTGCTCAGAGCCATTTGAACCATTTTTTTTTGTATTTCCGCCCTCCCTGTTCGTGGTATAAAACTTCAAAATTTTGCCTCTTGAAACACAAGACACTTTGTATGACTTGGTTACAGAGGCACCCGCCATACGATCATTACCTTTTTGCCAATGTGACGATTCACTTAGCTCCGATATAATGCACTCATAACTTCACAGAACACTGTTCTGACCACTACTGACACTTGCATCGCCTCATCACCGAAGACAGCGTCATCAGTCATTGTTAAACTGAATCATGTTTCATGCGTATACATTGTGGTCCATTGATAGTGACAGGGGCAAATGTCTCACGAAATAAGCATCAAACGAAAAAACTACAAAGAACGAAACTCGCCTAGCTTGAAGGAGGAAACCAGATGGCGCTAGGGTTGGCCCCCTAGATGGCGCTGCCATAGGTCAAACGGATATCAACTGCGCTTTTTTAAATGGAGGAGGAGGAGGAGATTAGTGTTAAACGTCCCATCGACAACGAGGTCATTAGAGACGGAGCACAAGCTCGGGTTAGGGAAGGATGGGGAAGGAAATCGGCGGTGCCCTTTCAAAGGAACCATCCCGGCATTTGCCCGAAGTGATATAGGGAAATCACGGAAAACCTAAATCAGGATGGCCGGACGCGGGATTGAACCGTCGTCCTTCCGAATGCGAGTCCAGTGTGCTAACCACTGCGCCACCTCGCTCGGTTTTTAAATAGGAAACCCCATTTTTCATTACATACTCGTGTAGTACGTAAAGAAATATGAATGCTTTAGTTGGACCACTTTTTTCGCTTTGTGATAGATGGCGCTGTAATAGTCACAAACGTATAAGTACGGGGTATCACGTAACATTCCGCCAGTGCGGACGGTATTTGCTTCGTGATACATTACTCGTGTTAAAATGGACCGTTTACCAATTGCGGAAACGGTCGATATCGTGTTGATGTATGGCGTGTGCTATGTATATGCTGCTCGGTATCCTGGATGACATCATCCAAGTGACCGGGCCGTTCGCCGTATAGTTACGTTATTTAAAGAAACTGGAAGTGTTCAGCCACACGTGAAACGTCAACCATGACCTGCAACAAATGATGATGCCCAAGTAAGTGTTTTAGCTACTGTTGCAGCTAATCCGCACATCAGTAGCAGACAAATTGCGCGACAATCTGGAATCTCAAAAACGTCGGTGTTGAGAATGCTACATCAACATCAATTGCACCTGTACCATATTACCATGCACCAGGAATTGCATGGCGACGATTTTGAATGTCGTGTACAGTTCTCCCACTGGGCACAAGAGAGATTACGGGACGAAGATGGATTTTTTGCACGTTTTCTATTTAGTGACGAAGCGTCATACACTAACAGCGGTAACGTAACCCGGCATATTGGCATAATATGCACTAATGGTCAACGGAAAATCCACGATGGCTGCGACAAGTGGAACATGACTGACCTTGGCGGATTAATGTATGGCGCAGCATTATGGCAGTAAGGATAATTGACCCCTATTTTATCGAGGGCAATGTAAATGGTGCAATGTATGCTAATTTCCTGCGTGATGTTCTACTGATGTTACTACAAGATGTTTCACTGCATAACAGAATGGTGATGTACTTCCAACGTGATGGATGTCCGGCATATAGCTCGCATGTGGCTGAAGCAGTATTCAGTAGCATGTTTCATGATACGTGTATTGGTCGTTGGATTGGTCGTCGAAACGCCATACCACGGCCCGCACGTTCACCGGATCTAACGTCCACGGATTCCTTTCTGTGGGGAAAGTAGAAAGATATTTGCTGTCGTGATCCACCGACAACGCCTGACAACATACGTCAGCGCATTGTCAATGCATGTGCGAACAGTACGGAAGGCGAACTACTCGATGTTGAGAGGAATGTCGTTACTCGTATTGCCAAATGCATTGAGGTTGACGGACATCAGTTTGAGCATTCATTGCATTAATATGGTATTTACAGGTAAACACGCTGTAACAGCATGCGTTCTCAGAAATGATAAGTTCACAAAGGTACATGTATCACACTGGAACAATCGAAATAAAATGGTCAAACGTACCTACGTTATGTATTTTCATTTTAAAAAATCTACCTGTTACCAACGGTTCGTCTAAAATAGCGAGCCATATGTTTTTGACTATTACAGCGCCATCTATCACAAAGCGAAAAAAGTGTCCAACTAAAACATTCATATTTCTTTACGTACTACACGAATATGTAATAAAAAATGGGGGTTCCTATTAAAAAAGAAACGCAGTTGGTATTCGTTTGACCTATGGCAGCGCCATCTAGCGGGCCAACCATAGCGCCATCTGGCTTCCCCCTTCAAGCTAGAAAATTTTCTTTCTTTGTAGTTTTTTCGTTTGACGCTTATTTCGTGAGATATTTGGCCCGGTCACGATCAATGGACCACCCTGTATACACCCTTGTGCAATGCAGCTTAGTTGACGACATATACATCATCTATAAAAATCCATTGCATACCAAAACATGACGTAGTCGGTATCATGGCGCAGGGTGAAGCATTCTCGACACAAGCAACTGGTCCTTTGATGGTGCAGAAGAAGACCAGATGAAGAAGAAGAAGACGAATGAGATACTCCGCAAGTGAGTACGTGCCCCGCGACAAAATCTTAAGAACTAGTCGTTTTTCGATATTTTGACGATGTTTATTATTTCTTGAAAAAATTATAAGAATTTCTGTGTTATTATTTGTGATTTAAAATTGAAGTAATTACTGAATAAAAGAGGTTTCCCCGATTTTCTAATTTTTTTTTTTTTTTTTTTCTGCATTCGAAATAAACAAGGTGTTCCAACAAAGTAGCAAGATCCTAATCTCGTTACTTCAGAGGTAAGAGTTTGAAAACCCCTGCTCTGGGCATACCTTGTTATGTGTATTGTGGCAGAAACTCTGGCGACGTTGGCAGCCTTTGAAGTCAATGTATTTCAGAAGTTTTGAGATATGGAATAGTGAAAAGAATTATTTTTATTTCTGATGAAAACACATGAATGTACCATTTAAAAGTCATAACTTTGTAGTGGAAGTGATGTTTGTTTAATTTATAGATTGTGCATTTTTGTCCATTTTGTATAGAATCCTGACGGAAATACACCCCTTGCCAACAGAATTTTTCAAACATCGCGGCTGAGTTAGGTGAGATATCCCGCATATTTACTCCAAACTGTCTCTGGGATCTTTCATTTATTGTAGTGTTCATCCCAAGTTTGCTAGAAACTCTGTGATCGAGTTACAAGGCGATTTGTTAACAAGTGTGTCCGTAAACCATTTACAGATGGGAAAAAGAGTAGTCGACATCGCGACGAGCGTTGCAGCGTGTAATTTCAACAACGGCCTAAAAGGCATTATGGAAATTATGAACGTTCTCCAACTAGAGATCGCACCAGCCTGTTGTAGCTTCAACGCAAATGCGGACGAAAAGCATAACGAGCGAGCAGAAGCTGCCAAAGATGCCCGCAGGACCTGCACTTCTGGGAAGAAAATGGAGGATCTGGATCTGAAAGGATTGCTGTATGGTCCACTGATCGCCGACTAGACACTCGTTTAACTTAAATACAAAAGTTTTAATCGTAAACTTGAAAAGCGTTTTTCTCGAAGTCGTATATTTAAAAATTGTCGCAAACATAGCCTGAGAACGGCACGTGAGATTTTGACCGGAATTTAAAGCCAGGATTCTCAACTGAATACTGTATGAGTGTTCGTAGACTTTCGTGATATTTTCAGAAGTCTACTTTCAGTGCACGCCCGTGTCAGGATTTTGTGGGCGAAGAAATACATGTGTTCCAACTTGTCATCATTCTATTATAACTTAATATTTATCACTTATTTCAAGTATGCTAATATAAAATATATTGAAAATTAATTATACGAAATTATTTTGTTACAGTTCCAGAAGGAGGACTCAGGGAATTCCCTCCCATAAGCAATGTTATGGCTGCAAGAGGTACTTCCAGCTGGTGCTGCGACCACAGAGAGCGACCAATGCGGACACAGAACTCATTTCTTAAAGACAGAAGTGTAAGGAATAAAACTATATCACCAGCTTCAGCACTAATTGTTATTTTACGTGAGCAAAAAACACTTAAATGCCAACGGCCTTGCCACAGTGGTAACATCGGTTCCCGTCAGATCACCGAAGTTAAGCGACGTCGGGCTGGGCTAGCACTTGGATGGGTGACCGGTCTACCGAGCCCTGTTGACAAGCGGGGTGCTCTCAGCCCTTGTGAGGCAAACTGAGGAGTAACTTGATTGACCGGGATAGCTGTGTGCTGACCACCTGCCCCTCCATATCCGCATCCAATGACGCCTATGGGCTGAGAATGACACGGCGGCTGGTCGGTACCGTTGGGCCTTCATGGCCTGTTCGGGAGGAGTTAAGTTTTTTTTTCAAGTCACTTAAATAAACAATTTTCATGCGACCGAAAAAGGGTCTCCCCTGAGGATGGTTTGATAAGTTTAGTAAATTTCCATGGATGAATGAAATCCTTGTGGTTGGTAAGCTTGATTATAGCAAGGATCTTATAAGGAACAGCGTACAGTTTACTGCTGACATCCATCTGAATTGGTCGATGTGTCTACTGCGATTGAAAATGGAGCCAGCCAGATGACCATCAATCGTGACTGATCAGCTGATGGGCACGTGAAATACATTCGGCCTTTTTTTTCTTTTTTTTATAACAGACATACTTTATAACAACTATGAAAATCACTTTTCCGTTGTTTTACTAGCTTAATGCACTCCGGATTATAAGTTCACTTACATAGATGTTAGCCCGCCCGGTTAGCCGTGCGATCTACCGCACGGCTTTCCGGATTGGGAAGGAGCGCCTGGTCCCCAGCACGAATCCACCCGGCGGACTTGTGTCGAAGTCCGGTGAGCCGGTGAGTCTGTCGATGGTTTTTAGGCGGTTTTCTATCTGCCGCGGCGAATGCGGGCTGTTTTCCCTTATTCCGCCTCAACTACACTATGTCGGCGATTGCTGCGCAAACAAGATCTCCACGTACGCGTACACCACCATTACTCTACCATGCAAACATAGGGGTTATACTCGTCTAGTGTGAAACGCTCCCTGGGGGGGGGGGGGGGATTCCACTGGGAACCGAACCGCACAATAAACCTGAAAGAGTGGTTCGGTGTGGGGCGGAGGAGGGGTGAAGTGGACTGCGGTAGTCGTCGGGGGGTTATGGACCACAGCGGCTGCGGCGAGGACGGAGCCTCTCCATCGTTTCTAGGCCCCCGGTTAACATACAATACAGTGCAATACACTACATAGATGTTGGAGCACATGGAAATTATAGTGCCTCGTCTATTTTTAAACAATCAGTTTTGCATGAAAATCTCGTTAGTACGAGAAATTTACGAATATCGGAGAACAGCCCCATATAAAAAAGGAAGTACCGATATAACGCTTCATTGTCAGAGACGATGTATTTGGTATAGCTGAAAATTTACTACATCCTTATGGAGGATGGTGTTTGGCAAACAATAAAAGAGCCTTTAAAACCCCAGTGTCTCCGACTAGGCAATTTATGGAATGCACTTTTGATGCTCTGGCAAATGAATGGAGAATGGAGAATTTTTCATCACCCAAGGGAAGTTCGAGAAGAATTCACTATTTCTGTAATAAATGCATGGTGTATTTTACAAAATAACGTGCCGGAAGGCTCTGAGCATTATGGGACTTAACTTCTGAGGTCATCAGTCCCCTGGAACTTAGAACTACTTAAACCTAACTAACCTCAGGACATCAGACACATCCACGCCCGAGGCAGGATTCGAACCTGCGACCATAGCGGTCGCGCGGTTCCAGGCTGTAGCGCCTAGAACTGCTCGGCCACCCGGCCGGTGTGCCAGAAGGAAGATCGTTATAAATCTGAAGACATATTGTACGTCCCTCCAAAAATGGAAATTTTCCCAGGTCCTACAAGCTGTCGAAAGTCTAAAGAATTTATTTCAGGATGCCAGCAAGGTCTATCTGCCTCACAAGTGCACGGAGACCAAGGGAATCACATGCGTTCTTCATGACACGTCTACTCACAACTGACAGCCAGGATCACGAAATCACAGCGTCTCAGTTTTTATTGGCTACTGCAGACGGCCTGCCTAATACTTCACAGTCACATTACACTGCCGACTTGGCCCCCTGCAACCATCTCGGCACATCCTAACGTGTGTCCCCCTCCCAATGCTAACATGGCGCAAGAACTCTACGTAAGCAGCCAACGATGAAATTGCAGCAGACAAAAACTCTCAATCTTCAACACCTCTTCTAGATTGCTAACGCTATCGTGCAGGCACGTCCCCTTGGTATAAGTAAGCAATTCGTGGTTGTAGCGCTACAAAATGGTGAAACAAGCAAGGAGTCTGTGATTCCTAACAATTAACATCACCGGACTTCCAATTCAAAGTCTCCTAAAACATTTATGGAATACTGCTGTGTGTCCAAAGTTGTCCAAAGTGTTTTGCCACTACACAATGGGATAGTTTTTCGATCAAACATCCATCCATGCAATTACGGAGATCTTTCAGATTCAAAAATTTCGGAAGAGGCACTGGGTTCGAGTATATGACTGAGTTAGTAATATTGCAGCACACTTGCAACTTGTGAATCGTGAAAGTGGCAAGAGACTATTGGAAGACGTTTTTCGCTTTTCTATACCAACTGAAATTATTGCAGCAAAGTCTTGCCCACGATTTAAGCACGAGTAGTACACCTCTGTTTCTTTCCATGACCAAGGAGGCCTTACAACAAAGGCAGACATGTAATAGCCATAGAAATGTCAAAGAAATCAGGTCACGAGTTCAGAATGACGTAAAAAGAAGATTTTATTTGGATGAATTCAGAAGAGAGGTTTAAACTAGAATCATGACGAAATAGGTGAAAAAAATAGAGCAGAACTGGTGATTTCTCAGTTTTTGCTGAAGAAGATCGTGCACTGAAAGTCATAGATCGAAGTTAAAGTCAATTTCAGGAGTGCATTGTGTGTGTATGGAGCGTATTTTCTTCACAACGTAAATCCACATAAACTAAATAAATTTTCCGATGAGACGTTAAAAAAGAAGAGCTGCTCTGGAAACTAACGTAAAATAATCAAAAAGTACATCAGTTTAACAAAAGACAAAGAACTGGAGCAACAAATGCCACTGGATTTCAAATTGCTGTATTATTCTTAACCATTTTTATTCAGAGATGATGAATAAGTGTTTTTATTCATGTACAGGGTGTTTCAAAAATGACCGGTGTATTTGAAAGGGCAATAAAAACTAAACGACTAGCGATAGAAATACACCGTTTGTTGCAATATGCTTGGGACAACAGTACATTTTCAGGCGGACAAACTTTCGAAATTACAGTAGTTACAATTTTCAACAACAGATGGCGCTGCAAGTGATGTGAAAGATATAGAAGACAACGCAGTCTGTGGGTGCGCCATTCTGTACGTCGTCTTTCTGCTGTAAGCGTGTGCTGTTCACAACGTGCAAGTGTGCTGTAGACAACATGGTTTATTCCTTAGAACAGAGGATTTTTCTGGTGTTGGAATTCCACCGCCTAGAACACAGTGTTGTTGCAACAAGACGAAGTTTTCAATGGAGGTTTAATGTAATCAAAGGACCGAAAAGCGATACAATAAAGGATCTGTTTGAAAAATTTCAACGGACTGGGAACGTGACGGATGAACGTGCTGGAAAGGTAGGGCGACCGCATACGGCAACCACAGAGGGCAACGTGCAGCTAGTGCAGCAGGTGATCCAACAGCGGCCTCGGGTTGCCGTTCGCCGTGTTGCAGCTGCGGTCCAAATGACGCCAACGTCCACGTATCGTCTCATGCGCCAGAGTTTACACCTCTATCCATACAAAATTCAAACGCGGCAACCCCTCAGCGCCGCTACCATTGCTGCACGAGAGACATTCGCTAACGACATAGTGCACAGGATTGATGACGGTGATATGCATGTGGGCAGCATTTGGTTTACTGACGAAGCTTATTTTTACCTGGACGGCTTCGTCAATAAACAGAACTGGCGCATATGGGGAACCGAAAAGCCCCACGTTGCAGTCCCATCGTCCCTGCATCCTCAAAAAGTACTGGTCTGGGCCGCCATTTCTTCCAAAGGAATCATTGGCCGATTTTTCAGATCCGAAACGATTACTGCATCACGCTATCTGGACATTCTTCGTGAATTTGTGGCGGTACAAACTGCCTTAGACGACACTGCGAACACCTCGTGGTTTATGCAAGATAGTGCCCGGCCACATCGCACGGCCGACGTCTTTAATTTCCTGAATGAATATTTCGATGATCGTGTGATTGCTTTGGGCTATCCGAAACATACAGGAGGCGGCGTGGATTGGCCTCCCTATTCGCCAGACATGAACCCCTGTGACTTCTTTCTGTGGGGACACTTGAAAGACCAGGTGTGCCGCCAGAATCCAGAAACAATTGAACAGCTGAAGCAGTACATCTCATCTGCATGTGAAGCCATTCCGCCAGACACGTTGTCAAAGGTTTCGGGTAATTTCATTCAGAGACTACGCCATATTATTGCTACGCATGGTGGATATGTGGAAAATATCGTACTATAGAGTTTCCCAGACCGCAGCGCCATCTGTTGTTGAAAATTGTAACTACTGTAATTTCGAAAGATTGTCTGCCTGAAAATGTACTGTTGTCCCAAGCATATTGCAACAAACGGTGTATTTCTATCGCTGCTCGTTTAGTTTTTATTGCCGTTTCAAATATACCGGTCATTTTTGAAACACCCTGTACGTGAATAACGTTTCGAATAATATTTGTTATTCACGAATATCGAATATTGATTTGTATCTGTATGCGTTATTCATCATTCGCATAAATTTCGCTCAAGTCTGGTGCTAAGCAATTCGCAGCCTATCTGCAAGTAAGTGCAGGCACACGGAAACCGCTTGGCTGCGAAAAGCCCTCACGCGGCTGTGTCAGCGTAAGTGTACATGTGCTCAAGCGGCTGTCAATAGTATTGCAATCTTCGGCAACTTCCGCTACAGGTTGGCGGAGCTTATTTGCGCTCTCACTCACACCTCGCAGGCGCATGCGGACCACACTGATAGGCCACGCGGATAGGCCACAAGGTTGCAGGGCTCTAACAGGCTCGTCATGTTGTTCTCTTTACGGTGTAAACTGTTCTGAACGCTGAGGGAATCAGCCACGGGTGTATACAGCAGCTCTGCAATTCATTGGTCCATCCTCCATTGCACATTTACTAAATCAGACAGACCCCATCTTGGACAGAGATCGCTCTTATTTACAAAAAATAGCACCGATCACTGCATATTACACTTTTGTTACATTAATAAGAAAGCTCAGAATTTTGTAGACATGAACAACCTATATATGCCTTTGTAGATCACGAATATATCACTTAAACCACAGTTGTAAGAACACCAGCTCAGTTAAAGTATACAATATACATAGATACATAAAGACAGAAACCACAGATGTCATTATTTGATATTTAACTGTAATAAACTGCAAGAAAAACAAAGCACTTTTCGTTAATTTATCTATGTACCCTAGCAGTGAAATGACATACTTCTATAACAGAAAAATTATAATACGAAACGTATCAAATATGTGAAGCCTTCGACTAATTACACGTATTTTTCCGCTAATTTGTAATAACAAATCGCACCAAAAACTATGTGACGTTTTTTCGAGAGAACTTCTATGTGCTAGCCCATAAAAGCTGCTTATACTCAGAGCACATACTCTGTTATTGTTCTGGTCTTTAGTCCAGAGTCTGGTTTGACGCAGCTCTCCGTGCTATCGTATCCTGTGCACGCTCCTTTATCTCCCAGTACCTACAGCAATCTATATTCTTCTGAATCTGCTTTGTGTATTCATTTCTTGGCCTCCCTCTACGATTCTTACCCTCCACGCTTCCCTCAAATACTAAATTGGTGATCCCTTTATGCCTCAGAACATGTCCTGCCAACCGATCCCTTCTTCTAGTGAAGTTATGCCACAAATTCCTCTTCTCCCCAATTCTATTCAGTACCTCTTCATTAGTTATGTGATCTACCTATCTAATCGTCAGTATTCTTCTGTAGCACCACATTTCGAAAGCTACTATTCTCTTCTTGTCTAAACTATTTATCGTCAATGTTTCGCTTCCATACATGGTTATACTCCATACAAATACTTTCAGATACGTTTTCCTAACACTTAAATCTATATTCGATGTTAACAAATTTCTCATCCTCATAAACGTTTTCCTTACCATTGCCAGTCTGCATTTTATACCCTCCCTACTTCGACCATCATCAGTTGTTTCGCGCCCCAAATAGCAAAACTCATCTACTACTTTAAGTTTCTCATTTCCTAAAGTTATTCCCTCAGCATTACCCGATTTTATTCGACTGCATTCCAATATCCTCGTCTTGCTTTTGTTGATGTTCATCTTATATCCTCCTTTCAAGATACTGTCGGTTCCGTTCAACTACTCTTGCAGGTCCTTTGCTGTCTCTGACGGAATTACAATGTCATCGGCAAACCTCAAAGTTTTATTCCTTCTCCATGGATGTTGATTCCCGCTCCGAATTTTCTTTTCTTTCCTTTACTGCTTGCCCATTATACAGATTGAATAACATCGGGGATAGGCTACAACCCTGTCTCACTTCCTTCCCAACCACTGCTTCCCTTTCATGCCCCTCGACTCTTGTAACTACCACCTGGTTTCTGTTCAAGTTGTAAATAGCCTTTCGCTCTCTGTATTTGACCCCTGCCACTTTCAGAATTTGAAAGAGAGTATACATCAAAAAACCACCAAATCCGGTGTTCAGATGAGTTAATCCATTATGGCGTTTCCTAAGTTATGTTTCTGATGTAAAACTGATGTTGCACCTCTTTGCCTACGTTCTCCTCCTTGAGGCAAAAATCCGATTTGGCAGGTTATTCTTTCACGCTTCGCAGTGGAGTGCAATGTGAAATTCCACGTTACAAAACTCGACCAGCTGCTCGTCTACGAATCTTTTCACGTTCTGCGAGAGGACGCCTTAAGCGGCAGTCACCTCTGAAAGCAGAGGCGATCAGGACAAGCTGACTGTGTTTTCCTGGGGCTGGAGCTGCCCGCCGGTAGAAGCAACAGAGTCCGCAAAACCCAGGCTAGGGGAGGGCAGACGAGCTCAGCTGTTCGCCCTGCGCTGATCCCCGCTAATGGAACGGTTTTTGCGCCGACGCGACGGCCGCTAATACGGCGCAGGTCACCGCCTCCCGCATCAGCGATGCCCTCGCATCTCCTCGCCGGCATCTTTGTGTTTGGTCTGCTCTTTTTCCTTTTCGCTCACGTTCCAGTTGCACGGCAGCGTAATACAGTGGGTAGAACACTTTGTGTTTCTTCCACTATTGCAAAGAGTCACCGCACCAAAAAGACCATCCTATTCGTACGACTGCACGACACGATTTCAGACATTTATTCTTGGTTCCTTTAGCCGCTCATAGTTAGAGACAGTTAAGAAACTTACAACAAAAGTTTGAAACAAGGAAATCAGAATATGTAAAGTACCTATACTTATCTTCAACATAATTTCCATTACCTGTAATAAAAGATTTCGCAAACTTTTCAGAACCTCCTAATCGATCCAACAACTGACGTCACACATCGCTGAATGTACGACGTTGGTCACCGTGACACCTTGTTTTATGGTACTCTCAACTAACGTGGTAACACCGCGTCACTGACAGTGTATTGCAAGCATGAGACTAAGGATGATCACTTGTGATATAATGTGTCACCACGCCTAGACGGTACTACTCTCCCTATCTTAGTACAATTACAGTTGTACAGGAACGGCCCTGTTTTTCCGAGTGGTTAGTGTTTCTACACATTCTTTTCTTTGAGGGTGGTATTTTTGTACGTTCGACGTATTTAGTTTATTCGGCCTTGTAGAGAAATATCTCAAGTGCCTTCTACACCTACATCTACATATATACTCCACTAGCCACCAAGCGGTGTGTGGCGGAGGGCACAATTCACGCCAAAGTCATATTTCCCCCCCCCCCCCCCCCCCCCCAAAATTCCACTCGCGGATCGCGCGAGGGAGGGAAAAACGACTGTCTTAACCCCTCAGTACGAGCTCTTATTTCCCTTATCTTTGAATGATAAGCATTACGCGATTTGAAAGTTGGTGGTAGTAATAGATGCTCTACATCCTCGGTGAAGATTGGATTTCGGAATTTAGTGAGCAGCCCCTTCTGTTTAGCGCGTCGTCTGTCTGCAAATGTGTCCCACTGCAAACTTTCTATGAGATTTGTAACGCTCTCGCGATGGCTAAATGTACGAGTCACGAATCTTGCCGCTCTTCCTTGGACCTTCTCAATCTCTTGAATCAGACCCAACATACAGATGAACAATACTCTAAGACTGGACGAACTAACTTAATGTAAGCTATTTCCTTTTTTGAAGGACTGCATTGCTCCAGGATTCTACCAATAAACCTCAATCTAGAGTTCACCTTACCCGTTACTTGTGTAATCTGATCATTTCATTTGAGATCATTTCGAATAATCACACCCAGATACTTGACTGATGTTACTGCTTCCAAAGACTGATCATTTATTTTGTTCTCATACATTAATGGGGATTTTCGCCTTGTTATACGCAGTAGGTTACACCTAATAATATTGAGAGATAACTGCCAGTCATTACACTACGCAATTATTTTCTGCAAATCCTCATTGATTTGCTCACAACTTTCGTGTGATACTACTTTCCTGGAAACTACAGCATCATCCGCAAACAATGTAAGGCCGCTGTCAATAACATCAACCAAATCGTTTACGTAAATCGTAAAAAGCAGAGGACCGATTACGCTTCTCTGTGGCACACCTGTAGTTACACTTGTTTCTGTTGAAGTTACACTTCCATCCTTACCAACCTCTAATATGTGATTCTGCTCGCCAGTGTTTATTGGACGGCCTTTGATATATTTTCAGTTATTGTTACTTTTATTGACACGTATGTGTATTTTGCTAATAATATTCCGCAGTTAATAAAATAACGGCTGTCGGAATTCATTTTTTCCAAGTCTTTAACCAGCTGCAGTCCCATTCCCTTTATACAGGATGGAACTACAGAAACATAGTTTTCAGTCTGGCCTTAATGTAGAATTCTTTCTCAATGATGTAAAGAGTCGACAGGAACGACACCTGGTTTGGATCCCACGTTAAACTGTAGCTCACCTTACCAATGTTGGATAGCTAGGATAGGTTCGGGACAATCAAATCAGCGAAGTGGTGTGTAACTGAAAAATCTGCGCTTGGTTATTAAACCACACGAAGTTACTGGTAGTGCTTTGCTAAGGACAGATAATTACAGAATTTCTGGAGTTTTGATTAAAGGTTGATAGAGGAGGAGAAGGGAGAGGCTAGCCCTCGTACACGCACAGACCTTTGGGTTTGGTCGAAACAATTTGCGGACGTGGAATCAGCCGCTAATTCGAACACAAAAACTATAACACTTCGGAAGAATATAGAGTTCAGAAGCATAAAATACGATTTTCGTATAGGGGATGTGTGTGTGTGTGTGTGTGTGTGTGTGTGTGTGTGTAAGAGATAGATAGAGAGAGAGAGAGAGAGAGAGGAGATTTGTGCATGAATTACAACGTATGTCCTTCATTCGTATTCTATCTACTCAAGACATACAGCGTTTCCTTGTGAAGTAATATACTTTCTGTACATTGTATTCCTCTCCAGGACTGAATCGTCCACGTCATAGTATATATTTATTCAAAGGAAGAATAAATATCGTTATTCTTATTAAACTATTATTATTGTCAAAAATTTTACACTGTGTACGAAGTAAGTGGTTTTAAAAAATTTCATATTGCATGACAGGAAATTAGCGTTCCACACGTCACTACGCCCCCTGTAAAAGTTATGACCTTAAGAAAAGCCACTGAATCAGACAAAACAGCTTTCCCGCTAGTACATCATCTGCGTTAGGTACCTGAACGGGATAATTTCCCAAGAGTTCTGCCCTGTAACAGGAAACGATAATTTTAACACGGTTTCCCTTTTATTCGGTTTTATTAGTTCTGATAGGTCATGGTTTGTACAAAGTGAATGTGATACTGCCGTTCGAATCTGTCTGTAAGCTTATTACCAGCAATAGAAAAAATACCGGGCAACTCATTCGAATGTCAAGCTCCACAAGTGTGACTTTTTTTTAACTCAGCGATATACAAACAGAAAATCTGTGTTGTGGCTGGATGACAATTCCGTCCCAGTACAGAGCTGTTGATGGTGTTCAATTACCTGATGCTATACAGGACAAAAACTTGGATATATAAGGTAAAATCCATGCTACACTAAAGGTTTTCAGTTTGGTTGATGTCACGCTATGTACTCCTGTACAGCAATCCAAGAACTTCTTGTGAATGGGCTACACCATTCACCTTGTAATGGATGAAAAAAATGAGTGGTTGTTTTATATGTAAAAACTGAACGGGAACATTTTGCGTATTTATATAGATGATTTTCAGCAACTAATTTTCCATCAGAAAGACCCATTTTTCATTATGAATCACGATGTATCTTGTGCTCGTCAAAAAAAAAAAAAAATTGTGACCTCATTAGACCTACACCGGAAATCACCATCGAACTAAGATCAAATGTAAACATTCTAATGTTTCCTGCAGTATAGAAAAAAAACTGTCTACAATAAAACGCTGGTTGTGTTAAAGATTTATTTTTCCTTGTAAAAAACACGTATTATATTATGCGTTCACTCGATTCAAGTGAACTGAAACAACACCGTGACCACACGTTTGTGTTTAATGGCTAACTATGTACCGAGAAACTAGCAGAAACACTAGCGCAATGGTGTAGTACGATCTAACAGCCCATAATGTCGCTCACTTCGTGGTAAAATGAGACGATATGCTGCTATAACGGCCGGGGGGGGGGGGGAGGGTTGTTCCCTATAGTAAGGTAGTAACGCTGTCTCTGATAGGTCAGGATGTCTGAGATCACCATCGTACGCACGATCACAATGGATGTCAGGTGACTGTCTGATGATCCATCATGAAAATAGTATTGTCAAATAATTTCTTTATTTCGCAACAAAGTACATGGAGACGAAGATACCGGTTGGTGGTCAGTGCCCTCCGTGATGCAGGATAGCCTCGCGCGGCAGAAGCGTGCTGGTGTCAGCAGCGGTCCATCATGCGGATAGCGCGCGGCTTCCTCCGGCAGACAGTGGCGGCAGCAGGCAGCCATGCTGCCATCAGCGCCACAGCCATAGTGCTGTGGCTGGGAAGGGGGGAGGGGGCGATGTACTGTGTACAGGCCTGCGGCAGCCGGTACCTTACCGCTGCTCAGCACGAAGTCCCTGAAAGAATGACACTACATTCTATGTGTAGTCATCACAGGCACCTGAGCTGGAAAGGCGCACTTAACACACATCGCTCACATTTCTTAAGGGAAAGTCTTCAGTCGTCACTAATAACATATTAATGCGTATTAGGCTAGGCCAGATCTGCATGCAGCTGAATAAGGACAATATTGGCTATGCCAAACGCGTTTCGCCAAGTTATTGACGTATTATCTGTGGATGTGTGTTTTGGTATTGCTCTACATTTGCACTTGCTATGCTGCTGCTTAAGCTGTTGTTACGCCTGTAAGACTAAACATAATTTTCAGCATAGGACATAAAATGCACACATACACGTCTCAATCATAATAACCTGTTTGGTCATTGTGGGAGAGGAAGGAACTAACTTCCTGATAGGAAGAATCCCTCTCAGAATATTTTCTAAAGGTGATACCTCACTTCTCGTGTGCATTTACAAAAATCACAGTTCGCCGCCAAGAACTGCTAAAAATACTTCTTTATTGCAACCAGTTTCAGTCTTCAGACAATCACCAGGTGTTCTACGCATCGAAGAAGGGAATACGGGAAATGAATTTCATGTTTAACTGTCAATACGAGGCCGGCCGGTGTGGCCAAGCGGTTCTAGGCGCTGCAGTCTGGAACCGCGCGACCACTACGATCGCAGGTTCGAATCGTACCTTGGGCATGGATGTGTGTCATGTCCTTAGGTTAGTTAGGTTTAAGTAGTTCTAAGTTCTACGGAACTGATGACCTCAGATGTTAAGTCCCATAGTGCTCAGAGCCATTTGAACCATTTTTTTCGTCAATACGACGCGATCTCCTGTACATGCTCACGAAAACTCGCATAATAATGTATAACGTACACGCATAAAACATTTAACACGGGGTGCACGGCGATGTGAAGCATGTGGTGTCAAATAACATAAAACTCAAGATAAGTCACTCAAAATAAAATTACCATACACAAAGTATACTGTATACTCGACGACGGTCTCAAGACCGAAAATAGTTGTAATAAAGTATTTTTATCAGTTTTTTGCGGTGGAGCAAGACATTATTTTAATTCCTCTGGGTTCTGCCACTCAACAACGCCATGAAGACACTTTACTTCTCAAATCGTCAAAGAAAGACTTCCAAAAACAAAAACGGAAAAGCTAGCCAGTCTCTCTTTAAAAGATTAATTACACTCTAGTAGAATGTTTAAGTAAGGCAATGAGAAGCTAGAGCTATTTGGTCTGAAATTAAGCCAGTTAAATAAGTTAAACGAGTATGCTGGTGCTTGAGATGGAACTGTAAAAGCAAGGAAGCTGAAACTAGGTTGTTCATTGTATGGAGTACAGAAACTCCTGAAGTGTTTTTATTTGTGGTCAGAGAATTTTGGTAGTTTTGAAGGAAGAACGTGATATGGGGGAGGTGTCTATGCGTACGAAATGTCACGTATGTTTAATGGTTTATTGTTGTGAAATGAATCTCAAGTGCGGGGGTGTGGCGATATGTATTAATTTAGTTGACAGTACATATGATTATCAGTGCGCCGTCAAATATAAACAACCGTCTTTTCGTGAATGACTGTAGGGTACTTGTATCTGGCATGTTTCAAGTTCTATGCCACTAACGTTTGCGGGAATTTTGTGACAAACTGTCTCAGTTCAGTAGGCTGATGTGTTAATAACACTCTAATTTCATATCGTTACATACATGGTACCTATTCTTGACTGGTCAGTGAATGCAGAAAACGGAACGAGATTTTTATGGTGTTCCTTGATGACAAACGTGTTATTTGTGCTGCCCAAACTAGTCTCAGTAATGTTCGGCCGCAGAGGGAGGTTTTTAATTGTAAAAACGTGATAAATGCAGCTGGACACGGATAAATGAAAATTACTTTTTTTTGTTACATGTTGCCAGTTATGTGCTGAGGTCCTCGGTAACTTTCCTTTACATTTTGCAGAGTATCACTATCCTATCGCATGATAGTACAGCAGTCAGCATGAATACCTGTGACAGTGAGTTCTGCTGCAACCAGCACGTTGATTACAGTAAGCCTGTTATTTATTGTCAGGAAATTTCTGAACTAACCAGAATTCGTCGAATGTAGTGTTTATAGTAGTTTGCAGTAGTTTCACTGCTGTCTGAGTTTAGCGGAGAAGTATACTGGCAATGCCTCAGAGGGCGCTAAAGTCATCATTGCACACGTCTCGTTGTTATTCCGATTGTTCTGTGTCTACAGAAAATAATGCAGGGTTTTTGAATCTCTCTTACAGAAAAGATATTAAAAACCATTGCGTAAAATTTCTCAGAAATAAAATAGGAAATCAGTTTACGTTGCGAATAGGTTTTTATTTATTTTCTTTGTATTATAAAATAAAAATCGTACTGACGATGGAAAATCCGTGGGGGAAAAATTAAGTAAAACGAAAACAAAAAGTTGTACTGATTCTATCATTTTGCCGAGAAGACATATTAAGCTTCTGATACACATTCTCATGGAGCCGTGTTTAGGACCACTGAAGTTTTCATACTCCAAGCCTATCGTTCTGAGTTTGTGAGATGTTGTAGCAGTGCAGTTAATGAGCTATGGCATCAGACGACTGATGCGAGTGTCTTTGCTATAAACACCAGATCACCTGCAGCGCTTCTACTGGTCTCGTAATCTTACCGGTTCGACCCTCGACGACTGGAAAACACTGGCGCGGTGAGGTAAGCCCCAATTTCAGTTGGTAAGAGCTGATGGTAGGGTTCGAGTGTGTCGCAGACCCAACGTAGTCTTACTTCCAAGTTGTGAACAAGGTACTGTGAAGGCTGGTGTCATGGACTGTGCGGCTGGTACCAGCGGAGGTTCGAGTCCTCCCTCGGGGATAGGTGTGTGTGTTTGTCCTTAGGATAATTTAGGTTAAGTGGTGTGTAAGCTTAGGGACTGATGACCTTAGCATTTAAGTCCCATAAGATTTCATACACATTTGAACATTTTTTTTTCAAGCTGGTGGTGGCTTCACAATGATGTGGACTGTGTTTGCATGGAATGGACAGGGTCCTCTGATGCAGCTGAACCGAATATTGTCTGGAGATGGTTATATACAGCTACTCGGAGACCATTTACAGCCATTCAGGGACCTGATAGTCCCAAACAAAGGTGGAATTACTATGGATGAAAATGCGTCATGTCATCGGGCCACGTTGAAGAACATTCTGGAAAATTCGAGCGAATATGGCCACTTAGATCGCCCAACATGAATCTCACCGAACATTTATGGCACATAATCCAGAGGCCAGTTTGTGCACAAAAACCTGCACCACCAACACCTATGCTATTATGGACGGCTGTAGAGGCGGCATTGCTCAATTCTTCTGCACGGGGCTTTCAACGACTCGTTCAGTCCATGTCAAGTCCACTTGTTGCATTATGCCGGGCTAAAGGAGTTCCGATTTGATATTAGGAGATGTCCCACGAATTTTGTCACCTCAGGGTATTATCGCGCAATGAGCGAGGGGAAAGTTACTGTCTGTACACCTTCGTACGCTCATTAATTCCCATCCTCGTACTGTCACGATCCCTAAGCGCGAAATACGATGGTGGTTGCATAATACTCGCACTTCTGTTGTTTATATACTGAATGTCAACGTGGGTTTCGCGTCAACTACTTCGTTTTTCCCCCACAAGGTTTGTGAATTAAGTTCGTCAGTTACTCTACTATGTGGGCTTCACCGAACTGTTGCGATGTCAACAGAGCGTCTCGCAACTAGTTCGATTTCTTTGTCATGCTTACTTGATACAGAGCCGAAATACACAATATGATCTAAAGTATCCGGACACCTGGCTCAAAATGACTTACAATTTCTTGGCGCCCTTCATCGGTGATGCTTGAATTCAATATGGTGTCGGCTCACCCTTAGCCTTCATGACAGCTCGTAAGCATACGTTCGATCTCGTGCTGGATGGTTTCTTGGCGAATGGCAGGCCATTCTTCACGGAGTGCTGCACTGAGGAGAGGTATCGATGTCTGTAGATGAGGGCTGGCACGAGGTTGGCGTTTCACAACAACCCAGAGGTGTTCTATAGGATTCTGTGCAGGCCAGTCCATTACAGGGATGTTATTGTCGTGGAACCACTCCGCCACAGGCTGTGCATTATGAACAGGTGCACGATCGTGTTTAAAGATACAATTGCCATCCCCGAATTGCTCTTCAACAGTTGGGAACACACGACTACACCATAAAACCAACGCCTCCGAATTTTACTGTTGGCACTACACACGGTGGCAGATGACGCCCACCGGGCATTCGCCATACCCACACCCTGCCATCGGATCGCTGCATTATCTACCATGTTTCGTCCGCACAACGTTTTTCCACTGTTCAATCATTCAATGTTTATGCTCCTTAACACCAACCGAGGCGTCGTTTGGCATTTACTGGCGTGATGTGTGGCTTATGAGCAGTCGGTCGACCATGAAATCCAAGTTTCCTCACCTCCCACCTAATTGTCACAGTACTTGCAGTGGATCCTGATGAAGTTTGGAATTCCTTTGTGGTGTTATGGATAGATGTCTGTCTATTACACATTACGACCCTCTCCGACTGTCGGCGGCCTCTGTCAGTCACCAGACGAGGTCGGCCTGTACGCTTTTGTGCTGTACATGTCCCTTCACGTTTCCGCTTCACTGTCACATCGGAAACAGTGGACCCAGGAATATTGATTACTGCTATGTCCACCCTCTTGCTGAGCTCGTCCTGCATCCTTTGAAACTAAAGCTCTTTCTACACCTTCCCAAGACCCTCAACATATAAAACCGCTGTGTCCCCCACCCAAAGCCCCCTCTACCCGTGTAGCCGCTTCCCCTATGCAGCGGTCTCTAGACCTATTTAGCGGAACGCGGAAACCCACCACCCTATGGTGCAAACCTAGAAATGTGAAACCTACAGTGTCGCAGTCGCCTGAGCCTGTGATTCATATCCTCCATTCCGCCCAGTGCCAAAGGACGATTCTGTCGACGATGCCACAGATAGTGAGCTTAGCTTACATCTCACAAGCAAGACTGGCAGTCTAGGATCCCGAAACCAGAGAGAATCTCTTTCGATATAAAGCGACACATCAGCATGAGCCACCACTTGCAGTTGGCTGCACGCTATGCTTCTCCTACAAAAAAAAAAAAAAAAAAAAAAATAATAATAATAATAATAATAAAAAAATAAAAAAAAATACCGGATCTGATTGGCCTTATGAGACAGTCGAAACCTTGATTACTTGAAATGAATGTTAACGTGATAATTTATGCAGCGATAACTACACGTGACGCAAAGTTTTCTTAGTAAAAGAAGCACAACCGCCACCTATGATGAGGTGGAAACTAAGAAAAATACCCATGTATCAGTCAACGTGAATAAATAGAAAATAAATATATATAAATGAGTTGTGAAGCAAAATGGATGTCGATCGAAAAAAATGAAGGGGATAGGCAGTGAAAAATTTGGCTGATGAATTCTTTATGGCGTGTCTACAGATATTCTGCTATTGATGTTACTTAGAATATTAACTACAAGATGATATAAAATGTTGAATGAAATACGAAGATGAAATTTACCATTCAGTCAGAGAGAGGCCACAAGCTCGAACTGCGCAAGAGTGACGCACCTTTATGACATAGGAAAACCACGGCGACCCTAAATTAGGAAGATCGGATGGCGATTAAAAGCCGGTCTGCAGAACACGATTTCACTTAAACTCTTGACTTTTTAGTCTGCTAGGTCTCTATAAAGCAGTTAGTCACGGTTACGTGCACTTAGGACCCAAACTGAGGCATATCCAAATGCTAAACTATATCGTGCTGTTTAAAAAGGTAGCTGCTACTCATAACTGAAGGAGAAAGCAAACAACGGAAGGACGTACATTATACGAAGAACGAATCACTAATGGACGAATAAATTTAAACGTACGAGCAAATGGTGCTTCGATTTTTTTTTTAAATTTCCACTTCAAATATATATAAGAATATGTATTCTGACGACACACTTAACAAGTCATTTACCTAATCTTCACTTCCTCTCTGTTAGCACATATCTTTATCTTCATCACTCATTGTTTACTCGATAGTACATTAAGCAAAATGTGTATACGCTTCGTTTGAAATAAACGTACCACAAGTTTTAAACTGAAGTTCTTAAATGAGATTTCAAAATGAATGTCACTAGATTCCTCTCTAAGAGTCCCGCGCTGCCCTGCCGCGGCTGCCAGAATGAGGTGGAATTAAGCAGCCAACTGGAGGAACGAGTTTCGTTGAATCCCGTGGGCTCTGCTGTAAAAACAATTAAGGCTACAAATTCAGCTCACGCTCTAGATATTAGATTAACAACTTGACAGAAGTTATGTTTACCTTGCAGAATAACAATTACCCCGCGTGCGGAGTTACGTGTGGCGCGCGGGCCTGGAACTGCTCTATGGGCGGGTGTTGTCCTGGAGTAGGAACACGCACACAGTGCCCCCCTCCACCCCACCCCCCCCAAACGCACCGCACCACCTGTACTCATCCACTGTTATGATGGCTGCTTTCCTGTTAAGTCCACGCTGAGTCTATCTCATCACTGCTGAACATGGCAGACACTTTCTTGGAAGTGCGTTTGTAATCTAGAAAAGTAAGTGAATGTACACACATTGCCCCATCCATTGACTTCGCGATTACAGACAGCACCATTGGAAATTCTTCATGTTCTTAAATTGACACGAATTAGCGTTACAAACCGCGACAACGACTGATAATTTGTGACGTTTGATCTAGTATTTAGCAACAGATTTTTGACCGCCGCAGTGACCATGCGGTTCTAGGCGCTTGAGTCCGGAACCGCGAGACTGTTACGGTCGCAGGTTCGAATCCTGCCTCGGGCATACTTGTGTGTGATGTCCTTTGGTTAGTTAAGTTCAAGTAGTTCTAAGTTCTTGGGGACTGATGACCTCAGATGTTAAGTCCCATAGTGCTCAGAGCCATTTAGTAACAGATTTCTATCTCTAACACTTTGCCTTATCTTTCGATTCACCAAGTTAACGCAAGCACTATCACGAGTACAATGGAAAAGACATCGCTAACAGCTGTAATGATGGTTCAAAATGGTTCAAATGGCTCTCAGCACTATGCGACTTAACTTCTGAGGTCATCAGTCGCCTAGAACTTAGAACTAATTAAACCTAACTAACCTAAAGACATTCCACACATCCATGCCCGAGGCAGGATTCGAACCTGCGACCGGAGCGGTCGCTCGGCTCCAGATTGTAGCGCCTAGAACCGCACGGCCACTCCGGCCGGCAGCTGTAATGATGTGAAGATCTTTGTATTCTATATATACTGAGGAAAACGGGAAATAGTCTTATAAATTCACTAAGACGTGGGGTGTCGTAGATTTTCATTTAACGCACACAGCATTCAGTAGGCCTTTTTGGCTCAGTAATGCCATGGCTCTAGGCACTATAGAACTTAATATCTGAGGTCATCAGTCCCCTAGACTTAGAACAAATTAAATTTAACTAACCTCCTATTCCTCTTACGGGAATCGGCAACGCGCCGCGTTGAGAATGTGGGTTTCGCGGGAGGCACGCCAGAGATAAATCCCTGTAGTCGCACTATCCTCTGTGTCCTCTGTGGCTCAGATGGATAGAACGTCTGCCATGTAAGCAGGAGATCCCGGGTTCGAGTCCCGGTCGGGGCAAACATTTTCATCTGTTCCTATTGACGTATGTCAACGCCTGTAAGCAGCTAAGGGTGTTGTAATCTCATCAACAGTTGGAAACACTAAAAAGTAAATACACAAGCGACAAAAAGAAAAAACGAGCGCAGTGGAACTGACACGTTTAGGTGCAATGTGTTCGCAGCCACAAAAAATCGGACATAGTGGTCCACACAGGACAACAAGGTACAATTCGAGCCGCGCGGGGTAGCAGCGTGGTCTGAGGCGTCATTGTACGGTCCCGATGGCCCCATCGGAGGTTCGAGTCCTTCCTCGGGCATGGGTGTATGTGTGTGTGTTGTCCTTAGTGTAAGCTAACTTAAATTAGGTTAAGTAGTGAGTGAGCTTAGGAACAGATGACCTCAGCACTTTGCTCCCATAAGACTTTACCACAAATTTCCGGTACAATTCGAGGGTGACAAATACGTGATAACAAGATCCAAGTCCGCAGCTCGTGGTCGTGCGGTAGCGTTCTCGCTTCCCACGCCCGGGTTACCGGGTTCGATTCCCGTCGGGGTCAGGGATTTTCTCTGCCTCGTGATGACTGGGTGTTGTGTGCTGTCCTTAGATTATTTAGGTTTAAGTAGTTCTAAGTTCTAGGGGACTGATGACCATAGATGTGCTCAGAGCCATTTGAACAAGATCCAAAACAAATCACCGGTGAGGCTGCTTTGCAAGTAAAAGAAACTGAAAACGTTTCTTGCGTAAGTTAACCCTTCATTAGTTACACAGACGGACCATGTCTTTAGCAATATAATAATAATGAAACCAAAAATTACAGTACTTAATTGCTTGAACTTCATCTTCCCAATTGCTACACAAATTGCAGGCCGAGCCATTTCACAAATCTTCATATCTCGCAGCAAAACCACAGACTCGTGATAGTAAAAATGGGTGTTTTTGACCAATTATATTTGGTAGAGTGTGCTAGTTCTGGAATTTGTCTGAAAAGCAAGGGAAACCTCCTGAAGATCTAGGCAGGAGGTGTGGAATGGGTATGTATTATGTTTTCAGTTTCGAGACAGTAGTGTGTGTGTTTGTGTGTGTGAAAGGGAGAGAGAGAGAGAGAGAGAGAGAGAGAGAGAGAGAGAGAGAGAATGTGTTTCCACTATTCAGCGTCTTAATGCAGAATAAAATCGTTTTCAAAGTTATCTGAAGCGAACGGACGTGCGGAAGATAGCATTTCGTGTAAACAACTATGCTGATTGAGTTATTTATACGACATCGTCATCTCTGTGAGCAGCTGGAAATCCGTACAGAAGTAAAGTGTTAGCTTCTCTCACTGTTGATACCACCATCTTCAGGAACGATTTTATGGTAAATTGCATGTACAGAGTCTCATGTGTACTGCATTATCGAGTCATAGGCATCGATCATTATGAATAATAACAGTTATATTCAACTCGCCACTGATGAAATAATTGTCGCCTTGGGTCATATAGGTACCACGTCATTGGTGGCAACTAAGCCCTCATCATGATGCGAGAACACCATACTCAAATGAATGACGTATCATTATGTCCATTACAGTAACAAGGAAGAACCGCCATTTGACAATGTTCTTGTTCTTGTGGTCTTCAGTCCTGAGACTGGTTTGATGCAGCTCTCCATGCTACTCTATCCTGTACAAGCCTCTTCATCTCCCAGTACCTACCGCAACCTACATCCTTCTGAATCTGCTTAGTGTATTCATCTCTTGGTCGCCCTCTATGATTTTTACCCTCCACGCTGCCCTCGAATGCTAAATTGGTGATCCCTAGATGCCTCAGAACATGTCCTACCAACCGATCGCATCTTCTAGTCAACTTCATTTGACAAAACTTACAAAAAAACGAAGGCACTGCGTAGGAAGCCTAAGAAGAGATCTAAGGAGAACCAAATGGTCCCTCCCGAATACACCATCTTCAGTGGCAACGACTCTGGCGAATACATACCCGTTTCACACGCAAGACAACAAGTTACCATCAAAAAGAGTGTAACCAATGTCTGATCAAGATGTATTAGCGCTCATTCAATACGACCGTGAAGCGCTCAATCAGAACATCACAAAGAACAACTCTATCAGTGACAAGATGTTAGGGCTCGCAAAATAACGCTGGCCATGAGCAGAAACGGGTAGCCATGATTACTGGACGAGTCCAGCCCTTAGTTCCGAAGTTCCTCAGTTGCCTGTTATGTACCAAGCGTTCGAGCATTGTTATTGTACAGCCCCGCGCTCTACACGTACCATAAAAACTTGTTGCAAGTGAAGTTCTTCATAACCAGGCACATATATTTATATGAAAGTTACTACATTTTTGTTTCGGTGAGAGGGTTGCGGGGACTACTAGTAATTCCAGTCTCCCATAATAAACTAGGATGAAATCAGATCTATGACACTTTCCAGAGCTTTGTTATTTCAGGAAGACTCAGAAGAAGGAGACTAAAATAGTTTTTAGGTAAGTCTCTGAACTATCGAATGTGACTCAAGTTTCTGAACTGTGCGCCTTCACGTAAAATAAAATTAAACTACTAATAAGAGATCAGCATTGAGATATACTTTGTAGATAAAATTAAAGAATACTAAGCGTCGGCCAACGATTAAAAGCTGTGTCTCGCAAGCAGGACACATATCTCGTCAGTACGATACAACCCTTATGCTTGAGGTTAATGAGTTCCCGGTTTTTCGACATTGGCATTTATCCGTATGAGCATGCAAGCCTACCACACGCTGCAAGGAACAGATAGGTACATTTAGAGAATCGTTCAAATTTACCTTGTATAATCCATCGATTTTTGAATTTATTTTTAAGACTTTTTAACTGGTTTCACTACTTCTCCATATAGCCACCTTAACAGTGGAAAAACGAGACTTCAACAATTCAGAATAATCATTAGAGTCAAGCTGTACCTGGTCCAAGTTACATAGACTTAAACTTATCATGTGACGCCTTGTAGACGATTTTCGTGTTAGTAACAACGATATCCAAATAAGGGCAACACCCAGTCCACGAACGAAAGGAAAAAATATCTCCGAGACGACTGAGAATTGAACCCGGGCTTGTTCGATTAGCAACCTGTCAACCTAACCCCCCTTTTTCTTTTCGTTGTTGTTCGTCGTATTTGGACATACGTAGCGGACGTCACATGACATCCGTTGAAGTTCGTTGTTGATCGTTTCTCTCAGTTTATTTTTTTTATTATTATTATTACAGAGATCAGTCAGCTCTTTGGCGAAAACGCTGAGCTATCGCGCCGGCAATCCCTTGAACCAGCGAGGCGGACGCAACAGCATTGAATACGTGTTACGTCATGTGAGTGACGAAGAGGAGACTGCGGCTTATATTGCAGGCAGTAATGAAACAGTTGCAGAAAAGTAATGTAATGATGGATTTACGGGCCCTAGTTCGAAACGCAGTGAAGCAGTAAGAAATTTTGTTGGTATATGTGACAGGTTGCATATTTTTTCAACAACTTGTATGAAAATATCAGATTTTGGACACGGAAACATCTGATATATTCAGACGTGTATTCAGTAAAACGTTTCTTGATATGTGAGTAACTCGTCTTGTTATACTGATCAACGTTTCGGCCAATGTGGCAAGTGGCCTTCATCAGTGACCTACCCTACAACATCATTCAAGTTTGTTGAAACCTACCAATTGGGACTAAGGGAGGTACTGAACATATACAAAGTAGAGCAGTCTGAAACACTGGTAGTGACAGGCGCTTGGAAGTAGACGCCACCCATCCCGCGAAAGCATACTTCAAGCGTTTCGAAATCTGATTTTCAGCGAGGAATCGAAAAATGTACGGTGGTCACCTAAGTGTTGTTCTGTCACAGTTCACGCGAATTGAACGGGAACAAACACCCTGTAATACTTACTGCAGTGAGAAGCAGCCTCGGTCACTCGCTTCTCAATGACTGTCGGAGTATAGACGTAAATTTAGTTGTAAATGTGTAAGTAGTATCATCAGTTTTTCCGTTGTTTTTCTGGATTACTTCAGACAAATTCTGGGATGGTTCCTGCTGTTGGACCATGGCGAATCACTTGTGCCATTCTTATGAAACTAGACACGCATGTACGTAAATGCCTGTTTTATTATTTAGCTCGTTTGGTTCCCTTACAATCATGGGTGACTTTTTCAGTACGTCGTCTTTCCTCAAATCACCTCTTCATTCTCTCGATCCTCAAGGTTCTCTCAGAGTTCGTTATCTCAATTTTTATTCCGGTATCCATCTACCTATGATCCAGCCAATATATTCCTATAGCGGACCTATCCTGCAAGGCTGCGTAAAGACTTTTTTCGCTTATTCGATTTTTTTAGCAATCCCCCGTGAGTTCATCCAGTTGACCTCCGTTAAGCACGTTGTGTTCAGTATCTTCTTAACAAGCGTATTGTCCTCCATCCTCACGATGTGCCAGGCAGATCTCATCTTCTCTCTTGATATTGTTTCAACACTCTCATAAAGATTGTGCCTCGATCAGTGTATGCAGACTTCACTATAATGTGTCGTGACCTAGATGTTCGGCAAAATCTTTCGCTCCACTTTCTCCAACCTGATACAGGTCAAGGCGGTCGTCTCCATCGCTTACAGTGTAATAATACCTACTTTTGTCGTTCCAGGACAGGTTTTTATCCCTTAACTTGTCTATGGTATATATCGTAGTTTCTGCTGCGGTAGGGACTTGTATATTATGCTCTTCTTGGTCAACATCTTGCATGCTACGGTTTCTTCTAGGTAACGAAGCTTTTGACATTCTCCACCACTTGACCTTCAACTTTACTCCTGGTCTCTGCATTCAGGATCATGATCTTATTGTATGCTATTTTGAAGTCGGCTTTTGATGCATTATAGCACGATTTTCCGTGAGATTTTTTGGTTTTCGAGAGAATTGAGTTGTGGTTGCAATAAAGATGGATTTATGACTTCTTCATCTGCGAGGCGATTCGCCTGTATTGAGAGGCAACTTAAGACAATTTATTACAATTATAACCCAGTACAAATATTATGACCATATACAAAAATGTAAAACAACAAACCACGTAAAAATTCTTTAACTCTACTACATAAAAGCTGCAGTTCGTAAATTACGTTTACGGGGATAGGGGGTGGTAGCTAAGGAGTGTACTAGCTCCCATAGTATGAAATATAAAAATTTTACTGTTACCGAAATATGGGTAAATAACGATCTCATGAAATGAGGAGTCAAACACATAAAGTTACACTCAGGCAAGAAAGTGCGACGTACATGTATAACGCTAAAATACGGAACAATGGCGATAACCGCAATTTGTGCCTTAGACAAGAAGGACGTTATGTCGTATTTAAGATTAATAGCAATGGCCATAAAAGAGAAACAGGCAAAAGCCTGCCGTTGTGAAGGTTTACAGTAGTGCAGTGGCAATAATGATAATAAAGGAGAATTCTTGTATGGTGAGATGTAAAGTGAATTTTTAAAAATCAAGTTCTGTCAACAGCTTAAAAAAGCGTCTGGAGACGGAAAACAGCACTGTTAAAGTATATGAACCATTACTTTATACAGCAGCAGAAAGCAAATGTCTGCATGTCGAAAGAGCTAAGACAGAGACATTCTTTGACTTAACGTATGGAGACGACGTCTCATGAACACTAAATAGGGCGTTTTTTACATGTGTCATATATACAAAACCTACCATGCTAGCATTAGACTACTAGGGGAAAACTAAGGCCTGTGGTGTCGTAGTACCCAGAAACTTGCCAGGTGGCGACGGTACGATTTCTAGCTATGGAAGGGTTTGTGTAAACCACGGGAAGAACGCCCAGTGCCACAGAGTTTGAGATGGAGTGGAAGGAGGCATTTTTTTTGTTTTCTTCATTCTCATGTAGCAATGACATAGCAATGACAAAGGTAGACAGTCTAGTGAGGTGTTATGTTTTATTTTGTATCCAATCTGTATACCTTGAAGACCCACGATTTTATTCACCTGGAAACGGGGAGTTGGTGGCGAGCTTCTGCTATCCAGCCACCAGTGGTCCTGTGCACAGCTTGAGAAAACAGTCAGACGGCTCGCTGGCCCATCTACACAGGGGTTTAGTTGTACACTGTTGCACTGTACCCATACATAAGCTTCTGAAGTTTATCGAGCGACCTTAGGAACCAGTCAGTGAATGATACTTGTATACAACATGCATAATTATAATTAATTAAATCACAGTGAATCAAGATAATAGTCCCTCAGGATAATAGTGTGGGGTTACCACACGTATGAATTTTTACAGATGTTTCATCCACAGAAGATATATTTCTAGCAGAGCGAGCAAAGCAGTCGCCGGCAACTTATAAGGATTGTACAGTGCATTAAAATCTCCTTGCAATAAATGATTCACTAACAAAGACGTGTCAAATAATTTTCTCACGTTCACAGTTTGTAAGTTCCAAAATCTTCCACCTGTACACAGAAATCAGCTAATTTCGGAATAACTAAGTACAGGAATGTACGTAACTCGGACACATTCCAGCACGTGTGGCATGCTGCCCACACGGTTGACCTTTAGCAGCCGGCCGAGGTGGCCAAGCGGTTAAAGGCGCTACAGTCTGAAACCGCGCGACTGCTACGGTCGCAGGTTCGAATCCTGCCTCGGGCATGGATGTGTGTGATGTCCTTAGGTTAGTTAGGTTTAAGTTGTTCTAAGTTCTAGGGGACTGATGACCTTAGAAGTTAAGTCCCATAGTGCTCAGAGCTATTTTTTGACCTTTAGCAGCTACCCCCCCCCCCCCCCCCTAGCAAAATACCATGTACCACCCAAAATAATACTATTCACACGCATTTAAAAGTAGTTTCATTGCATTAGATTTTGTCCTATAATTCACTTTCTTATTATCAAAGTTTCACAAATTGGAATAGCCGTTGCTAGTCTGAGATGCTCCTTTATTCATTCTCGCCGTTTCCACTCTACGATACTCCAACGTTTTCTTATAAATATTCATATGAAAATTTATGATCAAACAAACACGGTGAAATAAATATTAGTGTCATCTAGAGGCTGTTCCGTGTGTCTGTGGAGAAATTTGCTTTTGGGCACACCATCTTGACTCAAGAGTTTTGTTTATAATCAACTGGTAGTTTTATTTATCCTCATGTTAATCATTCATTTGTTATGCGATCTGACGCCCAAACAGGCAACGTGTCGATATGTATCGTTACAGTCGTTAGATTTTTTTTTATAAACGGTTGTTCATTTATTACTCTATGAAATGGTGCAAACATGATGATTTTTCTGAAAATTGTCTTGATCTTGCGATTTTAATATTTTACTTTCTTTGGAGAGTTTTTTTTAGCTTCAAAACCAGCCCAGATTCCGCCATTATAGCAGTTCCTCAGTTCCCCTCTCCCCCCTCGTCAGAAATTTGTCGCAACATACGCTCTGTTCGCTCTTGCGTCTATATTTGCTGCTCAACCACATAAGACACATCGCCGTCGCTGTCAAAGATGTGACATTACAGAACGGTGCCGCCTCTTATAACCTGTCTCCATTTTTGGACAACTTCATCCAGCAAAAATTGAAAAGAAGTGACAACACTTCTTTTCGATGGACTCACTATCTGCTTCATTGCGACACTGTTATTCGGTTCCTGACTCTAACAGTTGTGTCTTCCGAGGTATTTCTTGCTAATCGGTGTGTAACTGTCTCCAGTCCTCTGGACCGAGCAACATTCTGCAACATGTTCTTGTCTACAGAGCCGTAAGTGCACGAAGGTGGCTTTCCTCTGACGGTGTTCTAGTATACTATCTGCATGTGTACTATATTACCTCAGATTAGCTGTTCTTACATTGCAGATTCACGATATGTCCAGTCTCTTTGTAAAAGCGATTCACGGATGAATAAAACTTCTGCTGCTACTACTACTGCCACTACCACAACATCACAAGAACAGAAACATTTATTTGAAGATGATAACGGCCGCGGAGCGCACGCTTGCTCACACGCATGCGTAGACCACGAAAATACCGAGGCTGGAGAGGCGCCCCACCGCGAAGAGGAAGGACGCAGAGGGGTGGTGGCTGTGAGGCGCAGCCAGCCGCTTTGCATCTGATCCCAGAGGGGCGCGTCGTGCGCGGCTAGTTTGGTTTGAAAAGGCGGGACGGATGCCGCGGCGATACGGTTATCTGGCGGCTTTCAGGCGGCGCGCGCGGCCCCGGGGCCCGCGGCGCGCAGCCATTCTGCGGGAATAATGCCGCAGCCACGGGCGGTGGCCTGGCCAGAGCGGGAAACCTCTCGAGAGCGCTGCTCGGCGGGAGTCGTTTACCATAAGAAAGGGTGCGGGAGCGGCCGAGCAGACCACCTAACACCGGGCAGCAAGCAAACGGCGGCAGGCGTCGTTGCTGTGTGCCATCGGTGGCACGCTGTAGTAGCGGTGTTCGGCTGGGAGGGGGGAGGGTGGATGGGGTGGACAGCCTCTGTGCGCCTTCCGTCACGAGGTCGGAAGAACACAAGATTGACGCAAGAGGGATTCTGCATTAACAAGGGCAACAGGGTAGCCACTGGACTCGGAACATACGTTGAGGTGAAAGAACTCATGGGATAGCGACGTGCGCGTATGCAGACGGCGGTCTATCGCGTACACAAGACATAAAATGGCAGTCCATTGGCGGAGCTGTCATTTGAACTCAAGTGATTCAGGTGAAAAGCTTTTCGACGTGATTACGGATGCACGACGGGAGTTAACAGGCTTTGAACGCGGAATGGTGTTTGGAGCTATTAGCGCGATACATTATATTTCGGAAATCGTTAGGGAATTGAATATGCCGAGATCCACAGTCAGGACTGCGCTGAGAACACCGTATTTCAGACATTACGTCTCACCACAGAATACGCGGGTCCGACGGCCTTCGCTTAATAACCGAGAGCAGCGACGGTGTAGATTTGTCAGTGCTAACAGACATGCAACACTGCATCAAATAACCGCAAAAATAAATGTGAGTTATATGACGAACATATCCTTAGGATACTGCCGCAAAATCTGACGTTAATGGACTATGACAGGGGACAACTTGTAACCTCCCAACAGATAAATTCTTTCCGTAAGCTCGGAATAATATGTGACTAACCTCCCAATGAAAATGTGACACATATATAACCTTTCAATAATTAACTGACTGTGAACCTAAACTGGTAAATCTGTACGCCTGCAATGCTGCGCCATGGCCCTGAAAAATCATTCTGAATAAATTGAAAATACTTACCTCAGTGAAATCGCCAAATAACGTGTATATATCTGCTCCTATAAGAAATTTTTCTGGCACAGCCCAGTGCAATGCTCGCCGCTAGATTTGTCATGTATAAAAAGAAACAACTGATTTTTCTTTACGATAATCGGGATGACCATGGATAGGAGAAATTAGTAAAATCTTCAAATTCAGATGAATGATTGTCAAAAGCTATTTTCATAAGAAAGATTATTATTAAAAGATATTTTAAAAACATTAACATGGGACTTGATATAACAATAGTACGAAATCAGTTCTTACAAATTACATATGCGTGCGGCTATAAATAGTAATTTTTGGTTTACCTTATACTGCATCGCTCAGGCACCGCCATCGCTCTCCACGATCAGCTTTCGCAATTCCGTACAAGACACAAGTGCTCTCTGTGAGCTATAAAACTAGACAACTGCTCTGTAAGAGCGACCTGACCCAACCGCCCGACTGCGAGCTACTACTGCTACTGCTGCCGACATAGCTCCCTGGTCTGTTATCCTATTGTAGCATACCATCGCAGGCAGCGCGTGACCAATCCATCAAAGTTACATCTGCTCGAGTGCGCTAACAATACATTTCTTAGTCATGGACCTCTTACAAACTGACCGCGAGTGTTCTTCCTGATAGTACGAAATCGCCTGCAGCGACTCTCCTGGGCTCGTGATGCAATCGGTTGGACCCTACACGACTGGAAAACCGCTGCCTTGTTAGATGAGTCCCGATTTCAGTTGGTAAGAGCTGATCGGAGGATTTGAATGTGGCACGGACCCCTCGAGTCGATGGACCCTTGTTATCAACAAGGTACTGTGCAAGCTGGTCATGGCTCCATATGGGTGTGGACTGTTTTTACGCTGTATACACTAGGTTCTCTGGTCCTATTGAGCCGATCATTGACTGGAAAAGGCTTCTTGGAGATCATTTCCAGCCAGTCACGGACTTAATGTTCGCAAATAACGGTGGAGTTTTTAAGGATGCCATATCATCGGGCCACAATTGTTCGCGATTGGTTTCAAGAACATTCTGGGAAATCCATATCGCCCGACGTGAATCCTTTCGGACATTTGCGGAACACAATCGAGAGGTCAGAAGGTGGACAAACTCCTTTACGGGCAACACTTTCACAGTTATGGACAGCTATAGATGCAGCAAGGCTCCATATTTCTGCAGGGGTCTTCCAACGACTTGTTGAATCCCTGCCACGTTTAGCTGCTGCACTATTCCGGGCAAAAGGAGGTCCGACACAACATTACGAGGTGTCTCCTGAATTTCCTCACCTAACTGTATTGCGTAAATAATGGCTTATAAAAACTTCGATTACACTTAAATCTTTGGAAACACCAACTATCGTAAAATAAATCGGAGGAATCGCACGGAGCTGCGTAACGAGGAATGACCACCGAGATTCATTAGGAGAATCTTAACGAAATGTAAACCATCCTCGATAGATGTAACTAACGAAACACTAGTTCGACCAGTTCTTGAGAACTGTTCATAGGTGCATTTCGAGCGGGATAGATCACACGAGACGACAGCATTACGAACTACAGTAACAGGCGTAACAGACGCTACAAGAGAGGCGTTCCAAGAAGAGTCTGGCAATACGAGACGTCGTTTCGTTTTTGAAGCCTCTCAGCCGCAATTGTAGTTGTATGAGTACGAGGGATATATATATATATATATATATATATATATATATATATATATATATATATATATATATAGGGTGAGTCACCTAACATTACCGCTGGATATATTTCGTAAACCACATCAAATACTGACGAATCGATTCCACTGACCGAACGTGAGGAGAGGGGCTAGTGTAATTGGTTAATACAAACCATAAAAAATGCACGGTAGTATAATTTTTAACACAATCCTACGTTTTTTAAATGGAACCCCGTTAGTTTTGCTATCACATCTGAACATACAAACAAATACGTAATCAGTGCCGTTTGTTGCATTGTAAAATGTTAATTACATCCGGAGATATTGTAACCTAAAGTTGACTATTGAGTTCTACTCCTCCGCTGTTCGATCGTGTGTATCGGAGAGCACCGAATTACGTAGGGATCCAAAGGGAACGGTGATTGACCTTAGGTACAGAAGAGACTGGAACAGCACATTACGTCCACATGCTAACACCTTTTTATTGGTCTTTTTCACTGACGCACATGTACATTACCATGAGGGGTGAGGTACACGTACACATGGTTTCCGTGTTCAATTACGGAGTGGAACAGAGTGTTTCCCGACATGTCAGGCCAATAGATGTTCAATGTGGTGGCCATCATTTGCTGCACACAACTGCAATCTCTGGCGTAATGAATGTCGTACACGACGCGGTACATCTGGTGTAATGTCGCCGCAGGCTGCCACAATACGTTGTTTCATATCCTCTGGGGTTGTAGGCACATCACGATACACATTCTCCTTTAACGTGCCCCACTGAAAGAAGTCCAGAGGTGTAACATCAGGAGAACGGGCTGGCCAATTTATGCGTTCTCCACGTCCTATGAAACGCCCGTCGAACATCCTGTCAAGGGTCAGCCTAGTGTTAATTGCGGAATGTGCAGATGCACCATCATGCTGATACCACATACGTCGACGCGTTTCCAGTGGGACATTTTTGAGCAACGTTGGTAGATCATTCTGTAGAAATGCGATGTATGTTGCAGCTGTTTGGGCCCCTGCAATGAAGTGAGAACCAATGAGGTGGTCGCCAATGATTCCGCACCATACATTTACAGTCCACGGTCGCTGTCGCTCTGCCTGTCTGAGCCAGCGAGGATTGTCCACTGGCCAGTAATGCATGTTCCGTAGATTCACTGCCCCGTGGTCTTCATCGGTAAACAGGTAGAACTGCAACGCATTCTCTGTTAATGCCCATTGACAGAATTGCACTCGATGATTAAAGTCATCACCATGTAATTGCTGATGTAGCGACACATGAAACGGGTGAAAGCGGTGACGATACAGTATGCGCATGACACTACTTTGACTCAGTCCAGCCGGCCGGAGTGGCCGAGCGGTTAAAGGCGCTACAGTCTGGAACAGCACGACCGCTACGGTCGCAGGTTCGAATCCTGCCTCGGGCATGGGTGTGTGTGATGTCCTTAGGTTAGTTAGGTTTAAGTAGTTCTAAGTTCTAGGGGACTTATGACCACAGCAGTTGAGTCCCATAGTGCTCAGAGCCATTTGAACCATTTGACTCAGTACACCGGCTCTCTCAAAGTCCCGTGTACTCATGTGTGGGTTCATGGTAACAGCAGCTAACACACCAACTGCACCCGCTTCTACTGTGACGGGCCTGTTAGGGACCCGTTTGCTTGCTACGACCATACCTGTTGCATACAGTTGGCGGTAGATGTTTTGCAATGTGCGGCACGTTGGATGCTCTCTGTCCGGGTACCGTTCTGCATACACCCCGCAGGCTTCAGCTGCATTTCGTCGACACTCACTGTAGATGAGTATCATCTCCGCCTTTTCAGAGTTCGAATACACCATGGTCATAGTTGCTACAACACTACACTATCACAGACGTCTGGTAACACGGTGTACTACAGTTGGTCTGCAAGCGGAGACGAATGCAGAATAACAAAAGCAGCAAGCGCTACATGCGGACACTGCGACAGCTAGACCAAACCACAACAGTGCTCGCCGACCGTGGTCCGTGTTTGTTACAACACGCAACTGAACGTCGGAGGTTTCAAGCGTCAACTTTATGTTACATCTCAGGTTGTAATTAACATTTTACATTGCAACAAACGGCACTGATTGTTTATATCTTCAGAAGTGCTAACAAAACTAACTTGGTTCCATTTAAAAAAACGTAGGTTTGTGTTAAAAAACATACTTCCGTGCATTTTTGTATGGTTTGTATTAAACAATTATACTAGCCCCTCTCCTCACGTTCGGTCTGTGGAATCGGTTCGTCAGTATTTGATGTGATTTACGAAATATATCCAGCGGTAACGTTAGGTGAGTCACCCTGTATATAGGGTGTTAAAAAAAAAGGTATGGCCAAACTTTCAGGAAACATTTCTCACACACAAAGAAAGAAAATATGTTATGTGGACATGTGTCTGGAAACGCTTACTTTCCATGTTAGAGTTCATTTTATTACTTTTCTTCAAATCACATTAATCATGGAATGGAAACACACAGCAACAGAACGTACCAGCGTGACTTCAAACACTTTGTTACAGGAAATGTTCAAAATGTCCTCCGTTAGCGAGGATACATGCATCCACCCCCCGTCGCATGGAATCCCTGATGCGCTGATGCAACCCTGGAGAATGGCGTATTGTATCACAGCCGTCGACAATACGAGCACAAAGAGTCTCTACATTTGGTACCGGTGTTGCGTAGACAAGCGCTTTCAAATGGCCCCATAAATGAAAGTCAAGAGGGTTGAGGTCAGGAGAGCGTGGAGGCCATGGAATTGGTCCGCCTCTACCAATCCATCGGTCACCGAATCTGTTGTTGAGAAGCGTACCAACACTTCGACTGAAATGTGCAGGAGCTCCATCGTGCATGAACCACATGTTGTGTCGTACTTGTAAAGGCACATGTTCTAGCAGCACAGGTAGAGTATCCCGTATGAAATCATGATAACGTGCTCCATGGAGCGTAGGTGGAAGAACATGGGACCCAATCAAGAAATCACCAACAATGTCTGCCCAAACGTTCACAGAAAATCTGTGTTGATGACGTGATTGCACAATTGCGTGCGGATTCTCGTCAGCCCACACATGTTGATTGTGTAAATTTACAATTTGATCACGTTGGAATAGAGCCTCATCTGTAAAGAGAACATTTGCACTGAAATGAGGATTGACACATTGCTGTATGAACCATTCGCAGAAGTGTAGCCATGGAGGCCAATCAGCTGCTGATAGTGCCTGCACACACTGTACATGGTAGGGAAACAACTGGTTCTCCCGTAGCACTCTCCATACAGTGACGTGGTCAACGTTACCTTGTACAGCAGCAACATCTCTGACGCTGACATTAGGGTTATCGTCAACTGCACGAAGAATTGACTCGTCCATTGCAGGTGTCCTCGTCGCTCTATGTCTTCCCCAGTCGCGAGTCATAGGCTGCAATGTTCCGTGCTCCCTAAGACGTCGATCAATTGCCTCGAACGTCTTCCTATCAGGACACCTTCGTTCTGGAAATCTGTCTCGATACAAACTTATCGCACCACGGCTATTGCCCCGTCCTAATCCATATATTAAATGGGCATCTGCCAACTCCGCATTTGTAAACATTGCACTGACTGCAAAACCACGTTCGTGATGAACACTAACCTGTTGATGCTACGTACTGATGTGCTTGATGCTAGTACTGTAGAGCAATGAGTCGCATGTCAACACAAGCACCGAAGTCAACATTACCTTCCTTCAACTGGGCTAACTGGCGGTGAATCGAGGAAGTACAGTACATACTGACGAAACTAAAATGAGCTCTAACATGGAAATTAAACGTTTCCGGACACATGTCCACATAACCTATTTTCTTTCTTTGTGTGTGAAGAATGTTTCCTGAAAGCTTGGCCGTACCTTTTTTTAACACGCTGAAGATCAGTTCGGGCGCGAAATGAGAAGCGCAGTTGAAATTTGATGGCACGCAGATGTGTTTTACAGTGTATCTAGCATACCTGTCGACCGCCTAACGCCGTATTTTTCATTTATGAGCAAATAGAGAGCATGCAACCTACGTAATGTAACTTTACCCCGTGACAGCAAAGTATGATGGTGGTGGAGGGACTTTGAAGCAGTACCTACAGACACTCATGATGCAGGCAGTCAAGGGAGGAAGCGAGCGTCAACTGACGGTCTTGTTTAGCGTGTGGATCAGGCAGTTCGAGAAAATCGTCTATGAAGGGCAAATTAGAACAAGCGAAGACAAATTTTCTCGTCATTCATTTTGCTTCTTCATGACAATGTATGGGTTCCGATTGCAGTTTCAACAAAGACGCTCCTGCAGCGTTTTCAGACGGAAGTGGTCAATCGCCCGCTACGCTCCCTCTTATTTTCATCTCTTTGCCAACATGAATCGCTGGCTGTGAGGACAGCATTTTGGCACAGATAACGAGCAGCAGACCAGCATAGAAAACAGGCGGAAAGCACAGGTGGCTCCCTAGTTATGGCGAGGTTAATGGAAGATTGGTACCATGCCGCAAAGCGGCGACTGTATAAAGAAGTAGCTGTAAGGAGTAGCTAAATGTTGTAAGTAATACATTTGGATTTTCGCTTTGGTTTTCATATCGCGACAGATTGATCTTGAAATGAAAAGTATCCCTCTTATTATGAGACTTATTGAGGCTTTAGCAACTGAAAAGACCCTCATTTGGACCAGGTACGTTTACCTTTATTGAAAACATAATCAGTGGTAGTCCTCTTATGTAACGGCTTTGAATCACTAGGTTCAACTAATAACTGTCCCAACCTCCGGTTCCCATCTGCTAAAGCCCACGAACTCAGCTGTTACTGTTCTGGTTCAGGAGAACCATCCATCAAAAAGGAACGTAACACAAAAATCCCCGATAACGCGAAACAAATAATTGCTTACATTCTTCTTGGGTCTTAAATATGCATGCTCGTAATTATTACAATGGTGAAGCTCTGTCGCTTCGGGCATACAATTATGCCACAAAGTGCATAGCCCTCAATCTTGTCATAATTACCACTCCCTGCTACTTGCAATATTCGTTGAATGAAAACAAGAGCGGCACTGCATATAATAAATTGATAAGAATTCATCACACAGTCACTCATACCTTCTATTTATAAATTGAAAACGATGCTGGAACAAATAAAGCTTGCATATAATCCGAAAATTATTTTTCAGTTAATGTGCCTTGTAATCCTTAGCTGTCTTTCCGTTACCCAAGATCCATTTATTAACTAATGCCATCACTTACCCTGATGTGGCTCAACCAAAACCATTACGTCATCACAAGAGCATATGGAACAACGATTGGTGGATTACTGCATGCTTAATGTCTTCTTTTCAATAATCAGTGACTCGTGAAGCTCTGTATTGGCTGGTTTGCCGTCACAGCCCACATAGCTTCCGACAAGGTCCTCTGTTCCGTGTAGGGTTTGGAACAGAACGTGGCGGCTCGTTGCTCACACGAAACAGTTTTCCAGAATCACTAATGCCGAGTGGATCAAAGAAAACTGCACCGCAGGACGGAGTTCCAGGGTACAAAAAAACACAACAGAGGAAACGAAATGCAGTACCAACATGACTACAGGAAGTGTTGAAAGTGGCCACCATTCATCTCTTGATGCTTTTGCGCCGTGGTCAGCGAGCTGCTGGAGGCGATCGAGGTTGGACTGCTGGAACTTGTAATGACACATTCCGACGCAGAGACATACAATACCTTAAAGGCTGCGCCAAAGATTAAATTGAGAGGCATGTAGATTATAATCTTTGTAATGTTCACATTGGATTCTCTTTTGTTTCATACTCCAAGAAGGAGCTAAGAGACACTTTCGATTGTTGCCTCGTGGAGGATGGACGTAATTTTGGTGTGTGCGGAAAGGCAGCCATATAGTTAGTAATTATGGTTTGTGCGACGAGCACAGCAAGTCTTATTGTGTTGTGAATAAAAATAGTGAGAAGTATCGAAATGTTACGAAAATTATTTAAAGCAACGTTGCATTGTATTCCTTGGTTTCCACCGTCTTCGTGAAGTGAACCGATGCCGACTTAGGAAGATACACACGGTCAACAAAGAGAAGAACATCGATGGCGACTAATGAATTAATATTGTGGCAGAAGGACTAATTCTACGTCTAAGGTGAGAACTCTGATTAAATCAACAATGACGTAGAATTCAGACTGTAATTAATCGGAATGGTAAATCATATTACAGGCATATTCCACGCAGCACTGTATTTGTCCGCATTCAAGCCGGTCAACACAATCCGTAAAAAAGCCTTTCAAAAATTCTAAAGTTACAGTTCCATATTCATAATTTTTCCTCATTTCAAAAAAAAAACAATAAATTCAAATGTTTTTTGTTTATTTCGCCACACTGGCGACCGCTGACAGGGACAGTGCTGGTGGAACAAAGAGTAAGTACTTGATTATTGTACTACAAATGTACTTGTACTAATTACTGTTTCTCTGTTACATGACGCACATGGAAAATGACGAATAAGGTGAAACAATGTTAACTGTATAAACGGATGGCACAATAACCAGAAGGAACAAGGACAAGGATTTACAAAACTAACGTAATCTTGAGTGACGCAGCTCAGCCGGAATTAAGGTAGGAAAGCGCAAACGCATGCAGCGGCTGCACCTTAGCTTAGCTCCACTTAAAGCAGAACCTTTTCCTTTCCATATTAAAATCCTGGTAGTGTTTGTGGCAACACACAATTACACTTTGATAATTACTTTTTTATGTTCAACAATCGCAGAATTAGAAGACGTAGTGCGCCATCTTGTAAATTTCCGACGCGCAACAAATAACAATCGCGAGGTATTTTTATTAATTCAACTGCGAGAGAATTAAATGATTTAGATTAACAGTAAAGTACAGATAAAAATAATATCTCCACAATGGAATCGGAGAAGTTTAATTTGACAAATGTTCATGGACGCGGCACCGATTCTGACAATAGTGACGTAAATGATGACGCAATTAGTTTTTCAGCACAACATAATGTAGAAGTAAATACAGAAAGAAGATATCAGGTAAAGATTAAAACTTAGACTAAATCAGTAGAATGTCGTAGAAGGAGTTAAAAGAACATTGCAGATGGTCGTGACTGACTGACCGCAAGAAGAAACAGGATGAATCCACCATTCTGCAACACAATAAAACCCACAGCCTAAAAGCTGAGGCCAGAGTCCGGACACATCACAAAACCTTAAAATTCTGACCACACTCGTCTCGTCATCAGATACATTGCAGGGTGTTCTTCATTAAGGCTACAGTTTCAAAACGTTGTAGTAAGAGAACCACTGTTCAAAATGACGTCAAATTTGAATAGCATATTACTGACGGAGAGAGAAACGTCATGGAACAAAAAAATTACGAAAATTGTACCAATACATGGCACTGTAAGCATCTTTATGTAAATGACAGACGAACCGCAGTACGATAGCTAAGGTTTGAATTACAAATTCATTCCATCCGACTGCCCAATATGCACGAATCCACAAGTTTGGTAGTCAGCAGATGTGGCATTGTCAGTTACCTAATTCCATCCAACAACACAAGATCGTACGGAAAAAAATCTGTTTTTAATTGCTCTGCGGCCAAAAAATGCAGAAAGAGCAAAATAGCACAGGTTTCTAACTAATCGGGAAATATCACGTTTCGCAGCAGATCGGAGTGGCTCGGGGCTCAGGTTCAGAATGCGTTGCTCAACATCTGTCTTCATTTCAGCCAAGTTCACAACTGGAGTGCTGAACACAACATCTTTCATACAACCCTACAGCCAAAAGTCACACGGGTTAGGATGAGGTGACCTAGGTGGCGAGGCTGTAGGGAAATGATGGCTGATTACTCTAACACTCCCGAAATGCATCTGCAGCAGTTGCTTCAATGGTTGTGCAACGTGCAGATAACGCCACCGTGCATAAAATTAATCCTTCCAACACATCCACACTGTTGAAGGACTGGAATGACGTTGGCGCACACGAGACTCCCATAGCGTTTACCAGTGATCGTACAGGTAACAGAACCCACATGACTTATCTCCTCAAATAAATACGGCTCTAAGATACATGACGCCGCCAGCCCGCACCACAAAGTCACCTCTTCAGAATGAAGAGCTACAGGTTGATGTGTGCACGGACTTGCCATTGCCCATATTCGGGAATCTGCTTACTGACATGTCCTCGGATAAGGAAATGGGCTTCATCTGTCCACAGAACGTTCTACATCCGTTCGTTGTCCACTTCCATGCGAGTAATAAATTCGAAAGTGAGCGTTTATCTTGCTGGCAGGTCAGCAGAAATCAACCCCTGAAAATGGGTGATTTTATACGGATAGCAATGCAGGTAGTTTCGTAGGATTTTACACACCGTGCTCGCATGTTCAGGCAATTCCCCATGCTCCGCACTTCTCCACACCACGGTTCGACTCCTCCGGGAATGCTGTGGCCACATTTCCGACAGATGCCGGATAAACCCTTTTCTCCCTCTGCCACACTGCACTTCAAAACAAACTGACTTTTCCTTTTTTGTGACCATTTTCTCCAGACTCTTAGCAGACATCGGACCAGAGCCTATTTTCATACCCTTGAATGTTCCGAACTTCTGCAGGGCTACTGGCGCTCAGTCAAAAAAATGGTTCAAATGGCTCTGAGCACTATGCTACTTAACATCTGAGGTCATCAGTCCCCTATAACTTACAACTACTTAAACCTAACTAACCTAAGGACATCACACACAGCCATGCCCGAGGCAGGATTCTAACCTGCGACCGTAGCGGCCGCGCGGTTCCAGACTGAAGCGCCTAGAACTGCTCGGCCACCCCGGCCGGTGGCGCTCAGTCACCATTCCTGTAAAAGAACTTTATCAACACGCATGATCCTTCACGGAGACAGTCATGTCGGGCGCCTCGGACGCTAACTAAGGACAGCCGTGTGCCGTGCTTATGTTTGTGTGTGTATTGTGACTTATACAGCGCAGTCTTTTGGTCTAATTTTTCCTTAATGTTTTTCCTTGTCTTTGTTCCATTATGTTTGCCCTACTTCAATAACATGCTGTTCAAATTCGAGGTTATTCTAAGCAGGAGTTCTCTTTCTATAGCGTTTTGAAACCGGAACTTTAGTTATGGGCAACCTGTAGAGGACAGGTCTCTACCGTAATTTATTTCCACTCTCTCATCACGATAGAGAATGCACCCATTTGAAGTATTGCGTACAGGATTTGCACCCCATAGACATCGCAGATTTGGAAGTCCTCTCGCCGGAGTAACAAGCTATGTGTAAAGGCCCGGACCCCATTCGGAGGCATGTGAGGCTCATTTCATTCCACCTGAGCGACCTCCAGGAGGACCACCACGGCCGGAAACTAGACTTCAACTACAGATTATTGTTCCTTACTCCCAAATACTGCTCCTCCTACAACTGCATGGACCTCTGACGTAAAACGACAACCAGCAGAGGAGTAGCGCAGCATGTCACATCATGTCCACTGCACTCCCCCTTGGCAGTCCTATTTCATTTTCCCGAATCCCCACATGCAATGGCACCTAGAAGAATGACACCTGCTTCCCCGCTGTTAGAGAAGGTACAGTTGGTCATTTATCAACTGCGCTAACTTCTCAGCAGGATGCAGGTTCTGCAACGATTGTAGTGCCCTGAGGGAATGTGAGCAGATGAGAAACCGTGCGTCCAGAGCATGCATTTTCTCGACCGCAGCGGCTTCAGGATCGCGTGGAACTCTGGTGAAAAAACGGTATAGGCTTGGGGAAGTCGAATCCTTATAACACAGTAGAAGAACACTAAAGAAATGAAAGAAGTCCCCTTGTTTGGCACCATCAATGTACACCACTCTGAAATCGCGATGCCTAATCTAAAATGATAAAAATCAGAGACTGGAACGTAAAATCTGGGAATCTCTCTGTATTAAAATTTGGCAACTCTAAAATAAGTGTATACCTTACAAGTATAGTGGAGGGACAAGAGACAGAGCCATCGGAAGAACACAAACCGCAACGCAGCTTGCGGACAGTATATGCAAATGTAATGTTCTCCTGCAGCTTCTACAGAATAAGTGTCAGTATACCAATAGAGCAACCACCTCTGCATTTCTGAAAACAGAATCAAACAGTGGCGTGCATTACAGAAATACTAAAATACTTAGGAAGAAACGATACCAAAGAATAAGGAACAAGAGAAGAACACTTTTGCAAGAATAAAATAATAAATTCAGAATACTTCTGAAGCACAAAAATTAAGATCAGCAACTACACTGAAAGAAGTAAGTAAAAGACATGCGAGGGAGATGAAGGGGCGCTTCAAAAATAGAACACAACTAAAAAATATGAGAAAATACTCGATCCCGATTGATTAATTTAATCGTGCAGAATACAAAGTGTCTCTCAGTTTCGACTCTGATCGTTACCATATGCTTTCCGTTTTGTTTCAAAGCGATATGTTTCAAATGGCTCTAAGCACTGTGAGAATAACATCTGAGGTCATCAGTCCCCTAGACTTAGAACTACTTAAACTTAACTAACCTAAGGACATCCGTGCCCGAGGTAGGATTCGAACCTGCGACCGTAGCAGCCGCGTGGTTCCGGAATGAAGAGCCTAGAACCTCTCGCCCACAGAGGCCGGCCTCAAAGCGATAATTTTATGGTAGTTATCGTACGCTGACTACTTCGATTTCCATACTTGTGTCTAAATATATGCGTTAAGATGAAATCCCTTGTTGTTATACCTTGATAACTCGTTGACTGTAAGTTGTCGATCCGTTTTCGAAATTAATACGTTGTGTTATTTTCGTAATGTCAACGAAGAGGTTATAAACTGAGTTCGTAATAACATCCACTATAAAAGTTTCTTCCTAGAAACACTAAGAGGCTGAAATTTAAATTAAAGAAGTTCTACGGTTCAGAAATATAGGGTCTTGGACAGAAGTAGCGCGCTGCCCAGAGGAACAAATATAACGGCGGCTCCTGTGTGGAACTTTGAGCGGAAGAAATGGAATGTGGCGCGTCAGATGTGAGTGCTTGCAGAAAAACCTCTTACGCGCTCCCGCCATCGGAGAAGAGGTTGTCAAAAGCACAAAAAAAGTGCATCTCTCAAGCAAGATATGTGTTTTCCCTTTTCCACGGATCTGCCTCCTTCAAAAGGCACACCGCTCTCAGAGTCGTTTTACTCTCGTAAACTACTGTTAGCAGCTGCACAGCCGCCGCACCGAAACGTTTCATCTTCTGCTCCGCAGAATGTTCGCTCTGAACGCTATATTTTTCTCGCACTCTTTGTGAGAAGGTTTAAACCCTCGCTTCCGCCACCCATTGACTACTAGAGTGAGGAAACGCAAACGCTCTTGTTCAGATTTTCGTTCCTTGCACTTCTCGTCTTCGTTCAGTAAGACAAGACGCCACGGAACGCCACTTAAATGTCTTGCAGCAATTTCAGACGATGGTGAAATTCAGGTCACTATGACTAGCATGTTGTTAAGAAATATTTTTCTATTTGATAATGTACTCGTTCGGATTTTAGTGTCTCGTATCTCTCTCCATTGTACAGTGAGACAAGATGCTGTAAGAAAAGGACAAGTATTGTATTGTATGTATTGTATGTTTACCGGGGACCTAGAAACGACGGAGAGGCTCCGTCCCCGCCGCAGCCGCAGTGGTCCACAACCCCACGACGACTACCGCAGTCCACTTCGCCCCTCCGTAGCCACACACCGAACCCAGGGTTACTGTGCGGTTCGGCCCCCGGTGGACCCCCCAGGGAGCGTCTCAAACCAGACGAGTGTAGCCCCTAAGTTTGCGTGGTAGAGTAATGGTGGTGTACGCGTACGTGGAGAACGTGTTTGCGCAGCAATCGCCGACATAGTGTAACTGAGCGGAATAAGGGGAACCAGCCCGCAGTCGCCGAGGCAGATGGAAAACCGCCTGAAAACCACCATCCACAGACTGGGCGGTTCACCGGACCTCGACACAAATCCGCCGGGCGGATTCGTGCCGGGGACCAGGCGCTCCTTCCTGCCCGGAAAGGCGTGCTTTAGACCGCACGGCCAACCGGGCAGACAAAGAACAAGTAAATGGCTCCTATTTCTATTAAGATTACAAGTCGAAATTGAAGTCTCTGAAACGATAATGTTGTTCAGAAATTATTTTTTGACCTTGAAAGATCTGGTTGAATGTGACATTCCATAGAAGCAAAGGTAGCATAAAATATGTTGTAGAACATATTGTGTCCTGTTATGGTAAATTTTCTTATGTTATGACACAGCATAGTAAGGAGTTGAAAATTAGACAATTTTATTAATACTCATTCACCTTCGTACAAGTAAAGTGCCACCACGCCAGAGGCACAAACAGAACCAGGAAATGATCGGTGTGTCGCAAGTGGGTCACCGCGCCGAGAGAGAGACCACGAGCTCAGCAGAAAATACCACGGGACAGAAAACGAACACAAACGTGACACGTATATTCGTGAACTCGTAAGAGATGTCGAAAAGGGCTGTACCTGTTTCATAAGAACCAGTATCAGAGAACCTACACAGCAATTAAGGGCCTGTTAACCGGTACATGCGATAATTACGAACCGACCATCGCATCATAGCCTCACGTTGGCTCCCTGTAAATACTCGAGTTCTTAAGCTCTCAAGGAGTGGATGATTGGGATCACTGGCGTTCACAGCAACAGCATTCGATTCCATGATTACGATACTGTAGGAATCTATCTCTTAGACACTCCGGATTAGTCTACGAACCAGCCGAAGACGTACTTGGTTTTTGCCTTATAACCTTCATAGAGTTCGCTGTCTGCCACTGATGTTGGAGAAGCTGTCTATCTTCCGACAACACCACATCACGGAGTGGTGACAGCTCCGAACTTCAGTGCGGAAAACGGCAGAGGGCCGCGTGGGGTCCACGTGTCTGTACAACAGTACAACACTTAAGACGCCTCCGGGTCCTTAAACCTACCTGGCCGGTAGTTAGGAGAGCGACCGACCGCACGATTCCGGACAACACCACATCGCGGATGAGTCATCAAGGTCCAACATAGAATTCGGAGTGGGATCTAACACACTTCAGCAGCTAATACGAGACTATTCGTGCTGTACCATAGCCGCCCAGGCATCATGCCGCGGCGCGAAGTCACTCACTCTTCGCCTGAGCCCGCAAACGAGAAGCTGACTCGGCAGCCGTCAACAGGAGTCCAACATGCAGATGAATGACGAATCGCCTACAAAGCTGGTGTGGAACAGGATGACTTGCAAAAGAAAAATTAAACAGAATTCACAGCGTGCATCTGGCTATGGAATAGGTCTTCACATTCTTCGATGTTGTATCTTTGACGGTATTGAGTTACCGGTAAAGATTCAGGACATAAAAATTTGAGGAACAGAATTCCAGAACATTGGTTCTTATTTATGGCCTGAAGAAGCAGAAAAGCAAACAGGCGAAGCTGACGATGATGATGACAATCAGTAAGAGATGCATGGCAAGCGCCTGTAGTTGGACCACTCCATTTTTCGAAATATCCAGCTGAGCATGATCTTCAAGCAGACATGCAGCTTTTCTCTAAAGGTGATAATAAGTATTATGTTTGGATCAAAGGCTTGTCTCACCTTCTAACCTCCTAGATGAGTAAACATAGGGATAAAGAGAATTTTTGCTTCAGATATCTGAAGAGCTTTTCAGAAGAAAAGTATTAAAAAAGGCATCTGAAGGAGTGTGAACTCAAGGAACCGGTACATGTTGTTATGCCTTCAGAAGAAAACAAGTTCCTTAAATTTAAGAAAGCTAAGCACTAGGAGTCATGTCCATTTGTTGTATACGCTGACTTTGAATGTCTCCTTGCACCTATCACCCACTGTGGAGGGAACCCCTTAGCTTCGTATACCACCTTCACACAAAAACAAATGCCAAATGTGGCTGCGCACCAACTTGTATGCTCACACAGTTCAAGTCTTAACTTCTATGAATCTTCTGTCGGGGATAATGCTGCGGTTTGGTTGCTAACTGAGCTTGAAGAACTCTCATGGGATGTTGATAGGCTTTATGGTATTGATCGAATCGAAGGATCATACAATTATGTGGATAACAGTCATATATGCGGAATGGCATTGCAAAGAGAAGCTGAAACTCCCCGTAGATATTATTGTCATCTTACGGGGAAATACTGCGGTGCAGCCAACAAAGGAAGCAATTTGAAGTAAAAGCCACCACGACAGATACCCGTTTTCTTCCATAATTTATGCTGGTATGACGCTCACTTTCTCGTTGATCATTTGGCTAATTTCGGTATGAAGAAAAATCAGGTTAGTATTCTGCCTGTGAGTGTATAGCAGTATGTTTCTTTCTCGAAACGACTGACGCCAAAAACTACACTGCACTTCCTTGACTCCCTACGTTTCATTCAGACTTCACTCTAGAAACTTGTTGACACTCTATCTCAATAGGATACGCACAACACCTGACCTTCATACCCCGTTGAATAAAAGTTTCGACTTGTGACAAGGAAAGGAGCTTTTCCTTATGAGTCTCTGGATAATAAGGCAAATATCCACGGAATCAGGCTACCAGACATATCTACGTTTACCAGTACTCTCACAGGCGATGCTATAACTAGTGCAGATTATGAGCATGCCATGCACGTCTGACAGGAATTCAATATTCCCAGTTTGGGTGAATACGCAAGACTATACATGGACACTGACCTGCATTTGCTTGCGGATGTTTATGAAAAGTTCTGGTGTGTTTGCATGGCCATGCCCTCTCTGGACCCTGCCTTTTATTACATGACACCTGTTTTGTCCTTGGACACAATGCTCAAGAAAACGAGATGCAACATCGAACTTTTGACCAATGCTGATGTACTTCTTTTCTTTGAGTGCGGGATTCGTGGAAGATTTCGTCAGGTTGTCCATAGACACGCCAAGGCAAATAACCCGTGTAGGCGTGCAGGGTTGAACACATCCCTCGATTCAAGTTGTGTTCTATATTTGGATGTGAGTGACTTATACAGGCACGACATAATGCAACCAGTGACTGGCAGATTTCAATGGGTGCACAAGTTTGCTAAAACTCATTTCATGGATCCAGAGTTATTTTATACGGATTCGGGAATGAGGTAGCATGGTAATGAATTCGAAAGATCTGGTTACACAACTGATAATTCTTATGGCATTGTTCCTCAGAATCAGAAGCGTCTCGGCTTGATGAAATACGAGGCGAATGGATATCTAATTGAGAAGTTTGTGTCTCTAAGATGCAAAATGTATGCATATTTTACAATAGATGGGGCCACCCAATGGCGGGCTAAGGGTGTGCTACGTGTGACAACATTTGTCCTCACGATCGGAGACCAATTGCAATGCCTATACGGTGGTGCTCGTTGGTGCTCCACTGCAAACTCCGCATATGTACGGGCAACAAGTATTCGATTCCAAGGTCACCAGGTGCTGCAATCTAAACTCGGATTGTCGCCTCATGACAATAAAAGAGCCATTTGTGATGACAATATCGAAAACCTCCCATATTCACACTATTTACTTGAAGCATGAAAGAAGCTGCGTGACTCTAATAGCGTGAATGAGAGAGAGAGAGAGAGAGAGAGAGAGAGAGAGAGAGAGAGAGAGAGAGAGAGACTGGCTGAACGAGAACGTGCACCGAATAGTATGGTTCTTTTATCATAGTGTAAATACGAGGGTTAGAACTTATATAGTGGCAACAATTTATTGACAACCAATTCGAAAGAGTTACATGTTTGCACCTGTTACTGTCCTCCAAAGTAGTCACCAACGTTGCGTAGAACTCGTAGCCAGCGATGTGGAAGGCGTAGTATACCGTTAGCAGAGCCTGTTCTGTTGATGGTGCGAATGGAGCGGTCTACTGCCAGTAGAATCTCTGGAACAGTTATGAAACGAATGCTACGTAGTGGTTCCTTCATCTTCGGAATCAAATGAAAATCAGAAGGACTTAAGACCGGGGAGTATTGTGGATGGTACAGTACTTCCCAGAGTACAGAGCAGCCACAGCTTGCGCTGTATGCGCCCGCGCATTGTCGTGCAAAATGATGGGTGGGTCGCGCAGAAAGTGTCGCCGCTTCTTTCGCAAAGCTGGTCGCAGGTGATGCTCCAAAAACAAACAGTAATACTGTGTGTTGACCGTCTGCCGTCGAGAAACGTAATGGGTTGGGATAACACCATCACAGTCCTACACGAGAATCACCATAACTTTCACCATACTTGGGCTCTGACGCACTTTTGACTTTCGCGACGACCCATAATGACGCCATTCGTTGGATTGGCGTTTCAGTTTTGGCTCGTACGACGTGACCCATGTCTCATCCAGTGTTACGATACTGCGTAAGAAAGCCTCTCCTTCGCGTTCATAGCGCTCCAAGTGTGTCTGAGCAGCTTCGTAAAGCATCCATTTCTGCATTTCCCTCAAGTCATGCGGAACCCATCGTTATGCAGTTTTTCGCAAGCCTAGACGTTCCTTCAGGATACGAGGCACAGTTGTATGTGCTAATCCGGTTTCTTGTGTGAGTTCACGAATAGTATGGCATCGATCACTGTCCACTAAGGCGGAAACAGCATGCACTTCTTCTTCAGAGACGCTAGGACGACCTGTCCGATGCATGTCTCCCACAGTTTGTCGAACTTCGTTGAAGACTGTTACCCAACGTGCCACTGTTCTGTACGGCAATGACGATTCCCCGAACGCCTCTTGAAGACCTTGTTATCAACAACGTGTGCACTCTGTCCCTGAGCTACCACAGGGATGTTCTGATGGGACGGGTCGTATGCCTGTCACCAATACTGTCATCCATCTTGTTATTGTTTAGGACCACCACCAGCATTCGAGGCATGGCGAACAAGCCAAGCATCCTCATCACCCTAACTTATGAGTGGGTTCAAATGGCTCTGAGTACTATGGGACTTAACTTCTGAGGGCTTCAGTCCCCTAGAACCTTGAACTACTATCCATGCCCGAGGCAGGATTCGAACCTGCGATCGCAGCGGTCGTGCGGTTCCAGACTGTAGCGCCTAGAACCTCTCGGCCACTTCGGCCGGCTGACTTATGAGTGGGACAGACAATAATAGCTCCTTGTGCTGCTCCAGCATGTGTGCAATGTGCGTTATGGAATACCACAGGGTTGCTACAGGTTTGGACACACTGGAGGTTGCTGCTGCTGCATGTCCAGAGGTCAGTGCAGGCCTCCACAAGATGGCGTCTGAGGTTGCTGTGGACACCCCTGCAGGTCTCGACGGGCTGAAGGCTATTGCTAAACAAGGTGGTAGAAACATCACATACAGACCAAGATTCGAAATAACCAATAATAATGCTAATTACAGATAACGGTGTAATATGAGATACTTACTTTTCTGCTTCTTCCTGTTCTGCAGGCTGTGCTGGATCTCGACTGCTGCTGCTGATGCTTCGTAGTTGTTCTGCTGCTCCTGGTTGACTGGGTGGGACTGAGGCTGTGGAGCTGCTGAGCCTGGATTATACCTCCTCTCATGACGTCACCAGATGCTGCGACTCTGTGGGTTGAAGCTTATCATGTTGCTGGATTTAGCGTTCCTGTTGGTTCCTGCCCTTTTTTTTCTTTTTTTTTTTTTACTGTCATCTTGGATTACATCAAGGGAGGGGAAAAGGATGGGAAGGGGTGGGGAGGGTGAGGAGAGGGAGTGGGGAGGAGATGGGGAGGAGAGGGGAAGGGGAGAGGGAGGGGAGGGGAAGAGGGACGGGAGCGGGCTGATGAGAGCTCCCTGAGGGGGAACCACGTGCCTGCTACGGAAACCCATTGTATCATCAGGGAGTGGTGGGGTAATTAATTGAACAATAAATCAATTTGTATGATTAGTTTGGTATCAATTTTATATCAAAACAGCCCCAGAAACCACTTTGTCCCAAAAATTTTATGTAGCCAGATTGCTGATATCAGTCTGTTGACGAATTACTCAACATGTCTTATGGTCACGCACAATAACCCGTTTGGAGAGCGAATATCTTCCCTACAGAAGTCAACATGGATTCCACAAAGACAGATATTGCAAAACGTAGCTCTTTCTGCTTGTCAGTGAGATGCAGAGCGCCTTAGACAGCTTGACACCAGTTTTGTGGGACTTCCGCAGACAAGCTTCCTGAAATCGAACCAGATATGTGATTGGGTTGAGGACGTCCTTTGAAGTAGATGAATCATACACATGACAGAGAAACGGATAGTATTCTGTTTAGACTGGGTACCGTTTTTCTACGATACTACGAGAAACCGATAACTTTGGGGTAGTAAAAACAGCGATCAACAATGTTACGGAATACAAATGAGGATTACTGATAACTCCATACTTTTGATAATAAGTTTTGCAGTTACTGTCAGCAGTGTGGGGAGAGATGGCACTATCACGCAGGCCGGCCGGGGTGGCCGAGCGGTTCTAGGCGCTACAGTCTGGAACCGCGTGACCGCTACGGTCGCAGGTTCGAATCCTGCCTCGGGCATGGATGTGTGTGATGTCCTTAGGTTAGTTAAGTTTAAGTAGTTCTATGTTCTAGGGGACTGATGACCTTAGAAGTTAAGTCCCATAGTGCTCAGAGCCATTTGAACCATTTGAACCACTATTACGCGGCGCGAAATTATTTGATGAACAGATGCTTTAGGACAATCGTGTTGTATCACGGAAGCATACTTTAAAAGTACGATTTGGGGGTTTTCATGAACGACTATTACTTTAAGTGTTCTACAATCAATGCTACGCCTTTCCAGATATGTAAAATAAGTTTTTTTCATTTTTGTACTGTCTAAGCGTTTCTCTGTGGCTGAAGTATACTGATAAAAGCATTAAAAATGGTAAATTTAGTTGCTTTGTATAGCTAGACTGTATTATTTTTTGTACCACCTTCTGTTCAGTGTAAATTGTCGCAAAACAGCCAACACATTCAACAGTCTCCCGGAAGAAGTAAAGTGGAGGCTTACAGGAAAGCAAGTACAGACGTGTGTAATACACTCCTGGAAATTGAAATAAGAACACCGTGAATTCATTGTCCCAGGAAGGGGAAACTTTATTGACACATTCCTGGGGTCAGATACATCACATGATCACACTGACAGAACCACAGGCACATAGACCCAGGCAACAGAGCATGCACAATGTCGGCACTAGTACAGTGTATATCCACCTTTCGCAGCAATGCAGGCTGCTATTCTCCCATGGAGACGATCGTAGAGATGCTGGATGTAGTCCTGTGGAACGGCTTGCCATGCCATTTCCACCTGGCGCCTCAGTTGGACCAGCGTTCGTGCTGGACGTGCAGACCGCGTGAGACGACGCTTCATCCAGTCCCAAACATGCTCAATGGGGGACAGATCCGGAGATCTTGCTGGCCAGGGTAGTTGACTTACACCTTCTAGAGCACGTTGGGTGGCACGGGATACATGCGGACGTGCATTGTCCCGTTGGAACAGCAAGTTCCCTTGCCGGTCTAGGAATGGTAGAACGATGGGTTCGATGACGGTTTGGATGTACCGTGCACTATTCAGTGTCCCCTCGACGATCACCAGTGGTGTACGGCCAGTGTAGGAGATCGCTCCCCACACCATGATGCCGGGTGTTGGCCCTGTGTGCCTCGGTCGTATGCAGTCCTGATTGTGGCGCTCACCTGCACGGCGCCAAACACGCATACGACCATCATTGGCACCAAGGCAGAAGCGACTCTCATCGCTGAAGACGACACGTCTCCATTCGTCCCTCCATTCACGCCTGTCGCGACACCACTGGAGGCGGGCTGCACGATGTTGGGGCGTGAGCGGAAGACGGCCTAACGGTGTGCGGGACCGTAGCCCAGCTTCATGGAGACGGTTGCGAATGGTCCTCGCCGATACCCCAGGAGCAACAGTGTCCCTAATTTGCTGGGAAGTGGCGGTGCGGTCCCCTACGGCACTGCGTAGGATCCTACGGTCTTGGCGTGCATCCGTGCGGCACTGCGGTCCGGTCCCAGGTCGACGGGCACGTGAACCTTCCGCCGACCACTGGCGACAACATCGATGTACTGTGGAGACCTCACGCCCCACGTGTTGAGCAATTCGGCGGTACGTCCACCCGGCCTCCCGCATGCCCACTATACGCCCTCGCTCAAAGTCCGTCAACTGCACATACGGTTCACGTCCACGCTGTCGCGGCATGCTACCAGTGTTAAAGACTGCGATGGAGCTCCGTATGCCACGGCAAACTGGCTGACACTGACGGCGGCGGTGCACAAATGCTGCGCAGCTAGCGCCATTCGACGGCCAACACTGCGGTTCCTGGTGTGTCCGCTGTGCCGTGCGTGTGATCATTGCTTGTACAGCCCTCTCGCAGTGTCCGGAGCAAGTATGGTGGGTCTGACACACCGGTGTCAATGTGTTCTATTTTCCATTTCCAGGAGTGTAATTTACCAAAGTGTCTGAGTGCAGTCAAATATTCATTGATGGAGGAACAGTATGATGCTAGAGACTGAGCGATATAAATATTTCCCAAAATTTCTCTCCAATCACTTACCTATCTAACTGGAGGTGTCTATTAAATGCTTGGAAATATCCAATTCAGTTTTCCATATGATAACTGTGATCAGTGCTAACATTTGCTAACATTGCTTTCTTCCATTATCATTTTTTTCCAGTGTGATTTACGTCTGTGATCTTCCATGATAGGGAAAACATTTATTGCTCTCTTCAAGACTATAAAATCCCGCTTCAGTAAGTTTCACGAAGCCTACTGCATGGCACACATTCCACGTAATTAGGTATGTAATAGTGATTTAAATTGTTATTGTCACTATATAACTGAGGCATTACGGAACTGATTCGGAAGTGGTAAGGTGCTGGGCTAGCGAAGTTGTATATACGTAAACAGTAGTTTGTTATCCAAAACAATGGAGCACTTGACAACGTGTAGAACACAATTTAATAGTGGGAGTGCAAATGACTAGTAAATAACGCATTAAAACTCAAGGGTCACCAAATAAACAAATAAAATCCTTAAAATGCATCGGTGCAATGTGATAAAAAAAGTCATACGTCGACGAATAGAAAGTAAAATCTCCTCCTTTTTCTTATCAAAATAATTTAAAATACCGTACTGTTGCAGTAAGATTTACTAATATTCATACAACGTTGTTCGTGGCTCACTTCCTTGTATGGTCGAGTAGCAGACAGTTAAATTCCAAACGGCATGAAGGCCCCAGTAACACTCCACAGGCTAGGTCTTCCAGCTTTGTTAGGCCCAACAGAGCACTCACATACCCTAGATAAAACTGCGCCTCCAACTCTCCACACTGCTGCGAGAAAGTCCCCTCGTTCTGCTTGCCACGTATGTCCCTACATCCCCACCTGCCATTGCTCACAGGCCCAGTTCCCCAGCAGCTCGGCAAAGACATACACAGGGGAAACACTATCGATAATAGAGCGCCAAGGATGTTGCGCACACATGGCGAAATAGTGCTACGTCACGATCACTCATGTCACGTGTCCTAGCAATCTGGACTAAAATCTTTTTCACACCGTCAGGTGGCTTGCGGAGTATGGATGTAGATGTAGATGTAGATGCAGATGTAGACCTACTTGATGGTGAGGGCAATTTTTTTTGTTTATTTTTTCGTGCTAGTTTGCTTTTGATGTCCTCCTTGCGCCGTCCATATTTTCTTATTTCTATGTCAACGTAGTAGAATTCGTTAACTTAATCTACACCGTACCATCGACCGTGATGTTAAGTTTCCCGCTCTCCTCATCTCTGCTACATTTGCTAACATTCCATTCAGCGTATCATGTAATTCTTCCTCACTTTCACTCAGGATAGCATTTCAGTCATCAAATGGTATCATTCATGTACCATCGCCTTCAATTGTAAATCCGCCTCTGAACCTATCTTTTATCCCCATCGCTGCTTCCTCTATGTACAGATTGAACAGTAGGAGTGAAAGACTGCATCCATGTCTTCCACGCTTTTTAGTCTAGGCACTTCGTTTCTGATCGTCAACTTTTATTATTCCCTCTTGGCCCTCGTACATGTTGTACATTACTCGTCTCTCCCCATCAACGAGAATAGTCGAATTTCTGTCTCTTCCCCAATTACTTTAGTAATTATGAAGGAATGGTAGTCCCCTAAAGCTCTCTTAGTTTCTGATTCTAATACTGGATCCCCTGTCTCTTCTATATCGACTCGTGTTTCCTCTATCACAACGACCTTCAATGTACTCTTTCCGCCTATCCACTCGTGTCTCTGCATTTAACATGAGATCTCCATTGTACTCTTAATGTTACCAATATAGTGTTTAATACCAAAGAATTTGATCTCGCATACTTTCCATGTTGTTGAAAATACTTATGTACTTTTTTGCAATTATTCGTTACTTATTGATTTGTCTCCAAAATATTCTTTCTCCTCTTCAGTAATATACAGGTTGTTTCCGTAAGAGCGTGCAAACATGTAACAGGACCTAGAGAATGCTCCACTAAAAAATTTGAGGTAGGGAACCTTGGTTCGAAGAAGCTAGCTTAAGGAGATATGGAGGTAAACTGGTCTACCGCTTTGTCTACTATTACTGTTTTCCAGCTTATTTACAACTGGCATGTGCACATGTTTCATGTACTGTGCCGTTTATTTACATGTACATTCTTTATTTACTGCAAGGATACATAAAGGACGATCCTGATTACTAGGAAGTCAAGACGCAAGTTTTGTTTCCTTTGCTTGTCCATAACGTGCCCCCGCTGTATCGTACTTATACTGTCCCATGACAGAACGCACTACGAATCAACGACAGACCCATTCAGCGTGATGGTTCACCGCCTCACTTCATTGTGGATGGCCGCAATAATCTCAGTGCTGTATTTCGTGGTCGCTGGATTGGAAGGGGAAGTTCTATTCCTTGGTCTGCGAAATCACCTTATCCGAGTCCCTTGATTATTTCCTATGGGGATATCTAAAGTCAGTATTGTATACGGCTCCAGTGGGTACAGAGATGGAATTAGTTGATAAAATTGTAGTTGGCTGTAATATGATTCGAAATACACCAGTGATATTTGTCATGGTATGTCACAATCTTGTACTCCGATGTTATGGTTACATTGAGGTTGGTGGCCATGAGTTTCAGCACATTTTGTAAGATGCAGTACAAATGTTACGTTCATTTTTTCAGCGATGGTAGTTGCAGCTTACTGTAACTAATTTAAACAAGGAAGTACACAGTAATGAGATTATATACCTATTATCCCCTTAAGATGGCTTCTTCTACCCCATGTTCCCCATCATAAATTGTTCAGTGGCGCATCCTCTGCGTCCTGTAAAATTTGTGCGCGCTCTTACGGAAACATCATGTATAAAAGGGCATTAATAGACTGTTCAGTTAGTTCTTGTAGAATATTTTATACGTTATGAATAAAAACACACGTGACACTGGTGTAATATTCTACAATATTCACTATTTTACGTAAGAAACCTGTTATTGCCTATTACGCCATCATCAGTTAGAAATATAAATATGTGGGGTTGAGAAATTTTTGTACGACGAAATTTCATAAACTAGTGTATCTACAGAGAATCTTAGCTGGTATCCAATGATCACAATTGTTAACACTTAATTTAGAATTAAAAGGAAAGGAGTTATTTCAGTGAAAATGCGATGTAAAACTATTGAACTCAGATAGCTCAACAGAAATTTGGAATACTATCGTTAAACGTAGTCTACGATACTAGAGGTGCTTTGACCTAGGCATTGCATGCGTTATCCAGTAGGAGCCCTTACACTGGACGTTGTTTACTACTGGCATTCTTCGTGACCGTTTTCCAGTCATGTAAGCATAGCCCTGGCGCAGCGTCACACCGCGAGATTTCCGGTACCAACAATAGTTTCATTCAGTTCGTGTTCAGAACTATAGTAACATGCCACTTACAGACATGCAACACTGTAACAGAGTAAGGATAGTGGTTTTACTTTCAGCTGGTCATACACAGCAGGCTGTTGCCCATAGGTTATATGTCATTCAAAGTGGTGAGTCTAAGGTGAGGAGAAAGTGCAGAGAGACGGAAGATGTAAACAAAAGAGCTCGCATTGGTCGTTCTTGTATGACGGCACCAATACAGGATCGTTTCCTGCAACTGTCGGCTGGCAGGCGCCCAAACCAACTGCCAGGAAGATTAGGAATGACTTCTACCGGGCAACAGGGATTCGTTTCTCAGACCAAACAGTACACCGAAGATAGCATCAGGATGGTATTCATTCCAGAAGACCAATTAGAAGTTTTGCACTGAACCAACGGAACCGACGCAGTCGAAGGGACTGGGCTCTCGCACATCAACATTGGACCATTGTAGAACGGAGTGTCATGTTTGCCGACGAGACCAGGATTGGTCTGCGACTGGACATTAGACTTGTTAAGGTTTGGAGAAGCACTAGATGACATCAGGATCGCCAACAGATTCAGGAAGTCCATCAGTTTGCATGTGGAAATGTAGTGTTCTGGGTGGCAATAATGATGGAACGGAGGGCCCCGCTAATTCCATTCTACGGCCATTTGACTCATCCCTGATACCTCCAAGAGATCCTACGACTGCAAAGTCCTACAGACGTGAAGTCGGTGCAATTTCGTCCTAGTCGATGACAATGCAAGGCTGCTCCAACTTTAGCAGTGTCTCGGTATCTTCAAAGATGTAACATTACTCGAATGTAATGGCCAGCACAGTTCCCAGACATGAAAGCTACCTATCATGCATGGGAACTGTTGAAGGTGGCCATTGCACAGCGTCCAGATCCACCTAACATACTTCAGGACCTCACTGAAGCTGCCAATGAAGAGTGGGCCCTCATAGCCAAGACAAAAGTTATGATCTCATCCAGAGCATACCTCGCAGAGTGGAAGAACTCATCCGTGTGCGAGGAGGACACACTCACTGCTAAAGACTGATAATAATCAACATGAGATAAAGATTTTCACTTTTTTTTGTATTCAAGACATTCACTTAGGAGAGAATCTGCTTTTTTTGTAATGATTTTCTGTAGCTAACCAAAATTATTCTGGTATTTAAAAGGAATTATAATTATTTGGTTAATACGGTACTGTGCAGATCCCAATGTGTGTAAGGTAAGAATCACTGTAGTAAACTCTATGATATTTCAGACTTTTGTCGATGTGTGTAAGTGACACATTAAATAACGAACTATATAACGATTTACAGGAATTGTTCCGAGAAGAAAATAATTCGAATGAACTTTGGTGACGTGTATCGAGGGAGTGGCAGAACAAAATAATTTTGTATTTAACAGAGCCATTATTACAAACATGTAAGATAAACAGGTGAGATTAAGTAGGTAAGAAAAGCAGCTGTGATTGTACAAAGCATTATTTTAACAGACTAACTGAAATTGTAGTAACTAAAACAGAGGAACAATTGAAGTATGTGAGTAGTAGGGGTAATTTACAACATGCTCTGGATGGAACTACGAGTAGTGTCATCTGCCATTAGAAGTAGCGAGCAAGGAAACTATGATCATTCAGTACTAAGTTTGGGTAAATGGACGCATGTTTATCAATTTAGATTATTTCAAAATAGTTCATCTTCCTCCATTTATGAATCTGATGTAAGACTTCGTGCTACAACTTGAAACAGTGACATTCTTTAAGCAGGTGTCTTGCAAAAGTAGTGTTTCCTTTTCTAAGTTTCCAATATCATTTGTATGTCTTACCTGTTTGTAATATTGGACCTGTTACAGACAAAGTTATTTTTTTAAGCCACTCCCTTCGAACATGACATCTTCATTGTTCAGTTTATTTTGTTTTCAGCACAATATTTTTGTAGCTTTTGTTTCATATAGCCCATTACTTAATGTGTCACATATTTTGCTTGAGTTCATTTGCTTTACATCGCATTTTCACTGAAATCATGCCTCTCGTTTTAGTAGAAAACCAAGCATTATCGACTGTCATCTATGGAAACCAATTGAGATCCTCTGTAGATGCACCAGTTCAAAATCTTTGATACTACAAATTTCACGGTCACACACAGCTGTGTAGTTTATGGCGGCGTAAAAGCTGAAAACCGGTTTGTAAAACAAAATAATAAACCTTGCAGAATATTATACCAGTATCGTGGTCGTTTTGATTCATAAAGTATTTTATGATTTATTGTATTAAAGTAATGTCAACACCAGTATTTTGTAACACTCGCCAAATGTGGTACAAAGATGCGAGCGCGTAGGCCTATCTCTTTTCGTCCGCTTTCACCCACAGCTACCAGGAGGAAATAAATTAACTCTGGAGTATCGTTTGTTTTGAGAGAAGTGGAAATGCGACAGCGTCAAAGACGAAATTGCTCAAGTCAGCACCGAGTCGACAAGATACATCACCATTAAGTTAAACGGAAAGAGTTAAGCAGCAGCCAAGGGAGATGTGATACATTACTCATATACAAAATGTTTTTCTTCTTTTGGAAAGGGTGTGATTAAAAACACCTAGTCAACATAACGATAAAAGACAAAAAAAGTAAACAAGCAATGTCTCGAGACGTTCTTCAAGATATTCTATACTACAGCAGTTGCACGCTGCAGGAGAAAGCATTCTGATACGGTGTCTTCAGAATCTATGTAATTTCGAATGTGCATCACCTACAAATTATACGTCATGCAACGATGCAAAACCTTAGCTGGGTAGTGAATCCCAAGCCTGGATCTAACCTCAGTCATTCCATCTCTAAATACTAAATTTTCCGACTTTTTTTTTTTTTTTTTTTTTTTGGAAAACTCTTCAGTTATGCTGCCTCTGAAACAGAGAAACGCACCCCGATGCTGTCTTCTCGTACCTCCTCAGAAGCTTATTTTCCTTACAGCCTCAGTCGGTTGTGTCACTGACGATGTTCCCTACACTCCTGTTTAACTATTATCAAACTCTGTCCCGGGTACAACGTGCCACAGAGGTACGGATTGTTGTAGACACCCACTTTGTGGAGACCGACACAGTCCGTAGCATTGCAAAACTGATCTTTTTTATCTTCATGGTTGGGAGTGAAAAGCATTGGACGTCGTGTTTTCATAGGAATCTACGGATTTTTCCGGTGAATAGGTTCGTAAGTAACTATTAATAAATTTGTCAACAGTGCTCGCTCGGTTAGTCAGTTGAATTTATATTCCCTTTGAATACTAGTCGTGAGTGTCGCATTTCCTGTGAAATATTTTTAAAGCTCAGTGTATCAAATTACTCAACTCCACATTACTTTGTGTCCGTTGGCAATTTTTGGAGGCGTGTAGACACAGATCTGTGTTTGAAGAGTCTGTGTACACATTCTAACCTAGGTATCTACATCCACACATACATATATACATGATTAGCCAGTGGACAGTGCATGGCGGATGGTACCTCTTACAGAAATTAATGATTTAATTACATTTCCGTTCGCGTACTGAGCGCCTGAAAATAGACCGTCTATATGCCCCTGCCGGCCGCGGTGGCCGTGCGGTTCTAGGCGCTGCAGTCCGGAACCGCGGGACTGCCTCGGACATGGATGTGTGTGATGTCCTTAGGTTAGTTAGGTTTAAGTAGTTCTAAGTTCTAGGGGACTGATGACTTAAGATGTTAAGTCCCATAGTGCTCAGAGCCATTTGAACCATTTTTTTTTATATGCCTCTGCACCCACCCTAACCTCTGTCCCTTATTTTCGGCATCCCTATGTAAATATACTATGGTGATGCAGAACTGCCCTATAATTATTCAAGAATACAGCCGAGAGGCTTCCGCGAGAAGGAAGTCAAGAGAGAACAAACATATAAACAGAAACTTCAATTTTGTCAAAAACATTACCATTTTAACTTTTCAGAACGTCTTTGTTTAACTTTTGTGTGGGCTGTATCACCTTTTAGTATCCTAGCAGTGTGTTTCTGAACACATTCGATATCTGCTCTGATGCCTACTTAGCACCAGATACGGACACAGAATAGAACTCTACGGTTGAAGTGTCTTTTATGTGATTTCCTTTACAGTTAAACAGCTGTTTCCTAGGTATATTTCTACAAATGTAGAGATTAGATGCTCCGAAACATCATGAAATTTCTTTGTACCGTGTGGTTGTACCACAAACGTGTTGTCCTCGTGATAGAGACTAGAAAACTTGAATTTATATGTCATAATGGCTTTCCTTCAAAATATTCAATGTATTGTTTCGCCAGAACTGGCGGTAGTTGGTTCATAATAGTTTTCATTAAACATTAATTAGGTTGTGGTGTGACTCGGCCTGAATATTCCAGTAACACAATCTTATATTCTTTTACATATTTCTTCTTAGAAGTTCAAATTTGAAAAATTCCGAAATTTGGGAAACACCATCGCGAAAAACGTCGCATATGCTTTACACATATACTTGGAGATCAAATAAACTGAAACTGGATGAAACGCTCTTCAGGCTAGTTTCGAAGGGCCTTGTCAGGACTAAGAGTCGTCCCGACGATTCCATCGTCAATAAGACATGTTAAGTCCTAGAGGTTGAGTAAGATTCGCTCTGCAGTCTATTATAGTGAATTTAAATCTAAGACTGGACTCATACAGCTGTATCACAGTCTTCCCACTGTGTAGAATCTGTATCTATTTTGCGTGTGGCTTGTGGTTAATTGTGTGATGAGACTCGAGTTAAGTGTAAGTTTATACTCAGAACCTGATCAGTTTCGTTGTGTAGTTTAAACCATAGAAACGTGCTCTAAGGAAAGTTTCAAGTAGCTAATTCTAACATACCAGTCAAATATAAGCAGTGATGCATGCTTAGTAATAATCATACATAATTTGAAGTAGTAACACTTTAAAGAGGCATTTCAATGTAAGTTCGGTCGCTCATCAAACGACGTGTTTCAGTTTGTCTGGGCTAACTGTAAGTGTTGGACTTACCTGTCTTCCAATTTATTTACTGTTGTATTTCTTGAAGGTAATGAAACTTTGCTTACTCATGGGATGGGGAAATAGCGACTGCATACAGCTTTTTTGCCTTTCGTTAAATGTGTTACGATAAATTAGAAATGTTAATTGTGACCCAAGGCGATATTCTATTCCAATCGTGTTTCACATAAATTACGGTTCATAAATGATGGAAAACAAATACTGTAAAAGTACTTCGTCACTAACTTCAATGTTTCATAAAATGGCACCCTTGACTTTCCTTTCGCAAGCAACACTCCATTCCATGAAAGCAAGGATCCACATTGGAGATCCGGTGTTGCACATAATTTTAGTTACCATGAAATAAGGTAGCAGCATACACACTGCTGCTAGCTTCAAGACTCATTTTGTACGTTTCACAGATCATATCCGCTTCTGATATAAAATAACAAATCTTGTATACGTGATTAGAAAACAGATTACCGATCGCCTAAGCCCCAGGATCTGGCAATACAAATTGATGAGGGTAAAACAATTTTGGAATCTGTTGTACAGACGGATTAAGATGATCTTTGACAGCTGACAGTTTTTAGCTGTAAAACGCAATTGGCTGCAGATGTAGACACGTGAAGCACCAGTGCCAAGTCAACTGCAGCCGTCACGGATTTTCTTTTAGTGACTGTAGTATAGAAAACAAGAACGTAGCAGATCTTCCAAGTAAGACATTAACTGAATTGTGGCTGGTACCACGTTAAACTGTATGTCCCCATATAACTGGCTGAACAAGTCAGTTCGAAGGTCAGCGGAAGGCAACGGCATTCCTCCTTTGATGTCCAGTAAGGTACTGCGGTGTTCAAAACAGTCTTCGGATTGGCGTCTGAGTTACTTTTTTACGTTGAAGAATGCTTTCTACAACAAAGGAACTGTACTGGCATAAGGTGTTGACATCAGAATACGGAAGTTTAGGCTACATGTGGTGCATAACATCGTGTGGATGTGATAAGTGAGTAATGAAAAACTAAGAACACATTACAATTGTGTGAAAGTGATGGTACAGAAGGAAATTAGATCATAAGACAATAAGAAACAAAATGAACAGTTCTTACATATAATGTGTGAGGAAAATATCTGTTGAAAACTGTGTGAAAGGAATTGAGAAGACGTAACATATTCTGGAGTAACTAATGTCGCACTAGAATGATCGGAGGATAAAAGAAAGAGGAATGGCTCTACAAAAAGTAGAGTAACAACATAACTATAATGTCTTGTGACTAGAGCCTCCCGTCAGGTAGACCCTTCGCTGGGTGCAAGTCTCTCGATTTTACGCAACTTCGGCGACTTGCGCGTCGATGGGGATGAAATGATGATTATTAGGACAGCACAACACCCAGTCCCTGAGCGGAGAATATCTCCGACCCAGCCGGGAATTGAACCCGAGCCCATTAGGATTGACATTCTGTCGCGCTGACCACTCAGCTACCGGGGCGGACACAAAATAACTGAAGATGTGTTACTGGTGTGAAAAATACAAAATTTTTTTAGCAGGGATCATGTGATGGAAGATAGCCTTGAACAAATCCGAAGATCGTACCGAGTGGTTATAATTAAAGTTCAACTACTCACAGAGCTCCAGTGTGGGTTGTAATTACCGTATGGCAGCGAAACTTTACAAATATTCTAATGATTTAATGCGGAACCGATTCATACTGGAAATAATTTGTTCCACTTTTGGCAACCAGAGGAAATTTGGCACTGTGAATTCATATGTAATGGATTAGGAAAAGGGGATGATCATAAAAGGTCAGATAAGTGAAAAGGCACAAAGTTGCAGCTATTATCAACTTATGCTTACAAAATTTGTTCAATATGAGCGCTAGAGACGCCGAAGATCCCTGTATATCCACCTGGTCGCCCACACTGGAATTAATTTCTTTCCCAGAATAAATCGTTTCAACATTAACGCAGTAGAATATCTTCCGACTTTCGTTGCCAGGAGATAATTGTAGCCCACACTGGTTATCTGTGAATCGCAGCGTTTTAATTACAACCACTCGGTATAAGAAGATTTCAAATTACCAAACTAATTGGCACAGTGTGTAACATTGCATACTGAATGATATTATATTCAGTTTTCGAAGTTTGTGTGTTTTAACTGTGACAGTCGTTCATTTCCTGCGTGTATCATTTGCGTTGCATACTTATTTGAAGGAGACAAGATATTACCACTAGAACTGACACTACAACGTGAAGTCTACAGGTAATCCGGCGCAGAAAATCGGCATTCGCGGGGAGATGTTCGCCATTTCAAGAAGGGTTCTCAAAATTAATTCGAGAAGTGGCAGGTAGGTGGCGGGTGTGAGACAAGATGGCGCTGGCGCGCCGCGGCTCCGGCGAGCGGCAGGACGGCTATTCGCGTCATGTTCCGGAAGCGGCATTAGCAAGTCGACAAGAAGCCGGCCGCTGGATGGGCTGTCTGCCGGCCGCAGGCGCCGCTCTGAATAACAATGGCGCCGAGGAAGCGGCACGTAGACGCCGCCGACGCCGACGACGAGGCCGACGCCGACGCCAAAGCCGGGCGCCGCGCCGTTCGCACCCGCCGCGCGCTGCTCCGTGCAAATTATTCCACGGCAGGCTCGCGAGGAAACCAGGCATGCATCACTGACCTATGAAGCTGTCCAAACAGTTCAATAGGGCTGTCACGAGCTTGACGAATCGCGGCTACTTCATACATAATTTCTACTACTCCTACAGAGAAAGTGACGAGTGAGCCGGCCGCGGTGGTCTAGCGGTTCAGGCGCTCAGTCCGGAACCGCGCGACTACTACAGTCGCAGGTTCGAATCCTGCGTCGGGCATGGATGTGTGTGACGTCCTTAGGTTAGTTAGGTTTAAGTAGTTCTAAGTTCTAGGAGACTGATGACCATAGATGTTAAGTCCCATAGTGCTCAGAGCCATTTGAACCAAAGTGACGAATGAAAAGGTCTTATCTCTTTAACTGCGTCGAGGCTCTTCAGTTACACGTCTTGCACACAATAACGGACATGTGTTACTCTTGATGCAGTTTGAAGCACCAGCTGTAAATTTCTCAAACAATATGGTGATTTCCGGCTCGTGAAGGACATTACGCGATTAAACTTTCATTCCAATCGAAACTAATGTCCATATCAAAAGAAGGCGTGACCCCACAGGCACAAATACACTCTAACATAAAAAATAATCACGCAGCACGAAGGAATTCACCTAATGGGACGGAAATAGGCACACGGGATGTACATGTGCAGAAAAACAAATGATTGCAATTCCAGAGTAATTGCGTGATTTATTCAAGAGAACGAATTTCACAACATGAGAAAGCCAATAACGCGTTGTTTCACCTCTGTCCCTTATGTAAGCAGTTATTCATCTTGGCGTTGATTGACAGAGTTGTTGGTTGTTTTCCTGAGGGGTGTCCTGCTGAATTCTGTACAGCTGGCGAGTTACATTGTAAATATCCCGGGATGGCTTGAGGGCCCTGCCTGTAATGCTCCAGATATTTGGAAGGTTTGATAAGCACGATGACAAAGAGTGAAACTGTTGTGGTCGGCAGGAGAGCCAACACCGTGTTACTAGAGGAAGCCGAAAGGCACGCGTTTTAGCTCACGCAGGCTGGCGTGAGGTCTGGAACAGGAAAAGGAAATTAGACTTTAGAAAAAACGTTCGTAGCTGGTGGAATACTTTACTTTAATCCATTAATGGTGAACGTCGCTCTTGATGGTACATGATTCAGTATCAATAGTAACTGGTAATGGCGCCTTGCTAGGCCGTAGCAAATGACGTAGCTGAAGGCTAGGCTAACTATCGTCTCGGCAAATGAGAGAGTATTTTGTCAGTGAACCATCGCTAGCAAAGTCGGTTGTACAACTGGGGCGATTGATAGGAAGTCTCTCTAGACCTGCCATGTGGCGGCGCTCGGTCTGCAATCAATGATAGTGGCGACACGCGGGTCCGACGTATACTAACGGACCGCGGCCGATTTAAAGGCTACCACCTAGCAAGTGTGGTGTCTAGCGGTGACACCACATTTCTCCCCCGCAAATCGGCGTACGTTTGTGGCATAAGGCTTCCGCACGCCGTGGGGAGGACCCCATGTTGACGTATGCGACGAGGTGGGGAGCCTAACAACAGGCGAGGCTGTGCCACCCGCACCCTGCCATTCGGACCGCGGGGAGCTAGGAAACGCCTGAAAACCTGCTCCAGAGTGCACGCCAACGTGCGGCGTATGCGCCCGCAGAGACACAGGATGGGTCGAAGGGTCGATCTCCATCGGGCCGGGGCACCCGACGGGCGAAGACGACACATGGTCCGGAGCGGGCAAGAGTTCCATGTCGGAAGACAACTGGTCACGGGAAGCGATCGGCGGCGCGTGACCCAGGGAGGCGCCCGGCGGTTGCAGCGACGCGTCCACTGCGGGCGTCACCTGCGGCAGAACAGGCGGCGGCGGCGGCGCGTCGCCATGGGGCAAAATGGAAGGCAGCGTCGGTAACACCTGGGGCCGAGGCGACCCAGTAGATGGGTCCCCAGGGCGCTGACCGGACGGCACCGTCGCTGAAAGCAGACGGGGTGCGGCAGATCCCGTGCGACGACAGAGGCGCAGCTGATTGACGGACGTCACCTGCGGGAGAACAGGCGGCGGCGGCGGCGCGTCGCCATGGGGCAAAATGGAAGGCAGCGTCGGTAACACCTGGGGCCGAGGCGAGCCAGTAGATGGGTCCCCAGGGCGCTGACCGGACGGCACCGTCGCTGAAAGCAGACGGGGAGCGGCAGATCCCGTGCGACGACAGAGGCGCAGCTGATTGAGATGCCGACGCACCTCACGAGAGGCCCCCAAAACCAGATACATAGCACGGCCGAGGCAGCGAATTATGCGCCCTTCGAGCCAACGCCGTGAACCTCGATAGTGGCGGTAGTAGACAACGTCGCCTGGGGCAAGAGCAGGTGTCTGCCGCTGCACTGGAACCTGATGCGGCAGATGTAGCAAAGACATCAAGGTTCGATGAGGGCGACCGTAGAGCAACTCAGCCGGCGAGCGACCATCACGGGGTTGAGAGCGATACGAGGACAGAAAGAGCAATAACGTGTCCTCCCGAGAATGCGACTCTTTCAACTTCAACATCTGTGACTTGAGAGTCCTGACCAGTCGTTCAGCGGCACTGTTTGACTTTGGCGAAAACGGCGCGGACGTCAGATGTTGAATATCATTGGCCTTACAGAATGACTGAAATTCTGCGGACATGAATTGTGGGCCATTGTCGGAAACAATAGTCTGTGGAAGACCTTCAATGCAAAACATAGCAGATAACGCTTGGATGGTGGAAGATGACGTGGTGGAAGACATTCGGACAACAAAAGGAAAATTACTGAATGAATCTACAACAACCAACCATCGAGCATTCCAGAATGGACCAGCAAAATCGATGTGTAAGCGTTGCCAAGGGGAAGTGGCTTTTGGCCATGCAAAGAATTTCCGCGGTGGTGCTGTTTGTTGTTCGGCACACACCACGCAAGAAGAGCACATATTCGTAATCGCGGCATCGATTCCGAACCAAGTACAGTGCTGACGAGCAAGTTGTTTCGTTCTCACTATACCCCAATGTCCTTGGTGGAGAAGCTGTGTCCACAGCTCGTGGTCGTGTGGTAGCGTTCTCGCTTCCCGCGCCCGGGTTCCTGGGTTCGATTCCCGGCGGGGTCAGAGATTTTCACTGCCTCGTGATGACTGGGTGTTGTGTGCTGTCTTTTGGTTAGTTAGGTTTAAGTAGTTCTAAGTTCTGTATGTTAAGTCCCATAGTGCTCAGAGCCATTTGAACCATTTTTTGGAGAAGCTGTAAGACAGAGGACTGTAACGAACGTGGTACCACGACCCTGGACTGATCATTATCTGAACGCAACAGCAAAACACCACGTCGTACAAAAAATCTCTCCTGGTGAGCAAAAAATCGGCGAACCAACGGATCCCCGACCCGTGACTTTGACAAGGGCCATTGCGTAGTAACAAAACGCAGAACGGTAGCAAGGACAGGGTCGGCAGCTGTGGCTGTAGCCACACGACGAAATTCAATCGGAAACGATTCGACCACGTCATTGGTTTCCGAATCAATGAACATGCAAGCAAGTTCGGAGGAATCGAATGCTCTATCCTCAGCAACAGGCAAACGGGACAACGCATCGGCGTTTCCGTGCTTAGCAGTGGACCGATACAATATATCGTAGCGGTACTGCGAGAGGAAAATTGACCAGCGAATGAATTTCTGCGCTCTACGTGGAGGTACAGGCTTAGTCGGATGAAAAACCGATGTCAAAGGTTTGTGGTCTGTGACGATGGTAAAGTGACGACCATACAAGAAATCATGAAACTTTCTAACACCAAATACGAGAGCCAATGCTTCTTTCTCGACTTGTGAATAATTTCTTTGCGCAGACGAGAGCAATTTGGACGCAAAGCCAATTGGGCGATCGTGCGAACCATCTTTGTGCGCAAGCACAGCACCGATCCCGAAATCCGATGCATCCACCATCAACAAAAGGGGCTTCCGGGGATCGAATGGCGTAAGGCAAGTATTGGAAAGCAACCCCGATTTCAACTGGCGAGCGGCGTGTTCGCATTCCGTCGATGTTTACGAAGATTCCACGTAGTAACAAAACGACAACGAACTTGCAGTAATTTCGCAAGTACCCCCAGGAAGTGTGGTAGGACTGTTGCTGTTTACAATGTACAGGGTGATTACAATTAAAGTTAAGCTTTCAAAACTCTGTAGAAATAACGTTACTGGTAAGAGTGACGTCAAATTGCAGCGGAATATTATCGGAGAAGGGGGAGAACGTATGGCAGAAGAAAAAAAATAGTGTGAAAATTGATCAATAGATGGCACTCTATGTGTCAGACTACGTAATGAAAACACCTGTCGTGCGCAAGAAACATTTAAGTTGGTATAAACACGCCAGGTACACGGCTTTTCCTTGTTTCGGGTCTGTGACTATCGCCATGGCTGTCTCAATGCAGGATCGAGCTCTGCTTGTAAAGCTGTATTCAAGAATGATGACTGTGCACAAGTCTCTCTGCAGAAGTTCCTGACGCTGAAGTGTTTAAAAAAATGATTCGGAAATTCGATAAAGACGGGTTCTTTTGGTGAGAAACCTGGTAGAGGGAGGAAACGAATTGATTCGATGTCAGTATAAGCAGTGGCCGCAGCAACGCAGGAGGAAACGAGTAGTCGTGTGCAAACGTGTAGTGCACGGAGAATTGCCCGTGAGTACGGTGTGTAAAATCCTACGAAACGTCCTTCTTTGCTATCCATTCAAAATTACCCCTGTGCACGAGTTCCTTCCTGTTGACCTGCCAGCAAGAGAGACCTCTGCTTTAGAATTTCTTGCTCGTATGGAAGTGGACAATGACTGGCCGTGGAATATTTTGTAGACAGACGAAGCCCACTTCCATCTGACAAGATATCTCAATACACATAATTGTCGAATATGGGCAACGGAAAATCCACACGCAAATCTACCAGTACCACTTCAGCCTGAAAAGGTCACTGTGTGGTGCGGGTTTACGGCACCATTTATCGTAAGGCCATATTTTTTCGAAGAGACAGGTACTTTCAGTCCTGTTACCAATACCGTCACTATTAAGCGCTATGAGTGTCTTTCGTGTAACCACGTCATTCCAGTTCTCCAACAGCGTGGATGTGTGGGTGGGATCATTTTTATGAAGATGGCGCTCTTCCGCACATTGCAAATACAGTTAAGCAGCTGCTGAAGCGCCATTTCGAAAATGCGAGAATTATTAGCCGCCATTTCCCTACAGCCTGGCTGTGCCGATCACCTGATCTTAATCCGTGCGGCTTCTCGCTGTGGGGTTAACTGAAAGATGTTGTGTTAAGTGTTCCGATTGCAAACTTAGCTGCATTGAAACCACGCATTGCGCAACACATTCTGAACATGACCCCGGAAACACTTCCATCAGTTTTGGAACATATTGTCTCTCGGTTTCAAGTTGTTGCAGAAAACGGGGGATAACATATTGAACATGTTTTGCGACAGTCACACGGAAATTAATAATCCGATTTAATTTTGATTTATGCTGTTTATGCAGTTTTTGGCCTCAGGACAATTAAAAACAGAAGTGATTGATGCTTTTTAGGCGGCGCTTAGCCTCAGCACAATTAAAAACCAATTTATCCCATCCGATGTGATATGACCTAGCCGTGGTGGATGGGCCTACGTAATTAACACTATCACACCTGTACACCCATGCACGCTGAGTAGTGCAGTTTGTTTAACGTCAAACGTATACCTTAGGCATTGTTATATGGTTCATTTCTCTTTTGTAGCTGACCACTATTAAATTATGATGCTTACAGCGCCATCGATTGCTACATTTTGTAACTATTTACTTTTCTTCTGCCATATGTTTTCCTCCTTCTCCGATAATATTCCGTTGCAGAGGTTTGAAAGTTTAACCTTAATTACAAACACTCTGTATATAAATGATCTAGCAGAAAGAGTCAGAAGCACTTTAAGACTCCGCGCTGATGAAACGATTGTCTATAAGAAAATAACAATGCATAACCTATAGGGCACTGATCAATGGTGCAGCATTGGCAGTTAACCCCGACCGTAGATAAATGTGACCTACTGCGCATACTTAGGAAAAGAAATCCTCTGACGCACAACTACAGTACTGATGAGAAATTGCTGGAAACAGTATCCACCATAAAATACAGGGTGTCCGAAAAGACTTTCCCTGATTACATAAATTGATAACTCAAGCTAGAAGTAAGATACTAATATGAAACTTGTGTCGAATTGTTTACAACTATCAAAGTTTTTTTCTGTTTTAGGTTCGCAGTACGTAAGTAGTGGATGAGGTGCAGTGTCCAAGAAGCCATGTTAACCAATCAGGAGAAGGCACAGTGTGTCCTGTGGTACCATGAGACACGATCAATAACCACAGTGCAGAGACACTTCCAGACAACATTTGGAAGAAATCCACCTTATGTCAAGAGCATTAAAGCCTGGTATGAGAAGTTCCAGAACACAGGATCGGTTGTTGACCTTCCGAGGTCTGGTCGACCAAGAACCTCAGCAGACAGGGTGGAAGCTGTAAGGCAGTCTTTTCTGCGAAGTCCGAAGAAATCGGTGCGCAGGGCCTCACGTGAATTACAGATGCCAAAAAGCTCTCTCTCCATGACATTTTACACAAACGTTTATTTTTTCGTGCATACAAAGTGCAAATCGCTCAGGTCTTGTTGCCCAATGACAGTACACGTCGATATGACTTTGCGGTAGAAATGCTATGACGTATTGAGGACGATGATGGTTATCTCAGACGAATTGCCTTTCCGACGAAGCGACCTTTTTTGTCAGTGGAGTAGTGAATCGCCATAATGTGCGCATTTGGGGTTCACAACCTCCTGGCGAGGTCATGGAGTGCACCAGAGGCAGTCCAAAGGTGAATGTTTGCGGCGCTCTATTGCACGATCGAATTATCGGGCCATTCTTCTTCGATGAGGCTACCATCACATCTGCAGTGTATCTGGACATGTTGCAACTGTATGCTGTTCCTCAGCTGCTTCAGTAGCACCCCGATGTCTTGTTTCAGCAAGATGGTTCACCGCCTCATTGGGGTTTGGACGTCCGTGCCTATCTCGATATGACCTTTCCTGGGTGATGGATGGGTCGTGATGGGACAACGGTATGGCCTCCACGCTCTCCTGACATAACTCCATTAGACTTACCGAACACGTGTACCAGATCTTGAAACCCTGCGGCAAAGGATAACCACAATCGTTGAATTGATCCCTCCAGTGATGTTGGCTAATGTGTGGAAATTGAATATCGCCTAGATGTGCTACGTGCAAGGGTGCGCATGTGGAAGTTTACTGATGTGTGAAAAAAACTTTGATAGTTTGTAAACAATTAGACACCTGTTTCATATTTGTATCTTACTTATAGCCTGAGTTATCAATTTATGTAATCATGGAAAGACTTTTCGGACACCCTGTATCTAGGAACAGATCTATCTATCCGGAGCAACCTCAACAGAAAAACCACATAAAAAAATAGTAGGAAAAGCAGATGCCAGACTGAGATTCATAAGAAGAATTTTGAAGAAATGTAACTTATCTGCGAAAGAAGCGTCTTTCAACGCACTTGTTAGTCCGATTGTTGAGTATTGGTCATCAATTTGGAACTACTGCGCGGTAGGACTGATAGTAGAGATGGAGACGGTCCAACGAAGGGCGATGTGTTTAGGCTCGGGATCGTTTAGTCGGCGCGAGAGCGTTACGGAGACGATCAACAAACTCAAGACAAGCAGTATGCCTCATGTAGATTACTTTCCGGGCATAGTTGGACAACATATTACCTTCTCCCAACTACATCCCGCGAAATGATCGTGACAGAGGCTTACCGACAATCATTCTTCCTATGCGCCATTCGCGAGTGGAACATGGAAGGGGTCGATCTGTTAGTCGTACCATAAGCACCCTCCACCACACATCGTTACGCGCTTGTGGAATACGGTGAGAAAAGCTGCTCCCTGCGACCTCTCGTCAGATCGTCTACTGACACTTTCGCTGCTACAAATACAAACGAAGCTCATTGTTGGACACCACACAAATCCACACAACGTCCCACCTTTTCGTGGAGGCACACTGTCTACAACCTCTGGAGGAATTCAGCTGTCTCTCTATTCGTTAGAACCTGTGGAACAATCCTACTACCCACTCTTTATTTAGCAGGGATCACACCTTCAACTGTATTGATAAGCCTTATTTTATTTGAAATCTATTTTGGTGTTACGTCACGCCACCCTCAGGCCCACCATCTTCCCATTGTGTAGCCATTCTCGGGGGACACGTGACTGCTCTTCTTGCCACACTGCTTTTCTCAATGTGTCTGGCCTCTACTCGTTCTGCATATGTACTGCAGCCAACAATCTGTGCAGTCGTCGATATCGTGTTCCCTTGTCCCTCACGCCAAGGTTACGGCTCGTTTTAAAGTCGGAAAGATGGTAATAAGCCGCACGTTCATGTCCTCAGCGTGTAAGGGCCTATTCGGAAAAGGTTCCCACACAATCGACTTATCGTTTGGCGTTCTCCCCCTTCCCATTCTTCCTTACACTCCAGTAGGTTTTTGCCACTAATTACGACACACGTTGTATACATATCTTGAACTTCGGTGCCCATCTCAGCTTGGCGTCCAAAGTGGCCGCTACTAATTGCAATACGCCCTGCACAGAAATGTTGCAGTTGTTGCGCCCCTGGTGACCCCTCACGTTAGTGCCCCAAGCGCCGGCTTGTGTCGCTTCGGACTTAAACGGCCCTGCGGGGTGTACTGTGTTGCGATCTCCACCGAAGAACTCCGGTAACGTTCGACACACGCAGTAGCCAAGTACTCACAACACTGTTCACCTGCAGGGATGGCTTCGTTCTGTACTGAAAATAGACTCGCACAAGAATGAAACTGTAATCAAATTTCTCGCCGCGCAGGGTAGCGGCGAGCGGCGTTGTCTGAGGCGTCTTGTCACGGCCCGGGCGCCCCCCCCCCCCCTCCCTCGGAGGTTCGAGTCCTCCCTCGGGCATGGGTGTGTGTCGTCCTAGTTTATAATCTAGTGTGGAAACTTAGGGTAAACTTAGGGACCGATGACCTCAGTAGTTTGATCCCATAAGACCTCCCAACAGATTTCCAAATTCAGATTACTCAGACAATTAAATAGTGGAGTGTCAGTTTGGTAGCGTTTACGGTGTAACCCTTTCCACCTCCTTCATTGTACGTGCATGTTTAAAAATGCAGAAAAGTCAAACATACTACCCATTTCAAAGACAATGAATGTTAATCTGTGTTTCCTTCTTCTTCTATTTATCACCTAAAAATGTATAGAATTTACTGTGGTAGGTTCTTTATAACGACTGTGTTACCTTTCGTTTCGTTACCCATGCAAATTTAAGGACAATCCGGCAGTTGAATCCAAAGACGTCAGTATTGCAGACGGGCTACATTGTTAAGGAATCCGAAGAAATTTGGATGGCGGAAAATATGATGAATCTTGATAGCCGGCGCCATCTGGATTGTACATGCAACTCCATCATCCCCAAGATTTCCTCCAGACGAAGGCGACAGAGTACGCCGATGGCCACGATGTACGACAACCCTAAGGACAGCCGAATTTCAGGATTCAAACAATAACGGCCAAGCCTGCCAGTTAGCGTGGCCAGTCTATCACCATGATACAAACAGAAGTCAGGAACACACAGAACGGGGAAGTCTTCGTCAGTCTTCGATGGCTCGCCTGAGGATGCATGACACATGCTTCAAATGGTGCAAATGGCTCTGAGCAGTATGGGACTTAACATCTGAGGTCATCAGTCCCCTAGAACTTAGAACTACTTAAACCTACCTAACCTAAGGACATTACACACGTCCATGCCCGAGGCAGGATTCTAACCTGCGACCGTAGCGGTCGCGCGGTTCCAGATTGAAGCGCCTAGAACCGCTCGGCCACTCCGGCCGGCAATGGCACATGTCCAGTCGTAATATCCTGCAGTGAACTGTAAGATGTTAGCTGCAACATGGAAACATTTTGGAATACGTATGACAGTGTTTGTAATAGTGTCACAGTCATAAAGGAAAAGACGAGTTTCAGAGATGTTATGATGTGTTGAAGATGAATAGAGCACTGTAAATAAGTTCGGCTGTAACATAAACAATCGTATTCATTTGAGGAGTCAGCAACGGCTGCTAAAACGCAAGACGTACAGGGTGTGGACATGGAAACAGCGCAAACACAATACATCACTATGCCTAAAACGGTGTAGGGAAACTCTTGGCTTCATTAAAACAGTTTCCACTCATCTCGGAGAGGACAAATACAAGTTCTGTATGGTTTGGAAGGAAATTCTGTTCCACGCTTCCTGCAAATAGTGGCAAGTTCGGGTAACGATGATGGAGGCGGACAACGATCACATATTCTTCTTTGCAATGTAGACCACAGAGGCTCAATGATATTGAGACGTGGTTACTGCGGCGACCAGAGCAGATGTAGCAATAAACCCTCTTACTCAGAACACCAATCCTCGACGATGGGAACTGTGTGAACAGGTGTCCTGTCGTCTTGGAAAACAGCATCAGTATTAGAAACAATCATTGCACCGTGGGATAGGCATGAGCAACCGAAATACTCACCTAATCCTTGGTAGTAATGCAGATTAACCATGGCATGCATGAAATATCAAGATATGGCTGCAGTAGTCATCACCGAACCTCACGCCATGATTCACTCTTCGGACATGAATTCGGTCAGAAGTTGCAGACAGTGTCAAACAAGACTCATCCAATCAAATCCATGGATCGATAGTCCAGATTTTGTGGCTTTGGCACCACGTTTCCTCCTAAGGCATTTGATTCACTGACGAGTGGTTTTCGAATTCCTGCTTACGCTGCAATTCCCTGCTTGTAGAGCTCCATTGTTTTTGTTTTGGTACTGAAGGGCTTCGCGCATGCGAAATTAAATTTTGCAGTGACTTTTACAGTTGTCAGATGGTTCAAATGGCTCTGAGCACTGTGGGACTTAACTTATGAGATCCCCCTAGAACTTAGAACTACTTAAACCTAACTATCCTAAGGACATCACACTCATCTATACCGTGGCAGGATTCGAACCTGCGACCGTAGCGGTCGCGCAGCTCCAGACTGTAACGCCTAGAACCGATCGACCGCTCTGGCCGGCTTTACAGTTGTCGTCCCCTTATTTTTCATTACAGTCTCCGTCAACCACCGTCGACCAATATTACTCAACACACACTTTCTTCCGCTTTGCGACTCAGAGGGTGATCTTTCTCCGCTTTCCCTGCAAGCGGTATAAATATTGGATACTGTGCCTCTCCAAACGCCAAACAATTCGGCTACTTGGTTACAGAAGCACCCACCAAATAAGCACCAGCAATTCGCCTACGTTCGAAGTCACTTATGTCTGACATATTGCACTCATTTTGCACTCACAGGTACACAAAACACTGTTCGCACCACGACTGCCATTTGCGACGTTTTGCCGACATTTAACGGGTGGTAAAATGCAACCACCAGGGTTGGCACGTTGGTTCAAATGGCTCTGAGCACTATGGGACTTAACTTCTGTGGTCATCAGTCCCCTAGAACTTAGAACTACTTAAACCTAAGGACGTCACACACATCCATGCCCGAGGCAGGATTCGAACCTGCGACCGTAGCAGTCGCGCGGTTCCGGACTGAGCGCCTTAACCGCGAGACCACCGCGGCCGGCGGTTGGCACGTCTGCATTTATATTCAAACTTGCATTTCTCAGGCTGTTACGATTCTTTTCCGAGCCTCTGTTGTTCTTGTAGTTTTCAGTTTTTACCATCTCTAGCGCCCGCATCTCGTGGTCGTGCGGTAGCGTTCTCGCTTCCCACGCCCGGGTTCCCGGGTTCGATTCCCGGCGGGGTCAGGGAATTTCTCTGCCTCGTGATGGCTGGGTGTTGTGTGCTGTCCTTAGGTTAGTTAGGTTTAAGTAGTTCTAAGTTCTAGGGGACTGATGACCATAGATGTTAAGTCCCATAGTGCTCAGAGCCATTTGAACCATTTACCATCTCTAGCCTAGAGAACGGCGCCTGCTTGCTAGCAGTCAGTTCGCCCACAAACCATAGCTTGTCCGCTAGACAACGTCGTCGCCAAACGAAGCGCGGCCGCTCGTTCGCGGGAAATCAGGCGTAATCTGGCGCGGCGTCGACTAGACTATTAGCGGCCGTGGCCATTATCGCTGCCGTTAACCCAGTTTTCGTTGCGCTGCTGCCTGCCTTGGCAGGTGCTCGCCTTTACGACCAGCCACAGAGGCAGGCAGCCAGCTCTGGTGTGCTCTCATGGACAGTTTCCACAAGAGACCGCAGGCTTCCCAGTTGTATCGCGTTACCGTTATCCGTTATATAAGCTTTACGTAGATAAAAATGGCCTTAAGAAAGATGAGAGACCAAGAAAAGATATTAGACGAGACAATCTTTCCTCTATTTAGTTATTTAAATATGCTGTTCAACTGTAATAGAAAACTAAAAACAATTGTTCGACGGGTATCATAAAGTTATAATTATCACGTCGAAGAAATACATGTTTGTAGTCCTGCACACCATTCAAATAGTCCTGCCACAGTACTGTAGAATTTCATGAGATGTATTCAGGGCTAGACCCTGGATCTCCCGCTTTACGCGAGCGGTCGTTTGAACCGCTTTCGCTATCTGTGCGCAACTCAGTGCCGGACGTAAACTTCGGTATGTCGCCGTTCGTGCGTCACAACATGCATTCGTACTCGTTATGGGATTCCGCTGTAGGGGAAGAACGTTTCGACTCAAATTCGCGGCCGGTTATCGGCGGATAAACGCAATACTGAAGTGCTTGTGTTGTTAAAAAATACGATGGAGTGCTCCTTCGGGCATGCGTGCATAATGGGTAGAGGTTGTGACGCAGGAACGACGACATATGGAAGATAAGGTATGGCTATAGGTCGTGCACAGATAGCCGAAGCGGTTAAGACGACCACTCTCGTAAGGCAAGGAATCCGGTTTCGAGTCCTAGTCCCAAATTTTCATTGTCGTCATTCCTTTATGCAGCTGATGGTTGTCCATATTCACAACTACGAATTCATTTCCTTTATTTCATAACGTCTGTAGTCGTCGCTGTGGCTGTTCTTTCGGTCATGCTTGCATGTCTGAAGGAACATTGTATCGTACTTATTAACAAAACAGGCGTTCCGATATCATAGTACCGTAGAACACTGCTACATATCCTCAACAAAATAGCATTTGACATGAAACGATAATTTGAATACGAGGTACACAGTGTTTATTTAAACGTCTTGTTCGCATACTTGTTTGAAAGCAATTGTCGGTTTCGACTAGACATAGTAATCCTCAGAATCTCCCATTCTCCTGCACTGGAAGAAGTCATAACCATGTAAAGATATGATTTATAATTCATATTTCTGCATCGTTATGACTTGTTATTGTGCAGCAGAACGAGAGTTTCTGAACATAGCTGAAACTGGCAAATCTCTCCAAAAAAATTTCGCACTCAGGACAGTTGAATAAAATACAGTGTGAAATGGAGTTTGTTCGGTAATTGGTCTACCTCATTTCAAGGAGATCAACACTGCAACAATCTCTGCTGTTTTTTTAAAAGCGCGAAGAAACAATACACACGTTGGTGAGGTGCAGCGAATGCTTCCAGTATTATGAAACGAGTCTCAAACATGAAGAACGAACTGGCAGATCATCTCTCTGTGAAGAACCGTACATGTCAAAAGAAGTGTGGCCTTACTGAAGGACTTCCTGGCTTCGCCGCTCTAGCCACAGGTGGACTAGTCGGGACCGACCGACAGCCATGTCATGCTTTGCCAAAAGGTGTCATGTGGATGCAGTTATTCAGATGAGCAGGGTCAGCACACCGCTGTCCCGCCAGTTGTCGGCTTTGAAGACCTTAAATCTGCTACTTCTCATTCAGGTAGCTCCTCAGTCGGCATCACGATGTAGAGTTGACGCAGTTCCACTTCTCGCGGTAAGACAAAATCTCCATGGCAGTACCGGGAATTAAACCTAGATGTTCCGCTTGGCAGTCAGCTACACTGGCGTATCGCAATCCAGGTGACTGCGACAAAATGGAATATCAGTCACAAATCAGTTTTCAGTATTCTAGAAGGTATTTTAAAAAGGACAAATGTCACCGCCCGGAGGGTTCCGAAACTTCTCCCATTCAAAAAGCCTGCCAGATCGACGAAGGAGCGGACATGTTGCAGCTGTGTCAGATCCATTCATGTCAGTCCAGCCACCTAATCATAACACCACTATAAATGGCGAAGATCCAGCCACCATCGAGCAAGGCAATGTAGAGTGATTTCTGGGATTAACACGTTGTGGTGCTAACAGATTGTGCTCGTAAGGAGCCAGTCGCCACAGGAGGTTATTTCCGAAATCTCTTGAAAAAAGTCGTGGGAGGGCTTGCAGATGAAGCGTCGCGGGAGCCTGTCCCCATCAACATGCTGCTTCTTTTGATTGTCAAATTTGGCTCACCATCCGTATTGCAACGAATTACTTCTTCTTTCAATAGTATCTTCATATCGGATGACACAGCCACAAAGTTATCAAAAGACACCTACGTTCAGCACTTTTGCTGTATTGTGATCAGAGTTATTGTGACTCTTGAAATTTTCTCTCTGTAAAGAGTATTCAATGAAGTTTCGGGATTGCAGCCGTTTAACGTCAACTTTTTCTCCCGAAATTCTCACCTTCAGGTGAGAATTTCGCACTGTAGATCGCTAGGTCAGATGGTTCAAATGGCTCTGAGCACTATGGGACTTAACATCTGTGGTCATCAGTCCCCTAGAACTTAGAACTACTTAAACCTAACTAACCTAAGGACATCACACACATCCATGCCCGAGGCAGGATTCGAACCTGCGACCGTAGCAGTCGCGCGATTGCTAGTTCGCACCGCTACGTTTACTTATACCAAAAATTGGCGTGAAGACGCGTGCGCTCATGTAGCGGCTGCCTTGTGACGAGAATACTCCTGTGGAGTCTGTATCGTGGTGAACTTTGTAATCCTACCAGTTAGCAGATTTAAACTTCGGGAAATCCCCATAGATTCCCCACAGATGCGGCAGCAGGAGAGATCTCTCATATCCTGTATACCGATGATCTCAACTGATTTACCCATTTACAGAGGAGGACGGGGAGGGGGCGGCAATGGACACAGTGTGTGTGTGTGTGTGTGTGTGTGTGTGTGTGTGTGTGTGTGAAAATTCCTAAGGGACCAAACTGCTGAGGTCATCGGTCCCTAGATACTATTTAAACTAAAACTAACATATGCTAAGAACAATACACACACCCATGCTCGAGGGAGGACTCGAACCTGCGGCGGGAGGGGACAGAGAGAGTGAAGGAGGAGATGGACAGAGGGACGAGGGAGGAGGAGGTAGAGAGAGACCTGGGATGAGGAGATGGAAAGAGAGCGAGGAGGAGCTGATTGCCAGAGATGGTGGGGAAAGAGGGAGATCAGGACGTCTATCCAATTTCCATACATATTTAGCAATTGTGAAACATTGCCCAGTTCACTAGTTACAGAATAAAATACATTTAGTTAAAATATGACCTTCGTCACAGGTGGCACAGATTGACAGATTAGGTGAGGAGTTGTTCTCTCTCCTGAGTAGGAAGTCATGGTTTAGGAGACAATGTCTTATTCAGAGACGGATTAGGGTGACTTCATCCCTCGAGAGAGACTTATGTGAAGTACGCCTTGACTGGATAGTGGGTTTCACTGACCATAGCTTACTCTTACAGCTAGCCATTCCTTCTCCCACAGTTGTCTAGACCTCTGACTAACCAGCAAATGAGAGCCTGTACGTTTACGGCACATCATTTCACGTCATGTTCTCTGGAGGCCTCCTTCGCTCCTTGGTCTGCTTGCTCCTTTTAAAAATTCCCATGTGCCCTGGTACCCAGCAAAATGATGCATGTTTTCATTCTCGTTGAAAGAGTAGAAGGATCTCAGATATATTTTGTGTCATTTTCTCCACGGGGTACAGATACCGCAACGTGAATAGAACATTCAGTGAATCATATATGACGAGAAACGTCTTTCTCTGAAGACGCCACATTTGCTCCTAGGTTAAATATAGCTCTACAGCAAACACAATGTATTCCTTAGAAGGGCGAATCCTGAAGATGCAGTTGGAGTGTACTACTGACCAGCCAAGGGATTCTCCTTGCTTTGAGCCATCAGTGTAAACTATTTTAAAACCATGATGCTTACCTAAAACAAATATTTAAAGACTAAATCTGAAAGGCACTCTTCCTTAAAAATGTCATATCTAACGTAATTATGGTCCCCCTTATGAGGGTAGGTGGTGATCTGGCCCAGCGTTGGTCTACAATTGTGAAATCTCTCACATCTGTCTCTGAAAGGCAGTCCTTCACGTGAATCACTCAGTTTTCCTTGCTTCCTGTCGATTACTGAAAGGTCTTTCCACTGGTGGACGAGAAGCGGTATGGTATGCAGGCATCAGCGGCGTAGATAATGCCTTATAGGCTTGTCGCACCATGAGTAGTTGCTGCCTAAAACAAATCGGTTGCTCTAGCCTCAGTGCAGAAGCTTGGCATGGGACAGGTTTTAAAGACCCTGCCTAAGATACTGTGCTTTACGAGTATTAGGATGTGGTAACAAGTTAAGCTTAAAATGAAATATGAGTCCCAGAAACCCCAACATTTCCTTAAAGCTGAGAAAAGGGTCGTTCATCCTCAACTTAGGAAAGGTAAAAGCAGAACGTGAACTGTTCAGAAACAAACACACAGACTTCTCGTTTGAGGAACTAAAGCCCTTCTTCCCGAACCGTTCCTCCAACCTTCTAATAATTAGCTGCGACTGACGAGTTGTTGTTGCTAGAAAGAAGAAGGATCAAAACATAGGAAAGCCGTCCACAAACGATGAACAGCGCACAGGTCTTAACTGTTAACTTAATATCATTAATAGCTATGGTAAAGACAGTCACACTTAAAACTCTAGCTTGAGGTACAGTTTTCTCTTGTTCAAAGCAATCAGATAGGACGTCATCAACTTGATATTTAAAATGACGTGTGAAAAGGAAGGGCCAAATAAAAACGGGAAAACATCCTTTAAAGGCCCATTCATGTAGCCACCCAAGAATATTATGCCTCCAAAGAATTTCGAAAGTATTCTTGACGTCAAAAAAATATTACTATCAACTGATACCTGCGTGGGACTTCCTGTAGTGTAACTGCTTCCAGGAGGCCGAGGTTGTCAAAGACGAAGTGGTATCTCACGAACTAACACTGAAAGCGCAAGGAGCTAAGATCCAGACAAGACGGTGTTATATCATCTGCTCCCAGGGCTTGCACACGCAGTGACTAAGGGCTGTACTATTATAACCACTCGGGAACCTAATGTCCTTCCCAAGTTTTTAGAGTGAAATTAAAAGTTTCTTGACAGTAAAATTAAGTTAATAATGCCGAGGAGAATTTCTTTGCTTTGGCCTATGATATGCCTTACTAAGCTGTATTGAGCCCTAATACGTTCAGGTGATATACCACCAGCTGCAGATAACAGCTGTCTTCTTCATTATTTGCACAAATGAAGTCTCAGCCGCCCCTCTCAGCGGCCAGTCTGCAACGTCGGAAAGCTGAGTCCTGTCTGATAGTGATGGTAACCCTGGTGAAATATCCCGCGATTGTTTGGGTGATGTCTCGCAAGTTGGTTTAGAGGCTTCCGTTCCGCATTACATCGACCAGGGGGAACTTACCACATCTGCCAGAAATGTACCTGATGGTACTTCTAGTGTGACGGTTCATGGCGTTCAGGAACTGTTGCCCTGATTTCTTCTTGCTGTCTCTAATTATTTGATGATATTTTTCACCTGCTATACATAAGGCTACAAAGTTCTCTGTTGCTGACGTGCATTTGACCTACACAGAGCTGCCTGGCTGCCCTTGGTTGCAGAGTGGAATTCGTTGATCCACGACGGAAAAGGTGGCCTTTGTAGCTGGTACAAATACAGTGAAATGGATGCCGAAGCGGCCTGATGAATCTTTCCAGCACAAAATCCTTGACGCTGTCAGCTTTTTCGGCCCCAGCAAGCTGATTGTACAGTATACAGATTGCCGTAGTGAGAGCCAGTTGCGATGGCTTTCTTTGGCACACTTCTCCGACTGACAGATGTATCCAGATCGGAAAATGACCACTAGGCTGCAAATCATTGACCACTTACCATTAAAAGTGTTTGTGAGGATTGGAGAGCACACCGAAATATCGATAGTAGCGGAGAATCCTGTGTCAGTGCCGAAATGTGTTCTCTGGCCTCTATTGTACAGACTCGTGTAGTGGATCAGTGCAGGTTCTAAATCAATGGGCCGACTGTTCTTCTTAGGTAAGCAAACTGCACACTTGACCTTGGCCATTATGTAAACAAAATGCTACGTGCTGAAGGCCCTTACGTAAACGAAATGGCCAGGGTACACATTCAGCTATTTGTAAACAAATTGCTCACTTGGCTGTGGCCCCTGTGTAACCATAATGGGCACCAGACCCTTTTAGTCTAATGTAAACAAACCGATCACTTATGCTCTCATATTTATTTATGTAATTCCAATTTATAACCAGGTGATTTAGCGTTAGCTTTATTACCGTGATTTATGACCGAAAATGACCATCTTCAAGACCCTGTCCCTCTTCCTCTCTTTTCTAGTCGAACTGGGTGGACCATTTTACTGTCATATATGTGAGCCAAAAATGACGTTACAGTGTATGTAGAAAATTTAAAGGGGTGTTATCCCACTGGTTGAATTATCTCAGCTACAATTATTTATGACCTAACAATGATGTCAGACACTTCGACAGTACAGTGGATGTGTGAAAAATGGTAGTGTTATCCTATCAGCTGAATTACAGTAATTTAATGATATTATGGCTGTTGACTGGATACTTCTGCAACTTATGACTAGCATCCATTTATAATTACAGTTTTGGGACAATCTATTAAAATTTCGGTACTAGTTGTTACAATCTTTCCCCAGTATTACAAATACTTGCTTTTCAAGATGGTCATCCAAAGACACACATAAAACTGAGACTTTTAATATTTATCAATTACTACACAGTATTATTTAAACAAAAACACTAGCATGACATGGTTAATTTTTAACAAAGCTATTTGTTATTGTTTTGTGGCAATTTGTTAATGTTCTTGGGCAACTTTTCACTTCTAGATCGCCAGCCAATGACATACATATACATCAGAATGTTTGAGAATTACTACCATGGATTATTGAAGCAAATAAAATGATATCTCAGTAGCTTAATGCTTAATAATTAGTTCAGTGTATTTTAAAATAAGTAAACTCCTGCTAAACATCAAGTCTACGTTTCACTATAAGGAACTTGACCTTGCATTATTAGTTTGTTAAGACCAAAGGCTGGATGCGTAGAACATACAACAGTCGTATGGTATAGACCATGAAAAAAGAAGAAATATAAAACAAGTAAAATGTGGGAAGCCTTCATCAGTCATGGAGACCACATTATTTTGGGAAGCTACAGCCAACAGTTTCTCCACTCACCATACAGCCATCACTTCCTTCAGGGTGAGCCCGCCATCTCTGTTGCCACTGCTGCTGGTGCTGGTGTGACACTCGAGTAGTACATGTTAACATTAGGCCAGCTGCTGCTTCAGCTCTGAGGGAGTGACGCTACCCCAGTTAACAGTTATATCTGAAATAATCAAGCTAAAGCCCACCTCCATCTCAGGAAACGCCACCCTACCAAAGAACTCTCGATGCAGGCGAGAGATTTTCTGTGCTTTGATGAAAAAGAGGGCCTCAGTGGCGTCCAAGGTGACCCAAGCTGGCGAAGACTCTGTGGAGAAAATGGACAAAGTGCTTCTTACAAGACCGTCTCTTTCCTGCTTCCTGGTCTGTTATTCCTCAGTATTTAGTTGACAAGAAGAGCTCAAAAGGTAGTAAGGGTGGTCTGCCTGGATCACAGTAACCCAAAACATTGCCCAGTCTTCCATGGCAGGGGTTGAATCGTTGGGCCAGCTCCCCAGCTCTCGTAAATTACAGATACATGGCTCAAAATATTGTTCAAAAGCCCCTAACAAGGAATGGAGCATCACAGAGACGAACAAGACTACCAAGAAGAAATTTGTTTATGACAACACAGAATGTACAGTATTTTGATATAAAAAAAGTTTTTCAGGAGATGGAAACGCTAAAGAACAATGTGGAGATGTTAACAAAAAAAGTGTAGGGGAAATGAAATGATAAGAGATTATATTACTTTCTACAGTGATATTAGGAAGGAGAGAGCCAAGAGAGGTGTGTTACTAATGATCTACAAAAATCATCAGAAAAAGGTTAAGCGTTGGGAATTAATACAAGAAAGAATTGTGTCTGTGGACTTCTCCACTTGTGGTCATCACTGTACAAGGGTGGGAGTATATGTCCCAACAAATGACACTGATAGCAAAACCAAAAATGAGTTTTCTGAAGAATTAACACATGTCCAAAAGAGATAAAACCTCAAATGAAATAGTCCTTACTGCGATTTTAGTGGACGAACATGTTCATTGGTGGATGATGAAATTGGCGAGTAAACAGAGGTTCTCACATATGAAGAACGTGAAAGACTAATAAATACATGCACTGCACTTGAATTGAAAATTTTTAATGATTTTCTCCCCCACAAATGCACACATAAATACAATTGGCTCAGTAAGTCAAGAAATTTGAGAACGATTTTAGATTGGGATTACCTGACATGGTCAGTTCTGTAGGAGGTGATCTATAATTATCAATACTGTAGTCTTCTTGTGAGAACATGTTATTATCCAAAATCGCAAATATATGGACATTGATAATTAGTTTCAGATACTTCAATTGTCATGCTTCGCTCTAAGGGTACCTATAAATCAGTGTAACTGACGAATTGTAACTTACACATTAGGTGGTAACAGTATCGTTTACTCTTCCATGCAATACATCGCAATACAGCATTGAATGACTACTAACTAAGCAGGGTATGCAAGTAGCCTCTGAGGTGCTATGTCGACAAATGGTGACAAGTTTTGACACAGTGTTTTGAAAGAAAGTGTTAAGAACATGGTGCAGTCCTATCCATCACATTATGAGCAGACCCATCTAGGAACTGCGGCCTCAGTACACCATGTTGTGTGCAATAGGTCACTTTGACAAAAAAAACGCTATATCCTTTGGGCATTTATAGTTAATTGCCATTTTTTGCTAATTATGCCATAGGATTTGTGCCTGTGTCTATAATATAATTTAAATTACGCAAAATATCCAAGAAAAACCTTTGAATACCTCAGATGTGATAACCGTGCCGTGGTAAACAGTAGCAGTTAACTGTGGTTTTTTTTCTTAAGGGCAGTGGGATAACGAGAAGCACGTCATCCACCCACCACATACTGCGAAAATACAAGCATCATTCCTAAGCAGCTACATATAGGGATGGAGACTTATAAATAGCTCTTTTGAATGCCTCTAATATGGTAGTAAACAGCATCATTTCTAACAAATCCACCACTGCGTGATCACCCTTCACTAGCATTTACAGCAAAATCAGGTATCTTGTATCTTCAAATCGTATCCAGATTTTTTTGCATATATTCTTTTTAAACTAGGCTTAGCTTGCACATCGGTAACAGCTTGCTGTTTTTGGAGTAACAGTTTATAGTTGTCTTTCATGGCAAACTTTTCCACGCTAACTGCTCTTAAAGGAGAATTCTTTTTGGTAAGGATCGGTCTTAGTCTGTTCAGTACACTGCTTTTACCTCGAATGACCACTTAAATAACAATATGTGCAATTTACAGACTACCACATATTGAAACAATGTAACCGTCCTGTCTTAAGCAGATCCAAATATGAGTAGGGATTTATAAACAGATTTTTCGTTTATCTTATCATTTTTCTGCAAGTATGCCCATGTGTGACTACACTGCATTATTATATATAGCAAATAGAGGTATATTGCGTTCCCATTTCATATACAGATGTTTTGCGTAACAATAATAATGTATACTTAAATGGGAAAAAACATTCTGCACAAGAGTAATTGAACTCCTGCGGGATATCTTAACGGGTAGGGATTGCGTTATTTACCATTCAACTGTGATACAGATTGCTCACCCAGACAGAGTCTCGACAATATGTACTTCTTCTCTTTCCACATGTGTACATCAGAATTTCTACACTAAATCTAGCTCTCAAAGACGGAGGTGGATTGTGCTACAGTGTTGCCTTTCAAAATGGTGGAGCACAGCAGTCAGTTGTCCTTTCCCTCCAGGCTTTATTAAAGTAAATCTAGATTTCGGCTAGTAACTGTCAATTATTAATGCAGCATTGCAGAGTTTTAATACATGTCCTAGTACGTCAGTCGCCTGTTGTTCAGGCTCCCGTTACAGTTCATTCAAAACTACACTGATAAAGGCCAGTTACTATACGAAACCTAGATGTGCTTTAATAAAGCCTGAAAGGAAAGGACCACTCGTTGCTGAGCTCCATCGTTTTGGAAGTCATACCACAGTCATGAAGTGCATTTCACGTTCCTAATGGAAGGTAGCTTTGGTGCTACTGTGTTGACTTTAATTATCTTACATTTAACTTTACAAAATCTAGCCCCATGGCCACCTAATAACGATAACATTAATTTATAGTTTCTCCTATGCTGATAACACAGAATAGCATCTACCTCTGTGAAACATCGTATATGCACAAAAGGTAGTAAATGGGAATTATGCTTGAGGAACAGATTTTATCCTCTCGTAAACAGCTGGCCCAGCTGCGAAGGGCATTACATTGGTACTTAGCGTTGGTATGCTGAAGTATCTGTCTATTTTTCATGATTTTCTATCTCTCTTAATACATTTCGATTAAAGAAATACTGAATTAGACTAATTTGGAGCCGTTTTATCAAATAACAAACACTGTGCTTCTGGTAACTATGGAAGTGGGACTTAAACGTGGGTGAAGTATCATACAGTGGAAATAATCGGAATTTAGTTTTATCTATATGTGATTTCATGTGTTTTATCTTTGAAATTCTCTTCTATTATTCGTGTGACATATAGCGTAATTGAAATTATATATTTCTTTGTATTTTCTTATTCGATACGATGCCAAAGTAAAAAAGGACCGTATTTATGATTATCTACGTGGATCTTTTGGACGGTGATGTTACAAAGTAGTGGAATGTAGTTAGTTGGAGCATCAGTTTCTCGAATCAAGTGCATATAAGTTGGAAGTCTAAGTTTGTCTCTGCTGAATACCTCATAAAAGCCAAAAGGACAGTTCTCCTTTTTGAGAAAGACTTTGTGACCGCTATATGAATACTGGGAAGCATCATACTACGGATGAAAACTGATCTGTACGGGCGTGTACATTAGAGACAGAAAAAAAAAGTCGGTCTGAGTGGCCGAGCGGTTCTAGGCGCTACAGTCTGGAACCGCGCGACCGCTACGGTCGCAGGCTCGAATCCTGCCTCGGGCATGGATGTGTGTAATGTCCTTAGGTTAGTTGGGTTTAAGTAGTTCTAGGTTCTAGGAGACTAATGACCTCAGCAGTTAAGTCCCTAGTGCTCAGGGCCATTTCAACCATTAGAAAAAAAATTGAGTGCCCTATTTGTAACATCTAAACTTGTGGATCTATTGCTATTGACTCTACTATGTTCAAACATAGCGTAGACATCCTCTTCACCTACAAAAAAGAAGGCTACTACATACACAATGTGGAACTTGATCACCTGCAATCTGTCTGATATCAGAGAATGACGCATTTTAGTTTATAGTGCAGTCAGCATAAAAATTGTTACAGTACAGGTCTCCGCACAGAAAAATATTTCAAGGTGATGAAATGTTAATAACACCTCATTTCTGGAAATATTACTGTTATAAAATTCTTAGAGTTTATGACTCCAATGGAACCCAGTATGCGTATTCATTTCTATAGAAACGCTAGCTGTCACAGGTTACGTAGTGATGGGTCATATGATGGATCCTCTGTCTGTATGCCATCTGTGGGTGGAGGTGGGAGGCGGTGCTTTAAGTCTGTTAGTTCGGGCATGGTCATTCACCTCGGCAGTGTCACCACAGATGTGAAGCAGCAGCTACTGTGATATTAAAACACTTTGGATCGAGCAGTGCAGCAATGGCAGACGCAGCTCTGATGGCAGTCTGACCCACTAGGAAGTGGTGGCTATACGCTAAGTGAGAAAGCCACCGGATACAGTTCCTAATCATGAAGCAATCCCGATGGCTGAAGAGGCCTTCCACACATGTCACTCGATTGAAATAAAAACGTAACTGACCCGTCCTGTCCTATACCAGAGGTGCTGATAGCAAACTAGTGTAGGAAATTGTATAAAAGTGAGTTACTAATGCACTTTAGCCACTTCGTGTGTGTGTCTGTGTGTGTGTGTGTGTTTGTGTGTGTGTTCAAATGGTTCAAATGGCTCTGAGCACTATGGGACTCAACTGCTGAGGTCATTAGTCCCCTAGAACTTAGAACTAGTTAAACCTAACTAACCTAAGGACATCACAAACATCCATGCCCGAGGCAGGATTCGAACCTGCGACCGTAGCGGTCTTGCGGTTCCAGACTGCAGCGCCTTTAACCGCACGGCCACTTCGGCCGGCTGTGTGTGTGTGTGTGTGTGTGTCTGTATCGTTCGTACTTGGACTTTTTATTTAACCTACTACACATTTGGAAACAAATCGCAACACCAAGGAGGATTTGTGTGACATAAACGAAAGTCGGTAGGCGTGTTTCTACATCTGAAAGATGCGTTTTCTGATTTCGCACCAGTCGCATAAGAGTGGCGCTAGTAGTGCCACTATGAGGATGCAAATCTGGTTTGCTTTAAATACACGCTGTAACGGTCGTGAGTGTTAGTTACCTATGAGACTACACGTGATGAGTTGATGGAAGTCAAGAATTCCTTTAAGGGAATGAACACGTCATTATCACAAGAAGCATGATGTTCCTTCTGCCATACTGCAGAAAGATTTGGCAGTAATGCAGCCACTTTACACGATTCCTGGCAGCGGTCGTCATATTATTGTATGGTCGCAGGGAAACCGGGCTTTAGATGGCCACGTAGCACTACCAAGAGGGAAGACCATCGTGTTCGGCGTGGCCGTCTGGCGCATCGTACATCTGCAGCAACAATTTGAGCAGCAGTTTGCACCACATGCGAGCAATGAAATGCCACAAATCGGTCACTTCAGACATGCTGAGTTCCACTGAAGACGTAAACTCCAAGAATATTATAACACTAATATTTCCAGAAATGAGGTGTTATTAACATTTCATCATCTTGAAATATTTTTCTGTATGAAGACGTGTACTGTAACAATTTTAATGCTGATTGCACTATACACCAAAACGCGTCATTCTCTGATATCAGACAGATTGCAGGTGGTCAAGTGCCACAACCTGTATGTAGTCACTTTCTTTTGCGTAGGTGAAGAGGATGGCCACGATTGGTTTGAAAACAGTAGAGCTAATAGCAATGGATGCACAAGTTTAGATGTTACAAATAGGGCACTCCACTTCTTTTCTATTGCACAAGTCCAGGCAGATCATTTCTCATCTAGAGTACGATGCTTCCCAGTAGTTTGATACTTCAGTGGCGTCAAGTGATAGCTCGTCGGATGGCAGGGTGGAGGACTGTTGTGTTTTCTGATGAAAGTTGATTCAACCTTGATACCAATGATGGCCGTGTGGTTGTTAGAAGGTGGTCAACTGAGTGCCTGAAACAGAACTGTCATCATGCTAGACGCACAGCACCAATACCTGAGTTATGGTCTACGGTGTGATTTTGTGTGACAGCAGGAGCACTCTGGATGCTATCCCACACACTCTGACTGCAAAACTGTACGTCAGTCTGGTGATTCGACATGTTGTGCTGCCACTCATGAACAGCATTCATGGGGATGTTTTCCAACAGGACAGCGATCGCTCACATATAGCTGTTGTTACCCAATATCGTCTACAGAGTATCAAGATGTTGCCTTGGCCTGCTCAATCACTAGATCTGTTTCCAATCGAGGTCATATGGGATATCAGCGGACGACAATTCCAGCGTCTCACACAATAGCATTAACTATTCCTATACTGATCAACCAAGTGCCATAGGCATGGCACAGCCTCCCACAAACAGACAACTGCCACCGGTACAACACACTGCATGCACGTCTGCGTGCTTGCATTCAACATTCTGGCAGCTACACCGATTATGAATGTACCAGCATTTCACATGGGCAATGGCTTATTTTGCACTTACATTAACTCACGATCTTGCAATGTAAATCACTTAAATGTGTCACCTAGACAAATATACTCCTGAAATGTCGTTAACCTGCGTTAACTGGTTTTTGGTACCGCCATTTTTTTGCTGTCAGTGTATTTACGAGTCTACTATAACCTTATAGGGTCAGACCCTCCTAAGGGGTACTGCTAGTGATACCATACTGTGTAAGCCATTATTTTTAAACACTAATAGTGCAAGGTCAAGTTCCATACAGTGAAACATACATTTACTGTGGAGCAAGAGCGTATTTGTATAAATAACACACTGTGCTAACTGTCAAAGATTAAGCTATTGCGATATCAGTGACTTTGTTTGAATAAAGCGCTGTGGTAGTTGTTAAACATTAAAAGTGGTATTTACATGTGTCTTAGGATGTCAATCTTAAGCAGTGTAACTTGCAATACTGGGAGAAAATTTAAACAAATAACCCCAAAAGCGTAAGAGATTGCCCCAAAATTAATATAAAATGACGGTAAGTTGCAGAAAATGCCGCTGGACAGCCATGACCTTAAATTAATTATCCAACAGCATAGCGCCCCATCATTTTCACACATTCTCAAAGTGTCTTACCCCATTTTCTGGGTCATAAATCAATGTAATTAAGATAATTCAGCCCCTATGTCAATATCCTGCACGCACTGTGATGTCTAAGTTTCTGATGTCATTTCTGGGTCATAAGCGCTGTAATTCAACCCACCTATTCGCAATAGAAATGTTGGAGAGGGGGAATGAGGGAGGGGATCTTGAAAGCCACCATTTTCGCTCATAAATTATCGCAACTGAGTTAGTAGAAAAAGCATCTGGTTGTGAATTAGACTTATATTAATGTAACATAAGAATACAAGCAAGTGGTTTATTTACCACAGGCTAAAAGAATTTTTTTACGTGTGTCCTGTACTTATTGGAAGCTGTTAGTAGTGAGGTTTTTCTCTGTTTTCCCACCTGCTGTTCCAACATAGTGTGGAGTTTTCAGCAGTGTGGACGATGCGTTGGGGGGGGGGGGGGGGGGTTGCTTGAGTAACTTACTGTTCCCTCAGACAGTCATCACCATCCATCCCATCGTTTACTCCACCTAGCTCGCCAAAGGTCACACTGATAATTTTTGACATGACGGTTTTGGACTGTTGTGTTTCGTCCCGAGACCTTGTTTTGGGGGTGGTAGTAGAGGTCGTTTTAAGAGAAACAATTTTTTTTCTCGTTTCCTGTCTATCGTCAGGGCGTGTTATTCTTCGTGCCAGTAGGCTCTGCTGCCACCATAAGTTAGGCTGTAGGAAACCTCAAATGTTTCACCAGTGATTCAGATTTGTGGACAAGTTTGCAGCTGATAATTTGTTGCGCTCTATTCAGCTGTCAATGTCTGTGTATCAACATTTTTCTTAAAGGCTGCTTCAGTACTGATGCGAATGATATCATGCAATTACGTGACTGTATCGCCTTAAACACTTTCTCCCCTTTGGGGTAGGCATGTAGGGCCCTTGATGCTTGATAGCGTCCATTTTCTTTAGATGTGCTACTGTTGCTAATTTGGACAGCTGGCCTCCGTAATCGACTACGCCGAAGCTATCATAAAACTGGAACAGGTTTGCTTATTCTACTCACGAAGACTTCTGGCTATATATATATATATATATATATATATATATATATATATATATATATATATAAGTTTGACGGTCAGCACTGTATCTCTGTATTCCAACGCAAGTGGGTGATGAAGTGAGGAGCCTTGCAAATGAAGACTCATGGTTGTCTTCGGAGAAACACCTGTGCACCTACGATATTGGGAGGTTTGGGATACGAGCGCTCATGCGGTATCCTCATTTAGGTATTCTGTAGTTTCAGTATTTCACATCATGTGTATATTTGGTTGGTTCTTTTCAATAGGTCACGTCGTATTCCTTCCTCATTATTAACATACATTGAAGACCCAGAGGAACTGGTAAACCTGCCTAACATCGTATAGGGCCCCCGTGAGCACGCAGATGTGCCGCAGCACGACATGGCATGGACTCGACTAATGTCTGAAGTAGTGCTAGAGGGAACTGACACCATGAATCTTGCAGGGTTGACGATAGATCAGTAAGAGTACAAGGGAATGGAGGTCTCTTCTGAACAGCACGTTGCAAGGCATCAGAGATATGCTCAATAATGTTCATGTCTGGGGAGTGTGGCGGCCAGCAGAAGTGTTTAAACTCGGAAGAGTGTTCCTGGAACTACTATGCAGCAATTCTGAATGTGTAGGGTGTCGCACTGTCCTTTTGGAATTGCCCAAGTCCGTCGGAACGCACAATGGACATGAATGGAGGCAGGTGATCAGACAGGATGCTTACGTATGTGTCACCTGTCAAAGTCGTATCCAGACCTATCAGGGGTCCAATATCACTCCAACTGCACACTCCCCACACCACTACAGAATCTCCACCAGACCGACCGGAGTGGACGAGCGGTTCTAGGCGCTATAGTCTCGACCCGCGCCACCGCTACGGTCGAAGGTTCGAATCCTGCCTCGGGCATGGATGTGTGTGATGTCCTTAGGTTAGTTAGGTTTAACTAGTTCTACGTTCTAGGGGACTGATGACCTCAGAAGTTAAGTCCCATAGTGATCAGAGCCATTTTTGAACCTCCACCAGCTTGAACAGTCCCCTGCTGCCGTGCAGGGTCCATGGATCATGGATTCATGGTCTCCATACCCGAACACGTCAATCCGCTCTATACAATTTGAAACGAGACTTGTCCGACCAGCCAACATGTTTCCGGTCGTCAACAGTCCAATGTCGGTGTTGACGGGCAAGGCGAGTGTCGTGCAGTCATCAATGGTACAGTAGTTGGTCTCTGGTTCCGAAAACCCATATCGATGGTATTTCGTTGACTGATTCGCACGCTGACACTTGGTGGACCAGCATTGAAGTCTACAGCAATTTCCGGAAGTGTTGCACTTCCGTCACGTTGAATGTTTCTCTGCAGTCGTCGTTGGTCTCGTTCTTGCAGGATCTTTTTCCAGCCCCAGCGTAGTCGGATAATGTCTTACCGGGTTCCTGATACTCAATGTACACTCGTGAAGTGGTCGTACGGGAAACGCCCCACTTTATCCGTACCTCTGAAATGCTGTGTCCAGTCGCTCGTGCGGCGACTGTGACATCACTTTCAAACTTGCTTAAATCTTGTTAACCTGCCATTGTAGCAGCAGTAACTGATCTAACAACTGCGCCAGACACTGGTTGTCTTATAAAGGGGTTGCCGATCGCAGGGCCGTATTCTGCCTGTTTGCATCTCTCTGTATTTGAATACGTATGCCTATACCAGTTTCTTTGGCGCTTCAGTGTACGAACTAGTTTATTACATAAGTGTTTAACGAAATAAAACTTTAATGATACTGTATATGTGCAGTGGGTTGGTATGTGATGCTGTGCACAAGGAAGTTAAAATAAAACTTCGAGTATCTAATTGGTAACTAGGTGTCTGACATGACGATTAAGCGCACAACATCTCTGTAACTAATTTACTTGTATTGGAAGACACTGTATATCATTTATGACACTAAATTTAGTAGTGAAGAAATGAATTAGTTTGTGAAAAGTCATTACAACAGTTTCACTGTAATCTGGTAAACGACTGTTAATTGTTTTCAGTGTAGCGTACATGCTATAATCCAATGCTTACACACTCTTTCATATTTGGTGGCTCATATGTCTTATTTTCTGTACCAACTGGAAAAAATACTTGTGACAAACACGAGTTGTTAGAGTGGTCTCTTTCCTCGGTTTCCTGACTGAGAGCGCTTTTCGCAGACGTCTGTGATAATATTTGGCGTCTGGAAACACACGTCATCCAGCTATGAAACGACTATAACGAGTGCGTTCATACAGCGGAATTGGTTTTATATTCAGATGGTCTTGTGTCTGCCTGCTTCGCGACGCAGTTCCTCGCTTCTAATATTTCTCCCTTTCTTGTCATCCTCTACTTACTTTTAGCATCCTGCGCAGCAGATCTCGCTAAGAAGCAGGTATGCGGCTTATTCTCTTTTGAGGTAGGCTTCACTCTTCTTCTGTTCCGCACTGTTGCTCTTCCACCTGTTCATAAATTTATGCCTATCTCTCCTATCTAATAATCAATATGCTCGTGCTGATGTTAGATGTGTTTCACTTATCATCCGCAAGTGCCAATGTGTGGGTTAGCGGAATTTGATTACCTTGAATTCATTCTACATTCAGCTACTATGCACTGCTCCGTTCCATACGCCATATGCTGACGAATAATTTATACGTTTTCTCGGAAATTTCACTTCAGTATTTTTACACGATGCGTGTGTTGTAAATGTCCACCCTTGGTAGTTGAGTAGTCAGCGCGACGCGATGTCCTAACTAACAGCCCGGGTTCGATTCCCGGCCGGGTCAGAGGTTTTCTCCGCTGAAAGATTGGGTGTTGTGTTGTCCTTATCATCGTCATTTCATCCCCATCGACAGGCAAGTCAACTCGAATGTCTAGCACGATGCGAACGGTCTACCCGACGGGAGGCCCTAGCCACACGGCATTTCCATTTATATTGTAAATACCCAGCAATCGTCCCCGCTAACACACGCTTCTATAGCCATAGCGTAATATAAGTTTTCTCTTTTCTTTACGAATTGTTAGATGTTGTTCAGGGTACCACACATATTCGAAAATCTGGCTGGTGTTGTGTTAGCACTTTATCACCGTCTAGAGAGTTTTCATATTGACGAATTGTAAATTCTGGAAACAGACTAAAATATACGTATGTAGTTGTAAAGCACAAACTGCTAAATGATAAATTTAGGAGCTTGTCCTTACATCTTATCGCTGTTATTCTTCTTTCTTTTGTAATATCGCTCTTAAACAATAAACCTATATGTACTGGAATGTAAATGAGCCACTTTTATTTTTGGCCGTATTACCGAAAAAGCTGTCCTTTTGTATTATGACTGACTGTCGAATGACATGATACAAACAATAAATTTATTACCATTCTGAAAACCACAAGGTGCTATTACATTAATCGATTTCAATTATGTCTATCTCACACTTCCACGGCATAAAAATAAGAAAACACTGCCTGTTGCATGCAGCGTAACTTTTTTGTTATAATGTTAAAAACAGTTTAGTACTTTCAAGTAACTCTCACACCGAAGAAATGAGATTAAAATCGGAAAATCGAACTGTTCCTAAATCCTAACATGAAATAAACACGAGTAACTGAAGAACAGAGAATCCATTGTCAGTGTGAAATTCAAATCACTCTTTCATGTCAATGAACTCATGACGAATCCTTTATTTAAGAGAGTTCAAATAAAAAAAACCGGATATAAGTATTAATACATATTATTTATAGCTTTATTATTTCGCAGAAGTTCGTAAAATCTGAATTTACATTTATTGTTGAATAACAGTCTTACAAGAAATGAGATAGTGATGCATTGTTTAATAATACACTCCTAAAAATGGAAAAAAGAACACATTGACACCGGTGTGTCAGACCCACCATACTTGCTCCGGACACTGCGAGAGGGCTGTACAAGCAATGATCACACGCACGGCACAGCGGACACACCAGGAACCGCGGTGTTGGCCGTCGAATGGCGCTAGCTGCGCAGCATTTGTGCACCGCCGCCGTCAGTGTCAGCCAGTTTGCCGTGGCATACGGAGCTCCATCGCAGTCTTAACACTGGTAGCATGCCGCGACAGCGTGGACGTGAACCGTATGTGCAGTTGACGGACTTTGAGCGAGGGCGTATAGTGGGCATGCGGGAGGCCGGGTGGACGTACCGCCGAATTGCTCAACACGTGGGGCGTGAGGTCTCCACAGTACATCGATGTTGTTGCGCAAAGTCGGCGGAAGGTGCACGTGCCCGTCGACCAGGGACCGGACCGCAGCGACGCACGGATGCACGCCAAGACCGTAGGATCCTACGCAGTGCCGTAGGGGACCGCACCGCCACTTCCCAGCAAATTAGGGACACTGTTGCTCCTAGGGTATCGGCGAGGACCATTCACAACCGTCTCCATGAAGCTGGGCTACGGTCCCGCACACCGTTAGGCCGTCTTCCACTCACGCCCCAACATCGTGCAGCCCGCCTCCAGTGGTGTCGCGACAGGCGTGAATGGAGGGACGAATGGAGACGTGTCGTCTTCAGCGATGATAGTCGCTTCTGCCTTGGTGCCAATGATGGTCGTATGCGTGTTTGGCGCCGTGCAGGTGAGCGCCACAATCAGGACTGCATACGACCGAGGCACACAGGGCCAACACCCGGCATCATGGTGTGGGGAGCGATCTCCTACACTGGCCGTACACCACTGGTGATCGTCGAGGGGACACTGAATAGTGCACGGTACATCCAAACCGTCATCGAACCCATCGTTCTACCATTCCTAGACTGGCAGAGGAACTTGCTGTTCCAACAGGACAATGCACGTCCGCATGTATCCCGTGCCACCCAACGTGCTCTAGAAGGTGTAAGTCAACTACCCTGGCCAGCAAGATCTCCGGATCTGTCCCCCATTGAGCATGTTTGGGACTGGATGAAGCGTCGTCTCACGCGGTCTGCACGTCCAGCACGAACGCTGGTCCAACTGAGGCGCCAGGTGGAAATGGCATGGCAAGCCGTTCCACAGGAGTACATCCAGCATCTCTACGTTCGTCTCCATGGGAGAATAGCAGCGTGCATTGCTGCGAAAGGTGGATATACACGGTACTAGTGCCGACATTGTGCATGCTCTGTTGCCTATGTCTATGTGCCTGTGGTTCTGTCAGTGTGATCGTGTGATGTATCTGACCCCAGGAATGTGTCAATTAAGTTTCCCCTTCCTGGGACAATGAATTCACGGTGTTCTTATTTCAATTTCCAGGAGTGTACATTTCAGAATACAATCGGCTCCTAGTTTCTCATGTGTTTTGGGGTTGGTCCATGTGCATTTACTTATCATCGACAGTGGTGTCATTAGGGAAGGCCAGACGTTTTTTGAGACTGCACTGCTGACCATAAAAACTGCTACATCACGAGGTGCCATACATGTTTGTTCATGCAAATTATTTGCATTTCAGCGCAATGGCACAAAATAGTTAGAAGTACCATATAAATTATGTATATTATATTAGATAATTTGTGAGAAAATCGTATCTAGACTTGTGTAAGAAGGAGAAATATGGACCAATACATGTCAGAAGCCGACAACAGAATTCGCTTTGGATGAATGCGTGATTGATAGTATCGAATCCATATAGCAGGAGTGACCAGGATATCGGATCGCTGGCCACGCCCCAGCCCTAGTGCCAAGGCGCTCAGACTTGCTTCACATTTCCCCCACCACCACGCCGCGCTGTCGGAGTGTAAGGTCTGGAAAGAGGGTAAAACAAAAGAAGCGCAGCATTCGAATGGTAGTACAACCGTACTGCACATGACACATAAATCACAAACAAAATAAGTTTTCAGCATTAATTATTTTTGGAGCGCTGAAGACATAACTTTATCTGGTACAAACAGTAAGCATACTGACAGACGCAGACGATTTCACAGAATTTTGCACTTAAGTTGCCACATAATCATGACTTGCTTAGTTTCATAAACGAAAGAAGGTCTTTCACACAAATACGTTGGTCGAAATATTGTAGCACTTTTGCATACTCATTAAGGAGACTTGGAAAATCTACCTGAAAAAAGCAATGCCCACGTCCTGCACACTTTGAACGCCAAAAATTTGTTATTAAAACTGTAATTACCGTGCAGATCAGCCAGTTACATCTTCTCATGCACAAAGGCACTTTCAACGGTAAACGGTCTCGAAAACAGATTTAAGACTGACCATGTTCTGAAAACCTCTATAAAACTATCCTTGTAATTCTTGCAAGATGTGGCGTGTGCGTGTGTCGGCTCGATGGGGTGGTTAGTCAAGTCTGGTTGACACAGGTCTGCGTCCGTAGATCGCGACATCTCCGATCTATAACTGTTAAAACAAACTCCTAGTTGGTTTGCTTGGTTTCAGATAGTATCTCCCTTTAACAGATATCCGCGCATCGATGGAGCAGCACGCCGAATTGTATAAGCGGCCCTCGCTTATAATTGAAGCAATGGGGTTTGAAGGATGTCTGTCTTCTTTACTGCTACACACGGCGACAGTACCACTCGGTACCGCAACTACACCCTTTATCTGAAACGATAAACCAAATATCTTTAAAATTTTATTAAATTGCATTACAATCTCCATTGAAGTTTTTCATTGTAGTCGCAGCGAACCTACAGTTCGATGCGGCTACAACTCTTTTCTTGAATAAATGTTATCCCTGATCACTTTATCTCGTCTGGGTATAATCTTCGTAAAGCATATATTTTGAATTCTTTATTTAGACGTTCATGCTTCGTAGATTAAGTAATCATCCGATACTCTTTTATTTAGTTCATTCCGTGGAATAGATGTTGTTAGTTCCCTAGTATTTCTGTTGGTCAAACATTCAATAGTGTTAATATTTTGTTGCCAGTAGCCACCGTCAAGGTCAGGATAACTAATTTTTATATCTTTTGCTGCCAAAAGGGATGTCATTAGGAGCTCTATATGTGGGGTGTTATAAAGACCACAATGAATTCTTCAAACCTCGCGCTTTCCTTGAACCTAGGGAACTGGAAGCATTTCTCAGGATGTGTTGTTTCTACAACGCGATTCTGTTTTCTAATGCATCCCCATCAAATCCAAATAATGAGGGCAGCATGTAGTAAGTCCAATTAAAATGTGAAGCCTGCAGTCGATTCTGAATATTCTAATTTTCTTTCCTGCACTCCTTTTTCATTCATAAATTTAACCACAGCGAGATTTAATTCTAAAAGTCGTTCTAGGCATGCTCCTTGAATTAAACAAGGCACTTCGCAGTAGCATGTGAAGTCCCCATTCTCTTCGTTTATTTACATTGAAAACTATTGCAACTGAAATATGGAGTAATATGTGTGACTTCAGAAATTTTACTATTTTTACCACCGATTTCTTCAAGTCCTTCAAGTCGTTTCATAACTAGTAGGCAGTACCCGTCGCTTGTGCAAACTGAGAACTCTCATCCCTCTCTTCTGTCATTCCCATTCATTTTAAATGATTGTGGTCATGCTAAATGAAGTACTTCTGAGAAGAACCCAGCAAAGCCAATTGACAGGGCGGGCTTTGGTCCGTCCGTGGCCCCCACATCCTTCACGCTTGGAGTTTGACACGCCGTGACCGGCCGTGGCATATAAGATAAAAGTTACATCACGTCACGTGCATTGAGTTACAAAATGGTCTTGTTTGCAGCAATGTATGTATACACACCAACTGTGCGACAACGTCTGGGGCACTATGGATCGTCAACATGGTTATTATTCCTGCGGTTATTTATGATACGGTGATCAAAAAGGCGTGCAGACGGTGGTCCATGGACACAAGGCTTGTGCGACGTTTTCTAGATGACATTAAAATGTACGCATTTGTGTGTTGAAGCTCAGATGAAAACAAACACTACTATACTTAATTCGCCATCGTCATCACTATCATCGTTATCTCCATCATCATAAGTGCCCAACACCTTGTGTGAAGATATGGGATAGCACTGGGCACCGAACAAGATCACCTCTCATTTGCATAGCTGGTAATTTGGACATCTGTCGTTACATTTCGGACGTGCTAAGACTGGTGACTGTTCGTATCCTCGTCCAGAATGCACAATACCTAATTGGGATACCCGAGGTTTATTTTACGTAACAGTAGATTGTTCTTGATCAGAAAGAACTGTCGGAGTTTCGCTTGCTCTTTATCTTTCAGTTTTCATTTCACTGCATTTGAAACTGAGTCTTTGTCCCATTCATGTGAAATTTCTGAAAATGTTATCCCCACATGATTCTTGAATATGACTTTACGCATATACATAAATTACAATTATTTCCATTAAGCAACACAACGGAACAAGGCACTACTGGCTTCACACTGTTCTTTCTGATCGACGGCTGGAAGGCGAAAACCAGCACTGGGAACCTTGTTCTTGTTTTACCCAAACGATACTCAGTATAACTACATGAAACATCTTTTCCCCAAAACTGGGGAAGGAAGTCAGCTGGCTCGCATATGGGACCTTTACACCCGAGAAAAAGATTGAGACTGCTTTAACGCCAACTACTGGCCAGTGAGGTATCGCCCGGAAGACCTGGTGTGGAGTTTTACACCTGTGTGGAATGTAGGACTCTGAGAATAGTTACTAAAGGGCTATTTTGGGCCCCATTGTATCGTTTGTCGTTTGGCGGACGTCACATGCAAAGTCAGTGATTGTGCCGTTCATCAAGAAGACAAAAGCGCCGAGACATTTTCCATGCCCTCTGTGTGAAACACTACTACAGTCATCACATGCAACGTGTGACTGAAGTTCAAGGAAATAGAAGAGCCACCAACGATTTCGAAGCTTCTATGGGAGGGGCTACCTTTGATTCTCGATATAGTGAAGAGGATATGACAAGAGAAGAGCCACCAACGATTTCGAAGCTTCTATGGGAGGGGCTACCTTTGATTCTCAATATAGGGAAGAGGATATGACAATATGACCGCAATGTATAGGAATTCGATAACTCATATGGCAAGAATTTCCACTAAACAGACATCGATCGTTGTAACTTGAGTCCATGAACGTCGCCTATAGCTGCGAACCCAACGTCTGGTAATCTTTGTTTGGTGAATACAGTAACATGGGTGCCAGTTCCTCTGTTCGTGCTTACTCAAGTTCTGGCGAAAATCTCCATCCGGTTATCTTGTTGGATCATGGTTCTCTGTACTCTTATCCTACATAGATTCTTGTTGTAAACCCTGAAATGAAGTCACGTCTTGGATCTCACAGGTGACTACTCTAATTCCATTTTGTTAGCATGTACAAATTGGTCTATCCACACACATCCTTCTTAGAAAACAGTTCGTACTTTTGCACAGATATAAAAGACGCTACTAACATCATTATTGGACCGATTCCTTTCGCACCTCGCATTTGGTGCCGTGTGCAGTGGAGGATTGTCCACGTTGCATTACCTATCTTATAAACCTTGCAGTTCTTCTCACTCAGTTCTCCCTTTTTATTGTCATCATTGATGTATCCCATTTCGGTAGTGCCATGTTTTCACGTTCTCCCGCTTACAGCATCCACTTACAGCGGCTGAAACAGGACTTTGTAGTTGCAGAGGTTTATTTCTAACTGCATCTCTGAAATGTAGTAGGGTTAGCACCACGTCACTACCACCAATGACCACGGTTCACATGCAATTCGAGTCGCTCTCATTTTTTAGGGAAAGGTGCTGGTCAGCAGTTTTTTGAACTTCCAATTTATCACTAACTTTATTACTCCTGTCTTTCTGCTTCTGTAGCTTTACTTAAAGGTTTGACACCAGTTAGTCTAAGTCTGCAGTCTAAGGCTTTCCCCTGTTCTGTGCGTAAGTTCCCAACAACATCTCTAATTTAAGTACTATCCGTACCTCTTTCTGTCTTTCCTGTGCTTCCTTATTATTTCACAGTACTTCCTCTTTCCCCTGATCCACAGTTACCACCTATTTTCTGACTTTGCTTTATTCCTGACAGACGTATTCCGCAGAACTAAAGCTCTCCACAATCATGGAATTTAACATGCCTCCTAGTTTCACAGTTAGTTTCTCCTGTTGATCAGTTTTATCGAGTTTGGGTCCCTGTTCACCAAATTGTATATTAATCTAAATTTTTGTTAATTAAGACTTTTACTTTCCTCTTTCAGATTCAAATGGTTCAAATGGCTCTGAGCACTCTGGGACTTAACATCTGTGGTCATCAGTTCCCTAGAACTTAGAACTACTTAAACCTAACTAACCTAAGGACATCACACACATCCCTGCCCAAGGCAGGATTCGAACCTGCGACCGTAGCGGTCACGCGGTTCCAGACTTAAGCGCCTATAACCGCTCGGTCACAACGGCCGGCTCCTCTTTAAGAGACTGCAGTATAACCACAAGCGTATCAACACCTGAATACGCAGGCACACATCTCGACTCAGTAGGCTACATAATAACCGGTGATGCTACACAAATGAAATCGACTGCTACCTCACTTGGTTCCCTTCGCAAATTGTTCAAGTTACTTATCATTACATTTTCCAGATTAGTTTCCTTCTGTGCCACCTCAGTCTCACCAAGACTCACAACGGTAACTCCAACGCACAACGCATTTTGTTCTATATACTTTTTGATTTGGAAATAGTTTTTAAACTCAAGCCTCGTAATTTACTAAATTTTTAACTCCTCAAATTGACTGCATCGATATATAAATCGAAATTCAATCAGCTACTATCAAATTAGTTAATGCTATTGTTAACTAAAAAAAAGGTCTTCACACGAGCACAGGTAGGTCTCCAACGAATACATATACGTATTTTAAAACAATTCTCCCCAAAAGCACAAACATAGAAATACACTTATACAAAGCGGACTCATCGCACTGAAACAACACTATTTAAGGGCAGAAGAAGAATTGCACTTCTTCTGGAAAGAAAATAGATACAATTAGGCATCCCACGGTCTGGCTTCTTGTCAGACAATTCTCGTGATAGCAAATATTCTGAGAGTCGACAGATGAAAAGGAAGTGGGAGATTACCTCCCCCCCCCCCCCCCCTTAATGTAACTAGGTGACTATAACTAAGCTAATGGTGTTCTGAATGCTGCTGTATACATCACAGGATGCTGAAATATCGTAGGTCAGTTCGTTAATCAGTGCGCTGTTTGAGTAAGCTGAAAAAATAATAGTTCCACTTTCTGCCACCATGTGAAAATATAGCGCTGTAAACAGTGCGAATGTGGTGTGGGTGTAAGAAAAGGGGTGGAACGATTGAACACATGACAGTGTTGGATCTGGCACCTCTAATAGTATATAGTTACAAGTTATGTAAGTTCAATATGGTCTCCCGACTCAGCAGCTTGATGCATCCTTAGCATGGCATGGTAGACAGTTGCTAGCAGCATGCAGTGGAATCGGTTTGATATATCGTTCTACACTATCCTCCAGATTACGAAGAGTCTGGATACGTCCCTGACACTCACGATCTTTCAGATATTCGCCCAACCCGAAGTCACATTGATTTAGGTCGGGGGATCTGGAAGGCCACGCGTTTTGAAATTGCCTAGAATTATACGAACGTTATTGAAGGTTTTACAAATCAGATCTGTCTCATGGCAAGCGATATGTTGTGTCGTCCCATGACTTTTGAAAATAGTGATGTGTATACGGCTGCGTTCTAGCAAAACTGGAATTACTGTACACCTGTCAGGTCCAAGAGGTGTCATCTGCTCGTTCATAAGCAAACTGAGAATGAAGCTCGTGAAACCACACTACACAGTCACGTAAGCTGAGTGCTGAGGATGCTGCTACACAAGATGCGGGGGTTTGCAAAATTCTGCGCTTTCACGCCTCAGTGCGGGGTAAAATGTGCCTCTTCCACCCAAAGAACATGCACCGGCTACATGACATCAATTTCCACGCGTGCCAAAGGGACGCCGCTGTAGCTCAGTGTGGGTCTTCATTGGTGCACATTCTGAATCTTATAGGGATACCAGTTAGAATCCGAAGCAAAATTCTTTGGAATGTCGACAAGAGGAGCGACAAATTACCGTGATTACCGTGAGACAGTTCGAACACTGGCTGCAGAATTCGAGGCATGTGCTGTACGATCGGCTGTAGCTATAGTAACTTAATCAATAATTGCCTTGGAATCGGCCCTCTCCCTCGCCCTGATGCACGTAATGCACTAGTTCCTCCAAACTCCTTGATCATATTCTTTAGCCTCTTTATTGATATGGCGCCTCCTGCACCACCTAATTCACGTTTCTTCAACTTCCTAGGTCATATTTTTTAGCAAGTTTATTGATACGTGGCCTCTTCGCAACTGTTTCTATTGGCGACATTCCCTCAATGCAGCGTTACTACTGCTGTCATTCTGATAAAACAACTTTACCAGCAGTGCGCTTTATGTCTTCTCAATAGCCATTGCGTTTCGAACGAAAATCTTCAAGCTTTGTTTTTGGAGCAATGCACAATTCCTATCTCTTCTTTTATTTCCGAGACATGTACTGCTGAAATTTCGGTATCTTCAGTGGGCTTTTATTATCTTTCTACAAAACAGGAAAAATCCTCTTTAGTACATGTACGGATATAAAGCTGAGTTTTTAAGACGGTGGTTTCAAAGTGGATAAAGAAAGTTTTCTGCATATACCCCGCTGTGATTCTCCTGCATTTTTATATTTTTTATTGCAGTTGTTTTCTTTTATAGTTTCTCATCTGCAACCACCTAGATCTTAATGTTCGAAATTTTACGACTGGGAATGTAACGGTTATGCCTAACATTAACCAATTCTGTGTGGATCACTGTGTGAGTGTGTCTTTCTCTCTCCCTCCCTACCTCTCTCTCTCTCTCTCTCTCTCTCTGTGTGTGTGTGTGTGTGTGTGTGTGTGTGTGTGTGTGTGTAAGAGAGTATGTGTATGTGCGTGGAAGGAGTGGTTTTGGGCGTTCATGGGTTAGTGTCGTCTGACAGTTCTCTGAGGGCAGAGAAAGGAGTTCAGTTGTAGAGAACTGTGTGTTCATTTGTTATTTCTTTCCATTCAATTACGGCTTTTTGTATTTGATAGTTTCCTTCAGTTATTAGTTTTCGTGGAGAACTTGTTATTGCATTTTAGAATTTTCATGTCTTGATGATGTTTGCAGGGTTGTGCTTCATGTCCAGAAGGTGTTCAGCAAATTTAGAATGATAGCAGTTTTTTAATGCTCTTTTGTATTTTATGTACATGGTATTAAAGTTTCTGCTTGTATGTCCTGCATTCCTGACATGTCAACTGGTAAATGCTGGATGTCCCATGTTTGTCTGTGTGTGTATAGTTTGCTCATAGTTTCCTCTGTATTGAGTTGTCTGTCCTGTAAGCTATTTTTAGCTTGTTTTTTTGAGTAACCTATTCTTTTGGCTACTTTGTTTTCCTAAATGATAGTGAACCATTAGCTTGTTGTTGTGGGTGTTTCTTGTTGATATGTGCTTATGTGTTTGATCTGTTTGTTTGTCTTCCGTGTGTGTGTGTGTGTGTGTGTGTGTGTGTGTAAGTCAGTGACGGGTTGTTTGTTTTTGTGTGACAGATGTCCCCTTTATTTTTGTTTTAATATTGTGACTCAGTTTCACTATTGTGTTTGTACATGTGACCATTATTGATCTATATGAGAAAAAACGTAAATTAGTTCCAAACTGCGGCGTGCACACACTTTATTCAATATGTAAACGTCACTACAGATATTCGAATTGAGGTTATGGCATGTTCGATATGCCTGACACAATTGATGATGTTGTGACTTGGCAAGACAGCCAAGTCACTATGAGAGGAAGCCGAAAGGCACGCGCTTAAGCTCACGCAGGCTGGCGCGAGGTCTGGAACAGTTAAGGGAATTAATAGTAGCAAATAAAGTACGTAGTTGATATAATACTTAACTTTAATCCACAATTAGTGTACATCGCTCTTGACGGTACATGTTATAAGCTCAATATCAAATGCTATGGCGCCTTGCTAGGTCGTAGCAAATGACGTAGCTGAAGGCTATGCTAACTATCGTCTCGGCAAATGAGAGCGTAGTTGTCAGTGATCCATCTCTGGCAAAGTCGGCTGTACAACTGGGGCGAGTACTAGGGCGTCTCTCTAGACCTGCCGTGTGGTGGCGCTCGGTCTGCAATCACCGACAATGGCGACACGCTGGTCCGACGTATACTAGCGGACCGCGGCCGATTTAAAGGCTACCACCTAGCAAGTGTGGTGTCTGGCGGTGACACCACAGATGATGACGTGGCGCAGACGAATAGTGAAAATATGAATGACCTGGTGAAGCGTCGGAACATCGATGCTGTCCAATACCTGCTGAATGGCTGTTTTAAGTTTAGCAATGGTTTTGGGGTCATTGTTGAGCACCTTATCTTTAATATAGCCCCACAAAAAGGAGTCGCATGTATTCGGATCCGGAGAATATGGCGGCCAATCGAGGCCCATGCCAGTTGCCTCTGTGTACCCACAGGCAGGATGCGGTCCGCAAAGTGCTCCTTCTGCATCGATGGGGTCGAGGTGCGTCTTACATCAACCACATCTTGTCGAAATCAGGGTCACTTTAGACAATTGGGATGAAATCATCTTCCAAAACCTTCACGTACCGTTCGGTAGTCAAGGAATATCGCACCACTTATTCCGTGACTGGGCATTACACATCACACAGTGACCCGTTGAGGGTGAAGAGACTTCTCTATCGCGAAATGCGGATTTTCAGTCCCCCAAATGCACCAATGTTGCTTACTGACGAAGCCTTTCAAATGAAAGTGAGTCGCCGCTTAATCAAGCCATGCATGCGCATACTAACTCCCACCACGCAGTCTTAACGTCCTAATACAAAGCGTTCAGAAGGTATGACGATTTTATTTCATCAATAATTTTCACCCTCTATCATATCCGTTCGATATAACGTATTAGTTTGATTGTCTGTAATGCATGTTTGTAGTTGTTTTCACAGACTGGAGATATGTTCAATCTGCATAACATATAATGAGAACCAGCTAATTTGTTAAAAACAACAGGGCTCTCATTATGAGATGATACAAGAGCAACGTAATGAGAGCAATAAAACAGTGGGAATACAAAGGTAAAACCTTAAAATTTGTAGAAGACAAAAACATAACATTGCTAACCAATGACCCTAAATAAAGACACCATGAAAATTCTCAGATACCTCTAGATGTCTTCTAGGTGAAACACCCAGTGACATCCAACGGTTCGACAATGACATAAACATAGTTCAACCAAAAATAAAATTCATCATAGAAAAAGAAAATCACAAAACATTCAATTTTATCGACCTCACAGTACACAAACACAACCCACATCAATTCTTCATATTCAGGAAAGTCACCACCACCAGCACAGCCATACAAAATTACAATCTGATTACACACTAACAAGCCAGTTCCCAATATGTGGTGCACAGTGTGAACGAAACTCCTCTGAGTGAAGACAACAACAAAAATGAATTCCCAACAATCAAAAAAATAGCTAAATTGAGTGAATACGATACAAACACAAATAAAAATATTAAAACAAATATAAAAGGGGCAAAAGGCACATAAAAACTAATAACCCATCATCAACTTACAAACACAGACACAAGGAACACAAACACACAAAATATAAACACACATAACACAGAAATGACCAAACATGAATAAGGCACACCCATAACAACGAGCACAGGCACACAGAACACAAACACACAAAACAAACACAAAAACACACATGAACAAGAGACACCCATAACAAGTAAATGATACACACTCACTTACAACAACAAAATAACTCATAGAATAGGAAACTTGTTCAAAAACCAATAGCTAAAATTAGTCTACAGGACAGACAACTCAATGGAAAGGACACGAAGGGCAACCAATATACAAACAGAAAAACACAGCACATTCGGTACTTACAAACTGACATGTCAGGACAGCAAATCAATTTATATAGGACAATCAAGCAGAAACGTTAAAATCAGATACACAGAACACAGAAGAGCGTTAAACACTAACTTCTGTCACTCTACATTTGCTGAATACCTTATGGACATGCAACAGGGCCCAACAAACATCAACACCGACTTCAGAATTATCACATACAGCAGCGGTCCCCCAAAAAACCTAATAATTGAAGAAAACTGTCAAATACAAAAATCCAAAGTTGAAAGGAAAGAAATAATTAATGAATGCACAGTTCTCTGCAATGAAACTCTGTTCTCTGCCCCCTAAGAACTATCAGACATCACCATGTCATAGACACACAACCCCCCCCCCCCCCCATATCCTCACATGAGGAAAACCACAAAAGAAAAAATTAATTAAAGAAAGCACCTACAAACCCTCAGCTACTTACACACACACACACACACACACACACACACACACACACACACACACACACACACAACCCCCCCCAACTCCACACACACACACATACAAACACAAAATCTTCCAAATAGGATTGGCTTATGTTAGGCATAATCATAAAATTTCGAAGTAAGTTAACCTTATACATTAAGTTTTATGTGGTTGGAGATGATAAAGTGTTAAAGAAAACAACTGCAATTAAAAACATAAAAATACAGGAAAACCACAGCATGTGTGGTAACAAGATAGATGCATGTAACTATGTCTGTTTATGAAATTTAAAACTACACTCTCATTAACAAAAATTTTTATGTGTAGAAGTAATAAAGAGCATTTTTCCTGTTTCATAGTCAGTTAATAAAAGCCCACTGATAAGGCTGAAACTTCAGTGAAACATACTTGTGAAATAATGGATAAGATAAAAGTTGTGTTTCACTCAAGGCAGACAGTCTGTAAAAAGAAATCTATTTGTAAGCAAAAATGGACTCAAGAGCTTCAATTGCAGGCTAATTTCATCAACCTTCTTAACGCTTTACACCAACAGTCACTTCAAGAAAGAAACCAACACATGATACTTTGTGAAAAACAGTATACTGATGACAAAACAGGAAACATTTCACAATCTGATTGCTTACTTTTCTTTATTTTCACCTGGTAGCAGGAAGTGGAAGTCTGATTGTTTCAGCATTGTCCATGAGTGCACCGATCAATGAACTCAACTTCAATGCTTCAGCTGTATCTGATCCACACAGCTGCACTGCAGCTGTTAGGACCCCAGCCACCTTAATCGTAACCACCTGGTATAAGATTATTCTAGGCCAGGTTCCCTACAGAATAAAAGTGTTTTCAAAATGTTTATTACCTAGGGCCTAAATTCATGGATTCTTTCTCGCACATGCTAGTGCCAATCTGCTCACCTCCCATTCATGGACTAAATACCCTCTGTGGGTTATCTATCTTCACAAAATTGAATAACCCAGCAAAAGTATTAGCAGTGGTTGTTAGTGCAACAGATAATTAGGATATATTAAAACACACATGTAGTGTTGGGGTTATTATGGTAAACCAATTTCATTCTCTTCCCAAGAACATTAACATTCAAATCGCATCACTGGGATGGGGTTAAAAGATGTAAACGGATCTGGGTCGTAATCGTGTGATGTATCAAGAAAAGAAGAGGTTTATTATCACAAAGAAAGGCAGTTCATATATGAATGAGAAACATGGATTTGCTATTGGTCTTCACAATGGAGGAAAATAAATCTTCTATGATATTCATACAAAACTCAAAACTTAGTAAAATAATCTTAACCATCTTACAAAGTATTTTTTAAAACACAGAGTCCTTGAGCATACGTGAAGGACAAAACGTAATGGATTCAAGAGTACTATCATAAGCACAGCAAGCCTTAGGTTTGTGACGGATGTGGAATGGGTACGGCAAAGAGAATACGAATGACTCACAATATGTAGTAGGTGCAACTTTCTAAATGTGTTTTAGTACTGTTGTACAGTGGTATTGTTCTCGTTTCAAACTGGTGTTTGTGTATCTCGCATATTCTTATTGCAAGCAGTGACCACGAATCTCACTGCCTGCGGTAGTCATGGTTCACATTTTATTCACATTGCGTCCTGTAGGTTTTTTGTTTTGTTACAGCCCGCATAAAGCCTCTGGAAGCCGCAGAATCCCGAAACCAGACTCGATCTCCCGTTTCCATCACATGACTGATAGACTGAAATCCCTTCATCCACCTCACCTGGAGTCTGTATATCCACTCTCACAGCAGTTTCATTCAGTAGAGAGAGACACACCACCTTGGGTGATATGTCGAAGTGCTCGCTTTTCCCTTAGATGTTTATTACTCCACTATGAACATAGCATCATTACTTCTTCAACAAAAAGTATTCTTCAACAACAAATATTTGAAGTGGTACTGTGTCTGCTAAGGGTATAAATCAATGGAAAACTAAAAGTTCCAATCTTGGAGTTAGCTCTCTACATGAATGCCTTGATAACGAACATTAATATAATGAGTACAGAAAAGTACAAACATATGCAATCAGTAAGATTTTAGAGTTGAGTCTTTTCATGAAACACAGTTACTCCTTGTAACAAATTGGTTATCGTAAACAAAAAGAAATGACGTTTTGTCATATACTGACACTGAAAACAAGCAAACATATAAGAATTTAGTAGTTTATTCCATTCTCCGTCGTTTCTTAGTTGCCACAAAATTCATGGAAGAATGTTTTGTCGTTGCAAGTGAATGAAAGGCAAATTTCTTTTGCCATTTGCGTTTCGCTTTTTTAATCTATAAATCATCTTCAGCAGCCTGTAGTAAATGTTTGTTCTTATAATATATGATAAATATATTATATAGTAGTTACAGGTATGTTACAGAGTTACGTTTTCTCGTGGTTTTCTCCTGATTTTCAGGTTAGAAACAACTTTTGCAGCACAAGTTACGTGAGGTTAAATTATCATTTGGCTATATGATTTACAATCTTGCTTGTTCATGTGTTTCGCCCTGGATATGTGTTAACTCGGTCCCTATAATCCAGATGGCCGATTTCTGGCATGTTTTCACCCACATTTGTTACATTTCACTTGTACTTTTCGTTGTGTGTTCAACACGTGTGTGTTTACAGTGTGTATTGTTGCCAACTGTTACTCTGTGTTTATCTTATGTCTTTTGCTTGTGTTGCATGTGCGGTTTGATATTTATTAATTGGTCTTTTGTGTGTGTGTGTGTGTGTGTGTATGTGCTTTATTATGTGGGAATGTGTTATTCTTTGTATGAGTGGATTTATTTTGTGTCTGTGTAGGTGTTGTTTTTTCTTACGTGTGATCCTTTTATTCTTTATGTGAGTGGATTTTTTTCGTTTGTATGATTGTGGGTGTGTGTGTGTGTTTGTGAGTGTGTGTGTCTGTATGCGTCTGTGTCTGTATCTGTCAGAGAGGGGCCTTCATTAATTACTTATTCTGCTTTCTTCAAATTTCCAGAGTAATAACTCTCTCTTTCAAATACACACACAAAAATAAATATGCAATCACATAAAATATAACATATTTACGCATAAGGAAACATATAAACAGACAGATACACACACACACACACACACACACACACACACACACACACATACACACACAAAATCCACTCAAGCAAAGACTAACACATTGACACATAAAAAAGCACACACACCGTCTAGGAACATTGGAAATCATAAGTAACACCAAATAAAAGAAGCGATAAACTGTGAGGCAAAAAAAACTGCCTTTCATGTAGTTGCAAGCAAGATACACACCCCCCATGAGAAATTCAGTGTCTTGGACATGGTCATCGTGAATTAAAATGTGGAGCATTGGCGAAGAAACATAAAACTGCTTTTCCCGCATACCTGCAGTAGAAAAGGGTAACGTCGAGAAAATTATGCTTCTGAATTGTTGCAAGATCCATTGGCGCACCACTTGTCGCCGACCTACGGGGGAGTAATGAAGCAAGGCAACACAAAAGTGACTGAACCTTCTTGATATGACAAATAAACCTGAACAGAAGACTCGGCTAGTGCAAGTAGCACACTACTTTTAATGCTGGTTTGACGAGTCATACAATTTTACTGAGCTCAATGAAAACGTACAGACTTTTCAGAGTCATTAGCAGGCGACTACAGATTTGTGGTTCATGCTGTCCAGCAGCATAGGACATTAAATGTATTTTATATCATACATCTTTCAATGGTCTTGGACTAGATGAAGTGAAGAATATTTCTAGTTTTAGCCCTGAAATAAGTTTATGGAATTTTTCAACAAAACACCACTATATATACAGTAGGTTCTTCGTTTTCAGGCAATTAAAAATATTTAGCATCTTCAATACACTGCCACAGTAGTCTAAGAAGTCTCTGACCTTTTGGGTTGCCCTGATTTTTATAAGCTCAATTTCCTCATAAAAACTAACATGTGATTCAGAAATAGTACCAACACTAAACACGAAGCTATATGATGTCACTGACATGCAAATGAAAAATGGTAATGATATATTTCGTGTTTAACGGCAAGGCTCTACTTTAGCCAAGACGTCCCACACTTACTAACATGTACACACACGTCAATTTTGTTTCATATTGTAGGTACAGCTATTTCACCAGTGCTAAGGCTCGTGCGAGACTTGATCAGAGTGAGTGGGAGTGGTTCTGTGGTACTCTGTCAAAGGAAATACGGGACAACTAAATCATTCGTGCCAAAACGCTCAACGTCATATGACCAGGTGGCCAATTAGTAGTGGAGGCTACGACTGAGACCACAGAAAATTAGTGAATATTCGTGTAACATGGACGTGAACATATATGTCTTACTGTAAAGGAACTGTCAGAATCAAAAAGCAATAACACAGATCTGAGGGTCTCTTAAAGATGAGCCTTGCGATATCAGTGACCCATCTGTAATTTTTATACTTTGGACACTATGTGCCTACAAAGTTTGGACAATCTTCAGCTTTTGTAAATTTATAACAGTTTATGAAATAATGTTATGTAATTATAAAGCAAATATATCGCTGTGGAGAAGAAGGGCTGGGGTAGATGGTCATGGGGTTATTTATATCTGTAACTGAAGCAAGCAAGCTGCGTTTATTTTAACAGTGAGAAACTCCATAACTAGTGCAGATATTACAAGAAACCTGTTACAATCTTTTGGTTTAAAAGTGACCTTTTCCTTTGGTATTAAATGAATTAATAAAAACCGATCAGTCCTCATAATTTAAAGAAGATCACTTGTTCTTACCTTTATGAAAAATAAAAGCAGTAACCTATTTACTTGCAACCTAAACACACAAAAGCTACAAAAATAAGCTGCGATACTAAGCTATGGAATAAAATACTCTCAGTTCAATAACAGTCATGTCACAGTAAGCAGATAACTCGGTGACCAGTGGTCACCAGTCTGAGCAAAAGTGGAACTAACAACCAGCAATATTAGTACAGCTTCACCTATAGCTTGCCTCATCTTGACCAGCTGCATCGATGAAACACACCAGTGCACTCCCACTGCAACAACCTCAGCTCATGGAAGCCCAAACATAAAAATATTTTTAAAAAGTGAACACTGTCTAATGGATGCATGTGACGTTATAGGTATTTCCGTAATAATTGATTATGTCAGTATTGACCAGTTACCATTATATTCGTATTACTCATCATTTCGACAATTTACTGCCAATTGTCAGATGTGATAATTAATCCAAAAACATTTTGGCATGATATATAGACTATTTATATGTATCCTGAACATCATTAAGCAGTGTAACGTATACCAAAGAAATAGGCACGTAACGTTCTGAAAGGGATGAAATAGTATAAAATATGTCAATGAAATACGCATTACGCCATGTGTCTGATTGTGGATTAATTAAATTATCTGAGGATAGCAATAAATCGTCGAAACTCGGAATACTATACCGTATAATTAGGCGATCTTGACGAAATAAATTATTACATAAACAATAGTTTATAGATTCCACACCGCAAACCTACTGTGTTGTCGATCGTCCCCATAAGTAACATACGTATGCTAAAAGCACGATTTCACAGATAAGACTCCTCGATGTACAGCAGTCTTCAGTTCCCGCACAACCTACTGTCATGTATGAATGTTGCATTACACATCCGACCAGTGACACTAGCTGTAGACATCTCTCTCCATTTCCATGTCGTCATTGCTGATACTCGGAACTTTGAGGATCTGCTGCTTTCGTCCTTGGCCCAACCCCCAGTTCCGTGTTGCCACCTCTCGGGTCCTAAAGGTGTGTAGACCATTGTACAGTGCACGTCCTTGAGGTCACCTCCTGTTCAACCAATCTTCTGGTTCTTACATAGAGACAACTGTGTTACATCCTTGCAAGGCGCCACTGATGTCATCTCTCTGATTTACAGTAAGTATATACTGTGTTCGTCCATGGCTGCACTACCCGTTACATGCGACCATCATACTGGATTGTGGGAAGTGAAAGTTGTGCACATGTCACCAGTAACGCTACTACCAGTCCCATTCCGAAATCTAGCAGTTTCTTAGGACATGAAAGCTATGCTTCGCTCTCCATAACACCACCTCCAGTTACATCCTGCCACATGTCTTGTTCATGTGGTTAATGGGATGCAAAGGCTGTACTGCACTCGACCATGAAGTTTCGTCCATTTCCATGATGCCGGCTCTCTGATTTCTTGGACATGAAGGTTCTGCTGTGCTTGTTCATGCCGCCACCTCAGTGATTCTTGGGACATGAATTCAGTACTGCATTTGACCATGGTGCCACCACTAATTCCTACCACAATGGTTGGTGGGACATAGAGGCAATGTTGTGGATACACATTGTGCCACATTCAGTTTCATAGTGCACACTCTTGGTTCTTGGAATATTAAGTCTGTGCTTTTCTTGCCCATGGAGCCACCTACAGTTCCATACCATGACCTCTCTGGTTCTGGAGATGTGAAGACTGTTGTGTGCTCAAACACAGCGACACCTCCAATTACATTCCACAACGTCACTGATACTAGGGACCTGAACAGTTGTCCCCTCGTTGTTCTAGCGTCATGAAGGCTGTGTAGGGCTTGTTCATGCAACCCCTCTATGTCTATACCACCACATTCATGGCTTACTTAACGTGAAATCTTTGCTGAAATCAACAATGATGCCATCTCCATTTCCGTGCTGTTGTCTGCCTAAATCTTGGGATGTGTAAGCTATATAGCAGTAGTTCATGTCGCCATCTCCAGTTCCATCCCACCACTTCACTGGGTTTTGGTAAGCCACCATCTGTCTGATTCTCATGCTGTCCTGGCTGTGCTGTACTTCTCCATCGCGCAACCTCCAGGTCCATGCCACCACACTGCTGATTTATTGGACATGAAAGATGTACTATGCTCATCAGAGATGCTACCTCCACTATCACGTCACTATCCTGCTGCTTCTTGGCAGTTGAAGTCTGTGCTGTGTTTGTCCACAGTGCCACTTCCTTTTCTATGTTACTATCTTGCTGGTTCTTGGGAGACAAATTTTTTCTGCTTTCGGCAATGGGATCACATTTTATTCCATACCGCCACCTTGCTGGTTCTTGGAGTGTGAAGGCTATTCTCTACTTCTGGGTGGCGCTATCTGCTGTTCATGTAGCCACCTCTAGAACTCTTGGGCGACACTTGTCCATGACTCCACCTTGAGACCTACTCTGCCATCTCTCAGGATGTTGGGACATGGCGCCTAAGCTGCAATCGTTCATGATGCCACATCCAGTACCATGCTGACACCACTATGGCTCCTGGGATGTAAGGACTGTGTTTCATACAACCAAGGTGTCTCCTCCAATTTCACGCCGCCATCTCACTTGCTTCTGAGATCTGAGGGTTGTATTTCACTCATCCATGATTCCATGTGTGACATGTTTCTACTGTGGTCGTTCATAGCAAATCTCCAGATGCTGCTGCTAATCGTTTCGTTCTTCATGCATCAACGCAGTCGTGCACTCGACCATGACATATTTTCCACCTATAGTTCCGGTCCCACCAGTTCTTGAGACGTGAAGGCGGTGCTTCACTCGTCCAAGGCACTGTCTTCAATTCTGTGGAGCTATTCTTGGGATCTTCAGCTTTAAGAACCTTTGGTGTGATCGTGTGTTGTACCCTATCTAATGCCATTATGCCTCTTTGGTTGTTCTTGGAATATGACACTTGAGCTGAAGTCCTCATGACGCCATCTTTAGTTCTATGTTTTCACCATACTAGTTCTTCAGACGTTAACACCATGCAACATTCCTCCATGGCACTACATCCAATTCAGTGCCGCCTCCTTGCTGGTTCTTGAGCTGTGAAGGCTAAGATGTGCTAGAACATTGTACAGCCTCCAATTACATGCTGACATTACTCATTGTATGTGTTGGCTGTGATGAGGTCGTCTATGACATCACCTCCTATTTCAAGTCGAAACCACTCTGTTACTAGGGAGATGTAAGCTGAGTTGTGCTCGTCCAGTAAACCACCTCTCTTGTCTGTGATATGTGAAGCATGTATTTACTCGTCTAGGGCGGCACCTCCGGATCCACGAGGCAAACTTAGTAGCTTCTGGGGCATGTCAGCAGTATTGGGCTCACCTATGGTACCACCATGAGCTGAATTCTACCATCTCCCTTATACCTCCTCCTCACTGGTTCTTTGGAAATGAACGCTGTCCTAGACTCATCCACTGCTCCAGTTCCACGCCACCTCCTTGCTGGTTCTTGGAATGTGAAGGCCGTGCTGTGCTCAATCAATGTGCCACTTTCATTCCCATGATGTCACCTCACTGATTTTCGTCATATGAAGGATCTGCTATGTTTGTACTTGTCACCACTTCCATTTACATTCCATCACACTGCTGTTTCTTGAAATGTGAAGTCTGTGCTGTGATTGTCCATGGTGCCATTTGCATATTTCCATACTGCTACCTCGATAGTTCTTGCAATATGACGAACTTAATGTGGTCGACCATGGAGCCATCTACAGCTTCATGCCCCTATCTCCTTGGACCTAGGCAAATCAAGATTTTTATATGTTCATCCATAGAGCCACATGCTTTTACACGCTCATACTTGGTGACTCCTCAGCGCCTCCTCCACTTCCATGCAGCCACCTCACTGGAACTTCAAATATGAAGAACATGCTGTACACACTCATAGGACCACCTCCATCTCCGTATGCTAATCACCGTGATTCTTTTATTAGGAAGGTAACATTGCTCTAGTCCATGGCGTCAGCTCAATTTAAAGGCCATAGCCAGCTTGGTCTTGAGATGTGATGGTTCTTCTTTGCTAGTCCATTTCACCATTACTGATTCTAGGTACAAGACCACTGTGGTGAGTTCGTTCAAGGTGTCACCTCCTGTTCCATGCAGTCACTTTGCTGTTCCTTGGGAGGTGAATGCTCTGTTGCATTTGCCCATGGTGTCGCTTCCAATTCCACACTGTGACCTCTCTTAATCTTGAGACAAGAAAGTTTTGCTACGGTCGACAGTGACACAACTTTAAGTTCCATGCTGGCATGTCACTGGTTCGGAGGACATGAAAGTCAAGATACACTCGACCAAGGTGCGACCACCAGTTCCATACTGTCACTCCTCTGATTCTTATAACAACAAGGCTCTTCTGCACTTGTCCATGACACCAACTACTGTTATATACTGACATGCATCGGGGTTTTAGGAGTGTAATCCATGCTACGCTCATCAATGGCGCCAAAGTCAGTACTATACCGCCACCCTCCGTTTTTTGGGATACAAAGGCTGTGCTGAAACTGTTCAAGACCCCACCTGATTGCTGGTTCTTGATCTATCACAAATGTACTGCAATCTTAGATTGTGTGATATTTTGCACATGCTCCTCCATTTCCATGATGTCACCTACCAGGTTATGGTGTCTTCAAGATTGTGTTGTGCTGGTGCATAGTGTCACTTACATTTCCATGGCGTCACTTTGATGGTATTTGTGCTGTGAAGGATACGCTGCACTGTTCCATGGTGCCACCTCCAGTTCCATGATTCCCCCTCACAGTTCCTCTAGATGTGACAGATGTGCTACACGACATCCATATCCCCATCTCCAGTTCCATGCCACTACCTGGCTGGCTCCCCAGACCTGGAGGATGTAGTTGCCTCTTCCACTGTGACCCATCCAGTTTCATTCTGCTCTGTCTCAGGTTCTTGGGATGTTGAAGCTGTCCTGTTCTCGTCTGTGCCACCACCTCCAGTTTCATGCTGCTCTCTTGCTGGTTCATCTGAAACAAGAGCTGTGCTGCGTTCGTCCACAGTACCGACTGTTGTTCCATGCTCTGACCTCCCTGATTCCTGGGATGTGAAGGTTGTGTTGCGCTCATCCATGGCACCACCTCCATTTTCATACCCCTGTCTGACAGTCGTGCTTTGCTCGTCCATAGCTACACCTTCACTTCCTTGCTCGCCTGTTTCTGGCTCCTGGGATGTATTTGCCACACGATGCTTGTCGATGGTGTCATTTCTATTGTCATGGTGTTTCCTTGCCGGTTCTTGGTCTGTGCAGACTGGGTTGCACTCATACATTGCGCCAGCTCGGTCTTGGGACATACACCCTCTGCAGCACTCGCTTGTGACAGCACCTCGATATCTATGGTGAAATCTCACTGGACCTTCAGGTATGAAAGCTACATTGCGCTCATCCAAGATGCCAACTCCAATTCCATGTTGCCACCTCCCTGGTTCTTCATATGTGAAGGCTCTTCTGTGCTCATCCATGATTCCACCTCCAGCCACATGCCGCCATCTTGCTGGGTCTTCAGATGTGAAGACCATGTGATGTTCATCTATTCCGCCACGTGCACTTCCTATCCCCCGTCTCTCTGGATAATGGTGCATGAAGGCCATACAGGGCTCATCCATTGCACCACCTCCAGTTCCCTGCTGCCACCTCCATGGTTCTTCGTGTGTAAATACTCTTCTGTGCTCATCGACACCGCCATGTCCTATTACATGCCGCAACCTTGTTGGTTCTTGGGACGTGAAGGCTGTGTGATGCTCATCTACCCTGCCATCTTCATTTCTTATTACCCATCTCTCTTCATATTGGGGCATGAAGGCTGTTTGGCACTCGTCTGTGACACCACGTCCAGTTGCATACTGCCGTCTTCCTGGTTCTTCACACACGATGACTCTTCCATGCTCATCCACGGCACCATGTCCAGCTACATGCCGCCATCTTGCTGGTTCTTGGGGAGTGATGACTACATGGTGCTCATCTATTCTGCCTCCTTCAGTTCTTATCCCCCACCTCTCTGGATATTGGGATGTGAAAGCTGTTTGGTGCACATGTATGGGACCACCTCTAGGTCCGTGTTGCCATCTCCCTGGATCTTCACTTGTGAGTACTCTCCTGGGCTCATCCATGGCACCATGTTCAATTATATGCCTCCATCTAGCTGGTTCTTGGGGTATGAAATCTGTATAGTGCTCATCTATCCTGCCACCCTCATTTCTTATACTCCACCTCTCTGGATATTGGGATGTGAAGGCTATTTGGTGCTCATTCATGGCACCATGTGGTGGCAGCCTTCCTGGTTCTTCATATGTGAAGATTCTCCTTTGCCCATCCATGGCGCCATGTCCAGCTACATGCTGCCATCTTGCTGGTTCTTGGGGTGTGAAAGCTGTGCGGTGCTCGTCTATCCTGCCACCTTCATTTCTTATCACCCATCTTTCTTCATATTGAGGCATGAAGGCTGCTTGGTGCTCGTCTGTAAAGGCTCTCCTGTGGTCAACCATGGCACCACTTCCAGATCGATGATACAACCTGCCAGGTTCTTGGGACATGAGGGCTGGGCTGTGGTCTTCCATAGCACCACCTTCAATTCCATGTCGCCATATTGCTGGTTCCTGGACTCTGAAGACTCTGGTGCGCTCGCCCATTGTGTCACCTTGAGCTACATGCCGCCACCTCCCTGTTTCACGGGTCGTGATAGCTGCACTGCGCTGACCCATGGCACCAGCTCTAGTTCCGTGCCGCCACCTCTCGGGTTCTTGGGACGTGAAGTTTGTCCTGCGCTCGTCCATAGCGCCACCTCACAGGATGTTACGAGATGACGGGTGTGTCGCACACCTCACAGTGTCCTACGACAAAATGCGAAGCATTAAATGAAAGCCAATAAGGGTTCACCTTTTTTATCTCTACACCAGTACAATGTGTAACAGAGACATATCATCCGGTTACCGATATTTAAATCAATTTCGTATAAATAAATTGTTACAGAAATTAAGTAGTTCCATATAAACAAGGAATAGCATGAAGTATGGCGGAATATTGCCGTATGGCGTTGAAATATTCCTGTTTTTCAGTGATGAGGTGCATTTCACGCCCATGCGGATTTGTTAATCAAACAATTATTATAATTCTAAATCGGCACATCAAACAAATTAAAACGTACTATTAAACACAGATGGGTACAAAAGGGCAAATTAATGTGCCACTCTCGCTCTTTATAGTTTTATTGTACCTGTTTCCTATGTCGTTATAACTGTAAGAAGGCATTACCTTTCACAACGGACGAGTGTCGCGTTTGCCTTTGTTAGACTGTGATAGTACGTACATTATCAACCAAATTTAAAGTACTCTTTTAAATTTCATTCAAAGGGAACTCAAAATGCTGAATATTGTGCTGAAAAGTGGAGTAATATCAATTGATGCTTTTTAGATACTTAATTTTTACACTCCTGACCCACCATGTTGCCAGTGCCCTTCAAAGAAAAGTTTCTTATTGCGTAAAGGGCATTCCAGCGATGTAAATACAAGAATGGAAAATTTATGTATAGGGTGAATCAAATAAGCTGCTGACAATCAAATGACACCTTAACCGTTGGACATACATTGAGTTATAGAGTTGTAAGGAATTATTCATTAGAAGAACAAGAGCCCCTTTTTTAATTTTTTAGTGGAGGGGGAGAAGTTGAGGTGAGAGGAGTAAGTCTTCGTTCGCTTCGCTCGTTTGATGCCGGTCACGACTTGGTCAAAATGGTTCGAATGGCTCTGAGCACTATGGGACTTAACATCTGAGGTCATAATCCTCTAGAACTTAGAACTACTTAAACCTAAATAACCTAAGGACATCACACGCATCCATGCCCGAGGCAGGATTCGTAGCGGTCGTGCGGTTCCAGCCTGAGGGGCTAGAACCGCTCGGCCAAACCGGCCGGCCACGACTTGGCCTCTCGCGCCAACCTCTTTAGCTTAGAGTACCATTTGGACCCGTCCTTAATTCTCTTGAAGTTCAGCCAGCACAGTAATATCTTTTACCGGTACAGCAATCTGAAGGAGATGAATTCGACATTCCATCACTGGAAATGTGATAAACAATTTCATGAAATTTACCGTAGTAAGATTTCTTTGTTTTGAGCCTCGGAGGGGTAGCCATCTTATAAGAGAATTAATAATTTCATACTCTAACAAGGACTTACGTCTTGCTGAACCAGGGGGAAAGGTAAGGTTGCACCGGAGCTGCACTAGTATAAAAGGGCATTGGCCAAATGCAGTTCTGTGTTCCATCTGTCCAGTACCAAAATTTCGTTAGAGGGAAACGACGTTGAGTTTACCTGTTTCAGATCTGCGGTATTAGCAGCAGAAGTAACTACGATTTCAACAGACACCCGCAGCTTTGTAACTAGTGTAGTTATGACAAGTTACTACGCATCTTTCAGCGAGAAATTTCTTATACATAACCTGGGTGATAACAGTCCGCCTGCTTAGCTGGATGGTAACGTGTCTGCTTCCCGTGCAGCGATCCCGGCTTCTACAACCAGCCGGGTTGGAGATTTTCTCCGCTCCTGGCCTGGGTGCTGTGTTGTCTTCATCATCATTTCATCCCCATCACCGGCAGGCAAGTCGCCCAATGTGGCGTCGACTGCAATAAGACTTGCACTTGGCGGTCGAACTTCACCGAATGGGGCCTCCGGGTCAGCAATGCCATACGCTCATTTCCATTTCGGGTGATAATAAAATTAACATTCCGGAATTATTTGAGGATAAGAGATTACGTGACACTTCCTGCGTAGTAAAATACCAAATAGCGAAAAAATAAACTTCTTATTTCAGTAGTGCACTATTTGGAAACATCTCTGGAATAACAGGGATCTCGGTGCTAAATGTTTTAAAATTTAAAGATTAAAACAATGTTGATCGCATACAAATATTTATTACAATAGTGATTAGGTTTGGTCCATTTTTAGACCACCTTCAGGTCATTCTACAAAAGTGACAGGTGGAGGTGGAGACGATAGCCTCTCAATCGAAAGTACCTGTTCCGTTCACCATCCCCGCCTCCCATCGTTGGAGAATGGTCTAAAGGTCGTCTAAATATAGACTGATGCCGTTCAACAGTAATAAATGTTTTCATGCCATAGAAGTATGTTTTAATTGTTGACTTAAAATACTACTTGGAAATTGAGACGTTATGTAGTTACTCTTAGCGACGTCTACGCTGCGATCTAAACATACAGTGAGTGTAGCCGATCAAGGTGAGGAACCGTCTCGTCGCCTCTTGCAGGCAGTAAAACTCCAGACTGATTCAGTGCTTCAGCATGCCATTATTTACTACCAGTATCTTCAAAACTGCACAGAAGATCACCTGTAAACGATGGTAATATTATTGCAAAACCTGTGTTCAATAAATGTAGTGAAAGAGGTACGGAAACACCTGGAGGTCGTTGATGAGCTCATTTTGCTGTTGATATTGGCAAGATGCTGGATACAAACTCCACGAGTCTTAGAGAGTGAGTTTGTGAGTGTCAAAGTATCTGATACAATGGCCGTATATTTTAGCTGCATTGACGTCTACTCGTTCCCGAGAAAAAAGTTTTTGAGCAGTCGGATAGACAGAGACAAGAAAGTGGTCCTATAAGTATCCGTTCTTTCCGACTGATGTAAGAAACCCTAAAAAATCACGGAATCGAATCAAGTCAAAATCACGTGCCTGCAAACACCTAACAACTCGCATCGCAGAGTCACCTGTGATATACGCTCTCACCACAGTTCATAAGTTGGAGAATAAAACGCTGGAAGCTCGATGGTTGTCCGGTAGGCCACAGTTACACATAAGTCGTTGAATGCAGCGACCTCTCTTTCTCCAAACCAGTCTATCTTTGCCACATCTCCAAGCAAAAAGCTGAAATTGTCGCCCCAATCTGAAACATGCACTGAAGAGTACAGCTGTCTGAGGCAAAGACTGAAGTGAAGTGTTCTAAAATTTGCAGTCTCCTCTCTGCTCCCTGCAATGTCCACGTGAAACCAACTTCACCAATCAGAAGGTTTAGCCCATTGTTGTCCAATGAGATTATCGTTGCAAAGTTGTTAAATTCGCCTTCTAGGGAAGGTTTAATATTTCGGCAAGTGGACCGTCTTCATACATATGGAATTCTGAGAAACTACCAGTCTAGCTCCCACTTTCTCACTTTCTTTTTTGTAACATCAATCAATGAATTACTTTCCCATATTTCTAGAAGAAAACTGTCTCACTGCACGTGGAGTGAACTCAGCCTGATCCAGTTTCGCACCCACAGATGAGAGGAAAAATTTGCAACAAAGCAGAGCTGCACACCTTCCCACGAGAAAAACACAGATCACTTTCTCACGACTGGCGCATCTCTTCCTTGTATTCTCATAAGATAACGTGACAGTTGACCGACTGCCGTGTCAGCCTCAGTCATTCATCAGTGGGTACGGTAAGCGGTCAGCAAACCATACTCCTGGCCGATGTCGACGTTTCGAACTTGGGGCCGCTACTTCTCAAACAGGTAGCTCCTCAACTGAAATAACGAGGCTGAGAGCACTCCGGTCCAGCATAACCACCGACGAAAAATCCTTGGCAATACCAGGAACCGAACACAGGTCTCTCCGCAAGAGGGTGTGTCGCGTTGGTCACTACACTACACTAAAAGGAGAAATTTCTCGTTTGCTAAAAACACTGCAATTTTATCAAAGAGGGCAAAGGACTTGCAAGATCAGTTGGACAGAATGAGTAATACATTACAACGCTGCTATAAGACGAATTTCAATAAAAGTTCAATGATGGTAATGGAGTGTAGTCGAATGAAATTACATTTGCATCTACATGTATATACATACCCCGGAAGCCACCGTATGGTACGTGGCGGAGGGTATCACTACTAGTGATTTCCTTTCGTATTCCATTCGGAATTGGAGCCAGAGAATAATAACTGTCATACGCCTCCGTACAAACCCTAGTTTCTGTTATCTTGGCATCGTTTTCCTTACGCGGAATGTATGATGGCGGCAGTTGAACCGTTTTTCAGCCACTTTCAAATGTCGGTTCTTGAGTTTTTCTTAGCAGTGTTACACGAAAATAACGTCGTCTTCCCTTCAGGGATTCCCATTTGACTTCCCGAACCATCTCCGTAATACTTGCATATTTTTCAAACCTATCAGTAGCAAACTACCAGCCTGTCTCTGAATTGCTTCGATGTCTTTCTTAAATGCGACCTGGTGGGGATCCCAGTACGCGGGTGGTATTGAACACGGGTCGCACTTGTATTCTACAATCGGTCCCCTTTCAAATGAACACCATTTTCCCGAAACTGTCGCAAAAAACCGAAGTTGTCCATTCGCCTTCCCTAATACATTCCTTAAGTGCTCATTTACTGCATATCGCTTTGGAAGGTTACACATAGATGGGTAATCGACCGGACTGTGTTTTCCTACTCGCCTGCATTTACTTACGTTTTTCTACGTTTAGAGCTAACTACCTTCATCACATTCGATGAACCCTCTGCCAGGCATTTAAATTTAATTTACAGAGTATCCATGCAGATGTAGATCTGGTAGATATTTTATCTAAGTATGTTTGTATCCTCCTACAATCACTCAACGATAACATCTTTCCCGTATATCGCTGCATCATCAGCAAATAGCCGCAGATTGCTACTCACCCTGTCTGTCAGATCATTTATGTCCGTAGAGAACAACAGTGGTCCTATCACATTTCCCTGGGGCATTCCTAACGATATCCTTGTCTCTGATGAACACTTGCCTTCGAGGACGACATATTGAGTTCCATAGCTTAAGATTTGGGAACTTGTTCCACATGCTCTTACCTGCATTAAACGTCTGCAGTGGAGCACCGTGTCAAATACTTTTCGGAAATCCAGGATTATGGAATCTGCCTGTTGTCCTTCATTCATAGTTCGCGGGACGTCATGTAATAAAAGGGCAAGTTGAGTTTTGCACGAGCGATGGATGCTTTCTAGGACCGAGCCGACTTGTGGACAGCAGATTTCCACCCTCAAAAAAAATTATTACACTGAACGGCGAATATGTCCTAGAATTCAGCTGCAAACTGATGTTAAGAATATTGGTTTGTAATTTTGCGGTACTGTTTCTTTATCCTTCTTGTCTATAGAAGTCAACTGTGTTTTTTTTTCTTTTTTTTTTTCTTTTTGTACCGTACGAGAGTTTCGCGATAATGCCGAACTCGAATTCCATCTGCACATGGCGACTTACTCGTTATCAACTCTTTCAGTTGTTTCTCTACGCCAGGAGTGCTTATTATTGTGTCCTCCATACGGAAGTCTGTACAATCATCGTACGACGGTTTGTTTGCGTGAACCGTTTGTTAAACGTAAACTTTAAAACCAATGCTTCCCTTTTGCTTTCTTCTACTGCCACGTCAGATTGGTCAAAGTGTGATTGGACAGAAGCTTTCGACCCGGTTAGCGATTGTACAAAGGACCAGGATTTTCTCGGATTCTGTGCAAGAACTTCTGCTAGGGAATGTCGGTGGTAGTTTTTGAATGCTTCTCGCATCAATCGGTTTACAGACGCACAAATCTCTAACATTTTGCTGTAGTCATTTGCTCGCTCTCTTTTGAACCGACAGTGCAACAGCCTTTGCTTCCCAAACATCCTCCGAATGTTGTTGCTAACTCCGTCCTCAATCCACTTACTCGGCACATTCTTCTTCAGAGTACGATTTCAGATCCCTTTAAACATTGCCCATAATTTCTCTGCGTTCAATATACTGGAACTAAATTACGTCAATTTATTTTCTAAGTGGGATGCTAACAACTGCTTATGTGTCATTCCAGCAAAAATACTCTACTAGCACTCTTCATTGATTTATTTACTTTAGTCGCTATGATGACATCATAATCACTCATATTTGTCTTTATAATAACACAGTCGATAATGTCAGCCCAGTTGGTAGGTACAAGGCCAAAAATATTTCTGTTGCCTGTGGTCTGCCGACGTAGCTGCTCAAGATAGCTTTCGGAAAACGTACTCCAAAGTACTGAGAAAGATTGTCTGTCCGCATCCCCTGCAATGAACCATAGCCGCGCTACTCACCGTACAAGTTCTTTGAATGGCTCTGAAACTTAACTGCGGAATCGGGTGGCCGGTAAAAATATCCAACAGTCAACTTGGTTTCTTGTAGACCTGTTATACGTGTCCAGATAACTTCTCTATCTCTCTCTATTGAGAGGCAATATCTTTGTCAGCTGCAATGGTCACTTCCCCTCCTATGGCATCTAATCTGCCTTTCCGACATTCGTTTCATGACTCGTAAGTATTTCAAAACTTTCTCCCTCGGGTTTCAATTATCTCTAGGGTCCGAGAATTACTTGAGCGCAAGACATTTCCTGGAGGGTAGTGAATTCAGGAACTTAGTTGCGAATATTTCGACAGTTTGTTGATATAATTTTGAAATTCGAAGTGTCTTTACTCTGAACACGGTGTGATTTCGCTTACAGCGTGTCGACTGACGACTGTTCATCGGTATCTCACACTACCGCCTAGCTGTAAAAACCCACAATTAACTTTATTTCTAGTAGACCTCTTATAGCCGTCCAGGTAACTTCGTTGTGACTCTCTATTTGAGAGGCAATATATTGGTCAACTGCAATGGGCACTCCCCATGAATTATCTAGTGGAGTCCTACACTTCTCCGCCCAGTGAAGAAGAGCGAGAAATCTACAGCCACGATTATCACACAGTCGGCAGTTCCTTTGGATGAGATCCTTCAATCGGCTCCAAACCAAAGGACCCACATCAACTCTGAGAACAATGGTGCAAATTGCCAGTTCTGCTGGCACCCCACATGCGAGGCCTGCAGCCTTCATCACTTCCGCCAGCACTCGTATGACACGAGGATGCCTTAGAACCCAAGCAGCAGGCGTCATTGGTGTGAAGTGAGCCACAACTAGCGAATGACTGCACCCTGCACGCCCGATAGTCACAGGCAAGGCCTCCTCTACCTCTCAGATGAGGCCCTCCGGCAGACATACCGTACGCACATCGGCTTTGTGAAATAGTGGTCACCCGTCCACTCACAGGGCAGATAGGCTGCTCCACACCATCAGGTCCTCTGGGACGTGTGCATGCTGTGTGCAGATGCAGGAGGAGCTGGCCCCAGTTCACGAACAGCTGAATGCGCTTTTGCAAACGGTTAGCGATCTTTAAGCTGCTCCCTCGTGTCTAGCGGTGGCGGAGAGTGGGGGTGTCGCAAGGGGCAACTCAAATGTAGCTCGTTTCTCCCATAGCCTCTGCTACCGAGTTTGTAGACTTAGAGAAAGCTTTTGACAATGTTGGCTGGAATACTTTCTTTCAAATTCTGAAGGTGGCAGGGGTAAAATACAGGGAGCGAAAGGCTATTTAAAATTTGTACAGAAAGCAGATTGCAAGTTGTAAGAGTCGAGGGACATGAAAGGGAATCAGTGATAGGGAAGGGAGTGAGACAGGGTTGTAGCCTTTCCCCGATGTTATTCAATCTGTATATTGAGCAAGCAGTAAAGGAAACAAAAGAAAAGTTCGGAGCAGGTATTAAAATCCATGGAGAAGAAAGTCAGAGACAGCAAAGGACTTGGAAGAGCAGCTGAACGGAATGGACAGTGTCTTGAAAGGAGGATATAAGATGAACATCAACAAAAGCAAAACAAGGATAATGGAATGTAGTCGAATTAAGTCGGGTGATGCTGAGGGAATTAGATTAGGAAATGAGGCACTTAAAGTAGTTAAGGAGTTTTGCTATTTGGGGAGCAAAATAGCTGATGATGGTGGAAGTAGAGAGGATATAAAATGTAGACTGGCAATGGTAATGAAAACGTTTATGAAGAAGAGAAATTTGTTAACATCGAGTATAGATTTAAGTGTCAGGAAGTCGTTTCTGAAAGTATTTGTATGGAGTGTAGCCATGTACGGGAGTGAAACATGGACGATAACCAGTTTGGACAAGAAGAGAATAGAAGCTTTCGAAATGAGGTGCTACAGAAGAATGCTGAAGATAAGGTGGGTAGATCACATAACTAATGAGGAGGTACTGAATAGAATTGGGGAGAAGAGGAGTTTGTGGCACAACTTGACAAGAAGATGGGACCGGTTGGTAGGACATTTTCTGAGGCATCAAGGGATCACAAATTTAGCATTGGAGGGAGACCAAGAGAAGAATGCACTAAGCAGATTCAGAAGGATGTAGGCTGCAGTAGGTACTGGGAGATGAAGAAGCTTGCACAGGATAGAGTAGCATGGAGAGTTGCATCAAACCAGTCTCAGGACTGAAGACCACAACAACAACATCTACAACGGTCGTTTCTGTCCGTTCCTCCATTTGAACGGGCTAATTCCCAAAACTATTAGATGAATTTTCGTAGGGTTTCCACAGGTAACTTGAGCACAGCTTGGGGCACTATATAGGCTTCATTTAATCAATATCGTGTCTGCCTCTCTGTCTGAACACGCCCATCTCTGTCTGAACATGCCCATCTCTTTTACAGTGTTTCTAGAGGTAACCTGAGTGTAGCTTCAGCCACCGTGCGGGCCTTTTTTTATCAAAATCGGATCACGAAAAAAAGACTTATCGTAATTAAAAGTTTTATCCATAATGAAATTAGAAATACGAACGTTACTCTGTCTGTTAAGTTTTCACGACTAACCGTTAAAACTATTTCGATTAAACTGCTTGAACGCTGAGGAAGAACATAGGTTAGTTCAGGAACTGTGTAATACAAGACAGTTATTGATTTGAATAATATTACGCGAATTTAGGTAAATATTTACTCTCTTAAAAAGTTATTTGCTGTTTGACTTTTAATTTTTATCACATATTCGAAAATCCTTTGGTTGGTGGATATGTGCTACGCGATACGGTTGAAAGTAATGAATATAATGCTTACACAGTCCTCTGTCTTTAACCCGTACTACCATACTATTGGTTGCGTAATGTACACGCTGTATAAGTACAGCTACTTGAAAAGCACAAGGCATAGATGTGCGCTCCTGTCGACTACTCGCACTACTCTACAGTGACGCTGGTCCATGCCGACGCATTGTGCTTGGGACACCTTTGGAAGGGGGAAAGCGGGACGCACTTCACGAGCTATCCTTAAGAGCACAGGCAGCCACGTGAGGGCAGCTGATGTTACTGCACTTAACAATAGCTTACTTACTCACCACCACACATCAGTCAGGGCTGTTGTTACCGCGTGAGATGGGTGTATCCTCATCATGAAAATGTCGGAGAAAGGGCAGCATTGGTCACTGAGAAAGATGAAATAAAAAGCCTGGTTCATGCGCACGGTAATATGAATAAATGGTCCTAAGTCACGGCATGAAAACAAACACAAAACAAAAAATGTATAGTGTCACAGAACTAACTCCTGCCTGAGTTGTTCCCTCCAGAAGCTGCAGGTAAAACGCCTCACTTTATCACTGGTGCTCTTTGGAAACAGGCAAAATAAAGGCTCGTCGGACCAACGACGCTTCTACAGTCGGCTACTGATCAGTTGCCGACTCCAAGCAATTGCACACGTTCCTCTAGGGATAGTTCATTCGCAGACTGGTTGAGACGGACATGCATTCACGAAATGCTCCATTCCTGTCGGGTTTGAAATTTGTTGAGAGTGATGAGGTATGACACTCATCTCCGGTCCCTTTCGGTTGGAATCTTCATGCGACCCTAGTACCTATGCCGTGATGCATAGTTGTGAGTGGTACATCATTCGGTCGCAGGTTCGAATCCTGCCTCGGGCATGGATGTGTGTGATGTCCTTAGGTTAGTTAGGCTTAAGTAGTTCTACGTTCCAGGGGACTGGTGACCTCAGATGTTGAGTCCAATAGTGCTCAGAGACATTTGAACCATTTTTTTTTTTTTGTGCAGCATTCCTTGTAGACACTTTGGACGTTTCACACTCATGCACTATTGCACTAACAAATCGAGCAGCTTAATTCGTGTCGTGCCCTCGAGAACGGCCAAACACGATATTCCTTTCTAACATTGAGCCGCGTCTCTACGTCGGCACACCTTAACTGTAGTGACCCCATGCAACGGACTGGCAAATATACAGAAATGTTCAAATGTGTTTGAATTCCTAAGGGACCAAACTGCTGTGATCATCGGTTCCTAGATATACACACTACTTAAACTAACTTATGCTAAGAATAACACACACACACCCATACACGAGGGAGGACTCGGACCTCCAGTGGGAGGAGCCGCGCAGTCCGTGACACGGCGCCTTAAACCGCGCTGCCACTCCGTGCGCCAAATACACAGTACTTCGCTAACATCACTTACGTCAGCGGTGGATGGTCACGTGAATCCAGTGGGTTCCAGAGTGACAGGTGCTATCTTTTAGGACTGTAGCTAACATTTTGCTCCGTGAACTTGTATAGCTAAAGTTATACGATCTGTGAAACAGAAGTCAGACAATGGGAAAAGAATTGTCCAAGTGCGAGTTGGAATCGCACCCTGCGGCTTCCGTACAAACTTGTATAGTTCATCCATCCTGAGAATCGAGAATCTCAGCGATTTTTGCCTATTATCGATACAGATACTGGCAAGATAACGGACTACAGTAGTTCCTCGGACTAGCCCGGACATATAACAAGAAGTGATCAGGCGATTTAATCAAATATTCCTATTTACTTACTAAGACTTGACTACAACTGACATTTTATGTTTGCATGCATTAACGTTTCTCTACCATGCTTTTGATGTATGATGAATGCACTCACGTTCTAATGGTATAAGGATATTTTTTACGTTATATAATTACAGTTTAAAGGTTTTCGGATTTTTTAATTTACTTGTACTGTGAAACCTAGCTTCCTGGCAAATTTCATGATTGTGCGTCAATGTGAAGTACACTGTAGTTTTGACGAGTGAGTATACAAGTATCAAAACATGTGACTTAAAAATGCCCGAATCTTTTGATTACATTGACTTAAAACTTTAATCTTGTTCACATCGCAAAGGCGTCATAGTACTTAGGAAGTGAAAAAAATTTGAATTTGGTACGTCAATCTGATCACGACAAAAAAAGGGTCTAACGGACGGACATAACTAACAGAGAGCCGACCGCGGTGGCTGAGCGGTTCTAGGCGCTTCAGTCCAGAACCGCGTGACTGCTACGATCGCAGGTTCGAATCCTCCCTTTGGCATGGCTGTGTGTGATGTACTTAGTTAGGTTTAAGTAGTTCTAAGTTCTAGGGGACTGGTGACCTCAGAAGTTAAGTCACATATTGCTCAGAGCCATTTGAACCATTTGAACAAACAGAGAGGTAGATAAAAACTGACAAAAAATATTTGTTCGTGAAACATAATCACAAATAATTAATTTTCAGAGTTTTATCTTTACATGTGCTGTGAAACGTTGCTTCTTGACGAATTTCATGATTTCAGGTCAAAACCCTACAGGTTTTGATGAGTGGTTTTGCGAGTTTCAAAATATGTGACATAAAAGACCGAACGTTTTGATTGAACTCACTTTGAAGCTTATACGTTTTATATCGCCGTGGGAGCATAGACCTTAGTGTACAACATGAATGTGAACCTGATACCGCAAACTGTTCGTAACAGACGGGTAGGCAGACACATGGATAAAAAATGATAAAAACATGCTCTTTCCGTGTCATACAATTACAAATTACTTATTTTTGGATGTATTCCTTTACTTATAGTGTGGGACTGTGCTTCTCTGCTAATTTCATGATTCTAGCACAACGTAAGCAACCTAAAGGTTTTGATGAGTAAGTTTTCGAGTGTCAAAATATGTGACACAAATGGCCGTAGCTTTTGAATGAATGTGACATACATTTGAAATTAATACGTCTACCCGTTCCTGAGAAAAACTGTTCCTAACAGTCGAACAGACAGACAGACGGAAAGCGAAGCGATTCTATAAGGCTTCCGATTTTGCAGATTGAGGCACGGAACCCTAAAAGGGGGATGAAAACCCAAAACGTTTGTTTTGATTCAAGATAATGTTTACCTCCAATGTCGAAACATAAGGTAGGACACTACGAGATTTTTGATATAACAGTCATCAGCATCCAACTGCCCTTACAGCAAAAAAAAAAAAAAAAAAAAAAAAACAGAAATTCGGGAGGACGACGGTTCAATCCCGCGTCCGGCCATCCTGATTTAGGTTTTCCGTGAACAGACAGACAGACGGAAAGCGAAGCGATTCTATAAGGCTTCCGTTTTTGCAGATTGAGGCACGGAACCCTAAAAGGGGGATGAAAACCCAAAACATTTGTTTTGATTCAAGATAATGTTTACCTCCAATGTCGAAACATAAGGTAGGACACTACGAGATTTTTGATATAACAGTCATCAGCATCCAACTGCCCTTACAGCAAAAAAAAAAAACAAACAGAAATTCGGGAGGACGACGGTTCAATCCCGCGTCCGGCCATCCTGATTTAGGTTTTCCGTGATATCGCTAAATCGCTCCAGGCAAATGCCGGGATGGTTCCTTTCAAAGGGCACGGCCGACTTCCTTCCCCGTCCTTCCCTAATCCGATGAGACCGATGACCTCGCTGTCTGGTCTCCTTCCCCAAAAACAACAACAACAAACAGATTTTTCTATGCTTACTCGCGCTTCAAGGAAGATGTTTTAGTACACATTGCATGTACTTGTAAGACTACATTATTAATGAAACGCAAGCCATCACAAGTAACAGCCGTTGGTCGATGGTCGAAGGCCCAACTCAAGTTCTAGAGTGATTTTGTCAGTTGGACTTATACAATTATTACAGTTAAAGGCGGATGAAATAGGTGCAGTGGAGTTACGGAGTCAGGTGTAACTGAAAATTAACTGCAGTAGATACTATAAGGAAAGTACAAGAAATATAATAGTAAAAGATCGTGGAATTGTACTGACGTTCTGTGATGATACTCTCTAAGTAGCAGGATATTTCTATTCTTGTTGTGAGTACTGGGCCGTAGTCTCAGGCTATATAGTGGAACATGCACTGCTGGTGAAACGGACTTTGCTTGTAGATGTGGCCCGCGGCACAGTCCGCCGGCAGCTATCTGGGCAGGAGCCGTCGCCAGCCCGTCGCGTCGCCGGGAACGTGGCTCAGCCAGCAGGAGAAGGGCTGCTGCCCTTGACTGGAGGCGCGTGCTCGCTTCATTGGACGCCGTTTGCTTGCAAAGTGGCGCTCGGACGGCGGCAGCGGGCGGAACGGACCTCTTTTGTGGCGCCAGGTCGGGCGACAGCTTCGCCGGAGCGAGCGAAGCGTCACGTCCGAATCGCCCCCCTCAGCGTCCGACGGCTTATTCTGCCGATGGGATTGGGAGGGTGGAATAGTGAACACGGCGAGTTTCCGGCCGGACAGGGCCGCTTCGCAATCGAATGCTGTCGCGGCCCGCCGCTCGGTGTGGCAGCGCCTCCGGGAGGCGTTCGCGGTGGTTGTGCGCCCTCTGCGACCGCCGACGCCTCTCTGACGCAGACTATATCTCTCGCGAGACCTAGAATCTATTTCATCTTACGAGAATCACGCGGAGATTGAAACTCAAATGCAGTTATAAAATACAGGAATAGCATCCTACTTTTATTTACACATGTTCTTCCAAGTTTTCGGTGCAGTTGTTACCTTATTAACTCATTGTCTTTCCATCACCATGAGTTCGTTTTGGCGGTTTCTACCATTCTGAAGTGATCCTGCAATGATGGTTCAGTTTTTTTGAGATGTTATACGATAAAAGTTTATTGCTTACATCTACGTTAGGTGTTTGTTCTACAGTGTATGCCAAATTATGTTATGTTTAAAGAGCATACTGCTTACGTATGTGCTAATGGGTGTTTAGTTTATGTTTCAGTATAATATAATATAGATGGTCCAGCCACATACAGGGTCGTAGAAAAAGGTACAGCCAAACTTTCAGGAAATATTCCTCACACACAAAGAAAGAAAATATGTTATGTGGACATGTGTCCGGAAACGCTTACTTTCCATGTTAGAGCTCATTTTATTACTTCTCTTCAAATCACATTAATCATGGAATGGAAACACACGGCAACAGAACGTACCAGCGTGACTTCAAACACTTTGTTACAGGAAATGTTCAAAATGTCCTCCGTTAGCGAGGATACACGCATCCACCCTCCGTCCCATGGAATCCCTGACGCGCTGATGCAGCCCTGGAGAATGGCGTATTGTATCACAGCCGTCCAGAATACCAGCACGAAGAGTCTCTACATTTGGTACCGGGGTTGCGTAGACAAGAGCTTTCAAATGCCCCCATAAATGAAAGTCAAGAGGGTTGAGGTCAGGAGAGCGTGGAGGCCATGGAATTGGTCCGCCTCTACCAATCCATCGGTCACCGAATCTGTTGTTGAGAAGCGTACCAACACTTCGACTGAAATGTGCAGGAGCTCCATCGTGCATGAACCACATGTTGTGTCGTACTTGTAAAGGCACACGTATCCCGTATGAAATCATGATAACGTGCTCCATTGAGCGTAGGTGGAAGAACATGGAGCCCAATCAAAACATCACCAACAATGCCTGCCCAAACGTTCACAGAAAATCTGTGTTGATGACGTGATTGCACAATTGCGTGCGGAATCTCGTCAGCCCACACATGTTGATTGTGAAAATTTGCAATTTGATCACGTTGTAATGAAGCCTGATCCGTAAAGAGAACATTTGCACTGAAATGAGGATTGACACATTGTTGGATGAACCATTCGCAGAAGTGTTCCCGTGGAGGCCAATCAGATGCTGATAGTGCCTGCACACGCTGTACATGGTACGGAAACAACTGGTTCTCCCGTAGCACTCTCCATACAGTGACATGGTCAACGTTACCTTTTACAGCAGCAACTTCTCTGACGCTGACATTAGGGCTATCGTCAACTGCACGAAGAATTGACTCGTCCATTGCAGGTTTCCTCGTCGTTCTAGGTCTTCCCCAGTCGCGAGCTATAGGCTGGAATGTTCCGTGCTCCCTAAGACGCCGACATTTTTGCTTCGAATGTCTTCCTGTCGGGATACCTTCGTTCTGGAAATCTGTCTCGATACAAACGTACCCCGCCACGGCTATTGCCCCGTGCTAATCCATACATTAAATAGGCATCTGCCAACTCCGCATTTGTAAACATTGCACTGACTGCAAAACCACGTTCGTGATAAACACTAACCTGTTGATGCTACGTACTGATGAGCTTGATGCTAGTACTGTAGATCAATGAGTCGCATGTCAACACAAGCACCAATGTCAGCATTACCTTCCTTCAATTGGGCCAACTGGCGGTGAATCGAGGAAGTACAGCACATAGAGACGAAACTAAAATGAGCTCCAACATGGAAATTAAGCGTTTCCGGACACATGTCCACATAACATCTTTTCTTTATTTGTGTGTGAGGAATGTTTCCTGAAAGTTTGGCCGTACCTTTTTGTAACACCCTGTAGATGGTCCAGCCACATATAAAGGGACTGTCGCCTATGTTCGATGTCAGCGTGCAATAACCACTCACAGACAACAGGTGGTAGCACTATCAGTGGAGGGTATAGAACGCGTGTCGGCCGGACACGGAGAACACTGCTGTGGTTATCACATTGCAGAAAGTGACCGATTTATCTGAAGTTCAAAAGAGCATGATCATTGGCTTTCGGCCCAAGGATGGAAGAATTTCCGAAACTGCTAAATCTGTAAACTGTTGGCGTGCCGCCGTGCTTAAAGTGTATCGTGCATGACAAAACGGCGCCAACCAAATTCCGCGCCGAGGCAACTATAGTGCACCACGTGCCATAGGTAACATGGGTGAACGACGGCTGCGGAGGGGTGTATCTGGGAAAAGACGTGCAGCTGTTGAGCAACTAAGCTCCCAGGTGACCCATGGGGCTACCAGCAGTGTCTCCTCAACGATCGTACAGCGAACGCTGCTGTATATGGGCCTCTACAGCAGGACCACGTTTCTTGCACCCGCGCTGACTGCTGTTTATGGGCGATGAGGGCTGGAAATCGCACGCCAATACCGCAAGTGGACGTCCAGTGAGTGGCGACAGGTTGCCTTTTCAGATGAATCACATGTTATGCTCCACAGGACAAATCGCAGTTTGCGTGTAGGGGGTGAAACGTCTGAATGAAAACACCATGCAGCAGTCGTCGGAATATATAGGTCGGAGGAAGGTACAATGGATCAACACCAGTATGCATGTACCCTTCGGGACCATGCCCACACCTACATGCAGTTTCTTTTTTCTCGGCAAGATAGCAGCTACTAGCAATACAATCCAATGTGTCACACAACTCGCAGGATACGGGCGTGGTTCGAAGAGCACTCGAAGGAGTTTCCCACACTCTCCCAAACTCCCTGGATTGAAACCCACTCGGCAATCTGAGAGAGCATCTCGATCGGACTGTTCGTGTCACGGATCCGGTAGTCGGCATGGCTCCACGCCCATGTCGGTACCTTCCAGAATCTCACTGACTGTCGTCCTGCACTTCCGCGCTGCAAAATGTGGTTATTAAGGCTTTTGACAGGTGGTCACATTAATGTGCCTGGGCAGTGTACAATTATATTGCTTACGTATGTTATGTTAGTAGTTGGTTACATTACGTCTTCCATATTATGACGCAATTACAGTATCGCATCCTGCAGCGTACTTTTGATTATCTAACAGTTTTTGTATTACTCCTAATTTTTGTACGTGATCACGTTTATAGTAGCACTTACAACTGTCGGTGATCACATATATTACCGCACTTATCTGTCCGGCAGCTTTGTTTGACAACTTCCTCCAGTGACGCTTATATGTTTACAATGAATTTTATTCTCAGAAAATCAGCGATAATAAGTACATTAAAAAGATTAGAAAAGTGATGACGAACAAACGCTGTCAATAGTACAAAAAAGATAGATAGTCAAAATGACACTCCAGGACCCAATACCGCAATTACATCGTAACATCTGAGGTGCAATGTAACCAACTACTTACATATACGAAAGCCATATACGTATATATTGCAACATAATATTGCATAAACTGTACAACAACTACTGACATATACGTAAGCGATATACTTTTATGGTATAATATCACAAAAAATTGTACCAGCACTGCAGGATGAAATGACAATGCCGAAAAGAGCTCATCATGACGTAAATATAACGATTTAAAAAAGTGTCAACTGCAGCAGAAACTTGGAACAATACATGTAGCATGTCTTTCTTCCACCTAAACGCTCTGCGAACCGATTAGAAAGAAAACTTTTGGATTTTACTTCAGTATTGTCACAGTAGCTGATTTACAAGTGCCACCGAAACGTATGGATTCGGCACTAATATTAATCATCCAAACTTACTTTTCCATGTAACTCTCTTCGCAAACGCACCTGGGATTGTAATGGATACCGTGCACCTTTTGTTCTTTTGGTTAATTAGTCTTCAGACTGGTTTGATGCGACCCGTCACGAATTCCTGTCCTGTCCAACATCTTCATTTCTATGTACCACTTACACCCCGCGTCTTCAGCTACTTGTTGAATACATGACAATTTCTGTCTTCTACCACAGTTTGTGTGCCATGTAGATCCCTTTAGTACCATGCAAGCTATTCCCTGATGTATTACCACATGTATTATCCTGTCCGTTCTTATTGTTAATGTTTTACACATGTTCCTCACGTCGTCGGTTCTGCGGGGAACATTGTCACTTCTTATCTCATTTTCAACATCGAAACTTTAGATTCTCTTATTTTACGTTTCTTTCTTTCTTACATAGTCCAATTTTCACTACCATAGAGTGCTGCTCTCGACGTACATTCTTAGGAATTTATTTCTCAGGTTAAGGCCGTTGTTTGATACTAGCAGACTTGTCTTCACCAGGAATGACCTGTTTGCCTGTGTAAGATCGCTTTTTGTTCCCTTAGATTCCTCCATCATATGTTACTTTGTTTTCAAGATAATAGAATTCTCTCAGTTCATCCACTTCGTGGACATAAATTTTGATGCCTAGTTTATTGACAGTCTCATTTCTCCTATTCTCCTTACTTTAGTCTTCCTTCGGTTTCCTCTCAAACTATAGAGTGTGCTCATTAGACGGTTAGTTCCATTCTACACGTCCTGTAATTCTTCCTCACTTTAACTGAGGACAGTAATGTCATTAGCGAATCTTATCATTGATAGCTTTTCATCCTAAAATTCAGTCTCACTTCTGCTCCATTCTTTTATCTCCGTCATCGGTTTTTCGAAGTATGCATTGAACAGTAGGGGCAAAAGACTATACCCCAGTCTTACCCCCGCAGTAGTCATTTTTCTCGTTAGTGCTTGACGTTGTTTTAGGAGTTTCACGAGCCTCAACTAGCAGGGATGCTAGGGTCATTTTACAATTATATGTTTTTTTCCACTCTAACAAGTATCAGGTCCTACTGAAATTGCTCTATGCGTTCTAGAGTCAGTCCCATTGTTAAATGTAAATCGCTCTCGGGATCTTGACTGCTGCACTACCTTTTCCATATACTAAATAACTAGAGTACTAAATTGGGTGTAAACTGCTACAAACGTTCTAGATCTCCCAAGTACATGAACATCCCAAATGGTTCTAGCGGTGTCATAACCTCCGGTTATTTTCTCAAGTCGTAAAAAATGTGTGATCGAAGCGTAAATCGCCCTCCCTCGATCTGTCCAAACGCCAAGTGACGGTTTGTAAACAGCATGCCCTAGAATTAAAAGGCCGCAGCAACTGCCTTTGCCTTTTGCAGAAGAAATTTAGAAGCACGAAAGGATTTATTTGATATCAGCCTCTACCGTTGGTGGCCACCAACTTCCTACCTGCTTACAAGGAGTCACAGTTAGCTGAGATTCTGCAGTAACTTGACACGGTGTTCAATGCAAATAATTCATATTTAAGATTAACGTTGATATGCATTCAGTCATAATTCACGAGCAGAGAGGAGGGAATAGCCTTCAAAGGAATTCTAATACTATTTAGGTACAAGACGGACATTGAGAATAATATCAACCAGTAAATACAGGAATCAATGTACTAAATTACAAAATTCTTAAAATACGACCAGCACTACTAAGGACGCAGAGTTGAATGCACGTGGCAATCTTAATATGCTGGAGAGAGAAAGCCGAACCCATGAGGCAACGATTGAGGAGACAAGGGGTTGCGGTGATTTGGTATCACTTTACTGACGATGTCGTCACGCATGTCAAGTAGCATATTCGTATGCAACATTATTGTCTCTGCTCAACTTAATTAAGAGGCAAACTGTAATCTGACTGCGAGTGGCAACTGCCAAGAGACCATTTGCATCAGAGTCGTCTGGATGCAACTGTTTTGACCAAAAACATGTTGGAAAAAAAGTGAGGTTGCAGCAGCTGTGCGCCATGGTTTTACCACTTCGGAGTGTCCACTCTATAGTGTGCTTCCGACCTAAGAGCATAAGCTTAGTACTAACTACTGCCAGGAGCAGCAGTCGGGGACTACTTACTGGAACTTGGAAGACAGACTTTTTCTGTCCACAGATGTTTGCAACCTCCTAAAGACTGTTCTCTTTATATCACTGATGTCTTCTTGAGGACGAAGAAAGAAACTGTTTGAATTTGTATCTGAAGTTAATGGTTGCCGCCGTCTTTGAGCTAATAATTAAATCCTCTCAAACGACAGCCCTGAAATTATTTTCCGGAATACTGTATGTAAATAATCGGTCTATTGTGGAGTCCCTTCTCTCTAAATGTTTAATTTGTATTTAAACTAATGGAAGCCCCAAACGGAGAAAAGAACACACTAGTAAGTTCAACAGGAAGTCAGTCATTAAAAATGACAAGAATCACTAATGCTATGTATGAGGTATTAATTATTCAGGATCTCTTTCTTAGTTAAAGGCTTCGAAAAAATGCAAGTGTACTTGTACCAACACATGGTGATAGGGTCTGGTTGAATTTCCAGACGTTCTAGAGTTGGCACACGCACCCAGACTGTGTTCGTGTTGGTCTCTTAACAGCACATCCCATGAAGTACAAGCACAGCAAGGTGTTAAAGAAGACCACTACATTCTGGAACTAAGTCCTAAGAGACTGTGTCCGAAGAAATTCGACTACATGACACGCTTATAGTTACAATAACGGTTCCCATGTCATTAACAACCAGGATACAACTTTGATGCTGCTCAAAACACGTAAGTGGGGAGATCCATTTACGGAAAACCGAATGCAGAGCTAGGACCATACCAAGAGGCCACGTGTCATTCTTGTTAGGTGGTTAGGGCGGTGGTTAGTGCACCACCAGCACACTTATCCCCTCCACTTAGAAAGTGTAGCCAACTGCTTCTACGGTGAACCCGACGTCAATAGCAATAACCAGACGTCAATAACAATATATGACGGATGCATAAATCGGCTCTCAGAAAATAAACCAAATCAAAATACAAACGACTAATGCACTCATATATTATGTGCTGGAAAGCCGCCCGTTTTATTCTATCGTAGACGGGAATGGGAAGTGCATCAAATAAAACAAAATTAAAAAGAGGAAGACATTCAATAACAATGACTCCAAGTAGATGGTCACTAGCTTTCTCAGTGTTTTCTTATATATTGTTAGCAGCTGTCTCAGGATATACACTATGAACTGTTTTAGATATTCACCCTAGCAATCTGCATTAGAAAGGTGCAGTGCAGACGACCCTCTGATACTCTACGACTTTTAACGCAGTCTCACGAATCATTATAATGCTATAGTACGGAAGAGGTGCTCGCGCACCGCCCTTGTACCATTATTATTAGCAACTATACACTGCTGACGTCAACATAATAGTTGGGAACAACCATGCAGACACCCCCATCTCACCCTCCATCCTCACCCCCCGCCAAACTGCTGAGGTCATCGATCCCTAGATTTACACACTACCTAAACTAACTTATGCTAAGAACAACAGACACACCGATGACCGAGGGAGGACTCGAACCTCCGGCGGGAGAGGCCGCGCAATCCGTGCAAGGCGTCTCAAACCGCGCGGCCACACCGAACGTCTGCTATAGAGAACTGTAGAAAATAACTTCTATAGAGGAAGAGAGATATTGGAATATACCCAGCAAATAACGTGGGGCGTCGGCTAAAGGGCTAGGGCTACACAGAGATGAAAAAGTTGTCGCAGGAGAGGAGTTAAGGCTGAGAAGCATCGGTTAGCGTACAGTGTTAGTGAACGCTGTGGACGTAGTAGCACGATGTTGAGGAACACAATTTGTCGAAATAGTTGAATTTGGCACGGTGGTGTTGTGAGCTTGCGTTGATAGAGAGAGACAGGGGCAGGGGGGAGGGAGGGAGAGGTCGGGGTGTCTGCATGGTTGTTCCCAACAATTACGTTGACGTTAGCAGTGTATAGTTGCTAATAATAATGGTACAAGGGCGCTGCGCTAGCACCTCTTCCGTACTGCAGCAACATAATGATTCGTGACAGTGCATTAAAAGTCGTAGAGTATCAGAGGCTCGTTTGCACTGCACCTTTCTAATGCAGATGGCTAGGATGGATATCTAAAACAGTTCATAGTGTATAGCCTGAGACCGCCGTTAACAATATATAAGAAAAAACTGAGAAAGCTAGATGCTGCTTTCGAAGAATTGTCACACAAGTTGGACGTCCTGTGTCAATTCTGCAACCATGCTGGAATCAGTGGTCACGTGAACCTTCTCACACCAGTAGACAAAGTTCCGGGCGTTCTTGCAGCACAGATGCCCGGCAGGATCGTAGTATTATAAGGACAGCAGTGGCAGAACGTACAGCTACCACAGCACACATTAGAGGCTTTGTCAGCCCAGACGAAACAGCACGAACTCTTGCGAACCGGCTACTAGTAGTGGGACTACGATCATGCACACCTCTAGCCCCGATTCCACTCAAGCCACAGCATTTCTCGACTGGTGCCGTCAGAGGATCACTTGGAAGATTGAACGACGCGCCGTGGTCTTGAACGGTGTAAGCAGAATCTGCCCTCACGCAAGTAATGGTCGTTTGAGCGTACGATGGAGGCCTTGTGAGCACTGTCTAGTAGAGGGCATTCTTGTAAGACACACTAGCCCCACCCACGGCCTTTAATGGTCTGTGGTGCGATAAACTATACTATCGTTCACCTTGATATTTCTGGATGGAAGGCTAACCAGCGCTCGGTACGTGCACAATGTTGTCAAATCCATTCTTTTTTCCGTTCTTGCAACAGCAAGGTGATATGTTGTTCCTACAGGATGATGCTCGGCCACATACTGTCCCCGCAATTCAATGTGCTCTGCAAGACTTAGCAACTTTCCTGGCCAGCATACTCTCCGGGCTTGTCTCCAGTCGAGCATGTGTGGGGTATGTTGAAGCTAGAAGTGACTTGTACCATTCGTCAGCCAACAGCTCTTGCAGAACTACGGCACAGGTCGAGCAGGCGTGACATAACGTATCCCAAGATAGTATTCGCTATACGATCTGCTGTATGTCAGTCAGCGCACGCATTGTCGCCCGTGGAGGCTACATCACGTCCTGCTATGGGTGTTTCAGCATGTGTCGATAGCTAGTACTCAGAACCACTAGCGCTACTGATCTGTAATGTAATTATTTCATGTACTGCATACGCACTGTTGTAACAATGAATCTCTAGTCAGCTGGAAACACCTAAAACGGTTTACCAATCTTTTCTCCGGCAGTGTGTTTCTCTCCTCGCAGATTCTGAGGAGAATTTCCTCATTTATCCTACGATCCCGCGTAACTGTTCCACAACTTTCTGTAATACCACATTTGAAACGGTTCAGTTATTTTCTTTTGTGGGTCCTTTATTCAGTTCCATGCCTTCGCAGAAATTTCTTCCCCAAGTTGAGACCAATGTTTCACTGCCAGTAGATTGCTGTAGGCTAGTAATGCCGTCTTCGCCTGTTCTAGTACGCTTGCTAAATCCTGTTTCTTTCGTCCGCATTTTTCTTCAAAGACAGAAAAATTCCTTCACATTGTCTACTTCGCAGTTCTCTGTCTTGGTAACATGTTTCTTACCAATGTCATTTCTGCTACCTCTCATTTCTTTCGCGTTTCTTCGATCTACTCTGAGTCCATATGCCGTGCTCAGTAGACCGGCGGAATGGTGACAAGGTCCGGTGTGCCGGCCAGCCTGTGGATGGCTTTTAAGGCGGTTTTCCATCTGCCTCGGCGAATGCCGGCTGGTTCCCTCATTCCGCCTGTTACACTGTGTCGGCGATAGCTGCGCAAACACTGTCTCCACGTACGCGTACGACGCGTACACCATAATTTCTCTACCACGCAAAGATTTGGGGTTGCACTCGTCTGGTATGGGACGTTCCCGGGGAGGGGGTCCACTGGGGGGCCGAGCCGCACAATAACCGTGGGTTCGGTGTGGGGCGGCGGTGGGGTGGGTGGACTGCTGTAGCCTGTTGTGGGGTTGTGGACCAGTGTGGGCTACGGCGGGACGAAGCCTCTCCGTCGTTTCGAGGTCCCCAGTTCAATACACAGTACACATACACTGGTCTGCAAAACGCAGTTGAAATCGAGTTTTTGACAGTTTTGACATTTGGTTTGTGCACGTAAGGTGACAAATGTACAAAACTATAATTTTTAATTTATTTTATTTTGACATAAGGGTAAAAAATCGGAAGTCTACTAATCTCACTGTTTATATAAAGAAAGAAGCTAAGAAAATAATGAAATTATTAAAAGTGTCGCAAAATGGATAGTTAGAAAATTTAAATTTCAGTTAGTTAGTACTTAGGTAATACGAATAATTTTATCTCTCAGCGTAGAAATTATGTGTTACTAATCTTACTTACTAGAGTGCGAATTACGGATGGAATCGCTATTTTGGTCCTGAAAAGTAGAAGCCAGCAAAATTGTGGGAAGATATTCAGTTTTCCATTTCTGTTTGTTCCTCGATAAGTGTATCTGAATGACATTTAAAATGGTTAAAAATTACTTTTCTTCCTTAATATCCACTCCCTTTGTTATCTTTGTCTGGTGAAGAATTTAGATCTTGTCGAAAATGTTTATTGGTGTTAATTATATTAGATACATGGCAAATGCATTAGTAGTCGTCATATCTAATTATGTATACTCCTGATTTATTTAATGTTTTATGGGAAGCGTGTCTAAAATATTTTAACACATTTTCTGCGCGAAGTTCAAATTTGATTTCTGTATGGTTAAAAGTGCTGGCTATTTTGTGTAATATATTACCGTAATATGGTATGACTGCAAAATAAGTCTTTCGCTTAGTCATTTCTCTTTCTAGAGTACTATCGCTCATGGATGACTTCTGTGCAACTTTCAATTTTTCCATTTCTTAATCATTTTCGGATCAAAATTGTTCGCTCTGGCTAAATTTTTGAAGACTGTTATTTCTTTGTTAATTTCGCTCTCATGCAGCTGCAAATTTTTCATTTTTAATAACATTGCGTGGAAGTATACTTTTCTGTGGACTGTTGGATGGGATGATCTATTAATGATTCTAGTATCTGAAGCTGCTGGTTTCCGAAAAATTCCGTATCTGTGGATTGCATCCTTTTTCTTTATTGTTATATCTAAAACGTTAACATAGTTATCCACTTCTATGTTGCTGGTAAATTTGATCTTGTCATGCATGCTATTTAGTTGTGCATATTAGTAACGTCGTCCGTTGTGTTTCTCAACAGAACCGTTGTCACCTACATAGAGTTTATAGTAAATAACTTCTCCTGGTCTCTTTTTAAATTTCTCAAAAAATTACTTCAATGTTGTTTGTGAATATGTCAGCCAAGGTTCCTGTGATGCAGTTCCCCGTTGCTAGACCATGTGGTTGTGAGTATATTTCATTTTGACCCGACGGTTCGTGAGTCGCACTCGTTTAGCTCGATTGCTAGAGCAGTTGCCCGAGAAAGACGAAGGTCGCAGATTCGAGTTTCCGTACATTCCACCGCAGTATGAAAATTTATTCTGGAAACATCCTCCAGGTTGTAGCTAAGCCATGTCTCGCCAATATCCTTTTTTCCAGGAGCGCCAGTCATGAAATTTTCTCAGAGCTTTTGTGAAGTTAGCAAGGTATGAAATGAGTTACTGGCGGAAGGTGATGCTGCTGTAAGGACGGGTGCTGAGTCGCGATCTGCTAGCTCAACTGGTAGAGCACTGGCCCGCAAAAGGCAAAGGTCCCCTGTCCGAGCGCCGGTCCGGCATACATTTTCAATCGGCCAGGAAGTTTTGCATAGACCTACAACGTAATGCATCTTTACAGCTCCAATACATTACAAAAGCAACACAAGAATTAACTTGTATTTTCTCTTAGCCATAGTCTCAGCACATCAATATTCGACAAAATAACAACTGTGAATATTTTAACGCTTCAAAATGGCATTAATTTAGTGTTTTTCTTCAGTTTCTCCAAACTTTGTTTCTGAAGTTTTAGCATCATTGTGAGAATCAGAACGTTTTTATAACTCATCCGTGTGCTGGAAGTACTTGTTTCAGTAGTGTATAAACTAAAATTGTAACGATACAGAGATGAGTATCATGATCCCCACGGAAGTATAACACGCTACGACTCTTTTCGTCTAAGATACTGCTACAAAATTTTCTAGTGCCCAGAGTTTGGTTGAAGATGGTGAACGGGAATAGAGATAGTGAAGGAATATGGTGTGGCACGTAGAAGCTAGAGTGGGTGAGGCGGAGGTGCAGTATGCAGTTGGCTGTGCTACGGCCGCTGTAAGCTGGAACGCCCTGGACAGCCTCCAGCCTCCTCCTGCCGTCCTCCAGGCCAAGCCATTCGCCAGGAGGGCCCGCCTGATGGAACGAGAAATAGGTTTCCAGAGCCAGAGGCGATGGCTTGTCTGATAAAGCCGATAGACACGAACTTCTTCCCGGCCGCAGGAAAATACACAACGCCCTTACACAAAGCCGCGGCGATAACGCCACGGACGGCCCTTCCTCACCGCCGCTCTTCTTATCAATTGCACTCTCGTTCTCACTCAGGCAAATGCAGCCGGTGGTGTCGATAACATCCCCGATACAAAGCGGAAGTCGTATTTTACCGTCGATCTTTTTCGGGAGCACGCAGGCGGGTGCACTGGGATGTCTCTGCACGTACAAACTCTTATAGACGTTATCAGCATCAGTGTCAGTCACTTTAAGCGTAGGTATGTTTAACATTTACTTCATAGCAAATACACCATTATTACACGACGAAGGTCATGAATTAAATTTCCATCAACAGCTTCGTCTACATGATTACTCTGAAATTCACAATTAAAGAGTTTGGCGGAGAGTTTATGGAATCACTTTAAGACAATTCCTCGACAATTCAACTCCATGATAGCACGTGGGGAGAACGAGCATCTGAATTTTCCATGAAAGTTCAGATTTATCGCTATGTAGGAGTGAGTCACCAATGTATTTGGCATTCGAAGCAGAAACGACACATGAAATATCTTCAAAAGATCTCTCCCCAATGAAAAACGAGTTTGTTTTACTAACTGATCATATACTTAGACTTTGTCTCTTACTTCACAACAACACAAAAGGATCTGTCGTCCTTCGTTGTTTTTTGATGTCCTCCGTCAGTCATATCTGATAAGGAACACAAATAGCGAGCAATAGTAGTCAAGTAGTCAAGAATTGGTAATCTAGGCAGTAAGTTTTTAGCATGTTCCAAGTATTCTGCTAATAAAATGCAGACTTCGGTTCGCCATTGTCACGACGTCTGCTACGAAATAGTTCCAATTATGTTCTTCATAATTGTAATCCCTAATTACTTAGCTGATTCGATAACTTTTAAATCTGTGTGATTTATCGTGTAAGCGAAATTTATCAGATTCCTTTTAGTACTCCTTTGGAGGACTTCACACTTTCCAATGATTAAAGTCAATTGAGGCATTTTCAGGAAGAATGACTCACAGGATAAAACGGTTATTTGCGATAGAACATTTTAAATACTTACGTTTTATCTATTCGAATAACAACCTGATTCTAATGCATACGTATATTTTAATAGAATGTGTACTACTGTAAAGTAAATCTTTCCGCAGTACCACGTATTTCAACCTATGATTTGGATAATATCTGTGATAACCATTTATAAGCTCTTTTCCCATAAATCAGTGCCAATAGGTTATAATGAACCAGCACTTCATCATCACATATAATTTTAAACCCTCAGAACATATGAAAACACAACATCAATATTACTCTTAATCATACCTACGATCAGGGAAACCACAAAAATTAAGAGGAAGTAAACTGATAACAAAATACAATCATACAAATAAAATACCACTGTTTTGTCCTATGGATAGTTCTGGTATAGTTTCCAGCTACTGAAGGACCTTTTGTTTCTTCTTTTTTTCTTCTTCTCCTTCTTCCTGTCCTGTGTGTATACCTATTTTGTCAATGACGCGTGGTGCCTGACGACAATCTTCAAACATATTGTGTAACCATGGGCTACTTTCTTCATCAATGATTTCAATGAATTCCTGACACCCTTTTCTTTTTCTGGATTCACAGGATTAAACGCCACTGCTCATAGTCTTAGGTTTTTCAGTTCTCCATGATTGTATTTCTGTTTCAAAAGGCGGATGATGTTTGTGGACCTTTGTACATTTGTGACCCTAGTACTGAACTATCTGCTTTGTATTTCAGAATAAAATACATCAGAATTTTGACCACATTACCATTGACCGTAGGTTTCTTGAGGATATATGCACTCGCTACACTAAGCTGAATGAAGAGTGCTGCGCACACACGCAACAAGGAAACGCTAGCCTGACCTCCAGTATTAATAAAATGAAACAAAACCTTGGTATAATATTCTACACAACCCGCGGTTTAATTTTAAACGAGTTCCCGAAAAAGACTACATACACCTATGGACCCTTATCCCAGAAAATGACTCAACCGCCACTTTTGGCACCATCATTTTGAAATTCGTTTTGCTGTTCTGATAATTTTACTAGCGATTTCCTGTCAGTTAGGTAACGTAAACTCGGTCCAATACGCCCTAATAGGACCATCGGTACCGACTGGCCTCCGTGTCATCCTCTGACAATGGCGCTAATCTAGTTGCGCAATTGAGACGACATTCCTAAGGCACGCTACCTGATACGAAGCACTTGTAAGGAACGGTGTGAAAAGCCCTCTGTGAATATAGAAATATGTAAGCAACTCAAGATAGTCTGTCTATAGCACCCATTACATTGAGTGAATTGAGTTCAAATTGTGTTTCAACGCCGCGTATCGAGGTAGCAACCTCCATCGCACAGACGTCAAAGAAAGGCGCGAAATGTGGGTAAGAGGATCGTGTGACACTTACACGGTGGTGTTGATCAGAACTGCGATGAATTGTGGTACCAGTCCGACGTTCTTAACACAGCTTACACCTCACATGAACTTCTGAGCTGCGGCCTTTGTATTCGTAAGTGCTGAGATCTTGCTTTTAGAAGCGTCGCCGAGCCCACAGGTAACGTCGCAGGGCGCCGCGTTTTTGCACCATTACAGAGGGCGGCTGTATGCAGTTTTGAGACAACTTTCAAACTTAGGCATAGCGATGGGTGGCAATTATTTGGTTTCGAAAAAGTGATACTTTTTAATGTTGTACTGAATAGTAAGATGTACCAGAGTTCAGTTGAAACCTGACAAGGAGTTTAGAAGAAGCTTTTTATCTAAGACTATGCCCTATACGCACATGTCGCATATATTTGTTGTAACATACTTAAGAAAGATCTGTACACATGTTCCAGCCGTATCTCTAGCGAATTTCGCCCTGCATTTTCGTTTTTTCCCAGCTCAGTGTTTAAGACGTCGTATGTACTGAACTATGTGTCGTACAGCCATATAATTTTACAAATACATCCATTGGTTTATTTGTGCACTGTCTGTAAATTTATTGCAAATAGATTTAGTAGTAAAGAAGTAATAAATTAATGTGTCATGCCTGATGGCGCAGTTTTCCACGCATCTCAGAGTTTGTGACGTCATAACTCCTGAATTATGTATGGAACAATAATAAATTTTTGCAGTTATAGTCAGTGCTATAACCGAATACCATCTGGAAAATGTTTGCGAATATTAGTAAAGAAGTGATAAATTAAAAGGTCACGACTGATGTTGCACGAACATCGAAAATGTAGTAAACAATAAACTTTTCTCCTTTCATCACTTTGTGGAGGAGAGTGAGCGAGAAAAAGTGTCGTATAGGTTTGAACTTATATGTAAAGTTTGTTGCAACTAAGTGCTCTCATTCTCAAATACTGGATTAATATAATCTGGCTTTTTGCGAGTCATGAGCTACGCTTCTTTGCAGTCCCCCATTCCCACCCCTTTGAGAGTTAGGTAATTCTTACCAGTAGCACTTTCCAGACAGTAATGAGATGTGTGCCACGTTTGATGAGGAGATATGAAACATACATTCACTTGTAAAATATGTATAGATTCCATGAGGTACTAACACGAATTAAGGTGAGGAGATATGAAACACACATTCACTTTTAAAATATGTCTAGATTCCATGAGGTACTAACACGAATTAATTCTCGACTGAATAGAATTAATTCAAGAACATCCTGCAAACTCCTTATAATAAGGACCCTCTCCTCTTCACAACGTGATTTCTGAAGTAAATACGCAAGCGATCCGCCAGTTGCAGGAGTTGGCGATGTAATTGCTCCACTGTTGGCCGAGGAAATAATATTCGACGGACCAGGATCATCTTCATGAACTTCTACAATACTGGAACAGTTTTAGCTAATGGTCACAAGCTCGTCTTAACACGCAGGATAAGATTAAAGCTAAAAGTCTCGTTTTAGTCTGAGCTACTTCCTAGCAACGTCCCTGGCTACCTCAGAATGTAAAAGAAACTCTCAAAGTGAGAGGGCAAGCTGGCGAGGCACCTAACGGAAGGAGACGGCGGGTTATTTCTGGCACCACTAACTTCTTTTCCGCCTACCCCCCACACTTCCTGTTCCATTCACTAATGGTACGCGGGGAGAATCATTATCGGCAAAGCTCTGTATGGCCTCTTAATTTCTGTGGTTTTTTTTTTGTCGCAGTCACTTCGCGAGACTTATCTAGGAGGAAGTAATACCTTGAAGTACGCTTATTGAAAAGTACGCTCTCTAAATATCACCATAGAAACCCCGAGTGACGCACAACGCCTCTCTTGCAGTGTGTGCCGCTGGAATCTGTTAAGCATCTCCATTACGGTCTCACGCTGCGTTTGTGATCCCGTGCCGAAACTCACCCCTCTTCGTTGGATCTTTTCTACGCCCCCAATGGGAAAGAGTCCTAGACTGATCAACAATATTCAAGAACCACTCGGACGATAGTCACTTCAAACACTCTTATTTCCTCGGGCATCATGTGCTTTGTTTCTGCTTTCATGAACCTTGCAAAATTGATTTATGAACCAGAGCCTGCTCCAACTATCAACTCGGGGCTCTAATAAAAATTGCCACGTAACAACAACACTAACTTTTGACTAAACTACGGTGCACTAGGAGTTGAAAAAACTGTTGTTATTCAGTTATTAGTACAAGTTACCATCACATAATCACGTTAGACTTCACGAAGCAGAGTAAAAATACGAGCGCCCCCGGGTAGGTGATGTCCATGACAGCTTGGCCACACCCTGCACTGATCATCGACTGCACGGGCTGCCTGGCTCATCAGCACATCACGTTCCAGCTGAACTTCCATCTAAGTTGTTGGCCACCCACCTGTCTCACTCTACTCCAACTGCAGCCCACAGTGACAACTTGGGCTTGCCACACCACACATAAAATAAGACTGGACACCACAACATGCCAGGGGTGGCGCTGAATCAAGAGGTAGTCATAAGGTTTTACTCATCACTTCGAAAGCCCGCATCTCGTGGTCGTGCGGTAGCGTTCTCGCTTCCCACGCCCGGGTTCCCGGGTTCGATTCCCGGCGGGGTCAGGGATTTTCTCTGCCTCGTGATGGCTGGGTGTTGTGTGCTGTCCTTAGGTTAGTTAGGTTTAAGTAGTTCTAAGTTCTAGGGGACTGATGACCATAGATGTTAAGTCCCATAGTGCTCAGAGCCATTTTCATCACTTCGAAAACTTTTTTTGTAATAACTGTTTTATTGGTTTGCCAGTGCGCACCTGCAGTCCCCGTTACACAGTACCTTGTCTAGGGTAGCCAAAACAAAATTGATCTTCTCATTGATAATGCTGTATGTGCTGAGGTAATTATATCTGTATATGACGGGGAACGTACCTGAAAGAATCCATCTTTAGATGGTGGAAGTGTATAGCTATAATGCACCATCATATGTCATTGCGGTTACGAGGCTCCGACGCTTACAATGTGGTCAAACAAGTCCGAATGACGAAGAATGAACTGGCAAATCATCACTTTGTGAAGAGCCGGGAATCACAACAGACATGGAGGCACGCCAGACTGGTTTAGCACAATCAAAACAACAGTAAAAATCAGTCGTGGATCAAGTGTCAACTTCAGAGCAAAGCAATCAAAGGAAACAGATGTATTCACCAGTGACGAAAGATGATGAGACCAAATCGTTATAATACTGAATGTTAGAGGAGGCTTCCAAGACGAAGCAACACTGGAAGGTGTCCAAGTAGGTGCTTTTGCACCAAGACAAGACCACTGATCATCTCGTATACGCAAAGATATGCTTGTGAGAGATTCTCATTAAAGCATAAATCATTAACTGATTACATCAGTAATCTGCGAAGGTAAAAAATCATAGTTCAAGACTGGAGAGTCATACGAAGAGCCAGCTGTGTAGTGGATCATTACTTAGTTTTATCAAACATGATGTACCTGTTTGAGAAAATCAACTCAACAATTGGCTGACCAGAGCAAGGAAAACAAGTGGTATAAGCCATTTCCGCTGAAGCAATTCAGCATTTCAACGAATACCACACTGAAAACTAAAAATGCTGCCTCCATGGATGTAAGATGACCTTAAGAAATTGATTTAGTTGTGGTGTGGATGGCGCAAGTTTTCACTGTGGGCCGCAGTTGGAGTAGACCGAGGGAGCGAGGGAGGTGGGTGGCCAACAACAAATATGGAAGTTCAGCTGGAGCGTGGTGCGCTGATGAGCCAGACAGCCCGTGAAGCCAATGATCGTAGTAATTGACGGAAAATCACAGAGTCAAACAGAAGCGATACGTGGTGTTCGCCAAATAAATGTTTTAGACCCTATGCTATTCCAAACATGTATTAAAATTTAGGAAACAAACTGAGCAATCCTCTCAGATTGTGAGATAATACCGTCATTTACCGTCTCGTAAACTCATCACATCATGAAAACAGATCAAAAATTCATCTAGACAAGATATCCACATGATGGGAAAAGAGGTAACTGATTTTAAACAATGAAAATATCAAGTCATCCACATGAATACTAAAAGGATCGTGGTAAATTTTGGTTACACGATAATTACACACATCTGAACGCTGTGAATTCGACTAAATATTTAGGATTACAGTTGAGAATAACTTAAACAGAGCATATCACATAGATAATGCGCTGGGCAAAACGAAACAAAGACTACGATTCATCGGCAAAACACTTAGAAGATGCAACAGGTCTACATTTGTCCGTCTTCTGGAATACTGGTGCGCGGTATGGGATCCCCATGAGACACGTTTGATGGAGAACATTGAAAAAATTCAAAAAAGGACAGCTAGTTTTTTATTATCGTGAAATAGGGGCAAGAGTGCCACAGATATGATAATCGCGTTGGGGTGGCAATCATTAAAACAAAGGCGTTATCCGTTGCAGTACGACCTTCTCATGAAGTATTAATCACTGTCTTTAGCCTCTGAATGCGAAAATATTTCGTTGGCGCCCGGCTAAATAGAAAGAAATTAACATTATAGTAAAATAAGATAAATCAGAGCTCTCACGGGAAGATATAAGTGTTCGTTTTTCTTGCGCGCCTTCCTTGAATGGAACGGCAGAGGTTGGAGATGGTTCGATGAACCCTCTCCCAGACACTTCATTGTGGAATGCAGAGTCGTCATGCAGATGTAGATGTAATATGCTTCTTCCAAAGCCAGTTTTCATCAGTATTTACACCCAAAAATATGGAACATTGTGCCCTGCTCACTGTCTCCTGTTGGTGTACCGTATCAATAATGAACATTTCTCCTACAAATAGTCATACTAACAATAATTTTTCCTATTACTCTATTTGTAATAGAGAATTAAATATGTAGTTTTCGCTCTGAATATAGAGAAAGTCCTTTTTCTGAGAACCAGGTAATAATTCTTTCAGAAATATCTTTCATAGTGTCTTCTATTGGTTTCTCTCTAATGCAATTTCTTAAAATTGCATCATCTCCAAAAAGCACCAAATCTGCTTGTTGAGCGTGAAGTGGAAAGTCACGAACCTTAATAAAGAATAGGAGTGGACCAGAAACTGAACCCTGTGAGACTTCCTTTGTGATTCGTTCCCAGTCACTGAAATTTTCTCTCCTTCCAATATTGTCTGAAATACGCACCACAACACTTGCACTGAATGTTAAGTATAATTCGTAACACTTGTGTGTGAAGCCTTCAATACCATAAATATTAAGTTTTTCAAAGAGAGTATCGTGATCTACACAATCTAACTCCTTTGCAAGGTCGCGCAAAATACCGGCTTACCCAAGAGTGGCCACATTCTCAACGTCTGATGCAGAAGTAGTGTGCAGTAACATAAGACTTTCGGAGATGGTCGCTCTGAGCGTAAAGTACATCGCACAGTGTCGAGCTCAGAAGCAGACCAAAGAAATAAGCTCATTACCGGTAGACAAGGAATTTGTCTGTCCACATTTTGCCCTCACGAACAAGATAATGTATATTCACATACGTTCGGATCAGCTTGTAGCATTGTACCCATCGTTTTCCAAACTGTACTTGCTAACCAATTCCCTAAAGAGATTATTGTAGGTAGAGGCTTCATGTAAAAATGATTGTCGGTATAGTGTTACGCGTGGAACTGCAGGTTCGGTTTCTGAAAGTATTTATGCCTCACATGCATTTAGAGCCTTGGATTATAGATTATCGAGCACATCAATCTTCAGCAAGGCGCAGTATAATTTTACGTCTGTGGGTAATAATAAAATCGTGGAAGTGACTGTACCAACCGACTCTTTGGGCCTTAACAATCACGGCCGCCCGCACTCCAAATCTGAATCACTAATTGCAGAGCCACCTGCTAGTGTATCCCGTAAATTTAACCTCCTACCTATACAGCATCAACCCAGGACTGCCCGCCGCAACAGAAACCCGCTTCTTGTTGCTTTCTCTACTGCTCCAGCTGCCAATTGGATGTCGATACATAGACTGGGATCTTCTCAAATCTGACAGACAGCATGCACCGTTCCACCTTCTGGAAGAACCTGCAAGCATGGGTTCGTCCCCGCCTGTCATGTGACATATTTCACATTAGCAATAGATTACTGCATCCAGGTCGCATAAGCCGATGATATCACATGGCGCAGCCGCCAGAGATGAGAATTACATTCCTGCTTCAGGTAGAGCTCCAAGCAGTGTCATTTACGTGCCGCGGCTCTAGGCCAGCCCGTCACGTGTTGGCATCCAGTGTCTAGGAAAAAAGCTTCCTTCTATAGCCAGGTACACTGAAACTTAAGCGATTCATCGACTTAACACTTTAACATACAAACAGAAACATGTGCCCACACAAACTTATCTTCTTTGGTTCTACATCTGCAAATATACTTCGCTAGCCACCGATCGGTGTGTGGCGGAGGGCACAATTCGCATCAAAGTCATATTGCCCCCCCCCCCTCCTCCCTCTGCTCTACTAGCGGATCACACGAGGGAAAAACGACTGTCTGAACGCCTCAGTACGAGCTCTAATTTCCCTTATATTTGAATGGTGATCATTGCGCGATTTGGAAGTTGGTGATAATAATATATGCTCTGCATCCTCGGCGAACATCGGATTTCGGAATTTAGTGAGCAGCCCCTTCCGTTTACCGCGCCGTCTGTCTGCAAGTGTGTCTCACTTCAAACTTTCTATGAGATTGCTAACGCTCTCGCGATGGCTGAATGTACCAGTCACGAATCCTGCCAATCTTCTTTGGACCTTCAAAATCCCTTGAATCAGACCCAACTGGTAAGGGTCCCATACAGACGAACAATACTAAGACTGGACGAACTAACGTATTGTAAGCTATTTCCTTTGTTGAAGGACTGCATCGCTTCGGTATTCTACCAATAAACCGCAATCTAGAATTTGATTTACCCGTTACTTGTGTAATCTGATCATTTTGAATAGTCACACCCAGATACTTGACGGATGTTACCGCTTCTAAAGACTGGGCATTTAATTTGAATTTTAGGACTGAATGACATCAGCCTCAGACTAAAATAGGTCCAGTTCCCACTTCAACATTTCTAGGAGGTTTCGTTGGTGGTAATGCAGCTGCTGGAACTGGAATTTCCCTCTCAAGCATTTAAAACTGGCGAGTCCACTAGTACAATTCATGCTGACAATGGCGGAAATTTACTGAGTTTTGCAATGGGCTGGTTCACAAACAGTTCGCCCTTAATAAGGGATCCGAACTATTCTTCAAAGTAAGTTTTCACAGTTTTGTACACGTCGTTGTCACATTTGCTTATTTTTTTTTATCCTGGTGAGATACTTCTTACATTTCACGAGGCGACCTATATATTTTATATAGTGTTTATACAAAGACACACATGTTACAAAAAGACTTATATGGAATGGAGGGCTGCACAGTTAGAAATAAGTATAACATAAACAGAGGAAAGCAGTAGTACCGTAGTACCCGTAGGAGAAACAATAAACAGCAGAGTTCATGACAGACAGAACAACAAAGGCAGTTTACAGTCAGAATGTTGCAGTGCCACGTATGGTGTGTGGGTTGTAATGGAAAAACGCTCATGTTGCAACTACACAAGCAACTTAGGTTTGCTGTAGTGTGAGCATTTCCAAGGCCAGTTCTAGAACATATCTCCACACAAGCGATATACTATTTGGCACCCTCGTACACTTTCACCTGTTTCAGTTTCCGCTACTAATTGTGATACGCACTGTGTAAAAATCTTGTACTCCGGAGCCCCTATGGTCCCTCTCAGCTTGTCGCCAAATCGGCCGCTACTAACAGCCATACGTCCGTACGGAAATCTTACAGTTGTGGCGCCTGTGGCGGCCCAACCGGCGGCTTGCGTCGTTTTTGGACTTTCATCCAGCCCTCAGTGTTTCTCAACAAGTTTTCGTACGTGTCACCCATTATCATTACACGCTCTTATTGATAGTGATGTGAGCGTACCTCCCAGTGAAGTGAAAGGAAGTAGTTTTGCTTATTTTTGGTTGCTTAGAGGTAGCCAGGTAAGTGCTTCTGACTCACTAGACTCATTTCTAGGAACATTAATTTACTTCGTTCGTTAGAGTTCAAGCTTCTTAAGACTTTCATTTTAAAGTCAGATCGTATTTACGCACAGACATACCCGCTGTGCTTATTCAAGCTGTCAAGCTGTCAGCCCTCAGAAAAGTATACCCTGGAGGGTGAACAGATGAACCCTGTGTGAAATATCAGTGTTCATGGAAGAAAACTAAGTTTTTATTGCTGGCCAGAATGATGAAACATATTTACTACGTCGTTTTCTGAGCAGATGGAAAGATAGGCGTATTATGAATTCCATAATCAATGCTGCCAGCAGAGAAGGGTAGATATAACTACAACGTTAGCATACAAAATTAGAGTTACGCTAAAAAGTACTAAAATTACACTGGTTGTAATAGCAGACAAGTATAAAAACGTATTGGTAAAGCAATCACAAAGTGTGGCAATGGTCACAGTGTTAGAGCTACTATTGCAAACAAATAAGGAATGGGAACAGAAACAACAGAGACACTTGTGGTAACTTAAATTAATTAAAGTCTACAGGAGTAACGTAGTAAGAATAATAGTAGGAGGCTGAAGTACAAAATGAATTACAGAAATTACACAAACGTATAAAAATCTTTTTGTTTAGAAATGAAAGAGTATTAAACTGAAGCTAAGACTTATAGGATGTTAGGCCCTGTCTGTTTCTTCTACAAGATCGACGTATGCACCCCTCTGCTAGCATCTTCTTCAGGATATTGAAGAAGACACTAGGAGAAGGGTCGTAATGACGATCGTTTAGAAGAAACATGACGCGACCTAATAAAACATCCTGGAAGATTCTACGTCCCAGGTCCTGTTTTGTAGGAAACTGAGTTAGGGTAGGTTATCGCTGGAGGGCACGGTTTTCGAGTTATTCAAGAAAAACATATAAAATTCACCTTCAAACACACGTCCACCTGCACACTCATCTCTCACCAATCACGATTTGTAGTATGTTGTTCGTGTCACTTCCTCTTCCCACTGTACAAAAATTTCCGACCACGCTTTTTATTGAAAGGCCTTACTATGCCACAAGCTCAGTCGAGCTCTTACAAATTGTAAAATTTGTAAGTTTTACTTAACAATTTTGTGAATTTTAACAGTACAAAATACACAATTACATAGTTGTATCCGTCACGTCTTTTGATTATGAAACTACTGTGCTTATAACGGTTACTTTTGGATAAAAATCTCACCGTTTACGAAAGTTCAGGACCCTCACAGGCATGTTTACATTAATAATGTTAACGAATCGGCCAATTATTTTGGTGGTGTAAGAGCCCAATCAATAAAGATAAAAAATGTCGAATAACAGAATAATTCGCGTTATAAGAAATTGCTCAACTCAATTTTTCACTCATTTTGCATGGCTATACAGTCTCATCGTTCAGGGAACAGAACACGGAAAGTGAAAGCAAAATATTCCTTGTGCATTAGTCAGATGTATGAGAAGAACAATTTCTAATTATTTTTAACGGTGCTACGAAAATTATGTATGGAGACAGAGAATAATTTGGAAACAGATTTTTCAGGGAAGGATTAGTAGCTGCAAAGCAATATCAACAGTGAACTATAGACTAAACCAAGGCCATGTCTCATACAATCCACAAATGGTAGTTGTATTTCTTCTGTAGAGCAGAACAACTTGACAGCTTTACCAGGTTTAACACGGCGGCTGTCAGGTCACGCGTCGAGGCTTTGCTTTGCTTCGGATAGTAGTCTCTACAATTCAGTATTGAGTTCACTGGACTGTCGTTACATGTCAAAGTTGGTACTAGCACGGATACTAGCATAGTCTAGTCGATGCATACAGTCGCGACACCCCGCACTGTGAAAGTTTTTACCGTCCGACAGTTAGAATGACACTGACTCCCTTAGCGGCGACAAAGCCAGTCGTAAGTCTAACGTCTGTTTTTAATTATTTTTCTACTTCATTGACGAAACAGTTATTATATTTTTCGCTCCAAGCATTGGTAAGTGAATGGCTGTGAAGTGAAATAACTGCAAAAGCAGCGGAATCTTTCTGATTCAATGACACGAGCTACAATTTATTCATTAAGAAATACTTTCGAATATGGGCATAATTGTTGCTTACTTCGCTGAAGGCAAGAAAATGTAAATACACATTCCATGGATGAGAGGCATGTATTTCTGTTCCTTTTACTTCTTATTAAATTATAGGCACTTTCCTTGGCAGTTAACAATTTTGTATGGAACCTAATGATTCGCACATTCTTACACTTAACTTGGTTTTCTATCATTTGCATATTTTTGTAAACATAATTACTTTTCCTTTAAATGTGACGATATCGAAATTTCGTGCCCTTTATGACTCAGATGTAACAACAATCACTGAATGGGTTTCTTCCGTGTTGGGACACAGTTTCACTCCTTTTGACGTTTCCTTGTCACGTTTGTGTGGTTTTCCCATCTGTTAGAGTTTTGGTTGTTTATTTGGTACGTTAAATAATATAGGTATTGAATTCCATAGAAGTTTTCTACGTTCCACATTCAGTGATATGAGTGGAAGTCTAGTGAAGCAAACTTAATGTTACTGAATAGTTTGCTAGCCATGTTAATTGTTAAAAGGAAACGACAATCTTTATTAAATATACTTAAGTTGCAAGAGAAGCGTACATAAACTGTCCTGTAATGTAATGTTTCCTCCTTTCCAGATGGTGTTACTTGCGGTTCTACATTTTTTCTTGTTTTTTCTTGTAAGTTATAACCTTAAACCGTCACTATTATTAATATTCTACAATAGCAGCCGTAGAGTACGCTCGGTCCGTGTATGACCTTCACAATACTCGCACAGGTCATTCAATATGCGTTTACCAGAATACAAACGCATACTACTCGAACGTTGTAAATGTTCAGTTACGGTGTCGGCAGATGTTCCGTTCCATGCTGATGCTGGTAACGGTTCGCGCGATGAATAGTGGGTAGTTAACATGATGCATCAGACTTCAGACTTAGTTAATTAAATTCTCGCCCGTAATTTAATTTTCCTTATGAATGAAATTAATTGATATTTGTTTAACTTGCAGCAATGTAATGCTCTGATTTTTGTGCCACGTGCAGCAATTTTAGCTGGGACATTAGGTTCCTGCAAAAACACAACTTCGGAAATCGTGACACACACGGAGAAACAGCCACATAGTTATCATAACCACAATTATAAGATTGAGTGCTTCTCGTTGACCACCGTATTCTATCACCTGATAGGCTAAGTCCAACGATAATGACCTGTCAACCTCAGCACGCAACGAAAATCAGCCGACACCGTAAGAGACGTTGATTGCTGCGCCGAAGTTAAGTCAGTGCAGATTGCACTGCTATTGCTGTCTTGGCTCTTACCTCGAATAGATGACGCGGAACACGCTGACGTCGATTTTAGTCTTCCAGCGGCACTCATATCCCCCCGTCACACTGGCTCCCTGGTTTCGGCACAACGTTACATGCTGTACATTAACGAGCCAGACACCATATCTATCGTCTCACAGCTATATCATAACTTCTCGCCATAGATATTACATAGAAGAGATAAATAACGACAGAGTGTTTATTATCAGTCCATAGCAACCAGTTACTGGGACTTCACAAGTAACTGCATGCCTGATGAGTATGCATGATGAAGCGTTTTGCACAAGTATGGTGAGCGTTTGTAGGATACATTTGTGCAAGCATCAAGACTGTACAAGCTGCCTGTTCGAATTTCAGTTGTGCAAACTCGCGCAAGCTTGCTAACGTGCGCTCGCCTGCGCGTGTGTACCAACAATAAGGCGGCTTGTGCGAGCACATAGCAGCTGTGCGACAGTGTTCACAATCTGAAACATTCTACTGCGAATTGCAGGAAGATTTTACTAGCGCAAACTACTCTGTTCTGCGAAATATCAAATCAGAGGGATATATAATAAAGCAAAATGAGGTTCTGCCTATAATCCCCGTCTTCCTTAATATAAAGCGATTTAACTGCAGCAGATAATTATACAGTAGACGAATTCACAGATCTTAAATTACTGCAGGAAAAAATGCAAACTCGTTATCAATTACTGACTGCTGCGCCTCAAATATACAAGTGAATGCTGCGGTACTTCCATTTTTTTTAGCTCTTTGAATGGGCAGGGGATACTCAGGGGCCGTGCACCTAATGTAGAAGAAAGAGGAATAAGTAATACAGATTTTCAGGAAAACCGGTAGTTGGTTACAATAATGCTGCTAGAGTTAAAGAGCTTTTTTTTGGGTTTATCTGTGCACACAAAATTTTCATATGTTAGGGTATTATCTTCCTTTGTTATTTTGTTTGTGGCCACGGAACTTATCCTTCTTTATGAAGTAGTTTATGAACTCTTCTGTAACATGTTTATCATCAAATGATGCGTTTCCAATGATATAACTATGTAATAGTAACACATTCTAATTACTTGTTGTTCCCAAATAGCGCTGTCAAAATCCCAACAACGTGCTAAATAACGCACCCTCTGCATAATCGGTCGTTGTTTTAATTTTTCAACGCAGTTCGTCAATCTGTCACAATAGTTTCTCTATACTACTCAGTCCAAAAAAAAAAAAAATTCTCTGAATATACATGACAATTTTCGTGAACTGTTTGCGACTCCTGTCTCTCTCAAAAGTTCAGTGAATCGTAAACGGCTCCGAAGAATTCTGTGTTCTGAAATACACGTCCATCAGATATTCTGCCATTTGGGCAGCACTCTAGTACAAGAAATGTATAATTTGCGTCTGCTGTGGCACTCACGTCTACATCCACATGACTACTGTGCAGTTCACACTTACCTGCCTGGCGTACTGTTCCTTGAATCACTTTCACATACTTTCTCAATCGTTCCACGCTCTAACAGCGCGCGGGGAAAACGAGGAATGATATCTTTCCGTGCAAGCTCTGATTCCTTTTATTTTATTAAAGTAATCATTTCTCCCTATGTAGATTGGTGTCAACAAAATAATTTCCCATTCGGAGAACATTGGAGACTGAAATTTCCTGAAAACATCTCGCCGCGACGAAAAACCACTTTGTTTTAGTGATTGCCACCACGTTTCATAACAGTGACCCTCTCTCCCCTAAGTCGCGATATTACAAAACACGTTGGCCTTCTCGTAACGTTTTTGATGTCCTCAGTCAATCCATTTTCTAAACTGGATACAAGCCACTTGTGCGGATAGGTACAAAAATCTTTTGGACACCAAAATATATGGAATCAATTAGAGAAAGCAGCTAATTCCGTTCTGAATTCGTGCTGACTGTGTGTCAACAGATCGTATGCCTCGAGGTAATTCATAATGTTCGAACACAGTATATGAACAAAAATCCTACTCCAAATCGACGTCAACGAAATGGATCTGTAATTTATCGGTTTACCCCTGCTTCCTATCTTGAGTACTGGTGTCAACCTGTGCAAATTCCCAGTCCTGAAGTACGGCTCTGTCGTTGAGCGAGCGGTTGTATATGATCCTTAAGTACGGTGCTATTATATCAGCTCAGTCTGAAAGGAATCTATCTGGTATACATTCTGGACCAGAGAACTTGTCCTTATTACGTGATTTAAGATTCTTCGCTACACCAAGGTTATCTACTCGTAAGTAATTCCTGTTGGCACCTGTTTCAGATTAGAATTCTGGAATCTTTACTTTGTCTTCTTTGGTGAAGGAATTTTGGGAAACAGTACTTAGTAACTCCACTTTTGTGGCATTGTCACCGGTAGCATTACCTTCGTTATCCTACAGTGAAGGCATTGACTGTGTGTGTTTCACATACGACTAGAATCTCCTTCGATTTTCTCCAAGATTTCGAGAGAGCGTTTCGTTTTGGGAAGTATTAAAAGCACTTCCCTTAGAAGTTCGTGCTAAGTTCCACCCTCTGTTAAGCTTCGCCAATCTTGGGGATTTCGCGTTCTCTTAAATTTGGCGTGGTTTTCTCGTTGCTCTATAACTGTCCTGACCTTTCTTGCGTACCACGGGGAGGGATGGGACTCAGTTCCGAATATAATTAATTCATTTGCTATAAATCTCTCCACCGCTGTCGATACTACTTCTTTGAATTTAAGACGCATTTTAGGGGGTTTGAATGTTATGGCGTTCGGTCTCGCCACAACGACCTTGTGGTCGCTAATCCCTTTATTTGCCATAATGCTCCCTGTCTTTTGGGATCATTGTTGCTTGGAGGTCGAGTATGTTTTCCCAGCCACTTAAATTTCGAGTGGGCTCCTGATCTAATTGTTCAAAATACTTTCCGGAGAAAGAGTTTAGTATGGTTTTGGAAAACGATTTTATGCCTACCACTGGCTCTAAAGATACAATTTCGCCAAATGTCGAGGGAAGATCGAAGTCACCACCAAGCAGTCTGTAAGTGCACGAGTGTGGTACCTATCTGAAATGAGACCAAAAACTTCACTGAACTGTTCAGCAACTTAATCTTTTGAGTCGGGAGGTCGGTAAAATGAAGCAATTATTAAATTATTAACCGCTATTCTTAGTAACTCCTAGGAACTATTTACCTCAATTTCACTACACGGTAACTATTCCTAACAACAACAAACACGCCACCATCAACTTTATCTAACCCTCGGGCAGGCCCACCTATACATAAAGTCCGTCATCCACAAATAACATTGTATTCTACTGTTCCATTGTTGCTCTACAATTGCGAGTCCATATCTATTCCTTCATTATTGCTTCCGCTAACACAGTGCTAAGTTGTGTTATAATATGCGTCTAAGTGAGCAGCAGTAATATAAATTGAACAGCAAGTTAAGTGAGAAAAAAATTACGATCTCTGAAAGAATGTGACTCAGATTCCGAGCTAGCGGCACAGTCCCATAATGAGGCAGCTGTCTACGAGATATTTAACAACAAAAAAAACAGCGGCTGACTGTGAACTGATGCAATTGTGCAGTTTAATGCTTCGAGTGTGTCATTAAATTGGGGTACACTTACATGCGTCATCAGAGAGATGTAACGAAAATTTATTTTATTATTGGTTAATTGAACAGTGATCTGGCTCATATAAAGTCAGTTTTTTATAGTTGTTAAATTAAACTGAGATTAAACTGTGATTTTTCTCAAACGTGTTTACCATGGTAACATAAAGGCAACTCTTCTTTACATGCGTACGACGTACGCCCCGCTTTCGCCCGTGTTATAAAATACGGCGCTTCCGCTCGAGGGTATGCATCGTTTCTGAACGCCGTTAGGTCTTTTTTAACATTCAAAATAGGAACAAGCTGTGAATTTTTTTGATAATGGAAGTATTATGAGCCACTTGCAGCTAAAGGAACCATGGTTTTTGTCTATGAAGCCACATCATTGCAGGTAACTTCCACCTCTTTGCTTTTCCTTTGCTATCTTGGACCAGTCAGCTGACAGTGATCTCATCGTTGTCCGAGCTCAACGTATTTCAGGTAGCGAACTGTCGTTTGTATAAGCATGCTTGAAGCGCGTGGAGTTGCGGTGGATTTGTGCGTGCCTGTGCAAAACGCTTGATCGTGCGTGCTTGTCAAGCAATCAGTTATGTGTGTAGTCCTTAAACAAATGTCTATTTCAGACAGAGAAGGAGAGCTGCTGGATATAATTTCACTTCTACACAAAATGTCATCAGTTGCAGAAACTACAATTCAGATGCAGAAACTACAATTAACGAATTTTCTTTTATTAAATTTAACCATAAGTGGCAAACTGCCTTCAGGCAAGACGCAAGCGAACCAATCAAAGATTTTCCCGGACCGACGTAGTGACTCCTTTTGCCGAAAGGAGATAATGTGATTCTTTCGTCAAAAGACTTCGGCCGCAGGGATCGTCTACTTGGTAATCAACGCAAAGCAGTGACAGAGACGCCAGTCTGAAGGGCATCGCAAACGCAGCTGGGACAAGAGTAGAGAGGAAGTCGGTGATGAAGATGGAACACAAAGAGAGGCTGCCAAAACCCGGAATTCGCCAAGTCGTCCGGAGGCAATCCGCTTTTGAGCCTACGGTGGGAGGTAGGCGAGGAAACTTATTTACAAATGATTCCTTGGGTGGCGCTAATGTGAGTGAAACTTTCGATGATGTGTACTGGGAAATATGACGGCTAATGAGCGGAAATTAGTAAGACGTAATTCGAAAATGAAAAGAAAAATGAGAACATAAATTTACTTTGAATATTCGGTGGTTCATTATCACGTTCTTGATAATTCAGTAGGTCATTCAGGCAAGTAAACGGGTGGTGCAATTAAACGGCCTCCTGTATAGCTAAAAAAAATTTGTATGACAATCGTATATGTAGACTGGCGAAGGACCAAAGAACCAGATGAGAGTTACTCGATTAGATCAAAATTTACTCTCAGTTTTTGGTTAATTCAATTAAAATTTTAGTCAGTACAGGGTATTGAGTGCTTACGATAAACTCGGTCGTTCCCCACCAATAAATACAACAATATGGAAATAAACCATAAATGTTAGATCAATGTGAGTGAAATTTCTTTAGTTTTTTATCTTTCTATTATTTTATTCACATAAATTTATTTCCATACGTCAGAAGAAGGCATAAAGCGTTTTGCCAATCAGCAATAACTTTATTTAATCCATTCTAGTTCGAGGACACCCACCGCAGCTGTTTCCGTAAATTTTAGAGGTGCATTTGGTTTTTTTCAATTCCAGTTGATCATTCAGGAGGCAGTCAATTAAATATGAATGTGGTTGTGTTTTCCTAATTCCTCTAATAAATTCATCTGTACTCCTTTTTAGTCAAAAGGCAACATTTATGTTTTCTTCGATGCTTATCTCTGCGATTCCGTACTGGACGAAGTGAGTCAACTTTTGCTACCTCCAAAATATCGTACAGTTCCAATAATTTGAAGTGTTTGAAATATTAGTTAATTAACGGGGAGAAAATTCTTCATTGGCCATTACCAGAATCTTTTAGACTCTAATAATTAAATGTCTAACTGTGTAAAATTATCTGTATTGTGAAGAAATATGTTCAAAGTACCCCAGAAGTGAGCCATATCGGTGCACATATCACACTCTTTGGCACATCAAATCAGCAGCCGACGTTAATAAACGTGTTCGCTATATTTTATTTAGTTCAGTGCAGTGATCAGTGTCGATCGTATTAGAAAGTCAAATGTTTGTCTTATAATATGTAAAAGAAGTAAGTAAAATGTATAGAGCATATATGTGTAAAACTATGTAACCGCAAAAGCTTTTTTATATTTTCGGATGCACATGGAAAACATTTTCTAAGCGATACATCACAAAACCTTTTTTATGTTTTAGGATACAAATGTAAAATTAGCAAAGCAGTCAACACTACCATCTGACGATGGGCTCAGGTCTGAAACTAGGAATGGAACATAAAATCATTACTAAAAAAATTTTCCTCTAGTGTAAATTGAGCCGGCCTGGGTGGCCGAGCGGTCATAGGCGCTACAGTCTGGAACCGCGTGACCGCTACGGTCGCGGGTTCGAATCCTGCCTCGGGCATGGATGTGTGTGGTGTCCTTATGTTAGTTAGGTTTAAGTAGTTCTAAGTTCTAGTGGACTGAAGACCTCAGAAGTTAAGTCCCATAGTGCTCAGTGCCATTTGAACCATTTTATAAATTGAAAAGTAACACTGCAACCTCAGAGACAATACAAACATTTATGCTCTAGAACTTTGTGTAACGCCCCTTTCCTATTTTAGGCGCAAATTGTTCACAAGAAGAATGCTTGCTGCTATGCCCTCGAGTGGATTCGAATCCCTCTCATTTTATCTTCATAGTCCTTTCGCAAGTTACAGTTAGGAAGAAGCAATATACAGTGGGACCCAGGAGGAATTGTCAATATTCAGGAATACGACAGGAACGATCATTCGAAGCTTGAATGTCTAGTAAACAAAACTCTAAATACACACCTTAAGATCTCTAACACTTCTTTATTCTCGATGCTGTGAAACAATATCTCCAACTACAAGCTCTTTCCTTTCCGTTCTGTGGAAGGAGGGAGTATGGACCAAATAAAAAAATAGAAAAAGAAAATGTGGTAAACGTGGGCTCTAAAGCGCACACTTAAAGATTTGAGCTCTTACTTGTTTACTGGACATTTTTTGCTTGTGTTGGTCCATATTATCATATCTCAAAATAGGGAAAGCAAAGAGCTTGCAGTAAAAGAGATTTGTTTCACAGTATCGGAGGTGAAGAGGTGTTCATAGCTCTTGAGTTATGCATTTTAGAGCCCATGTTAGTTAGACTTTTGGCTTCAAAAATGGCTCTGAGCACTATGGGACTTAATTTCTGAGGTCATCAGTCCCGTAGAACTTAGAATTACTTAAACCTAACCAACCTAAGGACATCACACACATCCATGCCCGAGGCAGGATTCGAACCTGCGATCGTAGCGGTCGCGCGGTTCCGGACTGTGGCGCGTAGAACCGCTCGGCCACTCCGGCCGGCAGACTCTTTGCTTTCAATGGTCATTCTTGTCATATCTCTGAACACTCCTTCTGAGACACAATGTAGTTGTTCACTCTTCCGGGAACTTAAACAGTAAACCACACTGCGATGCACAACGCCTCCCTTCCTGCGTTTGCCATTACAGATGGTTGAACGTCTTCGTGGCACTTTAATGTGTGCTAAATGAACCTGTAAAGAAACGCTTGCTTTTGTTCTTATCCTCTGTATTTCATCTACCAATTATATCTGGTACGGGTCACACATTGACGAGCAATATTCAAATATTGGTCGAACGAGAGATTTGTAAGCTACCTCCTTTGTTGAAGGACTACATTTACTGAGCCTTCTTCCAGTGAGTCTGAGTCCGGGACCCAAATTTTCTGCGATTAGTACCCAAAGACTGGAGAGTTGAACAGGTCACACCAATGTTCAACAATGGTAGTAGGAGTAATCCACTAAATTACAGGACCATATCGTTAACGTCGATATGCAGCAGGATTTTGGAACATGCATTGTGTTCAAACATTACGAACTACCTCGAAGAAAACGGTCTATTGACTCACAGTCAACATGGGTTTAGAAAACATCGTTCCTGTGAAACATGACTATCTCTTTATTCACATGAAGTGTTGAGTGGTATTGACAAGGGATTTCAGACCAATTGCGCTTTTCTGGATTTCCGTTAGCAGATGACGCTGTCGTTAATCGACTAATAAAGTCATCAGAAACGATTTAGAAGAGATATCTGAATGGTGCGAAAATTGGCAGTTCATCCTAAATAACGGAAAGTGTGAGGTCATCCACATGAGTGCTACAAGGAATTCGTTAAACTTCGCTTACACGATAAATCAGTCTAATCTAAATGCCGTAAATTCAACTAACTATTGACAAGGGATTTCAGACCTATTGCGCTTTTCTGGATCCGTTAGCAGATGACTCTGTCGTTAATCGACTAATAAAGTCATCAGAAACGATTTAGAAGAGGTATCTGAAGGGTGCGAAAATTGGCAGTTCATCCTAAATAACGGAAAGTGTGAGGTCATCCACATGAGCGCTACAAGGAATTCGTTAAACTTCGGTTACACGATAAATCAGTCTAATCTAAATGCCATAAATTCAACTAAAAATCTAGGTAATAAAATTACGAACATCTTAAATTGGAAGGAACACACAGAAAATGTTGTGGAAAAGACTAACCAAAGACTGCGTTGTATTGGTAGGACACTTAGGAAAAGTAACAGATCTACTAAGGAGACTGTCTACACTAAGCTTGTCTGTCCTCTTTTAGAATACTGCTGAGCTGTGTGGGATCCTTGCCAGATAGGACTAACGGAGTACATACTGTATAAAAAGTTATTATGGCGAAATATGGGAGAGAGTGTCACAGAACTGATACAGGATTTGGACTGGACATCATTAAAAGAAAAGCGTTTTTCGTTGAGACGGAATCTTCTCACGAAATTCCAATCATCAACTTTCTCCTCCGAATGCGGAAACATTTTCTTGACACCGACCTACATAGGGAGAAACTATCACCACGATAAAAAAGGGAAATCGGAGCTCGTACGGAAGGATATAGGTATTCGTTCTTTCCGCGCGCTGTACGCGATTGGAATTCTAGAGAAATGTGAAGGTGGTTCGATGAACCCTCTGCCAAGCACTTAAATGTGATTTGCAGAGTATCCATGCAGATGCAGATATAGTTTTACGTTGTGGTTCCTGTTGAAATCATTCCAAACACATATCGTCCGTATTTTATTGTGTCCAACTGCTTCCAGTGGTTGTTCTGCAATAATGTTGTGGTACAGTAATTGGTCTTTCTATCTCTGTATACGCTATACGTTACATTTGTTTATGTTAAAGGCCAATTCCCTTACGCCAAGCGTCGATCCTCTGCACGCCTTCCTTTTTCTTTTCTTTTCCTTTTTTTTTTTTTTTTGGCATACAGCATAGTGAACGCATTATTTTGGCCAAGAGAGACACAAAGCCCATGCCTACTACAGTAGTACAAGTTTATAAGCCAACTAGCTCTGCAGATGACGAAGATATTGAAGAAATGTATGATGAAATCACAGAAATTATTCAGATAGTGAATAGTCATGGGTGACTGGAATTCGGTAGTAGGAAATGGGAGATAAGGAAACGTAGTAGGTGAATATGGATTGGGGCTAAGAAATAAAAGAGGAAGCCGCCTGGTAGAATTTTGCACAGAACACAACTTAACCGTAGCTAACACTTGGTTCAAGAATCATGAAAGAAGGCTGTAAACATGGAAGAAGCCTGGAGATAATGACAGGTTTCAGATGGATTGTATAATAGTAAGACAAAGATTTAGGAACCAGGTTTTAAATTGTAAAACATTTCCAGGGGCAGATGTGGACTCTGACCACAATCTATTGGTTATGAACTGTCGATTAAAACTGAAGAAACTGCAAAAAGGTGGGAAATTAAGAAGATGGGACCTGGATAAACTGACTAAACCAGAGGTTGTACAGAGTTTCAGGTAGAGCAAAAGGGAACAATTGACAGGAATGTGGGAAAGAAATACAGTAGAAGAATAATGGGTAGCTTTGAGGGATGAAATAGTGAAGGCAGCAGAGGATCAAGTAGGTAAAAAGATAAGGACTAGAAGAACTCCATGGGTAACTGAAGAAATATAGAATTTAATTGATGAAAGGAGAAAATATAAAAATGCAGTAAATGAAGCAGGCAAAAAGGAATACATACGTCTCAAAAATGAGATCGACAGGAAGTGCAAAATGGCTAAGCAAGGATGGCTAGAGGACAAATGTAAGGATGAAGAGGCTTATCTCACCAGGGGTAAGATAGATACAGCCTACAGGAAAATTAAAGAGACCTTTGGAGAAAAGAGAACCACTTGTATGAATATCAAGAGCTCAGATGGAAACCCAGTTCTATGCAAAGAAGGGAAAGCAGAAAGGTGGAAGGAGTATATAGAGGGTCTATACAAGGGCGATGTACTTGAGGACAATATTATGGAAATGGAAGAGGATCTAGATGAAGATGAAATGGGAGATATGATACTGCGTGAAGAGTGTGACAGAGCACTGAAAGACCTGAGTCGAAACAAGGCCCCGGGAGTAGACAACATTCCATTAGAACTACTGACAGCCTTGGGAGAGCCAGTCCTGACAAAACACTACCATCTGGTGAGCAAGATGTATGAGACAGGCGAAATACCCTAAGCCTTCAAGAAGAATATAATAATTCCAATCCCAAAGAAAGCAGGTGTTGACAGATGTGAAAATTACTAAACAATCAATTTGATAAGCCACAGCTGCAAAATACTAACGAGAATTCTTTACAGACGAATGGATAAACTAGTAGAAGCCGACCTCAGGGAAAATCAGTTTGGATTCCGTAGAAATATTGGAACACGTGAGGCAATACTGACCCTACGACTTATCTTAGAAGCTAGATTATGGAAAGGCAAACCTACGTTTCTAGCATTTGTAGACTTAGAGAAAGCTTTTGACGATGTTGATTGGAATACTCTCTTTCAAATTCTAAATGTTGCAGGGCTAAAATACAGGGAGCGAAAGGCTATTTACAATTTGTACAGGAACCAGATGGCAGTTATAAGAGTCGAGGGACATGAAAGGGAAGCAGTGGTTGAGGAGGGAGTGAGACAGGGTTGTAGCCTATCCCCGATGTTATTCAATCTGTATATTGAGCAAGCAGTGAAGGAAACAAAAGAAAAATTCGGAGTAGGTATTATAATCCATGGAGAAGAAATAAAAACTTTGAGGTTTGCCGATGACATTGTAATTCTGTCAGAGACAGCAAAGGACTTGGAAGAGCAGTTGAACGGAATGGATAGTGTCTTGAAAGGAGGATATAAGATGAACATCAACAAAAGCAAAACGAGGATTATGGAATGCAGTCGAATTAAGTTGGGTGATGCTGAGGGAATTAGATTAGGAAATGAGACACTTAAAGTAGTAAAGGAGTTTTGCTATTTGGGGAGCAAAATAACTGATGATGGTCGAAGTAGAGAGGATATAAAATGTAGACTGACAATGGCAAGGAAAGAGTTTCTGAAGAAGAGGAATTTGTTAACATCGAGTGTAGATTTAAGTGTCAGGAAATCGTTTCTGAAAGTATTTGTATGGAGTGTAGCCATGTATGGAAGTGAAACGTGGACGATAAATAGTTTGGACAAGAAGAGAACAGAAGCTTTCGAAATGTGATGCTACAGATGAATGCCGAAGATTAGATGGGTAGATCACAAAACTAATGAGGAGGTATTGAACAGGATTGGGGAGAAGAGATGTTTGTGGCACAACTTGACTAGGAGAAGGGATCGGTTGGTAGGACATTTTCTGAGGCATCAAGGGATTAACAATGTAGTATTGGAGGGCAGCGTGGGGGGTAAAAATGGTAGAGGGAGACCAAGGACTGAAGACCAAACAACAACAATAACAGTGTTGAGACGTCTGTGTCGCTATGTCATTTATGTATATTGTGGGCCCGAAGTTATCTTTTCTTCTGAAGTCTGCCCTCCGTTCAGACCTACATGCCGTTAGAAACACAGTTGGTCTACTATTCCACACGTTGGTACTTTGTTCATTAGGCAGGAGTACGGAAACGTATCGAATCCCATACGGAAGGCAAGAACACAGCATCCACTCTGGCATCAGTATCCATCGTCATCTGGATCTTGTGAACGAATAGAGCGAGCTGGGTTTCACGCTACCGTTGGTTTCGGAACCCATGTTGATTTCTACGGGAGCAGACTTTTGATCTCCAGAAATGTCATAATAAGTGGGCATACAACAAGTTCCAAAATTGTACAGCAAACCGACGTAAGGGATAGGAGAATGAAACAGTGCTGTTTTCGAATAATCATTGACATTTCGCTCCTCCAGAGAGCTACGGTATAGTGCTTTCTATTCACGTTCAGTGGCATTTCCTCTGTCGACCGATTTCAGTTGCTTTTCTATCTCACTGTCATTATTTCGACATATCGTGCGAAGATTTAACCAAAGTACTACGGTGCAGCCGGCTGAGTTGGCCGAGCGGTTCTAAGCGGTACAGTCTGGAACCACGTGACCGCTACGGTTGCAGGTTCGAATTCTGCCTCGGGCATGGATGTGTGTGATGTACTTAGGTTAGTTAGGTTTAAGTAGTTCTAAGTTCTAGGAGACTGATGACCTCAGCAGTTAAGTCCCATAGTGCTCAGAGCCATATATATATATATATATATATATATATATATATATATATATATATACTACGGTGCTGTCTTCCTCTGTGAAACGGTTTTAGAAAGAGAATTTCAGCATTTCGACCTATTTTATGCCATCCTCAGCTTCAGTGTTATTATGGTCGTGGAGTGTCTGCACAGATAGCTTCGACCAGATTACGGATTTAACGTAAGACCAAAGCTTCTTAGGATTATTTGTCAAGTTGAAACACGGAGTTTTATTTTAGAGTACACTGGATACTTCACACATGGCTCTCCTTACGTTATTTCTGGTTTAGTTTAGTTTTTGTTTGTCTGTGATCAAAAGTCAGAGTAATACCTATCACTAACATCATTAAAGAAAAATATTACGTCATTATTATTGGAACCTTACAGTCGGTGGCCTTCGTTTCCAATGTTGAGATAATTTAGACTTCCATATTTGATAACACTATTTAGCAGTACCCTGTTAGATCTTGTTTAGGCTTCGTAAAAACAATTTAGGTCCTGTTAGTTGAATCTCCCATTGATTCTTGATACAAGAGTTTCGTATTTACAAGTTACATGCAAATAAACTGCGTTTTCCCATTAGGCACTGGGAGAGTACATCATTAGTTTGCAAATTAGTTTACGAGCTTCCAACTAGAAGTAGCTTATTTAGTTTTACCTGGGTGCTTTTGTAGTTCAATTCTTAAATTTCTATCAAGTTTGTGTATTTATTGGGCACAAACTCAGGTCTTAGTAGCTGCGTAGTGGAGGGTTCCGCAGTCTTGAATATGGAAAAGGACTGTGAATGCTGTTTTCGGATGCGAGTTTGGTGATTGTTTGCTGCCAGCTCCAGATGGTGCTGATTTCAGACGTGTAGCTTGAGGTTGTTTCCAATGGGCATCGCTATGGGATGACGGACATGGGGATTCTAGGGACGTCCAGTACGTCTCTGGTCCACTTCTGAAACTTTCCCAGTCACTGCTCGCAGTGACGTTGAAGCCTCATTATGGAGGAACCAATCCAAAGGTCACAGCAGTTCGTCTGACAGACAGCTTTCACAGGCTGTCCGTTGCTAGTAAAGAACCTGAACGAGAGGCAGTCACTTTTCTTGTTTCACAGACGGTGAGAATACTGACCTTTGGTAGCCTCGTATCTCTTCGGGATATAGCTGCCAAGGAAGAGAAGATATTCAGTTTGCATACTGGGGGTGGGGGAGTCATCGCAGATGTGGAATGGCTCATTCCAGAATCCATGAAGAGTACAGTGTGTGGCCAACGGCAGGTGGCGATTCATATTGCTTTCAACGATGTGTGAAGTTTGCGTTCGGAAGAGAATCTATGGTGCGGCATTTCTGACAGGATTAATTGTGGACCTTTGGTACAGAGCCGAACGGAGGGTGTAAATCATAGGGTCAGACTGTTCTGCGGTTATGGCCCAGTAAGGCCATCAAAAGATTGATCTTTGCAACATGATTTATACAGGATATCTGTATAATGGGAAGAGTTGCAATTGACTCTAGATAATGAGAAATGTGGTCATCCTTAAGAGTATTAAAAAGAATCCAGTTACACGATAAATCATACAAATCTAAAAACCTTGGCGTTTTAGTTACGAACAATATAAATTGGGATACTCACATAGAAAATTTGTTGGAAACGACGACTAAAGACTTTCTTTTATTGCCAGAATTCTTGGAAGATGTAATAGGTATACTAAACCGACTACCTACTCTACGCTTGTCCGTCTTTCTCTGAAGTATTGGTGCGCCTTGAGGAAACTTTATCAGACTGGATTGATGGAGGACATCGAAAAAGTTCAAGAAAGGCAGCTCGTTTTGTACTATCGCGAAATAGGGGAGACAGTGTCACATGCGAGGCACGAGGTCAGATGTCAGTCACTAAAATAAAAGCGCTTTTCGTTGCCCCGAAATCTTATAAGGAAATTTGAGTCAACAGCTTCCTCCTCCGAATGCGAAAATATTTTGTGGACGCCCATAGACATAGCTAATAAAACAACTGAAATCAGTGTTCGTTTTTCCCGGCCGCTGTTCGAGAGTGGAACGATAGAGAGATAGTCTAATGGTAGTCCGACGAATTCTCTGTCAAGCACTTAAGTGTGGTACGAGGTAATCATGACCATGCAGAGGTAGGAATATGCATTATTTCGTACCCAGATTTTAGTTTCACTTAATGGGCCGTCATCGGGTAATAACTCACGATCATCCACAACAACATTAACATATAAGACATCAGGCCGTAACGACTAAGGGCATTTTAAACTGCGCAGACATTGGACATGAAATTTGGCAGGTTACTGTAACCTCCTCCAGAGTTGAGATTTTCGTCCTCCCGGCGCGTGGGTCGCATTGGGTGCGAGCTTACCCGGTTAATCAGTGGTATTCGTAAGGGTTTCAAGATGGTCGTGCACGAACACAGTCACCAGCAAGTGCAAAGTACTTTATAACATACAACACCGTAAATGCAGAACAAAAATTACGTGTACGTACCAGTACAATACTTTTAAACAATAATATACAGATTATATGTTAAAACCGACTGTGTGAAAGATATTCTTTGTTGTGCCGTGGTGTGAAAATGTGTAATTTCGTTTTCTTCCTTGCAGCCAGTTTTACTGCGGTAACAGGGTTCTTTAAACCATTAGACAGATTGTTTCTCCAATATACTCGTAAATTCTTTCTCTTTATCTATTATTCAAAAAAATTATAAACGAAAGGATGTGCCCCTTTGTTTTCTTCGTCTCAGTCGGTTTTAACAAAAGAAAACTGTATTCATGGCGTATCGGCTTATAACTGGAATACTTTACAATCCGGTTTTAGCGATTAAAACTGTTAGAAATGCTGTCACTGAAACTACTATCCTCACAGATCCAGCAGCTGTAGAGTTCTCTTTCAATACCCTGTATACCAATGTTTCCAAATAATTTAGGTATCCATTCATTTTGAGCGACGTAGTTGACAATCAAGATTTCGTTTCCAATAACAATAAACAACGCTCACAATCAGGGAGAAGAGGGAGAGTAGATAGACAGTGCGAGAGGCGAGGAGGCGATTGACGGAGGAGAGGATGGACAAAGAGAGGCGACAGGAGGAGGTGAAGAGAGAGGTGGGTGGAGGAGGAGGAGGAGATGGACAGAGAGAGGGGGTATGAAGTGTTGGACAGAGAGGGGGAAGAAGTGACAAGGGGCAGGAGGAGGAAAATGTGCACAAAGATAGGGAGGAGGTGGAGTTGGAAAGAGAGAGGAGGAGAATGAGATTAGGATGCATTACTTTATTTATTAAACCCTTCAGACTTTCTTTCCGTTAACTGAATACCTAACACTGCCCAAGTACATACTTATTGCACTCTTCTATTAGTCCATCCCCTCTTTCTCCGTCTATCTGTCCATTCCCTTCTTCACCTTCTCTCTGTCCATTCCAACGCTCCATTTCTTTGTACAACTCCTCCCCCCCCCCCCCCCCCCACACCACATCATACCCACCTCCTGCTGCCCCTCTCTCTGCCCATCTACTAATTCCCTTCTTTAAATCAGTCTGCACATTCCCTACTCTCTGTCAATATCCTCCTCCCTCTCTCTCTGTCCACCTCCTTCCCTCTTTCTTCGTTCATCTCCTCCTATTTTATTTCTGTCTCCTCCCTACTCTCTGTCCATCCCTTCATCTTCCCTTTTTGTGTACTTCCTCCTACCCCTCTGTCTGTTCATTTCGTCCTCCCCCTCTCTTTGCCTGTCTCTTCCTCGCCCTGTGTCTGCCCATCTCCAGTTCTTTCCTTTCTCTATCTGTCTCCCCCTTCCTCTCATTCTGCACGTTCCCCCTGCCCTATCCCTGTGTATCTCATCTGTGTCTATCTCCTGCTTTCCTCTCATTGTTTATCGATCTCCTGATCCTCCATTCTATCCCTACATTATCACCACTCAGCGCAAAAGGAAGTTGGTAGGTCTTACCCCTATAGTATATCTCTACAGATTGTAACTAATATGTGTACAAAATTTGACTGATATCGTTGCAGGGGTTAAGGATATGCTTTTTACCTGTGGCTTTGTCAGCATACACACATGTCAAATACATTTCACATTTAGTTAACATATTTCACGAGTATTTGAAGACGAATTTCACTTGTATGTTTCCTGAATTTCGTCCTCCAGTTTCATTTTCACGCAGCTCAATGTTCATGGCATTGTATCTCCTGGTCTGTGTTCTATACAGTGATATAATTTTTCAGGTACATTCAGTGGTATATGTATCTACTGTGTGCGAAAAGTGTTGTGAATAGAGTTAGAAGCAAAGAAGTAATAAAATGTTACCTGACTAATGATGTGGCAGTTTTTCACGTATCTCAGTGTTTGACATCATAAATCCTAAACTATGTGTCGTACAATGACATATTTTCTTAGGTACATTGAGCATTATGTGTGGATGCTGTCTGCGAAATGTGTTGATAATAGAGTTAGCAACAAGGAAGAAATAAATTAAAATTGAAATATGATGCCACAGTTTTCACGCATTCCAACATTGACGTCATATCTCCTAAAATATGTGGCGTACTATGATATATTTTTGGCTGGTATATTCAGAAACATATATGGATACTTTCTGCAAAATATGTTGCATATTGCATTAGCAGTAAAGATGTAATAAACTGATACATCGTACATGATGCGGCAGACTTTTCACGCAGTCCGGTATTTGATGGCATATCTTCTAGCTCCTAAACTATCAGTCGCACAGTTATATCTTTTGTAGGTGCATTCCGCGGCAGGTGTGAATGCTGTTTGCGAAAAGTGTTACGAATAGAGTTAGTAGCAACGAAGCAATCAATGTAAACGTCTTACTTGAGGCGGTGTTATTTCAAGCATCTCATTTTTTATTGCGCCTTATATCCTGAAAAGTATCTTACAATGATGTAAGATCCGTGGCACACTCAGTGGTATATGTTATTACTGTATGTAAAATGTGTCACGAATACAGTTAGTAGTGAAGATGTGATAAATTAAAGTGTCATGCTTGATGTGGCAATTTTAGTGCACGTACATCGGAAATGTAATAAGCGATAAACTCTTTTCCTTTAATCATTTTGTGGGGGTCGACAGCGAGATAATGTTTCGCACAGGTTCGAAATTATGTGTGAAGTTTTTTGCAAGTCTAAGTGCTCTGATCTTCAAATGCTGGGTGACAAAAATGTTGGTATTCAATAGTCGTGCGTTACGACGCTTTTTCACTTCCTTTCGCACCCGTCTGACAGGTGGCGTGGTTCTTATCTTCACACTGATTCTTTCCAGACAGTAAGTGATATGTGCACCACGTTTGTCCAGTGCTTTAGGATGGGGTGTGGGACATACGTACATACATACATACATGCAGCAAACCTACGTAAATATATACGTACGTCCATTTTATAATTTGTATGGATTCATACAACACGTATACCTTAATTTAGATTTTATTAATTTGTATTGGTTTTTGTACTATTGAAGCTACAGGCTTTGATGTCTCATATGCTGACACTACCATTATTTTACCACCATTCTGCATAACATGAAGCAACCTGGATCTCTCTGTTGCAAAAAGGGTTATTTATAAATCTGTGCAATTGTGTACCTTGCTTGGTTCTTTATTTCTTTCAAACAGAGTTATCTGTAACGAGGTTAATCATAAAACAATTAGAAATGTTTTTATTAAGCGATACGGATATAGACACTACCAGCGTTATCTATACTAACCAACTTAAAATATATTTTATTCTATAGTCGCATCCACATTGTAATGCGATGGCCTTTCTTTCCGAACAGTGCTTATGTAAAATATGGTAAGGAAGTTTCAAAGGATAATCTTAATTTACAAACTTTATGTTTATAGAGAAAACTCTGACGGATATATTGCATTAAATTTACTTTTCAATCAAGTATTACTTTTTGAACCAGTAGGTAGTAATTTCCTGTAACACAGTTTCTTTTTTAAAAAAGAGTCTCTGCTCCGTCAAAAGATTGGCAGGAAGAAACATTAGTTCCCCGTAAGGTCCTGGCTGTTATTGTGCCAAAACGTTGAGAATTTCTGCGTTACAGTAATATTCTGTCCGAAACGTTATAGAAATTTTGTTGGCAACGCTGTCAAGGAGGCGCAGTGGCTGAAACAACGGATGCGTTTGCAGATGAATCTGGGTTCAAAACCACCCGACACTCTTAATTTCGTTTTATGTTGTTCACGTAAATCACTAGAGGAAACAGCAGCAGAGATCATTCCACTTTTCTTAACAAATGTAATAAAAGAAAATTAAGAAAAATTGTGTCCGATATCGGCCCGATTAAATTTTTCGTATTTACAGCGATGGATTGGAATAAATGTTTTACTGACATAAATTTAATACTACAAAACATATTCAACCTTAATAAAGAGGAAATGAGACTTTAATGCATGTTTTCTTAGTTACTTGCCTATGAGCAGATGCTAAATGCCGTACGAATAACATTCTATGAAGTAAAACTTTAAGTTTTTAAGGATGTTGTAAATGGAAATCGGAATAAATTACAAGAATTTGTTCAATTTATAAGAAATGAAAACAGCATTTGTTAATGAACAAGAAGCGCAGGTACAGAATTAAAGTACAGAATTCACTACTTCTTAAGTGAAATTTCCAAAAATTTTAAAATAATACGTACTTGTAGCATAAACGTTAGGTAAACATATCATACAACTTTGGAAAGTAACAGCGACATGTCAGTGAGATTTTTCAGTCTACGGTCCGTTCTCATAAACGAACAAGTTGCTTATGCATAGCTAGCGGGTTACAACTTCGGTATTACGCTTCAGACAAACTTGTGTATGCACACGACAGAGCTACGGGAACCAGGTGCCGTATAATAGCACTCTTGTTAATGTATGGCAAGCAACTCCAATCAGGTTTCAACCTATTTCCGTTCATGAAGAGCAGGTAAAGCCGGGGGAAAACACAATTTCCCGCCGCGGAGATTAGACTTTAGAGTGAATTAGTTTACGTTAATCGATTTCGTGTCCCGCTTATTTGTGACGCAAACTCCATAGGACGACAGTTTAGTTGCCTTTTCCCACTCAGCGCCAGGAATTCTAATATGAGATTGATGTCGCTTCGACATCGTACACAGTGACACGACTACAAAAATTCACGGTAGTAATTCTAAGAAAAACAATCCAGAGAAAATAATGTTCCAAGTCTTTCGGATACCGGCAGAAGGTACTTCGCGAAGTGTAATAAGATTTGTTGCTAGACAGATAAATTTTAATTTTATGTGACCTGTCAATGGAAATAATGAACTATAATGCAGTTTTGTTAATGTAATAAATTTCCCGGGTATTCTTGTGATATTATGCCTATCCAAAAGTGGTAGATTGTTAGTCTAGTAAACACTTTCCTGCTGTTGAATAAGCTGTAATTTCTATACGCCTCGTCTGCATTGCATCCACTTGTACACTTTAAGACTTTATCTTTAATTTTTTTACCGTTATGGTCATACAAATACGGGGATCGTATGATATTGCGCCATACCTCTGGCCTACTTGCGAAAATAACTTTAGCGTTTTGATGCAACAGACATATGCAAAATACCTTTCTAAAATTCAAATTTTGCCAAGAGTGACTAAATCGTTAAAACTAATTGTAACACAATAGAATTTTATCGCCACATTTTAGTGTGTATATAAAAACGGCTGTTGGTGTTTCGAAGGCGTCGCTGTAAGGCCACGAATGTTTCTGACATCTGAGATTTTAAACTGTTCTTCATTAATTTACTATGGCTGTAACGTGTATCCACAGGACATGTGGCCTGTAATTGAAGAAGTGTTATGATGATCTCTCCATTGGCAAAAGATCCCGGAATAGTCCCCCATTCGGATCTCCGGGAGCGGACTGCCAAGGGGGAGGTTACCATGAGAAAAATATTGAATAATCAACGAAAGGATAACGTTCTATGAGTCGGGGCGTGGAATGTCAGAAGCTTGAACATGGTAGGGAAACTAGAAAATCTGAAAAAGGAAATGCAAAGTCTCAATCTAGATATAGTAGGGGTCAGTGAAATAAAGTGGAAGGAAGACAAGGATTTCTGGTCAGATGAGTATCGGGTAATATCAACAGCAGCAGAAAATGGTATAACAGGTGTAGGATTCGTTATGAATAGGAAGGTAGGGCAGAGGGTGTGTTACTGTGAACAATTCAGTGACCGGGTTGTTCTAATCAGAATCGACAGCAGACCAACACCGACAACGATAGTTCAGGTATAAATGCCGACGTCGCAAGCTGAAGATGAACAGATAGAGAAAGTGCATGAGGATATTGAAAGGGTGATGCAGAATGTAAAGGGGGACGAAAATCTAATAGTCATGGGAGACTGGAATGCAGTTGTAGGGGAAGGAGTAGAAGGAAAGGTTACAGGAGAATATGGGCTTGGGACAAGGAATGAAAGAGGAGAAAGACTAATTGAGTTCTGTAACAAGTTTCAGCTAGTAATAGCGAATACCCTGTTCAAGAATCACAAGAGGAGGAGGTGTACTTGGAAAAGGCTTGGAGATACGGAAAGATTTCAATTAGATTACATCATGGTCAGACAGAGATTCCGAAATCAGAAACTGGATTGTAAGGCGTACCCAGGAGCAGATATAGACTCAGATCACAATGTAGTAGTGATGAAGAGTAGGCTGAAGTTCAAGACATTAGACAGGAAGAATCAATACGCAAAGAAGTGGGATACGGAAGTACTAAGGAATGACGAGATACGTTTGAAGTTCTCTAAAGCTATAGATACCGCAATAAGGAATAGCGCAGTAGGCAGTACAGTTGAAGAGGAATGGACGTCTCTAAGAAGGGCCATCACAGAAGTTGGGAAGGAAAACATAGGTACAAAGAAGGTAGCTGCGAAGAAACCATGGGTAACAAGAAATACTTCAGTTGATTGATGAAAGGAGGAAGTACAAACATGTTCCGGGAAAATCAGGAATACAGAAATACAAGCCGCTGAAGAATGAAATAAATAGGAAGTGCAGGGGAGCTAAGACGATATGGCGGCAGGAAAAATGTGAAGACATCGAAAAAGATATGATTGTCGGAAGGACAGACTCAGCATACAGGAAAGTCAAAACAACCTTTGGTGACATTAAAAGCAATGGTTGTAACATTAAGAATGCAACGGGAATTCCACTGTTAAATGCAGAGGAGAGAGCAGATAGGTGGAAAGAATACATTGAAAGCCTCTATGAGGGTGAAGATTGTCTGATGTGATAGAAGAAGAAACAGGAGTCGATTTAGAAGAGATAGGGGATCCAGTATTAGAATAGGAATTTAAAAGAGCTTTGGAGGACTTATGGTCAAATAAGGCAGAAGGGATAGATAACATTCCATTGAAACACGTATGTAACGTAGCAGCGATGGCGAGGCATTGTAGCATCTGTGACCAGAGAGTATGCGCTTGACCGCGCGAGTGTTGCGAGCGGTTTTCAGTCTGTCAGTCAGTCGTTGCGAGTCTGTAGCCCTGTCTAGTTGCGTGCAGTAGTCTGTCAGTAGTCGTCGCGAGCAGTAGCTCTGTTCAGTGGCGTGCAGTACGCTAGTAGTCGTCATGCAGAGCGGTCGGTCAGTGGTAGCAGTCCAGTGGGATTGCGTGATGTGGTCTGGCGACAACACTGGTCAAGATGCTGAATGAGGTATACTCTTAATTAAGATAATCAACGGATAATGTAAAGTTTAATTATTGTAACTAATTTTCAACAAGTGCCCCCAATAGTAACTTTGATTTCAAAAGCAATTTTACATAAAATTTTCATTTAATTGAAGTAACTATTTCGTTACACTTCCCCTAAACAAAAGTTTCAGTTTTCAATTAGATTATAAAAAAAAAAGGAATATTATTATTTGCAATGCAGTTCCTCCAAGTGGTGCGCAACAACAAGAGCAGAAATTTGACTAGGTGTTGCAATGAGGTAAGAATTTAATTTTGATTTTTGCACAGGGCCAAAGACCGATATTTCGGTTTAATTGAATCATTATTATCACTGAGATTTTCTTATCACTGAATGGACTTTAATTTTTTATGAAGAACTTATACTTGAGTCAGATCGCGATTCTCACTTATATTGTCATTAAATTTAATTGCTAGGGAGGTGATACTTAGCGCAATGTCCATTAGCATTCAATAATAATAACTTTTAAGATTTTTGTGGGGAGGTTACACTTGGCGACCCTGCCAGGATCGTATTTCGTTGTGAGTCTTTTGAGCAACAGTCAGTTATCTGCTCTTATTTGCTTAAATATAATTAGGATTTAGCGCAACGCTTTTACTAATCTTGTGACTTTCTCTCTACAGGTCAACGGCAATTTGTTGCTTTGTTGTATTTGTGTGTTGCTTTTGCATTGTGCTTATTTATTTTGTGAATAATTTTGACTATTGTTAAAATGCCGCGAAAGACTGTGAATAGTGTGTCGCGAGGTATTTTGAATGAAATTACCGACTTAAACAGCGTGACCGATAGTAATTGTGACACGCAGTGTAATGATGACAATCCTGCTTTCACTGACAATCAGTGCATTCCAACCACTAATGATGATTTTTGTCTTAATGACGAACAAACGAACTCGGTTATGTCCTCTGTTGATTTGTCGACAATCGATGACGCGGAACGCACTATTGTAATGAGCGCTGCCCAGCTTAACACAACTGGTTTACTAAATTCACATGAGGAACAGACAAATTTGTCTAACGAAAATGGACAGTGTTCTGAAAGTACGACGGATCCATTTAATTCAGAAATAATGACCGACAGTGTACATTCGTCTGGCAAACCTTTTTGTAAATCTCAGAATAACCAAATGGTTACAGAAAGCGAGAGAATTCCAGATCCACCACTAAACAGCACAGAGAGTATAAACGCTAATTTTGGCTTTGATCGATTTTTGGCACTAGTGTTGCAACGACTTGACCAAATTTGTGAAAAATTTGATGAGCAGCACAAAGAATTTATAGAATGGAAACAGCGGAACGAAAAACACGACAACGTTAATGAACAGAAGAAACAAGTTAGTGAACAGATTACAGCTGTTACCGTGCAATGTCAGGACAATAAAGTACAATTACATGTGGATACTAAGACTTGTGCTAATAACAGTAATGAAGAAGTTGGCACTGTTGCACAAGAATTAAGTAGCACACGTGTAGACACAACAGAATCACATAAAGACGAGGTTATTGCAGTCACCGAACAATGTTCGGCAAACGCAACATTGATACACGAAATTAATGCAGTCACTGAAGAATGCCCTAAAAACGTAGTACAGATTCGCGACTAAGTTGATTTGGAGTCAGTGGAAGTTTCACACACTCCGAATACGGAGGCTGACGAGAAATTTGCACGACAGATCAACCAAATTGACGAAAGTATTACAGTAACAGAGTTGAAAACTATTTCAGTCATCAATACGTCACAGAATCCGCCACTTTGCGAGCATTTATCAGAGTCACGCAGCGTGTATAATGTGAGCAATTTACAGCAACTACGCGAATTAAAATCCGAAAAGCCACGCGACTTAAAATCTGAAAAGCTACACAACTTAAAGTACGAAATGACACAAACGAGCGGATTCACACACAAGCCTGAGCGTCTTATCAAATTCAGTGACGAGAACGTTGATTATGAGCAATTTGCATTTGTAAGGAAATGTAAGGAATTTAATAATGACAGAACACAGATACACGATTTGCGCTGTATACGACAATTTGTTTTTATGCTTTCACCGCTATTGCGTGTAAGGCAGAAACTAGCTTTGAACCAGATGCGACAATTTATTTTTGTATTTACAACAGCATTGCCTATAATGAAGAAATTTGAATTAGCACGGATACAACAATTTGCCTTTGAATTTTTACCGCTATTGCTTGCAACGCAAAAGCTAAAATTTATTTGCAGTGCGTAAAAGACCTCAGGGGATTCATTACACTTTAATGAATATGTGCCGTAGCGAGCATAGGGCCCCGAGCTGTAGTAGTGCTGTTTCATCTTTAGTTTTCTGCACTGCTGCCTTTTCTTCTACTATCCTTTATATCTATCAAAACAGCTCTTTAACTATTGCTCTACCTAGTATTAAGAAACAAGTAATGAAAACCGGATATGACAAATATTTTACCGAATGTGACAATTTTCAGTAGGCACTCCCGTGATGACAACTACCGCCGTAATTTTAATTACAGATAAAATCGTAATCATCAGTATGTATAAAATTTTGAGCAATCGGAACCACATTTTTGTAACAATAGATGTTTTTCACCACAATAGCATGAAAGTCAACCGCTTAGCATACCTAACCAACAATGCAGTCTACAAGGTCAACCAAACTTTAATGTTTCGCCGCGTGCGTGTATAGTCCCAGCCCCAACAAATAGTAACGCATGGCAGCAAAGAAATAACTACGTACAGACAACACACTATTTCAACTCGTATCGCAATGCGCCGTATAGAAATTACTATCATGACAGACGTAAAAATAACGAGCACAATTTTCAGCGTACATTTAATAACAGTCGATCTTTTCAGCAGCAAGAACATCAGCAACAACGAATAACCATGAATGATCCAAACAATAGGTGTCATCCATAGCGTAACACGTCAGTAAGAAATAACAGAACAGTTCATATAGTGGATATGCCACAACATTCTCCCGTAAATAATAACACGTACGATAGATTTTAGCCAGATACAGCACAGATTGCATATTACAGTAACGCAAATATTACTTTTGACACGCAGAATTTTGTTCACGAGAATGTTATTTGAAACATGCTTTGTTGAATGCCCCACTTTTATCGCACCCAGATCTTACCAGAAATTTTTCCATTGCCACTGACAGTTCCAACACCGCTTTAGGCGTACATATTTTCCAGGAAATTGAAGAAGATGGTTCAATAGTAATTAAAAACATCGCATTTGCAAGTCGCATTTTGTCACCTGCTGAACGAAATTATTCTGTTACAGAACTTGAAACATTATGTGTTGTATGGGCTTTTACGAGATTTAGGCATTTTCTTTATGGCAGACATACCACCGTTTACACAGACCACAGAGCGATACAATTTTTACTTTCGGCTAAATTCATTCACGACAGATTAAGTAGATGGAAACTATATTTACAGGAATTTAATTTTACAATAGTTCACATTCCCGGCACGCAAAATGTTATAGCAGACGCACTATCGCGTTCTCTCAGCAACAATCAGCAAGACGTAGCAACCAACTTCTGCAAAACAAATTTCAGTGTCATGTACATTCAGCAAGTCGCATTTGAAAACTTTATTTCATCGTCACTACAGGACATAGCGCAAGAGCAAAATAAGGACAATGTGTGGAAAGAAATTAAACACCTTTGGCAAGATAGGAAAAATGTTACGATTAGGAACCACTACACTGTACGCAATGACATTCTGTTTCGCCGCTCTCATCCTGACAGCAACAATTGGTTATTATGCGTTCCTGACGAACTGGTTAACAAATTAATTTGGTACACTCATTTAAGTTACGCACATTACGGAGCACGAAAATGTTTTCTTATACTGAGACAGAACTGTTATTTTACCAACATGGAGAAACGTATACGACGAGTTTTAGCGTCTTGTAAAATTTGCCAGAAAGCTAAATCAGACACCACTTCACATATTCCTCCATTATATCCCATTATACCTGTTAAATTAAGACACATGGCCGCTGTAGACATTTTTGGTCCGATTCCCAGAACTAACAGAGGTTTTTGCTACATCTTTGTCGCTGTTGAGCTCACTTCAAAATTTGTTACTTTCACTCCATTACGCAAAGCTACTGCTAAAACTGTTTCGAAAGCATTTATAAAACATTTTCTATCTCATGTAGGGCATGTGATGAAAGTAATTTCTGACAATGGATCTCAATTTCATAGTAGCGTATGGACACGCATGTTACGAGCCAGAAACATTTCTCCGATCTATGTATCCAGGTACCACGCTTCTTCGAACCCCTGTGAAAGATTAATGAAAGAAATTGGTAAGCTGTGCCGAATATACTGCCACAAAAGACATATTGATTGGGATACACACATACTCTCATTCCAAGATGTAATTAATTCCATTCCAAATGAATCCACTATGCTATCTCCGTCTGTTATACTGAAAAACGTTGAACCACCAAACAAAATTAAAGAATTAATAAACTTCCCTAAATGTCGTCGACTAAGACACCACGAAATAATTGACATTGCGCTGAACAACATCAAACGTGCCGCAGAGCGCCGGAGAAGACAGCAAAAACAGGTTTGTAGACGCCGAGACTTTCACATTGGACAGAAAATATTAGTACGTACACACTATTTATCCAGCAAAATAAAAGGTAAGTGCAGTAAATTTGAACTTCTATACGCAGGTCCATATCGGATTCGCAGCATCCCTCACGCCAATGTTGTACACGTCGAAACTTTGAGAACCAGAAAATCGAAAGGCAACCACCATATCTCAAACATTAAACCGTTTATTGAGTGAAACCACTTTATGATGTAACATGCTATGATACCATTTACTTATGCAATTATTTCACCTGACTAATTACTGATGATTATCGCATTTTTTCTTGGCAAGTGCCCGGCAAGGTAAGGTTAGCAGGTCGCTTTTCTTATCGTTACACATCAGACCGTGCACATTTTCCATTTTTTTATATATGATTGTTTTCAGTTTTGTTTGTATGCACTGTGAAATAGTTAAGATATAACACACCAGTGATTTTGACATTTTTTTTGCCTTATGACATCTCAACATCGTGACTGTTTTACATTTTGCTGCTGCATTGTGATATTCTCTGTACATTTTGGCTTCGAACACTGTCAATGTCTTTGACATATTACGTTTTCTGTCATGTTATGCTGTATGGTTAATTGTGTCACCATAAACCAGTCATTATTTAGTGGGTATATGATTTAAATGCAGGACGTTAATCTCTGTTCATCAATTTCAGTAAGAAATGGTGCGTGTAAGAAATAAATTCAACAGAAATGGGAATTTCACCTACGGAATAAACGAAAGAAGATGCAATAACTTTATGAGGAAGAGTAAATGGATCAGGATTAACAAGCATTAACAAGAATATACTATACTCATCGTAGAATAGCAGTCTTAACTAATTGTTTCTTTCGGAATACAAGGTGATTGATGCAGGCTGTCAGACTGAACTACACATCTTAGTTTTAGTGATGAAATATGCTAGAGATAAGGAATAGTTGTATAATGAGTAATGAAGTGATTTTTTGCAGATGATAATGAATACTGATGAATAATGACGAAGGATATGGTATTATGAATAATGAAGTTTTTATTTACAGGTGATAATAATAGTGAAGTTATGATAATATGGATAATGAAGTGATTGATAATGAAGTTTTTTCTTTACAGATGAGGATAATGTTGGAGTTTTATATTTATGCTATGTAGTTATTTAAGTATTTGTTGCAGTTTGTTTTGACAGCAGGTGTTATATTGCATAGTAGGATGACGGAAAGTTTTGGAAAGGACAGCTATGGAACACATTTTCATACACATTTCACTACCTGTTAATTCGAAGTTCACTACTTTTCAGCATAGTGTGCGTTTCTTCTTTCAGGTCAATAATCCATTTTGTATTTTTTCCAGGAGAAGCTTTTCATGATACTTACTAAACCTGTTACTTATTATACCTGTTCTAGTACTTGCATTTTTATTTTTTACCCATTTGTGTTTATCATTTATAAATGTGATCACATATACTGCCTTGTTACATAACCTTGCTACAGCTGACTCATGACGAATGACGTTACCTATCCTCATTTGCAGCAATAGGTCAAAAGCAAATAGTGTTATGCCTCAGCAATTAATTATCGATCCCAACGCAATGCATTGCTAACAAAAAAAAAATGTATTACCAGTCCCAAATAGTGATACCAGTTTGAGAAAGTTCTGAGTAATGCTGATTAGCTCTGAATAGTATGTCACTTCAGTAATGACTTCTTAATGAGACAAAAAAATATATATATATAAAATAATGCTTTGTCACTAACTAATAACTGCCACTGTTTATTGTAATGAGACTACTTATAATGCCCATGATATTTAATGCTATGACTGTAATTAACTGATTTTAATATTGACTTTGTAATGATCTGAGTAATACTGAATGATGAACTATGTTTTATTCCATTCAATACTTGCTGGCCACTGAGTGCCAATAATTAATGTCACTCGATGAATTGTTATTAATTATGCCATTAATTAGCTCTTGTTTTCAATGTTCATACTTTGTAAATGGAAAGGAATGTGACTGTTTAATAATGCTTTGTAATTAGAAGAAGGCTAATGATTCTTACTAGATTGGAATGACACATAATTAATTAACTATGCTATTGTTTCATAATGCTTTGTGATTAGGAAAAAGCTAATGATTATTACTATTGAAATGACAAATGATTAATTAACTGACACATAATTAATTAACTATGCTATACTTTGTAACTGGAAAAGAATATGATTCTTACTATATTGAAATGACAAATGATGCTATGCTTTGTAATTAGAAGGCTAATGAATCTTAATTACTGTTTAATAATGCTTTGTAATTAGGAGAAGGCTAATAATTCTTACTATATTGGAATGACAAATATTTAATTAACGATGCCATACTTTGTAACTGGAAAGGAATGTGACTGTTTAATAATGCTTTGTAATTAGGAAAAGGCTAATGATTAATACTATTGGAATGACAAATGATTAATTAACCATGCTATACTTTGTAACTAGGAAAAGAAGGTTATTGATTCTATGTAAAACAATTCATGAACATTTTTCTGTAATAGTACATACTTGGTACAGAAATGTTCAATAACTGGGCTATGAATGCCGCAAACTACTAATGAAGACTGTAATTGTCAATATTATGTGACATAATGTCCTTCTCCTCATAAGCTAACTACCCTGAATTACTGCAATGTCCATTTGTCCTGTTTATCCTAGTTATCATGGAGCACTATATTTGGTTTTGCACTAATTCTACGTTGGTGTGCCTTGTAAGAGCGTGGTGTTGACACGACATGCTGTCCACCACCGTGAGCGATGAAGACGTTATTATGGTCCACTGTTTGGTGTACCTAATATACTGCCAAAATAAAAAAAATGGAATATTACTACGACAGTTCAGTGTCTTGGCTACGCTGATAAATTCTGAGGGGAAAAGAACTTCAAGTTGTGTCACTTGGTGTTGTACTTCTGTGGAAAGATATGGACTTTCAAAACAGCTGTGTGCAATCTAAAGTGCTACAACCATGATGCAATCCTTCCCTTTGCTATCCTAATTCTTGTCACATAGTGAAAATCATTTTTGATAACATTATTTATGTTCATGGCTATACATTTTTTCAATTCACTGAACTCCAGTGCGAGTACACTTATGTCACTGGTCGACATGATTTTTTTGCTATTATGTTTATTTATTGCCAATATGATAAAGACATTTTTTTTGATTTATTCTGAAGTACAGTATTTGTGCACTTTTGTCTTTTATATTGTATATACATTTTTTATTTTCTGAACTACAGTGCATGAGCACTTCTGTTAGGTGTTAATATGTTTTCTACTGAACTTCAGTGCCTGTGCACTTTTCTCATTTTTCAATATGATTTGTACTATTCTGTATATTCAATACTTCAATGCGTATGCACTTATGTCGTTTGTTACTAATTGTATATACATTTCTTCAATTACTGATATGTTCTCAACTGCAGTGCATGTGCACTCATGTCACTTGTCAACATAATATTTTGCCAGTCTGTTTATTTGTTCTGAATATGCTAAAGAATTTTTTTTCAGTGCCTGTGCACTTTGTTATCTGTCAAATATTTTGTATATACATTTTTCTGATTTGCTACTATGTTTTGTACTCACATTTTGTCTTTGTCTGATATATTTTGTACTTAGTGCGTGTGCACAACATTTAAATATTCTGTAAGTTGTAGAATTTTGTTAATTAAAGAAAAATTTTGCCGCGCTTGGCAAGTCCAAATGACTCACCATCGCTGCCAAATTTTTGCCCCCCCCCAGTGGAGGGTTATGAAACACGTATGTAACATAGCAGCGATGGCGAGGCATTGTAGCATCTGTGACCAGAGAGTATGCGCTTGACCGCGCGAGTGTTGCGAGCGGTTTTCAGTCTGTCAGTCAGTCGTTGCGAGTCTGTAGCCCTGTCTAGTTGCGTGCAGTAGTCTGTCAGTAGTCGTCGCGAGCAGTAGCTCTGTTCAGTGGCGTGCAGTACGCTAGTAGTCGTCATGCAGAGCGGTCGGTCAGTGGTAGCAGTCCAGTGGGATTGCGTGATGTGGTCTGGCGACAACACTGGTCAAGATGCTGAATGAGGTATACTGTTAATTAAGATAATCAACGGATAATGTAAAGTTTAATTATTGTAACTAATTTTCAACAAGTGCCCCCAATAATAACTTTGATTTCAAAAGCAATTTTACATAAAATTTTCATTTAATTGAAGTAACTATTTCGTTACACTTCCCCTAAACAAAAGTTTCAGTTTTCAATTAGATTATAAAAAAAAAAAAAAGGAATATTATTATTTGCAATGCAGTTCCTCCAAGCGGTGCGCAACAACAAGAGCAGAAATTTGACTAGGTGTTGCAATGAGGTAAGAATTTAATTTTGATTTTTGCACAGGGCCAAAGACCGATATTTCGGTTTAATTGAATCATTATTATCACTGAGATTTTCTTATCACTGAATGGACTTTAATTTTTTATGAAGAACTTATACTTGAGTCAGATCGCGATTCTCACTTATATTGTCATTAAATTTAATTGCTAGGGAGGTGATACTTAGCGCAATGTCCATTAGCATTCAATAATAATAACTTTTAAGATTTTTGTGGGGAGGTTACACCATCAGAATTTCTAAAATCATTGGGGGAGGTGGCAACAAAACGACTGCTCACGTTGGTGTGTAGAATATATGAGTCTGGCGATATTCCACCTGACTTTCGGAGAAGCATCATCCACACAATTCCGAAGACGGCAAGAGATGACAAGTGCGAGAATTATCGTACAATCAGCTTAACAGCTCATGCATCGAAGCTGCTTACAAGAACAATATACAGAAGAATGGAAAAGAAAATTGAGAATGCGCTAGGTGACGATCAGTTTGGCTTTAGGAAAAGTAAAGGGACGAGAGAGGCAATTCTGACGTTACGGCTAATAGTGGAAGCAAGGCTAAAGAAAAATCAAGACACTTTCATAGGATTTGTCGACCTGGAAAAAGCGTTCGACAATATAAAATGGTGCAAGCTGTTCAAGATTCTGAAAAAAGTAGGGGTAAGCTATAGGGAGAGACGGGTCATACACAATATGTACAACAACCAAGAGGGAATAATAAGAGCGGACGATCAAGAACGAAGTGGTCGTATTAAGAAGGGTGTAAGACAAGGCTGTAGCCTTTCGCCCCTACTCTTCAATCTGTACATCGAGGAAGCAATGATGGAAATAAAAGAAAGGTTCAGGAGTGGAATTAAAATACAAGGTGAAAGGATATCAATGGTACGATTCGCTGATGACATTGCTATCCTGAGTGAAAGTGAAGAAGAATTAAATGATCTGCTGAACGGAATGAACAGTCTAATGAGTACACAGTATGGTTTGAGAGTAATTCGGAGAAAGTCGAAGGTAATGAGAAGTAGTAGAAATGAGAACAGCGAGAAACTTAACATCAGGATTGATGGTCACGAAGACAATGAAGTCAATGAAGTTCAGGAATTCTGCTACCTAGGCAGTAAAATAACCAATGACGGACGGAGCAAGGTGGACATCAAAAGCAGACTCGCTATGGCAAAAAAGGCATTTCTGGCCAAGAGAAGTCTACTAATAACAAATACCGGCCTTAATTTGAGGAAGAAATTTCTGAGGATGTATGTCTGGAGTACAGCATTGTATGGTAGTGAAACATGGACTGTGGGAAAACCGGAACAGAAGAGAATCGAAGCATTTGAGATGTGGTGCTATAGACGAATGTTGAAAATTAGGTGGACTGATAAGGTAAGGAATGAGGAGGTTCTACGCAGAATCGGAGAGGAAAGGAATATGTGGAAAACACTGATAAGGAGAAGGGACAGGATGATAGGACATCAGCTAAGACATGAGGGAATGACTTCCATGGTACTAGAGGGAGCTTTAGAGGGCAAAAACTGTAGAGGAAGGCAGAGATTGGAAAACGTCAAGCAAAAATTGAGGACGTACGTTGCAAGTGCTACTCTGAGATGAGGAAGGTTAGCACAGGAGAAGAATTCGTGGCGGGCCGCATCAAACAAGTCAGTAGTCTGATGACCAAAAAAAAGTAGACTCCTGGAGGTTGTTTCTGTTTCTCGGTTATCACAGCCATCTAGGTAAATCGTTGATGGGTAGATACAAAGAACTGGAAAGCAGCAACCCCATTTTGTATGAAAGAGAATGAATTCTGTTCTCACTTAAACAAGAGGAGGGAAAGTAAAGAGAACTGCGGACAATTGACGAATAACATCAGGTTCTAAAGCTCCTAACTTCTGCTTAATGCGTAAGATACGTTTTAATTCATTACTGTAGGTACTGCGAAACTCGGCATTATGTTATAAAAAATGAAGGAACCATCCCCTATGTACAAAAATAAGACACTTCAACAACAAGGACCAGACATTAGTTGTAGGAGAATGTGTAGCTAACTGAAGTCGTTGATGATCAAATTCAATGAATGTTGATAAGATGATATTAAACATTCCATCTACCAATAAACAATTAAATACAAAAGCATTAACATAACTATTTCTGCACACACATACACATTAGCTGCAAAGAAGTAACGCGACGGAGGTTACGAAATTTATTACTGTATTAAAGGTGGTAGCGATTACAACTGTAGCGATGTTCCTAATAGCATCAAAATCGAGTGTGTAGATGATAGAATTGTCTGCCTTTGTAGACATTCTCTGGCAAAATTAAAATAACTTGGTTGACTTTAAAATGCAGTAACGTCTATCAGCAAAAAAAGTAGACAAAAAATTATCCCTAATTACCTCAATTCAGTTACATTTGATCTACGGTAGGGTAATCCCTTTTTTTACTGTAAATACCCTGTTATCAGGGGGATAATATTTGCCACTGACACAATTATACTAATTGGGAGCCCAAGTTGAACATCACCATATAGCAGAGATGGTAGCGGAAAGGCCTGCAACTGCTCTGATTCACAGAAACACTTCAAGAGTATATCATACAAATCCTAATATTATATAGTTTTAAATAATTACATGTGGCTAGATAGTTCAGATAAGTAGATATTTAATGCACAAAATTAATTAAGTTTTCGTGGCAATTTCTTGAATTATTTTTGCTGGTCGTCTTACAATCCTCGGTCGACTGTCGTTTTGTGGACTTTCTGCAAACCACCATCGACCGAAGATCTCTGAATTAGGACCACCAAACAAGCTGTCAATGAGTATAAAATTCTTCGGGATCCTACAGGAAGCTGCGTTTGGCATACTTCGTACATGAAAATATTTCTCACTGCAGCGCCAAAGACCCATTTTTCGCGGGCAGTAATATTCTTTGTGGGCACTTTGCAAACCGCCCTTCTTAAAGAAAAATAAATGAACAGTCAGGATGTTGCTGCACAGAAATTAAGAGAGCTTATTTAGATAACCAAAGCTAAGAAGGAGATACTCTACCTAAGTCAATTTTATGTTTGAAGACGCTACTGGACAGTAAGAAAAACTGTCGGTAGAGTAGATAAATTGGATAAAACCTTCTCAGTTAAATATCGCATAAAAACTGCATAAAATATTAAGCTTTCGATGACTGCCTCCGTAACCACCGTCAGAGGCAAAGTCTGATTCTCGCAAAATTGGCGGGGCTCCCACTTTTATACCCGGATGATGGTTTATGACTGACTAAATTACGTCATGATGACATCACGGTGATCGGTAATGCCGAGATGGTGCCCTCTGCGTCCCTAGACTGCATTTGGTCTCACTATCGAGTATCGCTTGCAGCGCACATGTCAGGTGATGAGCTGTGTAAAGGCTTTCTCTGTGATCTTTCTTTATCGAGTGTACGCTTCCATCCACAGCTAAGTAAGTAGCCGGAGTCAACTGAGGTAACTATCACAAAGCTCCTAAATCAACTCTTCGAACATAATTTTTTGTTTATTCATTAGACTGTGCTCTGAAACCCTTAATTTCTGTTCTTCAGGGGGAAAAAATATTTGGTCTCAGGTGAACATCCGCAACTATGAGACATAATTATAGAATAAAAATTCCCTTCTGTTGGCAGTACATTTCTTAATTTACTTCACGACCGGTTTCGAAACTTAAAACTTCTCGTCAGGTATTACCAGACAATTGAAGGGCTTATTCCAATAGTGGTACAAGTCCATTTTTGTTCAGAGGCTAAGTCTGATTCTCAAAAATCGACGGGGCTCCCACTTTTACCCCAGGAGGATAGCTTATGACTGACTAAATTACGTCATGGTGACATCACGGTGATCGGGAATGCCGAGATGGTGCCCTTTGTGCGTCCCTAGAGCTGTAAAATCTGCAGTTGAGATACCAGAAATATCCAAGCATATGGCTTCTTGCTAGAGATGAACCTTTCGTTCTGTTTGTTTGGATCATTAATTGCAGAAGCATTATAGGCAGAAAAGAGGAGGTAATGGACTTGTGCCACTACTGAAATAAGCCCTTCAGCTATGAGAAGATAAATATGTGGCGGTTGGGCCTGTCAGTTATGAGTGATCACTGCCACGTCAAACCAACGCATGGGAGCGTAGGACCAGCAACCACAGCGCCCGCCTTGGATCACGACACGGATTTTTATCCAGTAAAAATCTTTAGGAGAAGTTGATCTTCCATACAGCTATCGGAAATAATCCATAAAACTGCCCCACCTAATTGCTGTTATACTCACAATGGGTATGATAAATCACTAGTACCTAACTCTCTCACGTGACTGAGATGGTGTAATCATAAAGTGGATATCATTCCATGTATAACGGAAGTAGAAGTAAATATTTGTGCCCGAAAGAACGTGACCGTGCCCTGTATATTCGCATCAGTTGGTCACACATCGATGAATGTATCCGTAGATATAATTTTATATGGCTGACTGGTAAATTGCATGAAATATCCGATAATATCTGCGCTCCTGAAATCCTCATCCGCGACAGCTCACCATTGCAACAATTACGAAACCAGGAAGATGAGGCAGTAGTGACTACGTTCAGAAGGGAACATTACTTCACATGAAGAGTCAATAAAAGGAGCTGCTGTAATCTATGCCATGTTACGCTACGAGTACCAGGAACTGATTACTGTGTAGCAGCGAGGTGACTACGTCGAGGGGCAGCGGTCAGCCGATCGCGGAATGCCCTAATGCGATACCCTAGACCAGTGGCCACGCTACGGCGATGCAGCCTGCGGATGCGAGCAGAGCGACCGCGGTGGAGGGGAAAGAGGGAGGGGAGAGGGATTGGAGAGACTGGGCTGAGTGGCCGACATGACTTTTAATTGCCGCCGACGAGAGGAGCCCTAATTGAAAGAGTCGGCCAATATCGACGGAGCCGATGGCGACGTTCTGCTCGCCTGAATAATGCATGTCCTTCGGCAAAGGAAGCTCTTTTCCAGCTTCCTGGGGTCATCTGGGCAGCTCTGAGAGCAACCACTCTCTTGCTTAGCAGGTCTGCGGTTCGTTTTCATGGATGTCATAAGTGAACAGAAATCGAACGCGTTTGAATGAAGGGCCCTGAATGTCCAATAGTAATTATGACCACTGCCCGACGCTAGAATGAATGCCACCCGGTGGCGTTATATGCACATGAAGTGTTAAGGAAAGTATATAAGTGGTGTAAAGACAAGTGGGGATTCATTATAGAGAAAATACGGGCCAAAAATGGGGAAATCAACCGACATAAGCGATTTTGAGGAACGGCCGATGGTTATGGCCCCCGCGCCTGGGAACAAGCATCTTGGTAACGGTGAAGATGGTCGGTTATAAATAAATGTCGTGTGACTGGGGCCTCCCGTCGGGAGACCGTTCACCGGGTGCAATTCAAAATGGTCCAAATGGCTCTGAGCACTATGGGACTTACCTTCTGAGGTCATCAGTCCCCTAGAACTTAGAACTACTTAAACCTAACTAACCTAAGGACATCACACACATCCATGCCCGAGGCAGGATTCGAACCTGCGACCGTAGCGGTCACGCGGTTCCAAACTGACGCGCTTAGAACTGCACGGCAACACCGGCCGGCCCGGGTGCAATTCTTCCGATTTGACTCCAATTCGACGACTTGCGCGGCGATGCGGATGAAATGAAGATGATGATTAGGACAACACAACACCTAGTCCCAGAGCGAAGAAAATCTCCGACCTAGCCGGGAAACGAGCCTGGGCACTTAGGATTGACATTCTGTCGCTCTGACCACTACTGGGGGTGGACGGTGGTTGGTTAATTGCGTGCTACTGTCGTTAGCGTGGTTGGCAAATGGTTGAAGAACAGTTGAACCAGAGTAGGCGACAAGATGCCGGCCGTTCACGTCTCATCGCAGTACACGGAGGTCGGAGTCTTGCTCGTTCAACAAAGCTGGGTAGCTGGATGTCAGTGGCAGATTTGACTACAGAATAGTGTGTTGGTGCAGGTGCCAGTATTTCGGAGCTCACAGTTCGCACTTATTTTTGAACATGGAGATCCGCAACAAACCACTGCAACATGTTTCATTCTTGACCCGATCACGTCGTAGCAGTGGTCCGGAGATCATCGAGAGTGCACCATGTACCACTGGAAACGTATCGCCTGTTCCGGTAAATCACGTTTCTTCTTACTACACCAGCTAGATGCTTGTGTTTCGGTGCGCCGTCAACCAGGTGAACGGCTCCTCGAAACATCCATCGTCCTATTGACACAGGCCGGTGTGGGCTGTATTACTCAGTGAGAGACATTCACCCGCGTTTCCATTGAACCTGTGATAGTAATCGAAGGTTATTCCCGACTACTTGATTATGAATGTGGGGCATCTGCAACTCTTCATGCTTGATGTCTTCCCTGACAGTGATGGTATCTTCCAGTATGATAAATGTCCGTGTCACAAGGCCAGTATCGTGCTACAGTGTTCTTAGGAGCATGACAGTGAACTCAAGTTGATTCTTGGCTTGATCTTAACCCAGTGGAATAAAAACGGCGTCAGCTCCAGCACGACCATAAACCAGGGCTGGTAGTTTACGGGTATTGCTTGACTTGTGCGTAGACATTTGGTGTCACATACCTTCAATCAGGAACTTGTCAATCCATGCCATATAGAATCCTGCTGTACTGCGTTCCAGCTATAAAGCAAGTCGTCACAGATCTCCATCTCCAGTAATTATTTTCGTTATTTTGCTGAAAAGATTAGTTCAACTCACATTTAAACATCACCAGCAGCATTTATCATAATATACGCAATAACAGAAATCTAACACAACACCAGTACAGTATGTGTAGAGCGTTTCGTGTTGTTTCTTGAGTATCTGTCTGTTAGTTAGTTAGTTAGTTAGTTATGTGTTCAATTGATCAATCTCACGATAAACGTCATGATGTGGAACGTGTCAAGTTGATAAGAAATGCACACATGAATCAATCGCTTTTTTTAAGCTTAAAACTTTTATTATCTACGCCATTCCCTTAAATGGCACAAAATACATATATCATACATACAGGTTATTTGTTCCTATTCAAGAATACACCTTTTGCACAGGATTTTCAAGGAGATATGATTTCTCTTTATTTTTGAAACCATGACTGCCGTCTGGCAGACATTTTATTTCATCTGATAATTTATCGAAAAGCTTTACAGCAGCTTATTTTGCCCCTTTCTGTGCCAAAGATAGGTTAAGTAGACGATATTGTAAGTCTTCCTTTTTTCTGGTATTATTACCATGACTGTTAGTGTTGTTTTTAAACTGTTCCATGTTGTTGAGAAGAAATTTCATTACTGAGCAATTATACTGTGAGGCTGTTGTAAGTATTCCTAACCTTTTAAACGCATGCCTACAAATGTGCAACTATGAGCCCCAAATGTTACTCTAACCACTTTCTTTTCAACAGCGAATAATTTTTGCCAAAGTGTTGAGTTACCCCAGAATATTATTTCGTATGACATCAGAGAGTGAAAGTAGGCAAAGTATGTTAGCTTACTAATTTCTGTATCCTCAAAATTGACCATTATTTTGATTAAAAAGTTGATGAACGTAGTCTGTTTAGCAGATCCAAAATATGAATTTTCCAGTTAAGATTCTCATGTACACCCAAAAATGCTCTACCGTGGCTACTGACTTCTGTTAATGTGTTACATTTACTAAAGGATCAGTACACCTTGCAGCACAAAATTGGGTGTACTGTGTTTTTTCCAAGTTCAGAGCAATCCATTCGCAGGAGACCAATTAATAATTCTTCTGAAGACATTATTTGTGTCACTTTTTATTGGAGTTTCTTGAGCTGGATTAATAATGATGCTTTTATGATCAGCAAACAGTGTCAGTCTTGCTTCTTATTTCAGATAAGATGGGAGATCTTTCACTTATATCAAGGACAGAAGGCGACCCATGATCGAACCCTGTGGAATTCCGAATGTAATTTCACTCCAGTTCGATGAAGTGGGAAACTTCCTTAAATCACTTAAACGATATAAAGAGATTTTTTGCTTCCTGTTCTGTAGATATGACGTAAACCACTCATATGCGTTTCCATTTATACCACAGAATTGTAATTTCTGCAGCATATTGTCATGGTTCACGCAATCAGATGTTTTGGGTAAGTCACAGAAAATTCCTATTGGTGATATTTGGCTATTTAAAGACTCTATTGTATGTGCAGTGAAATTGTATATTGCTGTTTCAGTGGAACAGTATATTTGAAATGAGAACTGTGAATTACTAAGTATCCCATTACTGTTGGGATGGCTAACCACTCTTAAGTACATTACTTTGTCGACAATTTTTGAAAATACTGTAAGCAAGGATACTGGTCGGTAATTATTGATATCTGTGGTGTCTCGTTTTTTGTAGAGAGGCTTGACAATGGCATATTTTAACCTGTCGACAGGCTCTCTATGACCATACGAGCCCATGGGACAAATGTTCTGTCCTGTAATTATGACTCTGCATGAAGTTAAGAAGAATTCAGCTGAAAGCTCGTGAAATTCTTACTTGCTTAATTCACAATCGTTTTCGCGGCCTGAAGTGTTAAAAGGTCATATATGTACCCATCTTTCTTAGTCAAGATATATTATTCAGTGCATAATGTCACTTTGTTTTGGCGAACAAAGGGTCTCGCCAATAATGTGACAATATTCACTGGATAATATATCTTGACCAAGAGCGATGCTTGCACCTATGATCTTTCAACACTTTTGTACCTGATAATGCGGCTTTAGTCCGCGAAACTGGTTGCGAATCAATAAAAGATGATTTTTACCAGCTGTGAACGGAATTCTTCTTATCGTGTAGCCTTTCAAAAGCTACAGATGCCCAGAGTATAAAATACTTATCAGTATTTATGGAATAATTCTTCGGTTCTTGGAGGAACATATATATATATATATATATATATATATATATATATATATATATATATATATATGTGTGTGTGTGTGTATTAATAACGTGAATACAAATTATTAATGCTCCACAATATTATTTTTAGTTCGTTACGAACCGGCTTTCGTCACATAACTTAATGTAGAACAGACAGTCCACACAACTTCAGCGAGAATTCATAGCTGTACAAAAAACGCTGTACAAAGATATGTGACATTTTATCAAAATATCGATACAAAGCACAAGCATAATGTAATACTAAAAGAGACACTGAAGAAATATATCATATCTTACAGTTATTCAAATATTAAAACTATGTGAGTGTATAAAACATAAATGGTGTAAAAGAGAGTAATGGTATAGGCTACTATGTCATATGGTCGAAGTGGTGAATGTGGGAAACAGATCGAATAAAGTGAGGGGAAGGAAGATGTTCCACAGAATTTGGGTGTGGACCTGTTATAACAAGCTTAATAGCTAAAGGTGAGAAGAATAATAACTGGCTGTTACTTTAATAAGGATGAGCAATGGAACCATGTTTGGTCATTACGCACCAGCTCAGGATTTTTTGATAGGTGTTTATTAATGGCCAGAATTTCAAGCAATGTTAGTTTTCTCCCTTTAGTTCCTTTATGGGAAACATTTTTCGCATCATATGAATAACCAGTTCAGTGTTACTTAATAAGTCAGAACAAACAGAAAAGAATTTTACATTCCTCAACCCTGTAGAGTTCCCTGAACTAGCTAACGATTCCACAATGAGATATGCTATGGAAGCGAAGAACCTCATTAAGACCTGCAAATCCACATTTACTGATAGTGATGCCAAATACCTCATAAACATGAATCCAATAGCACCCAGGTTATATGGGTTACCTAAGCTTCACAAATAAAGTGTTCCAATAAGACCAGTAATGTCTTCAGTTTGAGCAACTTGTCATAAATTAGTGAAGGAATTATATTCACTAACTAAAACAAAAACTAAATTTCAGTCCCAATTTTGAATACCTAATTCACTTGCATTAGTGAAAAAACTAGAAGATGTACCCATTCCACCTAGTGCCAAACTAGTCTCATTTGATGTCAGCAACCTGTTTTCTAATATTAATGTTTGCGAGCCAATGGAAAATTTAACAGAATGGTTACATAAAATCAGAATAAATCCAGTGGAGACAGAAGATCCCAACAGAAACAGACAGAAGTATGGCAACTGAAACGTTTATCGATAATTTTGAGCAAACATTTTTAGTTAAAGAGCCTCTAAATTCTAAAATACAGTATTGGACTAAGTAGGTGGATGATATGCTGTGTTTGTGGACAGGTTCCACAAGACAGTTAAATAATCTTTTTCAACATTGGAATTCACACCACAGCAAAATATCGTTTACTGTGGAGTTGGGGGAGACTCTATCAACTTTTTAGGTCTCACCATGCACATCAGTAACCAAAAGCATTTATTTAAGATACAGCGGAAAGTAACCTTAACAGATACAGAAATACCAGCCAGTTCCCAGCATCCAGTAACACATAAACATGCAGCCTTTCACCACACGGTGCACTGCCCGCTATCTGTACCCTCAAACCAAATCACATTTGGAAAATGAATTGAAAATAATTAAAGAAATGGATTCCAGTAATGGTTATAGCCCTGCACCAGTTGACATTATACTCGGCAAAAAGAAGAGACAGAGGATGACCGATCTCCTTTATCCACCTCAGACAGCAAAACCACACTGATAACAAAGGAACCCCCATGTCATAGGTGTGTAGAACTTCATAGGTCTACCAGGAAACTAAAATCCAGGAAATATATCCCAGCTTTTTACAATAGGAATACTATTCTATTCAACAGTAAAGATAAGATTCCACCTTTAGAACAGAATGAAATTTGTAGCATTTCTGGCAATCTGTGTGGCAGTCAGGTAGGGTTATAACTACAAGACTGACTGAGCATGAAAGGAGTTGGAGACAGAAAGAAAGATTCCACCTTTGATAAACATGCTCTGAATGAATGTCATTCATTTGATTTGAAGTGTGATGTTCTCCATAAAGAAACTAAAAGGAGAAAAGTGATATTACATGAAATTCTTGCCATTAATAAACACCGGGTGAGGATTCTTTCCTCACCTGGTCCTTAATGACTAAACATAGTTCCATTACTCACACTTATTAGAGTAGCAGCCAGTTATGATTCCTCTCACCATAAGCTAAAAAGCTTGTTATAACTGCTCAGCACCGGCATTCGAATGACGTCTTTCTTTCCCTCCCTTTGTTCGGTCTGTTTCTCACGTTCTCAGTTTGTCTCTATGACACAGTGCAAGCGGTCGCTTGCTTTATCATAAATATACGTGCAAGTGATGCTAAATGTTATTATCTTTACATATAAAAACGTATTATCTTCTCAACAATCTCGAAATCGTGATTTACACTATTTATTTTCATTTATGAAATTAGTGAATTTACTTATGGCACATTTGTTGGCTTTGTCTGCGACCACTTTCAGAACTCAAATTAACTATCAAATTAACTAATTTAGTACGATTGCATTCTGTATTGCTGGTGTATCCATGTATCACCACAATAAAATAAGAATAATGTGTGGCTGAGGGGGTTTAAAAGAGAACAGTGACTTATTTAAATTTACAAATATAATGACAATTTTTATTCATCCTTTTACAACTACAATCGAGCTGATAAATCTTACAAAAAGAAAAAAACGTTAATCAGCAAAGAAATAGTACTTGATTGGGAAAGCACTCATTGAGGTGGAAACTATACAGGTTCTTCCCTGAATTGATCCCTTTTACAACGTAATCAGAGTTTGGTTATATGAATCCACTGTGAGGCCAAATTTTATTCAAATGGAATCAACTAAGACTTGGTAAAGCACAAACTATGGTTCATAGAGAACAGGGAGTTCTGCTGTTCACTTAAGAAGTCCACTGTAAACACTATCTCGATGGACATATGCCCTTGGCAGTTAACCACCATCCGACTCTGAAACTGCACCTCAGTATGCTTCCCCGTCAAGGCACCTTCTGTTCTTATCTTAGTGATTTTAAGTGCAGGCCATGGGTTCTTTTCAACGCATCCATTGTATGCAATCTCTGATATGGACTGTCGATAGTTCCCGTCAGCTCGACGTCACCTACGGTTACACGAATGATGGGGTGCAAATCCTGTCTGTTAATCACCTCTTTTCCTCAAGGAAACATTCTCCTATGTCCTCATACTCCAGTAAATTAATGTTGCTTATAACGATATTATGTGAGGCTTTGTTTTGGGCTGTGGCCGCAGCGGCCGTCAGTCAGATCCTACAAGAATTTCTGCTGCGGTTTCTGTTTGAGGGGTTAGGTGGTCTGATGCCCACTACGTTGTTCTGGTGATCACGTTGTAGACTTCGTCTATGAATTCCTCCATTATTCCTTGTTTGCCTTGAGTTCCAGACCAGGTCACGAAGTGGTTAGTATTTTGCATTTCTATCCTGTTGGCTCATTTTTAAATCTGTGGCCTTGATATAGATTTCTTGTTGCCTTATTTCTATTTGTATTTTGCCCGTCATTATTGCTTCCAGATGCACCTTGCGAGTTTTGTTCATTATGTGTCACCCGGTTCCTCGCATTTTATGCTTCCTTCACAATGTCTGACTCTAGTAGAGCGCTCTTGAATGAATCTGTTGTGACGCTACGTTTTCCAATGAGGAATTCCTGGTACTTCAATGGCAGTTTCATGAAGCAGTGTCGCATTATCTCCTTATCACTATATGGTTGGTCCAGGTAATGGTTCGTTTTGACAAGCGTCTCGATAAGTTTACCGGACTGCGACACCCTGATGCTTCGTAATCCTTCCCTAACATAATCTCCTGCTTAATCCTTTCTTGTGAGTCCTGTGCCCAGTAGGTATTTAGGAGGGCCTCTCTGAATTCCCCGCAACTGCGGCAGTTTGTTGCAACGTTATGCTTGTGCTCTGCTATTGAAACTTCCAGGTATCCACAGACATATTCCCATGTATATACTAGTGGCAATGACTCGCGTAGTACCCTATCATACTGAGCAATCCATGATTTGGGATGTAATGAATTGTGGTTCTCTTTGTAAACCTGAAAATTCTGAATTGAGGGAAAATGTTTTAATTGAAAATATTCCTAATTTTGCACCCCTGGACTTTCTCTAAATTCTGCCTCGCGTACATCACAGATTTCATGGCCGATCGATCCCTGTACGCTGTTACATCCTTTACTCGTGTCATCAGAGTCATGTAGCAATGTTTCCGTACGTTTCAGTCGCGCGCAATTGTGGTCCGCGTCAGTACCTTAGGTACTAAGCGCCTTTGGCTGCAAGCGCTCGGCTGAGCGTCGTACCCCGTTAAACGACCGTTCCTTCCGTATATCTGCCTGAGCCGTGGATGTGGCTCCAGGTTGTGTTACATTATTTTGTCTTTGACATTCCTGGTTACCAGCGAGCTCACAGCAAAGAACTGTTGCTTGTGGCTGAATTTCTACACAAGCGACCCGCCCGCACATTTGTCTCATCTCATCCACCAGCTCGTTCTGCTGCGTAGTGAGACGTGTTTGCTCGTCTTCGATTTCTAACATTTCTTCTTCTGTCTTGTCTGCTACTCTCTGTCTCTGTTTTTTAAGAGCAGAAAGAGCCTTCTTAGTGGCGCTCACTTTTACTTCTGCCGGCGCTCCATGAACTAACGCAATTTGGGCACTTTTTCGCGCGTCACGTGCTACTAATCTGGCTGTCCTAGCCTAATGTCTGGAATCTACCGCTAATCCTCGGGTCTCACCTGACGTTTTTCTAATATCTTTAACTTGTGCATTTACATCCTTAACTTCATTGTGCCTGATTTTCATTTTCGACAAACCCATCAGCCCTCTTTTGAATATCCCTTATTTGTTTCATTACTTCGCCCTGTCTCTTTTCCTCCTTGTCTTGTCGCTTCTGAATTTTCCTAATCTCATTAATGAGGAGCTTCTGCCTTTGGCCTTCTTCCTGTCATCTCTGTTCTTCCCTTTCCTTTCTCGGTTTTTTTCTCCTGCTGACGTTGATTCTCTGCGTCCTGCATAAACTAAATGTTCGATTGTAATTGTGCACATCCAGTAACGTCTCCAGGACCAGTCGCTCGTGACTGAACTGCTGTATGGCGCACTGCCTGCTACATTGGACTGTTACTTTCCCTGATTGTACCTCTTTTCGGATTTACAGAACCTACATGACCTTCCACCTCGGCATCACTTGCACCCTCATTTCCTGAGGGAACTGAAAACTCATCATCGAAATACCCTGCGTTTGGCATTTGTGCCCCATTTGCAGAGTGATTTAAATGAGCTTCTTCCGCCATCCTATATTGTTCTGCATCAAAGACTGGCTCGTCTCCCATTTTGAACGACAGTGCTGAGCATCCTTTATCACTACAGACCCGCGCTTTGCTTCTCGTAAGCATTCAGATCAATTTCTACTTCCTCATCTTTCCGACTCAAATGCAGCACGCGCCACAACTCTACTCCGACATTTTTTCAAATAATGCACTCATTTATGCCGAATCTCATGAAACAAAACCTGCTCTCAGATGTCGTACACATACCCATAAACAAAGTTGCTCGACAAAAGCTTACACAATGCTTTTACCAACAAGGCAACGTCGCACAAGAAGTCACAGACAAGACGCAATGAAAAACAAAATAGATAACACAGACAATACATACACCGAAATAAAATGACTGCAACATACTACAAATTACTGAGATACAACACATAGCTCTAAAACCGAATCTAAATGTTTTAGTGCACAGTAGTCTCACTTTGAGAAAAAGAAAAACACGCTAGTTTTCCGCAAGATAACGCACTAACTATCTCACAAAAATTCCATGCATGGTGATCATCGCTAAAGCTCGCCAATTGCAAGACGTCTCTTGCTTTATCATAAATATACGTCCAAATGATGCTAAACGTTATTATCTTTACATATAGAAAAGTATTATCTTCTCAACAATATCCAATGCGTCAGCTATACCCTTGATTTTCATACATTAGTGAATTTAATCATGACACTCGCCCAGGTTCCCGGGTTCGATTCCCGGCGGGGTCAGGGATTTTCTTTGCCTCGTGATGACTGGGTGTTGTGTGATGTCCTTAAGTTGATTAGGTTTAAGTAGTTCTAAGTTCTAGGGGACTGATAACCATTTTTGGATCATGACACTCCCGTTGCCTTAGTCACCTTAGTATCTCAAATCAATCAACAAATTAAGTAATTTAGTACAATTGCACTCTAACTGCTTGTGTACCCTCGTATCACCACAATAAATAAAATGAATGACTGGGAGAGCCTGAATGAGAACAGTGGCGTATTTAAGTTTGCGAAACTAATGACAAGTTTATATTCATCCTTTTATAGCTTCAATAGAGTTGATAAATCTTACAAAAGAAATGACAAATACAAATGAGGAAAGGAATGTCATGAGTAAATTCAGTAATTTCATGTACGATGTTGTTCAAATGGCTCTGAGCACTATGGGACTGAACTTCCGAGGTCATCAGTCCCTATAACTTAGAACTACTTAAACCTAACTAACCTAAGGACATCACAAACATCCATGCCCGAGGCAGGATTCGAACCTGCGACCGTAGCGGTCGCGCGGGTCCAGACTGTAGCGCCTAGAACCGTTCGGCCATTCCGGCCAGCCTTCATGTATGAAAATGAAGGGTATAGCTCACGATTTGGAGATTGTTGAGAAGATAACACTTTTCTAAACGTAAAGATAATAACGTTTAGCATCACTTGGACGTATATTTATGATAAAGAAAGAGACCCCTTGCAATTGGCGACTTTTAGCCAGGATCTTGATGCTTGGCATTTTTGTGAGGTAGTTAGTGCGTTATCTTGCCGAACAGGAGCGTGTTTTTCTTCTTCAGAATGGCAAAGCTTTCACTGCGGTGGGAACCATACAAGTTCTCCAATGAATTAATACCTTCTACAACGCAATCAGACTTCGTTTATATGAATCCATTGTGAGGCCAAATCCTATTCAAATGGAATCAGCTACGACCAGGCACACCACAAACGACAGTTCATGGAGAACAGGGAGCTGTGAATATCATTTAACAACGCTACGCCGATGCAAAGATACTTCACCCTTGCACCTTCATTCAGACAGCAACAGGAAACGGCAGGGTGCGGGCGTGGGGCGGAGCGCGGCGGCAATTGTAATGTTCCGACGCGCCACAAAAACTTGCAAACTACACGGACTGGCGTTCCGATTATTAGAACGCTGGAAACTTCCCTATCAGAGCCCCATGATCCCAGCAGATTTTAGTGTAAGGTCATCCGTTCACTGATCTGACCAACTAATTTGAGTCACAGGCACGGCGGCGCGTGCTGGAATTGTCAAACGCCAGACGAATATGTTCACTCTCGTGGGACACGATATGTCAGAGATGTTATGCAGTTCCACTGTCGGTGCAGTTGGATAATGCCGCAAGCTCTTAGTCCACCACAAGTTGCATACCACAAGTCTCTCCCACTAGGGAAAGACCTGAAGTTCTCCACCAGGGGAGGATCAGAAGACGAAGAAGCCAAAGAATCACAACCACTTTCCACCAAGTCTCCTACAGGAGCCGAATTAACAAAAAAAACCGCATCCACGTTGTATAAACGGTCCTCCAGTAGTAGAATTTCCTCTGCTGGCTTTTTAGCCAATCCAGACCCAGACCAGGACTGCCACGCTGGGAGAGCAAGCCACTGCTTTGCATATCCTGAGAGGAGCCAATCAGCGACTCACAAACTCTCTTGTCTGAAAAAAGAAGATTTTAAACGAGAGACGGGGCTTGGCCATGTTACGGCAAAAACCTTTACCTAGACGGGATCACAGTCTCTCTTTTATGAAGAGATCTAATCTTTCCAGGGTGATCATTTATAATTTCTGAAAGAAGGCTGTTAAGATTCCTAGACAGTCATTCCTGTGGGGATGTTTTTTTTCCGCTCGCTAAAAGAACGTAGCGACTTCTGGCATCAGGGGAGCTACAGTCTTGCTTCCTCTAAACACGTGCACCAGTCGTTCTTATCTTATCGTCTCTGCTTCTAACAAGACAATGTTTATAGTTTTATGATCATCTCGCCATTTGCATAAAGGCTCAGATTACTGCAGTCTCTCTTAAATGACTTCCTCCGCTCACTTTTCGTCATCTGGCTGCCTTCGCAATGGATTGTCGCTTGGCCAAGTTAAAATGTTTTGGCAGCCGGCGCCCTTCTACTCTACTTCTACACCGAGTTATAAGAACATTATGCTCAGAATTTCCTCATGTAATAAAGTCATAAGGCACACATACCAAATGTAGAACTGGGCAAGATCAGGACCTGAAATATGAATATTAATCTAAACGACACAGATGTTAAAGTGAGGGAGTGGCTTGCCACCTTTCAATAGTTGGGAGTGCCATTGCTCACCTGTAGAACATTTCTGTTGTATACACCCACATAATGTTAATATTTGAATATACTGTAATATACAATTTCTTTGTTCCGTGTCTCTGTAGGTATTACATCGTGCATGTGCTTTTAATCAATAAAGTCATAGAACGCTGCATTCTTTGTACAGATAGGAATTCTCACTGAAGTCGTGTGGACTACCTGTTCAGCATTAAGTTATCTGGCAATGCCCTACGAAGCCAAAAGCCGGTTCATAACGAAGTAATAAATATTATAGTGGAACTTATTCAAGTTATTTATTACTTATTATGACTCTGTTCATTTGTTGGGGAGGGAAGTGGGAGAAAAGAGGTATAAAACATACCACTAATAATCTTTCGGTCGCAGGTTCGAATCCTGCCTCGGGCATGGATGTTTGTGATGTCCTTCGGTTAGTTAGGTTTAACTAGTTCTAAGTTCTAGGGGACTAAAGACCTCAGCAGTTGAGTCCCACAGTGCTCAGAGCCATTTGAACCATTTGAACTAATAATCTTTGAATACCTTACAGTTTATTTTCTCACCACATACTCAACCAAACGTTACAACATTCTGCTTTAGCCAGAACTGTCTTGGAGCGCTGAAATAGTATTTGAACCTAAGTGAATCACCATATGCAACTGCCTGAAATTAATTATATTCCAATAAAACGTTCAAATGTCAGCCCTCGCGGAACGCAATAAATGTCGTTCTGGCACGTTCTGCATTGTTGTCAGGTGTAACCAAGGTGGCGGCATTTCCTGTGTGTTCACCCCACTTCTCTCCATAATAGATACATGTGGCAATGTCATGTTATCATCATCTCTCATTCCTCCACCCTCCCCCAGTTTCCCTTCCTTCACTATTTATGAGTTGGCAGGAAAAAGACACAGTCTGCGCTGAGCTGCTGGACAGGAAGGATGTAAGGTATTTAGTTATTTATGGCAGAAAGTGTTTTCAATTGAGCAGATGTTCGTGTTGGACAGAGAGGAGTGTATTATCTGTCAGCACACAGTTGAGGACTGTCCCTATGGGGAATGGGAGGAGGTGATAATGGGTGAGTGTAGGCGGAATACTTTTCAGCAAATAATGGCGATGCAGCAGGATGGACTATGGATACATTTCACAACTCTCAGAGACTACCGCCTATGTTGAAACTGTTAATATTTTTGAAATGGCCGGCCAGACCACAGAACAAGACATAGGTGTATTCTTTTCCACTACTCCAGACAAAATGAACCACAGAAGCTCGCTTTGCTGCATGGGGCTTGACTGAGGACGCCTGAAAAAGGTTTTATTCCAGTTTCCAAACGTGTGTGTGTATGTGTTCACCTTAGTGTGTGCCCTAGTCCATAATACCACTCGAAGTTGGTGGAGAGCTCTACTACAGCCTCTTCCAAGACATTTACCTCCTACCGATTTACAAGTGTACAGCTGACGAGGAACTTGTACGCAGATACATGGTAAGAAAGGACAGGATAACCAACTATCACTGAAGTGAATGAATAATTGCCTCCTACTGCTCTACAAGTGTATAGCTGCTGAGGAAGTCGTACAGAAACACATGTACGTGGTAAGTACATGTACTTCATCAGGTAAACTGTCTGAAGCCCGTCTGGTAGAAAGTCTCACAGGCTCCAGTATACCGAATAACAGCTTTGTGTGTTGTGTGTGTGTGTGTGTTTTCTCATAAACTGTGGAAGATGAGATTACTGATGTACAGATAGCTGAAGAGCAAACGGTGGGGGAATTTTACACAAGTCACTTGCTCTTCTTGGCGTAACACACAACTTTTCTGTCTAAAGTCTTGCCGTTTTTAGCACCTCAGCTTATGTTATTTCAGCTCATTTATTTTAAAAGTGGTTGAATAAACGCGAAAACTCATTTGAAATAGTAGCATTACGATCGTGTATTCTTCAGGTTGATTCTTATGCTTGCTACAACAACTAGTGTACCCATAGACCTCACCACATAACATGTCAAGTTTGTAGTCATACGCTTTTTCGAACGAATACTGGGTTAGTGCAAAACAGATATTAGATACAGTACTAAAATCAACGATATTTTCACTTAAATATGTGTAATTCAATTTCCACTAGAGATTCTTATACTTTCTACAATGAATATCCTACTGACAGACCTCAACTCACATCGTGTAAAGAGTATAGTCTTATGCTTCTGACACGAATTCCGTGATGGCAACGGTGCAAATAGCAGATTAGTCAATGAAATCTCCAGCTAAATGAGCCTAAACCCACTCTCGTTGTATGAACTTAGGCATGCCACAATGAACATTGAACTGAGAACATGGAATCTTGCATTAAATATACTTCAAAATAAGCACTTTACACCATCCAGCAGTCCTTAAACATACATTCAGCTAGCAAATTCCACACGCTACAGTCAGTATAAGACTCCAACAGTAACGTAATGTTGGTAGGACCAAACAACAACATGACAACCACTGTTGAGCGAACATTCCGGGGTGAATAGACATGTTTTACTTGTGAGTGGTACCACTTTGCCTTAGGAGGAGAGAGAGAGAGAGAGAGAGAGAGAGAGAGAGAGAGAGAGAGAGAGAGAGAGGTAATCCTCTTGCAAGTGAGCAACTATTAAAAAATGTAATAATAACGACGATGATTCGCTACGAGTGCATCCCGGCCTTTGTTCTGATCCATACGGTGCTGACGTCCTGCTTTGGTCGGTGTTGGGTTGACAATGATATACTGTTTCAGTTCTGCAGAAATCGGACGTATTTCTAGGAAATGCTGATCCCTGGAACAATAGCGAATTATTTGACTATTCCTCACGGAGGGGGAGAAAACAACTCTCTGGGGGAAGAATGGGAAACGGCCTGCTATGGCCACTGAGGTCGCTGTGGGTGGTCGCTATTCAGTACGTCAGCGTCGACCACTCTCGCTGCCACCGGCCGCTTCCAGCAGGCTCCCGTAGCCCATGTGCTCTTTTCTGGCTTCCGAGCACTCAAATTTGTGTCTGTAGGAGTCTTGTAAATAACTTGTCATGCTTTTCGGTATTACATACATTCCAGACGCACAGATATAATTACAGAACAACAGATTTAACTTCTATCTACACATATATTAAAAAAAAAAACCGCAATCACTCTGACACCCAACAACAGGCTACAATTCGCATCCCCTCCCTCTTCGATATTTCGTAACATCCAACCGAATAAAACTATGAAATCGGTCTATGATATTGTTGTCGGTCATAGACGAGTCAACTGCCGAGTTCAGTGCAATATAGAAATCATTTTTGTTTTATTTACCTCAATTTTACTTATTTTTCATTACCTTTTGCAATTTTACCACGTTTTCCATAATTTAAACGCATTTTACTCAATTATTGCTTTCGACGACTAGTCACATCAAGAAGATGTTTCAAGTCGTCGATCTTGTGATGCTATCAACCAGTGATATTGCAGCATGACTCTTCATCTTTGTTTCGTTGCTAAACCACATTCTACATTATTTGGTGAGTGCTATATACCCTTTTTCACAGCCTACATGACGACATCCAGCAGCAGAGAGGAGAAACTATATTCCTTAGCGCAAAAACTTTATAAGTACTGTAAGGTTTTGTTATGACTGGTCATATGTCCCTATGTGGATGGGGGTCACAAAGTATTCTCACATTTGTAGGATTAAGTCGGAGATTGAAAGATCTCACTAACACGTTTGAAGATTAGCACTCCAAAAAAACTAACCATATCCACACTAGTACTCTGCCCTCTATTGCGAACGAGCTGCCCCTTCATTGAACCTTTCAGCCAAGGATCCTTGGCAAAACTCTGGATGGTCTCTGTATGCATCTTGTAACTGCTCCTCTGTCTTTTACCAACCCTCCCTATAACGTTGTCTCCAATTTCATTTGGAACTGAACGGAAGTAGATAGGCACTATATCTGCTACATTAGGCGTCTCGGGACGAAACAGAACGAACTGACTTACATGTAATCAATACACTTTGATAGTGTGCTTTTGGAAGGAACATAACACGTGTTCCCGACTTGTACTACTATCCCACTGTAGTGATATAACTGGTATTCTCATTGCAAACTGTAACTGCCCTTCTGTGAAGGCTATTCCATACCATACCAATCTTACCTTAACCACCCCAGTACATACGATCTCTCCAGATGCGTGCATGCTGAGATGGTTTGCACTCCTTATTCGTGTGTAGTAGATACAAGCCTGGCACATCTGACAGTATTGTGGTGATATAACAGATGGTTAAGAAGAAGAAGAAACATATGGTTTATGCATGATGGAGCTCCAAATGGAAGGAGTTTGAAACATTTTACGTAAATCACTTGTCCTACCAATTCTGGAGTATTGTTCTAGTGTTTGGAGTCCTTACAAAGAAGGTACTGAAAAGAGAAAAATGGTCACAGAACCTAAGCATACACTCTTAAGGCTACACTGTTCTGCACTGATAACATGCTATAATGCTAAAGCAGCATGGTTTCCAATATATTAGTCGTGGAATGCAACGCAGTAATTATTCCAGTGCAACAAATATATTTCCAACAGCTGACATACATTCACCCTGCAAGTTTCTTATACCGCTACCTATGGAGACAAACTTTAAGAGATAAACTACTACCATCTATACCAAAGAAAGAGAAAACATAGATTATCGTGATACATGCGCAATACAGGTTTGTGGAGGTGTATAGCACTCACTGTTCACGTCTGATTACGGTTCGAAAATTATGTTATGTTCGCTTCAGCCCTATAAAATCGGCATCAGCATCGCAAATGCATGAAACAATGGCATCTCACTAGGAAAGAGACAAACGCATAGCAGCAGTGTTTGTCATGTGAAATTACACGCCATGCTGCACTAACTCTGTGAACAAAACAGTCTTTTCCACACGCGAAGATGTGATGGGGAAATGGTGTACTTCGTTTGAATCTATCTTGGTCTAGAGCATCGCTTAGGTTGATGTGATTCACCACACATACAGCGGAAGCCCTCTACTGGCTGTGATATGGGGAGGCTTACTGTTAGTGAATGCAGGTAGATAGCGCTCTAAGTCACACCCAGAACACGCAGTTGTATACAAGTTGAAAGCACACAATGCATATAGTCTGAGAGGACAACGGAAATATGATTAAATGTGCGATCAATGAACTGCCACAATATCTGACTCTCTCTACAATGCTCCATCAGTCTACCTCGTTACAAGCCTTCTCAGCTGATCACTCCATCTACTTTCTATGGTCCTTCAATGCAGATCATTGTAAATTTAGAGGCAGATGATTGTCTTTCCTTGGAAGGCATCCTAGACAGCGGTCAACTTGCATGTATTCCTATTACCTCGGTACACATACAGAATTTTTGTTAAAAATCATACAGCAACTATTCTGCTAGGTGTCAGTTGGTTAACATGACATGGCTGTGATTGCTAGAGAGTACAGGTAAGCGCAATGGAAATACTCTTTGTTAGAGTTTAAAATCCTTAAGCAGTCTTACACAGGATCAAATATACGATCCACTCTGTAGTTGTACACTGCAGTACCAAAGCTGGTAATACAATCCTCTTTACCTAAGGAGAATGTAAAGTTTATCTCATTCACATGTCCAAACTCTTTATTAGAAATCCATAGGTTGCTTGCCGATAACTTTTGGATCACACCTGGGCTTGTTTTCCAACATATGTAAATCTATTACTCTACATTTCGTGGTAATCCACGTTAAACAGTCTATTACATCCGTCCTATCGCTGTCCACCGTCAATTATTGTCTACCATGTTCTCAGTCCTCCCAGGTAGACTTTTTCTTCTATTCCTCTTGCCGTCACACAAACATTCCCATATGAAAGGATTTCACTGCACCAAGCAGCCATGTAGTCGGGTCCGGCGTATTGAACAGCGACAGCCCACAGTGACCTCAACGGCCCCTGGTAACGGTGTCTGCAACTCTATGGAGTGCAGCCCTTCGAGTTGTCCATCGTGTAGGGCCGTAGCAAGCTGTTGGCTGTTCCTCTTCTGGAGAGTTGTCTTCGCTCTGTCTGTGACGATTAGTCAAGTATTTTGCCATTATTTCAGGCATCGGAATATCCCAGATATATGTTTGATTTCTGCAGACCTGAAACAATATATTATTTTTAACCCAATACTGATCAAAGCAGAGCATCACTCCCAGGTGGATGGGAACCATTTCTGGGATGCACTCGTAGCGTAACATGTCGTTTCTATTGTGTATTTTTTTAATATCTACTCGCTCTTTAGGGGACTACCTCTCTCCCCATCCTGGAAAGTTCGCTCAGTACAGGTTATCGAGTTACTGTTTTGCCCTACCAGCATTACATTATTAGTGAAGTCTTCCATGGTATCGAGCACTTATTTTGTAGTATATTCAACGCATGATTGAATGTTCTCGCTTCACTATTCATTGTAGCAAACATAAGTTCAGACCACTACAGTGAGTTTACACCTATTACCTAGATATTTCAATGATTTTAGTTTTATATCCGTTATTTGCTCCGTTTCTGTGTCACAGAATTTGTTTCAGAAGCGTAAGACTCCACCCTTCACATGTGAGATTAGGTCTGCCAGTACAGTATTCATTATAGAAAGCATAAGAATCACACCTGGAGGGTGAGCTTACACTTATTCAGCTGGAGATTTCATTGAATTTAGTACTATATCCACTAAGTGCACTGTCATAGCATTTGTCTTTAAATGTGTAGGACTACACCCTCTACACAATGTGTGGCGAGGTCTGTCGCTATAATATTTGAAATCGCTAAATGCTAGATGGGGTAAGACAGGGGAACCATGGAAGGGCGAACCAAGAATAGCAGTGTCATTTGTCGTTTGAATGGTTAGATTTATTTAAATACCATGTCATAGCATGAATAAATAAATACAATACTAACAAATGACGATGAGCAACAGGGTAAGGCTGATTAGTTGCTTACAGCAACAATAAGCTGTAACAAATTATTTTACCTCAAAAATCCACAAATTACAGTGCCAGAGTAAATACAGAACAGTTATTTTTTAAAAAATGCTTTCCTTATTAATCAGAAGCTGCACAAAGGACAACAGCAAAGGTATCTTTATGATAATTCAATAAAACGTCAGTTATGACCTTCAAAGGATTATCAGAAAACTAATTAAAATTTTTATTTTAATCCAGCAGGGTCTTCACACACAAGAGGGCAAACACACTTTTAAAATCAGCATAAAATTAACTGAAAGTTTTATCAGATACCAAAACAGCAAAATGGAGTTAGATTGTCCTTAAGTGAGGCAAGTAGAATCACAATTTAGGCTCAAACCAGTACTTAGAAATATTCACGTTACATATTAATCAAGATAATCAAGATGATAGCTTGTGCTTCCGCAAGTTAAGAAAAGTTTAGCTACCCGAAATTCATAGCATGTTATAAAGGAGTCGTGCAACTTTAAGTAAAGCTTTAAATAATCTCCATAGATCAAAACATTAAGTAATATAGCCACTACTTAAATTGAATTCATTAGCAGGAAGTGTGAACCAGCACGTTAAGGCGATCGCAGATGCGCCTCAAAAGTAGCCAACAAACAGCAAGGTGCGCGTGACAGCAACAAGCCAACGTGGCCACCAGCTGCCGAAAACCAGCCACGAAGGTCAGAAGACTAAATATTACTTTTAAGAAACACGACTTAGATGAAACACAGACCAAAAAAACAAGTTCAGAAAATGTTAATGGCCACTTTCTCGAGTAATCGTCGACATAAGGAAACTTAATACGCCACCAATTTTCGAAATTTCTCTTTAACAAAATTTACAATATATTAAGATTGGGTAGTAGTGGGAAGATAATGTCTTTTAAACCATTTAGCTGATTAAAATTTGATACAGTAAAACTTAATAAACGCCTATAGAAAAGGACCTGACAGTAATTTAACCAAACCACATGGAAGGAACCTTGCATGAGCCAAATGACAAGCTTACCTATACGAGGCAGTGCGTAATAATCATATATTACAAGCAATGCTTCCATCCATGGTACGTACACATGGAAATCTACAACACAGTTTTAACTCATATATTACATGCAGGAAGTGTCTGTTAAAGCAAATAAAATATAAAATAGAATACAAAATTCAAAATATTTAAATAATTAAGAACACAGATTACCTTGCAAAATTTTTTTCACAGCTTACTGTCCAAACACTTTCCCAGAAGACTGCAGTTCAAGAAAGCCGACACCGATATCAATGGGAAAATCTAGTACTATGGTTAACTACTGTATTTTGTCTTTTGCAGTGCATATATCCAGCACAAATACACTTCAGTGAATCTCTCAGTTATACACAGGAATCCCCAATACAGACACAATTATATATACAGCCAAATGCTTCAACGGATATGAAATATAAATAATCTGAAGCAAAAGAGCTTTAGCTCAGATCATTATGCTCAAACAATATTTCAGTAAAATACTCAACACAGGCAATAGAGGTGAGTGTATCGTAATCGGAGAAACAGTGACCACAAATGCACGATGTGACATATATTTGATAATCCTGGAAAGCTCCATTTCAGCTCTCTGGACTCAGTCCCACACAGCATGGCATATCAAAGCTGGACAAGACAGTGGGCACAGGCAGATAGACGCTATACTTAGCTCCATGTCCTAACTTCGACTTCAACAGTTATACTGACTGGACATAAACAGAGCTAACGGTCGAGCGACTCACTATGCCTGGAACGTGGGCTGTGATGTTCTCTTGTCTGCAGTCACTCGCTGCCTCACTCTTACTGCCTCCACCAACACAAGGCCTACTGTAGGACTTGCTCTGACAGAAATAATTGGCGACAAGCAACAATCTATTTGCGCTGCGAGTGGTAGCGCTAGTGAATAATGCGTGAAAACAAGCCAAGCGAATTCGATTGGGAGCCCCCCATTGCTCAGTATTCGTTGTAGCAAACATAAGAAACACACAAACGATGGTAGTTATTCATGCACCAAATGAGAGTTTGTATTTATTCACTCACTTTTTTTTCAAATAAATGAACTGACATTACAGCAGCTTTGGTGCTAAGAACGGCAAGACCTTGGCAGACATGCAGTGTCCACCTCCCCCCCCCCCTTCCACCCCCCTTTCCCCGAGGACCAAGTGACCTGTGTAATATTCCTCCACATCTAGGCGTCTGCTATCTGTTCAGCAGTAATCTCACCATTGCACACACACACACACACACAAAGCTATTATTGATACAGTGTAGTGCATGAAACCTACTAGACAGTGTTTGGACTGTTTACCTGAAGAGACAGAATAAACACAAGCAATGACAGGTGATATCTGCATACAGCAGTGGAGGTTACTCTTCATATGTTGGGGCAGAGCTGGCAGACTGATGCACTATGAGACGACTAATATAAAAGTCCATGTCTATCTCTCTTATCTGGAACATACTATTTCAATGTTTTTCCTCCGTAATACTGATTGTACTAAGCTGAGGACCACTTGCAGAAAGCGCCGTCACATCTTGAACATTTGAAACCACACCACTGTTTATTATTTAGTTCAACATCTCTGACGAGTAGTCGATTTTCTGTTATTGTTCCAGGGGAAACAGTCTTCCAAGAAATGCATTTAACAGCTTGCAGAAAGCATACTGTTCTTGAGCCTTTTATCCATCTGTGACTGACTTATGCAGACCTGAAACAGTATATCACTGCCAGCAGATGGATCTGTTTTTGTACGATAAGCGACGTGTTACAACTGGCCTGGAAAATCGATATTCCTACCTACTGGGGGAGCAGAAGGGGGAGGAGTGCTAGTAGGAGGGGAGGTAAGACTGTTTCTATGCTGCTTAATCTGTCACCATACATTGGGCTGAAAACATGTGTAGCTGCCACGACTTTTTCCGGGTGGGACCTTTTGGGGTTCGTTTTTGTGGTAGTTGTGTTATTATAATCATATTTCTCAGTTACCAGTGCATGTGTTGCATCCATTTTTTATGAGTAGTGGTGTTTTCACGAAAAATTCGATGTGTAATTGTGGCAGTAAAGCGTTTTGAGCCAGTTGTAGTAGTGTGTATGGGCCTTTCCACACTTCACTGATGCCTTGTTGCCCTATCCAATCTTACCATGTGTGTGTATGTATAAGTTCCTCAGCAGCCGTATATATCAGTAGGAGGCAAGTCCTCCTACATTTCATTGATAGTTTGTTATCCTATTCCTTCTTAACATGTAACTGTGAACAAGTTCCTCAACAGTTGTTGATCAATTATAGATTGATAGGATGCTACTCTTCCTACACTTCAGTGATAGTTTGCTGTCCTATCCCTTCTTACCATGTAACTGTGTGCATGTCCCCTAAGCAGCTATACACCTGTGGATTGGTAGTAGGCTATTCTTCCGGCAGTGGCTGTAGGATAGTTCCCCGTCAATTTTGGGTGGTATTGTGGACAAGGCCATACAGCAAGATAAACATGTACACACACATGTTTGGAAAGAGGAACAAAACCTGTTTCATGCATCCTCCGTCAAGACCCATACACCAAGAGGGGCATCTCTGGGCCACTCCGTCTGGAATAATGACATAGGACAAAGTTGTTTCCTGCACTGTCGATTGACTGACCATTTCAGAAATACGTGAACAGCTCCAGGATAGGCAATAGTCCCTATGAGTTGTGAAAAGCATCCTCAGTCCATCTTGCTACATCATCATTATTAGCTGAAATGATTCCCCCTACACTCATCCTTTATCACCTCCTCCCGTTCGTCATGTGGCAGACTGTGGACACAGACCTCAGCCGTATGCCTACAGGTAACACACTTATTAAACTATTTCCCGTCTAAAATAAATAAATAAATACCTAATGTCTTCCCTCTCTGGCAGCTCAGCAGACTGAGGTTTTTCCTGCCAATTTTAAGCAGTTGTGTTTGTTTGAATTTGAAGCAGCAAGGCTGTAGTGTAATTGTCAGTTCAGTTTCACAACCAGGAAGGTAGAAAATTCTTCCAGCAGGATAATACATACATAAATAAATACTCACAGTATCTTATGTCCTTCCTCTCCAGTTTCTCAGCACTGAGGGAGGGGAGGGAAAGTGAGGAAGTGGGGGGGGGGAAGTGAGGGAGGGGAGTGAGGAGCTGGGGGATTATCATCGACTGGAGTAGAACTGTCTTCAGTGATGAGTCCCGATACGAAATGAGACCCGATGACCATCGAAGATGTGTTTGGAGACGCCCCAGACGGCGGCGGGTACCAGCCTGACTGCCGCATGCCATACTATCCGACAGTGATGGTTTAGGTGCCATTAGTTTCCATAGCAGGAGCCCTCTGGTTGCCATCCGCGGCTCTCTTAATTATCTCATTACGCCCACTATTTTATACGCGTCGATTTGTTGTCTTTCATGGAAGCCCATCCTGGGCTTACATTTCAGCAAGATAACGCCCCAAACATATGTCATGAATTTCTACTGCTTCTTTTCATGCTTGCCAATCCCTACGTTACCCAGAAAGGTCGCCAGATTTCTCCCAAATAGAGGTCATTTGGAGTATTATGAGCAGGGCCCTCAGGCCAGCTCGTAATTGGCGATCTAACGCCCCAAATGGACAGAATCTGGTACGATATCCCTCAGGAAGATACCAAGCAGCTGTATCAATCAACGCCAAGCCGAATAACTTCTTGCGCAAGGTTCAGAGCAGACCAACCTGTTACTGACTTGCACAGCTTTTGAAACTGTTTCTCGTGAATACATCATCCAATTTTTCTTAAATTATACTCGTTTGTTTTTGCGTTCATGTACATCCCATCTTGTGATTAGTGAAGTGAGGCAGCACTTATAGTGTACTTCTTGCACGTGGCACATCCTCGTCAATTGCTTTAATTTCTTTCGGCTTCTAAATAAAAATAACAGAGTCCCTGACAGATGGATAGCAAGACGTGAATCGATTCCTGGCGTCCACAACTTACGGGAGTAAATTCACTAGACTTATTTGTTGTTACATTTGAAAGCTCTTGGTCTTGAGACTCAGTATAATTAAGTTGTCGAGATCTTTTGGCTTGAAAAGCCATGAAATCATACACAAATCTGTGTACATATATCTGACCATTTGGAACAGAATGCGACGATTGGTTGATGCATGTATCGGTGATAGTAGAGGACCTTTGAACATTTCATGCACGGAAGTATTTCACATTGTGTGCTGGAACGTTCTAATCGTCTTTCTTCTTCAAGATTAATAAAAAGGTTTGGAAAATGAGTTCTAACATGGAAATACAGTAGAAGAAATACAGTAGAACTTCATTAATCCCGCCTCGGATGGTCCGACTCCTATCTTACTTCGACCATCCAAAGGTCCGGTGTTTACTTACCTACAGGGGCCACTGCTACAGTCATGACTGGACTCATCGATGGCTCATCGACCGCGATACTGATCAATTGACTGATGATCGTTCCTAGGTGCAATAGTTCGATCACTTCTAGTATGGAATAGCTTGTTTCTAACTCGACCAGGAAGTTTTACTGTTTGCACATTTTTTTTTATAAATTAGTGACAATGTTTTCGTTACATATTGAAGTGTATAAAACTAAATTATGACACCAACTAAAAGTAAACTTTCGATGCTGTCTTTACAAGCGGCCGTTGAGCCCAATGGCGTGAGTGAGTGGATCAGTACAGTTTATGTTGACTGCACAATTGAGGTAGAATTAACTGACTACCAATTCATTGACGTTGTAACTCGACCAACCGACGAGAACGAGAAGGACGACGACGACAACGAAGACAATGAACCTGCGGGACCGAGCGAGGTTGCGCAGTGGTTAGCACTAGAGATGGGGGATGCGCTCTTGAACTAATTCATAGAGTTGAATCTTTCAAAGGAGTGAACAATCAGTGATTCAGAAAAAAAGAACGGTAGCTCCAAACGTTTCCCACGGCAGAGAGAGAGAGAGAGAGAGAGAGAGAGAGAGAGAGACGGAGCATATCAGCAGCGCCTCTGCTGGTCAGAGCACAGTGCACGCCACACAACACAGCCAACGCCGGCCTCTGCCCTGCTTCTACCTGGGCTGCCTGCATTGTGCAGTGCCCCATTGGATTTTGTGTTTCACATATGCCGTGCCGTCCATGTGCGTCGTCTGCCGCGCGCAGTGTCTGGCGCAGCTTAACTTCGCATCGCACTCTGTCGGCGATCGTTTCAGTCGCACGTCCTGCCCTCTGGGCAGTTGATGCGAGCAACAGGACAGAGAGCCACCTAGTGGATAACATAGGAACTACTTGCAACAACCTGCTCGCAAGGGAACGGACGATTTGTTTCGGAGCGGGTGAGTTCACCGCTCCCCCCACCCTCAGAACTCGCCCGCTCAACGCTCACCCCACCGTCTCGACTCTAGCCAGAGCGTTGAGCACAGCGACTCAGGTGTCACTCTGGTCTCTGCGGTCTCAGCTCACGCAGTAATACCGCTCGCGGCTCGACCCGCTCGACTCAGCGCCTCTGCATCGGAGTTCGTCCCTACTGGATATTGTTCTTCGTAGTAATACCGCTATGTATATTACATTATTATGTAATGTATACATCAATTGTTTTTATTTTATTTTTATTTGTTTAAACTGATTAGATTAGGTTCCTGATGACTCCTCTTACTATAGGATTTTTATTATGGACACTCGAATTTACGCTTTAATTACGAGCGAACCGATAAACGTATCGCAAAATGTGATATACCAATATTTTCCTTGTTTTATTCTGCGTAAGGCTATATGCAGCACTTTCGTTTTACAGTCAAATTTATATTTTTTTTTTCTTATTCTGGTACGGATTTTGCGATTTTAGGCGTCTTCGGAAGGAAACGTTCACTTTAAAAATATATGGCTTGCGATGAATTTGTATGAGGTTAATGAAATTTTAATACATTATAGCCAAACATATTGTTAATGTAAATCTCAAGTTACAACATTTTCCGATCACCCAAAAACCACGATAGTGCAAAATAAATCAATAATCAAAAACTTTGTCATATCGTGGAAATTTCAATAAACAATACAAAATTCTTACTCATTATCTGTGTTACTTAAAAATAGGATCAAATAAGATTAAAATACAGGTGTAGTACTGGAATAAACCAAGTTTAAAGGACAATGTGCCTTCCATTTATTTTCTATTGTAAATGAGTGGTGAGTCATGAAAAAGAGCTAATTCATTTCAGGGAGTGAACAGTTCTGATCCAATCTCTGAAAAGAACAGTTTTGCCCATCTCTAGTTAGCACACTGGACTCGCATTCATGAGGACGACGGTTCAAACTCGCGTCCGCGCATCCTGATTTAGATTTTCCGTGATTTCTCTAAATCTCTTCAGGTAGAAGCCGGGATAGTTTAGGTGAAAGGGCACGGCCGACTTCCTTCCCTAATCCGATGGGACCGATGACCTCGCTTTTTGGTCCCCTCCTCCGAATCAAATAATCAGTTAACCAACCAACCAACCTACGGCTTGAGTACCACTTATAGATTCTAAAACTGCATTTTATATAGCTCTTTGATGCATAGAACAATCCATCCCAATAGACGTAATGTGCATCACAAAATGATGGAACATAGCGACATAACCAGAGATGTCGTCTGCAAAGCAAGAGGATATTATAAATTTTTTCGTCCCGCTGAAGACCAGGACATAATTCAACGTGTGATTTCTTACATGATGAGGTATGTACAAATGCTAAACTTTCACTCACAGTAACAATACATTATCGTTTCATAAGACTCTTTTTACAGTACGTGCTCTACCATACACTACACATTCCTGTAGGAAATGTTAGTGTGTGAATGTTTTGTTACTGTTTTAACATGGAGTAATGTTTCAGACAATATTTACAGTTCAACATTAAAGTTGTACTGCGCACTATTGTGATGTTATGGGTCAATAAAACTGTTCCTCCGATAATCCGACGTTTTTTGCGTTCCGATCATACTCTCGGTCCTGTAGGGAACGAATTAGCGAGGTTCTACTGTAAAACGATCGATGACTGTAATTTTCTGCTACGTGTGAGGATGTATTATGAAAGGTGGGTAGCAGCTTGTCGTTACACCATAAACAGCCTTCTTGGAGTTATAATATTTACAAACTCTAGAAGTTTTAAAATTGTTTCTTTTTCGATGATTCACTTATTATTTTTGACTTCCTAGCGTTTAACCCATCGTTGTTTTAATTATTTAGCAAAACTATTTTATTTTAACTCGGCGGCCGGATGTTTTTCCTGTTAACACAATCGGCAGTTAACCTAACAGAGAGAAACTATGAGCGGCATCTCGCTTTGGATCGTGTAAACTGTAACTGAGTATGTATCTTCTTGCGCAGTGATCTGGGAACAGCTTAAAGTTGCTGTAAGCGAGCGTTGAAAAACGCCTAAATGCCACCACACTTAGTCTGGCCAGAGTGCTAGAGGACCAGTCCTTTCTTTGCTGCACGCATTCAGTCTGGGTCTAGCTTATCTGCCTGACTTGTAGGTTAGTGTACTGCATATTAAGGTACTGGAGCATATCCCTCTCATTAGCTTCGTTACTGAACCGATGGCCATTAAAACTGCTACATCAGAAAGGATCTCTTGTAACGAAATATTGTTTATTATATGTGTACCGTGCTATAAGAAGAATGGGCCATTAAGTCTGTAGTTGGCTCTAAGCACTATGGGACTTAACATCTGGGGTCATCAGTCCCTTAGACTTAGAACTACTTAAACCTAACGACATCACACACATCCATGCCCGAGGCAGGATTCGAACCTTGTAAGAGGTCCGAGCAGATGTAATTTTATGTAAGAGGTCCGAGCAGATGTAATTTCGATGTATTGCTCATGCGCTGCCTGCCATATGCAAGGTATAAGAGAATCGCTGACCAGAGAGCAGTGTTGACTGAGTAGGAACTGTGTAGCTGTAGCAGTAAGTTGTTGCTAGTCTGTGCTAGTCTGGAGTCTGCTCTGGTCTGGTATAGTGTATCATGTTGGCTGGGCGGGTCGCAGTGCAGCGATGCCGGAGCCTGAGTATTATTGTATAAGGTAAAAAGCAGCCTCGCGCATATCTAGTAATGTATCTGAACTCCAATGTAAATTTTTTAAAAAATGTCCTAATAATAATCTTTGTCATGTAAAGTAATTTTTTTACAAGCATTCATTTCAATTTAAAGAATTTACTAATTTCTCCAATCCATGATCATTTCGATTGTTGCAAAAGAAAAATCAGTTGCTTCCTTTCATAAATGACAAATCTATCGGCCAGAATTGCACAGAGCTGTGCTGGAAAAAGTTATTGTAAGAGCAGATAGTTGGCGACTTTATTGAGGTAAGAATTTTTCCTTTATTTATTCAGAATGATCTTACAGGGCCATGACGCAGCACTGCTGTCGTCCTAAATTTACCGGGTTACTGAATTTATTTTTTTATTACGAGGTTTAGGAATTTTTCTGCTTCGAGCTTACATTAAATGAGAAAAGAATTTTGTGGGTACATTAAATGGGAACCAATTTTGTTCTGAGGTTACACGAAAAATATAATCGTATTACTATTATTATTTATTAAATTTTGTGGGGACGTTACACTAAAATTAGAATCACTATCCATAATATTTATATATTTTATTATTTTTTGTGGGGAGGTTACGAATGAGAAAGAATTTTGTGGGCAGGTTACACTGAATGAAGATATTTATTTATATTATTTATTATAAAATATTGTAGGGTGGTTACACTTGGCGACAACCGGCCAGGATCGTATTTCTTTGTGAATCTCTGAGAAGTAGTCATATATCTGCTCTTATTTACTTAAATGTAGTTTGCATCTGGCGCAACGCATTTACTAATTTGTCACTCTTTCTTTCACACATCATCGGCAATTTATTGCTTCTTGTTGTAATTGTGTTTGTTCCATTTTTGCTTTGTCATTGTTTCACTTTTGTGCTTAATTTTGATTTGGAAAAAAATGCCGCGAAAAACTATTAACAGTATATCGCGATGTGCAATGAGTGAAATAGCCGACTCGAATAATTTGACCGATAATACTTGCGACACTCAGTGTCTTAATGATAGTCCTCCATTTACAGACAATCAGTGCTTACCGATCACTAGTAATGATTTTAATTCTAATGATGAGCAAACAAATTCAACTATGTCCACAGTGAATGTGACAATTGATGACGCGGCACGTTCCGTTACAATGAACGCTGCTCAGTTTGTCACACCCGGTTTGCAAAATTTGAATTGTGAGCAAATAATTGTCTCTAACGAAGGTGAACAATGTACTCAAAGTACGTCAAATTTATTTGATTCCGATTTAGCAACCAACAGTGCACATCCGATAGGCAGTCCTTTTTGTGAATCAGAGAATGACCAAATGGTTACACAAAACGTGACAAATGCAGACACACCACCACACAGCTCAGAGAAAAGAGTCGCTAATTTTGGCTTGGATCAAATTATGGCATTATTGCTACAAATTAATGAAAACAATGAAAAACTAGTCAACAAATACAATCAACTTAATGAAAGTCTTAAACATTCTAAGAAAGAACAAGACAACAATTACAAACAACTTAATGAAAAACTAGACAACAATTCCAAGCAGTTGAATGAAAAACAAGACAGGTCGATCGAACAGATTAATGAGAACTTTAAACATATTAATGAACAGATTGCAGCCATTGCCGTGCAATGTCATGATACTAAAGAACAATTACGTGAGGAAATTAAGGCTTGTGCTAGGAATAGTAGTGAAGAAATTAGATCTGTGTCTCAAGAATTAAATAATACACATGCAGCTACAACGAAATTACTGAGAGATGAAATTAGTGCAGTCGCTAAACAATGCTCTGAAAACGCAACACAGTTACGCGACGAGTTTAAATTAATGTCAGAAGAACTTTCACGCGTACTGGATGCAAAAGTAGACGCGAAATTTGACCAACAGAACAGCCAAATTGAAGAACGTTTTAATCACCATCTACAAAACAGTGAAACGCGTTACCGTTAATTTATACAGGAACAGAATAAAGTAAAGCAACAAGTCATTGAACCAATTACTGCACAGAGACAGGAAGATAAGCGTAAATTGTTTACGAAGGCAAATTTATTTTTATTTAGCGTATGGCAAGTACAAATCACGTATGAAAAATCTAAAAGTACATAACACACAAAACAGTTACAATATCACAAACAAACATCTAGGTTAGAAATATAATCGATTGCACTGTTAGTCGCATCCACGAAGTCCCTTGTTGGCCCAGGGTAGGCCCTCAGAGGGCATCCTACCACGATATGGTGAATTGTCTGCCTGTCAGCGCCGCAGTCGCACTGTGGTGATGGCACTATGCTCCATTTGTACAAGGACTCCGCACAACGGCCGTGGCTCGTCCTGATCCTGTTAAGGGTAGACCAGATTTTGCGGGGCAAATCAAAGCCCCGAGGTCTGTTAGATGTTCCCAATAAGGTGTTAACCTGAGGCGGTGTCTTTTCCTCCCATTCTTCTCTCCAGCGGTCCTCAAGAATAAAAGCGTTCTTTACCAGATCTTTGGCACTTGCGAGAGGGGGGTGTCTGGATTTCAATCTATTTTGCTCAATTTTATTACTCAGGGTGTGGATAGGAAGATCTGGGCTATTTTGGATTTTTCGACACTCCCTGACAAGTGCGTGTTCTCTGCGCAAATGTGGCGGCGGGATATGGCTCAATACAGGCAGCCATTGGACAGGAGTTGACCTGATCGTTCCAGAGATAATCCTCATCGTTTGGTTCAAGACTGCATCCACCTTCTTGATGTGAGCACTATTTAACCATATTCGGGAACAGTACTCTGCTGCAGAATAAACAAGTCCTAGTGCAGAGCTACGCAGAACGGAGGCAGTGGACCCCCAACTAGTGCCACAAAGCTTTTGGACAATGTTGTTTCTAGTTCTGACTTTTTCAGCAGTGTTTACAAGGTGTTGTTTATAGCTCAATGTTCTATCGAGTGTCACGCCCAGATACTTTGGTGTTCTATTATATGGAAGAATGCCGCCATCAAAGCGGATCTTGAGCTCTTTGTTTGCTAATTTGTTATTCAGGTGGAAACAAGTGGCCTCTGTTTTGGATGGGCTGGGTTGGAGCCTCCAGTCACGGAAGTATTTTCCTAGAGTGGTCAAATCGCTGGATAGTGTGATCTCAGTTTCCTCCATCACTCGGTGTTGTGTGGCCAAGGCCCAGTCGTCCGCATATCCGAACAATTTGGATCTCGTCCTAGGAAAGCAAAAACATACGTAGACAACAATACTGCTACAGTGTCAGACGAAATTAATACTATCAAACAGTTGAACACCGAATTACATGATGAAATCTCTGATCTTAAAACAAAAACAGACACACACACAGTAGACTTTCAGACAGTGACCGACAGACTGGAACAATTAGAGCTGATACAGGATCCCGATGCCATCAAAGCAGACGTTAAAAAATTGAACGAAACCACACGTAAAATACAAAAACAAATTAACGCTTGTGATAATAAAAACGATGATCAGGTAAAAGTACTGACTGAAAAGTATGATGAATTGGCCAGTCGTACTGATGTTATCGAAAGTAATAATGACACCAAATCAGACGGTACTTCACCAATTTCGTTTAATCAAACACCCGAATTCCAAAATTTACAGCAGACAATCAGTGAGATAAGTTCGTCCAGTAATACATTACGTAGAAAATTGTCATCTTTACAGCAAGAGGTGTCGGAGATGAAAAATATTTCAGTCACTAACACGTCACAGCATACGCCACATTGCGAACATTTGTCAGACTCACACAGCCAGTATAATTTAGATAATTTACAGAGAGTACGTGAGTTAGATTCCGAACAGTCACAGACAAACAGACTAGGATACAATCATGAACCTGTTCAGACATTCAGAGACGAAAATTTTGATTATAAGCAATTTTTATCCGTGAAAAAATCTAAGGTATTTAAAAATGACAGAACACAGGTACACGCTTTGGACTGGATACGACAATTTGCTTTTGTATTTTCACCGGCATTGCCTGTAACGCAGAAACTAAAATTTGTTTGCAGCGCGTAATAGACCTCAGGGGATTCATTACGCTTCGATGAATATGTGCTGTAGCATGCACAGGGTCCCTAGCCGTAGTAGTGCTATTTCATCTTTAGTTTTCTGCACTGCTGCCTTCTCTTTTACTACCCTTTATATCTATCAAAACAGCTCTTCAACTATCTATCTATCTATAATTAGGAATTAGTAAAGAAACCTGATATGACAAGTTTTACCGAAAGTGACAATTTTCATTAGACACTCCAGAACTATCAGCGTAATTTTAATGAAAGGAGAAGTGTAATCACCAGTATGTACAAAATTTTCAGCTATCGCAGACGCATTTTGGCAACAATAGAGGGTTTTCCCTGCAACAGCATCAAAGCCAGCCGGTTAGCATAACTAACCAACAATGTAGTCTGCAAGGTCAACCAAGCTTTAATGTTTCGCCGCCTACACGTATAGCGTCGGCTCCGCCAAATAGTAACACACAGCAGCAAGGAAATCAGTACGTACAGAAAACTCACCATTTCAACTCATATCGCAATGCACCGAATAGAAATGACTGTCATGACAGACGCAAAAGTAATGAGCACAATTTTCAGCGTATGTTTAATAACAGTCGGTCTTACCAGCAGCAAAATCATCCGCAACAACAGATTATCATGAATGAACCATACAGTCGGTATCATCCCGAACCTAATGCATCAGGACGGAATAACAGAACAGTACAAGTAGTCGAAATGCCACAGCATCCTCCCGCAAATAATAGCACGTCGGATAGAATTTGACTAGATACAGTACAGGTTGCATCTTCCAGCAACGCAAGCAATACTTTTGACACAGAGAATTTTGTTCACGAATATGTTATTACTTTTGACGACATCCGAGACGCTCTTTTGCAGGAAAGACCAGTTATTCAAAACACCATTTCACACCCTGTCACTGAAGTAAAGATTGGATCATTCAAATTTTCTGCAGTAATCGATTCTGGATCACCTATGTCAGTTATAAATAAGGAAACTTTCAACGAATGTAACAAAGAGAATACCTATCCTACGCTACCATTAGGCAAAATTAAAGTAAAAGGAGCAGTATCTGGTAAAGGAGTAGATGTAAAATTACAGACACACTTACCATTTTGTATTGCAGGTCATACATTTCACTCAAATTTTTGGATTGTTCCCTTATTGACAACAGACGTTATTTTAGGTACGAATTTTCTGGTACAACACGACGCAATTACTGACTTTCAAAATTCCTATTTAATGTTAACCGATGAAAATGTACAACTGGCTTTAGAATTTCAGCACTCTTTATAAGCAGAAGAACAAACAATTAATCGTACAGAGGTCATTTCCGCATCACGTAACGTAGAATGTCATTCCACATTGTTCACAGATACGTACGTACACAACTATAATAGTCCAGTCGAAGCCGACTATGACGTTATACAAACGATTTCTGATAAAGCTAAACAGAGCAGTGCAAATACAGACGACGAACGCACGCAACTACGCAAAATTCTTTTACAGCAAGCTCCAGTTTTTGACAACGTTCCTGGTACTACGTCCGGTTTTATGTATGAATTCCAAGTTAAACAGCACGACACGTTTAAAGCCAAACATTATCCCATTCCGTATATTCACAGAGAACAAGTTAAGAAATAATGCAAGCTATGCTTCACCAAGGAATTATTGAACCGGCAGTTAGTCCGTACATAGACCCACTCCATATTGTTAAGAAAAAGGATGGTTCACTTCGCCTCGTACTTGATTCGCGTCACATCAATGACATTATTATTAATGAAACAGATCGGCCACAGACACTAGAAGAACTTCTACAGAAATTTCATTGTACTGCTGTTTATTCCACATTAGATTTGAAATCTGGATTTTGGCAAATTCAGCTCCATCCGAACTGCAGAAAGTACACAGCTTTTCTCTGTTTTGGTGACTGTTATCAATTTTGTAAATTACCATTCGGTTTAACTATTTCTTCAGCAGCATTTATTCGCGGATTGAGTACTATACTTCCGACAGAATTAAAAGACAGAATCACAACGTATGTAGACGACATTCTTATTGCAGAAGCTAACAGGTCTGAATACAATCTGATTCTTGAACAACTGTTACGAACTTTTCGTGCACAAGGACTCACAGTTAATCTTAGCAAATCGCACTTTGGCGAAACTTCTATAAAATTTCTTGGACATGTAATTTCAGCAGAAGGCATTGCGCCTGACCCGGAAAGACTTCAAGCTTTACGTGACATTACTGTATCTACGACGAAGAAACAACTACGCAGCTTTTTGGGTTTAATTAACTTTTTTCGTAAATTTATTCATTACTCTGCTTTGGACACCCCTAGATTATGTGAATTGAAGGGTAAAAACTGTATTTGGTCCTGGGATAGTCAAGCACATTCTGAATTTGTCAATCTGAAACAAGCTTTGTTGAATGCACCACTTTTGTCACATCCAGATCTTATTAGAAATTTTTCCATTGCCACCGACAGTTCTAACACCGCTTTAAGCGTACGCATTTTTCAGGAAATTGAAGAAGATGGTTCACCAGTAATTAAAAAAATCGCTTTTGCGAGTCGCATTCTGTCACCTGCTGAACGCAATTATTCTGTCGCAGAACTTGAAACATTATGTGTTGTATGGGCATTTACGAGATTTAGGCATTTTCTTTATGGAAGACATACTACCGTTTACACAGATCATAGAGCTACACAGTTTTCACTTTCCGCTAAATTTACACACGACAGATTAAGCAGATGGAAACTTTATTTACAGGAATTTAACTTTACAATTGTTCACATTCCCGGTACACAAAATATTGTAGCAGACGCACTATCCCGTTCTCTCAGCAACAATCAGCAAGACATCGGAACCAACTTCAGCCAAGCAAATTTTAGCGTCATGTATATTCAACAAGTGGCATTTGAAAATTTCATTTCGTCGTCATTACGAGACATAGCACAAGAGCAGAGTAAAGCCAACGTATGGAAAGAAATTAAACAACTTTGGCAAGATAGGAATAATGTTACCATCAGAAACCATTACACTGTACGCAATAATATTCTGTTTCGCCGCTCTCACCCTGACAGCAACAACTGGTTACTATGTATTCCTGATGAGCTTGTTAACAAATTAATTTGGTATACTCATTTAAGTTACGCACATTACGGAGCCAGAAAATGTTTTCTTATACTGAGACAGAAATGTTATTTTGCCAACATGGAGAAACGTATACGACGAGTTTTGGCGTCATGTAAAATCTGCCAGAAACCTAAGTCAGACACGACTTCACATATTCCTCCGTTACATCCCATTGTACCTGTTAAATTGAGACACATGGACGCTGTAGACATTTTTGGTCCGATTCCCAGAACTAATAGAGGTTTTTGCTACATCTTTGTCGCAGTTGAACTCACTTCGAAATTTGTTACCTTCACTCCGTTACGCAAAGCTACTGCTAAATCTCTTTCGAAAGCAGTTATAAAACATTTTCTATTTCATGTAGGACATGTATTGAAAGTAATTTCCGACTATGGATCACAGTTTCGATCTGATATATGGACACGTATGTTACAAACAAGAAACATTTCTCCGATTTATATATCCAAGTATCACGCTTCTTCGAACCCTTGTGAACGACTAATGAAAGAAATTGGTAAACTGTGTAGAATATACTGCCATAAAAGACATATTGATTGGAACACACACATACTCTCATTCCAGGATGTAATTAATTCCATACCAAATGAATCTACTATGCTATCTCCGACTGTTATACTGAAAAATGTTGAACCACCTAACAAAATTAAAGAATTAGTATCCTTTCCTACATCTAGTCGACTACGACACCATGAAATAATTGACATTGCGCTGAACAACATCAAACCTGCCGCAGAGCGCCGGAGAAGACAGCAAAAACAGGTTTGTACACGCCGTGACTTTCACATTGGACAGAAGATATTAGTACGTACACACTATCTATCCAACAGAGGAAAGAATAGATGCAGTAAATTTGAGCTTCTATACGGAGGTCCATATCGAATTCGCAGCATTCCTCACCCCAATGCAGTACACGTCGAAACTTTGATGACCTGAAAAAGCAAAGGCAATCACCATGTCTCCAATATTAAACCCTTTATTGAATGAACATACTTTATGATTTATCACACTGTTATGCCATTTCATGATTTTTATATGACCAATGATGCAATTATATTTATGTGACTTCTTACTGATAATTATCATATTTATCTTGGCAAGTGCCCGGCAAGGTAAGGTTAGCAGGTCGCTTTTCTTGTCGTTACACATAAGACCGTGCACATTTTTCCAGATAAACTTACATATTTTATGACCAATTATGCAATTCTATCTAGTGATGTATTAATTTTTTCTCCATTAAAGTCTTCAACTCTCGCCTCTATCAGCTACACAACATAGAAGCTGAACATAAAGAAAGTCATTTCTTGTCGTTATATATCAGACTGTGCACATTTTCCATTTTTCATGTATGTATGATTGTTTTCCTGTTTTGTTTGTATGCACTACGAAATCTTTAAGATACACTCCTGGAAATGGAAAAAAGAACACATTGACACCGGTGTGTCAGACCCACCATACTTGCTCCGGACACTGCGAGAGGGCTGTACAAGCAATGATCACACGCACGGCACAGCGGACACACCAGGAACCGCGGTGTTGGCCGTCGAATGGCGCTAACTGCGCAGCATTTGTGCACCGCCGCCGTCAGTGTCAGCCAGTTTGCCGTGGCATACGGAGCTCCATCGCAGTCTTTAACACTGGTAGCATGCCGCGACAGCGTGGACGTGAACCGTATGTGCAGTTGACGGACTTTGAGCGAGGGCGTATAGTGGGCACGCGGGAGGCCGGGTGGACGTACCGCCGAATTGCTCAACACGTGGGGCGTGAGGTCTCCACAGTACATCGATGTTGTCGCCAGTGGTCGGCGGAAGGTGCACGTGCCCGTCGACCTGGGACCGGACCGCAGCGACGCACGGATGCACGCCAAGACCGTAGGATCCTACGCAGTGCCGTAGGGGACCGCACCGCCACTTCCCAGCAAATTAGGGACACTGTTGCTCCTGGGGTATCGGCGAGGACCATTCGCAACCGTCTCCATGAAGCTGGGCTACGGTCCCGCACACCGTTAGGCCGTCTTCCGCTCACGCCCCAACATCGTGCAGCCCGCCTCCAGTGGTGTCGCGACAGGCGTGAATGGAGGGACGAATGGAGACGTGTCGTCTTCAGCGATGAGAGTCGCTTCTGCCTTGGTGCCAATGGTGGTCGTATGCGTGTTTGGCGCCGTGCAGGTGAGCGCCACAATCAGGACTGCATACGACCGAGGCACACAGGGCCAACACCCGGCATCATGGTGTGGGGAGCGATCTCCTACACTGGCCGTACACCACTGGTGATCGTCGAGGGGACACTGAATAGTGCACGGTACATCCAAACCGTCATCGAACCCATCGTTCTACCATTCCTAGACCGGCAAGGGAACTTGCTGTTCCAACAGGACAATGCACGTCCGCATGTATCCCGTGCCACCTAACGTGCTCTAGAAGGTGTAAGTCAACTACCCTGGCCAGCAAGATCTCCGGATCTGTCCCCCATTGAGCATGTTTGGGACTGGATGAAGCGTCGTCTCACGCGGTCTGCACGTCCAGAACGAACGCTGGTCCAACTGAGGCGCCAGGTGGAAATGGCATGGCAAGCCGTTCCACAGGACTACATCCAGCATCTCTACGATCGTCTCCATGGGAGAATAGCAGCCTGCATTGCTGCGAAAGGTGGATATAAACTGTACTAGTGCCGACATTGTGCATGCTCTGTTGCCTGTGTCTATGTGCCTGTGGTTCTGTCAGTGTGACCATGTGATGTATCTGACCCCAGGAATGTGTCAATAAAGTTTCGCCTTCCTGGGACAATGAATTCACGGTGTTCTTATTTCAATTTCCAGGAGTGTATAACAAACACCAGTTGACTTTGACATTTTGCCTTATGATATCTCAACATCGTGACTATTTTACAATTTTTTTTTCTACTACATTATGAAACTCTGTGTACATTTATGCACCTGAACACTGTCTATGTTTTTGACATAATACGTTTTCTGTCATGCTATGCTGTATACTTAATTATAGCACTAGAAACAAGTTTTTATTTAATGGGTATATGATTTAAATGCAAGATATTAATCCATATTCATTATTTTCAGAAAGTAATAATGTGTAAAAGAAATAAATTAAACAGACCAGAGTGGATTACTATGAAATGGGAATTTCACCTTCGGAATGAACGAAAGAAGATGCAATACCTTGTCATGAAGAGTAAATGGATCAGAATTAACAAGCATTAACAAGAATATACACTCCTGGAAATGGAAAAAAGAACACATTGACACCGGTGTGTCAGACCCACCATACTTGCTCCGGACACTGCGAGAGGGCTGTACAAGCAATGATCACACGCACGGCACAGCGGACACACCAGGAACCGCGGTGTTGGCCATCGAATGGCGCTAGCTGCGCAGCATTTGTGCACCGCCGCCGTCAGTGTCAGCCAGTTTGCCGTGGCATACGGAGCTCCATCGCAGTCTTTAACACTGGTAGCATGCCGCGACAGCGTGGACGTGAACCGTATGTGCAGTTGACGGACTTTGAGTGAGGGCGTATAGTGGGCATGCGGGAGGCCGGGTGGACGTACCGCCGAATTGCTCAACACGTGGGGCGTGAGGTCTCCACAGTACATCGATGTTGTCGCCAGTGGTCGGCGGAAGGTGCACGTGCCCGTCGACCTGGGACCGGACCGCAGCGACGCACGGATGCACGCCAAGACCGTAGGATCCTACGCAGTGCCGTAGGGGACCGCACCGCCATTTCCCAGCAAATTAGGGACACTGTTGCTCCTGGGGTATCGGCGAGGACCATTCGCAACCGTCTCCATGAAGCTGGGCTACGGTCCCGCACACCGTTAGGCCGTCTTCCGCTCACGCCCCAACATCGTGCAGCCCGCCTCCAGTGGTGTCGCGACAGGCGTGAATGGAGGGACGAATGGAGACGTGTCGTCTTCAGCGATGAGAGTCGCTTCTGCCTTGGTGCCAATGATGGTCGTATGCGTGCTTGGCGCCGTGCAGGTGAGCGCCACAATCAGGACTGCATACGACCGAGGCACACAGGGCCAACACCCGGCATCATGGTGTGGGGAGCGATCTCCTACACTGGCCGTACACCACTGGTGATCGTCGAGGGGACACTGAATAGTGCACGGTACATCCAAACCGTCATCGAACCCATCGTTCTACCATTCCTAGACCGGCAAGGGAACTTGCTGTTCCAACAGGACAATGCACGTCCGCATGTATCCCGTGCCACCCAACGTGCTATAGAAGGTGTAAGTCAACTACCCTGGCCAGCAAGATCTCCGGATCTGTCCCCCATTGAGCATGTTTGGGACTGGATGAAGCGTCGTCTCACGCGGTCTGCACGTCCAGCACGAACGCTGGTCCAACTGAGGCACCAGGTGGAAATGGCATGGCAATCCATTCCACAGGACTACATCCAGCATCTCTACGATCGTCTCCATGGGAGAATAGCAGCCTACATTGCTGCGAAAGGTGGATATACACTGTACTAGTGCCGACATTGTGCATGCTCTGTTGCCTGTGTCTATGTGCCTGTGGTTCTGTCAGTGTGATCATGTGATGTATCTGACCCCAGGAATGTGTCAATAAAGTTTCCCCTTCCTGGGACAATGAATTCACGGTGTTCTTATTTCTATTTCCAGGAGTGTACTATACACATCGTATGATACCAGTCGTAACTAATTTTTTTTTCTTTCAGAATACGAGGCGATTGATGCAGGCTGTCAGACAGAACTACACATCTTAGTTTTAGTGATGAAATATGCTAGAAATAAGAATCTCTATACTATGAATAGTTGTATGAAGTAAATGGTGATATGAATATTGAAGTGTCTTTTTTGCAGATGTTAATGAATGGTGATGAATAGTTATATGAAGAATATGCGGGTGATGATAGTAATGAAGTTATGGTAATTTGAATAACGAAGTTTTTCCTTGCAGATGAGAATAATGATGAAGTTTATATATATTTACTATTAGTTAAGAGATGCTATGTAGTTATTTAAGTATTTGTTGCAGTTCCTTTTGACGGTATGTCTTATGTCGCATTGTATAATGACTGAATGTTTTGGAAAGGACAGCTAGGATACATACATATTGAGTACATGTTTCATTACCTGTTAATTCGAAGTTCACTACTTTTCAGCATAATATGTGTTTCTTCTCTCAGCTTAATAATCCATTTTGTATTTTTCCAGAAATTACTGCAATATCCGTTTGTCCTGTCTATCCTCATGATCATGGAGCACTATATTTGGTTTTTGCACTAATTCTACGTTGGTGTATCCTGTAGGAGTGTGGTGTTGACACATCATGCTATTCACCACCTTGAACGATGGAGATGTTATTATCGTCCCACTGTTTGGTGTACCTAATGTACTACCAAAATGATAACACTGAATATTAATACGACATTTCAGTGTCTTGGTTACACTGATTAATACTTCAGGGAAGAGAACTTCAGATTATCTCACTTGGTGTTGTGCTTCTGTAGAAAGATATGGACTTTCAGTGCAGCTACGTGCAACCTACTGTGCTACAACCATGATGCAATGCTTCCCTTTCCTATCCTAGTTCTTGTAAAATGGTAAAAAATATATACAGTGCGTGTGCACATTATGTCATTTGTTAATATGATTTGTACTCATTGCAAATACATTATTCATTGCTAGATATGTTTTGTACTACAGTGGGTATGCACTTTATGTCATTTGTTAGTATGTTTTGTACTCATTGCGTGCACATTTTGTCATTGCTAGATATGTTCTGTACTACAGTGCGTATGCACTTTATGTCATTCATTAATATGTTTTGTACTCATTGCGTATACATTTTGTCATTTCTTGATATGTTCTGTACTCAGTGCATATGCACTCTATTTCATTTTATGTTCTGCACTTATATATATATGGTGTATATATACCTTTAATATATATATATATATATATACACTATATGACTGCAAACTTAGTCAATTAAGAAAAAATTGTTGCTCATGGCAAGTCCAATTGACTCACCATCGCTGCCAAATTTTTGCCCCCCCCCCCCCCCCCCAGTGGAGGGTTATGTAAGAGGTCCAAATAGATGTAATTTCGCTGTATTGCTCATGCAGTGTCTGCGATATGCAAGGTATAGGAGAATCGATGACCAGAGAGCAGTGTTGACTGAGTAGGAACTGTGTAGCTGTAGCAGTAAGATGTTGCTAGTCTGCGCTAGTCTGTGTCTGGTCTGCTCTGGTCTGGAATAGTGTATCATGTTGGCTGGGCTGGTCACAGTGCAGCGATGCCGGAGCCTGAGTATTATTGTATAAGGTAAAAAGCAGCCTCGCGCATATCTAGTAATGTATCTGAACTCCTATGTAATTTTTTTTAAATATGTCCTAATAATAATCTTTGTCATGTACAGTAATTTTTTTACAAGCATTCATTTCAATTTAAAAAATTTACTAATTTCTCCAAACCGTGATCATTTCGATTGTTGCAAAAGAAAAATCAGTTGCTTCCATTCGTAAATGACAAATCTATCAGCCAGCATTGCACAGAGGTGTGCTGGAAAAAGTTATTGTAAGAGCAGATAGTTGGCGACTTTATTGAGGTAAGAAGTTTTCCTTTATTTATTCAGAATGATCTCACAGGGCCATGACGCAGCGTGCTGTCGTCCAAAATTTACCAGGTTACTGAATTTATTTTTTTATTATGAGGTTTAGGAATTTTTCTATTTCGAGCTTACATTAAATGAGAAAAGAATTTTGTGGGTACATTAAATGGGAACCAATTTTGTTCTGAGGTTACACAAACATTAGAATCTAATTCATTATTATTATTTATTTAATTTTTTGTGCGGAGGTTACAACCTGCGACCGCAGCAGCACCATGGTTCCGGACTGAAGCGCCTAGAACCGCTCGACCACAGCGACCGGCAGCAAGTATAGCGGCAGCAAAATTTTGCACACATTTCAGTCACTTCTGCAGCAACGATGGCTAGTGGTGGAGTGCCAAGGTCTCGACAGTCCACCACGAGACATTTTCGGTGGGTGAGAGATCTGGAGAACAAACTCTGTATACTGATAGTCTAACATTGTGCATGGTGTCTGTTTGTTCTATATCGTGTCTCCCTACCACTTTCGCGCAACAGTGCTCTGAGCATGTTTTTTAGGGAATTCACTAGTTTGAACCTGGGACCTGTTGCTGGTAAGGAGACGCCAAACCACACATGACATGTAGAGTTCTGAAGAGTTCAGTGAGACTAGCGATGATATAACCAAATTCTTAATGATTTCAGCGTCAGCTGCACTGCACTCCCTGTAAAAGAATTTGAATACTAACTAAATTTAGTGGAAGGGGTTCAAGGCTTTCCTATTTTTAATTAGCTGGTAAAATAACGTCGAAAAACAGTTAAGTTTACCATTGGAAATTTTATTCTACTCACAAAACATTGTTTATAAATTGCACTATTGATAAAAGGAAATATTTAATACAGGATGGTAAAAACCAACTGCGTTCAACGAAAAATGTGAACGAATATTTCCTGAATGCGTTTCCAAGTTCTACAATGGATAGAAGGATGACCTGTGCCATATCACATCTATAATCTAGGTTTAAATTATGTTTTACAAAAGAGAAAACTATCAAAATGATCTGCAGTGACCCTCAATTATCTTTAATTACTTATCTAACTTTTCGTAAATTACAGTGGCTGATGTGGCTTCTCAATAACTATATAACAGAAAAATCATCGCGTTTCAGACTTTTACTTCAAGTGGCAAATGTGAACACCATTAGCTTAAGCTCTGCCTACAAAAATTCTGTCCATCCAATGAGAAACGTTATACTTTTCGTAGTGGGGCAATGTTTTTGAAGTTTGCAACGTAACAGAGACGCGAAAAAGTCTCACGTTAAAACTTGCAGCTGGTGTGGTCCTTTTAGTGTTATCGTAAGATCTATACTGTTCTTCTAGAGGGCTCTAGCTTTTAACATGGGCTGGGGGTGGTCCTGACGTAACAGAGACGCGAAAAAGTCTCATGCTAAAACTTGCGTCTGGCATGGTCCTAGCGGTTAGCTCGCGACGTGTCCCTCTCTTATCGTAGGGCCTTCCAGCTTAACATGGTTCTGCTCTCAGCTCCTGTTCTCGTTTCTCCCCTTGGAACTGCGTCTGTCTCACTGTGGGAAGGTATGACACGCATTTAGGCATTCTTGTGCACTCGTTACTCGTATTACTTTGGTTAATTTAATGTCACGATTTATTCGGAGGCTATGTGACATAATACTGGATTTGCTGAACAAGTCTGGGTTTTCATGGAAGGTGTTGGATTTGCCTGATACCTTACATATCACCACCCTTCGAACTTAATTTTGGCACTGAAGTTAGGCAATGATTCAATCGTTGTCTAAGTCAAACAAAAATTATTCCGTTATCTAAATTTTATTGCCTACTGTTAATCCACGTTATTCTGTTGAATGCTAGTTTGTATTACTAATTTATATTTTTATATTCTTCCATATTATTACTAATTTATATTTTTATATTCTTCCACATTATTATCAAAAATATGTTTATATTGACAAGGGAATAATATTTTTATTCTGTTATAATTATTATTTTTAAGTGTTTTATTTTTTTATTTAATTGTGAAGTTTTTTAAGAAGTTTGTTATCGAAAGTGAGGAGTCTTTCACATCGGTTTTCTTAGAAATACTGTTTTTATAAATGTAGTAATTAAGTAAAATCTATTCCTAACACATTTTCTAAATATCATGTACAAGTAAAATGTTTTTGTTTCTAGACATTCATTTCAACATTGTTACACTAACAAAAAAGAATTACTTCCAAGAATTGCTTTGACAAATAAATATACATTCATAAGTATTGAGATATTATCCTAACAAATGGTACAAATATTAAAAAAAAGGGAAAACATCCAGCAAGATAATTTTTCATTCTTTGTTTTTATAAGGAGAAAATAAGTAAAATATAGTTATTCTTATGAATACTTTTATGAGGAGAAAATAAGTGGCATGCAGTTTTAGTGTTTATTATGCCTTACTTTTGTTCTATATATACCGTCCATTTCAGAAATAATGACTTATTTTTATCGATAGGCTGTTTTTTACTTAAGTCCATAGTCAATGACTGTTATTTTGTAGTTTATTAGCTGTCTGGTGTGCTTAAGTTATTTTGTTTTTCACACGTATCTTTTGCACAATTCCTACATCACATAATTTGATTTCACACAATCCTATGAATGTTTAAGCATGAGGTTGGCAAATGTTTTTTTGCATGAAGGTGATGGACTCGAGCGAGATGGATGTGGGCAAGTATTTGATGTACAGCTTCGTTCGTCATTCCTTGTTGGCTTTGCTAGTGTGTGTTGCTGTTGTGGAGGTCCCATAATGGAATGGAGCTGTGAGTGCAGAATCTCGTGGTTTACTGGCTTTGCATGTGTGCAAGTCATCATTATGTGTCGCTGAAAGCGGTCGTTTTTCGTTGTAATACTTCGCAGACGACTCGATTACAATAGGATATGGTTTTGGGAAGGTATGTTGTCTATTGTTCACCCATCTTCTTTCTTGCTCTCAATCTTGCGAATCTTCAACTTCTGTTCTTCCTGCTTTTCCTCTGCTTCTTACTTGCTTCTTGGTTCTTCTCTGGGCAGGATATGGAAATATTTATTGATAACTAGTTGCTTTGAAGTTCTCCTCCTAGTAACAGTTTGATAAATTCTTTGGGCACGTCATTTTTACTTTGTGGAAGTTTTCTTCAGTTTCATGCATCAGCATGCTGTTTAATAGCAGTAGTGTGACTTTTAGACATATTTTGTTTGCCAGTGGTGGCTTGCTCAAGTGGTCTTCACGTCAGGCCGGTTTTTGCTCGCTCCGCTGAGTGGGGTCGTTCCGAGACCCTTCTGGTTTTCGGTGTCCTGTCGTGTCTCTGCAGGGTTCTGCAACTGTGTGGTTCCGTGTTCTGTCCCAGCCGGGTTCCACTTAGTGGGCAGATTTACGACCCACTTCTGATACAAGGGCCTTCTGTAGGTCTTGCTGTCCTTTCCTTTCTCTCGTCGCTTCTGCCTTGTAGGAATCGTGTCTTGCTAATTACGTCCTTTCCTTTCTTGGTACTTCTAACGTTGCAACTTGTGGGTGGTTGCATCTCGTCCTTGCTGGAGTTTTTACAATGGTTCTTACAAAAAGTTTTACTTGTAATCATCTAACATATGTCTAGTACCTACATAGTTTTACGCCTTCTTAAAAAGCTTTACAAATTTCGGCGCCCTTTCCATGTTACAATTCTAAGATATTTTGAGTCTTGACTTCTACAAAAATCCTCAAATTCGTTTTTTATATTTTTGTGTAGTGTCGTGGTGTATAGCATTTTAGTATTTCATGCTGTTAGACTATCTACGCTTTATCCTTTCACCTTAATCTATGGTACTATTGGTGTTATTTTTGTTTTTATTGAAACTACTTTCTTTTTCCCACCTTCCTCTCTCTTCATTCTTCTTTCTCCTGACTATCTTAACTGCAACATAATCTTGAAATATTGTGCTGATTATTTACCAGTAATAAAATTAATCTTCAAACTTGTACTGAAAGTGTTTAATACTTCCAGTGTTAGGTAAAAATAAATCTGCTTTATCTCGTAAAATACCCTCCAATTCTCCTTTACTGTATTCCGAAATACCTTGACCTTCTTGCAATTTTTCATCGATTTCTTTATGGACTTCTAACATGAGTTGAAGCGATTCCCCCTTTTGTGCATACCATTCTAATTCTTCATCCTCTTTATCTCGCGTCATTCTTAATTGTTTGTTTATAACTTGTATTTCTTCTAATTTTAGCTTTTGCTCAAAGAGGAGTGTGACATTCCCGATTGTTACGCTACCTTTCCCCATATATATTATCGCTCGTCTCTCATTTAAAAAATCTGCACCTATAATCAAATGTACAGTTAGTTTAGGTATAATCACGAAGTTAGCTTCAATCTTTTGACCTTGACATGAAAGAGTTAACCTTGTTTGTCTCGTAGCTTCCGCAGCATTGTTTCTAATAGGACCTGTTACTTTAATCTTACGTGTTTTCAGAACTGGCAATTTCTCATTGGCGTTACACTGCATGAATAAATATTCTGAGATCGCAGTCAGTTCACTTCCGCTATCAATTACAATATTGACTGGGATGTGCTTTACCATGGCCTTCACAACTGGTTGAATTTGAAAGGGTTGGTGCTGTCCTTCTTCTTCTTGTATCAACGAATCCTCCACTGAATCATACATGAGTCTTTTTAGGAATTTCCCTTGTGAATTCGAACTTTCTGTAGGATAAGCTTCGACTGCTACTTCTCTCTCTTTTATTTCCTCTTCTCTATTTCTTCTTTCATTTACGCTTTCTTCAACATCCTCTACTTTTTCCTCATCCTCATCTATCTTCTCGTTCTTCGTCGCTACTTCCACGTAATCGCATCTAAATGTCTAATTATGGCTTTATAACTTCCTTCATTATATACGTTGGGTTGTATGCCCACTCATAACTTATTTTCAACTTCTGCCAACTGCGCATTATCCTCATTGAATTCGCTTTCCCTGGTTTCCATCTCAAATAGCTCTGCAATACTCATTACTTCGTACTTTCCTCCTACATTCGTTGTGCATGCCTCTTGTAATTCATCTTCCTCGTCAGTATTCTCCCAATTAATTTCGTCCCAACACGATATTGTTATTTTCTTGTCTTCGTTTTCGTCTGGTCCCTGCGGATTTGTATCTTCCTTCTTCTCTTCTCGTGATAAGATTTTTACTTCTCTGTTCAAGGTGCTGCAATTGTCCTGGGTCGGTGCGTCATTCTGTTTGGCATGGGCGCTTAGCTGTCAATTCGAACGTTTATCGGGGTTTGGTGGTCTTACCTCCACCTCTTCTATTTGTATTCTCTTTTCTTGTTCATCTTGTTGATAGTGGTTTCTTTGTTGATAGTTTGTCGGTCTGTTGGTTCTCCAGTACCCGTTCCGGTTGTCGTTATTACCCCTGTAATAGTTGTTGCCGTTCCTGGGTGAATTATAGTTATTGCCATATTCTCTTCTAAATCCATAACCGGTTCTTTGTTGAAATCTATTGTCGTTTCTTGGTGTGAAGTTAACACGTGGTTCGTAATTATTGTTTCTTCGTACTGTGTATTGTGGATTCCACTGCTTTTCGCTTTCGTTTTCACGTGCACTTCGTCTTTTACTAGCGTCATCTTCCGAAAATATGAACTCTAGTTCCCTTAGAATACCTTTAAATGCTTCGACGTCATTGCCTCCGCGACCTACTAATGATTGCTGGTATTTCAATGGTAGCTTCATCGCGCATAATTTAATCAACTCTCCGTCACTGTATGGTACATCTAAGCATTGATTTTTCTATGCCATTAATTCGAAAAATTTCACGGGACTCTTCTCTCCTGAATTTTCAAATTGTGGGTTCTGTAATAATTCGTCCTTCACTCTGTTCTGTGCTTCGCTGGACCAATATCGTGACAGAAATTTCTCTCTGAAATCTTCGTACGATCGGCATGTCGGTGAAACATTCTGCATGGTTTCTGCGACTGTTCCTGACATGTGTGCACGTATAAAGTCTAATTTGTGTGCTAGCGTCCAGTGTTCTGGTAATCCTACTCGGAATTGATCAATCAAAGTTCGTGGATGTAATGAGTTTCCTTCTCGAAAGTATTGAAATTTTCTGACTGTGAGGGAATGATTATTGTCGTACTTTGTCATGGTTCCATACGAAATTCGCAATTCTTCGCCACTTTTGTTTCTGATCATTTCTCCCGTCGTTCTTTCCGGTTGTGGTAGATCCATTGGATATTGTCCACTGTAACTTTCGCCTACCCTTGCGTAGTATTGTTGGAGTGGTACGCAATAATTTTCTTCCATCGGTTGTGAACGTGTAGCTAAATGCATTGCACTGTACTCTTCGCGACCTGGCTTTCCATTGTCACATATTGGTTCGGTATCTCGTCTGGCTAACCTTGCCGCTTCATTGCACGATCCAGACTGTCTTGAAACATACATTTGTGGTTCTGCATGTGTTTGTGGTGCCGTTTGTTCATCAAGAGTTTCGAAACGTGTTTGTTGCGGTGCAGGCTGTCTGATTTCACGTATGTTACTTTCGGTCTGTGATTGGAATCGCAAATGCGTAATATCTTCGTTAATTGCTTGTTTTTCCGGTGCTGTTACAGATACGGATGTGGTTGCAGACTCAGTGCTTGTTCGATCCTGTTCACTACGCTCTTCAATAGTTTGCAACAACTCTGTTCGCAATTTCTGAAATTGTTGCTTCGTTTGCGCTTCTATTTTGACTATGTGGTTATCATATCTTTTCGGTGCTGCTTTTGTGATACGTTTGTGTAACACACTGTTTTCAACAATTCCACGCGATGTGCCTGCTGCTTGTCTAATAATTACGTTTATCTGTTTCTCTAGCTTCTTGACTTCTCCCTGGGTGTTGTTACGTAAAGTTTTGATCTCGTCCTGAGTGTCATCACGCAATGTTTGTACGACCGCTTGTACCTTGTCAATGTCTGTTCTCAATTGATTGTGACCTGTTATTAAGTTTCCTATCACTTCTCGAGATTCTTTTGCCTCGTCTTCAATATGACTTAGGTGTAGCTGAATTTTTTTGTTTTGTTCTTTAATCTCACGCATTTGTCTCGTGGTTTCTGCATTCTGAAATTGAATTTGGTTCGCTATGTCTTTATTTTGCCTTGTCATGGTTCCCGTAATTTGTTGTAACAATTCTGACAGATTGGTGGGTCCTATTGCGTTTTCTTCCGACGTCCTACGCTCTGTGTTTTCGCCCAATTGTTGGTTTGCAACCGATTGCATTGAACTGTACTGTGACACGTTTCTGCTCGCATTCCTTGTACTCTTTCCTGAGGGAGCTGTGATTACTTGTGCTATGGGTTCTACGTATCAAGATGCAAGTTAGAATCCTCGTCGACTGTCTCTCTACTTTCCTGCTCCTCTGTCGTATGCTGACTTATGTTTTCTATGCCTTGACGTACATTATCCTCGGTATGGTGCGTTATATGTCCTATTTCTCGCGATACTGCATCGTCTGTTGTACTGTCCTCTACTCCCTGTCCATTTTCATGCTGGGTCTCTACCTCAATTCGGTCAAGGTCTCAATCTGCCATTGCTAATCTTTCAGAATCCCTTATTTTCTGTTTTAAAATCAATTCACGCGCTCTACTTCGAGTCAACATGCGCTCATACGATCTCACGCGTTTCATAAACTTTTTGTCACACGAATTGACAAACCATTCACTTACTTGATATGTCAGAACCAACTTGTCAACGATATATCCGCCACCTGTGCACTTGCATTGGAGAGAAAACTTAATTCTAACCATTTTTAAAATTCATAACTTAATTATGCTATTGTCTATGCTAGAATGTCGCACTTTTTATTGAATATTTTATTACTATCTATCGCTGCAGCTACTGTTTTCGACTACTTATAACGTTCGAAAAAAAATTTTTTTTATTACAATAATTTTTAAACAGGATATTTTTCTGACCTAGTTAGGCATGTGGTCGACCTTCAATCTTGGTATTTTACCATCCTGGCGGGGTCGCAATTCTCTAACATTCTGCGTGGTGTCTGTTTGTTCTATACCGCGCAATGATGCGCAATGATGCTCTGAGCATGTTTTTTAGGGAATTGACTAGTTTGAACCTGGGACCTGTTGCTGGTAAGGAGACGCCAAACCACACATGACATGTAGAGTTCTGAAGAGTTCAGTGAGACTAGCGATGATATAACCAAATACTTAATGATTTCAGCGTCAGCTGCACTGCACTCCCTGTAAAAGAATTTGAATACTAACTATATTTAGTGGAAGGGGTTCAAGACTTTCCTATTTCTAGTTAGCTGGTAAAATAACGTCGAAAAAGCAGTTAAGTTTACCATTGGAAATTTTATTCTACTCACAAAACATTGTTTATAAATTGCACTATTGATAAAAGGAAATGTTTTAATACAGGATGGTAAAAACCAACTGCGTTCAACAAAAATGTGAACGAATATTCCCTGAATGTGTTTTCAAGTTCTACAATGGATCGAAGGATGACCTATGCTATATCACATCTATAAGCTAGGTTTAAATTAAGTTTCACAAAAGAGAAAACTATCAAAATGGTCTACAGTGACCCTCAATTATCTTTAACTACTTATCTAACTTGTCGTAAATTACAGTGGCTGATGTGGCTTCTCAGTAACTATATAACAGAAAAATCATCACGTTTCAGATTTTTACTTCAAGTGGCAAATGCGAACACCATGAGTTTTAATTGACGATCGACACTAGTATTACGCAAAAAGGGGGTGTAACAGAAGAGACTTCTGCAGTTCTGAGTGAAGCTTTATGCGCTGTTATGCGGCATCGCGTGCGTTCATTACCTCATCGGTGTTCGTCAGGGGGCGGCGGGCAGCACAGCTCCGCTCACCTCGCCGTCTCGGAAGCAACCCTCACCCAACTTCTCCTTACTACAATTTACTGAAGTTGGTTTAAAAAAACTATCTGGCTGTTTTTTCATCTGACCAGTCAGGGTCTCAATGTTAACCTTAAGCTCTGCCTACAAAAATTCTGTCCATCCAATGAGAAACGTTATACTTTTCGTGGTGGGGCAATGTTTTTAAAGTTTGCAACGTAACAGAGAAGCGAAAAAGTCTCACGCTAAAACTTGCAGCTGGTGTGGTCCTTTTAGTGTTATCGTAAGATCTATACTGTTCTTCTGGAGGGCTCAAGCATTTAACATGGGCTGGGGGTGGTCCTGACATAATAGAGACGTGAAAAAGTCTCACGCTAAAACTTGCAGCTGGGGTGGTCCTAGCGGTTAGCTGGCGACGTGGGTGTCCGTCCCTTATGGTAGGGCCTTCCAGCTTAACGTGGTTCTGCTCTCGGCTTCTGTTCTCGTTTCTCCCCTCGGAACTGCGTCTGTCTCACGGTGGGAAGGTATGACATGCATTTAGGCATTCTTGTGTTAGTCTGTGGTATTCCATTTGCTCACTCGTTACTCGTATTACTTTGGTTAATTTAATGTCACGATTTATTCGGAGCTATGTGACATACTACTGGATTTGCTTATCATGTCAGGGTTTTCATGGAAGGTGTTGGATTTGCCTGACACCTTACAATAGCTCAGTGAGCCGTGGTGCCTTCTCTTTATCTCTGGCGCCAGACGTTTGTTCACTCCTTGCCTTAGCTTTCTATGTGTTAGCGAGATTGTTCATGTGAAGCTTAAAAGGGAGCGGGGTAAGACGGGCTGAGGGTCAGTTTTCATCAAGGTTGGAGGGAGTTACTCTCGGGTACCAAGCATGGTACACCTACCGTGGTCGCTGTGGGTTTGGCGTAACATGGAGGAGTGACACCGCTGAGATGGTCGGCACGGTGATGCAACATTGGCATAGTAGAACTGTGGTTCTCAGCATGTGCAGTGGAAGCTGTTGATGTCCGTAGGCGATTAAGCTGTCTTTTGGCATCATCCAGTATCTCCAACGCTTGAGAGATTGCAGGGTACGCTCTCTTCTGATACTGTGTCATGTTACTTAATTTTCTTAGAGAAGTTGATCGTTATTACTTGGTTGCTATACCAGGATACGATCTGACTTCATTCATATGATGAAATGGTTGGCAGTAGTTAATGCTCTTGCTTGTGTGCTCTAGTGAAGGAACAGCATTAAGATTTACCTGCGATCAAAGGAAGAGGGTGCAGATTTAAACAACTGCAGTGAAAGCGTACAGTGGGAGAGGGCTGAGGAGAGCGTTTTTTCTGCGGAGTCTGGGTGAAAAAGTTAGCGGACTGTCCAGTTCCTCGGTCTCATTGTACAGAGAAGTTGGATGGCGCCATTCGGTCGGCGCTCGCATCCAGGTAGGCTGACTAGCGCTGAGGAGTGGCTGCTGCTATGGGTAGAGAATTGATGACTGGCAATAAAGTAGAGGACGGGCCCTCTTTAGGCAGGAAGCCAATGAGACGACTGTGAGTTTCTGCGAATTTCTGTGGGACAGATCACTGGCGCCCAGGCGTCCAGACTCTGCTACAAAAACATATTTGTGAAGTAATGAGGCTTTTAGCGAGTTTATGGGCGTTCTCTTGAAAGTTCGAAATGGACGCATCAGGGGAGATAACGATCTTCTTATGGAGGGATGTGGTTCCATCCAGTTCATATTTTTAGCAAAGACAAAAAGAGAATAGAAGCTTTCGAAATTTGATGCCACAGAAGAATGCTGAAGATTAGATGGGTAGGTCACATAACTAATGAGGAGGTCTTGAATAGAATTGGGGATAAGAGGAGTTTCTGGCACAACTTGACTAGAAAAAGGGATCGGTTGGTAGGATATGTTCTGAGGCATCAAGGGATCACCAATTTAGTACAGGAGGGCAGGGTGGAGGGTAAGAATCGTAGAGGGAGACCGAGAGATGAATACACTAAGCAGATTCAGAAGGATGTAGGCTGCAGTAGGTACTGGGAGATGAAGAAGCTTGCACAGGATAGAGTAGCATGGAGAGCTGCATCAAACCAGTCTCAGGACTGAAGACCACAACAACAACTACATGGCGTAAATGCATTGGAAAGAGGCCACGAAGCTGAATCTTTTTTCCTCTTCTCCCAATTAATTTTTAAAGTCGCTGTGTATGCAGAGTAAGGGGCGGTCTCCCAGCTTCGAATGCCACACTCCAGCTCGTGATGGGCTTGTGCTAAAGTGGGAGTAGTCTAAGATGTAAATATGCTATGCTACCGAGATGGCGAGGAAAACTGGGAGAAAGAGAAGAAGGCTCTCTTATACCGAAGCTTCGTGAGTAAAGAGTGGCATGTCTTTACCTAAACGGTGAGACATGTGTCCTTTGCTGGTGTGCTACTTAGAGCCTGTGCCAGTCACAACTTGAACCTTCAGGCGTACTACCTCTTGAATCAAGCACACAACGAGTGATGCGTGGGTGTACTTATTTGTTTTGAGTCGGGCGTCTAAACATTTGACATATTCTGTCATGCATAGTCGTGTCACGGAGTCAAACTGGTTTGGCAGACCAGCAAACGGGTCAACGTGCACACTGCAATCCACCGGGGTTTCAGAGGCTCATAGGGAAGTATGTGCGTTCCGAATCAGCTAAACGGGAGACCACGTACTTGCATTTTTTCCGGCTGCGTGACGTTAATAAAAGATTGCCATCATCCATGACTGCAATCACCAAGCACATCGTGGTGTGCAGAAGGGTAAAGTATTCGCTGCTACGGCATAGGGCTCCAATATATGCTTCACAGCACCCTGTCCTTTGGAACCATATTTTTCTTTATGGAATATTAGAGTATACATGCTTGACAGTAGTGTAGTTTTTGGGTCTTACCACGGATTATCATGTATGAAGCCAGGTTAAGCAATTAGTTTTGGTTAGTGTCGTGTGTTGATTACCAGCTGATCAGTTTGTTCACCATAGACTGCATATGAGTGAAAGCGTTTGTCAAACAAAATGTCTGATGTTTATTTAGCCATCAGTTTTTTTGTCTTGTGATATTAAGAATGAATAAATCAGTTGTTATTCAGACCAAAACTCCCACCAGTGTTCTGATTAACATTAGCTTTGATATTTTTATTAAAGTTTAGATAGCAATTGAAAGAGCTGAACCTTACACCCTTATGCAGCTGTTACAGGCGGCGTCCTTTCTAGCGTGTGAGCTATTTTAAATTCTCTGCTCCGAAATATCAAGTTTTTGCAGTTATTTTTCAGCTAAAAACCACGCCATGTGGTCTTGCACTACTTTACTTTCTGGCTCAGCAGTGACAAGTTCTGCTCCTTCTATACTGCTGTGTATAGTTAAACTAGTTTGTTGTGTTACAAAAAGAGTTTTCTATGGTCGTGCCAGGCATGCACCATTTAAAATGTTTTAATGTGAGGCCAGTGAATAACACTAAGCTCCTGTAGATCTGTTAGTGATTGTTAAACTTCATTCAGTCTGGGAGGTGTCATTATAATTATCATAAATTTCAGATCTGTGCTATGTTGCACGTTACTAATATTTGGTGTTACTTAGGATATTTAAGCTCTTAATAACCCAGTGTTTCTATAACTTGAGCTCTGTAATTACATATCAATATGTCTACCTTGGTCAGATTATAAATATGAAGGGAGACAGACATAACGCCAGAAATCTATCGACGCATCAAGCTTGGCTGGCAAGCATTTCGGAAGAATTCAGAAGTATTCAGATAAAAAACGCCAGTAAATTTGAAGAAAGCAGTATTTCATTAATGCATTCTTCCTGTGATGACGTGTGGCTGCGAGACATGGACACTGAACTCATTTACAAAAGGGAAACTTAGGACAGCACAGAGAGCCATGGAGAGATCAATGCCGGGCTATACAAGAAAGGAAAGGAAAAGGGCGGATGACATCCAGCCTGTGACCAAGGTTAATGACATCTTAGAGACAGTAGGTTCCTTGAAATGGCAGTGGGCTGGCCACGTCGCAAGAAGAAAAGACAACAGATGGACGAAGCTAGTACTGGAGTGGAGTCCGAGGGAGCACCGGAGGCCTAGAGGAAGACCACCAGACAGATGGGACAAAGACATCAAGAAGATCGCTGATAATACCTGGCAGAGAACTGCCCAAGACCATCCCACTTGGAGAAGACTGCTCAAAGCCTACCTGAATCCACGACTCGAAGAGGCCACATCATTTAATGATTGAATTGGCTGATGATGATGATGATGATGATGATGATGCTGTCCGTTCGCATTGCAGTTAAGTAAAGAGGAACTGTAGAAGCCAACTAGTCGTAATTAGTCATCTGATTGTCTCGAAGTTTGTCTACGTAAGCCACAATATAAGGTGTGTGGTATTTACCGAAACAATTGGTTCTTCTGATCGATTGCCGAGCAGTTCTAGGCGCTACAGTCTGGAACAGCGCGACCGTTACGGTCGCAGGTTCGAATCCTGCCTCGCGCATGGATGTGTGTGATGTCCTTAGGTTAGTTAGGTTTAAGTAGTTCTAAGTTCTAGGGTACTGATGACCACAGAAGTTAAGTCCCACAGTGCTCAGAGCCATTTGAACCAATTTTCTCCTGATTGATTAATTCAATGTTTGCTGTCTTAGTGCTGAGTAAAAGGTTGATGCCTTTACAAGTCTCACAGCGTTGGGTTATAAATTTATGGTTTTTCCATCTGTTACGGAGTGCAACTTGTTTTTCTGTGTGGTGTCCGAAGCTGCCTTCGGTGTTGCTGCCGTCGGGGGCTGTCAGTGAACCTGCGCTTTCCCACGGCGCCGTAGTGCAACGACACAGTGTTGATGAGAGAGCGCCTTCCTTAAGAAAAATTGTTAATTGCAAATCTTGCCACTCTAATCAAGCGGAAGTAGAGGGGTCTTATTCTACTGGGCCCGTCAGACTGCAGAATAGACCAACTACAATTGCTCTTTGAAGCAATTTGTTTTTCCTATTTTTCTCTAAGGTAAGTTCTTTTAAATGCTGTGAGACGGTGTCATGCTTAAAATCCCCTTGACAAGTGATTAGTTGTATCCTTGCGCCAGTTAAATTTTTTCTGGAATTGCGATTTCTTTTTAAACTGAAGGTTAAATTTAGTTGATGTATAATTTCACTGGCCGTGCCTGTTTGTTGACGTTACAAGAGTGATTTTTTTCTACATTGAAGCATTACATATAGATACTCTAGTTTTTTCAAGAATTTGCGCTTTTAATTATTGTGTATTATATTTCAGATGCTAATCGCCACTGCCTCCGAAGGATAAATTCAATATATTGTCAGTTTTAGTTTTTCATTTTATTCCTACATTTCATTTAAAATATTAACCCGTTAATAACCAGTTATTGTCGTCTGAATATCTATGCTGATACCAGTGTGCTGAGCTATTGTGCTATTATGTTGTGATAAATAAAACAAGTAAAATGGTATTGTTATATTGTATCCTTAATTGGGGCTGTTCCTCCTACTCCTGTATCCATGTGCTCTACAGTTACGTATTACTCAGGAGAGCAAAAGCGTTGGCTTATTGGGAGACACCGTCACAGCGACTTCAGAGGTGCGGCACAGCTACCAGCCTCAACACATCATAAATGTTGTATCTGTACAGATTAGATTACTGGCTGTGCGAAACAGAAGTGATCGTATGTGTGTGTGTGTGTGTGTGTGTGTGTGTGAGTCTGTGTGTGTGTGTGTGTGTGTGTGTGTGTGTGTGTGTGTGTGTGTGTGTTCAATGGCACCTGATGTCATGAAGCCAGGTGACGAGCCCATATGACTAGAATGAATGCAATATGACAACGTCGGCACTCCTCAGTGTCTTCACACACACATATGCATTTATATACGCTACACAGAATTGGGACTCACCTAAAAAGACAATGCAGCACCATTCCGTTTTCTAACACTGACGCACCAATGTCATCATGTTTCTTTCTTCTGACGCCTCAACATGCTGCTAGAGGTAGAGGAATTTTCTTCTGATATGAGGCATGAACAACAACACTGAAATGTAATTTCTTTGTAACAATATTAGGAAAAACCAGAGGAGATGTTGAGACAAATGCAGCTAAAACGAAAAGACTGTCCAATAGTTCAGATTTTGCTGAAAAGGACTTATCTTGAAGTAGAAAACACACACACACATTCACACAATCAGAACACACAAACGTGGCCTTGTCTCTGGCCACTGTGGTCGCAGCTGCCTGGTGGGAGCAGCAATCCAGTATGGATGCTAGGTGGTAAGGAAGGCAGAGGGTAGGAATATCAGGGTTGGGTGGAGGAAGGTGTAGAGCTGCTTGTTTGAATGTGCAAAGACGTGGTGAGGTCAAGGTAGGTCTGCTAGGTTTCGTTAGGAGATTAGGAAAGTGGTGGTGGGAGAGGGGCGGAGCCGGGGGGAGGGTGACGGGAGCGGCAGAAGGTGAGAAGTAGAGAAGGTTAGAAGGTTAAAAGGACTAGTGGGCGCCTCGTGAAACAGAAGGGTGAGTTGAGGAGGGAATGGGATAGATAAGTGGAGAACGATGGCTGACGAAGGTCGAGGCAACGGGGGCTATGGGAATGTAAAGCTATTTTGTAAGATATATTTTTGGGAGAATTCCCACTTAAGCATTTCTGAGAAGCTGGTCTTTGCAGGAAGGATCCAGATGGTGCAGGTTGTGAAGCAGTCATCAAAGCGAAGCATATTGTTTTGGGCAGCATGATCAGCATCTTTGTGGTCCAGCTGTCTCTCAGGCACGTATTCTGCCAGCCGGGTTGGCCGAGTGGCTCTAGGCGCTACAGTCTGGATCCGCGCGACTGCTACGGTTCTGTACATTGTATTGGTTCACTTTTCCACCTAATGGAATGTAGCCTCCTCTCTGAACTCTAAAAGGGGAAGGAAATTGTTAATTTTCAACTCCACACCTAGAATTCACAAAATCCTTTACGTTGTTTACCAGTAACATGAATGGCTTGTAGTAACTGTATCCTGTATGGTTCAAATTACAAAAGTTGCGAGAAAAAGACGCTACACAGCCACATGAGGAATAGCTAAGTCCTGGCTGATGCGTCAAACGACGTAAGACTTCTGTGGACTACGAGCAGTAATCCTGCCTCGGGCATGGATGCTAGTGATGTCCTTAGGTTAGTTAGGTTTAAAAATGGTTCAAATGGCTCTGAGCACTATGGGACTTAACAGCTATGGTCATCAGTCCCCTAGAACTTAGAGCTACTTAAACCTAACTAACCTAAGGACAGCACACAACACCCAGCCATCACGAGGCAGAGAAAATCCCTGACCCCGCCGGGAATCGAACCCGGGAACCCGGGCGTGGGAAGCGAGAACGCTACCGCACGACCACGAGATGCGGGCTTAGTTAGGTTTAATTAGTTCTAACGTCTAGGCGACTGATGACCTCAGAAGTTAAGTCACATAGTGCTCAGAGCCATTTGAACCATTTGAACTACGAACAGTGGTCTGCTGAATGTGCTCCATGTCATGAAAGAGCACTCGGCGGCTTCGTGTGTATTTCCTCTTCCTTTATCAAGCAGTATCATTGCCATCGTAATATGCCTTGAGCTGAAGGAAGTAGTGTTGCACTTTCGGTGAAAATGGCACCGCACAGTTATAACTTAATTGCAGCTGTTGAAATGGAGAAAACAAAAGATTTTTTGTTGCTGTTTTATTGCCATATCGGCTCGCCACGCATTGGGCAATGAATTGTAAGTAAAGAAGGGAGATAGTACCACTAGAGAGATATCGGCATGAACTTGTTCTGCCGTAACCAGAAGCGCAGGAACGAAGATGAAGGATGCAAGAGAAGAGAAGGCGGTGAAACGACGTCGGTCAATGTCGCGCTGATTAGGCCCGCACCACGACAGGTGAGGCCTCTACAATAGGAGAACATAAGCGCAGCTCCTGTGAGCCTCACCCGGTTAGTATCGGCTCAGTATTCGGATTGGCCTAGAAGAGAACGCTACGATAGGAACTGTATGTGATCCACAAACTGCTTGTCAAACTAGCATAAACACCGTATGTAGTTAAGGACACTTACTTGAATGTCGCCCGTCGCTTGCGACCACTTGCTTTACATTCAAGTAAAGTATTGTCATTCTTCTTATTTGTAATGTGATTTTGCTTTAACTGTTGCATAGCATTCCGAGAACGCAGCATGCCGTAGACACCCTATACGAGACGAGTGGGCAGGACCCCACAGAACTGGTAACTAGCGCCGAAGGTAGATTTTGCATTTCGACGCTTGAGTTAAAATTTAACCCAAACTTTATCATAGCTTATGTAGGAGATAAGGACTTCTGAAACCAGATGAGTATTTCCGAAAACCTCTGTATCTTGTACAGAAGCCATACGACAGCAGCCAAACAGCAGCTGTGAAGTTTTCTCCCGCCAGTATTCGAACCTATTACTTCAGTCAAGACCACCACCGCACGAGACAGCATTAGCGCCCTCGTCCCAGTTGCGGATAGCGACAGGAATGACTGTAGTACACCTTGTATAGTCTGAAAGAAACCCTAAAGCAGGTTGTGGAATACAGATATAGGTGCAAAAAATGCGAGTGGACTGAGGGAGGATCGACTAAGTGAAGAACGATGCTAGTTATTTTTCATCAGTTATAAGGAACGTCGTATATTTACAATTTTGAGGTGTGAACAAAATCTGCTGAGAGAGAAACTGTGCGTCTGCGTGGAAGAGGCGGGCGTTATGTATCAGAGCAAGTTGTGGTAACGTGTGGAGCGCGCGGCCACCGCAGTGATGCGCCCGGCGCCGGCAGGTGCGCCACACTGCGTAATAGTCGCTGGCAGTTTCTGCGGCTACGCCGGCGGAGAGCGGTCTGCGGCTTGGCGGTGCACGCCGGGCCGCCGCTAATCAGGCAGCGCAGCCACTAATTAACTAACTGACGATGCTGCTACAGGGAAACCGCGCCCTTCCGCCGCCCGCCTCGGGTATCCACCGTTACCGCCTCCGTCACCGGCTTCTCATCTGCCCTCACCCCGTATCGCATATCTCTAGTAACGAGTCGAACTGCTACTCAGTTCCAGAACTCTTGCATCGCTTTCATTCGTGATGTACAATGACCAACGATATTCAAGGAAAATTAAGCTCCTAACACATTTCTAGGTATTAAAATTGCAACATTATGAAGGGAACATGCCACAAATGGCAAGCTGGTATAACGTGTACTACATGCTTGGATAAGCAAATGATAAACATTTCAGAGCAACCGATCGTGACAAGAGTAACGCCATCAGTATTCTATTATGTGAGAAATGCTTACTAAGGAATAAAATAATCCGAAGTCCAGGATGGGATAGAAACAATATTATGAAAAGATTAGATTGATACTCACCATATAGCGGAGACGTCGCGTCGCTGACAAGGGCGACAAAAAGTCCTCTACACATTTTAACTTTATCCCTAAAGGTCTCCGTCTGAAGTACAAAACACATACTCATTCACACAAGACAACTCACATGCACAAGACACTTGTCGCTGTCCTCTATGACAAGGATGGCTGCGTCAGTAATTCCGTCCATATGAAGATTACCAACCACGCGAATTCCTCCATTTGAACACCTATCATTCATTCCATACCAGGAAGTCACTTCAATATAGCCTAGCCACCAGTGGCCGCCCCATCTGCAGTGATATTCAGTCCCTCTCCAAATAAACCAAGAGTGGTAGTGCAGCCTTCACTGACCGAAATTGCCCTCCCAGCCCTGTAGAGAAAGAGATCTGTGCCACGTCTCTCCGACAATCTCCCACTTACCCACCATCTGGCCACAAAGGAACATTCCCCTCGCAACTCAGTGACACCCGGGAGTTGAGCAACTAAATCACATTCTCCGACAGGATTTCAAGTACCTCTCTTTGTGCCCTGAAATGAAGAATACTCTACCCAGCATTTTTCCCACCCTTCCCCTAGTGATATTCCGCCGCACAGCGACCATACAAAATATTCTTCTCCATTGTAACTTCACCGCTACTTCCAATACTGCCTCGTTGCTCATGTCCCTGCAACAAACCTAGGTGGAGGACCTGTTCCGTACATCGTCCATCAGCATCTACAACAGTATGATCACAGGAATCTCCTGCCCTATCAAAGGCAGGGCTACACGTGAAACAAACTAAGCTGCTTCTCTCTACGTGGGCATGACGAAAGCTGTCTGTATGCGTGAATGGCCACCAGAAAACGTGTCTGAAATGGCTCTGAGCACTAGTTAAGCGCGAGAGAGACTTTGGAAGGTTTCATATGTTATGCGCTGTTTTTCGACGACATACTTACGGCCCTCTCCTTTTTCTGAGGAAGAGATGTTTGTGGGAATCATGTAGCTGGATATGGAGAGCAAATTTGTGCCAAAATTTCGTCGGACATCACAGAAATTTCATATTCGACAAGACCGAGTACCATTCCACTTACATTAAGATGTGTGAAATGCTCTAACGATGGAGGGCGTATGGATCTCGCATATCGCCATTGGCGTCCATATTCACCTTAATCACCGTATGTCTTTTTTTAGGTTTTGAGTGGGTTTGTGGCAGACTCAGTCACATTCCAACAAATCTGGGTGAATTCCGAAGTTGCGTAGTATGGAACGACTTTGAACAAAAAGTGCCGTAAGGTTGCGTCTGCGTGTGAGTAAAAGATGTAAACTAATACAATCGGATGGATATTTTGAAAGTAAGAACTTTGCAGTCATTTGCAGAAGTTAAGATTTACTCCAATGCTCCACCTTCATTCTTGCGGAGGATATGGTCTTGTGAAGTCGAATGAACATTTTTGATATTTCCCGTATTGTTATCACAAAAAATACTTCGTCGGCGGAGACGATTAAATAAAACTTTTCTTCCTTTTACTTTGCAAATGGTGCAATACTGCGTCTTCATGTAATAAGAGGCTTTTCTCTATTTTACTTAAGTAAGTCAACATAAGCGAGATGGGTGCGGAGAAAGTAATTATCTTGGACTGCGACTTTATGTTGCACGACAGAAAGTCATAGAAGTCAAATCGCCTAGTTTTAAAGCTAGGAATCCAGTAAGAAACTGATATGTCTTGTCTAGTCTAGGAACATCTACTGTCAGAATTCCTTAGTTAGGTTTTTTGTAATGGTTGAAGTATTTATTGCTGCAGCTGCGATTGCACTTCCTTTAGCGTCTCCACGTAGCTACTGTGTTGATTTAACAAACCCGTTGTTACAACGAAATAGCGTTTCTAAGAATCTGTAATACCTCGTCTATTAACAAAAACTTGCAGACTGCCTCAGACAGTAAAAATTTCAGAGCTGATGGATTTGTGAGGTCGTCTAGCTACTGAAACAACTGCAGTTCTTTAAGATTATTTCATTTACATTCTCCATAACCAGTTTCATTTGTTCAATCTCCCGCAAGATGTTCCGATGGGATATACGAATTTGTTTGAAGGTTGCAACTAATTCTAGTTGTAAATCTGTGATAGCATACTCAGGTAACTTTTCGGTTCTGTAGTTGAAGCAGATTACTTTTGCTGTTGTTAAGTTTTTTTTTTTGGTAGTCTTCGTACCTATCGTTGATCATCTACACATTACCTTTCCCTTATAATATTTTTGCCTCATTTATAATTACGTCAACGATGTAAATACTTAGAGCTACTGACGGTAACACTTTTACTAATGTCTAAGTGCTGTACGACAAAGATAGGAATCCCTGAGAAAATTGTAACATCATAGATTGCGACTGATACGAATGCTTTTATTTGTTTATTAAAATACTCATTAGCGTAACTTACATCCCTATGAATAATATATACACCAGCATGAGAGTCTTTCTGGAGCTGTTTTTAGTGAAATAAAGTATAGCACCTGATGACACAGCGACTCATCTAATTGGTAATACTGTGCAAGTATCACTTTTCACCTTGTTACTTACGTAAAATCAGCAACGTAGCACCTCTGTATGGTATTGTTCAGCAGGTGGCGCTAATACGCTGGTGATGAGACGATTTCACGGTACTGTACTTTTCTTTCCCATTTCAAGAGGTCATTAAAGACATAGCACAAACCACCATAGGACGAAAATAAAAGATAAAAACTTGAACGAAGTGACAGATTTCAAGAAATCACAAGTCTTCAACAAATTGAAATCATTACTGTAAAGTAAGAAATTCCGTAATGGTGAACAGTATGTATGAATCTGTATATTCAATCCTATATCTTTGTAAGCTTCAGAATAATTGTATTGTCTCATTAGTCCCAAGTTTATAATTTGTCTTATTATAAAACAACTCGTCTACTTACATTGTGACGATACTATTATGTCAGGACACATGCTAAATTCAGAACTCCGACAACCGGTTTTAGCGCGGGCTGTGCGCGTCGCAAAGGCTGGGTCGGCTGCTAAGCCGGCTGCCGCTATTCCCTGGGGCAGGTCCTCCTTTTCCACTTAGCAAAGTGTCAAGAAGATTCTCCTACGCGCCGAGTTGACCCATGGTCCGTAATTATCAACAAGCTGCTTACCGTCGGATTCGATCTCTTCCAGTTTTTGTAAGATGAAAAACTTTGCGTAACGAGGAAGCTCTTTTGTCTCGAAGAGACCGTGGAGGTGATTATTTCAGCATAAATCAGTAGATTGCAATTTGTGTTAAATTTGTGGTCGTGTAAGTCTGTGTCACCAAATTTGAATCGCTGTTTGTCAGTGGGCTCAAGTTTTGTTGAAAGAATGTTACTGCCAGCCGCTGTGGCCGAGCGGTTCTAGGTGCTTCAGCCCGGAACTGCGCTGCTGCCACGGTCGCCGGTTCGAATCCTGCCTCGGGCGTGGGTGTGTGTAATGTCCTTAGGTTAGTTAGGTTTAAGTAGTTCTAAGTTCTCGGGGACTGATGACCTCAGATGTTAAGTCCCATAGTGCTTAGAGCCATTTGAACCATTTTGAATGTCTTACTCGCTGTTGGCCAGCAGATAAACTTCTCTAAGTTGTTTATTAAGCTTTTGCATAGTGTAGTTACCAAATTTTGACACCGTTCCCTTTGGCGGTTAATAATTAATATACTATGAATCAGATTTGTGTGTTTGGTATTTTGTGCTGTAGTTGCTAATGACTCCTAACTGTTTCAGATTAATTTTGTTAGCCGTTTCAAGAGCGTTAAGACTGATAGGATTTCATGTACATTCTTTCGAGACGTTAATCCGCTTTTTTGGATCTAATTGTTCAAGTTGTGAGTGAGCGTTTTAGTTACTTGTTGTTCTTGAGCTATTGTTATTGGAAATTGAATTGGGGAAGTTTTTGATATTTTACTTTCGTTTTTTATGGTTGTAATCTTTTAAATATAGCCGGCCGGAGTGGCCGAGCGGTTCTAGGCTGGGGCGCTGTAAAAGGAGAGATTAGCGTACGAGCTGTTGGCTAGAGACTGCGAGCGCAGGCGATTGGTGCCCCGGCTAAAAAAAGCAGCAGACCTCTATGTGGCCTCGCTGAAACTCGACAAGGCCGAGATGAGTAACGCCACGTGCAGCATTCAAAGCGCATTCAGCCATTTTTTGAAGTGGCTGAGCCATTCGTTCACAACTGAGTAGCATCAGGGTACGCGACTTAACAGAATACAGTATTTACATGGCGTCATTGGGTCTGAGACATGTTTCATATAGGTACAAGAACAGAGAGACGAATTATTCGTGCAGTGCAGAAGTAAAGCAGGGACATTACGAGGGAAGGACAGAGGGGGTGGTGTTGCTTACGGGAAGAAGAGGTAGCGAGAATGTCAGATGAGAAACGAGAGTTGGATTGCCCGAAATGTTTACGAAATTACCCAACCTATTGACAGGACTATTGAGGAAAGGGGGTTTTTCTGTCTGTAACATCTATTGAGGGTGTTGAGCAGGCGCCTTGTTTTCTCCGAGAGTTGTAAGATCGTGGTGAAGTATTGGGATTAAGAGAAGAGCAGTATTGTCAGATTTTAAGTCTGATGGTCACTGGGAGCTTGAGACAATCAATGATCGAGGCCATGCATGATAAGTTCTCCTCTCTATAATTTAGGCTATTGTTCGCTATGAACTGCTTTTCTACGTAGCCGCGCCACCAGTTGATAGAGAGGACTTTTGCTCAGCGGGAAGATAAGTTGTTGGAAATCTATGTGGACAGAGTGGAAGTCTCAGTGAGGAGCATGTGTTTGCGTTTTCAAGAGCAGAAGATTGTATCCAGTATTTTGGAGGGGATGCTTCCAGATGATTGTTGTCGAATTACCCTATCTGATCGCTCTAGTGATTTTCGACCGCTACAAAAGGAATGACTAAGATGGAGGCTGTTCATCATACGACATGACCCGAATGAATGTTAAGTTAAAAAATAGGAAGACTTACGAGAAGAGGGAGCAAGATAGATCATGATGGTCCAATGTTAGATGCCATAGGTTGGTTGGTTAAATTAAAAGAGGGGGAAAGGGACCAAACTACGAAGTCATCAGTCCCTTGTTTCGAATAACACAATGTCACACGTGTGAGAATAAAATAAACAAGACTGACAACTCAAAACAGAATGAAAGGAAAAACCACAACAACGATGAAGGGCAGCAAACATGTAAATGGACAAAACAGGACAATAAAACCACAGAAGCGCAAGAAACGGGATGAAGAGATTAAAACAACAAATCAGATTATCATGGCTGGCTGACCATGAGAATAAAAAAGGAGAAGCCAGCCACTCTGAAACACATTAAAATCTACACCCTAGAAGCACTAGAGTGAAGGACACAGAGGGAAAAACAACATGCGCTAAAACTCAGATCAAGTGATAAAACCCACCCTCACAAATAAAACTTACAACTAAGTCAGCCGAGGAGGCGTTATCTGATAAAATCTGCGTCAACAAATCCGGTAACCCAAGATTTCGTCACTGGGCAGTCAAAGTGGGGCAGTGCACGAGAATATGGGCCACTGTCAACCAGCACATACCAACACTCAGGCGGGTCTTCAGGGCGCAGGAGGTAACCGTGGGTCGCCCAAGCGTGGCCAGTGTGGAGCTGGCAGAGAACAACTGATTCCCTGCAAGAGGCCCACATGGAAGTTTTCCGCACATTCTTGGTCTCCTTAATGACACGCAGTATGCTGAGTGTACTGTTATGCTATTCCGCCTCCCAAAGCCGAAAAATCCTACGGCGTAAGCCAGAACGCAGGTCAGGTTCAGAGATGCACATTTACAGAAGCTGTTTTCGCGTAGCCTGTTTGGCTAACCTGGGATGCCGACGTGTACTGGGGTCCACACAAACATCACTGAACGACGGGACCGGTCCAGGGCATAGGTGGACTCCTGGATGGACGCTACCAAATAATGACGAGGGTAGCACTGGCCGAGAGCTTGCAGGCTTCTCATGGAGTCAGTACACAGAAGAAACGATTCTCTGGTGCATGAATACTGAAGTGTACAAGAGATGCTCACCAGATCTGCAGTGAATACACTGCTGCCATCGGGCAAGGAACGCTGTTCAAAATGGCCTTTGTGGACGTCGGCGAAGCCAACATGACCACGAGCCATCGAGCCATCGGCGTAAACCACTTCAGAGCCCCAGAACACGTCAAGACTCGAGAGGAAGTGACAGCGGAGAGCGGCAGGAGTAACTGAGTCCTTATGGTGATGCGAAGGTCGAGACGAATCTGCGGCCTTGGTGTACATCACAGAGGTGTATGCGGATGGACCTGGATGGGAGGTAGTAAAGAGAAGGACTCCAGACAGAAGGGATCGTACGCAAACCGCAGTCGTTAGCACTGATCTGGGCCGCCGATGCGGGAGATAAACTGCCATGGGTGGCGAGAGCAGACAGTAATTCGGATGCTCAGGAGAATTACGAATGTGTGCAACATAACTGGCGAGCAGTTGTGCGCGTTGAATCTGCAATGGAGGGACAACACCACTACACTGGTCACTGGACTCGTTCTAAAAGATCCCGTCGCAATGCGAACGCCACAGTGGTGCACTGGGTCAAATACACGCAACGCTGAGGGCACCGCCAAACCATAAACCAGACGCCCATAGTCAAGGCGGGATTGAACAAAGGCTTTGTAGAGCTGCAGCAGAGCAGAGCGATCTGCACTCCAGTTGGTGTTGCTCAGGCAGCGGAGGGCATTGAGGTGCTGCCACCACTTCCGCTTAAGCTGATGAAGATGAGGTAGCCAAGTCAACTGGGCGTCGAAAACCAGTTCTAAGAATCATTATGTCTCGACTGCAGTTAGTGGATCGTCATGAAGGTAAAATTTTGGTTCTGGATGAATGGTATAATGGCGACAGAAGTACATGTCATATTACTTAGCGGCCGAAAACTGGAAGCTGTGGAAAAGAGCCTATAACTGCGCCTTGTGGATGGCTCCATGTAGGTTCCGCTCAACAACACCAGTACTGGTGGAGCAGTACGAAATGCAGAAGTCGTCTGCATACAGAGAAGATGAGACGGACGGCCGTACAGCTGCTGCTACACCGTTAATGGCAACGAAAAATAGTGATACACTCAGTACAGAGTCCTGCGGGACCCCATTCTCCTGGATATGGGAGGAACTATGGGAGCCACCAACTTGGACGTGGAAAGTACAGAGCGACAGGAAATTCTGGGTAAAAATCGAGAGCAGGTCTCGGAGACCCCACATGAATAATGTGACAAGGATATGATGTCGCCATTTGATGTCATACACTTTGGGTGGATGAAAAAAGATGGGAACAAGGTGTTGGCGTCTGGAAAAGGCTGCTCGGATGGCAGACTCGAGGGACACAAGACTATCAGTGGTACAGCGACCCTGGTGGAAGGCGCCCTGGCATGGAGCCAGCAGGCCACGTGACTCCAGGACCCAACCCAACTGCTGACACACCAAACGTTCCAGCAGCTTGCAAACAACGCTGGTGAGGCTGATGGGCCGATTGCTACCGCACGACCACGAGATGCGGGCCAAGACAATCATCAATGATTCAGACAGAGAACTCATTCGTCATTCACTCTAGAATAAAAGGGTCACAAACATTATTTCTGAGGGAAATTTATATTCAATCCATCTCCATTACATGTTCCGTTTTCTGTTGATTCCCAGTCTTACTTAATTTGCGTTTACAATTTTTCTCTCTCTTCAAATAACCCGCTAGTGGCACAAACGTTAATAGCTCGCTTTAGCGAGAAGAAGAGCAAATATGTCTCTTTTAGCAACCCGACAATCTTCCAACAGATACTTACGAAGCTGTCCTAGTTATCCGTCTATAATAACCATGGAGAATACATATATGTATCTATGTTATTCCAAAGAATAAACGTACTAGAAAAATACCTTGGCGTCGACGAGCTGTCGGCGCATATATTACTAGAAAATCCGATCAGATACTTTTCAAAAGTGAATAAATGTGGATGATTTGATTGACCATTATTGCGTGGTAGAGGGTATTTTTCCGTGGTGAAATTACAATGCCCCTCGCAGCGAGCGAAGTTTGTGAGCTCAATTTTGATTTACCGAACACACTTCGCGAGCTATCTATTAGTGTGGATAACCCGGAAGTGATGATTGTCAGTCCTCCGACTGAAAAAGAATATTATGTTTAAGACAGACGAAGAAAAGAAATGTTGAAAACAGAAGAAATGAAGAGACAGTTACCGCGGCTGTATTGCTTTTACGTGCATCTAGGTGTTATGTTTGCTGTGCACAACCAAGGAAGATGATCTTTCATGAAACTGTTATCAGGGTCTACACTTTCTTAAGCAGGGAAACCTTGGAAAACCTCTTAAGCCTAGACCCCCAGCCTACGGCACATAGAAGATAGGAAAGCCTATAGAAGGAAAAAAGAATTTTGAAATAGATCTCTAAAGGAAAGACAGGGATCAATTTATATCACGATTTGGAGAAGAGTGATTTGTGCCTCTAGCAAAAAAAAAAAATTTTACAATAAATAACGTGAATTTTCGTTTTACAATCTTGTTCCTAGGACAATATCTTGCGGCGCTAAAACTCCCCCGGGTCTTGCATGTCCCCGACGTCCACATTTGTAGTCGGTCTTCTACGCGGCCCACTTTGTAGTCGGTCTTCTACGCGGTCCACAATGGGAAGAGTAGAAGGGACAGGGATACTCGAATTCACATGCAACATTCATTCCAAAAGAATTAGCAATGACCAAAAGGGAAACTCTTCCTGTAAGAGAACTGGTTAGGTTGCACCATCCAAGATTCTCCTTTTTGAAAGCAAAATCCTTATGGCTTCATGGATCCTTTTTGTTACGACGTACTTCAAGGAATTTAGCCATTAACTAATGATGTTGCCAAAAGCATCATCATATTTACTCTCGTTTGAATACTCTTTTTGACTTTGCATCCCCACTTGTGCTTATAAGTCGAAAAGTTCTGACACATTTTCTATCACTGATCTGTTCTTCGTAATTTAAAGGATTCATGCAACTTACAATAGATTTAGGATTCAAATCATCGAATAATGGAAAGTGTAGTTCATTTTATACAAAGACATAATCCATCATTTCCTTGAAAGTCATATAATTTATCTATATTCAAAAACTTTTTATCCTAAATACACATATTTCTCCAATTGATTGTTGTAATGTAAAAGTTATTAGCATTGAGGAATGCGGATTCACTTCTCTCATTTATTCTCTGATTCATACGGCGTTCACACATGCTCATATATGGAAATGGATTTTTTTTTTTCAAACAAAAATTCCAAACGAACACGACCCATTAAATAAATATTAATTCTATGAATATTATTTTCTTTAAACATTCAATAATAAATTAAAAACTCTTAACTTCTAATTATAACACCTTTTCTTTTTAAAGTTCATCATGAATCAGTTTACCCTCGCGTTTGGTGCGAGTCTCTTACAAAGCATATCTGTGTCGTCTATATCGATTCTACCTCTCGCGCCGACGGCAACTGCTTTGCGCGGGAAATTATCTTTGCGGCGTTAACCGTCACTCATGATTCCCTGCCTCAACACATCCCTTCAGACGTTTACACATCTAAGCGTGCGCTTGAAATTATATATGAACCTTCACTCGGAACCTCTTTTGATTATTCAGCGTCATTTACGGGAAACATTTCATTGTTCTTGAAGGTCAGTTAGATCCTTTATAAATCTTGATGACATTAGCAATACTAAAGTTCCATGTTCACCCAAACACAGGTGAAGCCTATCTCCACTATCTTCTTTGCAACACTCGATAGTAATAGTTAGTCACTATTTCTATAGTCTATGTCATTGATTAATTATTTCAATTTAAAGTTTTCTAACACTACACACAGTCTCATTTGCTCTTGGCACGACCAACAATGGGGAGCAGTATGGGCTTGTAGAGGGTTCGATCAAACCCCATTTCAACATGCGATCTATTTCTTTCTGAACTTGAGCCTTTAACCTCCAGGGAACAGGATAGAAAGTTCTACAATACGTTTCGTGCGGCTTAACGTAGAGATGGCATATGTATCCCTTAATAACTCATGGCCTTTCATCAAACACGTTTTTATACGCTAATAATAATTCTTTGAGCTGCTTCTTCTGATCTTCAGTAATGCAGGATTCATTTAACTTTTCATACACTAATTGACCGAAATCTCCTTTGACTTGGAACTCATTAATTACGTGCTGTTTAGAATTTTGTACCGTCCTGATTACTTGCGCACTGATCCCACTATTATATTTTCTGGTAAGGCTTTCTTTTTTCAACAAGTCCAACTCAATTTCTTGTTTATTTACATTTAACCAAATTTTTCCTGTTTTAAAATCTATTCTGCATCCGTATTGACGTAGGCCTTCGACTCCGATAATGCAATCTACCACCAAATTTTTCACAACAAGGAATGTGCTTAATATTGCTACATTTCCGACTTCTACACTAAGTAGTGACTGCACTTTTACATTAGCCGATCGAGCCCCAACGGCGCCTATTATTATGTAATTTTGAACTGGAAAAATTGGTACTCGTCTTATATTTCTGATCTTGTTGAATAGTGCCTCCGAAACAACATTTGTGGTTGCAGCTGTGTCTAAAACCGCCACTTTAGGTACAGTCTCCAAAATGACTTGCACTTCGGCTACTGCCACCTGTGGTTCTAAGTCCTCGGTCAGTTCATCTGCCAGTAATCGTCCATCATTATACGTTAGCATGGGTACACATATCCTGTTGCCCCTCAACCAATTATTGACCGCTCCTCCGGGGTACGAGTGGGTCCTTACAAGTTTGTTGGATTTTGACTTGCCTGCTGGTTGACATCATCCGTCACTTCGGTAATTACCGGTTGATTCGTAGATGTCCGTCCCCACTGATGTTGATTATTTGAATTCATTCCCCCCAGTTGATTCCACTTTCTATTACTGTTATTATTCCAGGCTTGGGGTCTGAAATTCCTTTCGTTCCCCCACACGGGATTGTATCTTTTCCCATTCCTGTTGTTCCTTGGATCGCCCCTCGTAAGACTATTGCCGGTATTACTATTGAGATTTTGAGGGGTTTCTCCGCTACTTAACGATCTCTGTCCATTCCCTTGCCTACCGTTTGGCGGAGGTTCTATCTCCCTATATTGGAATCTGTTATTACGGGCTTTCTGGTTGTTCTCTTCGATAATATCTATATGGTCTAACGTCGTGAGGAACGACTCCAAGTCTTTATCGTTGCCATAAATTAATTGATTCCGGATACTAGTTGGTAGTCTTGCCTTAAGTATGTTTATTATTTCTGGCAAGGGCATAGGTCTGTCCCAGTATCTAGTTTTATTTATAAATTTTTCAAAATACTTCCTAAGGCTTCCTTTTGAAAAGGAGAAAGGCTCTGGGTAGAGCAACTCCTGCCTTAGGCATTCCTGTACCCCTTCTGACCAGAACTTTGCTAAAAACGCCTTCTCAAAATCGTCATATGTCGAGCAAACAGAAGTCATGTCCGAGGCCCAAATCGCCCCCGAACGTTGTATATATCCTGTAACGAAACTGATCTTCTGCCACTCCGACCAATTTCTTGGTAGCACTGCTCTGAAACTTCGAATAAAAACAATTGGATGGACCCCCTTTTGTCAGTGTTAAAAATCTGGAATTGCCGATGCTTTATCATTTTTTCTTCGGCATGGCAAAGGCTTTCGTAATCTCCGTTAGATAAAAATTCACGCGAACACCTAGCTCGTGGCAATTTAATGTTTGAGTTACTTACACCAGTCGGTATCGTGTGCGAATGTGCAGTAACTGGCTCTATAGTCGCTGCCAACTTCTGCTGCTGGCCTGTATTCATTTGTTCTGAGCCTTGTTGTGAAACGCGTATCGACTCTTCTATCGTTTGTTTCCAATGCTCGAAATCAGCACCTAACTGCTGTCGCACTTCCTCAAGTCCTTTCGCAAACAAATTCTCTTCCTGTTTGCCAAATAGACTCTGGAATGCTGCCTTAACATTTTGCTCAACGTTTTCACACATTAGCCTTTTGTTTTCTAATGTGATTTCGGATAATTTACCCGTTAATACATTAATTTGGTGGTCTATAACATCTTGACGCTCTGACAGATGTTCAACACTTTCCTTTAGGTTAGTCTGCGTACGTGCCAATTCAGGAAGTTGCGCAATTGCACATGACATGGCATCTTGCTTTTGTACTAATTGCGGAACCATTTCCACCTGTTCCCGTACGGTATCTATCTTAATAGCCACATACTCCTTCATTTCTACACGTACGCGGTGAGTAGATTCCTCACATTGAGCTTTCACCAATTCTATTTGTGCAGTTAATTTTCGTTCCGTCTCTTCGGCCAGATCTTTGAGTTCCTTGGTCTTCGTCTCTATCCGCTGCTCTAATTCGGAAAAACTGTCTTGTAACTGCTGCTTAATCTCAGTTTTCAAATTTTCCTGCCCTTCCGTAACTGAGGCTAATTTTGTATTCATATTATTCATGCTCTCGGTTATCATCTGCATCTGTCTCATGATAATGACCAATGGATCTAACCCATGTTGCGTACTTGCCGTTTCATCTCCAGCCGTGTCTACAGGGCGTTCTCTTGCGCTATCTATAGCGATCGGTTCTACAACGCTTCTTACTACATCATTATTATCAGTGCTAACAGCTGAAGGCTGTTGCGTGCTGCTCTGCTCTGCTTGACTCATCTTAAACATTGCCCTAGTTACTATATGTAACTGCGTTCACACAAGAGTGTGGCTAGTTCCTTACTGTACTTATACAAATAAATGCAACTGGGACAAGTCAATCAAACTACATCTAGCATGAACACAATTAATCAGTGTTCAAATATCCAATAATACTAAGTAGAAAAGCGTATACTTCATCCATACTAGCAAGCTTTAATAATAAAATTATACACTCCTGGAAATGGAAAAAAGAACACATTGACACCGGTGTGTCAGACCCACCATACTTGCTCCGGACACTGCGAGAGGGCTGTACAAGCAATGATCACACGCACAGCACAGCCGACACACGAGGAACCGCGGTGTTGGCCGTCGAATGGCGCTAGCTGCGCAGCATTTGTGCACCGCCGCCGTCAGTGTCAGCCAGTTTGCCGTGGCATACGGAGCTCCATCGCAGTCTTTAACACTGGTAGCATGCCGCGACAGCGTGGACGTGAACCGTATGTGCAGTTGACGGACTTTGAGCGAGGGCGTATAGTGGGCATGCGGGAGGCCGGGTGGACGTACCGCCGAATTGCTCAACACGTGGGGCGTGAGGTCTCCACAGTACATCGAAGTTGTCGCCAGTGGTCGGCGGAAGGTGCACGTGCCCGTCGACCTGGGACCGGACCGCAGCGACGCACGTATGCACGCCAAGACCGTAGGATCCTACGCAGTGCCGTAGGGGACCGCACCGCCACTTCCCAGCAAATTAGGGACACTGTTGCTCCTGGGGTTTCGGCGAGGACCATTCGCAACCGTCTCCATGAAGCTGGGCTACGGTCCCACACACCGTTAGGCCGTCTTCCGCTCACGCCCCAACATCGTGCAGCCCGCCTCCAGTGGTGTCGCGACAGGCGTGAATGGAGGGACGAATGGAGACGTGTCGTCTTCAGCGATGAGAGTCGCTTCTGCCTTGGTGCCAATGATGGTCGTATGCGTGTTTGGCGCCGTGCAGGTAAGCGTCACAATCGGGACTGCATACGACCGAGGCACACAGGGCCAACACCCGGCATCATGGTGTGGGGAGCGATCTCCTACACTGGCCGTACACCACTGGTGATCGTCGAGGGGACACTGAATAGTGCACGGTACATCCAAACCGTCATCGAACCCATCGTTCTACCATTCCTAGACCGGCAAGGGAACTTGCTGTTCCAACAGGACAATGCACGTCCGCATGTATCCTGTGCCACCCAACGTGCTCTAGAAGGTGTAAGTCAACTACCCTGGCCAGCAAGATCTCCGGATCCGTCCCCCATTGAGCATGTTTGGGACTGGATGAAGCGTCGTCTCACACGGTCTGCACGTCCAGCACGAACGCTGGTCCAACTGAGGCGCCAGGTGGAAATGGCATGGCAAGCCGTTCCACAGGACTACATCCAGCATCTCTACGATCGTCTCCATGGGAGAATAGCAGCCTGCATTGCTGCGAAAGGTGGATATACACCGTACTAGTGCCGACATTGTGCATGCTCTGTTGCCTGTGTCTATGTGCCTGTGGTTCTGTCAGTGTGATCATGTGATGTATCAGACCCCAGGAATGTGTCAATAAAGTTTCCCCTTCCTGGGACTATGAATTCACGGTGTTCTTATTTCAATTTCCAGGAGTGTAGATCTCAGCGCCCAGCGTGTTGTTTTATGTTCTTATTTGTAGATCCACTTAACGTGACTGCGAGTATTTCTTCTCTTTTCCAAGCGTCAGTTAAGTTGGCTCGTCATAATTCACATGAAACAGAGAACAAAATTATTTTAACAACGTCCAAAAACGTGGCCTGTCACGGATTAGCCATTATAATGGATTATACTGTAAATGATGAAAGTATGTGAATGCAGCTTGCCGCTAACTTGGTGTAATGTCTCTCACACCTAAACCTGTACAGTAAAGTAAGGGCCTCCTGTTTTATCTTTAGGCTGATCCGTGATAAGACAGGCAAACAATTATACTAATGGAGGATTCTGCGTATTTTCTGTAATTTCATTTGCTCTCTCTCTCTGTCCTTTATCTATATACAGTTTTAAATATAATATTTCATTACGTGAACTCAGCCCAATAGAATCACTGGTGGAGCCCTTCGTCTTAATATTCAGCGGCTGGCTTGCTGTAAAAGATCTTTATATCTATTATTATTGTTAAGCGCTGCATTCAGTTGGGAAAATCGATCGTTTGAACAATTCGTTCATTTTACGACAGATTTAGAATTTCAGATGTGTCCGAAGCCTTTTTGGACGATTTTATAAAATCTCGGTGATTGCAGGCTCTCTTCGTCATAACTGAAACTTCCCCACTAATTACAGGGCCAAGACAATCATCAATGATTCAGACAGAGAACTCATTCGTGATTCACTCTAGAATAAAAGGGTCACAAACCTTATTTCTGAGGAAAATTGTATATTCAATCCATCTCCATTACATGTTCCGTTTTCTGTTGATTCCCAGTCTTACTTAATTTGCGTTTACAATTTTTCTCTCTCTTCAAATAACCCGCTAGTGGCACAAACGTTAATAGCTCGCTTTAGCGAGAAGAAGAGCAAATATGTCTCATTTAGCAACCCGACAATCTTCCAACAGATACTTATGAAGCTGTCCTAGTTATCCGTCTGTAATAACCATGGAGAATACATATATGTATCTCTGTTATTCCAAAGAATAAGCGTACTAGAAAAATACCTTGGCGTCGACGAGCTGTCGGCGCATATATTACTAGAAAATCCGATCAGATACTTTTCAAAAGTGAATAAATGTGGATGATTTGATTGACCATTATTAATTATTGCGTGGTAGAGGGTAATTTTCCGTGGGGAGATTACAAACTCACGTACACGTGAGGTACTGAAGAGAATAAGCTTCACTCTCATCCTTAGCCTGGGGTTCCTCCCATGGTGTGGCCAGGGAGGGCAACGACTTGGCGTCATATTTCTTAGCATTGTAGTTAGAATTTGCCTGCTTAGAGTCTGCTGGCAGAGGACCACCAGCAAGAGATGATGTACTACGATTCATGGCGTGACATCCACCGTGATGCCACCCACTCCGACCAGGGGCCCTCCCCACAGGTGCCACCCAGCCGCAGCAAAGGCGACCTGCCCCAGGGTGATCGGCATCTACTCCTTGGAATATGTGGGGAGTTAACGGCGCAGCCATCAGCAGAGCGATACTGTTTTGTCAGGGGGCTACAACCAACTGGGTACAGGGCAGTCGCACCACAACGGACTGGCTACCGTGCTGGATGTGAGATGCAAAGAAGTCCATGGTCACCGTTGGCACAGAAAGTGACAGTGCATAGTGTATAGTGGAACACGGACCCAGTGAAGTGTCCTTGCCCAAGAGATGGAGAATGGGCGTGACTGCAATGCGACAACGAGAAAGTGGATTAGAAATCTCAATGCACGATGGACACGATGCACCATGTAAGGTGCCCTTCCTCAATTGCCTCGTTCTTCGGGAACATTTTGAAAAATAGAGGTCAAAACCTACAGGGGACCATTACATAAAGGCCGAAACGTGTGAGACACCTTTTAGTCGCCTCTTACGACAGGCAGGAATACCTCAGGCCTATTCTAATCCCCGGACCCGCAGGGGTAGATGCGATAGGTGTCAGCAGAAGGGCCACTTGCCAAAAAGCGGTCCCCAGCCTAGAAATCGGACTTACATCTGACATAAGGGAAATGCATCGCCTGTGACATTCCAGGCTGCACATGAGATTTGGCATCCAAATCCGGTCTTCCATAAGTGTGTGTGCGTGCAAGCTGTAACAAAGAGTTGTTGGGTGCTTTCTTGTACTCAGTGAGTTTAATTAATGAAGATTGATTCCAAACAAGGCATGGGGTATGTGGGGGCCGTCATGGTCACAAATTCAGGGAAAATACAGTTGTTGTAGGAAATCATACTCGAGGTTTGCAGTCAGAATTTCACCTGGAGATCGGGGTTAGAATGGCCCAGAAAGTGTGAGGTTCTGTTATATTACAGGCAGGTTTCATTTGGCACGTAGGACAAGGAAGATTTTATTCCTATTTCGGTGAAAGGTTTCACACCTATGCATTTCGCAAGTATCTAGCTTGCAGCGAAGTTGATAATGACAAGGGAACGGTGATGGAATGTGGAACAAAAGGAGACCCTTATAATCAGTCATTCACCACAATAGCAGAGTACACGTATTAGGAAGTTGTGTAGTGAGTTCGGTATTGTTTCGGATCATGTGTGGGAGCTGAAGAGTACAATTGACTGACAATGCCAAGTCGCCGTACTAACCTCCTATTTTTGTTGTGAGAAAGGGTCAGAACGGTGTGCGTCCGTTTGTTTACTCCAGGCAGTTAAATAAGGTGGTGCTCCTGTCGATACACTTGTCGGATCTCCATTCGTGTTTCAGCTGGTTCCCAAAGGTGAAGATATTCACAATCCTTGACCTTATCTGAGCATATTATCAAACTCCACTACCCGGAGTACTGAAGCCTCTCATGGCGTTCATCAAGGACTGGAAACTTCACGAATGTAATGAAAGTCCGTTTGGGTTATCGACCAGAGACATTATTTTGACGTCAATTTCGGACAGGGTTCCTTCTGAGTCGAAATTCCGGTGTATTTATCGTTGTCTCTACGACTTGGTAATTTTTAGAGATGGGTTTGATGAGAACCTTGATGAGCAATGGTTTTTGGAAATTGAATTGATGAAGTTGGGTTGATATTTTACCTGTGTTTTTTGTGGCCGTAATCTTTTACATGATGAATCCATTGGTAAATGGTAACTGGGAGCACACCCTGTAACACCTAGTTTCGACCTTTTTTGTGTGTGTATCGATATTTCTATGTTAATTTGTAGTGTTGTTTTATCTACCACGTATATTCTAAGACGATATATACATATTTCAGTTATGCGACATTTTGAACGATGTTGTTTAAATTATGCTTGTGGATTTAAATAACAACTGGGATGATTGTTATACAGTGTATTGTAAATGACTTGGTCCATAGTTAGGGAATGTAGGGTTGAATGTGTGAGGAAGTAGCCTGGCGGAGTGGAAAAAGGTGTGGTTGTCGCCCAAGTGGCAACTCGTCCTTTGTGACAGGTAAGGAGACTGCGCTGAGCAGTGCTGTGGTTAATATCTCGCTAGCAGTAGCGGATCATTGTGGCCCATATTCTTGGAGTTTTGAGGCCAGAAGAGCTTAACAGCACTATCTATGAGCCTCAGGTGGTGTATTAGGCGATAATATTATCATGACATGGTTTTTGGCCCTATGAAAATAAAATTCCGGCGCCAAGATGATCAGGATTAGGGCTATGCCAACAGTAGTGACATGACTGCATCGCCGTCAGGTTAATAGCCGCTGCATTATTTTATTTCTCGTTCAGCTACAGGCAAAGCGTGATACACTTACAAACATCAACATAAAAATTTAAATTAACATTAACAATGATTTACAATAAAATTTTCAGGGTTTCCAGCCACAAAAGTGCTTGGTCACTTATCACATGTATGTCCATCAGATTTCCTCCCTTAAGTCCGTGTACGTCGCACTCAACTATATGCTGCATGGTTTGACTCTCTCCGCACTCACAATTGGGGTCCTGGGAGAAACCGCACTTTTTCAACAAATATCCGCACCGACCAATACCTGTCCGCAGACGATTTAGAGTTACCCACACTCTACGTTGGAGTTGGAAGCCTGGAACTCGTTGAGATGGGTCCTCAATAAGGAAACTGTTATTCACTTTGCTTTCCTGCCATTGCTGTTTCCACAGGTTATCGATATCAATCTGTTGTTTGAGTTCTTTCCAGAAGGGATTTCTTGACATCAATCTGTCAGGGGGAGGAGGTAGGTCCCTGAACTTTTCTTTGTACCTCTGGATTGCTCTTTCACGTCTAATCGAGGGTGGTTCGATATTGGCAAGGACGGGCAGCCAAGGTTTCGGGGTGGGTCTTACTGTTCCTGTTATGAGCCTCATTGTCTCGTTAAGTTGCACATCAATATATCTGACATGCCTACTGCGGGCCCAGACGGGTGCGCAATATTCCGCTACACTATACAGAAGTGCCAGTGCTGATGTGCGTAGAGTTTCAGTGGAACATCCCCAGGTTGTTCCTGCCAGTTTCATTATGATGTTGTTTCTTGTTTTCATTTTTTGGGCGACTTCGTACAGGTGGCTCTTATATGTGAGAGTGCGATCTAGCTTAACACCCAGATATTTTGGCGTTCTATCGTTTTTCAACAATTTACCTTTTATTTGCACTTTTAGCTCACGATTTGCATCTTTGTTACACAAGTGCATTATTGATGCCACGGATTTAGTCGGATTTACTTTGAGGTGCCAGTTGTCATAATATTGTTGTAGTCGTTCCAGGTCCCTGTTTAAAATTTCTTCCAGTTCTTCGAAAGTGCTGGCGTGAGCCGCGATAGCGATGTCATCTGCATACATAAAAGAACGAGATTCCAGGTTTGGGATGTCCGCTATGTATAAATTGAAAAGGCATGGAGCCAGCACAGACCCTTGGGGGAGACCATTTTGTAGTGTCCTACAGCTGCTTGTTTTCCCATTCAGAGATACCTTGAATCTCCTGTTTATCAACATATTTCTGACTAGATCTATGATCTTCTTGCATTTCACGACTTTTGACAGTTTATACAGTATCCCTTTTGTCCATACGGTGTCGTATGCTGAGGTGAGATCTAATAATACCATGCCCGTTTTCTTTTTGTTTTGGTAACCTCTTTCAATGAAAGTGGTTAGGGCGAGAACTTGGTCGCAACAATCTCTTCCTTTTCGAAAACCGCCTTGCTCTGGGGGAAGAGCAGCTTCTATTTTACTTTCTATTCTGCCTAGGATGACTCGTTCAAACAGCTTGTAAGTGGTGCACAATAAAGATATCGGTCTATAATCTTTAGCATTCTCTCCTGTTTTCCCTGGTTTCTGGATGGCTATGACTTGTGCGTTTTTCCATTGCTTTGGTAACCGGCTGGTATCTATGATATTAGAGAAAAGAGAAGACAGCCATGCTCTTCCCTTTGGCCCGAGGTTCTTCAAGAATTCTGGAAGAAGGCCGTCACAGCCAGCTGCTTTACCAGGTGACATTTTCTTTAGTGCTATGTTTATCTCTTCTTGTGTTACCCAGTTCGCTAAACCTGCTTCCTCCTCGCTTGCATCTAGCTCTTCGTTCATCAGTTGGTGCAGTTCTTTTTTCTTCGATGCGGAGGCATGGATTCTGGATGTTTGTAGTATAGAAGAGCATATCTTGTTAGGGGTCATTTTATTATTGATGTTCCGTCCCTTGAATTGTGCTCCGCCAAGTTTCCTCAGTAGACTCCAGCTCTTCTGTGAGGAGTGCGTAAAGTCCATTTGTTCCATCCGCTTTTGCCATCTCTGTTTGCGTCCCTCGTCCGTAGCTCTTATGAGCTGTTCTCCTAGTTCTGGATTCTCTGTTTTGTTATATTCATCGAGTAGTTGTTCGCACTCCTTTGTCCAGCATGGGATGTATTCTTTCCGCGCTCCTCTTGGTATTGAGTTATGTGCCGCTTTAATAATTAACTTCGTAAATCTGTCGTAATTTTCTGGCATTGGGGGAATTGCCGCTGCAAATTACACCGCTAGCACCACCAGCCAGCCACTGAATTGTTTATACAGGATGTTACAAATAGGTACGGCCAAACTTTCAGGAAACATTCCTCACACACAAATAAAGAAAAGATGTTATGTGGACATGTGTCCGGAAACGCTTAATTTCCATGTCAGAGCTCATTTTAGTTTCTTCCACCTACGCTCAATGGAGCACGTTATCATGATTTCATACGGGATACTCTACCTGTGATGCTAGAACATGTGCCTTTACACAACATGTGGTTCATGCACGATGGAGCTCCTGCACATTTCAGTCGAAGTGTTCGTACGCTTCTCAACAACAACTTCGGTGACCGATGGATTGGTAGAGCCGGACCAATTCCATGGCCTCCACGCTCTCCTGACCTCAACCCTATTGACTTTCATTTATGAGGGCATTTGGCAGCTCTTGTCTACGCAACCCCGGTACCAAATTTAGAGACTCTTCGTGCTCGTATTATGGACGGCTGTGATACAATACGCCATTCTCCACGGCTGCGTCAGTGCATGAGGGATTCCATGCGACGGAGGGTGGATGCATGTATCGTCGCTAACGGAGGACATTTTGAACATTTCCTGTAACAAAGTGTTTGAAGTCACGCTGGTACGTTCTGTTGCTGTGTGTTTCCATTCCATGATTAATGCGATTTGAAGAGAAGTAATAAAATGAGCTCTAACATGGAAAGTAAGCGTTTCCGGACACATGTCCACATAACATATTTTCTTTCTTTGTGTGTGAGGAATGTTTCCTGAAAGTTTGGCCGTACCTTTTTGTAACACCCTGTATTTGGCGCTTTGTAAATGGGCCACGTGTGTGTGAAATTTGGATGATTTTAATAATAATCTTAGTGTTGCTAAAAGCTCTATCTTGCACTCTTATTATCCCAAATCACAAACCTGGGTAGGAATCCTATCCTAGTGAATTTCATTTCGAGTGTCATAATTTATTATGGAAAGGCCTATTCGGCAGCTGTAAAAATGATTATGATTGCTTTCTACTGTATGGAGCTATAGTGTTTAAAATTCAGTTTTATAGTTTGAGAAATACTTTACTCCCACTGCATTTTTGGACCAATCTGCAGTCATTTTCTTAAATAATTTGACTTACTTGAAGAGCTACCTGAAAATAGCCAAGTTAATTCGTAATAAAAAAGATTATTCATTGTTGCATTTAGGCACTTTGATCAGAATTACGAAGTTTTATCAGTGTTCATTTTATGAGAAAGTGGTTGAACTTGAATTTAATGTCGTGTTGGCATTTGCACAGCCAACTATATTTTGAGTAGGTTAAAAAACTGATTATCAAAGCGCATTTGTTATTTAAAGAGTTATAGTTTGTTGTGCTTTACTTAATTAATACTTATTGATAAGAACACTTTCCATTTCTCATACAAACTGTGTAACACGCCCTGGAGTACTAATGGGTGGGGGTGGTACCTTAAACTGGTTTTCGTTTCGCGACCGTGCGCCCTGTCCACACCACGTACCTGGTAATCTCGTGGCGGTCGTATTGTTCTGCTCCACACTGCTGCTGGCTTGCCTGAAATTATCTATCGAAATATGCAAGCGGGTGTAGGGGAGCCACTCAACATCAAGCACAACACTGTCCTACGTCTGGTATGAACATCTATATTCTGAGACGATAAGGAATCACAGGTTGCACTGTTTACTCTCCAAATCGTAAATGTTTATCCCAATTAACAATGTTGATGATTAACAGTCCAAAAAGATCATTCGGACGAGCGTTCGCCTAACCGACACGACGCGGGTGATTGTTGATGATGCAGAAGCCGAATGATCGAACGAAAGTTCTTACGCTCGTCACACATACAAATATCTGGTAATAGTCCTTCTTGTCACTAGGAGTGATATAACAGTGTTCGTAAAGCTAAATTTTCAGTTCTCACTTGTCACTTGTACGAGCGTGCGCGTAACCGTCACGGCGCTCCGGATTGTTGATAATGGGGAAACGCGATGACCGAACGCACGTCCTCACGCTCACTACAAGACACTGGCACTTGACTGCACTCTTTTATGGTAACTAATTTCTACCGATTCACATCAGTTCATTTTGGGAGACCGAACACGGCGCGGATGATTGATACTCTGCGACACGCAACGAGAGGATAGACAAATACGTTATCGGCAGCACTGCTCATTTTTAATTACATCTTGACGCACTTTCCTCTGAATTACTTCCGTATTTAATCACTTTACTGTAGTAGCACTCGTAGCAACACTTCAACCTGAATACTAACAATGCTTCTTACATGCAAAGCTACACACTACACAACATAACAGTTTCCTGTCCCGTGCTCGACTCACTACAGACGCGGCTGCACGCAAAGATACTACACAACTAAGCTAGCGATATGACAGTACGCTTACAACTGGTGTAGTTTTGTTAATGAGCATGGTTCTTCTTCATCTACATGATTACTCTGCAATTCACTTTTAAGTGCCTGGCAGAAGGTTCATCGAACCACAATCATACTATCTCTCTACCATTCAACTCCCGAAAAGCGCGCGGGAAAAACGAACATCTTAATCTTTCTGTTCGAGCTCTGATTTCTCTAATTTTATTTTGATGATCATTCCTACCTATGTAGGTTGGGCTCAACAAAATATTTTCGCATTCGGAAGAGAAAGTTGGTGACTGAAATTTCGTAAATAGATCTCGCCGCGACGAAAAACGTCTTTGCTTTAATGACTTCCATCCCAACTCGCGTATCATATGTGCCACACTCTCTCCCCTATTACGCGATAATACAAAACGAACTGACCTTTTTGCACCCTTTCGATGTCCTCCGTCAATCCCACCTGGTAAGGATCCCACACCCCGCAGCAATATTCTAACAGAGGATGAACGAGTGTAGTGTAAGCTGTCTCTTTAGTAGACCTGTTGCATCTTCTAAGTGTCCTGCCAATGAAAGGAAACCTTTGGCTCGCCTTCCCCACAATATTATCTATGTGGTCTTTCCAACTGAAGTTGTTTGTAATTTTAACACCCAGGTACTTAGTTGAATTGACAGCCTTGAGAATTGTACTATTTATCGAGTAATCGAATTCCAACGGATTTCTTTTGGAACTCATGTGGATCACCTAACACTTTTCGTGATTTAGCGTCAACTGCCACCTGCCACATCATACAGCAATCTTTCTAAATCGCTTTGCAACTGATACTGGTCTTCGGATGACCTTACTAGACGGTAAATTACAGCATCATCTGCAAACAACCTATGATAACTGCTCAGATTGTCACCCAGGTCATTTATATTGATCAGGAACAGCAGAGGTCTACATCTACATCTACATTCATCTACATTTATACTCCGCAAGCCACCCAACGGTGTGTGGCGGAGGGCACTTTACGTGCCACTGTCATTACCTCCCTTTCCTGTTCCAGTCGCGTATGGTTCGCGGGAAGAACGACTGTCTGAAAGCCTCCGTGCGCGCTCTAATCTCTCTAATTTTACATTCGTGATCTCCTCGGGAGGTATAAGTAGAGGGAAGCAATATATTCGATACCTCATCCAGGAACGCACCCTCTCGAAACCTGGCGAGCAAGCTACACCGCGATGCAGAGCGCCTCTCTTGCAGAGTCTGCCACTTGAGTTTATTAAACATCTCCGTCCCAGGACGCTTCCCTGATATCACTTCAGTTTTACTCGAAGATTTGCCGTCTATTACTACGAAGTGCGACGTTCCTGACAGGAAATCACGAATTCAGTCGCACACCTGAGACGATACCCCATAGGCCCACAGCTTGAATAGAAGTCTCTTGTGAGGAACGGTGTCTAAAGCCTTCCGGAAATCTAGAAATACGGAATCAGCTTGAGATCCCCTGTCGATAGCGGCCATTACTTCGTGCGAATAAAGAGCTTGCTGCGTTGCACAAGAAGGATGTTTTCTGAAACCATACTGATTACGTATCAATAGATCGTTCCCTTCGAGGTGATTCATAATGTTTGAATACAGTATATGCTCCAAAACCCTACTGCAAACCGACGTCAATGATATAGATCTGTAGTTCGATGTATTACTCCTACTACCCTTCTTAAACACTGGTGCGACCTGCGCAATTTTCCAATCTGTAGGTACGGATCTATCGGTGAGCGTGAGGTTGTATATGACTGCTAAGTAGGGAGCTATTTTATCAGCGTAATCTGAAAGGAACCTAATCAGTATACAGTCTTGACCTGAAGACTTGCCCGTATCAAGCGATTTGAGTTGCTTCACAACCCCTAAGATATCAACTTCTAAGAAACTCATGCCAGCAGCTGTTCGTGTTTCAAATTCTGGAATATTCCATTCGTCTTCCCTGGTGAAGGAATTTCGGAAAATTGCGTTCAATAACTCCGCTTTAGCGGCACATTCGTCGGTAACAGTACCATCGGCACTGGCAAGCGAAGGTATGGACTGCGTCTTGCCGCTTGTGTACTTTACATACGACCAGAATTTCTTCGTATTTTCTACCAAATTTCCAGACAATGTTTCGTTGTGGAACCTATTAGAGGCGTCTCGCATTTAAGTCCGTGCCAAATTTTGCGCGTCTGTAATTTTTAGCCAATCTTCGGGATTTCGCGTTCTTCTGAACTTTGCATGCTTTCCCCGTTGCCTCTGCAACAGCGTTCGGACCTGTTTAGTGTACCATGGGGGATCAGTTCCATCTCTTACCAATTTATGAGGTATGAATCTCTCAATTGCTGTTGCTACTATATATTTGAATTTGAGCCATATCTGGTCTACATTTGCATAGTCAGTTCGGAAGGAATGGAGATTGCCTCTTAGAAAGGCTCCTAGTGACACTTTATCCTTTTTTTTAAATAAAATGTGAGTAGGCTGTTTAGGTTTTCTTATTGGTAATGCCACGTAGCGCTCTGTATGAAAATCACTGGCTGTGCTGTGTGCAGTCTGTGGCTGGTTTGCATTGTTGTATGCCATTGTAGTGTTGGGTTGTTGACTGTTAACAGCGGGTAGCGTTGTGCAGTTGGAGGTGAGCCGCCAGCAGTGGTGGATGTGGGGAAGTGAGATGGCGCATTTTTCAGAGTGGATGATCTGGACGTGTGTCCATCAGAAAGAGTACATTTGTAAGACTGGGTGTCATGAACTAATATATATATATATATATATATATATATATATATATATATATATATATATATATATAATATGACTTTTGAATAATATTAAGGTAAATACATTGTTTGCTCTCTATCAAAATCTTTCTTTTGCTAACTGTGCCTATCAGTAGTTAGTGCCTGCAGTAGTTTGAATCTTTTATTTAGCTGGCAGTAGTGGCGCTCGCTGTATTGCAGTAGTTCGAGTAACGAAGATTTTTTGAGGTAAGTGATTTGTGAAACGTATAGGTTAATGTTAGTCAGGGCCATTCCTTTGTAGGTATTACTGAAAGTCAGATTGCATTGCACCAAATATATTGTGTGTCAGTTTAAGCACAGTCTTGTACAATTTTTCTAAGGGGACACGTAATGCGTTTTGGGCGCCCAGCTGAGAGATAGACGTCTGAAAAAAGAAAGCCATTAGGTGAAAAAAAAGAGGCCATTATCCTCGCTATTGACATTTCTTTGTAGAAAGCATCGCAAATACGACACGCTCAAACTTGAAAACATGATTACACTGTAGAGTTCTTAATTTATGATATTGACTGAAATGAAATGATGAGAAACATTTCACATCAGTTGTCTTGCTAGTTGAAAGATTGTTTACTGCATTATGAAATGCCATATGGCTAGTGAATGACGTTTCACGCCTTGCTTTGCCTATTTTGCTTAATATCTAGTTTCTAGCTGCACTGCAGCATTAGTTAAAATAAAATTTTACACATGTACTAATATAGATATTTTCTGTCTACAGATCCAGTAAATAATAATTTTGTGATATACTCCAAAAAAATGAGGGACCACAAAAAGACATTTCCCTTCACAGGAACTGCATACATAATTTTCTTTTCAAGTACTTGGTAATTTATTTCATAAAATATGATTTTGTGGTGCACCACTTTAATTACATAGACATTAAGATATGAATATACATTTCCCTTATCTGCATTGTTGTCTTTAGTGTACTATTTATTCTGCTTGAGCTTTGTCATGTTTAGATATAGGTTATTGCATTTTCTGCTGCTGTTTGCCAGGCATAGTGCTACAGAATTTCACTTTGTATTACTCTATTATGCCAGTTTTACTACTGATTCATTTTTCTTATTTGCTGCACATTGCCTTATATTAGTTGTTAGGTAATTTAGATTTACTGTAGCTTGCTTCGCCAATTTGCATTTTTCTTGTCCTTGATGTTTGTGTTAATTTGTTGTGTGCTGCTGCATTGCCTCGTCCCTCGGTATATATATCTGAGCTCGGTAGATTTAAGTTAGCTTAAGAGGGGGTAGACTATATAAGAAACTAAATATGATGAATTGGAAGAAATACATTGAGAAGCTATAAGAAAATGGTTTGGCCATAAAAGTAGTGTACAGTAGAGAAAAACTATTTTTGAAAGAGGATGTGAACAGAATACAGAAAGCATGATTGGATAGGATTTTTTGGGTGGAAACAAATGTTGAAATAAGAGGAAAGATCTACAGAATGAAGTTTTGGGTTGGACTGCAGTACCAAATGTCACACTGAAAACAAACCCTGTCCTGTACCTTTGTGTTATTATGCTATGTGAATTTGTGTTTTTCCTGTCTTTGTTTGTTTAGCTAATAAGATTTACATTGTAGAATTTTTCTGATGTTTAGACGTTATTTATTCTGTTTTGTTTTAATGCTCATGTGTGAAGTTGATGTTTCAAAAGTTATTCTGATCTTTTATGCATGTACTTATGTCATAATTCTTGTAACACTGATGTACATGTTTATTTCTATTCTTTTGTAAAGCCTGTTTTACTACAAATGTTATCTGCATTGTTATGTTCTTTAATGATGTATTTTGTACCTTCGTTATTGTGTTCTTATGTTATAAAATTGTAATTGACACCAGTTCATCAAATTAAGTAACTTGTAAGTTACATATCACTGCACACGTTTCTGTTGGTCATAGTATATTGACAACATGTGAGAAGTGGGGACTGATAGTGTTTGCACATGTGTTAATAATTCAGCAAGGGACTGGTTAACAGCATTGCTGGTTCTAAGGACAATTAGAAAAAACTTTGTGAGTGCACAAGTGGTGGTTTATGGACTTGCTATATTGTCCACAAGACTCTTCTATGGTGATTGTGCACCTGCACAGTCGCAACGGATGGCTGCTAGTCATCTCTACAAGGACTACAGTGGGTCTGCACCTCTGGTGGTCCACCAATACCATATTCTCTACCAAGACTATAGTGGGTCTGCTCTGTGATGACCTACCTAGCAATATTCTTTAAAACTTCGACTAACTCTGCTGTGGGTTTGCTCTGTTGTGGCCCATTACTTGTCTGCATGTCAAGAGTCAGCACTGTCTTTCCATTGGAAGGACAACACTACCTCGTCAAGACTGCATGGAAATCCACTACTTCCGTGTGCATTCTCTTTTACTGCTCAGACTTAGAAAAAAAAAAACACTGCAGTTTTGCTGTGATGAATGATCAGGACTGTCTTTATGGACTGTGAGAAAATTTTAGCTTTCGACCAACATTGTATCAATAAGTGTGTGCATTTGATATCTTTGTTATTGTAATTATGAAAAATTTTATCAAATCATTATTGGCCACTGGCCAAAACTATTTGTAAAATTTTTTGTGGGGAGCATGGGGGCTATGTAAGTAGGCTGTTTAGGTTTTCTTATTGGTAACGCCACGTATCGCTCTGTATGAAAATCACTGGCTGTGCTGTGTGCAGTCTGTGGCTGGTTTTCATTGTTGTCTGCCATTGCAGTGTTGGGCTGTTGACTGTTAACAGCGGGTAACGTTGCGCAGTTGGAGGTGAGCCGCCAGCAGTGGTGGATGTGGGGAAGATAGATGGCGCATTTTTGAGGGCGGATGATCTGGACGTGTGTCCATCAGAAACAGTACATTTGTAAGACTGGATGCCATGAACTGATATATACAATATGACTTTTGAACAATATTAAGGTAAATACATTGTTTGTTCTCTATCAAAATCTTTCTTTTGCTAACTGTGCCTACCAGTAGTTAGTTCCTTCAGTTGTTTGAATCTTTTGTTTACCTGGCAGTCGTGGCGCTCGCTGTACTGCAGTAGTTCGAGTAACGAAGATTTTTTGAGGTAAGTGATTTGTGAAACGTATAGGTTAATGTTAGTCAGGGCCATTCCTTTGTATGGATTACTGAAAGTCAGACTGCGTTGCGCCAAAAAAATTGTGTGTCAATTTAAGCACAGTCTTGAACAATTTTTCTAAGGGGACGTTTCAAAAATTATTTTGCGTTTGTTTCTGGTGGATTTGGAAGAAACGGTATTGAGCCAAGCTACAACGTCCTTGTGATCACTAATCCCTGTATCAGTCATGATGCTCTCAATTAGCTCTGGATTGTTTGTGGCTAAGAGGTCAAGTGTGTTTTCGCAACCATTTACAATTCGCATGGGTTCGTGGGCTAACTGCTCGAAATATTTTCGGAGAAAGCATTTAGGACAATCTCGGAAGGTGTTTTCTGCCTACCATCGGTTTTGAACAAGTATTTTTGCCAACACATCGAGGTGAGGTTGAAGTCCCCACCAACTACACTCCTGGAAATAGAAAAAAGAACACATTGACACCGGTGTGTCAGACCCACCATACTTGCTCCGGACACTGCGAGAGGACTGTACAAGCAATGATCACACGCACGGCACAGCGGACACACCAGGAACCGCGGTGCTGGCCGTCGAATGGCGCTAGCTGCGCAGCATTTGTGCACCGCCGCCGTCAGTGTCAGCCAGTTTGCCGTGGCATACGGAGCTCCATCGCAGTCTTTAACACTGGTAGCATGCCGCGACAGCGTGAACGTGAACCGTACGTGCAGTTGACGGACTTTGAGCGAGGGCGTATAGTGGGCATGCGGGAGGCCGGGTGGACGTACCGCCGAATTGCTCAACACGTGGGGCGTGAGGTCTCCACATTACATCGATGTTGTCGCCAGGGGTCGGCGGAAGCTGCACGTGCCCGTCGACCTGGGACCGGACCGCAGCGACGCACGGATGCACGCCAAGACCGTAGGACCCTACGCAGTGCCGTAGCGGACCGCACCGCCACTTCCCAGCAAATTAGGGACACTGTTGCTCCTGGGGTATCGGCGAGGACCATTCGCAACCGTCTCCATGAAGCTGGGCTACGGTCCCGCACACCGTTGGCCGTCTTCCGCTCACGCCCCAACATCGTGCAGCCCGCCTCCAGTGGTGTCGCGACAGGCGTGAATGGAGGGACGAATGGAGACGTGTCGTCTTCAGCGATGAGAGTCGCTTCTGCCTTGGTGCCAATGATGGTCGTATGTGTGTTTGGCGCCGTGCAGGTGAGCGCCACAATCAGGACTGCATACGACCGAGGCACACAGGGCCAACACCCGGCATCATGGTGTGGGGAGCGATCTCCTACATTGGCCGTACACCACTGGTGATCGTCGAGGGGACACTGAATAGTGCACGGTACATCCAAACCGTCATCGAACCCATCGTTCTACCATTCCTAGACCGGCAAGGGAACTTGCTGTTCCAACAGGACAATGCACGTCCGCATGTATCCCGTGCCACCCAACGTGCTCTAGAAGGTGTAAGTCAACTACCCTGGCCAGCAAGATCTCCGGATCTGTCCCCCATTGAGCATGTTTGGGACTGGATGAAGCGTCGTCTCACACGGTCTGCACGTCCAGCACGAACGCTGGTCCAACTGAGGCGCCAGGTGGAAATGGCATGGCAAGCCGTTCCACAGGACTACATCCAGCATCTCTACGATCGTCTCCATGGGAGAATAGCAGCCTGCATTGCTGCGAAAGGTGGATATACACTGTACTAGTGCCGACATTGTGCATGCTCTGTTGCCTGTGTCTATGTGCCTGTGGTTCTGTCAGTGTGATCATGTGATGTATCTGACCCCAGGAATGTGTCAATAAAGTTTCCCCTTCCTGGGACAATGAATTCACGGTGTTCTTATTTCAATTTCCAGGAGTGTATAACCATATGAGTGGGGTATTTATTTGATACGAGACTCATATTTTCTCTTAACTGTTCAGCAACTATATCATCGGAGTCTGAGGGTCGGTAGAAGGAGCCAATTATTAACTTAGTTCGGCTGTTAAGTATAACCTCCACCCATACCTATTCGCGCGGAGTATCTACTTCGACTTCACTACAAGATAAACCACTACTGACCGACACAAACACTCCACCACCAATTCTGCCCCATCTATCTTTCCTGAACACCATCCGAGACTTCGTAAAAATTTCTGCAGCACTTATTTCAGGATTTAGCCAGCTTTCTGAATTTCAGCTTCTGTGCTTTCTATTAGAGCTTGAAGCTCAGGGACTTTCCCAGCACAATTACAACAATTTACAACTACAATTCCGACTGCCTTGATCCAAGCACGTCCTGTATTTGCCATGCACACTTTGAGATTGCAGCCCACCCCATACTTTCCCAAGGCCTTCTAACCTAAAAAACCGCCCAGTCCACGCCACACAGCCTCCGCTACCCGTGTAGCCGCAAGCTGAGTGTAGTAAACTCCTGACCTATTCAGCAGAACCCGAAACCCCACTACCCTATGGCGCAAGTCAAGGAATCTGCAGCCAACACGGTCGCAAAACCGTCTGAGCCTCTGATTCAGACCCTCCACCCGGCTCTGCACCAAAGGTCCGCAGTCGGTTCTGTCAACGATGCTGCAGATGGTGAGCTCTGCCTTCATTTCGTAAGCAAGACCGGCAGCCTTCACCAAATCAGATAGCCGCTGGAATCCTGAGAGAATTTCCTCAGATCCAAAGCAACACACGTCATTAGTGCCGACATGTGCCACCACTTGCAGCTGGCTGCACCCTGTGCTCCTCATGGCATCCGGAAGTACCCTTTCCACCTCAGGAATGACTCCACCCGGAATGCACACCGAGTGCACACTGGATATCTTCCCCTCCTTAGCCGCCATATCCCTAAGGGGGCACATTACGCGCCTAAAATTGGAGCTCCCAGCTATCAATAAGCCCACCCTCTGTGATTGCCCAGACCATGAAGGCTGAGAATCATCCTCTGAAACAGAGCAGGCAGCTGCGTCTGGCTCAGACAGAGACAGTACCTGAAACCTGTTTGTCAGACACACCGAAGAGGCTTTCTGATCGGCCTCCGGGGACGTCTTTCGCTGCTTGCCACGCCTTGGAATGACCTCCCAATCAACCACAGGCGAGGGCACAGCCTGACTGCGGGCAGCAACTGTGGCAACCACAGCGGCAGACCGATCTGGGGACAGACGGGACGAGGTTGACATCCCCGTGATACCCAAGTCCGGCTCCCCACAGTTGTGCCCATTGGCAACAGCCTCAAGCTGCGTGACCGAAGTCAGCGCCGCCAGCAGCTGTGAGCGAAGGGATGCCAACTCTGCCTCTCATCCGAACACAGTAATCACAGTCCCTGTCCATTCTAATCGATGTTGAACAACAGTCTCTGAAACACAAGTCCGTGCCTAGACAACGCAGGGGAAACACGCAAAGAATGTACAAATGCCTAACGACTGCGCTACAATCTGCCTGAATTTACGATTACAGTAACTAAAACTCGAAATTACACCTCCTATACGAAACTCACACGCAATTTAAGTAAGAATCTACGAAGTAAACACAGAAAAGAAGCTATATCCTTCTGCGCTGTCGATGTGCACCAACTTCAAACCATGAAAGTTTAAGAGCCCCCATGTACTAAGCTAGTTAGTTAATGAAGCAATGCAAAGGTCCCTTCAGAGCCGGTGTAGTTCAATTTTCATCCTGTTTAATTGCTTCAGTCCGGGTTTAGGAAAGAAATATCTACTTTGTTAGCTATTCTATTGGTATCTGGTTAACGCACAGGCGTAGAGGCCCTGTACCAAGCAATGGAATTCTAGAGGATGATTTTAAAAGACCCCCTGATTTAAATCAGAATCATTTCATGCTTTCCCTTGTTCAATATAGCTACCAGTTTCATGTGTGTTGCTGATTGGTTCTATAAACTGCTGCATATAGTTCTTTTAAGGTACGTGTTGTTGAGAGGCATATGTTACTGTTTGCTATCTCATTGGCCATTTGATTACTTGATTTCCAAGTTAGTAGTACATTTATCTGCAAAGTTAGGTTACTGTGTTGTAGTGTGAACAGATATAAAGAAAGAATCTGGTGAATGTGTCAAGGAAGGTTATGTTAGCCTTAGGATTGCCTTCTGCTTTATGGTATTGCATTACACAAGAATGCCTAATTAAACTGGCGACCGATATTAATATATAATGTTAGAACTTGCTTTTGCGTTGGGAGAACGTCTGTTCCCTGACCCACTTGTTTACTGTTAGTTGTACTCTGCTGGAGTGTTTCGGAAACGAGTCCCAGTTTGATTGTTCTGTTTGCATTACGTTATCTCACGGCCTACTTTCTCGAAAATTCCTCGCATAGGTATAACGTTAGCTTCGATTGCGGTTGAAGATGGTCGGTGTTGGTGTAACAACTCCTTCTGCGTTTTAAATGATTATGTTCTTTCAGTAAAAATAAACGATGTTTGAAATTAACACACGTTTCCCAACCCAAGACCAACACTCGAAGTCCCAGTTATGCTACAAACGAGGTGATTTCCCTGTGTGTGTAGAAGACCTTACAAAGTGACAGGTAACACAGGATCGACACATCGTTAGTGAAGTCTATCCATACTTTGTTTTGCTTCTGAACAATGGTGTTGGGAACAATGCGCAATGTATTGTGATTATTCTTCACAAGTTATATACAGTGGACAAGAGAAATCCAGATAGTCACAGCAGTATATGAGAGTTAGTGTGTTATAAGAAGACAGCCATCTCTCATGAACAGAGTGAGGGATTCAGTTTTTTGTGATAAATACCGACCATCAAAAGATGTAAAATCTTCTCATATGAGTGGTACTTGTTTTTCTCTGTAGGCATGAAACAAGACATGCCAAGACAGAAAACTAGTACATTACAATGTGTATTCATATTAATCATTTTGCGTAATGGTGAGGTTATAAACCGAAACATGTTGCAATACTGAATAATTCAAAAACGTTCTCTATGAACTGTGACTGTGAGCAGTCTCTGAAAAACCTGTTTTCTTTATAAATTACTCTCTTTTGCAACTCAGCTACGTCCAGTAACTTGTTATTTTTTTTTTTTTTACTTTCTTGTTTATACTGTACGGTAGCTATCCGTTCCAAAATGCCAACAATCAAATTGGTGGTCCGATAGTTTTCTTGTTATGTGCACGCTGTGCCTTATTTTACAATATTACGTGTACTTAATTGGAAATTTGATGGAAGGTCTCCAGCTTCGCGGATATCAGATGCTGACTCAAATGCAGTTCTGCTTTAACTACCTTCGCAACTCTGTTGAAGAAGGAAAGAAAAAAGCATGCAAAATTTTAAAAACCGCAAATCCCCACTGTCGGAGTTTTACAAAAGCTCTAAAATTAGCACCAACTTCACTGAAAGATGTTTTTAAAAGTCTTAACAACGAAACTCTATCTCAAAACTTGGCGAAGTATACCAGAATACACCGAAAGGAATGCAGTGTCAAAATTTTAACTGCTAAGGCGCACTGCAAGTAGTTAAAAAAAAATGGTTAAGTTTTTCATTTTTGCTGCACAAAGAACCACTTTGTACAGCCACTGTGCACCGCCCTTCACACCTAGCGCGCGGATTGACGAATAAGCAGACACAGCCGTGTAACGCGAAGTCCAAAGTGAACACACGCAAATTTTAAACACCTGCACCAATCCTAAAATGTTTCAAATCATAAATTTTTTAATAAGTTTCATTTGTTATTGACAGTTACTATGTCGAAGATGTAGTGGTTCAAATGGCTCTAAGCACTATGGGACTTAACATCTGAGGTCATCAGTCCCCTAGACTTAGAAACTACTTAAACCTAACTAACCTAAGGACATCACAAACATCCATGCCCGAGGCAGGATTGGAACTTGCGACCGTAGCAGCAGCGCGGTTCCGGGCTGCAGCGTCTAGAAACGCTCGGTCACAGCGGCCGGGGCAGATGTAATGGCTCTACAAGTGACTAGCAGAGGAAACAATAATCAGGGCTGTGTATGATGTTATATTACTGACTTCCTCCATTAATTGGAAATTTAATTGGTTGAGACGAAAAATTTATAGCAATTCCTGTTGCACAGTTGTAAGATAATTTTTGAATAATATATGTTTTACTAACAATGAAACCATTCCCTATTTATTCCCTGCAGTCATAAAAATGTGAAGCGACTATTCAGTGACCGAAACAATCATATTCCTTACACAAGGCACACCTGATGAAAAATAAATGAATGCATTCAGGCATTTCACAGCAATTACTAGTCTTATTTAAGGAATTAGGATGAAGAAAGAAATGATCGCGGTCGTTTTTCCGCACATCATGCTGATCATCAGGCATACTTGACACAATTCATAAAACATGATCATTTCGGTACCGTTGCTCTTTGAAGCCCTGTTAGGTTGGAGTTTAGTTATAGTTTGATAATGCAGACTGACACTGCACCAATGACTGAAGGTAAGAGTACTGTTCAGATGATAAGCTTGGAATCACAAAGAGTTATCGAAAATTATGTTGTCCAATAAATCTCTGAAACATGCTTTACGCTATCGAAACATTTTTATCACAGGTTCTGAACCACACTGCTGGTTCTGGGTGGAATCTGAATTACGTGAACAGTCTTGTTGTCATCGTCTGAAAGACGTAGATGTAGTTAGGTCCTGGCCAAAAGTCCAACAAAAGGAATGAACAGTTTTCTGCAACTGGTAAGTGCACGTTCCGGATGTAATATGGAAAATTGATGTGTCCGATTTTTCCAACATTCGCTACGTCGATTACAAGAGATTTGCAACCAACCACTCCGTTTTTTCCCTAATTTGTATTAAGGTTCCTAAAGACAGATATAAAGGTATGGAAACAGTAATCCACTGATACTTACCACTTGCATTATTATGTACGAATGTGTCATAGCATTCATCAACTGTGCAAATGACTCCGTTTTCTTTTCTCTCGAAATAATAAAATGCGGGTTGCAGCCAGCTCTTGCACTAAAGACTGACTGGAATGAATTTTTCACTCTACATTGGAGTAAGCGCTGATATGAAACTTCCTGGCAGATTAAAACTGTGTGGTGAAGCGAGACTCGAACTCGGGACCTTTGCCTTTCGCGGGCAAGTGCTCTACCGACTGAGCTACCCAAGCACGACTCACGCCCCATCCTCACAGCTTTAATTCCGCCAGTACCTCGTCTTCCACCTTCCAAACTTCACAGAAGCTCTCCTGCGAACCTTGCAGAACTAGCACTCCTGGAAGAATGGATCTGCCAGGAAGCTTCATATCAGCGCACACTCCGCTGTAGAGTGATTATTTCATTCTAGAAACATCCCCCAGGCTGTGGCTAAGCCATGTCTCCGCAATATCCTTTCTTCTGCTCGCACCACAGTTATTCCTGTCAGGCGGGTTGCGCGTGGCTGTCGATTCATTAATACTATTTGTGCCGCTTTTGTATAGTTTATTTTGTACCTAAGATTAATCGAAGTTCAGTTTTACTTCCTGTCGTTTTATCCCAAACTATTCTTTAAATTCTACGTGTACGTTCTTCTCTAGTATTTGCCTGAGAGATTTCATTCTACTTAAATTCCATTTGTGTCCTTTTTTGTTAGCGAGAAAGTTGTTGCCTACTTAAATTTGGAAATTTGTGGTAAGGACTATGGGACCAAACTGCTGAGGTCATCGGACCCTAGGCTTACGCACTATTTAATCTAACTTAAACTAACTCACGCTAAGGACAACACGCACACCCATGCCCGAGGGAGGACTCGAACCTCTGACGGGGGGAGCCGCGGGAACCGTGACAAGACGCCATAGAGAGCACGGCTACCCCTGGTGACGTTGCCTACGTATGGGAATGCAAATAACATTTTTCTGTTTCACATACATTTTATATTGACATTATATTATGGTTGTCTATTGAATGTTGTGACCTACTCTACTCATATATGTTAAATGATATGTTATCTAAATTTCTAGTCGTGACTGACGTTTCTTTTGCAACGTTAGTTAACTGATATGTTCTTCCGTCTGTTGTATCACTATTTGAAGCCATATTGTTATTCATCCAGTCTGTTCGAGACTGAAGGTGTAAGCATATTACGATTGCAAACCTTAGCCAAAAATAGTTTAAATTTAAAAAAGTCTCGGTTTATTGGTACTCTTTTTGCATTTATTTGTATTTGTTAAATTTCACCAGTTTAAAGGTACTCGTAACAACAGTGGGGAGAATTTTTGAATAAATTTGTTATTTGTGGATGAAGTGCTATTTTTTTGTGGCATCTTATCAATGCCAGTTCCTCGCCTGCTAACGAATTTCAAACCTATTCTGAGAAAAAGTACCTCAGTGAGTTACTTCAATGTGCAGCATTACTTAATCGATATTCTACCGACAAGCTTCTCTAACCAGCAGCGCTACCTGATGTAGCTCCTAGCTTAGGTAACTGTGCTATGCAGGGCTCTGTATATAAAAGAACAGCTCGATAATTCTTTAAGGTTGAGTCGCACAAGTCTGCTTTCGTGCCCGGCAGGTAATTTGCTGCAAATAATAACCTATAGTTGTGATTGTGCAGTCAAATAGCCTACACTTCAGCTAGAATTGTGGATTAATGAAATAAACACAGATACACAATAAAGACGAATGAGTAATTAATAAAAAGGATTCTATTGTAAGGTCTCTAATTTATGTAGATGACACCAGAGAATTTTCGTTGAATAATGTTTATTCAGGAAAGTATTCATAAAAAAATGAAAAGCGGTCAAACAATAACAGAAGGGGAATATTATAAAATTCAATAAAGTTCCACTGGTATCACAATCCCCAAGCCAAATAATCATCCAAGATACGTGAGAAACTAAGTCCATTTCATGATAAGAATAAACGAAATATTCGCCATCCCAAATTAGCTTAGAATTCAGCATGACAATTTACAAATTAATAGTTCTGCTCTGGGGCACAATCAGGCCTTACGACAGTTAGGGTCCCTTCAAAAGTACTGTAGCGGCTGTTCGCCATCAGGCGCCCAGAATCAATCACGTACTTGACCGAACAACATATGTAACCGTAGGGAAGTGTGCCTTCTTCAAGTCCTCTGAGTAGCTCGTCCTTTGGGAGCACCACCCAAAAAGTGTCTGTCTCCACTTGGATTCGGTAGTGTAATGCCACTGCCTACTTCTCTACGGTAGAAGCCCATCCCCACCAAAACTTCATCGTTCTTATTTTCTGCAGAAATGAGTTGATTCGGCCACTTTCTGCACTAAAAAAATGTGTTATAATAACATTTCTTAAAGATTTGTTATACACATTCTGTGACACGCAGGCCATTCACAATAAACATAAATAATAGTGGCTTCATGAATAAATAATTCGGCATGCTGCACATGTGCACTCAAGTTAAGTCTTGTTTACTATTATTTAAACAAGTAATTGCGTCAGTTTGTTAGAAGCATCTTTTGATACTCTTTCCAATTGTGGTGTCAGCTAACACATGCAACTGACCACCATTAAAGTACCACGGTTTTTAATATTAATTGCAATCAAGATTTAAATCAAGTTAACATACTTCTTAAATAACTGATCAAATATAAAGAGATGCGAGGTATTGGTGCTGCATTCCATTGCAGTGTTACCGTGGAAGTTCTAACAAACATTTCCATAAATAAGAAGATGTGATACAAAATAAATCATTAAATAAAATAGAAACGGGCACATGACTTTTGGGGATGGTAGCTATAGCGCTATGATGTCATCTGAGATCTCATTTGTCGAAATCGCATGAAACGTTAAAAGTTGTTAGTACTAAGGTTCATTTTGAAAATACCTTCGTAAAATATTAACTTCTTTAGTTTTTAAGATAAAGAAAATATTATTGTTTCATCAGAGGTCTCTCATCTTTCTCATATTTCAGATATATTCAGATTTTCTCTATTATTTAAATCTGACTTATTATATAATTTCAGAGAGCCGTGGGTAGCCATATTTAAGACTGTCTAACACGCTGTCATTTTTGGTACTTTTCTGTCTTCCGGCTAAGTGAGCCACCATCATCCAAATTCTCTGTTCTGGGTTTTATCCGTTTCTGGCCAAGTGCTGTTTGCCTCTTTAGCTGGGCTGACCAGCGGTGGTGGATTCAGTTGGGCAGTGCACGCTCTGTTCTGGACCATCTGGCTATTATTCAGTCACACAAGCAAATTCATCTCCTGGCAATTCTAGATGGCTGAATAATTCTCCTACGTACATGTAACGTCACTAGTTGGCATATGAGTCTAATTTCGCTGTCCGTATTTAATGAGTCTAATTTGCATTCCTTAACCTCCAAAGTTATTGATAAAAAGAATCCATAAACATCTTCTGATCACTGTATATAATACTATATACCGGACATTCTAACAACTAACCTGTGCCAGATTTCTTCTAAAGTGAGAAATAACGGTTTTCGCACATTTTCATTCAGAATACATTGGTCAAAACAATTTTTTTTTTTTTGGTTGTAAGACTAATATGCACTGTATGTGGAACGTAATTCGGTCCTATTCGAGACACAAATTTCAAGTATTAAAGTTTTCTGTAAATTTTTAACGACACCTATGTGTTGTACCTTTATGAGCCAAACCAAACAATGAAGTGTTGGTCCACCTCTGATGGCAGTGAAGCACTGATTCCTAGTGAAATTGACTCGAAAAGTCTTCAATAGGTTCTCCGAGGTGCTGTATGTGGCACCAAGTGTCTATTATCAGGTCGCGCAGTACCCCTAAAGTATGGAGCTATGGCTTCTGATCGCAAAGGTTGCACCTGATACCGTCCTAGCTGTGTTCCATAGATTGGCGATTAGACGACTTTCATGGCAAAGACATCAACTTCACTATGTTGCTACTCAAACAACCGCAGCACTTTCCTGGCCTTGTGTTATAGGTTGGTGTTCTAACAGCAGATCCCACTGTGTTTGGGGAAGACATCAAGCAATAATGGAAGCACGTGGTCGGCCATTATGTTCACGTTGTCCACAGCTGTGGCGCCTTCGATTACTACCACAGATCCTATGGAAGCCATGGTGAATGAACACCACATCATAATATTGCCCACACCAGCCTGTATCCAATTTATGTTTCGAGCAGCCCTTCGCCTAAATCACCAAGAACAAGAAATAGGATTCAGCGCACCAGATGACATTTTTCCATCTATCCTCGGCCTAGCGTCACTAATCCCCTGCCGTTTGCAGTCATAACTGACACAGAAACAAGTCGGTGACGTCAGTGGTTCCAGAATGAAGCGCCTAGAACTGCTCGGCCACACCGGCCGGCTACTGCATTACAGTTCTTGCACGGGGCAAGGATATTTTATGTGTTCAGAGTGACCGAACTACGGCTGTTACTGTCGCAGATGTGATAGCTGCACAGGACACCTTGATGGTTTCTCGTAGCTCGTTCGATGAACTTACTTTCTCAAGGCTCCTGTAGGTAGAAGTTGAGAGGTGTAAGGTCTGGAGACAGTGTGGGTACTCAATAGCTCCTCTTTAATCTATCCATCGTCCAGGTAGATTTTCTGACATCTTTGTGGTATGTGGCGGAGTGCCGTTTTGTTGTAGGTATAATCTTTCATTTCCAAACAGCTCTCAGATGGCTAGTAAAATAGATGTCTGCAGCATATGAAGATACACCTCAACAATTACGGTACCTTCAAAGAAGAATTGGGCTAATCAAACAGTGCAGTGACAAACCACACCATACATTAACACCCGGCGGCTTAACATGTCTGTTCACGTGAACGGGAGGATTTTCAGGAGCCGATAAAGGCAGTTGTGGCGGTTTACAGACCCGTTCAGTTTGAATTGTTCCTTGTTAGACCATTCCTGCAAACAGTTCATCTTCGCAGAGAATGTCTTCAAGCCACTCGCAGTCCTCCTGTCTTCTATCCAGGTCGTCCTCGTTCATAGCCAACCTCCAGAATTCGTCGTACGCTTGATCGGCGTATCCCGTTCTTAACTGCCCCCTGCTTCAGTTTTCTGAGGTGACCTAGAAAAAATTTGCAACACAGCAGCGCTGGAAGCTGGACTTCTGGATGTTTTTGGTCGGCCAGACCTTTCCTTAAGCACATCTTGAACAGTATCGGCTTCCAATTTATCCCGAATACGATAAATTGTTGTACGTATTGGTGGATGAGTTCTGCACACATTACGCCATTACCGTTGTACATCCATAATGTTTTCGTACTTCGAGTACCACTTTAATATGGCTTTACGTTGCTCGAACGATAATCTTACCTCATTCATTGCTGCACTGCCATCTGCTGAAAAACTCTCGCCAAGATCTGTTGAGAAAACAATGGACTACGCTGCTGCACAAAACTGATAAGGTACGTCATGTTGTTCCAAGGATATTAGCAAAGAGTGTCTACATTTTTTCTGGACTCTCTGTATAATGTGGTTACATTTTAATAGTAAGTGTACAATATTGTGAATGTTTTCTGCTTAATGGTTGGCTAACAAGTCTTAGGTAATACTCGTGAAAGATAAACTTCTTATTCTTTAAACATCACTCAACAAATCAAGAAATCGTTCATCAGACATTAGGGCCCTAATTTCCGGTCCTATAGACATTATTTTCCTTCTTTTAGGCTCCAATGATCGTTGAACACTTCTATCGTAAGTACATCAATCAACGAAAAGTTATATCTATCTATATTCAAAACGTGTTTGGCACAGCGGAGACACATACACATTTTTGGGGCCGACAAGATCTACTGTCCAAGTAGAGGTTCAATCCTAACAGAGCTTTTAACCGTAATAGTGATGTTTGCTAGATATACTGTCCAACTCTTTTACGATATAATGAAATCATTATCAGGAGTCTTTATAATGGACTCGAAATCATTACAAGAAACCATGTCACCGCCTTTGAGAAAACAGAAAAGGAAGCTTATAGACTGCAAACACGCACTTGCCTATCGAGAAGAAGATTTCATCCTTTTAACAGCCAAGATTTGAGTTCAAAATATTGCTTCAACAAATTTAAGTCTCGATCAAAATCGTTGAAATCCCACGAGACAGAAAGTGTGGTTCATGTCATTCATAGTGGCCATGAAACATTGCGTAGGTTTGCATTTTCCTTCACTGTTTCATGTGTGTTCGTAATAGCATTCAGTCGCATTGTCATGAGGCACGAATATGGCGAACTCTTCACTGTGACATACATGTATGAAAGCAGATGGCAAATTAAGACTGTATTACACAGTTGTCATTGTTTTCGATGTAACCCCACTTATTAGTCAGACATAAAAAAAGGCCGTTGTCTAACCTGTTTGTTCCTTCCAAGTCATGGTAACACCGAAGGATGTGTGAGGTGATCCTTTCAATCAGTCTGTCAGGAGTATATTAATGATGAACAGAACACTTGGGGACCCAGTCGTGTCCTGTTGGCCAGTTCGTAGCATTTCTTTACAAAAGATTAAGGTTTCGTTTTTGTGATTTCAAAGTTAATTCCCCACAGATAAAACGAAAAGAATTTTCCCTATTTACTAAGGTACGGGGCATTTCTTCTGAATTAGCCACAACCCATCACGCACTTAGAACAAAAATCAGACGTTAACAACACTGACTCTACGTGTTCAGTCATGACTCGTCTTTATTTCCTTGAGGTAGATTTCTGAACTTAGTGGCATGTGTGGTATTTCCTTGTACACATTTCGGTTATTTTTCAGGAATTAAATCAGCAAAATATTTAAGTATATCCACGGCAGAATAACCAGTATGTCACATTTTCATATATTACTGGAAGTAGAAAGTAGTGTGTCACAGGAAATTTGTGGCTGACAGCCAAAATGATTGCATTTTTGAAATCAGCAACCATGGCCTAGCAAAGGGCACCATTCATATTCTCTGTAACAAAAATGTTGATCTGCGTAATTTGCCGTGCTGTCAACAGAGATGTCACTGTATAGGATATATTAGTTCAATTTTGAGTCTAAAGGTGAAAGGAATTAAGCTAAAACTGACGCACAGAGCCGTGAAGCAAATGCCTGAAAACTGCAGTTCCCACAGCTCTTGTAACTCACTGCATCGCACTTGCTTTGAGTCCTAAAATAGGGTCACGTATGCCCATCTTTTAGGGAAAAAGTGTTCGCATGTTTATAAAGCAAGAGTTTTTCAGGTACAACGTGAGAATTGTCTTTCAAATGTTTGTTCTAAAATATATGTTTAGTAACAGGGAAAATATTCTGAGCTGCAGTTTGCATAACGAAATCATACGTTTTTATGTTACAGTGTAAATACAAGAAAAATTATATGCTATTGTGTGCACTGAAAATAACCTGGTGTAACATGCGACTCAAATATTACTTGTTTTACAGATGTACTCTGGCATTTCTTGAAAATGTCAGGTACTCCCCATTAATTATATGTGTCGCCAGCGCCACGCAACAGCAAGCAAACACAGTTGTCCTTTGCACATGGAGGTTGTTTTTGTTAAGCTGCAGACACGACGCAATAATCCGCCGCCTTCTCCCGGCAGCCCAGGGAATATAAAGTCACTGCTTCATGCTGTGCACTCCTCCGTTAATTAGCTCTACTGCATTTTTGTTTAGAGCTCCCGTTTTACAGTTTCTTGCTTTTTACGCGAGCAGGCTCTGTCACTGCCACGTAGCAACGACAATCCGGCGCCTTTGTCCTTCTTTCAGCCTTATCCGCTGAGAACACTTTCGTCTGCGCTGGCAAACACTATGACGCAAAGAAACATTTGGAAGTCTGTGGGTGGCTTCCTGTTTCGTCCTGCAGTGAAACCCACGCTCCACATTAACAGTACTTTTTAAGTTAATTACTTTTCCATTCACACTGTTCCCCTATAAACAAGGTATAGTACAATCTCATACAGTGCGTAGGAGGTGCCCTGTAGTTAAAAGGCAAATATAGTATCCGTAAATAATGTGGGTCATCTTTTCTAAAATTAATAAACTTGATAGTAATCACTTTTAAACTGATTTAGTTCTTTTTGCTCGATACCAATTTACAGAGTTGCAGTATAGCAAAAGAGCTTAATCCCTACATATTTGCACCTCATCCTTATCGATTTTGACCTCATTTCGTCAGATAGTCTCAGAGATGAAATTAAAATGTTGACCGATCAGATAATCTGAAATTTGTTTCTTGTCGTAGTTACTAAACGGAAGTATCTCGGTACAATCTTTTCCATCTATATTAAAATATGATACACGTGCCTTGTAAGTAAACTGTGTTGAAAAGTTCAGACAAATTTGTTACCAGCAGATCTAAAATGTTATCTTCACTGAATTAGTGTAACATAATTTTCGTAAATGGCATTTAGTCATTTCACATAAATCACTGTACTTTTTACCCGCTCTAACCATCACGTCACGTTGACTATAGCTGATAAATTAAAATCTTCCTGTAGTACTTTAACGTGACTAGCCTTCACCATGTTTTTCCTCAGATGTTACGTCGCTACTACTCCTGCAGCAGGTGTGTACAAAATCATCCAGTTCATATAATTGCTCCACCTTGAACACTTATATTCTCTTAAATTATTCAGCATATGGAATCTGCATTAACGTCCTATATACAGGGTATTAGGACGAGGTGAATGAGGACAATTTACTGAACTACTGTACGTCACGATTTACTTAATCTGCACAATGATAACAACTGTAGGTGTTAGGTGTAGTATGTTTCTAGTCTGGTTAGCACCTGCAGTACATCTGGCGAGCCCTATGCGAATTATCCCCTATGCATACCATGTTCACTTGAGCTAAAAGTCAGAAATATTTCATTTTGAGTCATTGAAACTATAGTCTTGAGTTTTTCACAGAACGTGGACAGACGTTTCTGCTTTTCTACCAAATTAATCATATTGGAAAATGGAAGTTAAATTTGAGATATTTTATTTTCTCAAAATGTTAAAAATATACGTTTTAACAAGTATTTTAAAGTACAAATCGCTTAATATAAAATAATTTCGAAACTCTGAATGCAGATCTATTATGATGTCTTAAGGTACTACTCCTAAATATTTCATCTTTCTGCTATAAGTAGCCCCTGAGAAAATGAACCTCATATACCAAAAATTAAAGGCACAGGAAATGACCTTCAGAGTTTTTACTTCAGTGGATGCCTGGTCCATAGGTAGCATCATCAGAATTGTCCTACAGCTTCCTTTTGATGGCTGTTTTATACTGTCTAGCTATCTTCTGCTGTGATGTCTAGCCATCTCTGAATAGATTTTTACTGCATTATCTGAAGACTTGAGCCGTTCCTTGCAGCTGCTGCAGTTCGTAATCCTACACAGAGTCCCTTCTTCTGCAAAATTTTGCACTTTGTTGTGTTGTGCTAAGTGATAAAACAGCATCGTAAAAAAAAACCTCACAAACACAGTGTTAGGTAGTTTGTACCATATCACACACTCATTTGGATTTTGAGTCCGGCCGTGAAGACATTTCTTTCGTAGACTAATATCTGCGAGGTCTTGAAATACTGGTTTTATTTCGTACTTTTTGGCAACTGATGAAGGTGGCTGTATCATTGTTTAGTTACCTTGCCTCCATTGTCCTAGCATCAACTATCTTCTCCTGTTGGACATACCCCCGTTGGGAAATATTATTGCTTGAAGCTGTGTGAAAAAAGAACTAGACTGCTCCCTTCATTAATTCTGCATCTGCTGTATTCTGTCTGATTGCTAGACCTTAGCACTTCTGAATATGGTGTACAGCAAGTATGGTCTGAATATGGTCTACTCCAAAACATCTGATAATAAAGTCGTATGAATTATCCCATATTGGCCGGGCGCTGTGGAAAAGCGGTTCTAGGCGCTTCAGTCCGTAATCGCGCTGCTGCTACGGTCGCAGGTTCGAATCCTGCCTCGGGCATGAATGTGTGATGTCCTTAGGTTAGTTAGGTTTAAGTAGTTCTAAGTCTAGGGGGCTGATAACCTCAGATGTTAAGTCCCATAGTGATTAGAGCCATTAGAACCATTTTCATCCCATATTTTGTAATCCCAGCATCTAGTTGCATGTATTATTCTTCAGTTACAGCTAGTCTTTTTTTTGAAGCTCTTTCAGATGTCGTGGCAGCGGCATCACTCAAGGTATCACTACCAGTGTAGAGGTTAATGGGACGTCAAATACTGATATATATGATGAATTAGTCGCATTCTGAATACCCTTTACTTTCTTGCGCCAATGTACACGATTTTTAAGTACCTCCAGACTAGGTCTTGGCATCGTGAGTGGAAGAAAACTCAATGACTTGATCAGATTTGACTTTCACAATAAGCACATGGATTTACTTATAAAAGAAAGCAATACAAATGGCGCGGAATGGACTGTCAACTGTCTTGCAGTGTAGCCCACAGAAAATGTAAAACGCTTGTGCTCACTTGCACCTCTGGCAAGGCAGGCTATATCAGGCTTGTTTCGCATCTCGTAAACACCGTGTGGAATACTGTGTGTTGCAGTTCTGAAAAACGATTTAAATTACTTCTGTGCACGTCGTATCAATACTTTGTACACAATTGTAAATGGGACACTATAAATATTTCAATCTATTTTCTCATCGAAAGCAAATTCGGTATAGCCTTTATACTTCCCTGGGCAGCAGGTCAGGTCATAAAATGTGGCTACATGGACACAAAACCGTTAGCCTATATTGGCAGGCATAGTCCACTTACAACGGAATATCTCTAAGTGCCAATACACGATCTTGACGAAACTTGATGCATTTGTAGAGGGAGAAAAATAGTGTAATTTGGTGATTTGCCTTTTTTTGTTTGCGCTCTATTTCATTTTTATGGGGTAAAACACATTTTGAAACGTAATCTGCCATTTTAGGTTTAGAGGTGACACCTTAGAAACGTTGATACTTGAAAAGTGTTTTTCAAATAAATGTTGGTATGTTATTAATGTCCTTGAGAAATATATAATCAATTTTTGTAAAAAATCTGAAATTCTGCAAAATACCCCACTACTGTTAATTAATTTTGAAAAATGAAAACTTTTGTTACCACATAAATTAAAGAAGCTTTCAAGCCACATACAACCCTGTGTAGTAAAGCTGATTTTTGAAATACCATTTTTGAAAAATATGCTGTACACAGTGTAATGTCGAAGAATTTTCAACATATCTAATTAAAATATCTTAGCACACGTTACTAGTCTGATTATTTATTTTACTTATATTTGTTTCATGTTTTAAATTGTTATTTTACGTTTTACGTTCAGGATCTCTTTTTGGTGGACCAATAATGATAGAAAATGATTACAATAATGATATTCTGTGAGGAAATTCTTAAAACATAACGTTTTTGACACCACGTACATAAAATGAACGCAATTTCTTCACTTAATATATACGACAGAGAAGGCAATATAAAACAAAATTCAGTAGGATTTTGAATTGTCACTGGTGGTCCTCTAAATACTGTAGTTTGTGTTAGGAACATTTCAGTACGTAGCAAAGTCTTGGCGAAGAGAACTGATTACGTACTGATGACTGCAGTTTCATTGTATTGTTTCTCCGGTATTGTGGAGACTGGCGTCATAATCACTGAACAGAACTAGATCATAAAATTTTCTTACGAAGTTCTTCCAATCTGGAGAGCCACATATATTCCACAGCTGTACCTTTGTCATCGAGCCTTTTGGGATCACTAGATATTTCTTGTCCATGGATACAATACTCCAAGCGTTTTTTTTTCACACAAGTCTTTACATAGTTTTAAAACAAACTAATGGTGATTTTGGACCGAGAATTCTTGAATCTCTTTTTAAAGCTTCAAATGTCTTTTTGACAGCGTCGAAATCTGATAAACAAACGTCTGACCCACTCAACGGCACAGGTACAGCCGTGGGGGTGCATACAGCTTACGGTGTTGGAAGAACTTTGTGAGAAGACATTCAGATCTAGTTCTTTTGAATGATTAAGGCGTCAATTTACAATTCAGAAAGATGTAATGAAGGTGCAGCCATTAGTACATAATCAGTTCTCTTCGGGAAGTTTTACAATGTACTGAAATATGCCTGATACAAATTACGATATTTAGAGGTTCACCAATGACAGTTTGAAATCCTGCTGAATTGTTTTTTTATATTTTCTTCTCCGTCGTGTATATTAAGTGGAGAAATTTCGTTCATTCAGTGTAAAAATTTTTTGTTAGCAGCATTTCTTTGCAGATTATCATGACTGTAATTATTTTCTATAATAATAATGAGTTACTTATAATTTTCAATTATCCAAATGCACGTATGTGAAACGGTAAAATAAAGAAAAACAATGAATTTGAAGGGAAAAATAACAATTTAAATAAAAATAATACGAATAGTAATGAATGTTTAGATATTTTAATTACGTGTGTTGAGAATACTCATACACTACACATTGTGCAATTTTTCCCCAAGAATGGTATTTCAGAAACCATGTTTACAACACAGGGGTGTATGTGGCTTGAAAGCTTCTTCAATTTGTGTTGTAATAGAAGTTTTCATTTTTCAGTATTAATTCATGGTGGTGGGCATTTTTCCAAATTTCAGACTTATACAAAAGCTGATTATAGAGTTTTTAAGACCATTAATTACATATCAACTGTTATATGAAAAACATTTTTCATATATATCATCGCTTCTAAGGTAATCCATTTAAACCTTATGAACCAAATTACCTTACTGGATGTGTTTTACTTCTTAAAAGTCAACCTGTGCACATGAAATGCGTATTCCATTATTTTGCGTCCTCTTCACACCCGGTGAATTTCATCAATATCGTTCACTGAAACTTGGGAATGTTTTCCTCTTAGCTGTGCAGTTGCGATCATGAAGAAAATATCAATTGGTAAATTATGCGACATGTTTTCGGGAAGACAGACACAGAGAAAACACAACTGACACACTAAAGTGGTTACATATTAAGGTACCAGTCATCATAATGTCTGCACTTATACCGGAACAAACTCTATTATCGCGCTATTTATATCTTCACCTAAACTATTTAGGATGCGGAATCTACACTAGCCTCACTATACATTATCATATTATTCATGGCTGTAATCATGCGTCATATGCTGGCCTTCAGTCTATCTTTGCAGTATAGATTCCGATCGGCGCTTCCAATTTAACAGCTTTGTGTCCCTAGTACTAGGACACTATTAGCATTTATAAGCGAGACTAACTGTGGGACCTTTTCATGGACGCTTCCACAGTTAACTAATCGCATGTTAGTATTCTCCATCTCTGATTGTCATGACGAATACAATTCTCCGGGGTAGTTTCATCCCTCTCTGAAATCAGAGGGTAACATACTGGACCTGTGAATGGATTTCTCTGCCCCAAAGTAAAGGATATGTTCACCCGACATGCACTCTGATACACTAGTAGCCGCGTTCCGTGTGTAGCGCACGCCTGACCTGTTAAGAGGGTCCTACAATTCTCCACTCGATAGCAGAGGTCGTGAAATCAGCATCGCCAAAGATCTGTAGCAGCCACTGGCCCTTGTAAGGGACACGTTAAGCGGGCCGTCAGTCAAGCGGAACAGATAGTGCTCACTTCGTTCGTGCGTCTCCAGTCTCCTCTCCCTGATAGTGTACTTCGCGTTTGAACGACATCCGTCCGTGTGACGGGCGGTGCACTTTCCGTTTGGACATCAGTTCATTGGAACGGCACTATCAACGTCAAAAAACCAATGTATCTGTAATGAAGTGTATTAAAACACTTAATACAAAAATGGGGTTTAGACTTGCAGGTAATAGGAAAGCTAGCCACCTGTTCAGTTAATTTTCTAGATGCGCTGCGCCCAAATGTTCAAATATTTTCGTGTTTGTCTTGCAACATTCGGAACAGTATCTTCGCACTGATATTTTTCGTCCCATCACATCTGGGAATCCATATAACGAATTCACAACAACTGTTTTCAGAAAACGATAGGACGCTAAACTTCCATATAATTTTACTATCTTTCTCAGCGGGCTGCTATATACATTCATCTTATTAGGAAGGTCAACACCAGTTTTTCCCTTACTATATTAACAGTTTTTTTGTTTTCATTAAAAGTCTCCTTTGGATGTCATGTATTCCATTTCACTCGAACGTTTGATGCAAAGAGTCAGAGCTTCACTTCATTCTTCCCATTTCGGTACCGTAGTTCCTTGACCATTTTCATTTGCAGTCATTTCCCCTCGTTTCAATTTGGCCATTACAATTTCTTTGGGAGTTCCTTTGCGAATCAGTCGAAGGACACCAACAAAATGTGTATTCTTCGTTGTAAGTTTGCTAGCAAAATCTACCCTGGTATGAAAGCCATTGGTACGTAACGTGAGGCCTTTACTGACTACATCTTCATACAAATGCGGCACAACATTTGTTAGTGCGATATTATTTTTATCGAGTACTTTGTCACTGTACATTCGAAAACTGTAGCAGTAGCCATTATCACAACACAGTTAAGACATTTAGATGCCATACATATGTCTCTCGCTTCAAATCTTGCCTGATTATAATTCGGCCTTGGAAAGGTATTTAGGGAGTCCTCAGTAATGAGGGTGTTAATACCTTTTATAAATTTTGTTCAGTTCGTCGATGATAAATTGAACTTCGAAGTGATTTTACTCATTATCTTTTCGGGAATGATAGAATAAACAGTGCATGCAGAGACAAAATTTTATGTATTGATGGAAGTTTCGCCAATCCCTTCTACGTAATCAGTCCACACAACCGCTTTATTTTATCTTTGTTTGTTGATCCAAACTTTTGGAAACCATTGTCATTTGTGTAGCATAAATATTTTTTTATTCACTAATGTGTTCTAATATTTTTTTGTGACAGACAGTCCATAAAAATCTTCGACTCTGTTACACTTTTGCGCATTTTCACCACTCACTTGTGCACCATCGTCACTGTTAAAATGCAGTACGTTCGGCTCGTTGCCTCAAGGATCGTACCATGTACTTTGATCACTTACTTAGCCATTAGGCGAATTCTGACTTTCGGATTAAAGAAATGGTATTACACAGCGACGTTTGCTTGGTACAAATAATGCGCTCTATGAATCACTGTATGCTCCTCACGACATTTTTGTTGCTATAGGCAACATTGCTTTTAGAAAACAGTCGCTGTGAAACTAGACCCTCCGTATAGAGCCTTGGGCTCTAGCTGATAGTCTCTTGTATGTTATCCTCCTACCACGTCACGCCAATTTATACTCCAGCTCAACATCTGTCAAATGGTGTGCTAGCGTTTTGTCTACTAGCATTTTTTCTACTTACCCAGCTCAGCGGCAGCTGCCCAGCGAATCTATTCCACGGTAACGCTTGTGAGTTAGGCGGTAAGTACTGCGTGGCCATGGGAGGGAACGCTAGCAGCGTAACCCGGGGCTGGCCACGGCGTGCCAAGCACAACGCGAGCAGAATGTGTGAGGCGCGTGTAGGCTGAGGCTCGGTCTGTCTCGGCTATGTTCGGTTCTTCTCGGAAGTACCCAGAACAGCGCAACTTTTCATTTAGTAGTACGGTGCGGCATTTTTCCGCTGGCACAACTCTCCTCATGAATCGTTTACCCTTCCCTATTTCTTCATGGCATGAAGGATGAACACAGGTGCAGCTGTTGTTTGGACAGAAAGAGAAAATCTAGCTATCGTCACAAGCTTTTAATAATGTATGCGAATATCAGAAGAGAGGGATTAGATATCTCAGTAACTGTTATGCCGTCGCATATTCGACGGGTACTGAACATTTACTACGAAAAAACATCACAATGCCAGGCAGAAAGATTAAAGATTTAGATGGCAATGAAAGAACAAAAAATTACAACGATTGAGATATGAAATTCATTGTTCTGAAAGTCCTGAGCTTGGAGAGGTGAAACTTGTGAAGAAATTGGTAGTACGGACAATAAAATTTCTGAGGTCACACGCGTATTCCCACTGTCAGTTACAACAGTTTTCGTTGCAACTGAACGAAGGGTATGGAGACCTCCCAACAAAGTACCATGGTTAAGTCAAGGGGGATTCCCTGGACGTTTTGTCGATTTAAAACCCGCTATCGTTGAATTTCTGAAGGTAAAATGAATGCAGGAACGTTCAGATTGAACTGCAGACCTCGAATTTTAAGTAGAATTGGCTGCACACTGATACAACAAGACACTGCAAGATGAGAAACAGCTTATTCCTGAATTGATGGGTAAAATGTCTCCCCTGTACAGGAATATGCGTCCTGGATGTATGAGTACAGGTTGTGAACACGTGGTTGACGTCATATGGAAGTTTGGGTCTGGCCGTGAGTCCTACTCGGATAGCCTGATGGTAGGGCGACCGCTCGCAATACGCGGGAAATCCGGGTTCGAGACAGAGCCTGGCAAAAATTTCATTGTCGTTAGCACATTACACAGCTGAATACCTCTCATTTATGAATGAGGAGGTTGATTGTAGAGTAACTTAACAGATTTCCACATTACAATAAAATACAAGTCTTCGCCATATATAAACTCCGAGAGTATATCTTAAAGCCTTTACAATATTTCTTCGGAACATCAAAGTTTGGTTTGGTTATAAGTTACAAGTAATGGGTAAGTGATGGGATTATTTTCGTCAGAATCGATAGTAAACTCATGCCAACAACTACATTTCAAATGAACAAGACGATGTCGCCTGCAGAAGATTAACGTGCAGACAGAATTTAGAGGCCCCAGACAGCAAATAACCTTAACAATCACAGAAAAACGAAGTAAAAAATTTGATAATGCTGTGGGTGTCGACAGAAAGATGTGGGCGACCAGCTCTCAGGAGGGTGGAGGTGGAGTCGATGATCTGTTGCTAAATGTCATGGGTATGGATAGGAATGTGAGGGAAATCAGCTCTCTTTTGGAGGCGGGTGCAGGTGCGGACGATGTAGGCAGCCAAACTGCTTTTATAGTTCTTTATTTACAAACAATAACAACATTAGAGCAGGCTGTCTGAAGCAGGCAGAAGACAGGCTGTGGGTGTTGACCCTCCTACACGAGTGGTATTGTGTGGATAGCGGGGTAGCGGCAGAGTGAGCGGCGGCCATGAATAGGAAGGCCTGACCAGCGGAACTACAGTGGGCGATGAACAGGGAACCGGAGGCTGGAGAGCGGCGGTGGGTGACGGGTGGCACTGGCGTGAAGGAAGCTGCATCTTACTTTGTGCCTCGGACCGTGAGGCAGTGGCAGAACGCTGGCTGCCAGGTTCCTGGACAGTCAGGCAGCGGTCATCGACTCTCGAGTCGATAATGGGTGATGGCTGCATCACCAGTGTCGTAAATCGGCTATACTTTGACCACCGTGGTTATATACACCATTGACACATCAAACATTTGACAGCTCTCTGCTGACACTTAGTTCAGTGTTTTTGATATACTATTTGGTGGTGAAGTACCATCAATATACGCTAAATGGCGCCATGTACTACAACGGCTGGCGAACATGTTGCGACTTATAATTGTATACAAAAAGTGCACTGAAATCAGATTTTGCAAAATCCACTGATATCATTTAACTGCAAAGTGATCGGTGCTTTGAAATACATCGCAAATGTTACTCAATTAACTCTCACTTTCTGTTCCCATGTATATATCTGTCATTATCTTACGATCTCTCAGATCATGTACATGATTTCTCTTTGGGGGTCTTTGACCTCTGATCGTTGTTACCCCAGGATTATAGATACACATTTTATTAAACAGTATTGATACCAATAACAGTGGGGACTAAGAAATACGCGCATTAAACGCCGGCATACAGACGAAGGCTTATTAGTAATTGTTAATGTACTTACACCTAAGAAAAATTAATGTCAGTCATATACTGTTAAAATTTCAAGCTTTTTAGGCAATCGTTCAGGTACAACACATGATGTCAAATACCTTCGGAAACAAGGAATCAAGTTTGTTTGGCCAGAACTGCCATATATTGTTTCGATTAACGAAGAACAGATAGCCTTAATTCTAACTGCAATGAATGTTCTGAAATGAGTATTTTTGTTTAAGACGATGGAACCTTGAAGGTATTACGCTGAGCTAAATTCAGAGCTATGTATGTTATACTACAGTTTAGTACCTTTCATTATATTTATCATTTTGATGCTGGGTCCCACTGTTTTATTTATGAACAGTGCTAGGTTATTTGGTAAGGTTTAATAAAGCACTTTCGAAAACTTCAGATCAATGTATTTATATGTGGGTGGTCATACTGTCTGTCCTTTGGAAATGTTTACCACAAATGTAATGGTAGCTGAGAGTTGTGGTGGAATTACAGGCTGGTTAATGCGATCCCAAATCTACGATAACTTTGACGATCTGCATCTTTTCCCATTACTTACTCTATATTTCAGAAAACGTATTGTACTAATTCGTATGCATTTCTTTCATACAAGCCCCATGTTCATTAATATAAATATCACACAAGATAAAAAACAGTAATGATACATTTAAATCTAACAATCAGTCTAAGTACATCCGGATTACGGTATGGCGTCGGTTGACACAGGTTGTGCATCATAATGCGGCCCAGATGGCCTGAAGATGACAGACGGGGTCTGGGGATTTAGATACAGCTCTCTGGAGGTGCCTACGCGTACGACATACCAGTGCCATGATCGTAGGTCACGTGGAAGTTTAGCGACAGGGTACCATTGTCGTAAGTCCGGTTCTTGCCGGACATCTGGGAAGCTGGCACGTGGTGAGGGGTGCTGATGTCAGCTTGTCGTTGACTTCGGCAACCGGCGGTGACTATGCCCCAGTTAAGGCTCTCGACCCCTACTTTGTACCATGTTACAGAGAAATAATTCATTAATAATTTCGTGAAGAAACTTCGTAACAGATTGAAAATGTGCTGGACTCGACATAGGGACCTTTGCCTTTCACCGACACCTTTCAGAAACAAATCCTCTACCGGCTGAGCTTCACAAGCACAACTCACGACCCATCGTCATAGATTTAGATCCGCCAGTACGTCGTCTCCTACCTTCCAAACTTCACAGAATTTCTCCTGCAAAACTTGCGGAACTAACACTCCTGCAAGAAAGAGTATAGCAGGGACAAGGCTTCGCCACAGCCTGAGGGAAGTTTCCAGAACGAAATTTTCACTCTGCGGCTGAGTGTGCGCTGGTATGAAAATTCCTTGCAAAGGTCATCAGTATGAATCTCGGTCCGGCACACAGTTTTAAACTGCCAGGAAGTTTCATATCAACATACACTACGCTGTAGTGTGAAAATTTCATACTGGAAACATTCCCCAGTCTGTGGCTAAGCCATGTCACCACAATACTCTTTTGCCGGCCGGGATGGCCGAGCGTTTCTAGGCGCTACAGTCTGGAACCGCGCGACCGCTACGGTCGGAGGTTCGAATCCTGCCTCGAGCATGGATGTGTGTGATGTCCTTAGGTTAGTTAGGTTTAAGTAGTTCTAATTTCTAGGGGACTGATGACCTCAGAAGTTAAGTCCCATAGTGCTCAGAGCCATGTAAACCACAATACCATTTTTCCAGGAGCTCTAGTCCCACAAGTTTCGCAGCAGAACTTCTGTGAAGCTTCGAAGGTAGGAGGCGAGGCACTGACGAAGGTAAAGCTGTGAGTACGGATCGTGAGTCGTGCTTGTGTGACTCAGTCGGTAGAGCGCTTGCCCGCGAAAGGCAAAGGTCCCGAGTTTGAGTCTCGGTCCAGCTCACAGTTCTAATCTGTCAAGAAGTTTCATACCAGAGCACACTCCGTTCCAGAGTGAGAATTACATTCTGGAAATTTAATGAAGAGTATGCTGTCGACACTCCTGTCTTCTAAGATGAAGACAACAGTGTTCACAGGACTATTCGCATGTGTTCCTGGTTTGACGTACATTATGGTGTCCTGTCGCACTTCGCCTGGTCAACTTAATCATCCTCTCTAGATCCCACGAAAAATTCCAGCGCTGTGTGAGACATCAACATACATGCCTTCTGTTTGGTACCTCCATAGCATCTAATCACTAGTAAGTGGTTTCAGATGGGTATGAGATACCCGAAGAGGCTCATGAGCTCTCTAGATCTCTGAATTGAGTCCATTATCAAGAAAAACGACAGTGTTTGCATCTTATTATCGTGATCTCTCCTGTGGGTGACTTATTTATTTGTTTGTTAAACTTACGTGCATGGTGGCTAGTACACTTTCCAAACAGCGTTACGTAGTCTTAACGTCGTCAAATGTAGTCTCCAGTAATGCTCTATTTAGTGACATATGTAAGTAGGCTGTTTATGTTTTCTTATTGGCAACGTTACGTAGCGCTCAATATGAAAATCACTGGCTGTGCTGTGTGCAGTCTGTCGCTAGTTTGCATTGTTGTCTGCCACTGTAGTGTTGGGCAGCGGCAGCTGGATGTGAACAGCGCGTAGCGTTGCGCAGTTGGAGGTGAGCCGCCAGCAGTGGTGGATGTGGGGAGAGAGATGGCTGAGGTTTCTAATTTGTCATGAACTGATATATATATTATGACTTGTGATGATATTAAGGTAAATACATTGTTTGTTCTCTATTAATATCTTTCATTTGCTAACTATCCCTATCAGTAGTTAGTGCCTTTAGTAGTTTGAATCTTTTATTTAGCTGGCAGTAGTGGCGCTCGCTGTATTGCAGTAGCTTGAGCAGCGGAGATTTTTGTGAGGTAAGTGATTTGCGAAAGGTATAGTTTAACGTTAGTCAGGGCCATTCTTTAGTAGGGAATTTTGAAAGTCAGATTGCGTTGCGCTAAAAACATTGTGTGTCAGGTTAAGCACAGTCATGAAAAATTGTTCAAAGGGGACGTTTCATATGTCGACCCTTAACCGAGGATACCTCACTGGAATCTTCTGATTTTTTTCTTGTAGTTTGTGTAATTAGTGTAGATTTTGTTTATTGCTAGCGCGTAATTGTAGAGAGAATCTCCTTTGTAGTTGTAGCCTTTCATTGTTGTACAGTAAAACAGTTGTGGCATGCATGTAGATTTGCACCAAGTATTTCGCAGCTGCGCTTGCAATTAACTAGATATTATTTTCAGTGCTATGTCAATGTGTTCTCTTATTTTTGCTCTTCAAATTGTGTTTTTCTGTGTTATCGTGTGAAATATTGTGACAATTATGGCGTGTGAAAAACGTAACACTAGGCTCCAAAGTAAACTGAGAAATGACAGTGAAGACGAAGGCAGTGTGTTAGCGCCGCAGAGTAATGAATTAACAGACATTCAAAGTAGTAATTTGGTAACTGCTCATAGGGAAATGGAGCAGGCGGCAAACAATGGCACGGACAGTGAAACAATTAGTGAAGAGGGAAGCATTATCGATCGATCGGTCGGCAACAGCTCGCCTCAGGAATCCGAAATGACAGGACACAATTTCGCAAATACTGTAGATTCAGGTTTTGGGTTATCACCGTTTTCTCAAATAAGTCAAGACGCATTTTCTGCTTGTCAAAATGTGAATGTTGCCGGTGCAAATGCACTGCCGAAAAGCGTAGAGAAACAGATTCCAGACACTAATACATTATTATTGCAATTAATGCAACAAATGGAACAAAATCAGAGACAAATGGGACAAAATCTTAAAAAGTTAGACACAGTGGAACAAAATCTCAAAAAGTTAGACACAATGGAACAAAATCAGAGACAAACACAGCAAAAGCTTCAAAAGTTAGACACAATGGAACAAAATCTTCAAAAGTTAGACACTACACTTGAACAAACACGTGAAGATTTAACCACTGAGTTACATAACATTGAATTGAAATGTCAAAAAGTCTGTAATGACGTAAAAACACAAATTTGTGAGCATTTTCAACCTATTTTTTCGCGGCATGAAAATGCATTACAGAATCACGAAGCAGCCATAAAAGAACTGCAAGCCATTGTTCATGAAAATCATGAGACCTTGTGGGCTAAAATTGACTCAGTTGCATCTACCGATTCGGTTACGCAACTTGCAAAAACTCAGGAAAACTTAAAGGACACAGTAGATACTCTGAAACTTGGTTCAGAAAAACACACTGAGGAAATGTGTTCACTATCGGAGAAAGTAGCCGAACTTTCGGATCAGGTCACTAACTTATCTACAAAGGTAGATGATGATCTGAATGACACAAGACCTGTAGCCTTCACTGACACTGAAGAGTGCGAACAAATTAGGAAATTCAAACAAAATCAGAATCGGATTAATACGCAACACCAAAGAGAAATCGGGGAAGTACAAGATCAGCTGACACAGTTAATACAAGAATTACGCATTTCAGAGGATACTCGTGCCCCAACTTGGGAAGAGGGACTTAGAAACACGGAAAAGCCGCAAAATAATAACACAGGGCATTTCGGAAGTTATGAAAGAAATGGGCAATGTGCACCGAATTTTGAGATGGAACGGCCGACACGACCTAACAATGACCGATATGCGACTCGCCGACATGATGATTTTGACTATAAGCTGTTCATTACTACACGTAAATTCAAAACGTTTAAGAATTCTGCCAACGACATTCATCCACAAGCGTGGCTCCATCAATTCTCTCATTGTTTCCCTCCCAACTGGGCATTGGAGCACAGGTTAGAATTTATGTGTGGCTACTTAGAGAATGAACCAGCTGTAAGAATGCGATCGGTCATTCACGATTGCCACAGTGAAGGAGAATTTTACCATGCCTTCCTCTCAGCATATTGGTCTCAAGCCACACAAGACCGGGTAAAACATGGTATCATAATGATAAAACATTTCGAACAATCTGAATTCTCCAGTCTTGTGAAATATTTTGAAGACATGTTGCACAAGAATCAGTACCTGTCAAACCCATACAGCCCCTCAGAACTCATCCGCATTTGCTTAATCAAATTACCTGAACATTTACGACATATTATTTTGGCAGGGCGTTGCAAAGACGACAGTGAAGCATTTCAGGGACTGTTACAAGAATTGGAAATTGACACTGACAATCGCGGAATGCGGAAAGAGGAACACAACAATTACAGGTCACATCCGTCGCAATTCCGCGATGAAAGAAGTAATAACTGGACACGACAAGGCTATTCTCACAACACATATCGTGACCAAAACAGACACCACCCGTATGACAACCGTTGGCAGAGTAGTAATAATTACAGAGAAAGATCGCATTTCCGTAGAAATGAATATGACAGAGATAACCATAGAAATAGACAATATGGTAACCAAAACAATTATTATCAAGGGAGGCAGAATAACTTCAGACGCAACAGTTCGGCGCAGAGTTACGATTCAGGGAGAAATTCTCCACCACATGACCGACAAACAAGAAACTATGTAAACTACCGACATAACGACAGACCTGAATTCCATCAGAACTGGCGAGCTTTAAACAGAGCTGGGCCCTCTCGAGGAGGTGAATTTGTGGAAGTTAGGCCTCCTAATCCCAGTAACGACGCGCGGCAACAAAGAGACAGACAATGACTCACACCGCAGGCAGCCGCGTGCGCCGGCTGGCTCAGAGAAAAATAACATTGACGCTAACCTTGAGCAAGATTCCAGCATTCTTTACGGACGAATACCGCATGATAATTGCATTCAAGTTGAAATTCTGCGTATTAGGAAGAGTAAAGGTTTACACCACATTTCTCATGTAAAACCATTTATTGACAGATAATCTGCCTTTTAACTTTGTCTTTGCCATAAAACGTTTCACTTCACGTTACTAGTATGCTTTAGAAACTGTTACCATGCAACAATGTTTGAAGTTAAACATCCAATCAAGAACCAAGAGAACTTATTTAAACAGAAATGACGAATGCATTGTTATAGTAAACAGACGTCACAGTGTTATTGTGTGTGTACATTCTTGCTTGTTTGTTGCACGATTACGTAACGACTATAAGGCTCACATACTTAGAACATTTACCAGTACTGCTAATGAGATTTTAATGCAACATTTTGGTTTATTTGAAAATACATTCTGAATTTAAAGTGCTTTCTGAGAGATACCAGATGACACAGAGGTTAGTTTATGTGACAGCTACACGATTTTATCACGACGCTACTAATGAGTGACAATTTACAATGTTGCTTTTGCGGTGTATCTGTTTTATATCTGCACAGTTTTCTGAATTCTTCTGGAAATTAAAACATGTTTTATTAGTAACTTTTGTGGTATAGCTACAAGGAGACAGCCTTTTCCATAGCACAACAATACGTTACAGCACAGTACTTTCATCATCACAACAATAAGCGTAATAACTAAGATATCTCTACGCAAAGCATTTCACTTTTGTTTATCATGAGGTAAGTACATTGGCTTCTGCAGAACTTAGCTTTTGGAGGAAAATAACTACGACACTTTCACAGAGATTATCTTACAACAATATGCACATTTAGCGCTACAGGACACGCATTTCAGTGATTAATTTTGTACTTAAAACATTTATTTTTAAAGGTTTTTGAATTACAAAGAAAGTTTTCAGTGATACATTTCGTTTCATTGCTGTAATCTGTAACACCTGAGGGTATAATTACATTAATCCTCAGGGGGGTACACGCTTACTTTGTGTACCATGTGTTTGGCAAGCACAAGGAGCCCTAGCTAATATGGTATTTGCTTATACAACTTTACACATCGGTACCATATTTCTCTAACACACAAATTACACAGCTATCTGATCATTTAACTGAGAGAGACAAACATTTATTTTACTACATCAGTGACAGATGTTTACGCAATTACACCGTTGGATAACTTCAAACTTATGAAACTGTATTTTGTCTGTACTTTGTAAACTGTTCATATTTTTTCGGAATCATTGTGATACTATGAGAGCTTTGAATGATGTATTTGGTATGAGATCATGATTTTTAAAGTACGTTTGAGGCAGCTGACACTTTATGAGCAGAGAATTATTTTAGGCTTAGAAATTATTGGAGGAAGTTACGACGATTTTGAGATTTGACTGAAGTGTTATGATGTTATTATTACGACGACGATGTGTATTATGTTGTTGAGGAATGTTTATTATGCTACGTATTTCTCACGATGAAATATTGAAGAAGTGTCGACGAATATGTATATGTATAATGAGGTAAGGAATAATGAGTAGTGTTTAGGGACTCTGATTTATGAAAAGGATGTTGGAAACCAAGAAACGTACTTTAAGAGTTATGAAATGTGTGACTGTATCACAATGCTGACGAATATTCTTTTTTTGGACACTTATATTTATAGGATTTTGTTTCTACAGATTTGCAACGCTAATTCTTGACCTGTGAAATATTGTTAAATAGACTGCCACGGTAGCAGAAACTGCTGTCGTAAATATTTCCGTACGACAGTTAAGTGACCACCTGCACATAATGCGTCGCGGGCACCCACCTGGGCGACAGCCGCCCGAAAAAAAAAGCCATTAGCCTTTCCGGAAGCACAGGTAGAAAAAAAAAAAAAAAAAAAGGAAGGCCATTATCCTCGGTATTGACATTTCCTTGTTGAAAGTATAATGTGGAGCTCGTAATTTATGATATTTACTGAAATGCCTAATGAAATGACGAGAAATATTCGTACATCTGCACACCTGATTACGACAAGCGTCTTTCTACGAGAGTTGAGAGCTACTAACTTATGAAATGTCACATGACTACTGAATGATATTTTTATGCTTTGCTTTTCATAGTTGCTTATTTCATTTGATACCTGTTTTTCAGCTGTGTTGCAGCACTGCTTTTATAAAATGAAATGCATTTGCTAATGTGAACACTTTCTGTCAACAGATCTATTAAATAATTATTTTATGATCCACATTCTTTAAAAAAAAGGAGCACTTGGAAAGGAAAGAACAATAAGAAGGAACTAGTAACAGTAACACGTAATTTTCTTTTCAAGTACATGGTAATATTTTTTTTTACAATCAGTTGTTGTGGTGCACCACTTTAATTACATAGACATTAAGATGTGAATATACATTTCCCTTATCTGCATTGTTGTTTTTAGTGTAATATTTTTTCTGCTTGCTCTATGTCATGTTTAGGTATAAGTTGCTGCTGTTTGCCAGGCATAGTGTTATTGAATTTGACTTTTGCTAATTTATACTGTAGCTTGCTTTGCAATTTTCCATTTTTTTCATTGCTGTTTATAATAATTGTTTTACGTGCTGCTGCATTGCCTCATCCCTTAGTTTAGCATCTGAGCTCAGTAGATTTAAGATAGCTTAAGAGGGGGTAGACTATATGAGAAACTGACTATGGAGAATAGGTAAAGAATGCATTGCGAAGTTATATAAAAAGGATTTGGGCCCAAATGAGTACTGTACAATCAGAAATAATTATTTTGAAAGAAATATGAACAGAATACAGAAAGCATGCTTGGATAGGATTTTTTTGGTGGAAACAAAGGATGAAATAAGAGGAAAGATATATGAAGTTTTGGGTTGGACTGCAGTACCAAATATTACACTGAAAACGAACCCTGTCCTTTCCTATTGGTGTTATCCCACTATGTGTGTGTGTACCCTTGTGTATTTGTTTTCTTCCTGTCTCTGTGTAGTTTCATAGAATTTTTTTCTCTTTTAATATTAAGCTACATTCACTATGAGGAGGAATACTGTTATCCTCAAATATAAGTTGCATTAATAATATGTTATTTTCTTTGTAAAGTTGTCTACAATTCTGTTCTGTTTCAATGTTCATGTGTGAAATTAATGTTTCGAAAACTATTCTCATTATTTTATGTATGTACTTATGTCACTATTTTTGTAACACTGATGTATATGTTAGTTCGATTCTTTTGTAAAGCCTGTACTACAAATGTTATCTGTATTATTATGTTCTTTAATGATGTATTTTGTACCTTTGTAATTGTATTCTTATGTTATAAAATTGTAATTGTCACCAGTTCATGACATTATTAACTTGTTAGTTACATTTCACTGCACACGTTTCTGTTGGTCATAGTATATGGACAATATGTGAGAAGTAGGGACTGTTAGTGTTTGCACGTGTGTTGATAATTCAGCAAGGGACTGGATAACAGCATTGCTCGTTCTAAGGACAATTCCAAAAAACTTTGTGAGTGCACAAGTGGTGTTTTATGGACTTGCTATATTCTCCGCAAGACTCTTCGATGGTGAATGTGCACCTGCACAATCGCAACAGATGGCTGCTGGTCATCTCTACAAGGACTACAGTGGGTCTGCACCTCTGGTGGCCCACCAATACCATTATCTCTACAAGGACTACAGTGGGTCTACATCTCTGATGATCCATCAGTACCATTATTTCTACAAGGACTGCAGTGGGTCTGCGCCTCTGGTGGCCCACCAATATCGTAATCTCTACCAGGACTCCAGTGGGTCTGCTCTGTGATGACCTACCTACCAATATTCTTCAAAACGTCGACTGACTCTGCTGTGGGTTTACTCTGTTGTGGCCCATTACCTGTCTGCATGTCGAGTCAGCACTGTCTTTCCGTTGGAAGGACAACACTACTTCTTCAAGACTGCATGGAAATCCACTACGTCTGTGTGCATTGTCTTTTACTGGTCAGACTTTGAGAAAAGAAACGGCAGTTTCACTGTGATGAACAATGTGGACTGTCTTTATGGACTGCGAGAAATTTTGATCTTTTGACCAACATAATATTAATAAGTGTGTGCATTTTATATCTTTGTTACTGTAATTGTGAAAAATTTTTGTCAAATCTGTATTGGCCAGTGCCCAACACCATTTGTAAAAAATTTTTGTGGGGAGCATGGGGGCTATGTAAGTAGGCTGTTTATGTTTTCTTATTGGCAACGTTACGTAGCGCTCAATATGAAAATCACTGGCTGTGCTGTGTGCAGTCTGTCGCTAGTTTGCATTGTTGTCTGCCACTGTAGTGTTGGGCAGCGGCAGCTGGATGTGAACAGCGCGTAGCGTTGCGCAGTTGGAGGTGAGCCGCCAGCAGTGGTGGATGTGGGGAGAGAGATGGCTGAGGTTTCTAATTTGTCATGAACTGATATATATATTATGACTTGTGATGATATTAAGGTAAATACATTGTTTGTTCTCTATTAATATCTTTCATTTGCTAACTATCCCTATCAGTAGTTAGTGCCTTTAGTAGTTTGAATCTTTTATTTAGCTGGCAGTAGTGGCGCTCGCTGTATTGCAGTAGCTTGAGCAGCGGAGATTTTTGTGAGGTAAGTGATTTGCGAAAGGTATAGTTTAACGTTAGTCAGGGCCATTCTTTAGTAGGGAATTTTGAAAGTCAGATTGCGTTGCGCTAAAAACATTGTGTGTCAGGTTAAGCACAGTCATGAAAAATTGTTCAAAGGGGACGTTTCACATATATTAAATAAGTTGCTTTGACAATGTTGTAGGGCAGTATCGCGAATGATACGACGCTCAGTAGCTGCAATTTGATAACGGACGTCAAGTAGGATGACGACATCGTGTGGCAGTTCTCTTGTTAACTGTGAAAACAATTTACTTAATTTACCACAGTTTGAATTTCAGTAGAGTTTAACCGCGGTACTGCTACGGCCGCAGGTTCGAATCCTGCCTCGGGCATGGATGTGTGTGATGTCCTTAGGTTAGTTAGGTTTAAATAGTTCTAAGTTCTAGGGGACTGATGACCATAGATGTTAAGTCCCATAGTGCTCAGAGCTATTTGAACCATTTGAACCATTCAGTAGAGTTTCTGTTTATACATTCCCTCATCAAATAGTACAAACGTTAAATAATAATATATCGTCAGTTATCATTTTTGTTGTCTTTCCAAGACATTTAGTTGTGTAGATCATGTTACTCTTTTAGAAAAACTGAAGTTTTATGAAATTGATGCCTTTATGTACAGCCAGTTTGCCTCACCCTTAAGAAACAGAATGCAAAAGGATGTGCTGAATAATTCAGACAATGTCGAAAAAACAGAAAATTTAAATGACGGGGTGGGGGAGGGAATCACGAATGGAGTCCCATAGGGTTCAATTTTAGGTGCACTCCCGTCCCTTATATATCTGAATGACCTTGCAATTAACAT